>NW_027508734.1:18892500-20142500 GCF_051911475.1 Siphateles boraxobius
TCTTTTGTGTGTGTGTGTGTGTGTGTGTGTGTGTGTGTGTGTGTGTGTGTGTGTGTGTGTGTGTGTGTGTGTGTGTGTGTGTGTGTGTGTGTGTGTGTGCGTGGCAGCGCTCAGTGGAGGTCGTGGGTCAATATGGACCTTGTTGGATGCCAAGCCCCGATGGTGTTCTCCGTGCTGAGCCGGGATTGTAGCAGTAGGTTACAAACTTCAATCTCTGCAAAAGCAGTGTGCTTTCATTATTTATGGGCCGCAGCAATATGGGGGGCGGAAGAATGAGGTGTCAGGAGTGAGGGGCTTGTATGTCTTGTTTTATAACAGATGTAACAGACGTATAGTAGTGTAATGATAATAATTAACAGGCATGCATGTACTATTATATAGCATTCAGACTAAATCGCTGTGATGAAAAATTGAGGTTTCACTTTATTTTGATGTGGATCCCTTTTCAACACATTCTGTTGACTATAAGTAACGTTGCACCTACATGTCTAGTAACTCTCATAAGAGTGTTAGTAGAGTATAAGTAGACTGTCAAGGTTAAGGTTAGAATAAGTTTACATGTACTTGCAAAGTTACTTAAAGGCTTTTCACACTGCGCTTAACCACTGGTTATCGGGTTACTAAAGGAACGTTTCACACTTGTAATTTAAAAGGGGGGGTTAGCACCGTTTTTTCCCCGGGGTAATGAAACCCTGCACTGATTTTGTGGTGCTAACTCCGCATTGCACTGCCAAACTTCTACAGTGTGAAATGATGCGGTGTTAGAATGTTACAACTAGATGCTTAGCACCCGTCAACCAATCACGTACCTAATATTCACATGCTTTGGGCAGTCACTGAGACACTGTGTGATGTATATAAAAAGTAACTTCTGCATTTGATAGGAAAAATGTCAAACAGCAATGAAAAACGTGACAATTGTAGTGAAGAAGAGACCGGTTCATTCTTACCTTTACAGTTTGAAGTTCTTTCAGATTTTTTTTTTATAGTACAGTCAGCAATGTGTAATTTGAGGACACGCAATGATAGAGCCTTTATGTAAACAGGTCACAAGCTGCGTTCGTCCAGTCAGTGAATCTGGCACTGCGCATATGCAAATAAGGATATTAACCCAGGGTTTAGTAATGTACAGTGTAAAACGTCACCTTATGAATACCCAGGATTAATTGTTTACTCGGGGTAAATTATGAGCGGTGTGAAACGTGAACCAAGATAACCCAGGATTCCGTTTACCCGGGGTTTAGAATGACCCAGGGTTAAAAGTGTGAAAAGCCCTTTATAGTCAGTGGAATGTCTGTTGGGGGAGCAACACAATAAAGAGTTAGCAGAAATTTAAGCAGCAGTCTACTAATACTCTAATGAGAGTTAGTTGACATAGTTTCAAAGCTACTTGTAGACAACAGAATGTTCAAAAGGGACCATCAAAATAAAGTGTTAACAAAATCAATTGTATGCTGCTTTTTTCTGTACGATTTATAACATGAAGATGAATAAGACAAAATAGACATCATAAGGATAAACAAAACAGTAGGAAATTGATTTGGTGTGTATCAATCTCTCCATGTGTTTTGTTTGTCTGAGTAGTTCGGATGCAACCCCAGAGGCTTTCTGCTCCCTCAGGTTTGTGGGTTGTGTAATGGATGTCCCACTTGTTCATTAATTGCTTCAGTGTCCCTGAGCACAAAGGGAAGGTTAAATGATGCTATAAATGATGCTGATGTTGTGTATGTGGATCTGTTACAATACAGAGGAAGTCTCTCTCAGTCTTTCCCTCTCCGTTTCCCTTTTCTTGACAAAACGGGCTGTTCCATCCATCACATGTCCAGTTGTTGGTTTCAGGCTGGGAATCCCCCTGCTGGGAGTGATCAAAACATTGAGACATATTTCAGTAGGAGCCCATGCTCTTATTCTTACCCCATCATTTTTGGCATGTAAATGGCTGTCCTCTTCATAAAGACTTTTAGACTTCCGACTTTTGGCTTTCAGACTCTCTGACTGATATTTTGTCCTCCAGAGTAACACGCTGCAAAAAAGGAAAGAAGGTTGGGATTGTTTTGTGTTTATATAATCGGGGCAGTTGAAAATTAATCATTGAAACTGAATCATTAAACATTGAAAAAAAGCTCTTGGTAAACATTGCATAGCTGCATTGCATTATATGTAAATGATAAATTATTTTATTCAATCCACTTTTTTTTCTGGCCTTTTAGTGACAGGTCATGCATTACGCAAACTAAATATTGTATAGTCACACAGCTAAAAAGTGATTCAAATGATCCAAATAGAAAAAAAGTATTTATGCCAACTGCACTGCTTTGACAATATTTTATATTCCATGTCTAATTTATCCCCTTTCTTGGAACAATTTCTGAGCTGCAGTTCTTAACTAACAGAATAACGTTAATGTTAAACTAATGTAGATTCAAATGTTCTATTTGGTTTAAGAATATAAAAATATATTTTAAAACCGTTTACTTCTTTTTGTCTATGTATGATGGCTGGAAAAGATATAAAAGCATGTCATGCCAACTGTTCATTTGACCACCACCTTCTGTGAAAAATCCTGTGGAGTCCCAGTCAGCAAACCCCGAAAAAGCTGACTAATTCAAACCAAACTTACAGCCTCAACATTATAAGGCTTCCCTCAAGTAAAAAACGTATCATAAAAATCTAAAAGACGCTTGTTAAAGACTAATAAATGAGGGAAGTCTACTGTATTGGTGAGTTGACTTGGATCTTGTGGATGTATTCTCTTAAATTGTTTATTGTGAATCTCAAGCTTCCTCAGATTTACAAGAAACTGTCAATGTTAGTTAACTCTAATGATGATCAGAGACAATTTCTGTAAGTATTGTTAAAAGTTACTATGGACAAGTGTACCTGTCTTGTTCCTTTAAAACGTCTCGGTTACGTATGTAACCCTCGTTCCCTGAGTAGGGAACGGAGACGTTACGTCGGATGACGACGAATGGGGGTTTCGCTTAGAACACCTATCGACTTCGAGTATTACAAAACGAGCCAATGGCGATGAAATGCCATGGGTCTGCGGAATTTGCATAGCGTATCTCCGCCCCACCGCGTGGGTATAAAGGAGGACGCCGGCAACATGCAGGTATGTCTTCGCTGAGGAGCCGAGACTGAACTCAGGCGTCTGCCCAGCGGTACAGCGGAAGTGGCAGGGAGACGTAACGTCTCCGTTCCCTACTCAGGGAACGAGGGTTACATACGTAACCGAGACGTTCCCTTTCGTAGTCACTCCGAGTTACGTCGGATGACGACGAATGGGGGTCCCCGTGAAATCACGCCACCTTCACAGCTGTCTTCCAGTGCCCTGCGAAAGTCTGATCCCCTTGTCGTGATACTGGCACAGACGAAGGAGTCCTACTTAACACAGGAATACCAAGGTACACTGGGAAGCATATCTCAGAGGAGATATGCCGCAGCATGCCTACCCGTAGGGAGGACTTAAGATACACATATGGCCGGAGGGCTACATATGGGTGAACACTGAAGTGACCAGCCCGAGGGGTGGCAACTTTCAACTCCAGGAGGGCAAGATGGCTTGCCAAGGGAAAGACACATGCTCAAGGAGGCTTACAGTGGAAATACACATGTGGGGGTTACTCAGGGAGGAACCATGCACACGGAGGCACCTAGCCGACGCCCAGGCAATAGACACTGGCGCCAGCGTCAACAGTGCAGGAGGAACTCAGGGCTTCAAAGAGGAAGGCTCACCTAAGGAATAATCGCACGTATCCAGTCCGTGGAGTGGAATGGCGAGCAAGCGAAGACACCTGAGCGGGTCCAGCACGAGAGGACACAGGCTCCACTCGGAGATTATAGAATCTGGCGAATGTGTTGGGTGTCGCCCAGCCTGCAGCTCTACAAATGTCTGCCAGCGAGGCGCCATGTGCTAGAGCCCAAGAGGAAGCCACACTCCGAGTGGAGTGGGCTGTCACACCAAGGGGGCACGGTCGGCCTTGCTGTTGGTAAGCCAAAGCAATGGCGTCCACTATCCAGTGAGACAACCTCTGCTTTGAGAGAGCCTTTCCCTTCAGTCTCCCACCATAACAGACAAAGAGCTGGTCTGAGGTCCTGAAACACTGCGTTCTGTCTACGTAAGCGCGGAGAGCGCGTACTGGACAGAGCAGTGCCAAGGCTGGGTCTGCCTCCTCCCGGGGCAGCGCTTGCAGGTCCACCACCTGGTCCCGGAGGGGAGTGGTGGGAACCTTGGGCACATATCCAGGCCGGGGTCTCAGGATCACGTGAGAGTGACCGGGCCCGAATTCCAGGCACGCTTCGTCAACGGAGAATGCGTGCAGGTCCCCTACCCTCTTGATGGAGGCCAATGCAACCAGGAGCGCTGTCTTCATAGACAGGAACTTAAGCTCAACTGGTTGCAGAGGCTCAAAGGGAGCCCTCTGCAGGGCATTTAAGACCACTGAGAGGTCCCAAGAGGGAACGAGAGGAGGGCGAGGAGGATTCAGTCTCCTCGCTCCTCTCAGGAACCTGACGATCAGGTCGTGCTTCCCCAGAGACTTACCTTGAACTGCTTCGTGATATGCGGCGATAGCGGCCACATACACCTTCAGGGTGGAGGGAGACAGCCTTCGCTCCAACCCATCTTGCAGGAAGGAAAGCACGACAGAGATCGAGCATCTCCTGGGGTCTTCTCGACGAGAAGAGCACCAGTTGACGAAGAGGTTCCACTTCAACGCATAGACATGTCCCGTGGACGATGCTCTAGCGGAAGTGATGGTAGCCGCCACCGCTGGTGGCAGGGAACTCAAACCTGACTCGTCCCGTCCAGGAGCCACACGTGGAGCCTCCAGAGATCGGGTCGAGGGTGCCAAAGGGTGCCCCGTCTCTGAGAAAGGAGATCCTTCCTCAGAGGAATTGGCCAAGGAGGTACTGTCGCGAGGAGTACCAGTTCGGAGAACCAGGTCCGGGTGGGCCAATACGGCGCAACCAGAATGAGCTGCTCCTCGTCCTCCTTGATCTTGCACAAGGTCTGTGCGAGAAGGCTCACTGGGGGAAACGCATATTTGCGTAGGCCCCGCGGCCAGCTGTGCGCCAGTGCATCCGTGCCGAGAGAGCCCTCAGTCAGGGGATAGAACAGGGCGCAATGGGTCGAGTCGTGAGAGGCAAACAGATCTATCTGTGCGTCCCCGAACTGGTCCCAAATCAGCTGAACCGACTGGGGATGGAGTCTCCATTCGCAGGAGATGGGCCGAAACCGTGACAGCTCGTCGGCTGCAAAGTTCCGATCTCCCGGAATGTAGATAGCACGAAGGGACCTCAGGTGCTTCTGACTCCATAAGAGGAGGTGGCGTGCGAGTTGCGACATACGGCGGGAGCGTAGACCACCCTGACGGTTGATGTACGCTACAGTCGCGGTATTGTCTGAACGGACTAGTACGTGTTGACCCCTGAGCAACGTGAGGAAACGGTGCAGGGCAAGGCGTACTGCCAGCAACTCGAGGCAATTGACAAGCAGAAGGCGCTGGGGTCCTGTCCAGGAGCCCGCGGCAGCATGTCCGTTGCACATGGCGCCTCAGCCCGTGGAAGAGGCATCTGTGGAGACAACAACATGCCTGGAAACTCGTTCTAGGGGAACACCGGCCCGTAGAAACTGAGGTTCCACCACGGGGTGAAGGTCTGACGACAGGTCGGAGTTACTGTAACTCGGAGCGTGCCATGATGCCATGCCCACCTCGGGACTCGATCGCGAAGCCACAGCTGAAGCGGTCTCATATGAAGCAATCCGAGCGGCGTTGCCGCAGCTGCAGATGCCATATGCCCCAGGAGCCTCTGAAACAATTTCAGTGGGACCGCACTCTTGTTTAATGGCTGAGTGGAGAAGGCGACCAAGTCCATGCCGAGAAAAGAGCTCCCCTGCACGGGGCAAAGTTTACTCCTTTCCCAGTTGACCCGAAGGCCCAGACGAGCTAGGTGCCGGAGCACTGGGTCCCTGTATTCACAAACCTGGTCTCAGGAGTGAGCTTAAGACAGCCAGTCACCGAGATAGTTCAGGATGCGAACCCCGTGCTCCCATGGAGGAACAAGGGCTGCCTCAACAACCTTGTGAAGGCGCGAGGAGACAGGGCTAGCCCGAATGGGAGAACAGCGTACTGACATGCGCGCGCCCTGACAGCAGAACGTAGGTACGGTCTGAGTCGAAGGAGAACGGAGACATAAGAGTAGGCGTCCTTCAGGTCGATCGCTGCAAACCAATCCTGTGGCCGCACACATCCAGAAATGCGTTTGGCCAGGAGCATCTTGAACGGCAGCCTGAGAAGGGAGCGGTTCAGATGCATAGGTCCAGGATTGGCCGTAACCCACCAGACTTCTCCGGGACAATGAGGTAGGGACTGTTAACCCGGACCTCATCTCGGCTGGAGGGACAGTCTCAATCGCACCCTTCGCCAGTAGGGAGCAACCTCCGCTCTCATGATAGGGGCATAGCCACCGACGAAAGTGGAGCGGACTCCCGTGAAGACGGGAGGAGACCGTGCGAACTGAATCGCATAGCCGAGCCGATGGTTCGCACGACCCAGCGGAACAGATAGGGAGCTCTAGTGCAGGCTCCCAACTGTGCCAGCGGAGTGAAGAACCACAGACGTCCCCCCGGTGGTGCAGCGAAGCGGAAATGACCAGCCCAGACGAGGGCGGCATAGCGGCCCGGTGTGGGGGCAAGGTCATAACCGCACCCTGACAGAGGAGGCCAGGGAAGGACCAGCGTTCCACGGGGGCCTGCTCTGTCAGGGGTCTGGCGACAGAGGGGGACAGGGGCGAAACGGTCCGTGGACGGCACGCCGTGTCAACCACCTCTGGGGCAGAGGGGGAAGAGGAGAGCACGGCTTGTGGGCGGCGCTCTGTGTCGTCCGAGAACTCTGTATGCTCAGAGAGGAGAGAGTCAGTTCTTCCTGAATAAGGATTCTTCCCCAGCCCTCCACCGGGGAAAGGAGTGGCCCTGCTACCAACTCCTGGAAAGAACTGAGTCTCATCTCTGAGCAGCCCATCTCAAAAGTGCCGCTTAACCCGGCGTTTAGCGGGGTGCGGGGCTGGAGAGGGCTGAGGCATCCCCCTACGGTCTTCCAGAGCCAGGCCCGGGTGGACGGGCGGGGTTGGAACCGTGGGAGGGAGCCTTCGGCGGTGGGCAGACTGAGGGATCTGAGCGGACGGCGGGCCGTCGGGCAGAATAACCTCAATCTGCTCACGGGCGGTTGAGAACTGTGGGCAGAAGCACTCAACCGCACCGCCGAAGAGGCCGACCTGGGAGATGGGGTGTCGAGCAGACGGGTCCGCCCGACATCTTGCACATCAGACCGGTCAGCCCCAAACTGGTGAACATCACCTGACTCCGAGAGCGTACGGCCACTTTCGTCGCTCGGAGAGCAAGGTCAGTGGCGGCGCGCAGCTCACTGAAGAGCCTCGGGTCAGTCCCGCCCTCCTGCATGTCCATGAGCGTCTGGGTCAGGTAGACCAGCAGAACGGTCATGGGATGCAGTGAGGCAGCTGCCTGTCCTGTGGCACTATAGGATTTCGCCACAGATTACTGTGACGAAAAGAACTACAGGCTTGGACGGGTGCTTAGGATTGCGCCGGGAAGCACTCTGAGGACACAGTAGCATGGCAACAGAGCGTTCAACCGGGGGAACCCCAGTGTACCCATGGGCAGCGGCCCCTGAGGGGAGGAAAGGCGGATGAGACCAACGAGAGGACCCGTGAACTCATCATGCACGTCCGGGAGGAAAGATATTGGGGTATGCCGTGGACGCGTCGGCGGCCTCACCCAAAAACCAATCGTCCCGGGAAAGCATGGCCATCATCTCCGGATCAGACTCAGGCACAGCCGTATGCACACCAAGGGGTGGCAGCTGTGAAGAGTCGTCATTTCCAGAAGAATCAAGCCCACCTAGTGATGCTGCTACAGACACAGCATCATCCTCTGTAGCTTCAAATGAAAACACACGGGCCACCCGTGGGTAGACTCGTGGAATCATCAGTTCGCTAGCGGGCACCGTCATTAAAGAGGGGGGGCTGGGGCGTGGACACAGAGTCGGCGCCTTGTTCCAGACCAACACCCTCAGGTCACCCTGTCCACCAGCCGAAGATCGGGTAGTGGATGAGGGGACTCTCACTCTTGCGAGTTCACCGAGTCTCGACCTATATATGACGCGATGATCACGTTCCCAGAGAGAACATGAGTCATCCACGAGCGCTGTTCAAGCATGATCAAAGCCCAAACACACTAGACAGCGCTCGTGCCCATCAGAGTCCGATACCAGTCCGCTGCAACCAGAAATGCACGGGCGAGCCGTCTTTAAAAAGACGTGCCGCGTGCGAGCTCTTTTATGAGAGGAGAAAAAAACTCCGCGATGTTGAAGCGCACAGGGAGACACACACACACTGGCAGATCACTGCACAGATCAGCAGGCACTGTGAGCTCGCTGCAGATCGCCGTCACACCAACACCGGAGAGAGAAGCTCGTCTCATAGAGCGAAGTCAGAGATGATTGTGGAGTGAAGAAATATTCTTGGCTCCGAAGCGAAAACATACCTGCATGTTGCCGGCGTCCTCCTTTATACCCACGCGGTGGGGCGGAGATACGCTATGCAAATTCCGCAGACCCATGGCATTTCATCGCCATTGGCTCGTTTTGTAATACTCGAAGTCGATAGGTGTTCTAAGCGAAACCCCCATTCGTCGTCATCCGACGTAACTCGGAGTGACTACGAAAGGGAACTTGTGGTTTGAAAAGGGGAGAAAAAAAACATTTTTCAATTTTTCCTTTGACTGGACTGCTGAGTTCAGCCAGGATAAATGTCATGATTGAATTAGTGAAACCGTACTCTCACTAACCCAAGTACTTATGGCTGACTGTGACCACACACCCAAGACTGGCCAAAGAGTCTGTTCATTCTGCCCAGTGTTCACTGGAAAATTCACTGGCACATTGCACATGTTTGAATAACGCTAGCAGTTTTAAAAAATTGTGTTCTTTGCAAAATTGAAAAGACGATTAGATTCAAAATTAAACATCCTGAGGTGCTATTCCAGGCAACGCTTAGAAACACACAGGGGGGAAAAAATGAAAAGAACAGAGCCAAAGCACCCCCCACCCCCCTTTTAGATGTTTTACAATAGTGGCTTATTCAAATCCCAAAAATTACATTTTTCAAGCGCCTTTCATGGCTCTGGCTTTGTTATTGCTTTAACATGGGTATCAGAGGCCTATGTTTATTCAACCCTCAATTACCAAAGGCTCAGCCGGCAGGCCTTTAATTGATTGCTTTAATTGATTGGTCGGGGGTAACCATGGCTGAAAAGCAGTTTATCTTAATCAGTTGAGAGGAAATGTAGAGTGGGGCTTGATTTCCTCCAGCTGATCAACCCTGTGTGGGCTAAAAGGGGGGAGCGTCTATCGAGGTGAGAGAGAGAAAGAGATTGAGGGAGTGAGAACGGATATAGGTGTAGTAGGTAGACCTGGATGCGACATAAGGACAGGGATCAAAATCTTGGATTCAAGACTTTTTGTAGTCAAAGCTTTATATACTGTATATATATATATATATATATATATATATATATATATATATATATAATTTTTTCTTAATTATATTGTGTAAAGGGGATTTTTTTTAAAATGCAGTTTCCAGCAGATCATTGGGAGATTTCACTGAAAGTGAAATGTAGTGATTTGTATGGAACAAATGGTACAGTGACCCTACAGTATATGCTTCACAGTATGCAAATCAGATGTGTTTGACTTAGCTATCCCATAAGGCTACAGGGGATGGAGTCATCAGATTTGAGACTTATATTTAAAAAAAAAAAAAAAAATACCCGCAGCATTTATTTTAAAATAGAGAACTGTAAGCCAGACAACTCTTTTCAAGTGTAAAGCACGGGACGCGCCGAAAGCTAACTGTGTTATCACTTCTCGTTGGCTGCGTCTCCACCAAAAAGCTGCAATTGAACACAACAAAAGAACTAAAGGCGATTGTCAACTAGCATGTGCGTTCTGCACCTGTGTATAAGTAAATATGTTTTTATCAGCAGGTATCAATAGTCTATTTTTGTATTTTCATTCAAAAATGGAAACCAAAACTATGACTGCAGATAAACAAACTGTAAACAAAGCAGCACTTGCTTACCGTTTTGAATATCAATCACGCTGATCACTTTCTTCATTCCAGTCGGCTTATGTTATTATGTAAATATTTGTGTATGCGAATGCTCAGGTAAGATTACGTAAAATATATAACAGCCTTTTGTCTGTACCATCTTTACTTTTTTGCTCGATTTCATCACTTTCTCTTTTATTGTTGTATTCTTCACTTTTATTCTCTTTCGATAAGCAGCCAATTGGAGTTCTCTCTCTCACTGATGGCTGACGTTGATTCAACTTACTGAACAGCCCAAAAAAAACCTGACGGCACCCCACTAGAGTCAACCGTGTGGAACACACCTGAAAAAACTTAAGCCGACTGGTGCTCAAAAACGGCCAACCGTTGGCTTGGTGTGTCCCGGCCTTAAGTGCTAATGGTACCAAGAAAAATGCTAATCATGAATAAATTATACTACCAGAAGTAAAGTATTTTGCAATTGTTGTTAGTTTGTTAATGATTCAAGAATATACGGGTCAAAGGACTATGCCAGCATGGCAGATGTAACACAGCATGAAAATACTCTAAAGAGTGTCAATTCTCCTCTTCTCCCTCTCCTCATCATTGCTCTCAAATGGGAATACTTTAATCTAGATGGAGGTCAGCTCAGAAATATGTCACGCTCTTTCTCACCAGATAATGACCCAAACCTGACCCTTATTGTTGAGGTGAAATTGCACTTCAAATGTTTCAAGTGGCTTCCAGGCTTTTAACCAGCATCTGAAAATGAAGTTCATTGAATGGAATTAGAAAATTGACCTCTTAGATGTCTGGCCCCTACATAAACTTCATTGATGTCTCCTTGCCATTTAGCCTGTACTGGATGTTACAGTGCCGCCATAAGAATGGAGGAGAATGGTCTGATGGCCAAATATAAATTAAGCTAATCGTCCATGTTCTGTACTTTATCAGTTCTTACACTTTGCCGGTCATCTAAATCCAGAGATTTTCCAGACTCACTGTAACGTATGACAAAGCCAGAGTGTTTTCCCATGATCCCCTGCCATTGTGCTCACTGAGGAAATTGTCAGATTTAATAAAATAACATGTTTCGCCTTCTCTGTTGTCACTCGTTTTGTTTGGAGCAGAAGCATATTGCCAAGTGAACTTGGGTGGCTTTCAAGAGAATGTTGTAGTTTAGATAGTTTTGCATGAGACTTTCAACCTTGAATGATTATTCAAAGAAATGGCGGTCATAGAAAAAAAATAGCACATGTCCTCACGGATAATTTCAAGAAAAGGCCCGGCTGACAATACGATAACCTTGTCATTCAGGGCCGCTGCTAGTCTCTGTGTAAAAGATTGTGTGTTCTTGACGCAGGAATTGCTGGAAGAATGAATCTGTTCTCTAGTAGTAGCATGTCCTCTGTAGACAGCACAGCACTGCCACGGTGTGCCATGAACACAGGCAGCTTAAGAGCTTTGTGCAAGATCTTAGCCTGAGGGCTTTGTGTTAAGTGTTAGAACTCACAAAGCCTTTATAAGCTTCCAGAGTATGTTTAAGTCAATGCAGCAACACAGAGGCGCATAGATACCTCCGTGTGCTGTGTGCATTTGTGAAAATGAGACCCGGGAAGGGGTTTAAATAGGATCTATTGTATGAACTACTGATTTTCAGATCCTCATAAAGCTTTATAACCAATGATAGACCCATTATTGTAGTTTGACATCTCACCTTGAATGCTTGAATTCTCAACTGTTCTGCATTCCATTATTGGTCACTTTTGAAAATATATAACGCATACGTGACTTACAGGTATTCATCAATGTCCTGTCTGTGAATTGTGTTTTTGCTTTCTATCATGTCTTATTTCATCTATACTGTATCTCTCCTTGGCCACTCTTCCCAGATAAATGTTTCATGAGGTCCGCCTCATATCTTCCTCTGGAATAACGTGTCCGATAGATTATAGGAGACATCACTCAGTCACATTCACCTTAGACCACAGATCTGCATGTCCTTCATTGAACTCACATATTCTTCGGAGGGGTCAAAGAAGGAAGAAAAAGTGACGGAGGGGCACATTTTAATACCCAAAAGTAACTGTCAAATAGTGTCTGCGATGAGAGAACTATCAAAGGGTGCCTCTGTATCAGATGTGAAGGCTTTAAGTGGGTCATGGGCTCCTTTTAGTGTGATGCCACAGTAAAAATTCACCAGCCTATCATTATTTAATCATGCTCTAATGGAAGTGATCCCCACCCCAAATATAGACCCACCTCTAAATTCAATTATTCTCTAATATGTTAACAGTTGTCACTTACAATGATGAAGACAGTGATCTCATGAACTTTCTTTAAAAAAAAGATTTCTGCATTTAAATTTTTTAAGATAGTTCATAAATAGGCAACAATATTGTTCATGAAAATAAATTATGAAATTTAGATTAACTTTAGACTAATAGACATTTTTTTCAATCAGTAGTCAGATTCCTGAAGGAACAATTCAGAGTCTTTTGTTTAATATACTATGGCAGTTATTGGATTGTATACCACCTCTAACAAGAAATGCATATTTTGTAAGAATTTCTTTAAATGCACAATATCATTCAAACGTTTGTGGTCTGAAAGATTTTTTTGTGTGTTTTGTGTTCGAAAGAAGTCTCTTATTACCAAGGTTGATAAGAGACAAAATACTATTTGATCAAAATACAGTAAAAACAGTAATATGGTGAAGTCTTATTACAATTATACAACTGTTTTCCATTTTAATATAATTTAAAATGTAATTTATTTCTTTGATGGCAAAGCTGAATTTTCTCCAGTCTTCAGTGTGACATGATCCTTCAGAAATATTTTTAATATACTGATTTGGTGATCTAGAAACATTATTATTATTAATGTTGAGAAAAGTTGTGCTGCTTAATATTTCTGTGGAAACTGTGATGCAGTTGTTGTTTTTAGGATTTGATGAATAGAAAGTTCAAACGAACAACGTTCATATGTAATAGGAATCGTTAGTAACATTGTAAGTGTCTTTACTGTCCCTTTTGATCAATTTTGTGCATCATTGCTGGATCATGTGGGGTTATTTGTTCCCAGAACCGCTGATACTAATAGAAGTGCACATGTACCCTGTTTTAGCTGACTTTCCCATTTTCCATCAAACTTAAACTCCACTTCCGCAATCAATATTTCTGTTGGTTGTTTCATTCTACTGTACTTTTCCAATAGCCTTTGAAAGTTTTCTCCTACCTTTAGATTTGTTAGTCATTAAGTTGCATTTCTTTTGACCTTGAGAATTTTTCTATTTGTCATGTTTACTGAAATCCCACATTATCTTTTGAGGGATTCAAGAGCAGCAATCGATTGTTTGTCTTCTTGCAGAAACATTGTGCATTAATGAACTTTATACTGTTCTCTGGTTGAATACAACTTTTTTCTTCTTTCACTTCTGTACATGTTTTCCCACTAGTCTCCTGTTTTTTAAGTCCACTTTTTAAAATTTAATGCAACATTACTTTACCACATTCAGAATCAGATCAAAGACTTGTGGGGGCCTAGTGTTTGAAGTGTGCTCTATTTGAAGTTGTTTCCAAAGACACTGCGTGTAAAACAAAAGTTTACATATATTTCGGCCTTTGTGGGAGCAGTGTGTAGTGCGTGCTGTATTGATTCCTGCTCTTTGAAAGAAGAACGAAAAAAGAGCTTTGTTGGAATTGTACTGCTGTACTGGCAGCGGGAACTGCGGTGGGATCCGTGCTCCAGTAGGAGACGGACTGATTTCCACAGGTTGGCGAAGGTCTGGGGAGTTTTGAATTGATGTGTGTATGTCATGACCTTGCGACTGTGCTCCTGTAAATAAGAGTGGCCAGAGAATATTAGTGACTGGCAGACAGCCTCTTAAGTTCTGTACAGGGAGGCAACGTGATATTCTGAGGAAAACAGCAAGATTTATGATGATGAACCATCAAAATGATGTAAGAACCCCTGTCTCAGAAATGACACAGACTCAGTATTTATCCAACAAATCTGAATATGAGTGCCGTGTTCCACAAAAAGACTTTCAGATATATATTACTTTTTCTTTTCTTTTTTTTTAAGGGACATTAATCTTAAAATGGATGTCTTCTGGGGTCTGCAAGTGCGATATAAACAGCGCTTCCTTAGTATCTGTAGACATGTTGAAATTTTCATTAGATGAGAATTTATTTATTGTCTCACGTGAACTTCACTGTTAGCACTTCAGTTCTTTTTTGTTGTTTCTTTTTTTTTTTTACTGCTTTTGGGAAATTTTGTGAATGGTATAGCAAAGTTCTTTTCTTTCTTTTCCATGCACATCTCTTATATAAATTATAAATGATTTCCTTTGGAAAATAGGCGATGGGTCTCAGTCAGTGATTTAATCAAAAAAATATTGTAGAACAAGGTATAATTTTTCCATATTCAAATAAGATTTTAAAGTAAAAATGTTGCCAAATTCAAATAAAGATTTTAAGGCGAGGCACTACAGCTGAATAGGGTAAAAATTTTAACTTACAGATATCACCATGAAACTTTACCAGTTGATCACTCGCATGAATAGGAGAAAAAAATGTATTGCAAGTTTTCTGTAATTTTATGTTTAAATATGGTAATAAGGCTATATCTAATTAAATGTGTTAATTTATATATTTTGAAGTGACAAATCTGACCATTGAAAAAAACAAAGTTCAAAATTATTTTTGCATTTTGTTGATATATTCAATGAAAAGACATTACTAGAGGGGATTATGAATATCTCCTTTTATTACCCTGTAAATTAAATAAATACTGCCAATAGCCTTAAATTAATTTCCGCCCTATTTTTAGGCATAAAATGTCATATTAATCAGGCCAAGAATGATATAGCAACAAATCCCTCTGGACAAACCTCCACAATATAGTTAGGAATATGACTGTAAAGTTTGGTGTATGTACAGTAGGTCCTACAGAAGTGGAAAATCGTCACTCGGAGTGTGAGAAAAAAATCATTTTGAGAAAACGGCCTTTAAAGATTTGTATGGCAAAATTCCACTAATTTCTATTGAAAGCCTTGAATTACAGACAAAATATGCTTTAGGTCCAAGTAAAATACATTTATCACAATGTTTAACATCCAAAACTCATTATTGCTTCATCCATCACTGATCATAACATCCAAATCAACATATCAACAGTCCATCACACAGGTGAATATGTATCTGCCTGAGGGACTCACAACCACTTTAGGATTCCACAATTACAGATTTGTTTAGTATTATATAGTAATTATATTATACAAAAACTGAAATGTGTTGTATAATGTAATTGTTTTCTATATAGTGTGTAAAGTATATATATGTGATGTATGTATATAATGTCAGAGCGCGTCACGTGACGATTCTGAACGAATCACGTTGGCAGAAATTGGCATGAGCCAATGAGATTGCGCATTTCGAGTTAGATCGCCCATTTTACTTACATGATTGGTTGCTGATAAACAGGAAATTACCATATTTGGATCTGACAGCATTGCAAAGGAGAGAGAGAGCTTTCTAACGGTATATGTGATGATGACTGGGTGTACACGTGATGATTTAGTACACCAACTTTTGATAAATTTAGGCGAAATCTACATACGCAAACAGACAAAGTGTAGTAAAATAAAGACCTAAATGTGTATTTTGGACTTTTTTTTCAGCACAAGTCAGTCTGAAAGAAGACATGTAATTGAAGACAAATAGCCCAAAATCTTTAAATTGACCCGTTAAAAAAAAAAACGATGTTTTTGCCTGCCGTGTCTCGCCTTAAAATAAAAATGTTGTTATATTCAAAAAAAGCTACCTGGCTCCACCTGGGACCGCCATCCTTATGGCTTCACCAGGCTTCCTCGTCCCTCCGGCTCTAACTTGGTCAGTCGGTGCTCTGCCTTTGCCACTGACTTATTATATTTTAATCATATAGCTATTAAAATATATATTAAATATATTTTATATATATTTATATATTAAAATATTAAAACATTATTTTAAATTGTAATTATATTTTACAATATTACTGTTTTTTGATCAAATAATTTGAAATGATGGAGAGAAACATCATCTGGAGTTAATTCACTTTAAATTATAACTACTAAAAGGGAAATTTAAAACATTACAACATTAAAGGTTTAAATTTTTTTTACTGCCTCAACTTTTGGGATGGTAGTTATTTATTGACTTGCTAAATGAAAATGATATCACTTGGCTATTTCTAGTAGACTATTTTTAATGAACTCTTTTCATACAAAATTATAATGTGGAAAAAGGACTGATGAAGAGTTACAAAATCTAAAGGGTTATGCAAACTTTTTCTCTGTGTGCACATATTTCCCTTTAGAGGAAGCCAAAGACTGGCTACAGTGGAAGAATAGCTCCCATTCCAAGTGTTTCTGTGAATGGGGAAAACAATTAACATGGACGCGACTCCCTCTTCACTTTACAGTTAATTGGCTCTCATAAAGCCAAAGCTTAGAAAAATTATGGGGAGGAAGCCTAGCCTTGGAAGTATGTGTTTACTGTGGCTTTTATGGAAAATCCCATTTAAGATGGAACAAAGTACTTATCTTTATGGCAAAAAGCCCTCTGATAAAGGGGGAAGTGCCTTGAAGTTGTGAAATTATGCCCCTTTTATACAGTAGAGGAAAGGTGGTTTTCCAAGCTGTTTTTGGAAACAGGAGGAAAGCTCAAATATATACTGCAGTAAAATTGCATAGAAGTATTGCTTTTTGTTATGCTGTAAAACACTTTGTTTCTGTTTTCCTGTCTGTCTGCAAACATAAAGTCATTTGATTGTCACAATGCTTTTGACGGGTAGCCATATATTATAACAAAGCGCTTGAGTCTTGCCCTGGCAAACATATGGGTCAGCACTTTTGAAATGCAGCCCCCCTGCTTATTGACCTCAAGTAATACATTTCATATCTGGCACTGGTCTGTATGGTCTGTATGCTTTATGGGCGGCGTAAATCACAGGTCCATGACTCAGGTCCAAAGGGTGATTATGTTTAGAACCAATTTGTCAACAGAACATGGAACGCTTACCCAATCAGACTCGATTGGAAAAATAGACTCTGAAATGAGTGAATTTAAAGCTGCATGTTTTGCAATTCATTTGGTGCATAGATCTACAGCAGTTTTTAAGTATACATTTAAGCACACTTAACTGCTAAACTGTGTGTTTATAAAAAGATAGTTCACCCAAAAATTTATATTCTGACATAATTTACTCACCCTCATGTCGTTTCAAACCTGTATGACTTTCTTTCATGAGATGTTTTGCACAATGTTGACACTTCTAATTTAACATCGGAAATAAAATGGTATGACAGAAAAAAGACAAAAAACTCTTTAAAGTGTCATAACAGTAGTTCATATGTCTTATATTGCATTATATTGCAGGTCTTTATTCACCAAAAGTCGTTTTCACTGAGAATCTTCCACTCTACGCCACCTCACAAATGTTTTCATACATATGGCATGTTAAGATGCATCATATCAGGTTTGACATCATTGATATCAATGCACCAAATTTGTACATATCGCATATTCAGATTGCACAAATGAGATTTTCAGTCAGTTTCAGTCGAAAATCGCTTTCCACTATAAACTTATCATACAACTTCAGAGCACTTGAAATATAGAGTATATGTATTACAGACAACTTCTAAAGATACTCTTTTTTTTCTTTTTTCGTGCCAGATTTACAGATCTTGGGTTCCATTAACTATCATTTGAGCAAAATAGAAGCGCCGATATTGTTACAATCTTCTTTATTTGCTCCAGGAAGAAAAGAAAGTAATTCAGATTTTAACCATGAAAGTAAATTATGATAGAATTTTAGTTTAGAGTTGAACAATTTTTTTATGGTTATAGGTGATACTTACATTTTTTTTCTCCATATGCTTCTCTGTCCAACTATAAGTTACATATTTGTGCATTTTTGTTTTGTCTTGTTTTTAAGCATTTGTCAAGCCCGTGTTTGACTCATGGCACACATTGCAGTATTGTTCATTTAGTTATCTAGCGGTACAACATCTTTATCATTGTGTGTACAGTGTAGCCAGGTGATTGTCATTGGTTTGTTTTTTCTTGTTTTTTTTGTGCCATAGTAGACAGTGGAATAATTTTTGGCAGTCTGCTCTGCACATCTTGCTCTGTTAAGCTTGGCTTTATGCATTACATGTTTTTTCCACTGTCGTGAAAGAGAAAAAGGACTGTAATTTTGAATTGAAAACCACTTGGCACACCTAACCCAGCATCAGCAGCGCAGCGTGCCTCAAGAGTAGGGAGGATCTACAGAGTCAGACAAAAGACGAGTAATAATGAAACATCCCAGGCTGAAAGCCACTGATGAGACTCTCTCACTTTCTCTCCCTTCTCGTCTTCTTCCTCCTCCATCTGGACAGGGCTCAAGTATTCATCTGTCAAATCAAACCTCTTTTGCTCCAGCCCATGCAGCTTCTTAGCATTTTCACTTCTTTTGTGTCAAAGATGTAAAAGTTTATCCTTTCAGCCTTAAATATCAGACAATTTATGCATTGTCAGAGCTACTAAAATGCCGCTCAGATTACGTTTGTCATGTAAAATCAGTATGTAGCCTACTTTTGAAAACTGCACATTGATGGTGATGCTTCCCATAACAATGAAATTATCTACCATAAAATACAACATAATTATATTATATTTACACAATTCCATTGAGTTGTTCCACTTTAATTAGGTACATGCACTAATTTTTGTCAATCCAAATGAATCCAATTCACATTTTCATTTACTTTATGCATTTGTATTCATGTACACACAACTTCACCGCGTTCAGAACTAGAGCAAGCCACTGCTATAATGTCACTGAAGCTACCCTGGGTCCAGTTTTTTGCCTTGATGATATACCTAAAGGGAAAGCTGACATGTCAGAAAAGCTTTTTTTAGCAAATATTTAGTAAATATTCAGTCTCCTCAACTGACCAAGTAAGACATATATAAACATACAGTATGTATGCATGTTCGTAAAATGTATGTAATCAAGGATGTTATTATTAAAGGTATACATATGTATCACAGAAATGCACCTGCGCAGGATATTTTTGAATCCATTTGAGAAGATTGTCGTGTTCAAGCATTAGTTTTATTCTATTGATCAGATTATTTCAGATCTACACCACCCCTTTAAATCCGATCAAATTTAATACACATCGAGCTTAATCTGATTGATTCAGATGTTTAAATGAAGGCTGTTCAATCCCATTTAGCCATCCATCACATTACTCACAGATTATTTGGGTGCATGTAAACATATATCTACTGATAACACATTTAAATAGAGTGTGACTTCCTGTTCATCATCCTGTTTTCCCCCCACACTTGGCTACATTTAAATGACGAAGTTTATTATCTTTCTGTATATAATGAAAAAGTACAACTTTTGATGTGGTAATTGGTGAAAGAGAATAAAACACTGAACTTAGTGCATGTGAAAAATTAGTCTTCTAGCACATTTCACGCACGGATAAATATCACCACCTTGAAACCTAGCATAATACGGCAGTTGAGTGAGTTGGCAGCACAATGACAGCTGTTTGCGTGATGTATTTTTAATACTTACTTAAACAATGCTTTCTTTGTATCTATCACATATATATCTAGCAGTATATCTCTTTTTTTCCCACTCGACAGTTTTACCTGTCTGGCAACTTTTTTTCCCCCTCCATGTCTTAAGAATAAGTCCCCTTACTGGAGTTGTCATGGACTTTGCGGCCAGCCAAAGAAAACAGTATCTGTGGGCAAGGGGTGGGCTGTGCTGGTGGAGAGGGGGCTGGGGAGGCTGGGAATTGGTCCTGCTTGTTCTGTGTGCTTTTTGTTCACAAACCAGGCATTAGATTGAAGAGATCTGTAAGCCCGCTCTGCTGGGACCCCCATAGACACAAAGCCTATTTCTCGGGGAGATTGCACTGTTTGCTGACATGAATAAGCCTTGTTGTGCCCTCAGAACTGCAAAATTTGCCTTAGGAAGCAGCCCTCCTTCTCGCTCACTTCCTTATAGCCTCTTTATATAGATTCAGAACCGCCTTTATACATGAGCAGATAATTTAAAATAACTCCAATTGTTATAAAGAAGTCTTTCAAATCTGGCGTTCAGTGAAGGATTTATATATATATATATATATATATATATATATATATTTTTTTTTTTTTTTTTTTTTTTTTTTTTTAATAAAGCTCTGCTTGTTTCTGGTAGCAGTTTTTGTCGAGCATTTGGGAAGAAGTGGCATTTTGTTCGGTCCATGAGTTAACTCTTGTGCCTGGTACTAGGAAATGGGTTAAAACCACATGCACACTGGTCCAACACAAACAAAGTCCCTGGCATTCCTGAGCAGGCCAGTCGGAGAGGCATGATTCAGTTGAACATGGAGTTGAGGGCCTGACCACTGGACCCACACCACACTAAAACATGTCCTCACTCTATTCTCCCATTACTCTCACACTGGGAAACACTGCCGCCCAGCTTTCTCATGCAGAGCCTACAGTACATTCATGCAGTTCCTTTAGTCGACAGGCATTTGACTTAACAACCCAGACTAACCTCAGTTAACCTAGCCATTCTAGAAAAGAACATAAGTTATGATAATAAACAAGAAAGGGCCAAATTCAAGCCACTGTCTGAAAGTATGATAAGTGATTGAAAAACATTCTCATGTCCCTGAAAAAGGATGAGCAGCAATCCCAGCAGGCCCTGCTCTTTGACATTTCACTGTTTGACGTCATTAGTGCTGTTAAATGAAAAGGTTGTAGCATGGTTAAAGAGCTGATAACCAAAAGATCGCAGGTTTCCTTGTTGAAATCGGTTTGGAGTGTAAATTGCAGTGTCTTTTTGCATCAATAGCTTGGCTTATTGATTTAGGTGTCTATAGTCCATCAGAAGACGATCAAAGTGTGATTTCTAATCAAACAGCAGGTAAGGGGATAGAATACTAAGTAGTACTGTAACTGCATCAGAGTTCAGTAGGTTTGTTATTTTGGTTCATAAGCAATACAATTTATTATACATGAAACTTTCAAACATGTGGATGTTTACAATGAGGCTGAGTTACAATGAGTTCTCTCCTGCCTGGGTATAATGTTGTATTTTAATATAAAATCACATTTAAACACCCACATAAAACTGCATTTCTCTATGTTTTATTGTTTCCTCATCAAATATATAAAGTCTGCCTAACACATATTCAGTTCAGGCACAGTTTTTGATTCCTGCGCCGTTCCTTCCTTTGAAGCTCCACCCACTTCCCATTTCAAGTCTACTTCTGAACTTTCTGTGATGTGCAAGCCAAGACTTACAATGTATGAATAATTTTATCATCAGACAGCAGAGCTCTATGCTCCTTTTCTATCTCTTTCCTCACTTTTCTTTTTTCCTTTCCCTTTTCTTTTTCCCTCTTTCCTTAACTTTTCCCTTCCCTTTACTTTAACTTAGGGTTAGGGTTAGGGTTAGGGTTTAACTTATCCTTTACCTTTCTTTCTTTCTTTTGTGCTTTTCTCTATTTTCTTTAGCTTTTTCTCTCTGTTAATCTTGCTCTCTTTTCTTTTCCTCTTTTTCAGCACGAACTGTGTTGTCACAAAATCATGAGCAATTTTTTTTGCAATTCACAACTTCACACAGGAATAAACTTGCAGCTTCATTCAACAATCTCCAATAAACCCTATTGTTTGGAAGTTATGCAAATGCAGGCATCATGAGTCATTCATTTTTTCCTGTGCAATTCTCTGGGATTGGAAGGGTGAAAAATGCCGGAGAACAATGTGCTCTCTTCAGTAATAATTAAGCTGATGGCCTATTATGCTGTATTGCAAATCAATATGTACGGTCTCTGGCGATGGTTGAAGTAGGAAGGCTTGGCGTGAATCCAGCCCATCTCACACTGTGAATGAACAGATGCAGGTGCATCACAACTTGCTTTGGTGATTATTTTTTTGTTGTTGCTGCTGCCGGGAGGAGGGGGTACGGAAGAACAGGCTGGTGACAATGGCAGAAGGCCTCTCTAGTGTAATTGTGTGTGAATGCTCATTTTAGAAAGCCTTCCGCTTTTGTTAAACAGGTGCTCAGATTCTGTCTCTGTATTACTTTCTTCCTCTTCTCACTCTCTAAAGCACTTTCAGAGTTACTTTGTCTGTTTTTGTTTCTTTTTTTCCAAAATGTATTTTTATTTGTATGGATCGCCGCCTTATTTGTATGTTTTTGTGCACACATCGACAAATTGTAGTATTTTCCAATTAATCTTTTACTAGTCAATCTTTTACGGTTTTAATTTATAACTACAAACAATTTATTTAAAATCAAGCATTTTAAAGTCATACCTTTGTTATTAGTGTTAAACTGTAGTGTTTAGTCGCCACATCAAGCGGACATCATTCTCTCTGTCTCTCTCTCACTCTCTCACTCTCTCATTTCACATTCACAAATGTATATTTACTGTGTAAAGTTCCCCTGTGTTTACCCTCTGGTTTGTTTGCTTGATATCACTCTGTTTATCTCCATTAATTCCACCATTTTTCAGTCTATTGGATGTTGTGTAGTTGTCATCAAAAGCCGCCCCTCCATGGAAGTTCTAGTGTTTTGAAGGAGAAATGAATATCAGCATTAAAAATTAAATGGTATATTGCAAAACATCACTTCATGGATTCGGGGCAAGTGTAGAAGCAGCTGTTCCACCAGCAATCTGTAAATAAGAGGAATTGTAGATAAAGACACTGAGGAGGCTGTTAGATATGCAGGAAGCAGCGGAGCCCACTTTAAATTGACGGCAGGAAATTGTGAGAAAATGGTCATAAATTGTTAGGGCACACAGTAGATTTTTCTGTCTCCTTCCTCCCACTTTCTTCTCAAGATCTGTATACATCTAGTATTTGAACCCAAGGGGGGGAAAAGACATTGAAAAAGCTAGGGAAAGAAATTAAACATTGATAAAGAAAAAAAAACATCAGCTAACTATACCAAGTTTTGGTTAAAAAACATGAATTCAGGAATCAGTATTTTTATATGTATGTATGTATATATATATATAGGTCCTTCTCCAAAAATTTGCATATTGTGATAAAGTTCATTATTTTCCATAATGTAATGATAAAAATTAAACTTTCATATACTTTAGATTCATTGCAGACCAACTGAAATATTTCAGGTCTTTTATTGTTTTAATACTGATGATTTTGGCATACAGCTCATGAAAACCCCAAATTCCTATCTCAAAAAATTTGCATATTTCATCCGACCAATAAAAGAAGTGTCTTTAATACAAAAAAAAAAGTCAACCTTCAAATAATTATGTTCAGTTATGCACTCAATACTTGGTCGGGAATCCTTTTGCAGAAATGACTGCTTCAATGCGGCGTGGCATGGAGGCAATCAGCCTGTGGCACTGCTGAGGTGTTATGGAGGCCCAGGATGCTTCGATAGCGGCCTTAAGCTCATCCAGAGTGTTGGGTCTTGCGTCTCTCAACTTTCTCTTCACAATATCCCACAGATTCTTTATGGGGTTCAGGTCAGGAGAGTTGGCAGGCCAATTGAGCATAGTAATACCATGGTCAGTAAACCATTTACCAGTGGTTTTGGCACTGTGAGCAGGTGCCAGGTCGTGCTGAAAAATGAAATCTTCATCTCCATAAAGCTTTTCAGCAGATGGAAGCATGAAGTGCTCCAAAATCTCCTGATAGCTAGCTGCATTGACCCTGCCCTTGATAAAACACAGTGGACCAACACCAGCAGCTGACATGGCACCCCAGACCATCACTCACTGTGGGTACTTGACACTGGACTTCAGGCATTTTGGCATTTCCTTCTCCCCAGTCTTCTTCCAGACTCTGGCACCTTGATTTCCGAATGACATGCAAAATTTGCTTTCATCTGAAAAAAGTACTTTGGACCACTGAACAACAGTCCAGTGTTGCTGCTCTGTAGCCCAGGTCAGGCGTTTCTCCCGCTGTTTCTGGTTCAAAAGTGGCTTGACCTGGGGAATGCGGCACCTGTAGCCCATTTCCTGCACACACCTGTGCACGGTGGCTCTGGATGTTTCTACTCCAGACTCAGTCCACTGCTTCCGCAGGTCCGCCAAGGTCTGAAATCGGTCCTTCTCCACAATCTTCCTCAGGGTCCGGTCACCTCTTCTCGTTGTGCAGCGTTTTTTGCCACACTTTTTCCTTCCCACAGACTTCCCACTGAGGTGCCTTGATACAGCACTCTGGGAACAGCCTATTTGTAAAGAAATGTCTTTCTGTGTCTTACCCTCTTGCTTGAGGGTGTCAATGATGGCCTTCTGGACAGCAGTCAGGTCGGCAGTCTTACCCATGATTGAGGTTTTGAGTAATGAAACAGGCTGGGAGTTTTTAAAAGCCTCAGGAATCTTTTGCAGGTGTTTAGAGTTAATTAGTTGATTCAGATGATTAGCTTAATAGCTCGTTTAGAGACCCTTTTCATGATATGCTAATTTTTTGAGATAGGAATTTTGGGGTTTCATGAGCTGTATGCCAAAATCATCAGTATTAAAACAATAAAAGACCTGAAATATTTCAGTTGGTGTGCAATGAATCTAAAATACATGAAAGTTAAATTTTTATCATTACATTATGGAAAATAATGAACTTTATCACAATATGCTAATTTTTTTAGAAGGACCCGTATATATATATATGTATATATATATATGTATATGTGTATATATATATATATATATATATATATATATATATACACATATATATTTTTCCTTCTTTCTTTCTGGAATTGTGAAGGCTTGGGTTGGGTTATTTTTGCCAGATCCCTCCAATAGCCTTTCTTCTGCAGAGAGAGAGAGAGAGAGAGAGAGAGAGAGAGGCAGCATGTGCTGCCCTCCACATATTTAATGAAATTTATAACAATTGTCCTCCAATCAGATTAAGTGCTTGTTTAAAATGCAAATATGTTCTTGTCTCTGACATGCTGTAATTAAGTAGAACAATGCTCTATTTTTTCCCCTGATGTACCACATCTCTCATCAAGGGCTTTGAAAATAGGACAATGATTGACCACCTGGTCTGGTTACAGTAGCTAAATTTATTAAATTCTCTTTGTCTATAGAAAATCATTGAGGAATTGTACGCATTGCTAAGGGTCAGGCTTGTTTTTCTATCTGGCATATAATTACCCTGACCTTACGGTACTTGTTGAAGATAATTTTCTATATCATTACATCTTTGTCACCAAATTGTGAGTCAGAGTCCTCTGTGGAATTTTCGCTGATTTCCTTTAAGATGATCAAATGGAGGATGGCTGTGAGATCTGAGAGGCATATTGATTTAGTTAGTGCAAGGACAGCCAGCGGCAGGGTTTTAGCTAGCTGAAATGCACATTTTCCACTTTGTATTGCTTTTTTAGCCAAAGCTTTTGCTGTGAAGATCTCGTTCACCAACGTATTCAACTTATTTATTTCATCTTATTGAATAGCTCTTCTCCTTTAGAGTGAAACCAATACAAAGTAGAAAATGCAGCCGTTGTTCATGGCTGCAGTTCTTTTGGCTCATTTGGTATTCTGTGACGATTTAACCAAAATCAATTTAGCAAATTTCCAGCTGGCATATGATTAAATTATTCTGCCATCAGTTTATTTGAACAGGGCCATAAGGGAGCGTGGCAACGCAAATATTTTCCTTCTTTTTCATTTGTTACATATGGCTGGATCTGGTATCATCTCAAGTTATCCATTCAGAGGGCATTTTTGTGGCACTCAAGAGCGCTTTAATCACAGAATCAGGACGTTGTTTATGTGCAAGAACGTGGGTTGAGCATGGAGTGAATATCCCTTATCCCAGCACACCCGGCTGACTGTGATTAATACAAACAAACAGTTTCTCCATAGAACCACTGTGCCAGAGATGAGCCCTGCCTTGTCTCTTGAGTCAGTTCATAATTATTATATTGTATCTCAATTTAACTCAATCAGAGCAGTTCACACAGTACAGATCGTCTCCAGACCGCGTGGGACTGCCGTTTCACGAATCTGATGTATTCTGTTGCACTGAGGAAAATTAATTGGATTAAAGATTTGATAATCAGTTTCTTTGTGCATCCAACCTTGCATTTTCACCCCCCGAACCCACCCACCATCGTCTCGGCACATCAGGAGCCGCATTAAGTATTTCCTCAGTTTCACGGCCAAGGTGTCGAGCCCTAGCGTCGATTCATTTAGCATAATCACTGTTCTAATGAAACTGTTAATACCGGAGTGACAAGATTGCTTCTTTGCTGAAGGCATCCAATCACCCTGCCACATCTCGGAGGTGATGAATGTGTAATTACCAAGTTTGACAGACCTTGTTTAGCTTGTGCTTTGTATGAGTATGTGCGCATGAGAAAGTGAGTGGATGAATATGCTGAGGGTTGTGCTCCTGACCTCCTTCCCAGGGCTTCATACTGATATATTGATGCAGGGGGCTCTTACTGTTTGGATATTAATGGTCCACAGACCTCAGTGTTTACCAAAAGAAGAGGGAGGGAAAGAAGATTTACAGTAGTACAATAGCTGAATTGTGATCAGTTTGAAACCATTGTGAGATGTATGATGGTCACCGAAGTTGATTGCTCTAAGTATCTGACTGTGCCTCAGTCAATTTGTACTGTTACGTGTTTAATTATTTATTTATTTTTAAAATGTAGAAGATTTTGAACCTTGTTATCAGGACATAGTAGAGACATTTGCTTTAGCTTCCAGCAAATGCTAATATATTGATCCATTTAATTTATTTCTGAAGTATTGTCCTAATTGGTAGTTTGGTAAGTTACTTTAGCCTATTTTTTTATACAATTAAAATTAATAATCTGTGTTCGTTTGTCGACCAGACAGGACCTGGCCCCCCGCCTGAGCCTGGTTTCTCCCAAGGTTTCGTTCTCAATTCTGTCACCTGATGGATTTTGGGTTCCTTGCCACTGTCGCCTCTGGCTTGCTTAGCTGGGGACACTTAATTTTCAACAATATTATTGATCAGAATGTACTGATGCTGTTGTATGAGAACTGAATTGAGATAGATGATGACATAATTTTTGCAGAACTGCTTTATAGATGAAATGAACAATTTAATAATGGATTATCTTTACAACACTGAACTGACTTCATCCAAACAACAGCCGAAATCCATAATTTTCCTGTTATCACTGTAAAGCTGCTTTGAAACAATCTGTCTTGTATAAAGCGCTATAAATAAAGACTTGACTTGATTTGACAATCATTTATAATATTATATATGTCAGTTATCGGCTTTCAAATATAAATAATTATCGATATCAGTATTTGCCAAAATTTTCATCAGATCATTTTTTCAGGGATATAATAGTACTATATGCCAAATTTTTAATATTTTTAACTCTGTTTTCAGACCATAGAGGAGACCAAAGCTGGAGACCATCTATGAAAGCCTAAGTAAAAATGTGCTTTAAACTTCTAGTAAATGCTGTCCAGCTTTAATTGATCTTTGCCAGAACATGAATTCTCTCCGCTATTGATTTATCTTAGATCTCTCCTACATGCTAGACCAGCGGCACCAGCCCAAACATGCGAAATATAGATGAATTTTCACTGATATCTCCATGTCAAAATTAGTAAGACATCACCTTGGTTGAAAATGAGATGGTTTATGATTGCTGTGGCTATTTGAAATGGTTGTGAAGAAGAAACTGGACTATTCTGTCATCCGCAGTCCTCTGATCCCAGCAGCGGTGTCATGACAGGCCAAAGCTCTCACTCACTCTCCATACTGCTAATCACATGCTAATAAATGAGCTCTCATCCCTGGGTCATATCCCCCATGCTAACAGCAAGAGCTGTTTTTTGTCACTCATCTTTTTCTCACCCTCAAAATGAGAAAATAGCTGCGACGCACATACAGGCTCTTCACAAGAGTGTGAATATTCTAAATAAAGAGATATTCTGTCTGTTATACTGTTTTTTTTCTTTCTCTCTTTATTCAGGAGCGAGGAGAAGATTGCGTGAAATGCCACAGAAAATGCTCAAATTGTGTGGATTTTTGAGTAGCGTTGAAATTATTCATTAGTGCTTATGTATGGGTATCCCAAGATCCCAACACACAGAGTGATTTGTTTTTAATCATTCTGATGTTTTGGTTGAATGTTCTTTGGGGTGGAAACTTTGTTCATCTACTTTGGTAATGAGTGTAAAAATGGGTTGCCATCTGCTTTTTTCCCTTTTTTTAAATTTGCTAAACATTCTGTGCAAATCTGTTCTCCAGAATGCAGGAAATGAATGCAAACACGGTTTTTGAACCTTGATTTACATTCGGATTTGTAATACGACTGCCTTTGAATTGAAGCAATCATTGTACCTTTGTGCGCCGCTTCAAAAGTGCTGATATATTAACATCACTAGTCAGTTAAATGATTTGTGTGTTACCCACAATAACTTGCGCCAGTGTGTGAAAGATGCTGTTCGATTTGAATGTATCCATAATTAATACAGATGCGTCAAAAGGATGCTATTACGTGCTTTTTATCAAACTTCAGAAATGTTGTATCGTCGGCCTGGAACATCAAATGTGTGCATCGCTGAATAGACTTTCAAAGTATTCATCAAGGCAATTGAAAAAATCCCTAGTTTAGTGATCAGAGAGCGCTTCATTCTCAATGAGGAGTGACAGTACATTTAGCCGAGAGTCTTTTTGCGTATTGGATGTCAGGTCACTGGTCATGTCTTGTAAGTTTGTTTTGATATATTTTAATCTTTTGTTAATTCTATTTGCACACATCTTTTTATCACCATGGCGTTTCATTATTTTTATTTTTTCTTTACTCAGATGATGTTTTCGATGTGTGTGAGGCCCGGTTACAGAGTCTTTTCAGAGTACTTTTGGCTGCCACATGCCAGTGTTACCTGAAGCCAGGGACAGTCACAGAGTTAAAGACAACTGCTGTGTTTTCAAGGGGACCTTCAATGCTTATATTCTTGATAGAGCGATGGATGTGCGGCAGTGTTTTGCTTGAAGTGCTTCAGATATTCTTAAATTCAATAGGGCTCTCAGCAACACATTCCTCTCACAAACCTGGGCTAAACCCCTCTCCAGAACTCTATTTGCTGATTATTTAACTACCTGTAAATGCACAACAGCTCTATTATATCTTGCTGGAGGCCCTATCAAAAGGTTCTTTAATATAGCAAGCACACTGCACAGACTGCCAGTGTTTTTGTAGTTGTACACGTCGTGAACTTCGGGGTGACCGAGCACCTCCTCGGGAGGTTTCTGCAGCCGGCAATGAAAAGTTTCCTATAACTATGTGGCAAATAGAGGAGGTTGTTTGGGAAATATCTATGCATTAACATTCATATATATAGTTTTGCAATTTTAGCCTTTCACCCTATTTACTCTGACGCCAGCGTGAAAAATCATATGGTTTTGGAGTCATTCTGCCAGGCGTACAGTATATTGATATTCAGGCCGGAATAGAATTCAATATGTCACCCCCTCCCCCAGAGAATCACTCCTTTCTCTGTAATTTCCATTGAAATTTTGTGTGCAAATGCAGTAATAGACACATTTATAACATCAAAAGGATTCAATTTTCTTTTCAATCACACAACAGTATGAATAGCTTTTTCCATTGAATCTAACAACGAGGAGCCATTACCCGACACCAAAGGATAGGTTGCCTTCACTTGCTTTTTATGAAAGTGTGTCAAACAATTTCCCATGTCTCCCATTTGTTCTAAGCTAACAGGGGCTGTCAAACAGGTTTGTTTCTAATTTTTCAGGGAAATGTCATTTTCTTTCTTCTTTTGCCGGGTAATCACCAGAGATCCACATGTTTATTTTTTAATGCAGGCTGTAAGTGTCTTTAATACGTTAACTCCTCCGCTGAACGCTTTCCAGAAGCCTGCGGATGACAACTTCCGACTGCTGCTAATTGCACTTGTTAAATTATTTTGGGAAAGATGACATGAATAGCATTTCACTGACATGGACACACAGGGCATCAGATGAAGTGATGGCCGCAGCACAAATGGTGTGAGCGCTTTTATTTCAGCGGGGTAATGTCTCCCTTGGAGCTCTCTGTTGAAAGGTTACGGTAAAGGGGCTGTTTGTCAAATTCTGTGTATCCATTCAATTTCTCCCTGTGCCATCCAGGTTTGTCACTCTGAAAGCCTCAATGTTAACTTACATTCACATTTCACTGTTTGGGTCTGTTATATTTAAGTGATTGGTGGGATGATTTAACAATATTGGTAGTTGGTAAGTTAATATATATATATATATATATATATATATATATATATATATATATATATATATATATATATATATATATATATATATACTTGGACGTACTTGCACTCGCACTCATCAAATCTCCGATACCAGGCAGCATGTGTACAGTGTCCAAACAAAGAAACATTGACAACAGAGAGTATAATGGGGATAAAAAAGAAGGTTGTTGAATGTATCTAATTATTTGGAATATTAAACGAAATATAGTAACGCACTAACGCATATATAGCTGTGGTGTGCGAACTGATAAGAGAAAAATGCGCAGTGGATTGAGCGCGCAGCGGCACAGACACGCGAGCTTGTCGAGCGTATTCCTTTTTCTCAGACATTAGTTTAAAGTTTGTAGTTCAGTCGGATGGCAATGGCAAAGAAATTAAAGGAGGCATGTAGCTTACTATTAACGTTTACTGACGAGAGAGAGAGCGCACTACTGTTGAATGCTCTTGCTTGCTGATCGTTCACTCAGCACACTGTCATTTGGATTAAAACTAAATCGTATATGTAAGTGAAACATGAAATGTTACCTGATTTATGTGTAGCGAGTGGTTCCCTTTGTTGCAGGACGTTTGCAAGTCAAGAAGTTTCATGAACGCAAAACACGCGTTTGAGTCAGCGCGCAAATAGGCCTACTGAATTGAATTATCTTTCACGTCTTGCGCTTGTAAACGAATTCACACAAAATTATGTAAAAATTACAGTCTTGTTGAGTATCCTAGTAGTAAACAGTCCTAGTTTTATCTCAAGTGCACATAGACAGTATTTATATTGATCCCGTGCATTCGGTCTTAAAGGGACAGCAGTCTAATAAACCTGGCAAAGAAATTGCTCACTGCTCTTGACTAAATACCTCTTGTACTTTATGTAGATCCATCTATATTTAATTTATTCAGTAATGAACATGCCGTGTTATTTCACATTTAATTACTTGATTCAAATTTCTGTTCCTGAAAACTATTAGACCTATCTGAAAAACTCTAAGAACAGTTTATTTTATTTGTAGCCTTTCTTTGTTCTAATGTATTTATTTGTGCTATCTTTAATTTGATTATTTGTTCATATTTTATTACTGACCGTTTACTTGTCTTTAATAAGGTTTTAAATTTACATAATTAGGCTTGTAATTTTGCTGTAGAATCAAAATTGGAATAGAGAATAGTGAATTTTGACTAGTATCTAAGCATTTAAGCCACTGATCCAGTCCACTGAAGCAGCTCTAAATATGCGCTGCGCTGTTATATGATAGATAAAATATGATAGAGCAATAGAATGAACAGTGAAGCTCATACAATACATTTCAGCAGGCTTAATTAAACATGAAAATAACTGAAGGAAATATGTATTTGCTGAACAAATTAAGCCAACCAATATGATTTGTATTCTTTTGGTTTCAATCAATACATTTAAAAATTACAAATGCAGTGAAAATACATGTATCGGAATCGGTACTCCGTATCGCCAAGTACCAAAAATGAAAGTAACGGTATCGGAATCGGTCTGGAAAAAGTGGTATCGATGGATATATACACAAACAATGTCATATTTTATTTTATATATTATATATATACTATAAAAAATTTAAAAATAAAGTGTTACCATACTTTTTATGGTGTTAATATTTTGCTGTGTCATTACTATCTTCTTAGGGAAATATTCATGTTAGGAAAATAGCCTGAAAATTCATTATGCTAATAATATGACCTAACTACTAGCTTTGATTTTCGAATGGTTACCCGTTAAATGAATTTTGACAACCCAGTGCTGTCATCTTTTAAATACTCTCTTCACACACACTCTCTCTCTGAAGTCTGCATGGTAATGGGAGTGGCCTGGTCCTCCGCTGTCATCAATCAGTTTACACCATCCCTGACCCACCACTGAGCAATGTGCCATGCTCATAAAGCCATGCACTGCAGCAGATGGGCCGCAATTTGCAACACGTATGTTTTTTAACATCCCACCATCAGGGATTTTAATTATGTCTGGTCTCTTCTTGAACAGTCTGTTTACAATACAAATAAGCCCACACAACTGCACATGTACAGCAGGCCAAGAAAATGTAAGGATTCAAATGTCACTGCACATGTTAATTAGAGCGATTATAGCGTTCAATTCCAGTGATTAAATTTAGCTTTGCTATCAAGACAGTCTGTCAATCAACACTGTGTTTGGATTAGTTTTCAGATTCTGTGTGAAATTTTTATATAATTGTATTACAGTATATTGAAATCTCTTTAAAATATATATTTCCAGTGAGTCAAAGCACTAATCATTTTAACTTGTGTCTGCTGATGTTCACTACAGACTACTGACAGTGGGTATAAAACAATTCGTTTTGAATGATTTTGAGAATTTATTTTTAGCATCATATTGATACTTGCTAAATGTATATCCTTTCAGTCTTGTAATATTGATTGTTTGATGTCAGAAATATTATGAGCTGTAAAACTAATACTGTCTGAATATGCTATATCGGCATTCAGATACTAAGTGTTAACATTTTTATTAATGCTGTTCAGTTCCCTATCGGTCAGTCACTACAACGTAGGTCATGACTGACCAATAGGAATCTCGCTAGAGAGGCCAATCTACTTCGAGTGAAACTAAAACAAGCCAATACACATTGGCGTGCAATCATTTGCATCAGCTGCGCGCCCTCGTTAGCGCGGGTATAAACGAGCAGCTGGTGCGATTGCACACTAGCTTTTTGCTTCGGAGCCAAGCACTTCGTATGCTGAACAGAGTGAATTTGAAAGCAAGCCTCTTCTGGATCTCTCCACTTTGGTGCGGGCGTGACGGCACAACAGCGCGAGCGGTCTTTTTCTCTTCTCTCTCTCTCTTCTTTGTTTGTTGTTTTAAAACTGAGCAAACAAAAAAGCTGTTTTCACGGCTGGTAAGGTGCGCGGTTAAAGCGCTCAACGGCCGTTTTTACGGCTGGTAAGGTGCGCGATTAAAGCGCTCAACGGCCGTTTTTACGGCTGGTAAGACCAGCGAGAGAGAATCGCGCACAGACAGGTGCACATTCCTGTCTGTGTTCGCTGTGACCGTTCCCCTGCGTGCTTCAGCACCAAGGAGAGCAGTCTCTAAAAGAGCTTACACAGATAGTTTGCGTCTTTTTCAAGATGACATTCTATCTGTGTGTTTCTGGATGCGGTCGTTACCTGGGGTCGCGGGATGGTCACGATCGCTGCCTTGTGTGTCTGGGCCTCGAACACGCACAGGCAGCGTTCGTGGATGAGTCATGTACCCATTGTGGGAAGATGACCATCTCGGAGCTGAGGTCGAGACTCACGTTCCTGCAAAGGGGCGGAGTCCCCGTGCCTGCACCTCGTTCCAACCCCCCTTCGCGGGTTGCTTCGGGCAGTGACACGGGTGACCTGAGGATTACAGTGAGCGCGCTTCCTCCGGGGAACCAACCCCCTAGGAACCCTCACTCCTCTCATGCTCCGCAACCAGTTGAGCTGCCAACGGAACGTTCTGGACCGTCCTCGAGATGTGTACCGGTCGTTTTGTTCGGCGCTCCCTGCGACGACCAGATGTCGATCGCTGCATCGGAGGGTGGGTCAGACCTCTCCGCGGACGACGGCTCGGAGCCGCTGCCTCCTTCAGGTGTGCCAGCGGTGCCCGAGTCGGACCCGGAGATGATGGCCATGCTTTCCCGGGCCGCCAACAGGATCGGGCTCGTGTGGAACCCTCCACCGTGTCCCGAGCCCTCGAGGTTGGACGATTGGTATCTCGGGGTGGCGCGCGCTGGTTCTCAGCAACCCACCCCAGTGCCTTTCTTCCCGGAGGTGTATGAGGAGCTCACAGGGACGTGGACGGCACCTTTTACTGCCAGAAACCGTCTCGGTGGATCCTCCTCCCTCACCACCCTTGATGGCGGGGCAGCTAAGGGATACACGCGTATCCCGCCAGTGGAACGGGCCGTTGCTATGCAACTGTGCCCTAACTCCACTTGGCGTGGAGAACCGTGTCTTCCTTCCCGGGCTTGTAAGTACTCGTCGGACCTGACCGGCAAGGCTTACAAGGCCTGTGGGGAAGCTGCCTCTGCCATGCACGCCATGGCGTTGTTGCAGGTTCATCAGGCCAAGGCACTGAAGGACCTGCACGAGGGTGGTCATGATCCACAAGTTCTCCAAGAACTTCGTGCCGCAACTGACCTCGCGCTCCGTGCGACGAAGGTCACTGCGCGGTCAGTGGGTCGTGCGATGTCCACACTGGTGGTCCAGGAACGCCACCTCTGGCTGTGTCTGGCTGACATGCGGGAGACCGACAAGATCAGGTTCCTTAACTCCCCCGTGTCCCAGACCGGCCTCTTCGGCGACGCGGTCGAGAACTTCGCCCAGCAGTTCTCGGCTGTACAGAAGCAGACTGAGGCCATTAGACACATCTTGCCGCGGCGGTCAGCTGCTGCCTCCACCCCACCGCCCGCGGCTCCTCGGTCTGCTCGTCGCCGTGGGCGTCCGCCTGCGTCTGCCCCTGCTCCCGCGCCGCAGCAGCAGCCTCCATCCAAGCGGCACCGTGGAGCCAGTCGCAGGCAGGGCGCCCCGCCCGTCCAGGCCCCCGCCAAGAGGGGCGGCAAAGCCAAAGGTAAGCGGCCCTAGGACGGGCGACCCAGAGGTGGAAGGGACTGCTCTCCAGGAGACGATGACTGCATCGCTCCCTCCCCCGGAAGAGGGCCGGGTGGAAAATCCTTTGTTTCGTTTTGTTTGTGTTCCGCCGCTGGCCTTAAAACCAGCGGTACCCAAATTTTCAATAAAAGAGCAGTTTCTATCATCTCTGGGTCCGAAGAGGGCCCGGAGAGTAGTGGGGGGTCAGAATCCTCACCACTCTCATCCGCCTCTTCTATCGCCAGCCGGCAGCTGCGTACGGTCCGAGAACGCCATCGAGCCGCCTCCCACACCTCCTGCCCCGAGGAACCAGGTAAGTGCTGCACAGCACACTCAGACCCCGCTACGGGCCGCCTCCCAGAGAGAGCCTCCCGAGCTGCGTCCCTGTGTTCCACCTCGCTGCCCCACTCCGGGTACGCCTACGGTCCCTTTGGTCCCGCTTGTACGGTCTCTGCGAGCCTGGTTAGCGCTCCCCAGGCCGTCTCGCTGGCTCATTCGAACCATCAGGCTCGGCTATGCGATTCAGTTCGCCCGGCGTCCCCCCAAGTTTCGGGCCATCCACTCCACTACAGTGAGAGCAGCCGATGCCCATGTCTTGCGTGCGGAGATCGCAGTCCTACTGGCGAAGGATGCGATAGAGCCGGTCCCTCCAGCCGATATGAGGTCAGGGCACTACAGTCCCTACTTCATTGTACCCAAGAAAGGTGGTGGGTTACGACCGATCTTGGATCTGCGAGTTTTGAATCGTAGCCTCCACAAGCTACCGTTCAAAATGCTCACGCAGAGACGCATTTTCGAATGTATCCGTCCCCAAGATTGGTTTGCAGCGATCGACCTGAAGGACGCGTACTTTCATGTCTCGATTCTTCCTCGACACAGGCCATTTCTGCGCTTTGCGTTCGAGGGTCGAGCATATCAGTACAAAGTCCTACCCTTCGGGCTGTCCCTGTCCCCCCGTGTCTTCACGAAAGTCACGGAGGGGGCCCTTGTTCCCATGAGAGAACAGGGCGTTCGCATCCTCAACTATCTCGACGACTGGCTCATACTAGCACACTCTCGAGATCAGCTATGCGAACACAGGGACCTAGTGCTCAGGCACCTCAGCCAGTTGGGTCTTCAGGTCAACTGGGAAAAGAGCAAACTCTCCCCTGTGCAGAGGATCTCTTTTCTCGGTATGGAGTTGGATTCGGTCGCCCAGACAGCGTGCCTCACAGAGCAGCGTGCTCAGTCGGTGCTGAACTGCTTGAACACGTTCAAGGGCAGGACAGCGGTCCCACTGAAACTCTTTCAGAGGCTCCTGGGGCATATGGCAGCAGCATCAGCGGTAACCCCGCTCGGCCTGCTACATATGAGACCGCTTCAGCACTGGCTTCACGGCCGAGTCCCGAGATGGGCGTGGCGTCATGGCACTCACCGGGTGGCAATCACACCGGCGTGCCGCCAGACCTTCAGCCCGTGGTCAGACCCCTCGTTCCTGCGGGCAGGAGTCCCCTTGGAACAGGTGTCCAGGCATGCTGTGGTATTCACAGATGCCTCTGCCACCGGCTGGGGTGCCACGTACAACGGGCATGCAGTGTCAGGGGTGTGGACGGACCCTCAACTGCGTTGGCACATCAACTGCCTCGAGTTGCTAGCAGTACATCTCGCCCTGACCCGCTTGAAAAGACGGCTACAGGGCAGGGACGTGCTGGTCCGTACGGACAACACTGCGACCGTTGCGTACATCAACCGACAAGGTGGTCTACGCTCCCGTCGCATGTCGCAACTCGCCCGCCATCTCCTCCTCTGGAGTCAGAAGCATCTGAGGTCGCTTCGAGCCATGTATGTCCCCGGCTTGCTCAACCGTGTGGCCGACGAGCTATCACGAGCTGTGCTCCCGGGAGAATGGCGACTCCACCCCCAGGCGGTTCAGCTGATCTGGAGAGAGTTCGGGGAGGCTCAGGTAGACCTGTTTGCCTCCTCAGAGACCTCCCACTGCCAGCTGTTTTACTCCCTGACCGAGGGAACACTCGGCACGGACGCACTGGCACACAGCTGGCCCCGGGGCCTTCGCAAATATGCGTTTCCCCCAGTGAGCCTACTTGCGCAGACTCTGTGCAAAGTCAGGGAGGACGAGGAGCAGGTCCTTCTGGTGGCTCCCTATTGGCCCACCCGGACTTGGTTCCCAGAACTCATGCTCCTTGTGACAGTCCCTCCCTGGCCCATTCCTCTGAGGAAGGACCTTCTGACTCAGAGACGGGGCACCCTATGGCACCCGCGTCCAGACCTCTGGAAACTCCATGTCTGGTCCCTGGACGGGACGCGGAGGTTTTAGGTGACTTACCCCCTGAGGTACTTAACACCATCACTTCAGCACGGGCGCCGTCCACGAGACGTGTTTACGCCCTGAAGTGGAACCTGTTCGTCAAGTGGTGTTCTTCTCGCCGAGAAGACCCCCGAAGATGTCCGATAGGGTCTGTGCTTTCCTTCTTGCAGCAGGGGTTGGAGCGTAGACTGTCTCCCTCCACCCTCAAAGTACATGCTGCCGCTATTTCAGCTTATCACGACCACATAGATGGCAAAGCAGTGGGAAAGCACGACCTGGTCGTCAGGTTTCTTAGGGGGGCGAGACGATTAAATCCTCCTCGACCCCCCTCCATACCCTCTTGGCATCTTCCCTGGTGCTTCGAGCACTTCAGGATGTTCCCTTTGAGCCTCTGCAGTCAGTAGACTTAAAGCTTCTTTCCATGAAGACTTTGCTGCTGGTTGCACTGGCCTCTGTCAAGAGGGTAGGAGACCTGCACGCATTTTCGGTCGACGAATCGTGCCTAGAGTTCGGGCCGGGTGGCAGCCACGTGGTACTAAGACCCCGGCCTGGCTATGTGCCCAAGGTTCCTACCACTCCCTTCAAAGACCAGGTAGTGAACCTGCAAGCGCTGCCTTTGGAGGAGGCAGACCCAGCCCTGGCTTTGCTCTGTCCCGTTCGCGCTCTGCGTATGTACGTGGACAGAACTCAAAGCGTCAGGACCTCAGACCAGCTCTTTGTCTGTTACGGAGGCCAGCAGAAGGGAAAGGCTGTCTCCTAGCAGAGGATGGCCCACTGGATAGTGGATGCCATCGCCTTGGCTTACCAAGCACAAGGCGTGCCCTGCCCGCTCAGGTTGCATGCACACTCCACGAGAGGCGTTGCATCCTCCTGGGCGCTGGCACGTGGCTCCTCGCTAACAGATATCTGTAGAGCTGCGGGCTGGGCGACACCTAACACGTTCGCTAGATACTATAGCCTACGTGTAGAGCCGGTGTCCTCCCGTGTTCTCACCCTAGACGGGTAGAAGCACTGAGAGGTCTGGCTCTGTCGGCTTGCTGCACCCTACTGTGCACCCTTATTGCTCCAGAGTAAAACCTGTTGAGTCCTCCAAAACCCCTCGGCCCGGACTTGGCGGAGCGTCCGGCGCCAGGCCCTTATCCGCTGAATCCTTGAGAACCGGATCTGGGCTGGGTTCCATTTGTGTGACCCTACGGGGATCCCATATGTGTATATTCCACGGCTGCTCCTATCGGAAGCCCGTGTCTTTCCCTTGGGCTAAGTCACCCTTTATTTCATATGCAGTACAGCCTTCGGCTAGTCCATATGCATTTCCACATAACTCTTTGAAGAAGTGGCTTCCGCAGCGTTCCTTCCTAAACAGAAAGGGCACGCTTTCCCAGTGTTATCCAATATCTCACTGTATGGGTTATTACGGAACAACAGTGTCAGACTCACTCTGTGTAAGCCTCCGCCTATCGTCCTTCCAGGCAAGAAGGTGTAGAGGCTTGCACGGGGGCGCTGGATGGGGTGCAGCGGCTGTGGCGCTTTGGTAGGGATTCCTATTGGTCAGTCATGACCTACGTTGTAGTGACTGACCGATAGGGAACGTCTCGGTTACATATGGTAACCCTCGTTCCCTGAGGGAGGGAACGGAGACGTAGGTCCCGTCGCCACATCCGCTGCCGCCCGCCGGGGCGGCTAGCTTCTCAGGCTTGGCTCCTCAGCAAAAAACTAGTGTGCAATCGCACCAGCTGCTCGTTTATACCCGCGCTAACGAGGGCGCGCAGCTGATGCAAATGATTGCACGCCAATGTGTATTGGCTTGTTTTAGTTTCACTCGAAGTAGATTGGCCTCTCTAGCGAGATTCCTATTGGTCAGTCATGACCTACGTCTCCGTTCCCTCCCTCAGGGAACGAGGGTTACCATATGTAACCGAGACGTTTTGTTCTCTGTCAGCCATCCAGGAGTGAGATGGGTTCTCACAGGCTGCATGTTGTAAATGAAGAGATCCACTATGCTAAAGGTTTTTGTGTCATATAGTTTCTTCGAGGAGGACCCTCTCTTGAATTTTTCTTGTTAGTGATGGCTAGTTAGTCAGGTTACCATGCAAATTATAGGGTAGTGAAATAAAGAGAGAGTCTGTTCCAGAAGGCACAGCATGCAAACATCTGCTGTGAACTAGTCTGAGATTCAGTTGGATCCACTTCCATTGCCATCCACTAAATATTTACTGCCCTATTAGTATCTTCCCCAATACCCATCATAACAGAGCTGCCCACTACTTCTCATGGGCCAAATAGACGGAGTCAAGCCTTTTAGAGCATAACATTTTCAGTTTTTAATGTATTTTAGTTTGTTTCATAAACAGATGGATTGCATTAAACAACAACAACAACAGATTGTAACATGACAACTGTGTACATACCACTATCATAGCTGTTAGAGAAGTGTACCCACCAAACGAACACCAACATTGGTTTTGTTCTCAAATAATTATTCTGCTCATTTCAAGTTGCTGACACCAGTTTTCTGTTTTGTTTGTTTTTTGTAATTTTAAAAGTACCTTTTTCGAAAAAGAAACATTGTGCAATGTATATGTAGTCTAGGGAACCATTCCATTAAAAAATAAATCAAAATAGTAACAATAATAAATGGTTACGATGACCGTTCTTGCAAATTCATTCTTCCTCCAATGCGGACCAAAACGGGCAGAGTTTTTCCTGCACTAATTATTATTCATCAGCACCTAAATTAGTTACTGACTGGTTGTCAATATGACCGTGTGTTTTTAAATATAAACATTGTGTTTGGTCAGTAGCATTTTTTAAATGTCAAATATCAAATCTGTGTAACATGTAAATACTTGTTTTGCAAGAAGTGTTTTATATTTGTTTATTATTGAAATTATTTCACCATTTGGCACCAATAAAACTGTTATTTTAGTTCTATGATAGTTGTATTCATATTTTGAATTAGCCTTCATTTTTATATTTTTAGTTTTCCTGTTAATTCTAAGTAATTTCGGTATGTGGTTTTGTCATATTTTCTTTATTGCTATTTAGGTTTAAACTAAACTACTACTTATTAAACTAACCTTACTAATTAGGTTTACTTTACTTAGTTTTAGTTTTTATTTATTTCCAGTTAATAATTTTATTGCTTAAACTTATTTAAGTTACTTTTAAACTTAGTTTTCAACTTAAACTTATTTCAGTTTATTGTCAAGGCTTTTTTTCAAGTAGGGTAATATTTATTTATTTTTTTCCAATAAATGTTTTAATCGTTTTAGTTAACAATAATAACCCAGTTTGGGACTGCAGTTTCTTTTTTCTAAATGTATTCCTTAAAAAAAAAAGAATCACTAACAAAACCTGGAACCTGCTGTGGTAATGGATTCTGCATAGCTTCAGTATGGCTCTGTGAATGTGTAATGTACAGTCATGTTCTCGTAGGCCTGAGCATGACTCCTAAGATTCTTCCATGTTAGAGCTTCTACAGTCTCCGGCTCTGTGGGAACTGCAAAATAAACGCCATTACACCTGACAGCGTATTCAGTTCCTCAGACATCATTGTGACAGGTGAGCTTCTTCGGGGTGGATAATTGTATCTCGGGTCCATGGCACACTGCTTATTATTGATTCATGGGGAACAGAATGAACTCCTTGTGAATGTATAAAAATACATTTAAAAGTCCATTCTCCTCAACTAAAATCACAGCCCCCCAAACGACGTGCTTTTGTCACTCCCAGTTCGCTTTCTCTGCCAGCACTGCTTTTAAGGGCTTGGCAGCGAGGATTGAGCATATATTTAAAGAACCTGACAGGTCGGACAGTAATGCAGTTGTCTGGGCTTTTATTTTCTACATGGAATCCGCTTTGCTAAGCCCGGGTACATCAAAATGAAGTGCCATGGCGGAAAGGAACAGAAAGAGATACTCCCTCCATGAAAGTTTTAAATAGCTAAAACCATGCTAAAAGAGAAATTAATATATTAATTGTAATTTGTCTGAATGTGAAAGGCAAAAGGCGTCCAACAGTTAGCTAGGGCTGACTTTATGTGAAAATGTCTAATGCATGAAGTTATATTCTACTTTATCGATTTATGATGATTTTAAAGGTACTCTATGTAACTACTATTTGTTAAAAATGTATATAATGAGCGAGTACATCACGAATCCATCTTCCAAATCCAAATCCATCCATTTTTTTTCTTAACCTGAATCACTGGTATTCCTAAAGTTAGTGTTTGTATTCTGACTATTTTAGACAGAGCGGGACACCAACCACTGCGGAGTAGCCCAGTACCTGTGTGACTCGTCATATACATAAACAGAGAGAAGCAGCTCCGGCTTCAATGTTCTTCCGCAAGACTTTGCTTATTAACGCCAAACGTTACATAGTGAATACCTTCAAATAAAAAAAAATGTAAGAAACTTATCTTAAGCCTGTTATACACTAATGTTTTTGACATCTGCAAAATTTTCCATCCAGAGTTAACAATAGTCGACCGTTTAAGACACAGCCTCAGGCCCAAAATGGAGAAAGAGGGCCATTACAATCTGGCTTCCTCCACAAACACTCCAGATTCCTTTAACAAGCTGTAAATTGCTAGAAGTTTTCTGCTTGTGGCATTGTATATCCATCTTTGCAAAAGCACTCAAAATGCCACAGATGTGGTGTTTTAAGAGGACACACCTAATCAGACAGGAACGGGACACCACAGTCAGAGAACCACATCTGCTTTAATGCGCACTACAATAGCAACACGGGCATAACTGGAAGCAACAGCCTTGGGTACAAGCCTAATTCATGTTGTTTCTTCAATCGTGCCACAGCTGGAAAGCATCATGAACATGAGGACAGGACCAGCGTTCTGCACCCAACACAACACAGTTCTCAAACCTGGCACTGGCTTTTATTCGCTCATAAAAATGTGTAAGGCCTGATTAGCTTCCCACATTTTCAGAGGATAAAGGAATTAAGGACCAATTTCCTGGTGTTGTAAATGTTAATGCAGAGAAAGAGGATGGCTGTTAGATTTTTGCAGGCTATATTTGTAGTTCAGGTGGTTGGAGGGGTGATCGTGTCGGTTGTGAAGGGGCCCACCCATGAAATATCGACGGATGAAGAATGTAATACTCCATTTAACATTAACTGCCTGTGTTTGGGATGTCTGGCTTCTGTATCCGCTTAGCGTGGTGTGAAATATTGCTCTCTTCTAAAACTGTGAGAGTGGCTTCTCTAAGATAATAACTGTGATAATTGAGTTCAATTGACACATCAACCAGTCAATTCTTCAATACCAGATGACATATGGGGGGAAAACGGCGTGAAATCCAAACAAAACAAAACCTCTCAAAGTATGCAGATGTAACCCATCAGTGATCATTTAGAGAATAGTCATTGACCCGTAACTTCTACGAGGAAGTAGGAAATGACTAAACATCCATGTTGTTACCCATTTGTGTCAGTGGGATCAGTGGGACCACAACCAAAACCTTCCTGAATTGACAGGAAACGGCATGTGTGTGGTGGCTGTCTGGCGGGAGCGTGGGTACAGGAAAGAGGCAGGGCCAGAGCAGAGGACTGGACTTGGCAGACCGGCGCTCTGCATTGTGGGACGAGCCACTCGACATGTGAGAGCCCAGCCTGGCCATTCATCCACACCAGCATTGCGCGCCGCCCTGTGATTAGCATTGTCCTCTAGCAGATGGCCCATCATCTGTTTCAGGCGGCAGAGAGGAAAAAAACGCCACTGCGAGAGCAGCCCTTCATTCTTATTAACTCATAAAGCGGCCATTGTGTTTTATCACATTTGTGCAGAATGAGGTGGTCTACAAATATACAGTATATTTAAAAAAAAACTTTTAAAATATTATTTAAGATTCACAGTATTCTGTGTGTTTAAAATCTACTGATTTGTTTAATTCCCGCAATTACAAATTAATATTATAGGTTTTGTTAGACTTTTTTTCTTTTCTTTTTTACTAATTTGTAACTATCTTCATTTCTGGCCTCTGAAAGCCACACCACTAGTGCCACTTCCTATGCAATTTACAGGGGCTTGGGGCAAAAAATCTCTCTCTTCCCCTACTCTCTTTCTCTCTTTCTGTCTTTTTTCATTATTAAACATATTTTTTGCACGATTTTTTTGATGGATAAAAAGCCACATTTGATCAATTTAATGCATCCTTGCTGAATAAAAGCATTTCTTTCAAAAATAAAATTGTACTATCTACTAAACTTGAACAATAGTTTGTGTATGTGTATTTGTACAATTCTCAAAAATTAAATGTACAGCATTAATTTTTTTCTGAGGAACATAAAACTACAATATTTTGGAAAATGTTGAGGTCCAAAACAACAGGGGAGAACCCACTGAGACATTTTTACAGGTTCAAAGTTAAAGGGATAGTTCACCCAAAAATGAAAATTCTGTCAGTATTTACTCACCCTCATGTTGTTCCAACCCCGTAAGACCTTCGTTCATCTTCGGAACACGAATTAAGGTATTTTTGATGAAATCTGAGAGCTGGATCACTCGTCCATACTAGTCCATAGGCTTCTTCAGGGATTGAACTTGGCGGCCTCGGAAAGTTATTAAAGACATCGTTAAAATAGTCCAAGTGACTACAGTGGCTCAATCTTAAGTTTATCAAACAACGAGAATACTTTTTGTGCGCAAAAACAAACAAAAATAACGACTTTATTTCAACTATTCATTTCCTTCTCTTTGGGCCTCTAGTCAGTTCAACTAGTGTAATTGCGTAGAGCTACGTCACACGTAGGCTCACTATTGGCCGACGCTGGTCGTGTGTGATGCGTGTGATGTACAACAATAGAAGCTTACGCTATTAAACCAGTGAACTGACTCGAGGCCCACAGAGAAGGAAATTAATAGTAGAAATAAAGTCGTTATTTTAGTTTTTTTTGCGCACAAAAAGTATTCTCGTCGTTTGATAAACTTAAGATTGAGCCACTGTAGTCACTTGGACTATTTTAACAATGTCTTCAATAACTTTTCGGGGCCTGCAAGTTCAATACCTGAAGAAGCCTATGGAGTGATCCAGCTCTCAGATTTCATCAAAAATATCTTAATTCGGGGTTCCGAAGATGAACGAAGGTCTTACGGGGTTGGAACAACATGAGGGTGAGTAAATACTGACAGAATTTTCATTTTTGGGTGAACTATCCCTTTAATTTTACACCAATATCAAGTGTAAAGTCAAGAGTGCGGTTCACGTTGGAGATGCTCTCCATGATGGGATCTCTCTTTTCCTTCTCTTCTAGACCTATTCCCATGATTGTCCTAATAATTAAAGCCATCCTGCAACTGCCGCCGTGATGCGGAGCATCGGGTGCATCAGGGGCCTGTGACATGATACAGAGGGACAGCTTAACTATTAAATATCCATCACGCCACGCCACATCAGTCCTAATGCAATCAGAAACACATGACTACATCGCCCGGGCCCCCACTTCCATCCACAATGATTAAGTAAGTCTTTAATTTCCAAGACAAATAAAAAATGCAAGATCATTTTATCATGAATGTAAATGACCTGTCTTCTCAGATGACAGTTCGATTTGATTGGGAAGGGGGCGGGGGGGGGGGGGGGGGGGATCTACTGTAGCTGTGCAGGCTAATACATGGCTTTTTGTACTTCAGAGAGTATGCACGTGGGCTGGGGTCTTTTTGCCGTATTATCATTTTAATGAAGCAGGGTATTTCTTTTGTGGTCGGGAGGCTCTAATGCAGTTGTCCAAGACTCCCCTTTCATCTGTCTTCTTCAAACGCTCAAGGTTGTTAAACAAATGGATGTGTCTGAGTATATAACGCTGATGTGGCCTGGCTGCTGTTGACTGGGCCAATTAGGACTCGAGGAGAAAAGAATTGAGGCATGCCGGTTCACTCACTCAAACCGTCATACAATACAGTCTGGCTGCTTTGTGTTTATTAAAATCAGCTGGATCCTTAAGGATTTTGTAGGACACACCGTAGTATGACATTACTTTCTGATGATTTTCATTATCAGGCCTTCAACCGAGATCCCTGTACTGTTTTTATCTAGCTAATTAGCATCTAATTATAATAAAATGTGTTCCACGTACCTGATATGTCATGAATTACCCAGTGCCGTTGTCTCCATGTTTAAATGAGTGAGCGTCTTTAGAAAAATGTTTAATTCTACACCTAAGAGGTGATAATGATGCATACCTGTTCGCTTTAGTCACAGTGGGAATGTTGAAATAAGAAGACAGTGATTTCTCAACATGCTAATTACTGAGAAATCGCTAACGCCGATGTGCCGGTTGCTGAAGGTGTATCCGAGTTGTGTTCTTGAGCAAGTGTGGTAGTTAGACTTCAAATGTAAGATTTTTCTGATTAATTTCAAGAATTGCATGAATAAAATTTTGAAGTGAGCATAACACTCAATAAATGCAAATTCTATCCTCTCCCTACTCCCTAAAATAACACACAGTTTTGAGCTTAGTAAATCCTTATATTTGGTTTAACGGTCATAATTTTATTTTGTAATAAATGCATTTGAACTGTTATCTCTCGTCAGACCTTAAAGGAAAATTTACCCTTAATTTACTCACCCTCTGGCCATCCAAGATGTTGTCTTTTTTCACTAGATGAACAGTAAATAAGTTTTTTTGTAACAGAAACTGTGGTCCTTGGTGATTCATATAATGCAAGTCAATGGCTACTGTCACTTTGAGAGTCAAAAAATATATACAGACAAAACAGAATTAATACCCGTGGCTCCTAACGATACATTGAGGTCTTATGAAGCAAAACGAATGGTCTGTGCAAGAAACTGAACATTATTTACACTATAATCCAAAGAGGGGCGTCATGCAAAAATTCTGGGGGGGGCACAATCTGAGACGTTGCAATTGTTTTCTGACGGGTGATATGGATCATGTTAGGAGGGGTCAGGGGGTTTCTCCCCCTGAAAATTTTTCAATTCTGGCTGCTAAACATACCATTTCAATGCAGTTTGGGAGGGACAGAAATACCTTAACGGAGCTAGCAGCAACCCTCCTCTATCTGAGGACTAAGTTAAAGTATCTATTTTGTAAGTTTATGTAAAAGACAGGTTGATGAAAGAACTGTAAGCTCAAATTCAAAAGCTTTTGAAGTCTACTTCATTAAAGCATGTTTACACACACACACACACACACTTACTGTACACTTAGGCCTACTACACATGATTTTAAAAACAGTACCATTGCAGTTTTTATGTTATGATTTTAAATTGGTATGTGACCTAAGAACGATCTTACATTGAAGGTACATAAAGGTGCTGAGGTCTGACTTTGTGGTGCTATAAAATGAAGTTATTTTAATATTAATATGTGATGAAGGACTTTGAAAGAAGTTTGACAGATTTCAGTGCTGAATAAGGTTAACACTACCATGTTTATTTGAAAATGGTTTTAATATTTGACAGAAATGTAAAAAAGTAATCAAATCAAATGTTTGAAAATACTGTAGTTTGAAATACTGTAGTTACACTGCTCATTATTATATTTTAAATAAGGAACTTGTAAAGAGTAATTTATGAGCTAACAGAAAAGCCAGTAACTTGTAACTTGTACATTTAACCTACTATGGCTAATTGGCTTTGTATGACAGGCAGTAACGTTAGCCAACTAGTTTACGGTTAGACTAGGCTAGCTATCGATAACGTTACCCTGACACAACTTAAGTTAATGCTCTGAATTCGCAGCTAATATCAAATCCATAACTTTTTGATCAAGTTAAAATTTCCAGGTTAACCACAAAATACCCACTACCTTTTAATATCATCCGATAACTAATTCAATGCCGATTTGTTGCTTTGCTCACTTACCACTTCAAGACCATCTGTAAAACATTGCCAGCTCAACGTGCGAGATGAGTGAGTTGCTTGAACATACACAGCAAAGATTCTAGAGCGATACGCGCATAGCGCTCTAGATTTGATATGCACAGACACCATATTAGGAAAAAGGGGCGGGCTGATGCTGACCGATTTATTACACATCCAGAAGAATACATTTGAGTCCTTATAGGCTCTGGTAATTATGGAGCATAATAGGAATAAAGTTGTGACAAAAAAATTACCAGGGAGGAAAAATCTGAGGGGGCACGTGCCACTGAATCCAAAGTCTCTGCAAATGGTCCTGAGCGAGTTACAGTTACAGTTAAAGATCTTCTGAAAAAAAAAAAAAACTACATCTTGAATGGCCTGAAGGTGAGTAAATTAACAGCACATTTTAATTTTTGGGTGAACTATCGCTTTAAATAAGTGTTACGCCTGTTTAGACCTGTATGGCAGCAATAATAAAAAAAAGTATTCTGCATTGTTCCTGCTTGTATGAAATGAAGGTCCAGTGAATTAATGCAGAGAGCAAATATGTACATTTAGCTTATATATTAAAAACAAAATGTAAGTGGGAGACATTAACATGAGTGTAGTCTTTCCACTCATGTTGGCATGCTTGTAACGATTGTCTTGATTGGTGTTGTTTACATATAATCTAATGCCCATAGCATGTCTTTTGTACACTTTTACTTTAATTGTTTAATAGTTATAAATATAATTGACACTAAAATAACTACTAAGATGTTTGAGGCAGAATTTATTAAAAGGTTTATATACTAAACTTTTTCTAAATAAATGGGCAAAACAAAAAAAAGTGTTATCCTAGCTCACACCTGAAGGTGTATTGATCAGTTTAGTTATAATGATTGTGTAGTGGTCCACATTATGTGTATCTAGAAAACCTTTTTATTTTAAATCACAGTATTTTTTTAATTAATAAAAAAAATTGCACAATTCTTTCTCCCGCATTATATGATATAGGTGAGATGAGCATGACTTCGTCTCAGTACAGAAAAGGATGGTCTGTGTTTGTGTGTGAAGGCTGGGGGGTGTTGAAGCGGGTGATTTGATGGGACGGGGTGTCAGAGCATGCAGACGCCGCCTGGCATTTCTCCGATCTCATGTTTATGCAGAGATCAACTGATTTCTTTTGATTTGGCATTGAGGTTCTTGATTTACCGCTGACTATCTGTTGGCAGCCTTTCAACAGAGTTCCACAGGTTCAGGGGTTCATTAATTACCTCAATGGGAGAGTAAGAGACACTTACCCACTTAAAAACACACCCTGGTCCGTTCTAGCCACCTGCACTGGTCCCAGTTCTACCAACAAGCACGTCATTGGTCGTAGAGGAAGTAGTTTGCCTTGTTGTCAGACACCCCATCATGAAAAGACAGAAACTCTTTGGTGGCCTGATACTCGCATTATTAATTCACACAGACACACACAGACGTACAGAAGATGGATAAATATAAACATCTTTAAAGTGTCTCATCTGCAGTCAGCACTGCAGTGGGCGCCTGACAGTGTTTCACAAATCCTGTTTACTTGGCTTTCAACACATGCAAGCTTAAAAGCATAGTTTATGTAGTCTTCCATTTTCTTTTCAAGTTATTGTGCTATCTGAGTTTATAAACGAGGGCATCTCGCTTCCAAAATCAAGCTCAACATGTGACAATCTTCTTCTGGGCCGTAAAGTATTGATCCTCTTCCATTTAGAAGATGTTAGTTCAAGTTCTGGGTTGCTGAGGGCTAATTTAAGAGCAGAATGGTATTAATACTGATGTGAGTGCATTGAATGAGGGGGAAAGAGGTCCACCAGTCCTGACAGGCATGTACGCACACACACACACACAGTTAGCATGACGGGAGTCCTGTGGATAAATCACCATTCACTCCGGGAGCAGTCACAGTCAATGACATATTCACTGGCTGCTTCAACAGCTCATTTGATAACACTCTCCTCACGCCATTCTGTTTTTTCTTCCACGAGATGAAAAGCTGGCTGAAAATCTCATCAGCTCAGTGAGGCAGGGCTGATAGTAACTCAAGATAAAGGAGGGAGGAGGTGCCTCCTAATTAATTAACTTTCCGTGGCCTGCCACGGGCACAGAGAGAGGGAGAGAGACCACAATATCCCGCCTTTTTTCAGGAGGTTTTCAATTAGACATGCGTTATAATTAAATGCGATGTCAGTAGGACCACGCGGGACCTGGCAGATCTATGTCCACAGTTTAGTTACTCACATTCATCATTTTGACTGATGGCTGAGGCCTACAGGAATATCGTGTTGGATTGTTTCCGTCTTTCTCTTTATTTATTTATATATTAATTTTATGTATGTATATATATATATTATTTAATTTTTTTAGGAGGCCCTATGGTCACCACATGCGCTGTTAATGCGACAAATCAAACTGGCTCCTTTTTGATACTTTTTGATTTGTTTGTTTATGTTCTCAACCATTTTCTTTTCTTTCTTTTTTCTTTTTTTGGAGTGGAATATAGCACATAGATTTGAGGTTGTTTTTAGATTGAACTCCTGTTGTTTCTGTTGAACATAGTGGATCTGTTCCCAAACCTAGTGAGCTGCCTATAGGCAGCATTTTAAAGCATGCTGGTTATACACATTATATACTTTACATTTAATTCTATAATGGAAAGCATAGAAAAATTGTTTGGTCTAATTAAACATTTATTTATTTATTTTTGTTTGTCTGTTTGTTTTTGTTTGTTTGTACAGGTACCGTTTACAACACGTTTTATTAAACATGTTATAGCTAAATATTAAATTCCTACTGTAATCTAGTCTAGAGGATGGTCACATTACAGAACTTGAAAACATTTACTTTAAAATGTGTGATTTATAATAAAACTTACTAGTTATTAAATAAATAAATAATTAAGCACAAATAAAACCCCATTAGCTAAGCAACACGCTAACCAAGTTAGAGTCTCCCATGCACCCCCCCCCCCCCCCAAAAAGGTAAGCCGTCTTATAAGATTTCACATTTTATTTAATAGTAAAATTCGATCAAATTGAATTGAATAATCCTTACATATTTCATTAGAATAAGTGATTAAGGATTGTTCAATTAATCAATTAAAATATGTACGGATTATTGAAATGAAAATTGAAATGCGAAAATCTTAAGGCTTAAATATATATATGTTTTTAAAGTCAGCAGGAAATTAAAATTAACCCTATATGATTTCTAAATGCATGTTATTGATCTTATTGTAGAAAATGTTTTTTTGTTTTGTTTGAGCTTGTAACTTGATCTTCCGTTGAAACGACAGACTTCTCTCTGGTGATATATGCTGAATTTCTCTAGTCATTTAGTCATTAAACCCTTCCCTCTTCTTACAATCAACTGACAGCTCACATTGGATAGAACCAAATCCCCACCCTACTTTTATTTGTTGTTGTCATAATACGGAAGAAAAGCTCTGTCGCTTCTTGCGTTTCATTGCGAAATGAAGGATTCCAATGTAGACTCATCAGTCACAAGGCTCACCTTCAGAATGCAGTTGTTTATGTAGTCAGCAGACGGCAAGGCAGCTCACTGTGTTTTGGAACAGATCCTCAGTGTGTGAAAAGAGCTGCGCTACAATTCTGTCTGCCCTGAGGGAATGCACACTACTTCTTAAGAACACATCTCTCTGATGAGTGACACTACTGTAGCAGCAACACACAAACACAAACACACATTGCTGACGTGTTGATGGCCTCCAGGTATCCTCTTATTCTGTCTGATACTGTATCTCTGCAGTCTCATAGCAAGTGTGAGGCTGACTGCCCACAGTGCTGAGGGTAGTCACATGCTGGTCACATGGCTTCAGGACATAGCCTAATGTGATTCTGTCATGTTCTTCAAGTTAACTGTGCTTTCATGCTGGGAATGCTCCCAAACTTCAAAACCTGAGCGCTCCCCTCTGCCGAAAATCCCCTTCTGTGAGACCTCCACCTCACTCTGAATGCTGTATGTTGTCTCTGCTTTGTCTCTCACCACAAAGCATTCAGATCCTTTCTGTCTGTGGATTCACATTTCACACGCTTTGAAGTTTACAGTTGTGGGATTCCACCTTGGGTCCTGCTCCATTTTTTTCCAGCGATAGACACCATCTGAACTGTTTATCAAAGGTCAGAAACACTTTCTGAGTATGTCTTTGAATCATTTTATTTAAATGTAAAATACCTGTTTAACCCTTTGATGCATGAATTATTTAAAATCTCCCTGCAGTCAATAATTGTGTCCCTTAAAACATCCTTGATAATCAAAATTATGTTTTTTTCCCATGAAAATAATTTCTTCATGCCTTAAAATAGCTTGAATGTAACTCTACACCCTTGCTTCATTTAGTATATGCAGAGTCATGAATATGCAAATGAGTCCCTGCCTTACACCAGCACATACTACCTGATCCATTCGGTCAGCTTTACTAAAGTAAACGTTACACAATGTCAAGTGGAAATATTGGTTTAATTCCGCCATAAATGGTTGAACCAGAAACTGATTCAGAAGAGGATGAGTGAATTATCCCATATACAGGCTCGTCTACAAGTCGATGTCAGAATGGTAATGTGTTGTATGTATCGCTCTCTACAACATCTCTGGCTTGACTACCAACAGTAGTCATCAAACAGCTAATAATGTGTTGCTATAATGTTACACAAACCATGTTCCTGTTCGCAATCTCAGAATTAGACAATCAAAAATATGCATCCTTAGAAACACTTTAAACATCATAGAAAGTCCGTGGAGAAAAGCACTGTCCCGCACGTTGATGGGATTGGTTACAAGTTTGTGATGGTAGGAGAGAGGGGCACTTTCAAACCATGTTTGGGACTTTTGTACAATTTTTATTTTGCTATTTTATTGAGAAAATACTCGAAACCAATTTGCACATGGTTTGTTTTTAAAGTATATTCAAAACGTCTCGGTTACATATGTAACGTCTCGGTTACGTATGTAACCCTCGTTCCCTGAGTAGGGAACGGAGACGTTACGTCGGATGACGACGAATGGGGTTTCGCTTAGAACACCTATCGACTTCGAGTATTACAAAACGAGCCAATGGCAAAGAAATGCCATGGGTCTGCGGAATTTGCATAGCGTATCTCCGCCTTACCTCGTGGGTATAAAAGGAGGACGCCGGCAACAGGCAGATATGTTTCTTCGCTGAGGAGCCAAGACTGAGCTCAGGCGATCCCCGCGGTACAGCGGAAAGTGGCAGGCAGACGTAACGTCTCCGTTCCCTACTCAGGGAACGAGGGTTACATACGTAACCGAGACGTTCCCTTTCGTTGTCACTCCGAGTTACGTCGGATGACGACGAATGGGGTTACCAGTCTAATCACGCCACCTTCTCAGCTGTCTTCCAGTGCCCTGCGTAAATCTGAGATCCCTGTCGTGAGACTGGCACGGACGAAGGACTCCTATTTAGCACAGGAATACCAAGGTACACTGGGGGCATATCCCAAAGTTTAGGGGAAATATGCAATTACTGCCAACCCAGAGGGGGGGGACTTAGAGAATACACATATGACCCGAAGGAGACATATGGAGAACACTGGGGTGTCCAGCCGCAGGTGGAATATTTCAACCCCAGGGGTGGCAAGGTGGCTTGCCAAGGGAAAGACACACGCTCAGAGAGGCTTACAGTGGAAATACACATGTGGGGGTCGCTCAGAGGAGGGACCATGCACACGGGAGGCACCTAGCCGACGCACAGGCAATAGACACTGGCGCCAACGTCAAGAGTGCTGGAGGAACTCAGGGCTTTTTGGGGAAGCTCACCTGAGGAGAATATCGCACGTATCCAGTCCGTGGAGTGGAATGGCGAGCAAGCGAAGACACCTGAGCGGGTCCAGTACTAGCTGGTTGAAGCGAGTACATGAGAGGACACTGGCTCCACTCGGAGATTGTAGAATCTGGCGAATGTGTTAGGTGTCGCCCAGCCTGCAGCTCTGCAGATGTCTGTTAGCGAGGCGCCATGCGCTAGAGCCCAAGAGGATGCCACACTCCGGGTGGAGTGGGCGGTCACACCAAGGGGGCACGGTCGACCTTGCTGCTGGTATGCCAAGGCAATGGCGTCCACTATCCAGTGAGACAGCCTTTGCTTGGAGAGAGCCTTTCCCTTCAGCTTCCCACCATAACAGACAAAGAGCTGGTCTGAAGTCCTGAAACACTGCGTCCTGTCTACATAGGCGCGGAGGGCGCGTACTGGACAGAGCAGTGCCAAGGCTGGGTCTGCCTCCTCCGGGGGCAGCGCTTGCAGGTTCACCACCTGGTCCCGGAAGGGAGTGGTAGGAACCTTGGGCACATATCCAGGCCGGGGTCTCAGGATCACGTGAGAGTAAGCCGGCCCAAATTCCAGGCACGCTTCGTCAACGGAGAATGCATGCAAGTCCCCCACCCTCTTGATGGAGGCCAATGCAACCAGGAGCGCTGTCTTCATAGACAGGAACTTAAGCTCCACTGATTGCAAAGGCTCAAAGGGAGCACTCCGCAGGGCAGTTAGAACCACTGAGAGGTCCCAAGAGGGAACGAGAGGAGGACGAGGAGGATTCAGTCTCCTCGCTCCTCTCAGGAACCTGATGATCAGGTCGTGCCTTCCAACAGACTTACCTTCGACTGGGTCATGGTGTGCGGCAATAGCGGCAACATAGACTTTCAGGGTGGAGGGAGACAGCCTTCGCTCCAGCCTATCTTGAAGGAAGGAAAGCACGACACTAATCGAACATCTCCGGGGGTCTTCTTGAAGAGAAGAGCACCAGTTGACGAAGAGGTTCCACTTCAACGCGTAGACGTGTCTCGTGGACGACGCTCTAGCGGAAGTGATGGTAGCCGCCACCGTAGGTGGAAGGGTACTCAAACCTGCTTCGTCCCGTCCAGGAGCCACACGTGGAGGTTCCAAAGATCGGGACGAGGGTGCCATAGGGTGCCCCGTCCCTGAGAAAGGAGGTCCTTCCTCAGGGGAATCGGCCAGGGAGGTGCTGTCGCGAGGAGTACTAGTTCGGAGAACCAGGTCCGGGCGGGCCAGTATGGCGCGACCAGAATGACCTGCTCCTCGTCCTCCCTGACCTTGCGCAGGGTCTGCGCAAGAAGGCTCACTGGGGGAAACGCATATTTGCGGCCCCGCGGCCAGCTGTGCGCCAGTGCATCCGTGCCGAGCGTGCCCTCGGTCAGGGAATAGTACAGGGCGCAATGGGTCGAGTCGTGAGAGGCAAACAGATCTATCTGTGCGTCCCCGAACTGGTCCCAAATCAGCTGAACCGACTGGGGATGGAGTCGCCAATCTCCCGGGAGGGGCTGAAGCCGTGCGCTGCACAGTTCAGGGCTCCGGGGATGTAAATGGCATGAAGCGACCTCAGATGCTTCTGACTCCATATGAGGAGGTGGCGGGCGAGTTGCGACATACGGCGGGAGCGTAGACCACCTTGATGGTTGATGTACGCTACAGTGGCGGTATTGTCTGAGCGGACTAGTACGTGTTGGTTCTTGAGCACGGCCCGGAAGCGGCGCAAAGCAAGACGTACGGCCAGCAACTCGAGGCAATTGACATGCCAGAGGCGACGGGGTCCTGTCCAGGAGCCCGCGGCAGCACGTCCATTGCACATGGCACCCCAGCCCGTGGAGGAGGCATCTGTCGTTACAACAACATGCCGCGAAGCTCGTTCCAGGGGCACTCCGGCCCGTAGAAAACTGAGGTTCGACCACGGGGTGAAGGTCTGACGGCAGGTCGGAGTAACTGTTACTCGGAGGGTGCCGTGTTGCCATGCCCACCTCGGGACTCGGTCGCGAAGCCAAAGCTGAAGCGGTCTCATATGAAGCAATCCGAGCGGCGTTGCCGCGGCTGCAGAAGCCATATGCCCAGGAGCCTCTGAAAAAGTTTCAGTGGAACTGCACTCTTGCCCTCGAACTGTCTCAGGCAAGTCAGCAGTGACTGCGCGCGCGCTAGCTCGTAAGCTGCGCGGACATGGCGACCGAGTCGATATCCATACCGAGAAAAGAGATCCTCTGCACGGGGCAAAGTTTGCTCTTCTCCCAGTTGACCCGAAGGCCCAGACGAGCTAGGTGCCGAAGCACTAGGTCCCTGTGTTCGCAACCTGAACTCGAGAGTGAGCTATGACCAGCCAGTCGTCGATATAACTCAGGATGCGAACCCCGTGTTCCCGAAGGGGAACAAGGGCAGCCTCGACGACCTTCGTGAAGATGCGAGGAGACAGGGCTAGCCCGAAAGGGAAAACCGCGTACTGGATGCCTGCCCCTGAAAGAAAACCGAAGGAACGGTCTGTGTCAAGGAGAATAGAGACATGAAGTAGGCGTCCTTCAGGTCGATCGCTGCAAACCAATCCTAGGCCGTATGCATTCGAAAACGCGTTTGAGCATCTTGAACGGCATCCTGTGAAGGGAGCGGTTCAGCACGCGCAAGTCCAGGACTGGCCGTAACCCACCGGTTTTATTGGGGACAATGAAGTAGGGGCTGAGAAGCCGGCTGACCTCATCTCGGCTGGAGGGACAGTCTCGATTGCGCCCTTCGCCAGCAGGGTGGCAATCTCTGCTCTCCTGATGGGGGCATAGCCACCGACAAAAGTGGAGCGGACTCCCCAAGTGGGGAGGAGACCGTGCGAACTGAATCGCATAGCCGAGCCTGATGGTCCGCGCGACCCAGCGGGACAGACGGGGAAGCTCTAACCAGGCTCCCAGGAACTGAACCAGCGGGATCATGCGACCACAGGCGTCCCCCCGGAGGGGCAGCGAAGCGGAGTAACTGGCCCAGACGTGGACGGCATAGCGGCCCGATGTGGGGGCACAGTTAGCAACCGCGCCCTGGCAGAGGGGCCAGGGGAGGACCAGGCTGGTCGTCCCGCGGGGGCCTGCTCTGCCAGGGGTCTGGCGACAGAGGGGGACAGGGGCGAAGCGGTCCGTGGACGGCACACCATGTCAACCACCTCTGGGACAGAGGGGGACGAGGAGAGCACGGCTTGTGGGCGGCGCTCTGTGACGTCCGAGAACTCTGTGCTCAGAGACGGGAGAATCAGCTCTTTGGAGAATAAGGATTCTTCCCCGGCCCTCCCCGGGGAAAGGAGTGGTCCTGCTACCAACTCCTGGAAAGAACTGAGTCCCATCTCTGAGGAGCCCAACTCAAGAGCGCCGCTTAACCCGGCGTGTAGCGGGGTGCGGGGCTGGAGAGGACTGTGGCGTCCGACCGCGGCCTCCAGAGCCGACCCGGGTGAACGGGCGGGGTGGGAGCCGCGGGGGGGCGCCCTCGGCAGTGGGCAGACCGAGGGATCTGAGCGGACGGCGGGGCCGTCGGGACAGAATCAACCTCAGCCTGCTCCATCACCGAGGTGCCCGACTCACGAGCGCCGCTTAACCCGGCGTGTAGCGGGGGGCGGGGCTGGAGAGGGCTGTGGCGTCCGCCCGCGGCCCCCAGAGCCGGCCCGTGAACGGGCGGGGTGGGAGCCGCGGGAGGGCGCCTTCGGCGGTGGGCAGACGAGGGATCTGAGCGGACGGCGGGGCCGTCGGGACAGAATCAACCTCACTCTGCTCATGGGCGGCTGAGAGCTGTTGGGCAAGCCCTCAACCGCACCGCCGAAGAGGCCGACCTGGGATATGGGAATGTCGGACAGACGGGTCCGCGCGACATCCAGCACATCAGACAGGTTCAGCCACAGACTGGTGAGCATCACCTGACCCAGGGAGCGTACGGCCACTTTCGTCGCTCAGAGAGCAAGGTCAGTGGCGGCGCGCAGCTCAGTGAAGAGCCCTGGGTCAGTCCCGCCCTCGTGCAGGTCCATGAGCATCTGGGTCAGGTGGACCAGCAGAATGACCATGGCATGCAGTGAGGCGGCTGCCAGTCCCGTGGCGCTATAGGATCTCGCCACAAGCGTAGACGAAAAACTACAGGCCACGGGCGGGTGCTTAGGATTGCGCCGAGAAGAAGCACTCTGAGGACACATAGCATCGCAACAGAGCGTTCAGCCGGGGGAACCCCAGTGTACCCAAGGGCAGCGGCCCCATCGAGGGGAGGAAAGGCGGATGAGATCAGCGAGCGGTCCTAAGAAGACAAGGGGGTCTTCTAGGACTTCGAGATCTCATCATGCACGTCCGGGAAGAGAGGTATTGGGGTTTGCCACGGACGAGGGTCGGCGGCCTTACCCAAAACCAATCGTCCCAGGAAAGCATGGCCGTCATCTCCGGATCAGACTCAGGCACAGCCGTATGCACACCGGAAGGTGGCAGCTGTGACGAGCCCTCACTTCCAGAAGACTCAAGCCCACCTAGTGATGCTGCAACAGACATGGCATCTTCCTCTGTAGCTTCAACTGAAACACGCGGGCCACCAGAGGGTAGACTCGCGGGAATCAGCAGTTCACTAGCGGGCACCGTCATCGAAGAGGGGGGCTGGGGTCACGGACACATAGTCGGCGCCTTGTTCCAGACCGTAACCCTCAGGTCACCCTGGCCACCAGCCGAAGATCGGGGGGTGGATGAGGGGACTCTCACTCTTGCGAGTTCACCGAGTCTCGACCTATTTATGACGCGATGATCACGTTCCCTTGCGAGAACATGAGTCACCCACGAGCGCTGTTCAAGCATGATCAAACACACTAGACAGCGCTCGTGCCCATCAGAGTCCGATACCAGTCCGCTGCAACCAGAAATGCACGGGCGAGCCGTCTTTAAAAAGACGTGCCGCGTGCGAGCTCTTTTATGAGAGGAGAGAAAAAACTCCGCGATGTTGAAGCGCACAGGGAGACACACACACACTGGCAGATTACTGCACAGATCAGCAGGCACTGTGAGCTCGCTGCAGATCGCCGTCACACCAACACCGGAGAGAGAAGCTCGTCTCGTAGAGCGAAGTCAGAGATGACTGTGGAGTGAAGAAATGCTCTTGGCTCCGAAGCGAAAACATATCTGCCTGTTGCCGGCGTCCTCCTTTTATACCCACGAGGTAAGGCGGAGATACGCTATGCAAATTCCGCAGACCCATGGCATTTCTTTGCCATTGGCTCGTTTTGTAATACTCGAAGTCGATAGGTGTTCTAAGCGAAACCCCATTCGTCGTCATCCGACGTAACTCGGAGTGACAACGAAAGGGAACCCTCGTGAGTAGGGAACGGAGACGTTACGTCGGATGACGACGAATGGGGGTTTCGCCTAGAAAGCCAATCATCTTCGTGTATTATAAAACGAGCCAATGGCGATGAAATGCCATGGGTCTGCGGAATTTGCATAGCGTAACTCCGCCCCACCTCGTGGGTATAAAAGGAGGACGCTCGGCAACATGCAGATATGTCTTCGCTGAGGAGCCGAGACTGAACTCAGGCGTCTACCCAGCGGTACAGCGGAAGTGGCAGGGAGACGTAACGTCTCCGTTCCCTACTCAGGGAACGAGGGTTACATATGTAACCGAGACGTTCCCTTTCGTAGTCACTCCGAGTTACGTCGGATGACGACGAATGGGGGTCCCCGTGAAATCACGCCACCTTCACAGCTGTCTTCCAGTGCCCTGCGAAAGTCTGATCCCCCTGTCGTGATACTGGCACAGACGAAGGAGTCCTACTTAACACAGGAATACCAAGGTACACTGGGAAGCATATCTCAGAGGAGATATGCCGCAGCATGCCTACCCGCAGGGAGGACTTAAGATACGCATATGGCCGGAGGGCTACATATGGAGGAACACTGGAGTGACCAGCCCGAGGGGTGGCAACTTTCAACTCCAGGAGGGCAAGGTGGCTTGCCAAGGGAAAGACACATGCTCAAGGAGGCTTACAGCGGAAATACACATGTGGGGGTTACTGGGGGAGGAACCATGCACACGGAGGCACCTAGCCGACGCCCAGGCAATAGACACTGGCGCCAGCATCAACAGTGCTGGAGGAACTCAGGGCTTCAGAGAGGAAGGCTCACCTGAGGAATAATCGCACGTATCCAGTCCGTGGAGTGGAAAGGCGAGCAAGCGAAGACACCTGAGCGGGTCCAGTACTAGCTGACTGAAGCGAGTACACGAGAGGACACAGGCTCCACTCGGAGATTATAGAATCTGGCGAATGTGTTGGGTGTCGCCCAGCCTGCAGCTCTACAAATGTCTGCCAGCGAGGCGCCATGCGCTAGAGCCCAAGAGGAAGCCACACTCCGGGTGGAGTGGGCTGTCACACCAAGGGGGCACGGTCGGCCTTGCTGTTGGTAAGCCAAAGCAATGGCGTCCACTATCCAGTGAGACAACCTCTGCTTTGAGAGAGCCTTTCCCTTCAGTCTCCCACCATAACAGACAAAGAGCTGGTCTGAGGTCCTGAAACACTGCGTTCTGTCTACGTAAGCGCGGAGAGCGCGTACTGGACAGAGCAGTGCCAAGGCTGGGTCTGCCTCCTCCCGGGGCAGCGCTTGCAGGTTCACCACCTGGTCCCGGAAGGGAGTGGTGGGAACCTTGGGCACATATCCAGGCCGGGGTCTCAGGATCACGTGAGAGTGACCGGGCCCGAATTCCAGGCACGCTTCGTCAACGGAGAATGCGTGCAGGTCCCCTACCCTCTTGATGGAGGCCAATGCAACCAGGAGCGCTGTCTTCATAGACAGGAACTTAAGCTCCACTGATTGCAGAGGCTCAAAGGGAGCCCTCTGCAGGGCATTTAAGACCACTGAGAGGTCCCAAGAGGGAACGAGAGGAGGACGAGGAGGATTTAGTCTCCTCGCTCCTCTCAGGAACCTGACGATCAGGTCGTGCTTCCCCAGAGACTTACCTTGAACTGCTTCGTGATATGCGGCGATAGCGGCCACATACACCTTCAGGGTGGAGGGAGACAGCCTTCGCTCCAACCCCTCTTGCAGGAAGGAAAGCACGACAGAGATCGAGCATTTCCTGGGGTCTTCTCGACGAGAAGAGCACCAGTTGACGAAGAGGTTCCACTTCAACGCATAGACATGTCTCGTGGACGATGCTCTAGCGGAAGTGATGGTAGCCGCCACCGCTGGTGGCAGGGTACTCAAACCTGCCTCGTCCCGTCCAGGAGCCACACGTGGAGCCTCCAGAGATCGGGTCGAGGGTGCCCCGTCTCTGAGAAAGGAGATCCTTCCTCAGAGGAATTGGCCAAAGAGGTGCTGTCGCGAGGAGCACCAGTTCGGAGAACCAGGTCCGGGTGGGCCAATACGGCGCAACCAGAATGAGCTGCTCCTCGTCCTCCTTGATCTTGCACAAGGTCTGTGCGAGAAGGCTCACTGGGGGAAACGCATACTTGCGTAGGCCCCGCGGCCAGCTGTGTGCCAGTGCATCCGTGCCGAGAGAGCCCTCGGACAGGGAATAGAACAGGGCGCAATGGGTCGAGTCGTGAGAGGCAAACAGATCTATCTGTGCGTCCCCGAACTGGTCCCAAATCAGCTGAACCGACTGGGGATGGAGTCTCCATTCGCCGGAGATGGGCAGAAACCGTGACAGCTCGTCGGCTGCAAAGTTCCGATCTCCCGGAATGTAGATAGCACGAAGGGACCTCAGGTGCTTCTGACTCCATAAGAGGAGGTGGCGTGCGAGTTGCGACATACGGCGGGAGCGTAGACCACCCTGACGGTTGATGTACGCTACAGTCGCGGTATTGTCTGAACGGACTAGTACGTGTTGACCCCTGAGCAACGTGAGGAAACGGTGCAGGGCAAGGCGTACTGCCAGCAACTCGAGGCAATTGACGTGCAAAAGGCGCTGGGGTCCTGTCCAGGAGCCCGCGGCAGCATGTCCGTTGCACATGGCGCCCCAACCCGTGGAAGAGGCATCTGTGGAGACAACAACATGCCTGGAAACTCGTTCTAGGGGAACTCCGGCCCGTAGAAAGCTGAGGTTCCTCCACGGAGTGAAGGACTGACGGCAGGTCGGAGTCACTGGGACTCGGAACGTGCCGTGATGCCATGCCCACCTCGGGACTCGATCGCGAAGCCACAGCTGAAGCGGTCTCATATGAAGCAATCCGAGCGGCGTTGCTGCGGCTGCGGATGCCATATGCCCCAGGAGCCTCTGAAACAATTTCAGTGGGACCGCACTCTTGCCATCGAACTGTCGAAGGCAAGTCAGCAGCGAGTGTGCGCGCTCGCTCGTAAGCTGCGCGGACATGGCGACCGAGTCGATCTCCATACCGAGAAAAGAGATCCTCTGCACGGGGCAGAGTTTGCTCTTCTCCCAGTTGACCCGAAGGCCCAGACGGGCTAGGTGCCGAAGCACAAGATCCCTGTGTTCGCAAACCTGGTCTCGAGAGTGAGCTAGGATCAGCCAGTCGTCGAGATAGTTCAGGATGCGAACCCCGTGTTCCCGAAGGGGAACAAGGGCAGCCTCGACGATCTTCGTGAAGACGCGAGGAGACAGGGCTAGCCCGAAGGGGAGAACCGCGTACTGGTATGCCTGCCCCTCGAAAGCAAACCGTAGGAACGGTCTGTGTCGAGGTAAGATGGAGACATGAAAGTAGGCGTCCTTCAGGTCTATGGCTGCAAACCAATCCCGTGGCCGCACACAATGGAAATGCGTTTGGCCGTGAGCATCTTGAACGGCAGCCTGTGAAGGGAGCGGTTCAAGACGCGCAGATCCAGGATCGGCCGTAACCCACCGGATTTCTTGGGGACAATGAAGTACGGGCTGTAAAACCCTGACTTCATCTCGGCTGGAGGGACAGTCTCGATTGCACCCTTCGCCAGCAGGGTAGCAACCTCCGCTCTCATGATAGGGGCATTGCCACCGACCATAGTGAAGCGAACTCCCCTGAAGCGGGGAGGAGACCGTGCGAACTGAATCGCATAGCCGAGCCTGATAGTTCGGGCGACCCAGCGAGAAAGGCTGGGAAGCTCCAACCAAGCTGTCAGATACTGAACCAGCGGGGTCATACGAACCACAGGCGTCCCCCCGGAGGGGCAGCGAAGCGGAGTGACCAGCCCAGGCGAGGGTGGCAAAGCGGCCCGGAGCGGGGGCGCGGTCATGCTCCGCGTCCTGACAGAGGAGACCAGGGAAGGACCAGCGTTCCACGGGGGTCTGCTCTGCCAGGGGTCTGGCGATAGAGGGGGACGAGAGTGGTGAGGTCCGGAGACGGCACACACTGTCGCCCGCACCCTCCGGGACAGAGGGGGACGGGAGTGGCGAGGCCCGGAGGCGGCACACACTGCGGTCCGAGAACTCTGTGACAGAGGGGGATGAGAGCGGCGAGGCCCGGGGGCGTCGCGCACTGTCAACCGGCTCTGTGTGCTCAGTGATGGGTGTATTGATTCTTTCTTTGACCATAATAGGGTACTGCCCACCCGTGGGTGGGCAGCGGGAAAACAAAAGATTCTCCCCCGGCCCTCCGCCAGGGGAAGGAGGGGGCCTGCAACCACCTCCTGGGAAAAAACCGACACCATCACTGAGCAGCCTGTCTCAGGAGCGCCGCTTAGCCTGGCGTTTAGCGGGGCGCGGGGCTGGAGAGGGCTGTGGCGCCTTCCTGCGGCCTCCCCCACGACGCGGCCCGGGTGAAGGCTGCTGCTGGGGCCGTGCGGGAGGGGAGGGAGCCACAGGAGGGCGCCCTCGGCGGCGAGCAGTCTGAGGTGTCTGTACCGACGGCTGGGTGGAGGCAGCAGCAGGCCGTCGGGGCAGAATATGTTTAATCGCCTCAGACTGCTTCTGTGCGGTTGAGAACTGCTGGGCAAAGTCCTCAACCGCTCCGCCGAAGAGGCCGGCCTGGGATATGGGGGCGTCGAGCAGACGGGTACGCTCGGCGTCCCGCATATCAGCCAGGTTCAGCCATAGGTGACGCTCCTGGACCACAGAGGTGGCCATCACCTGACCCAGGGAGCGTGAGGCCACTTTCGTCGCTCGGAGAGCGAGGTCAGTGGCGGCACGCAGCTCATTGAAGAGCCCTGGGTCAGTCCCCGCCTCGTGCATATCTCTGAGCAGCTGGGCCTGGTAGACCTGCAAGGTGCTCATCGCATGCAGAGCGGCAGCCGCCTGTCCTGCAGCTCTGTGAGACCTCGCCACTAAGGTGGACGAGAATCCACAGGCCTTGGACGGGTGCTTAGGATTACCACGAGATGAAGCACTCTGAGGACATAGTTGCATGGCAACAGAGCGTTCAACCGGGGGAATCCCAGTGTACCCATGGGCGGCTGCCCCATCGAGGGGAGGAAAAGCGGAGAAAGCTGACGAACGTACACGGGAGGTCAAGGGAGCCTTCCATGATTTCGTCAACTCCTCATGCACCTCCGGGAAGAATGGCATTGGGGTTGGCTGTGGCCGTGAGGCGGCAGCCGCACCCAAAAACCAATCATCCAACCGCGAGCGCTCAGGGCAGGGCGGAGGGTTCCACTCAAGCCCGATGCTCGCGGCGGCCCGGGAGAGCATGGCCGTCATCTCGGGATCTGATACGGGCAACGCTGGAGCTCCAGAAGGAGGCAACGCAGCCGCATCGTCACTTCCCGATGACTCTTGCCCGCCTTGTGATGCCGCGATCGACATCGAGTCTTCCTCTGGAGCGCCGAATGAAACACGCGGGGCATCAAAGGATGAACCCGGTAGAATCACCGCGGCACTCGCGGGTTGCAACACTGTAGAGGGGGGCGTGGTCCGAGGACGCATCGTCGGATTGTCCCACACCGTAACCCTCAGATCACCCTGTCCACCAGCCGAAGTACAGCCTCTCGTGGAGGATGTAGATCGGGGTGTGGATGAGGGGACTCTCTCCCGAATGAGATCATTGAGTCTAGACCTCAGTGTTGCGATGGCCATGTTCCCACAGAAGGAACATGAGTCATCCACAAGCGCTGCTTTAGCGTGCTCTAAGCCCAAACACGCAAAGCAGCGATTGTGCCCATCAAAGGAAGACAGGAAACGACCGCACCCAGAAGAACACGGGCGAGACATCTTTAAAAAGACGTGCCACGTGCAGCTCTTTTAGAGAAAAAACTCAGCGATGCTGAGGCGACCAGGGAGAAACACACAGACTGGCAGATCACTGCTCAGATCGCAGGCAATGTGAACTCGCTGGGTACCGCCGTCACACCAACACCGGAGAGTTCGCTCGTCACAGAAGATGAAGTCAGGATTGGCTTGTGGAGTGAAGAGAAGCTCTTGGCTCCGAAGCGAAAACATATCTGCATGTTGCCGAGCGTCCTCCTTTTATACCCACGAGGTGGGGCGGAGTTACGCTATGCAAATTCCGCAGAGCCATGGCATTTCATCGCCATTGGCTCGTTTTATAATACACGAAGATGATTGGCTTTCTAGGCGAAACCCCCATTCGTCGTCATCCGACGTAACTCGGAGTGACTACGAAAGGGAACACCACATATAAACAACATCAAGATATTTTAAAGAATTTTGGTAACCAGAAAGTTGACGGTAGCCTTTTTTAAACTCTCAAAACAAAAATAATATCTTAAGATATATAAGATTTTTACAATTCCCTAATTGTAATAATAATAATAATAATAATAATAATAATAAATTATTGTTGTTATTTTTTAAAAAAGTCACATTTGTCTACTGCAAAAGAATATAGGAATAAATATTTCAGGGGGCACTTGATGAATCACCACTTTGTCAGGCATGTTGAATTTATTTAGTCATAAATAAATAAAAACAATAACACACATTTTTAACCCGATGGTTAAAATTTACTAAAATAATTCCCCAGTTTAGCGGACACCATACATTAGAGCAGTGTTTCTAAATGTGGGTTTGTGAAAGAACTGCATGGCACTCATGAGTTGATAAAAAGCTAATAATAAAAATCATTAAAATGTCAAAATAATAGGGTTGCACTAATAATCAAAATACAATTTAAATTGCAATATGACTTTTGTTATTATATAAAAATAATTTATTGATTGTAGATTTTTGCAATTAGTATGATGTTTTGTGCTCATTCATTTGTTTTGCAGCTCATTTATTTCAAAAATTTCATTTATTTGTTTTGCAGCTCATGATCTGAAGTTTTCAGTGTATTGTAGTGTCTCGATTCAAACTCCACATGAACTTCATGTCACTTATAACATACATTTTGGAATGTAACATCCGCTGGGATCACTTTTTCACATTTTGCATAATTTCCAAAATTTTTGTGGATGTCAGCATTGTTCTAGATTTGTAACAATAATCGTGTATAAACCTTTTGTCAACTAAACACAGATTAAACTGTCTCCCTGCAGTTTTCTGCCAAAATAAAAGTTTGAGGGTTTAAAACTGTTTTTATTTTAAAGGTTGTTTAGGAATATCTGCATCAGACGGTTAAAAATGTTTGCTTGATAAATTTGTGATCAAGAGTAAAAGTATTAGCCATATGGCTCATTTCAGCCTGGTGTAATGTTTAGTTTAGCATGACAAAGAATAGTTTAACAATTAATATTGCTCTCTTTCATTTCCTGTACTGTGACACTGCTTTTGCTTCTGCAGATGCATACTATAGTGCGAGTGAATTGTGTGTCTCAGCGGCAGCTGTACCTCTGCCTGCACAAGCAGGAATCCATACACTCACACCTCTAAACCTAAACTACCCCGACAGGAACAGTTGCTTTATGCCCCTCTTAATCAGCAGGACTAGAATTGAAGATGACTTCAAAGAGATATGATGTCCTTTATTCTGTAATTCTTTTCCACTTGTACACATCTTCAACAATGATTTACTGCCATGCTGTATTTGTGCGTATGTGTGTTTCTACGTTTCTATTCTGAGATTGCACAGCTGGTGTCAGTATTTCAACCAGCATGTGTCTGTTGTCTTTGTTTTTTCTTTGCTTTCTGTACAATTTGGGGTGACCAGCTGTGGTGATTGCTTTTCCTTCCTTGGCTTTTCCTTGTGTGTAATTTAGACTTGGCTTGCAGTGACGGTGGTGTTCAAAAAGGCCTTGGAAAAGACCTGAAATAGACAACTAAAAGCAACATGTCATCACGTGAGAGAATGCCTCATGGAGATCTCTATTGGAAACTAAACTGACCTAGGCTAGATTAAAGGGTATGTTCTCCTGGGCCTTGCTTGTCGCTGAGCTTTTCCTAATGTGTGTGTGTGTGTGTGTGTGTGTGTGTGTGTGTGTGTGTGTGTGTGTGTGTGTGTGTGTGTGTGTGTGTGTGTGTGTGTGTGTGTGTGTGTGTGTGTGTGTGTGTGTGTGTGTGTGTGTGTGTGTGTGTGTGTGTGTGCATCACCTGCAGTGCCCAATGGACATTACTTTACAATGTACTGTAACAACAACGACTTCTTATTTCTCTAATCACACTTACTGTACCCTAATTAAGAGATCAAAGATTTAAAATTACTTTCAAAAGTCTGGGGTCGGTACAATTTTTTTTTTTTTATATTTTTGAAGAAGTCCCTTATGCTTACCAAGGCTGCATTTATTTGATCAGAAAAATAATATATTGAAATATTATTACAGTTTAAAAAATGTAAATATTTAATTTAATTTTAATTTTTTTTTGCTTGATATGTTTGTGGAAAATGTGATTACATTCTTTTCAGGATTCTTTAATGTAAAAAGTTCAAAAACTGATTTTTCCTTTTATGCACCTTGGTCATGGAATAGTTTGCAAAACGATTTAATTTTGTTTAATACATATCTATTGATGAATTTAAAGCAATCATATGTGGTGTTTGTTTTTTTGTAAAGACCTCTGTGTTTAAATACATGTTGTATATGTTGTATTGTGGGTTTGCATGGCTGCTTCATTGGCCAAGTGTCTCTTATAAACGAGATCAACGATCTCAGTGAGACTTCCTGATAAAATAAAGGTAAACTAAATAAATAATGCATCCATGCTAAATAAAAGTACTAGTAAAAAATGTACGGACCCTGAACTTTTGAACGATAGTGTGTATACTTCTTTCATTGAGGCCTTTAGACACACTCAAGTGTATTTGTACTTGCCTCTTTTATTGTCTAAAATGTTTGATTCATAAACGTAGTTTTATACAAGGGTATAAAATGATTTCTCAGACATATATATATGCACAGTACATTTCTTAAATGTTTTGCATGTTGATAACTCAGGAAACATCACTTTTTACACTGTGGTGGCAAGGTGTCATTTTGACTGAAACATGCCACAAACTGTCTATTGATGCGCCCAGGTTGCCTAACCTCCCCCATCTTCTCTATTTTTCATTGCTTTGTTAAAAAGAGAGCGCCCGCAGGGGGGAGAATCTCTGGCTGTCATTGCTTTTTAGCCACTGCGCTGGCCCTGCCTGTCCATCTGCCTGGATGGAGACTCAGTGAAATTGCGGTATTCCATAATAGACTCGGGCGTTCTGGGCCGACACACAATGAATGTTGTTGTAATTTCTGCTGTCACAGGGGCAATGGATGCCCCTCTGCGTTTGTCTTCTTCTTCTTCTTTTTTTGCCTGCTGGTCCATGTGCAGGGGGCAATTTACATAGAGACATTAATGTAACTGTCATGTTCTATCCCAGAGCAGCCATGCAGAACTGCTAAGAGACAGGCCGAGCTGCAATACTGATGCTCATAGCGCAGAGAGATGGAGCGGCGGCACAAACTTAATGGAATTAAGTAAAGAATTCTCCTATTTACCACTATGGCAGATAAGTGAGAGAAAGAGAGAGGGGCGAACATTTAAATAAGCGCCGAAGTGGAAATAAATGGCAAAATAACATTTGAGGAAGTCATTTATATCTGGTGGTGATTTGGAGAGAGAGAGAGATCAGTTGGAGATATGAATTGGTAATGAAATATTTGTGTTAGACACGCATGCTTGCAGTATCAGCACTACACATCTGAGATGCTCAAGAGCATGGTTCAGGCCACGAGTGCGATATTAACTGGTCAGTGCATGCTTTTATTGCACTATTCTCTCTCTCTCTCTCTCTCTCTCTCTCTCTCTCTCTCTCTCTCTCTCTCTCTCTCTCTCTCTCTGTATATTGCATTTGTGGGTCACTCGGTAACGTTTTTATTATTATTATTATATATTATTATATTTTTTTATAAATGGTGTGGTGCTGTAGAGGATGTTGTTTATCCCAGAACACATAATAGATGAATATGTCTTTAGAACGGGTCCTTGTTTTCTCAGACCCCAGACCTGGGGAAAGCAGTACTCTAATGGCTTTGTTTCACTCTCTATTTGAATGCTTTGGAGTTGGTTTACTCATACTTACTTTCATTGCTGTTTCGTAGATATTTTTACACTTTATTTTGCACTGTGCTCTGTCAGAGGCGCCTGTTTGTCATTTCCTCTCACCTTCAGCATTGTCATAAAAGTAGCATATCTCTATAATAGTATCTTGTGATTAATAGTTCGACTTTTTTTTTATTCTGTGAAATCAAATGATACCACCCAAACAAGTTGTGTAATATACAAGTACACTTTATTTGTCTGAAATTAAATACAAAGATTAAATTGATGTTAATTAAGTTTAAGTAGAGATTGCAAAAAAAAATATTTAGTCCGATATTGGATATTTAATTGTACATGATCTTTACCCTATTTTTACATTTAGATTACCATTGTAATATTCTAATGCTCACTTAAAGTTGAAGGGATTGTGAACCCAAAAATGAAAATTATCTCATAATTTACTCGTCCTCATGTCAATTCAACACTCTGTGACTGACCCTCTCCTGCGGACCACAAAAGAAGATATTTTGAAGAATGTTGGCAACCAAACAGTTTTGGTTACCATTGACTTCCATTGTATGCACAAAAAAAGAAAACAGTGAGATATTTCTCAATATCTTTTTTTGTTATACAAAATACACAGTCACATAGGTTTGGAATGACATGTGGGTGAGTGAATTAACACAGTTTTATAAATACAGTAATATCAATTATTCTATCTTTCTGCAATTTTTTTTCTGTAAACCCAGTTTTTGTGCTTATATTTGTTGTTTATTTGTCGTGATCCATATTTGACCTTTTTTAGCATTAGTGGAAAACACAGTTCGACCTTTTTGAACTAAATATTGCTGCTCCACATCCTGGGAGAATAATAATTGTAATAGCGTGTACTCCTTCACCAGCACTGTACTACACAGCTCCTTTTCCCTTGTGATTGGCTGGGCTTTCAGAAAGAAGGGCCCATCTCACTGTCAGAGACGTTCCTTTCCATCCAACAGGCAGAGGGGTATTGTGTTTCTTTGTGCGCATTTGAGCTGACATGGTCTGTGTGTGTCTGCGGAAACTATTTCTCTGTCAAGAGATTCAAGCAGGGAATGGAGGGCTGTGTATCCTCACATTAAATGCTGAAAGCGCGCCTTGTTTTCAGTGGGGACATGGCAGAAAACAGGAGCTGGGGTAAATGGAAGGCCTGCTGTGGGGTGGTCTTTTTCATGGTGATTAACTCAAATGACACACAACCAGAGGGACACTGGCTGCCTCCACATTAATGCCTTTTAGGAGGAACGGCGGCGCTCCTCATATGAATGTGTCTGCCTCGCTACCAGGGGAAAGAGGGAGAGAGAGATGGAGAAGAAAGGAGCGCAGCTATTGAAGATGGCATCTCTGCTCTCTCAGTATACACTTTGGACGCTTTCCACATTTTGATTTAATAATGGCCTGCCATGTAGATCTTTATTCATGTGGCTAGAAGGATAAGTGCTGATGTGTGTCATTATGTCCACCCCACCACAAAAACGAGTGAATTTAGGTCAGAGTATGTATATACATGATAAACGCAAGAAAATGGCATATTTGTGCCTTTTGTATATGAAGAAATGCATGCATAGTCGAAGCTGTGACCTTGAGGATTGAACTGAGGCACTTATGCAGGACACAGGTTGGTTCTGGCCCAGGTAGACATCCAATGAAAAAAAAGGCTGAAATAATTTGTTCAAATAAGTTCAAAACCACTGCATTTCAGGTAAAATGTCCATCAAGAAGCACTAAAGCTGAGGTTTTTTTCTCCTACACAGATGAGGCATTAATGTTTAAAAAGATACAGTTGATTCTTATTATAATTTTACAACTTCACTATCATAAGTCAGTCAACACAGCAATCAGTAATTTAGTGTTTCCTAACCCTAAACCTACCCCATACATGGAATTTAAATTCCAAAATTCAACCTTACAAGAGGACACTGCATTTATTGATTCATTTAAGTTAGTTTCAGAGCAGTCAATGTAAATTATATCTGTTTATTTGTTTCCTATGGAGTCTACTAGCACATTCAGTAAGGCTGCAGGAAAACCTTAAAAAGATTGTTCACACAATAACAAATCTGTCATTAATTACTCACCTTCATGTCGTTCCAGACCCGTAAGACTTTCGTTCATCTTCGTAACACAAATGAAGATCTTTTTGATGAAATCTGAGAGCTTTCTGTACTCTCCATAGACAGCTACACAACTGACACTTTGACGATTCAAAAAGAGATCGTAAAAATAAACCATATGAATTAAGCAGTTTAGTCCACAATTTTCTAAAGACACGATTGCTTCATATGCTGGACAGATTGAATTCAGGCTTTTATTCACATATAAACAGCTCAACTCACACATCAGTTGTAAACGAAAGCTCAAGCATTTTCACTTTAAATCTCCTCTGTTAAAGCTTCAAGAGGCATAAATAGTCCTCACTTTAGATGAGCTCACAAAAATAGTTAACTAACAACTACTAAAAGTTTTATAACTACCTGAATTAATCATGAATTACCGTATGAATACATGTTAATAAAGCATTTATTAACACACTGAGTAACTATTACTATATGAACCACTGACAACTCTTAAAAAACTGGTTTGTAAATAATGTATTACTTAAAGCTCCAGTAGGTAACTTTTGTAAACAAATATTTGTTAAAACTGTCATTATGTCCTGACAGTAGAATATGAGACAGATAATCTGTGAAAAAAATCAAGCTCCTCTGGCTCCTCCCTGTGGTCCTATTGCCATTTGCAGAAATACACCGCTTCCGGTCAGAAACAACCAATCAGAGCCAGGAGGAATGTCTTAGCAGTGTCAATCACGCTCGTTTACGCGCTGATCACCCCTCTCTTGCACAGCGCGAGCGCGTACCGTCGTTAGTGACTCTCCTTTTCGAACTCGTTCATCCAAATGAACAAATCTTTTTTCTCGAAAAAAGATTTGTTCATTTTGAATGAGTCTTTTTGGGAGTCATTTCGTTCGTTGAATGAACGAAATGACTCCAAAAAAGACTTGATCGAAAAAAGATTTGTTCATTTTGATGAACGAGTTCGAACAGGATCACGAACGTGTATCACAGAACAGAGCCAGGCGAGCATTTGTGCTTATAAAACTTAGTTTTTTATTTATTTTTGAAATGACCGATCGTTTCGCTAGATAAGACCCTTATTCATCGTCTGGTATCGTTTAAAGCCCTTTGAAGCTGCACTGAAACTGTCATTTGGTCCTCGAAACGTTTGTGTCCTATTGAAGTCCATTAAATGGAGAAAAAGCCTGGAATATTTTCATCAAAAACCTTAATTTCTTTTCGACTGAAGAAAGAAAGACATGGAGATCTTAGATGACATGGGGGTGAGTAAATTATCAGCATAAGTTTTTTTTTAAGTGAACTAATCCTTTAACGTTATCTTAGTAGCTATTTATAACTTATAGAAAGAGTGCAACCTTATAAAGTTACATGTATTGTAAAATACATAATGATTTGAGGACCAAGTTTGTAGTCAAAGTATGGGAAGGCCATAGTCAATGTAAAGCATATTGTTGATGTTTCGTCCCTATTAGTGAATGTTCCATAACTGTTTATAATCCGCCGTCATCGGTGGTCCTGCTTAGCTGTGGAGGGAGGGCTGTAGCGCAGCAGAGAGCAAGGGGGTTGGACCTTTAAGTTGTGCTTGTTCAAATTTTCAGGCTAAGTCAACATTTTCTCAAAACTCCCTACTGCAGCTTTAATTAAAAATGATAAATTGATAATTAATAAAGTATAAAAATTATATTATTATACACATTATATATATCAAGAAATCATAAATCAAGAATAAAGCATTTGTAGCTGTATTTATAAACTGCTTAGTAATGTCTATTAATATTTTATAAATGATATATTAACTATTTAATAATGCTTAATTAATGATTCATAGCATGCAGTTATTATAAAGTATTGCCCATATTTCTATTCATATAGTTAGTATATGCTTCACATATTGGTACAGTATATGAAAAATAAAAACCTGCCAGCATCTACTCACCCTTAGGCTGCACTTTCTGAATCCATACTGTACAGTAGTTCTGAGTAAGCAGCCTGAAATTGAAATCATAATAACCTGATAACCTTCTCCTCAAATCGTTATTGAACTCATTAGAGTATAAGTCACTGGGCTTTTAGCACCACTAGTCATTTTACCCTGAAACTGTAGCAACTTATTTATCATTTCGTTGACTCGTACAGTACAGTATACCATTTTTCCAGTGATTCTAGATTCTAGCATCAAAGCAATGTACATGTATAGACGCAGATTCTAGTGTGACTGGAGCCTTGACAACTTTGTGTTGCTTGTTTACATGATTCAGAATGTTGTGCTCATTAACTTCTGAGGTCTTCACCTTCATCTGTCTGTTCTTTGTTTCCCTCCTCATCCTCCTCAGGCTCACTCATATATGGCTGATAATGTAAGGGAAATCACTTGGTCATGCTTGAACTCGCCTTGTACGTATGCTTTCTATCAACCATAAATACTGTGAAGCCACAACCGCAACTCATTTCAAATATTAATCTTTCAATAATGCCCCCTCTTCATTAATTCATAATCGCAGCCTGATTTTAATTGCTCGCTATGGTTTTGATTTGCATTGCTGCCAGACATCAATTAATCTTTTTTTGTGTCAGTCAACACAAGTTATTGTAATATGACACTGTGTAAACAGTTAGCACTGAACAAAGAATGAGTGAATAATGGATTGTTTAGATCTATTTATTAAGCATCCTGTTTAGCAGCTTAAAAGCTGGTTGTTTTTCTCCGGCGGTAGAGAATGTAATCTTTCTCTCTTTCTCACACACTTATTCATCTGCCTCTTTTTGACAGGAGAAGTTTCTGCTTCATAATGAAGTCCAACAGTCCCAAACAGAGCTGATAGTCACCATCCATCAGTATGACAACACGAGGAACATGCAGTTAACTCTGAAAATACATGCATGTATCCGTGTAAACTTCTTGTGCTTGTGTCGGAGATAGAGAGCAGACTCTGTGTGTGTGTGTGTGTGTGTGTGTGTGTGTGTGTGTGTGTGTGTGTGCGTGCGTGCGTGCGTGCGTGCGTGCGTGCGTGCGTGCGTGCGTGCGTGCGTGCGTGCGTGCGTGTGTGTGTGTGTGTGTGTGAGAGAGTGCGTGTGTGAGAGAGAGTGCGTGTGTGAGAGAGAGAGAGTGTGTGTGTATGAGAGAGAGAGTGTGTGCGTGTCTGTGTGTGCGTGCGTTTTTTTGCGCTTAGGGAACCTCTTTGTGGGCATGTGGGGATACATGCTGTTTTGACATGGAACAGAATTTTATGCAACTGATTTTCATGTGCGAATCAAACAATGTGTGTGTGAGAGGTTTGAGTGAGTGGGTTTTTCTAAACATTTCGAAAATTTCCCCAAAGCAATAGAAAAACCTCAACACACCATAATTTCCTTATGGATTTTCCCTCCTTATGGAAGTTTCATATAGGACAAACATTATATATATATATATATATACATATATATATATATATATATATATATATATATATATATATATATGTATATATATATATATATATATATATATATATATATATATATATATGTATATATATATATATATATATATATATATACCATTTTTTAAGAGTAAAATTAAGTATATTCCCATTAATATTTACCCTTTTTTTAGCACCGGGATGACTAGGAACATGAAATTGTCTAGTATGACTTCTTGTTTCACACGAGTTTAAATATGAGAAAACACAAAGGCCAAATTCCCTTAATTATCCATCACAATGAGTAAAACCAAAGAATATAGTTCTGATGTGCATCAAAAGATTGATGAGCATCACAAAATAAAAAGTGACTGTAAGAAAATAGCTAAAGCATTGAAAATCCCCATTTTGACCATCAGGGCAATAATTAAGAAGTTCCAATCAACTAAAGATGTTACGAATCTGCCAGAAAGAGGATGTGTGTCTATATTGTCTTAATGCTCGGTGAGGAGGAAAGTTTGAGTTGCTAAAGACTCTCCAATGATCACAGATGGAGAATTACAGAGATTACTTGAGTCTTGGGGGTCAGAAAGCCTAAAAATATATATCAAACAACCCCTACATCACCACATGTTGTTTGGGAGGGTTTCAAGAAAAATCCTCCTCGCGCCTCTTAAAAAAAAACTCCAGTATATTCAGTTGTCAGACACGACTGTAACTTCAAAAGGGACTGGATTCTATGGTCAGATGAAACAAAAAAGGGCTTTTTGGCAGCAAACCCACCAGATGTGTTCGGTGCAAACAGGGATAAAAAGTACCCCATGCCTACGGTTAAATATACGGCTGGATCTTATATGTTGTGTGCCTTTTTTTTTTTATTTTAATTTTTTTTGCTGGAGGTCCTGGACATCTTGTTCAAATATATGGTATTATGGATTCTAGCAAATACCAACCGATAATAAATCTAAACCTGACTGCCTCTGCTAGAAAGCTTATAATGGGCCGTGGTTGGATCTTCCATCAGGACAACGGTCCAAAACAAACATCAAAATCAACACCAAACTGGATAACTGAGCACAAAATGAAGCTTCTGCAATGACCGTCCCAGTCCCCTAAACTGAACCCTATATAAAATGATTGGGGTGAACTGAAGAGAAGAAGCACAAACATGAACTTGTGAATCTGAAGGATCTGGAAAAATTCTGTATGGAGGAATGGTCTCTGATCTCTTGTCAGTTGTTCTCCAAACTCATCAGGCATTATAGAAGAAAACTCAAAGCTGTTATTTTGGAGGAAAAAAAAGGAGGTTGCAAATTTAATAACAGGGAGCAAATAATTATGACCAGCGTGTTTTAGAGAAAAGCATTTATTTCATAATGTGATTTACTTTCAATTATTTTACTCCAATGAAAGGTTCGATTTTTGCGAATTTTTTGAATGAAAGATCAAAAGGATAAACAATGCAGCTTTATTTTTTACAGCCATTTTTGATCATATTTACCAGGGGTGCCATTCATTCTGACCTCAACTGTATCTGTTTACATTTCCAAACATTATTTTTACCATTAATTGTAATAATCCAGTGATATATACACTCACCTAAAGGATTATTAGGAACACCATACTAATACTGTGTTTGACCCCCTTTCACCTTCAGAACTGCCTTAATTCTATGTGGTATTGATTCAACAAGGGGCTGAAAGCACTCTTTAGAAATGTTGGTCCATATTGATAGGATAGCATCTTGCAGTTGATGGAGATTTGTGGGATGCACATCCAGGGCACGAAGCTCCCGTTCCACCACATCCCAAAGATGCTCTATTGGGTTGAGATCTGGTGACTGTGGGAGCCATTTTAGTACAGTGAACTCATTGTCATGTTCAAGAAACCAATTTGAAATGATTCGAGCTTTGTCACTTGGTACATTATCCTGCTGGAAGTAGCCATCAGAGGATGGGTACATGGTAGGGCTGCAGCTATCGATTCTTTTTGTAATCGATTAATCTAGCACTTAATCGATCGATTAATCGGGTAATCGAATATTTTTTTGTGTGTGTTTTATTAACAGAATAGTTATATTAAACTTGTGTGTATTTCAGTTAAAGCTGTTATAAGTTATATACTGTAAGTTATATAGTATGCAAGTTATAAAGCTATCTCATATGTGAATTTTCCTTTAAGATGTTATAGTATAACCACTCTAAGCATCTAAGCATATTTGTGTATTCTGGTAGTTTAACACTGAAGAAGAGCTGTAGATGACTTGTTGAACACGCAGTAAAAGCTAACGCACTTTTTGTTCCGTGCGTTTTAACTGAAAAATTAGTACTCCGAATCTTTATTAAAAACCAACAGTCTGGGGACTTTAATTTTTTGTTGTTGTCTGTAACTATTTGGCAGACGTGAAATACAATACATAAACTTTAAGCATATGTGATGCATTGCTGCAATTGGTCTGGCTGGCGTGTGTGTGTGTGTGTGTGTGTGTGTGTGTGTGTGTGTGTGTGTGTGTGTGTGTGTGTGTGTGTGTGTGTGTGTGTGTGTGTGTGTGTGTGTGTGTGTGTGTGTGTGTGTGTGTGTGTGTGTGTGTGTGTGTGTGTGTGTGAAGGGGTTCTTTTTTTAGGCTATACTCTATTGCAATTGAACGTGATAGTTACGTTTACTACTTAAAAATGTCAAAGCTAAAAATCATATCTAGTCAAACCGCATCACGACATCGCTACAAATACAGTATGGGATTAAAATCAGCGAACATCAATAGGTTTAGACTACGTTACCTTGTTTCAGCGAGTTAAGTGTATTAATTGAATTAAGTGTGTAATGATCCCACACTTTAGACAATTTCTCCCGTTTATTTACATATTTATTCTCCGCCATCGCGCCAACTAAATTCAAAATATATGCTTCCTGAACAGGTCCGCGTGAATAAACGGTCCGTGTGAAACAATCAAATCCCTGCGCCGCGCGTATAGTGCGCGTCGTAGGAATTTAACGAGGCTTCGAGGCAGAGTTTTTGCCTCGAGTAATTTTTGTAATGGAGTAACTCGAGTAACTCGAGGAATCGTTTCAGCCCTAGTACATGGTGGCCATAAAGGGATGGACATGGTCAGAAACAATGCTCAGGTAGGCCGTGGCATTTAAACGATGCCCAATTGGCACTAAGGGGCCTAAAGTGTGCCAAGAAAACATCCCCCACACCATTACACCACCACCACCAGCCTGCACAGTGGTAACAAGGCATGATGGATCCATGTTCTCATTCTGTTTACGCCAAATTCTGACTCTACCATCTGAATGTCTCAACAGAAATCGAGACTCATCAGACCAGGCAAAATTTTTCCAGTCTTCAACTGTCCAATTTTGGTGAGCTCTTGCAAATTGTAGCCTCTTTTTCCTATTTGTAGTGGAGATGAGTGGTACCCGGTGGGGTCTTCTGCTGTTGTAGCCCATCCGCCTCAAGGTTGTGCGTGTTGTGGCTTCACAAATGCTTTGCTGCATACCTCGGTTGTAACGAGTGGTTATTTCAGTCAAAGTTGCTCTTCTATCAGCTTGAATCAGTCGGCCCATTCTCCTCTGACCTCTAGCATCAACAAGGCATTTTCGCCCACAGGACCGCCGCATACTGGATGTTTTTCCCTTTTCACACCATTTTTTGTAAACCCTAGAAATGGTTGTGCGTTAAAATCCCAGTAACTGAGCTGATTGTGAAATACTCAGACTGGCCCATCTGGCACCAACAACCATGCCACGCTCAAAATTGCTTAAATCACCTTTCTTTCCCATTCTGACATTCAGTTTGGAGTTCAGGAGATTGTCTTGACCAGGACCACACCCCTAAATGCATTGAAGCAACTGCCATGTGATTGGTTGATAAGATAATTGCATTAATGAGAAATTGAACAGGTGTTCCTTATAATCCTTTAGGTGAGTGTATATATATAGGGCTTGGGGATATAAAACATTTATCATTAGTTCAAAATATAAACAATTGAAGTCAATGGGATGTTTGGAATTTCAAGTTCATCTCCTCTCTCTTTAGGGTTAAATATGAGTTTCAAATCACCTCCCCAAATACATCCTCTTCTTTGTACACCTGTTGGGCTTCACAGTTCTGTCTACTGCTCTGGGACATGCGATCCTTGAAATCTTAGCAATGTTACTGGGCGTTAGAGTGTTATCAATGTTTAAGAGACATTCACATGGTTTATTCATCTCTCCTTTACACACAGCATTGTCTCTCATGTTATTGTTAAGATCCTCCTGAATTAATCATACTGAACAACGGTGTTTTGCTGCAGAATGTATTAAACTGAGATGCTAAGCATGACTGCACTGATAAAAACTATCTTTTCATTTTTCATATCCTGTGCAAACCATCTTCACTACAACATCCTGTCTCAGTTATCTTGATGTTACTTAAACCAGTGCTTTTAGGAAGTAAAATGCAATCTGTTTGATTCTCTTTATCGGTGTGATGTTTTACTCATTACAAAAAATCACTACTAAGAATGAATTGTGCCTGCTGATAGCACAGTATATTTTCACATGCTTTCTTTATTGTTTTAGTTTTCTGATTCATGCGAAGAATTTATGCAAATCAGGTAAAGGCACAAACGCACCCACAAAATCTGGGCTGAATTCTTGCAGGTCAGTTAGAAATCTAGATTGTGGAAGGTGATCCTGACACCTGAATCAACACTTGGTTATAGGATAATAATGCTCATGATTTAATTAAATAAAGTTCCATGTACCGCCTGCTTTCCACAGGCAGTTTTGTGAATATGTGCATTCTGTAATGAGTCTAATGTACATAGAAAGGAGGCATGTTTGCAATGAAAAGAATGACATTTAGTTAATTTAAATAAAGTGCAGCACTAGTTGAATGATTTTAATGACTAGTTACACTAGATTGCAGGAGGTTAACTAATGTTGCTGAAATACCACATTTACTAAGTGTAAAAAAAAAAACAGTGCTTTTTTTACCCTGCTGAAAAAGTTAGAGCTAGTATTACTGGTTTTGCTGGCCACCAGCATCCCATGCCAATCTCCCGCTTCCCATGTTGGTGACCAGCAATGCTGGATTTTTCAGCGGGTTAGTGCAGTGGTTCTCAAACTTTATGACTCAATAACTTGTGCTAGGAGGTCTATGTAAGGGCCTATAGCCCTTACATTAGTTTTCCAAAAGTAGTTTGAGCCACAGTTTTTATAATCTGGCATCTGTGATTTCATGTACTGATTCGGACAGGACTAACACCTCCATGGTTAATACAGAAGTGGGAGTGTGTGTTTTCTAGATTTGTGCATTACAGAAGGTAATGTGCTGTGGTTGCATGCATCAAGTATATGTTCTTTAAATTAATAACGTATTGGTATAACTTGATTTATTGTTAAAACCCTATTTAAATTAACTTCATATAAGTTTATTGAAGTGGTTGTTCATAATAAATCCACATAAGTGAGTAGAGACATCTAGACAAGTGGGCCTATCTTAGATGACACTGATATTAAAATGTGCAGTATCCGCGTTTCCAGTTTTGGCTCTATTTATTAATTCTATAATGTAATTTTTTCGTCAGATAACAACCGTGTTGAAATAAAAAAAAAGCATTCGGAAGATTGGTGCACAAACGGTAGCTCGGGTAGGTAAAAAAACACATGAAGTGTTAGGACATCAGAAATCACAGACATTCACAGTTTTACCAAAAAACAGTAGGTAATTTGCCCTGGAATTTTTACTGAGGTTGTGTGAGAAAAACACAGACATGACAGATTCGGGATGTAAATCGCAAAGTACGTCTGTGAAACACGAATTTCTCCAATGTCCCCCTATAAATCTAGGGCTTAGTACTGCATTCATGGATATCTAATGAAAATGTCATGACCTCTTCTTACACTTACACAAATTACACTCCTTTCATGTATGGCATATTTAGAATACAGTTCTAATTGTTGCTGCTTATTGCTCTCTCTTTCTCTCTTTCCAGGCAATCATGGCAGAGTAAAACATGCGACGATGCCATCACAATCATTAAATAACCGTAAACCAGACTTCAGAGGTTGAGACACAAATGGTAATGATGAAAGACCTGCCAAACTCAGGTTCCTTCGATCCTCTCTTTCACAAAATGCAGGAATTCAGTGCCGCAGAGGGCCATGTATTAGGACGCATACGGCACTAATTACTGATTAGTGTGTTGGCATAAAACAGGCAGTCTTTCAGATGGCTTCTTTAATTCCTCCCGTGTTTAATAAGCGTTGCTCAATCCGGTCCGTACAAATCATCCCTTATACCAGTCTAAATTAATCTGCACAGTTACCCTGCCCCGTTAGCAATGCGATCGAAGGAACGTGCCTGCTTGAAAGCTGGTAGAAAAGAGAAGAGAAAGCGAGCGGCGATGCTTGCGCTCAAAGTGCTTTTAACTGAGCCGCTTTGAACACATCACTTAAATGTAATTTGGTGGTTTCTATGAGATTTATTCAAAATTAAGCATAATGAACAAAGCTCACTCTCCTTATGCATTCCTATAAGCCGGGCGTGTGTCAGATTGCTTCTTTGACAGCTCTGACTTCAAAAGCTCAACGTTGTCAACAAATAATGAAATAAATAAGAGGAAAGCATGATTATCCAAGTACTTGGTTTATCTCTCTCTCTTTTTTACACGTTGCATCCGATTGGCTAATTAACTCCTTCTCTACTGCACAACAAAGTGGCTTCTCCTCACTAAGTCATTCTGACATGCTGCGTTGACACAAATGTGCCATGAGCATTTATAATGTAATTGAATTTGAAGGTGTGATGCATTTTGTTAATAGGACCCATTTAGAGAGAGCGTGCCAGGGTATTTTACCTTTTAATATGGAAATAAAGGTAATAGTAAGGGCTTGTAAGGGAGAAGGTGGCATATTAGCATGTCATCATTTACATATGGTATGTTGTAGCATGAAGTTTATAATGTGAGCCGTTCAGTGGTAACCAAACAAAACAACTGGAGAATCTTACAGTACATAAGCAGATCTGAGATGTTTTCCGAGGATTCATACTGAAGGCCCTTGATTTGATTCGAATTTAGCCTCTCTTCTATTCAGGCGTCTAAGGCATGCATGTATCCGCTTACTCCCATGACCACTCGCTGACTCTGGGTAATAAGTCATCTCTGCTTCACAAGAGGGTACTGCAGTTAATAAAAACACACATGCAGAAACACGCAGACACACACCCACACTTGCTCACGCATTGGTGGGTATCGTTTTGCTTTGTCTTCAGGCTCCAATCCAGGCTGAGCCAGCAGCAGGTAAAGCTTTCTGTAAATTGTAGCCCAAGGGCAGGTCTTCTTTACTCAGTGCTCAGTGCTGTTTGAAGCTTTCTGAATGCATGAGCCCTCAATATATTGAAAATTGGGTTTGTTTTCACCATTAACCCATTGATGCCCCCCGTTTTCCAATGCAATTTGCATAAAACATTGATTGCATCTGACACCCTCTGTAAGCCTGAACTGTTACCAGATCATTTATTTTCTTATGAGAGGCTGCATTCTCTCCTTTTTTTATTTTATTTACATAAATGTATTTAATAGTGCTGTCAGTCTAATCAATCACACATTTTTCTGTAAATGAATTGCAATTAATCGCATATGAAAATATTTTTATATTATAATGATTTCACATTGAATCTCCAAATAATTTAGAAACAACATAGACAACATAAAAACAAATTATGTTTAACTGAAAAATGATTTTGCAAAATTAACATGCCCTAGTATTTTTTTGTTACTCAGATTGCACAAATATATTATTATGCATATATATTTAATGTTTTTTATTTATTTAAAACTGACATACATGGCTATACAGTACATTTTGCAACACTTTATAATACATTTCATTAAGAATAACAGTAACATTTTACTTTATATAATGCTTATTTACACAGTTAATTTAGTTATATATATACATAAGTTACTGATCTGGCATTGTTCAGTGTTTTATGAATGACTTATTCATGAAAGTCATTCAAAAGTGTTACTGTGCATCTCTCTTATGAAATTCATAAGCTGTTTTAGTATTAACCAGTGACTGCACAGTGCTGGCAAAGGATTTATTTGTCCATGTGTCAGTGCTAAATCATTTTGTCATGTTTATATTTTTGGTTGTTCATAGTTTTTGAGCACTTCAAGCTGGGGGGGTTTGTACAATTTTTTATTTATTTTTTAATACAAAATTAGATTTATAATTCATATATTTGGCCTACTTTTTTCAGCCCCAAGCCCTTGACAATTGATGATTGGTGGATGCACTTCAGTAGTGTGTTTGTCAGTATCTTTACAACTGTGAGTTTTCTCTTTTTTTTTGCCATTCTTTTTTTCTCTTATATAGTGATTCCATTTACTTTGCTAAAGTAATTTTGTATCTAATTTATGTATGTACTATATATATAGTGTATATCCAGAAATGTAAATATTTAGTTTCTGCACACACATTAAATAATGCTTTGATTACTGCTATGATGAATAAGGGGGGTAAGCATAGTGTAAAAACATTTGTTACAATTAAACGTCATCATGAATCTGTGTGCTTGTGTAATAAGCTAAAACTGCCCTTGGTGTGTGTGTGTGTGTGTGTGTGTGTGTGTGTGTGTGTGTGTGTGTGTGTGTCTTGTAGGGGTCTTAGCTCAGGACCCATGTTTGATTTGACTCTGTGAGCGTGTTTTCTACTGTTTGACATTCTCTGCGTCTCTCTCCTATAGCCTCTGCTGTCTATAGCTTGTGGCGCTCCCAGTGGAGCAGGCTCTTTCCACTAACAAAATGCAAAATACAAAATTAATAAAAACACCCTTTGAAACTGACAAATACGCCTCAGGCAAAATATCGGCCCGTCGGCTGCTTAAAATTTAATCAGTATTTCTTATTTATTTATTTATTTTCCACGGCCATGCTCATATTTTTAATAACACGTTGCTCGGGTTGTCTATGTACAAAGTTTTCCTCCATCAAGAATTACATGTTTAATAGGTCCTGACAGTCCATGGACTCTCCAGATCCCCTGGGGGATCCATGCTAATAAAATAAGCAGATTTTCTTTATCTCTTAACCTTAGTCCTTGCCCCTCTCTCATAAACTGATTTGATCTTTTTGAGACTACTTATGAATATACTTTAGTTTGTGTTTATATTTGGGAGAAATGTGTTTTAGATTGTTTCTTATGTTCAAGTTTAATTTAAGTGTCATGTTTTCCATATTTATTACCTAAATATTTATATATAAAACATTATAATTGGTAAAATTACTGGCAAAATATTCCTAAATGCCAAATATTGCTAATTTTTTACAAACACTACGAAACTTTAGGTTAGCCTACATAGCAGTCTCAAATTATTTATAAGACTCAAAGTCCTATAAATGTAAACATTTCCATGTGAAGTATTATATTTATGTAATAGGTACACAAAATAATGGCCATTACATATCCTTATTTCTGTAATTTAATATGGGTAGTTGACTGAATTACATTTTGTGCAGCATTATCGAGTTGGCGAAATTTGATTACATTACTATAAAATGTTTTATTCTAAAATGTGGGTCTAGCAGAAACTTGAGAGATTTAGAGAAAAAGCTGAGAAGCTTACACCCCACTTTTTTATTTTATTTTTTACTTTCTTATTAATAGAGACCAAAGCTTTTAGTGAAAGTGTAGGCTAAAACAAGCAATACTTAAGGATCCTGTTCATCAATATTAACTGTCCAATATATTATGCATATTATTCTTTAAATACCTCATAAAATGTGTTTTTTTGTGACTTACTCTTAATTTTGCATATGCTCTTAAGTAAAATACATTAAATAGTAATTACCATTAAATTGATGGCTGGGGCAGCGTTGGCTTTGTCACTCAAGTTACTGCAAACTGTCTTTGACAAGTCTTCCTCCCATTTCCTAGAACTGCACAGCAATCTTTGTTCACCCCAATGTCAGGAGACGTGCAAATTCAGCACATTACAGTAGGAAGAGACAGGGAAAAAGCAGAGATTCAGCAGAGAACGTTCAGAGAGCTAGTACAGCCGCCATAGATAATTTGCTTCCTTGGTGACATTAAATCTGTACACCGTAAAAACAATTAGGTCTGTGTAGAACTTGCAGGCAACAATTTGCATGGTTTCTTTCACCTCAAAGTGTTTATTTTATTGAATCTCTAGACTGAACTTCTGTCAAGTTGAGTAATTCTCTCAAGTTGAATGCACTCAAAAAGAGTTCTTTGCACAGCTTTGCCTTTATTTGTTGATTTCAATTGCTTATTATTATGTCATATTCCCTGTGCTAAATTTACATATCAAGCACATACTGTATCATCTGCTTGTTGTCTTGAACTGACAACATCACATGAATATTCATCATATAAACATTCATGAGACTAAACACTTGGTACATGAAAGATGACAAGGATAACAATAAAATAACTGATCATTCTGAAGTAGAAGAATAAATGTATCTTGACATAAAAAGGCAATCAGTTATTAAACATGACGACAAATTCACCAACCGTGTAAATAGAAGTAGCAAACCGTTAAACAATGCAACCATATTAATTATTCATGATCTAGTCGTGCATGCTAGAAAGACGTGTGTGTGTGTGTGTGTGTGTGTGCGTGTGTGTGTGTGTGTGTGTGTGTGTGTGTGTGTGTGTGTGTGTGTGTGTGTGTGTGTGTGTGTGTGTGTGTGTGAGAGAGAGAGAGAGAGAGAGAGAGAGAGAGAGAGAGAGTGTGTGTGTGTGTGTGTGTGTGTGTGTGTGTGTGTGTGTGTGTGTGTGTGTGTGTGAGAGTGTGTGTGACTGTGTGACTGACTGACTGACTGACTACTGGAGCTTAAAAAATGAATGAATCCAGCTCACCTTCTATGATTCTTTTGTACATAACCAAAAATCTTCATTGAGATGCATTACTTGAGTTCCTAAAAGTTGTAAGTAAGCCAGAAACTACATGAATACATTGTTTGTTTTGTAGACTTTTTACAGTGACATTGGAATTGGCATCTGAGAGACAGAATGCAGAAATGGAGACAGAATGTTTACTGTTGGAAAGCCTGTATTGATTAGTGTGTGGAGTCTGATTGTTAGACTTACTCAATGTCGACGTATGCTTAATTTAACAGTGCTGTGCTCCTGAAACCTCGTGGGGAAAGAACAATGCTGAACACACTCTAGCACATTTTGACTTCTGTGTGTTTATAATCTAACTGTGTTAAAAAGATCTGTCGCCCACAAGGAAGACAGGAAGCCCCATTGACAGGCTGGGAAAATAATGTTATTCTAGGCAGAAGTGCCAAAGAGAATGTGTGTGTGTTCAGCCTGCTTTGCTCTAAGCACTCATAATAGTGTGCTAATCAAGGCTAGCATATTTTAGTAGGAGAGGAGCAAGGCAGCTTTCCAATGTCCTCAGATACGGGTGTCTATTAGGGGCGGGCATCTTTGATGTGAGTAATTTAGTTGCCTAATTATACAAATGGGGTAATAACAATGGAAATAACAAAGCTGTGTGTGGTACGAACCATATGTGAGTCTTTGCAAATGTGTACAGCCTGCTTCTGTTTACTTGCGTTGGCATGGCCTAAAGCAATAGACACACACACACACAGTGAACAGCTCAACTCTCTGATGGCTCAGTGAGGGATTTCCTGCTGTAAATCAGAACAACAAACAACAACAATAAAGAAAAGAAAATTCTCCATGCATGGTTATTAACACACGCCTCAAAGTTTCTCAGAGGAGAAACAGTGACTTTTCTCTTTGAAGTAGCTGATTACAGTTGCTTTTGCATTGCCTTTGCCCCAGGACCACATCCTCACCCTCTCCGCGAACACTCAGCGCTGATCTTACAATACATTTCTATGACAAATCCGAACAAATTTCTTTCTCACGTCATTTTGCTCAGCTCTCAAAAGGATACGTGTTACGAAAAAAAAGTTGTTCTTTTAAAGTTTCTCTATTTAAAAAGCAGAAATAACAAGCTCCATTTTCTATTGCCGTAGTTGAAACGTCTTGTTCTGTTAGAGAATACAAAACCAACAGATCGAAATCTGACGAGCGGGGACAAGCGCTTTTAAATTTTTGATTGAAGACAAAGCTCTCTGTTCTCTCTACAACTGAGGAAGAATAGCGAGGATCATGCTTTCATGGTAGGTTTCCGGGCTCTTAAGAGCGTGGTTTCACCCTGTGCATTAGCAGCACATTAATTTTGGAATGAGAATCCTCGTTGAGTTCATATAATGAGCAGTTAATTATTGACAGCCATTGATGAATATTTAACAAAGGCATCGGTCTTCACTTGGTTGGACGCATGTGGAGGAGGATTAAGGGAGACGTGCCTGGCCCATGACCCAGAATAGCTTCTCCTTTTTAGAGCACATCTTCCTAATTCATTGCTGCATGTGAGAAAAAAGGTGAATCTCACCAGGTCTGCTTTATGGCCTGGATTATTTTTTTTATTTTTTATAGGAGTTTTCCAAAAAGTATTTATGGGGGTTTAAAAATGCACAGAGGCCCCCCAAAAAACAGACTCTCATTTATAATTTCTCATGTGAATGGATAAAATAATGCCACATGTAGTTTTAAATAATTGGATGTGATTTACAGTAGCATGAGAGGGCGATCTTAGATATTCTAGCCCTTGTGGTGTGGCAGAGATGCTCACACAGTGCTGTCTTACCTGATCAACTAAGACAAGTACTTGTCAGGCCCTGCGGAGGTTTTTTTTTGGTTTTTTTATATTTGTCCCATGAACTGTGGGACTGCTGTTGGCTGGGGGTTGTGACAGGGCTCTTTTGCTGCACATGAAGGCCTGTTTGTTCCAGAGACTCTTACTGTTGGCCCACTGTCACTCGGTATGCCCACCCTCCTCTTCCTGAGCCCCCAATGAAGCCCCTTAAGTGCCCTTCAAAATCTCATCTGTTGTGAGATGCAAAAAGGCTTTCAAAATAACAAGATGACAGACAGTGAGAAAAGCATTTCTTTACCCTTTTGTGGCCCATTGGTATTTTGCTTTGCATTATAAACATCTTGGATGAGGACCTTTTTTCTGATCATTTGAAAGTGTGTAAGCAATATTGCAGGTTTTGAGCAACTTACATTTTAGACTGAGTTTGCAATTTACTTGTTTTGTCTGTTTTAAACAGTGTAAATAGTTACAAATGAAGCCGTACAGCAGAACCTTTGCACGTTTCCGAACAACACAAAAGCTTAAAAATACTTCCTTACATGGAAGGCATCAAATATCCTTCGCTGCTTCGATATCCCACAATCCTGTGTGTTCCAGTCTGTGACAGTTAAGCTAAAAAATAAAGATGGCATCTAAGTTGCATTTGGTGGTCAGTTTGTGTGTAAATGTATGTTTTTGATCAATGCTTTTCACCTTTTATGTAATTTCTAGCTAGAAATTACTATTGTAGTAATTCATATATATATATATATATATATATATATATATATATATATATTTGTATATCACTAAATCATTACGCTGCCTCAGAAGTACACCTTCGTGTGCAAACGATGCCTGTGAAGTCATTGCCTGATAGGGCAGCAAAGCAACAAGTCAGCTGCCTAAGCTTTTGGACGCAGTCACAATAGTTTCCTGAATGAATAAGTTGCATTGAATGAATCGGTTAGGTAAACGTTTCAATGACTCATAAAGGCAGTCACTTGATTAATTCTTGAACAAATCAGTATTTTTTTTAACTAATCTGTTGAATGAATCGTTGACTCACTCATAATTTGTCAGTCACTTGCCACCTCCAACTGTATAAATGTACAATGCAAAAAAAGTCAACCCCTCCACTTATAGACAGACTAACAGAGTCTGGAATGAGCAAACACAAAACAGCGGAGCGATTTTAACAGTAAGGGGCCATTCACACAGAACATACTTTTGAAGTTAAAATTGTGATGCAGGTCACTGCAAGGTCTAGAGGCATGCTTATTAAAAGTTGACATTTTGATTTGATCACCACATTTTTAGAACGCTGTATCGTGCACGAGACGCGCTCGTAATGGTCAAACAGGTCTATCTTTTATGGAGAACATTTTAAAAGCAGAGCAGTGAAATGTAAAAACTGGTTCTGTGTGAAAGGCCTCTAAGAATTACTAGGGGTGTTAGATTATATATCGGTGCTCTTGGAACACTACTCACCAATCATATTTAACTGTTGTGCTGTATGAACATGTTTAGACATGACCGTTTTTATCTATTTTTCAGATTGATGTTCCTTAATCCAAATAATAGCAACTGTCCTGAACCTCTTTTTTGGCCGGACAGAGCAGTGAGCGCTGTCTGCTCAGAGTTTTGCGAATGTGTTTAAACTACTAGTGTTTTACAGTGAGGCTCCCTTTGTAAATCAGAAGTTCTGCATTCCAGCACAGCTCTGCCAGGCCACTTAGCTACAGCCTAGCCCTTTGTAGTGGTACAGTATATCTTCCAGCCTGTGATACTGCACTAGGAGTGACCCACGCCAGCTGACATCTTAATTGAATCTTTAGGATCCCTTTAAAGCCTTTTATTGGGAGGGAGAAATATGGACTTGCTCTGAAATCAGGAAGGTCACAAGCATTCCCTTAGCAGGGCTGACGCTCAGTATATTGTTACCATATTTACTGGTTTGTGTTATGTGTTTTTCAGTATTTAGTAAGGATCACGCACGCTGAAAAACATCTCGTGCACCCCTTAGGGGTTCAATTCAACCCGGTCCTCACAGGCAACCCCCCGCAACGCTTCTGACAGCTGAGAAATGTCATTACAGGCCAAAGATGAATAATAGAATCGGCCACACTGCCACCATAGTCTGCGCTTTATATCTAATTAACCGCTGAAGGTCATTTAATGATCTTAATGAGATATTTTGCAGTGTATTTATACTTTTCGGAGGGCTCGGTTTATGGTGGGATTCTGGGTACAACGTCTGTGTGAAATGGTGCCTATATGAACAATGTACATGTGTGCAGATTTTAGTAAAGACCACAATGATTTTGGTTAAATAAACTCTGGACATTTTCTAGTTGTATTTATTATAAATTAGTTCCAATTTGATGCAGTCACTCTAGTGATGCTAATTGTATTTGTGCCATAACAGTGTGACTCTGTGGGGTTGATTATGGTTGAACCTCACCCACCTTGCCATGCCTTCAAATTTTCCCTTACAGTTGGTTTACTCTAAAAAAAACAAAAAACACTGGATTAAAATGTTTTTTTTTTTTTTTTTACTTCACTTCATACATGAATTAATGTCTAACTTAAATCCTCTAAACTTTTTTAAAATACTCAATACAACCACTGGCTTGCATGATAATTCCTTTATTTTGTTTTCAACTTGTTTATCATTTTGAAGTAAAAATTAAACATTTATAAGTAATTCAAGTGTAATCGACCAGTCTCTGTTGTCCGGTTTCCACCGTAACGGCGCTGGATCTCGTGCCAGCACTTGTACACATGTTTTGTGAGTCTTTTTTTATTTAAAACTTATTTTTTTTACTTTGAGTTCTATCATCTAAAATAAGGAGGGGATGAGAGAGACAGTAGAAATGTCGTTCAGATACACTGTGATTTTACCTAAATTGTAACTGTTTTATTCTGCCTTCTGCCGACAGCTGTCAACCCTCATTAATGTGCATTAGGAAATGCATCAAAGTGCATGAGGCTGCATGTGATTAATTTATACAGCACTTGGTATAAGGGGAAGCTTTGCAGGTGCATCAGGCTCAAGGCTGCAAAAAAAAGGCCAAGTTAATGGATCACACTCAAGTGCATTCCTCCGTTGGAGTGCATCACTCATTCGGTATCATTTCAAGCATCAGCCTGTCCGTTCCACACCTTTGAGTAAGCTGACCTAAATAGGAAACTCAAAACAAGTCGATTTCGCTTACACGCCAATTGTCCCATGGATGTTTCAAACCACAAATGTTTAATTTCCTTGCAATCATATCATGATTAAACCAAATCAACAATTCCCTCCATTTTAACCTCATGTCAACACCAATCAGCATCTTAAACAGAGATAATCAAAGCCTATGTCATGGATATTTGGTGCTATATGTTTACAGGGCTGGCCCATTTTTTAAGTCCCCCATCTATTAGCATTGACGGCAGAGTGCCAAAGCCTAAATAGAGGGTTAATTTTTTAATAAGCTGTGAAAGCAGGTAAGGGGAGCTGGGCTTTAATTGGTCCAGCACAGTTTTAATGATGTAATTATTTTGGAGGCTGTGGCTTTGTTTGTTCTTGATGAGTGAGGGATCATATGTGAGGGATATGTCTGTCAATGCACGTCACTCAAGTATTTTAATCTTCACATTTTCCAAGTGCATTTGAACCATATGACACTTTACCACTGGAAAATTCAAATCAGGTTTCTCTGCTAAATGTCTTGAAAAAGTTTGCATCTGATCTGTATGTGGTTTTTATAACTTTTTGGATGATTTATTAATAGTGTGGTCTTTTTGTTTTATGATGCTGCATGCTGATCATGTTTATGTCAGTCGAACTATGTGTTGATTTTTTTATACTTTTTTATGGGCAGTTTGTACGAACTCAGATCAACTTTATTTTGCCTCAAATTAGACCTCAAGTTACTTCCATTGGAAGAGTTTGATGAGTCTGATCAGCAATTTGCTTGTTACAGCAGGTGACTGAGATTGCTCATTCAGTTGAGTATGCTGATGCAATTACAGATGTCATTAGAGTTATACTAATTTTAGAATGTTTGTTCATCATCATTTTGATATGTACCCTCATTTTATGAATACCGTGATGTGAATACCATGGGACAGCTTTTTTATGCATCATTCCATTATTCTTAAGCTGCTGTGCAATATATAGTGCATGAAACTCTAGATGGTGTAGGCTAATAGGTCCTTTTACTCACCTGTTCATAATCACATCGTTATCTATAGGGCACAGCTGATTGGTTCATGTCGTGTCCGTAGCCAATGAGCTCGCCTTCTCAACCTTCAAATACTTGGATAGTGTTTGCCTTAGCAGTGCAGTGCGCTTTCAGAAACCCTCCTGCTTCCCCAGCTCCACCTGTATAGATCTGCTAAGGGTAATTCATGTATGCTATATTGTACAGTAGCAGCATGTCTTACTTGCTCACAGCAGCGTGTCGTGTATGTATTGGCAGCAGCAAGACCAGTACTTTCTCTGCCGCAGCAGATCTATTCCTCCAAGACCAAACATACAACATTGTCATACCCATTACCATGCCAATCACTCTGAGAGTTGTCATGACAGAAATATACTGTATATATATTTATATGTTTCATATTCAGCCTGAATGGGGAGCTTACTGTAGATGTCAATACATTTACTGTATATTACCCCTTTCATAAGTATTTGAATTAATTAGATGACACATTACATTGACTTCAGAACAATATTATGCATTAGTTATATGCATGTATGTAGGTAAATACTCAAAAATAAATTTCCTCTACATTTTCTTTGCAACGTGTCTTCAATGCATAGTCATGTATGGAATATTATTTCTGTTTGAGTTTCATTTGATGTGCCAGTGATCAGTGCGATAATGCTAAACAATGGAAGTGTCGCACCCAAATGATAATTAATATTTGATTGAATTCCCACTAATTAAACAATAATGAATATTTGATTGAATAGCCCTCTCCTCCACATGGTTTTAGTGCGGCATAGTGTGTTGTCACTCCTCTTCCCCATGCTGTTTTTGGCACATCCTGTATTTAAGCCTTAAGTCTTTAATCACCCCTATTCAAACCCCACAGTCAGCATTTCGGCCCGGGCCCAATTAGGACACCCCATTATTGTACGTAAAGTGTCAAAACCTCCTGTTTTCCTGTACTCAGGTATAGCCACTGTGTCCTGCACTGGACAGCTTGGGCACAGCTCAGCTTGGCTAGATCAGGGACGCACATTTTACGCTCCAGCCAAAGAGGTCCGGTGGGCCCTGTTTGTTGCTCTTTAGGGAAGACCATTCTTCACAACATTAAAGACAGACCTGCAAATGTGCTTTTAAGTACAAGAGTGAGATGTTTTCAACTAACATCAAGCTGCTAATGATTTTAATGAGAGCTCCTTGTAGCATCATCTTTTTTTCATTGAATACATCACACTAAAACAAAATCAATGCACAAGATTAATTAAGGCCCTTTTAGATGCCTTCTGCTGTTTTTTTTTTCCTCTTTTCACCCTCTCTCTCTCTCTCTCTCTCTCTCTCTCTCTCTCTCTTTCCCCGTCTCTCTAAGCCTCTCCAGATGAGGGGATGCTGTGCTGTATTTAAACGTGGTTATTTGACATTTAGATGCAAGGGGGAATATAAAGAGAGCGGGAGACTGTAACAAACACAGGGACAGTTTTTGACAGTTCTTTGTCATGTCGGAGAGAAGAAAGGGGGCCGACTGTGAGATGCTACTTTGAAGCTCCGGAAATTTGTAATGAAAAATTTAAGCTACAAGAGAGAGGGGGTGAAAAAAAAAAAAAAGTCGAGCCATTCATTTGGCCCTGCATACATTAGCGGGTTGGTAATTCAAAGGTTTTTGCTATGTGTTTTTGTCATTTGGACTCTAATAAATATCTTAGAGAATTGCTTTGATATTCCAAAATTGTCTCTGTGGCTGGTCCACGTTAAGAGAAAAGGGGAGAAATAATCATCAGGACTCCTGGCTCTAATGAGAAGGTCATTGCACCCTAATTATCACAGGCAGCTCTGCCTCAGCCCTTCAAAGAGCCCCATGAGAACACCCGTGCTGTAGACAATACACCGCACACACACAAACACACACACAAAGCCCTACCTGAACAGCTACTCTACCTCTGCATTTGAAATAAGTGAAATTAGCCAAGGGTACAGAGATTGTGTACACATTTAGATTAGATTTGACTTCGAGAAAATAGCCGGACAAGCTCAGTGCAAATGACTAGGAATACAATCATGCTTCGTGCTGAAAAATTAGTTATACATCTCCAGAGACCATTACTGTACAAATGTACAAACACTGATACAATTGGTATTTAACAGTGCAAACAGCATTAATATTGTAAATAAAGTATGACATAAATCATACTTTATATTGTGAATACATTGTCAGTCATTAATAGAGCATTTTTAATTTAGACTGAATTTACATTATACCCTAATGACATGCTATAATTTGATCACATACACATATAATATGTATAATTTATATAATTAGCTGTTATTTGACCTAATAAATGTAATGCCAAGTTTATGCCCTTGCCAAAGGAGCAAAGTAAAGGATCAAAGAAAGTTACTCTCTCTTTATATAATAAAAATATAAAGGGAGAAAGAAAATTGTGGGTAAAACCTTGCCGTATGGAAAATATGATATGTGTTTACATTTATCTTGTGAGTCATAAAATATTCATAGTGTTAAAAACATTAATATTAAACTCTTTTATCTAATTTATCTCATCATTTAATGAGGATGCAAATGTTAACTGTGAACAAGACATTTCCTCATTTCACCTTAGATTGACTCCACCCACTGTGCTTTCTATTAGCAGTAACTCAGTCTGTATCTTGAATATGCATATCACTCATTGATTGAATACATTAGTAAGTAAAGTCTTTTGATGAACTGAAACAGGATTTCCCTCCACTCTTGAGCATGAACATCAGGTGACAGCTGACAATATTATCTGTATTAAACGTGATAAAATGTATATCCTATAAATTAGTTACAAGGTCAGTTACGCACTTTTAGATTTAAATGATAATAGGTTTCTGTTGGATAGATTCACGTGGAACTATTATAAATATAAAAGTCTTTGAGGATTAAACAAGTGTATAGTTTTGCATTATAGGTTCTTCTAATCAGCATATCAGGTACAGAATCTTCACTGGTTTTCATAAAAAAAGGGAACAAGAAGTTCTGTGAGAAAGCTATATATTTTTTATTTATTTTATTTTTTATTTTTTTGGTATCAGACTTTATTTTTTAGAGTGCTGCTGACGTATTGATTTCAGTGGTGGCAATTTCATGTCCAGAACAAACTTTCATTTTTTGACTTCTTGTGCATTAATCTGTCTCTTTGGGGCCTCCCTCAGTTACAAGGCCTGGGGAACTTTCCTGCTTGTCCCGCTGTCAGCAGCCCTGAGCCAGACTTGTAGAAGACGTCTTTGCTGCTTTACTGCATGTCAGAAAAATGTTACTTAGACATACAAGACCTTCCGGCTGCATTTACAGAAATGGGCTTAGCTGTTCTTCTGCCCTTATGTCACATGTGTGTGTGGTGTGTGTGCGCGTGTGTGTGTGTGTGTTTGTTTGTTTGTTTGTTTGTTTGTTTGTTTGTTTGTTTGTTTGTTTGTGTGCCATCTCTCAGCCTGTGAGGCTCTGACAGCACTGTGGTTAGATAGGTGGAGTGTTTGTACTGCAGATGTTATTGGGGCCTGGAAAATAAACCTCCCTCTCCATTCCTCCATTTCATCCAAAAGCCAAAGGCGGATTCTAATTAGGGCCATGACAGATGTGTCCTGGGATAGTGCTGTTTACACATGAGAAAGTGATGTTCCTCTCTCTCTCCTTCTCTTCATATCCATTCCTGCTCCTGCTACTACTGAGGGAGACCATAACAAGAAGTAACTCCATTCCTAAACAGCATCTGCAAGCACTGTCAACCAATCTAATACCAGGTGCACCCTGGTTAAGCTCAACCTTAATGATTTCTGAATGAGCGTCGAGCAGTTTCTAATTTTCCTTCTCCATTACAGTATGTACAACGGGACTAAAGGCACTAAGAAATTTTTCCCATTCCCAAGTAATCTCCCATTGTGTATACTTGCAGAAAAAAATGAACATTACTAGAACAACAGATTTTGTGTGAAAATAAATCATAAAAGCGGTTAGATTGTTTAAAAATCTTATAAATGTATGAGGTGGCCATGTGTGGGGTAAAAGGCTCACCGGCATGGTGGAAAAGGCATAAGTATTTATACAAATACTTTAGGTAAAGTAATGTTTTGCATAATGTCAAAGTTAATACTTCTTCAATACAATCACTTTAAGCAAAGTTTGTTCTATTTTCAGTTCAATAAATATACTGTAATTAAAATATGTTAATTTTAAAAATACACAAAGATTTTTAAGTGAAGATTCTGAAAGCATTGAATGAGATCCCATAATAATATGATATAGTTTTACAGTAGTGACAATAAATATGATCATGTATTATATGATATGATTAATTGGTCTCATTATAAATATGGTGAGTATCTCTAAGGTGGACACCCAATTTAATATATGATATTTACCATCTGAATCTAACCATGTCATGTCAACAAACGGAAAAGTCTGCCAGATATTTATTATCATGTTTATTATTGTGCCTTCCAACCCAACAGCAGGTGCACCTTTTACCCCAAATACCATACAGTAGTTTTACATGTTCTTCCATTATGGAAATTTTTTTTCTTTTATTTACCCTGGACAAAAATGAAAAACATTAACATGACCTCTGTCTCAAAATAGTCAATTTTATCGATTCTCACTTGCTACATAAATCTACAACATTTTTAAAAAAAACATTAAATATTAGATCAAATTAGCGCAGAACGCCGGTTACTGGTGTAACCTTGGTTCTGTGAATAGTAGAAGATCACCAGAGACGTTTGAACTTTGTGAAAGGAGACGCGTCTCGCGGGTCATCGAGAATCCCACATTGATTTGTCATCTGTGACCCTGACCAGTGATGTGTCGGAAGCTATAACCCATTCACTTCAAAGTCGGTCTCTGAAGTCATTCTCTCAGTCTCTGTGACCAGATACTCTAGAGGTCTTCCACTATTCATAGAACCAAGGTTACACCAGTAACCAGTATTCTACTTCACTGTTACAGACCGCCAGAGACAGTCGAACATAGTGCAAGACAAATACAACCAAGTCACGAGGACTACAACTACCTACTGTCAGACAATACAGGAGAACTGACCAAAGGAATGGGGGCCACATTGATTCTATAAAATCTTGCAAATGTGCAAGATGGTGCCCATGTGGCTGCTGCACATATCTCAGAGAGGAGTTGAATGGCATTTAATAGATGCTGGAACTATCTGACCTGCCAAATCATAAGCATGCACAATGGTATCTACCACCCAATGAGCCAGCCTTTTTGACAATGGTGCGCCCTTCCGACAGGCACCAAAACAAACTTGGTTATCAAACAACTTATCAGTGGTGCGCCACGAAGCAGTCTTTAACACATACTGTCTCACTGGACACAATGCTTGCCTGGGAAGCCTTTTCAGGATTGCCACAAACACCCTTAGAGTCGCTGTTGACTGCCCAGTGTCCAATGAATGTCAGAATTCCAATACTGAACTGATGGCACCAATGACTGGGTTAAGAGACTGCTCTGTACGCTATAAAACAAAAAAATTCCGTTTACTGGCAAAAGTGCAACGTGTTGATGGAGCTCTAGCATTCATGACAGTGTTCCTTACACCAGCCGAACACTGTGAGAGCTCTTGCTCAAACCCAGGGGCCATACACAGCCTCAACTTGCTGGGTGAAGGGTGCCAAAGTTCCCTGTTCATTTGCGATAACAGGCAATGGTCCCTCCGAACTGGCAATGGTTGCAGTGGACAGCAGACTGAACCACAGCCTTGATGGCCAGCATGGCGCAACTAGAAATAAGCCTGTGGCGTCTGTCCTGCACGTGCCTCATGACAGGCCAGAGGAGTGGAATGGGAGGGAAGGCCAGAGGAGGGGATCCGGTCAGTCATGCTACTCCTCCTGCGCTGCGAACCACAATGGGCAATCTGTTGTCTCTCTGCTGGCAAAGATGTCCACTGCTGTGGTCCCATAAATTCACCAAATAGACTGAACTTTGTGCAAACACATCTCCCCTGGCTACTGACCTAATCTGCCACTCTGATTGACAGAAAGTGCTTGTTCCCCCACAACAGCAGCACTCATGAAAGTTGAAGGCAAGATAGAGACATTGTGCCCCCTTGGTGGTTGATTAAGGATGCCACCATGGTGTTGTCAGTCCTCACCAGAATTTGCCTCCCTGATAACTCCTGTCTGAAGTGTCTTAGCGTAAGATGTACACTCCCACAGCTCAAGGACGTTGATGTGAGATGTCCTCTACTGCAAGGTCCAGCTGCCACTTAAGACCTGATGTGGCCACAGTCCTCCCCATCCGGTGAGGAAGGCATCTGTTGTCAAATCACCTTTATTTATATAGTGCTTTTTACTATACATATTGCTTCAAAGTAGCTTAACAGTGAAAACAATGCTAAAAAGTTTTTTTCTGCTGTACAGCAGATCTAGAAGAAAATATCGTCATAGTCCAGCTTAAGTAAGTTCAGTGATGGTTAATTTTTGTTTTAAAAAAAGTTATTAATTTAGTTAATTTATATATACAGCCGCTCTGGAGAAAACAGTGATGTCATCGTCCAGCTCAGTTCGTTCTCATATAATGATGTCAATGCTGGCAGATCAATAATATTATTGAATATTAAGTCACTTCTTCCATGCGTGTAGAAACTTTCCCATTGCAGACGATGAGTCGCCACAGGACGAGCAGGTGGTCTAAAGCGTGAATGAGATGCCTCCGTTTTTGAGGCAGAACTAGGTCGAGCAGCCTGTTGTGCAGGCCTGTAAGACTGTCCCTGCCTGTGTTGGAGCGGATTTGTGTGACGAACGGGTATTTGATATGTGGATGGCCCATAATATAATAATTTTCACTGCGCTCAAAGTGCTGCGAATGAGACTTCACTGCACGAACCCTGGGATCAAGAGCTTCTTGAGCAGCTGCACCAAAAACTTCTCCAGGTACCAGTGGTAGCTGGCGAAGATTGTTACGGCAAGCCTCTGGGTGTTTAGACTGTGCTAGCCAAACCTGCCTCCTAGCTTGTGTAATAAGCCCAAGAGCCTTTCTGCTAGAGAAAGCAATTGAACCCAAGACCTGCAAGGAAGCGTCAAGCAACTCTAATGCAGTATTGTCCGGAGGGTTAACGTTCATAGTATAATGAATCGCTAACAAAAGATGAGCCATGGAATTTCCTACACGACTTAAGCCTGAGACAGTGTTATAAATCCTGACCAACAGATGCGTGCGCCTACATTTCGGGCTAGTGCAGTGATGTTTCTGTCTGAAGGCTTCATCTGGTGATGCCAGCTCACACCAGGACAAGGAAGAAGCTAACACACATGCCCTTGTCCCCTCGCTCACATTCAAATAAGTAGGGGGCATTGATAATATGGCTCTTTTTGGCTCTAATGCCCTGATTATAGTTTGCAAGCTTTGCTACTTGATGGGCCAACATATCTGATTCTGAGGGGGGCGCTTGCTACCCACATGCAATGATGTCCTAGCTGGTGGAGAAGAATTTAGAAATTCATGATCCAATTCAGCTAATCGATGTTGTCTCACCTCCAAGGACATTAAACTACATTCAGGACATGGATCTATTAAAGCCTCTCTGATGTGATCAATGCCTAAGCAAGAGGGACATTGAATATGAGCGTCCTTAAGATCCATTGGACCTGAGTAGAGAGAGCATGAAGCTGCCATAACTTCTCACACCAGTAAATGAAAAACCCTTGGTTAACCAATAGGATTATAATAAAAAATTAGAGGCAGAGAAAATGGGAGCTTTGAAGAATAAGGGTTTCAGTTGCTACAGTAACTCCCTTCAAATGAGCATCGCTCTGGTTTACTATTGAGTGTTCGTATAATGTAGTCTTTTAAAGACAATAAGCAATACTACACACAGTCTGGCAAGACCCTGGTTAACCACGGAGTTCACATGAAAGCACTGCTTGTAGTAATTGATTCCAATGAAACCCTGGATAACCAGTGGGTATATGGTCCGATGAAGTCCAATACACGTAATGATAATACGATATAATCCAATATGAGACACAGTTGTAGCGGGGAGCAGTTGCTCATCAAAAAAAGCTGTGCCCGCTCGAGCGGGATCTCTTTGTGAGAATTACAGAGATTGACTTTGACGTGAATGGAACGGATATAGCTCCCGACACATCACTGGTCAGGCTCACAGGTGACAAATCAATGCGGGATTCTCAATGACTCGCCAGACACGACTCCTTTCATTATGTTCAACCGTCTCTGGCAGTCTGTAACAGTGAAATAGAATCAACTTTACGTTGCTGTCCTCCATCGCGTCAAGAATCAGCCAAATTTCCACATGTATCATCAAAAGCGGTTGTTAAGAAAAGTGCTGAGCTAAATTTTTCTGCCCTCTAGTGGTTTAAAAGAGAATAAAGTAAAATACACCTTTTACCCCTTTGTGCCTTTAGCCCGGTTGTACCCTACTCCTTATTTCCCTTTCAATGCGTTATTTTGCTTCACTCAATAAGCGTAAAAGCAAGAAGACAGACCCCATCAGTTCATGTTGTATTTTTTTCAGAATAATTAAAATGTGCAAAAGGAGTCCGAGGTCTTTGTGTGGCGATGCTGAGAAACAAATGATAATTTATTTATAAGGAAAAACAGGATTGGGAAAATAGTGCACACATTTCATTATTTATGACATTTTTCAGGCAGTCTTAATTTATACAATCCTGTGATTTCTTTCTTTTTTTTGCTTTTTTTTTTTACTAATTTAGTTATGCAGAGAATGAGAGGGAAGTGTTTGCTTTGAGTTTTTGCATTACTAGATTTGTCAGAAAGATGGAATCTTGCAAATCCACCCACACAATGCAAGAAAAGCAAGCACAATAATAAAAACAAAATGAGACTCATATGGGTGAGAGTCTCAGTGTAACAGCCCCTCTAGCTTTGATGATAGAGCTGTATTAATCTAATTAAGAATATATGACGCCTGAATGTCATTGAAATAGGCATTTGATTGAGACCTGCAACATTTCCTGTTATCCAGATGGCTTGATTGACTGTACCTTTTAGATGTTTGGAGGATAACTTTTTGTTAGGAACATTGTAAGATATTGAGGACCTTTACAGTATAAATCTGCAGCATCAAATTAGTACCATATTTCCTTAAATCGCTAATCGCTTTTTTCACTTGCTTATACAGATCAATATCTAGAAAGTATGGTGACTAATGGCTGATTGTCAGAGAATTATATGTAGATTTGACATATATATATATATATATATATATATATATATATACATACACACACGCATATATACACAGTGTGTGTATATATATATATATATATATATATATATATATCATTTAATTTAAACAATATATATTGTATAATTGAAATATTAAATAAAAATAAATTATATAATATACAGTATATAATATAATTTTATTTAATTTCTCTCAATTCTTCTCTCATTCTCTCTCTCTCTCTCTCTCTCTCTCTCTCAATATCATCCATTCATCCATCCACCCACCTATATATGCAATACAATTATCTGTAATATATAATACAACAACATATATCGAGAGACAGATGAGAGAGTGGTGTGTGTTTGTGTACATAGGGTCTGCATCAATAGAAAAAATTAAACGGCAGCATTTAGATACTTTTAACCTCTATGTAGAATATTTAGAATAATTGCAATGTTTTTCTATAAGACCTTTTTTTTAAAAAACAAAAAAATAGTCAGTCTATTAGTCAACAAAGAGACCAGACAGAAGAAGAAAAGATAAGAGAAGTGTGTTTCAACTTTCCTAATATCACACCGCATTGTTTCTGTTGGAAGTAGCAACCGAGGGGAATTGGGGTCACGGCCACTTCACGAACAAACCCACGCATACACATCGACGTGCATATCACAATCTCATCCGGCCACTGGAGTGTGTTCCGCAGACCTCTCCGTCCCCTGGGCGTCCCCTCTGAATATATTGACTTGGACATCTGCTCTCCCCACCCCAAATACCCCATCAACCCCCATCCACCTTATCCATGACTGCCCTATTATCATGAGCTCCTGTGAATATAGTGCATTCTGGGTAAGAGGGCCCATAAAAGAATGATCAGGCGAGGCTTTCAGACGCAAGTCAGTGGTAAAGACTCTCTCTTTGTCGAACAAAATGGAAATGCGCAGACGAACATCGCACCTGTTGAAAGCCCTTGTGGTGCTCGCCGGCGCTTACATGCAGCATTATGTGCCTTATTATTTATACAGGGCTGTCAGCTAATATTGCATGTGTGTCTCGGCAGAGCACTCTCTGCCATCCTTGAAAGTCACAGTGAGAGGCACCCAAAGTTGCACCGACAGGGGCTCTGTGCTCACCGGGGACTTTCTGCGTTCTGAAGAATTCATAGCTCTGCACTATTGACATAATGCATCTGTGCTGCTGTCTGATAAGCATTCTTTTTCATCTCCCCTGTTCAACCCCTTCACTTCACATGTTATTATGGCCTAGCGCTTCCAGCCCTGCTCTGAATTTTTTAACAGTACATTTAAACAGCAGTTCCCATTCTTGGTAGTGCAAGAATGTCACCCTGTCTTGTCTTTTTTTTTTTTTTTGAAGTGCTCGATATGAGAGAACAAATCCCATCCCGCACAACTCTGTAAATATTCGGAGCTGCACTGCTTTGCGTCTACGGGAAGTCTGTTCGGGGCAGTGTAGTCTTTAACCCTTCTCTCTGCAGCCCTAGGTGTCATCTTTCTGCTACCGTGTTATTAGATAAAGAATTAATTATCGTATCCGACAGCTGTGAACTCGGGATTTGCGATACCTTCCAGCCAGCTGCGGGGAGCTGAGAGAAGGCCAGGAAAGGGTTAACGGCATTGTTCATTCATCTGCAGCGAGTGACATTCTTTATGCTAGAGCGACCCCTGATTAGTGGGTGAGCTTTAATGGCAACTAATTAGCCAACCTCTTCAGCTCAGCGTAATGATCAAACGAGCTGTCACCGGGTACCTGATACAATGATCCTCTTCCTCACTCCAGATATGATATTTTATTCCCCTGCAATTATGCTTTCCCTGTCGCTCCATGTGTGTTTATTGCCTGAAGCACACATGTCAAATTAAAGAGCAGCTTATGCACCTGATATTTAATTATTGCCCACTGCACTACTGCGCACAATAGGGAAATGTCAAAGCGAGCAATCCACTTCAAGCAAGCTAGCACTGTTTCGCTCTAAAAGATGAAATATGCATTTTGAAGTTATTTTTCTCCTCCCTAAAATCATTTGTCTCAAAGCTTTTTATGGTTCAATTCTCATGGTGAAACAGTGCTGCTTAATGTGACTGCTCAGCCTTTTTTGCTTGTTTGATTTAGTGTAGATTTTATTTTTACCCTGGTCCCAGACACAGACTTTAACATTTAAACTATGAAAATCCGTCATAAAAAATATGAATGATTATATTTAAAACTATGATCATGTAACAAAAAGTGCATGAAAATGAACAAATATGCCCTTAATAAACTTTTTTTAAAGTGTAACTTAGTGTTCTTGATAACCAAGTAGATGACGGTGCCAGTGAAAAAAATCACTTGTCAGTAGAATATTTTGACTGAGGGTCCTTTCCAATCAAGCTTTAGTTTTCCAAATAGTGCCGAAACACCAAAAAGTGTTATAAATGTAATTTCTGCTGCCATCAGTTTCATAACACAGAGTTAATAAACACAATACATCATTTGAGATGTGGTGCAAATGGCACTTTGGTGAAAAGGACTATTCTAGAGTTAGAGTGTGAAAAGTGTGTTTTAAGAGCGTTCATTTTCTAGAATTCCTGATGCAGGGTCAAAAGTGCCCATGGTTAAAAAAACACCCAAATACAGTTTAATGGCAGAAATATTCCTGCCATCAAATACATCTGGCTCAGCCCATGACTGACACTCTCTTGAGGCACCAATAGAATATTTGTTACAATAGAGATAGAGGGAGATAGAGTCTTTCCTGCTTTATTTTTTAAAAGAGAGCACACATGTTTTTAATGTTACATGGTGGTCAAACTGTAATGTAAGGAAAGCTGTAATTTAGAATATAATTCATTTACTTTCCTGACCATGAATGTTTTATTCATCCTGTCACTATAGAGATTCCCAAGCCCTCTGTCTTTCCCCCTTGTGTTCACGTTGAAATTTATGAGCATGTAAAATGTGATTTTGATTATATTTCTGCACACTGCAGTGCTTGTCTCCTCCTCTCAGACCTAAATAGCTCCTTTTTAATTGACTTATTCTTCCCATTTATTAAAACATTATGTTGTGGTCGGCGTGTTTAATGCCTGTCTCTTCCATTTTAAAGCTCCAGCAGTGTTTCACCAAACGTGTCGGTTTCCTAATTACACATTTCTTTAAAACAGATTGTCAGTTTGGATCAGGGACAGAAATCTTTTGGAATCTTTCTCCCTCTTTGTCTCTCTCTCTCTCTCTCGCTCTCTCTCTCTCTCTCTCTCTCTCTCTCTGACTTATCAAACAACATAGCATGCCATGCCTGTATTCCATATGTACAATTTCTCCATATTAGGTTAATAGAGCATACTTTGCTTTGCTGTGTCCGTAATATCCGGCTCTCTTAGGAAGGCATATTTAATGTGTATTTTGCCCTCCCTGGCTTGTCTTGTTAGGGTTGATTGTTTGATTGTGTCTAACGGGCTGGCTCACCTCCACCTCAATTCAGCGCTACAGGCAATAAATACATATTTATTACTCCCTATTTCATTGCCCACGTACTTCTAAATGGCTGAATTTATTCAGTCGCTTGACTGCTTTATGTAATCGAATGCTTTATGAATGCAGCAGATTAATTCATTAATTGCGACAGCCGTAATAAATTAGTGAAGTGATGTTCCTTTTATGATTGCTTTTAAAAGCCCCCTCATGTGTTGGAGCGGTGAGCATCTCATTCTGTTCGGATGTCTGAAAAGAGGCAGGTCAGGGACCTGACACAACATTTAATTGTGTTCACACTACTTTTGCTCTGCTTTTTGTCCATAGTTTGAAAAAGTGACCCTCACTGTTGCACAAGTTTCTGCACCCATAAAGGTTTTAGTGGTCTTGTACTGCATTTGAAAAGTTTGTTTCAACTTAATGAATAGCTGATAGAAGATACAGAGCAGTATAATTACAAACAAAATGTTGGCTCTTTTCGTCCCATCCACAGAGCTCAAAGAGAACCAGAACGCTCTCTTCTCGTGCTCACGCACACACACGCGCGCACACACACACACCAGCCGGTCCTTCAAGCACCTGCTTACTAGATGTAGATATGGAATGCAGGTGGTGGAAGTTCCTTCACTGTGCCCTAGATACCAATATAACACAGATGTCATGGTGTTGTTCCAAAACCACAATCACAACATATGGTAATTGCTGCAGGATGAATTTGCTGGCCTTCTCTGTAGCAGGGGGCTGATAAAATAAAGAAGTCAGCTACCGATGCTGCCCAGAGCAAGCGGCTGCCAAAGCCGACTCTATGAAACGTCGGTTACACGAACGAGGCGCCATCAGGTAAACCCATTAGCACTGCTGATAGCCGCAGCTATACCAATGTCAAGTGTTTTGGGGGCGAGTTATTCATCAGCTGCACTCTTCATAGACGTTAGTGGATTGTTTGTAATTCTCTGAGTGCCCACCCTGGACTTTGACTCCTCGGATGGGCCTCTCTGTGGTGTGAATTTGAATATGTAGTATAACATCACTTGATCTGTTTACCTGAGGTCTTGGGGATCAGTCAGGGCACAGGGAATGATGTCTGTGGTGGGTGGAAAAGTTATCAACGGTGAGTTATAGCGTTTATGTATGCGTGTATAAGTATTCCCTCCTGAATGAGGCAAAGACAACCTAGACATGTAATGACTTTATGTACATGATTGAATTCGCAGTGTCAAAGAATTAAAAATGTGTTATGCGAAAAATAGGATCATAAATATAAATGAAGCAGACATGTTCTCAGTGAGCTGTGATCATCCAGCTCTTGACTAAGTGTTTGTTGCATTGCCAAATATTTAGGTTAGGTGAGAAAGTATTTGTATGTTGGGAATTCAGGAAACGCATGGGATCTTTGCACATGATTTGACACATCTTGTTCTTGTATAGACTGTGGGAAAAAAACAGAACTTCATTTACGTCGCCCAGATTGAGCTTGTTTGTTCATAACTTTAGTCAGACTGATTTTTTATCATTTTTATTCAAATTAGTATTGGAAGCATCTAATTGCAAGGGAATCCTTTCTTGCAGTTTCCTCATCTGTATTAATAGCCAGCCTGATAACATAACTTTGGCTTATTTAAATGAGCTAAATTCATATATTTATACATAGTCACAGACAGTTCAGCATTGGTCTGATTTGAACAGTGACAGTTATGTCAACCGACACAAAACTCTTCACCACTGACCCCAGACCATTAGACCATCTTTATTGTTGAGTGTTCTTATGTAGATAAAATGCATATATTGTTACAAGCTCTCATCTGGTTTTAGGGATTCAGATAGTCAGTGTTGGGATGTACTTGGTGCCAGCTCTCGCTCTAGTTACATATGTCGAGAAGTTGTTGATTTTCTCAGCCTGGGTGGAAGCGGTATGCTTTTTGCCTTTGAACAGATTAATTATGCCATTATTCATCCTCACCTCCTGAGCATGATGGTGGAAATTGAAAATGAGTGCTGTTTTCTGCTTCTCTAGTCAGTAGTTTTGCGGCTCGGAGTACGAACGAACTCGCGCTCACACACATACACACATTGTATTGAGAGCCTGAACTGAATGCTCCCCTTCAAAGTAGAACTGGGATTCTCAAAAAGGGCTCTCTTGTGATTTTATGGCGCCACCATCTGGTCACCAGAGGGTCAGGTAAAAAAAAAAAAAAGGAATAAGAAAATAATATTTTTCAACCTAAACAGCAGAATCCAATGTTCAAAAAAATGACTGGAACTTTTTTGCGCCTTTAAAATAAATAAATAAATAAATATTTTCATCATTTTACTCCATAAAATGTTCTGGTGTATTAATTACTTCTGTATAATTCTCATTTGTAATTGCATCTGCTGTGTGTGTGTGTGTGTGTGTGTGTGTGTGTGTGTGTGTGTGTGTGTGTGTGTGTGTGTGTGTGTGTGTGTGTGTGTGTGTGAAGCCATTACACACTGCTAAATATTTACATATTTTATATGTACATACATATTTTGTAAAAACAAAGAAACACAAAAGTATTCATCTGTGATGTTTCAATGTCTTTGAGCTGTTGGTTTGTCTCATTTAATATTTTAAGGATAATTTCATTTGTCAAAGTCATATTTGTGTATAAAAATAGCAATGAAAGATTCTTCCATATATGGAAAATGATTCAACTAATTTAACTGGCATCAACGCATTATAAAACATCAAACACAATCTCATGGTAACTCGTAACTATTTTACATTTTGGTGAATTTGTGGCTACTTTGTACAATCTCATTCATATGTTTTTTATACAATCCGTTTACACCCCAATATTGATATGTTTAGGGTTAGGGGTGGCCCTTCATGCTTAACTTTTTTTCTAATAATTGTACTTTTTTGTATGATTCACATCGTACTAATTCATACGAAATCACTATCTCTTAAAATAGTAATGTTTTCCGGTGAGATCAGATTGAAAACTTCACATGCCTTCATTGCAGCACTAACCGATTTGCATGTGTAAAATTATAACTGTCATTCATAGAAGTAGTTGACAAACATCTTTTGTTAAAAATAAAAATCCTCATCTGCGATCAGAGATCCTTATCAATAATCGATTCATAGTGGTTCACGATTCATAATGTGTGATGTTACTAAAGGTGAGAGAAAAATGATCGTGGAAAAATCATGCTTATTTAGTCTCAAATCCGACAGCTGCCTTTCTCGCTCTCATTTCACCCATGACTGAGGGATGTTCAAGGACTATATCTTAATTCCCCCTCTCGGAGACAGCGTAAAGCTGTGGACCGCATGCTTACGTGCATTTGCTGGCCTGGGTGTAATTGGCTCAATACACATATTGATCAGATGAGTATGAAAATGCCATCAAAATGTCAGTTGTTAAGTTTATTGATTAAGCCGTGAAGTCTTGGAATCATTGGAAGGAGTTCTTGTTTCCCCGCTCTGCCACAGTTACATTGTTGGGTAAATAAAACCAGCTCTTAATGAAGGAGAGCATAAATAAACATGATGCTGTGTGGAAGGAGAGCTCAGGTTGGTCTGATGTATTGACTGCATGAAATGAGATTGGTGAATGGAGGCATTTGCTCATCAACAAATGTAATTCTGAAGGGACGGCAGCTATGCTTAAGGATATCGGAGCTTGCATCACATAATAGCCAATTGGAACTGGTCTCGATTTGAATTAATGTCTCCAATCTCTCAATGACTTTCTCTCACTGCTAGAGGGACATAGTCTCTCTCATGTCTTTTCTCTCACTCGCTCTTTCTCTACAGCTTCTCCAAATACACGGAGAGGGATCAAGGTTAGCAGAGAAAAAGGGGAATGAAAAAAGTGAGAGAAATCGATTGATTTTTTTTCTGTCCAAAGGCCTCTTTTGTGATGCTCAAGTTCCCTGGTTACGTTTTCTTCATCATGTTCCCAGAAAAACAAACTTTAAAGCTTAAGGAAAGGTTGCCTCATTGTAGATAAACACAGCCATCATATATTTCATATACAGTTAATAATGAGACAAATTTCAAATTAAACCAACTTTTTCCAAACTTTCTGGATATTATTGGTAGAATGCTCTCCTCTCCTTTACATACTGAATGTTGTTTTGAATCTTATTTACAGTAAAAATTGAGTGTTTTTAACAAAAGGGTATGAATTTGTTTAAATCCAGATATTTATAAAGAAATTTTTTTTAAACGTTTAATAAAAAGAAATATATATATATATATATATATATATATATATATATATATATATATATATATATATATATATATATCCGTGCTCTGATGTTGCTTTTAAGGATTAATTTATTCAAATTCTTTTAGATTTAAGATTAAACATGCATTATGTGTGTTAATTACTACTGCAAACTGGCAGATTTAGCAGAGCAAAACTATATTTGAGTTTACTTTTGCTATGGGATTACTACAGTATGTATGTGTGTGCGAGAAATCATAGATCTGTTCAGCTTACTGAAATAAAATGGACTCGTGGTGGTTTGTACATGTGTCCTGCTAGGCATAAAATTGGAAGCATACTTAAAAGTGAGAGCTGAGAGTTTCTCTGTCGTCGTCTGTGGCAGCCGTCCTGCTTGTGTTTTCTCAGCTGAGTGTTAGTCGTGTTTATTTTGAAGAGCTCTGGGCGCTTCCTCGACCACATGTTTGTGCTTCAGAGTGCCCCCTTCTCTCCTCCAGCACTCATTCAGTGCTGTCATTCAGTGCTGACAGTGGTCTCAAATAAAGCCTGCTCTTCTTTTTTACATCATTGAATGGGCAGCAAACCCTCCCCCCCTCTTAAATGTGTTTGCTTTCATTTGACTGAAACACATATAGATGCTTCTGTAAACCCAACAGCAACTGGACCTCGGTTACCTTGAGGATTGGATCCTTCTGTAATGATAAATATATGTGCTCCAATTTTCCCACTCAAAATATGGTCTCGACACTCATTTTCTCCTCCCAGTCCACAAAAATGAAAATGTTCCTTCTAGGAAGCAGCCTTTGATGTGTAGTATTCTGTTTGATTTGCCCATTTTAAATTATGTGTGAATTATTTACACATGCTGTTATGATGTCTCCAGCAACAGTGTGTATATTGTTCCACGGAGTTGGAGTTCACAGCATGCTTCTGAATCCTGACTTTGTTGCAAAGCAAGGTGCAGAATTGGCCAATGTCTCTTCCCTGGAAAAACAATTAGTTTTCAGCAAAAAGAAGCAACAGTGTTAAACCAGCAGATTGATCTCACATACTGTTAGACAGCATTTCAAACTTTGTGAACTAAGTTGTGATATTTTTCTTCTCTTTTTACAGTAACTTTAGACAAGTGCATCAATTGTTCTAAAAAAAAAGAACTATCACAGTAATAGCATGATGCAAACAAATATAAAGTGTTTTTTATAAATAAAATTAGCTTAACCGTTAAATAGTTGTTGTTGTTGTTGTTTTTACTCTGACTGTAACCTAATTCTGTCTTCATTTACAGCAACAACAAAAACTGTGTTACTCTGAGGACAACAGCTAGCCAGTTAGTTTAATGTTACTGTTTAGAAATTGTGAGCAAGAACAAATTGAGTCACAAAGAAAGAATCAATGCTAATCAAACAAATCTAGTGTTGTGTGCGAATGTCATTCTTCTGATCTAGCATAGATCAGAAGAATTTACCCACACACAAAAGATCTGTACACATGGATATGAAATGGGATGTCAGACATACATCAATGAGTACCATTTACATGATATTATCTTCCAATTTGAGCTCAAAGAACAGGTCCGTTAGTCTTTATTAATTAACTATTCCATTTATAAAACACTTGACTTGACCTGTACTTTAGACCTCTGAGTACCACTATTTCATAGCACCTGCATTTCTACAGCAGAAAATTATTTTTCCGTGACGACATATTGCCAGACGATTGTACTTTTAATACATGCATTGTTTACAGCAGCAATTTGTTGTTTTGTTATTCAAAACAATTAAAGTCAGCAATTCACTAGCGCAGTGTCACAACTAGAAGAGTATAGTGACACTGAGAATCTCAGATCGGTCAGCATTATGTCTCGTAACGCTTCCGTGTGGATGTTTAGAGTGAGAGTGAGAAAAAAACAAGAGTATCTGAGGGCGGCGGAGACACAGTCAGATGAAATAATCATAGTCGTACGACACTGTGAGTGTGAAGTGTGAGGAAAGAGCCTGTCACCTCCTGCTGTTAGGCCTTTAATATTCACACAACCCCACCCGTCACATCCTCCCTTTAGGTGGGAAGAGAGAGAACCACAGCAGTGCAGCAGAGAAAGAGCGTTGCTTCTTTAGAAAAAAAGTCCCAAAAAACGGATTGAAATATTTATATAAATATTTAAAATTTATATAGCCTATAAATAGGAATAAAAAAAAGAAATAGCCTAAAAAACTGGAATTGAATGGTTACATGATTCTTTACATTTACTATCTCTCTCTCTCTCTATAATATATATATATATATATATATATATATATATATATATATATATATATATATATATATATATATATATATATTTAGCCTATATTACACATATCTGTGGAATAATTTATTCTTATTGGTCATGGGTAACTGAAGTCAGCGCTATACGTTTGCTAGGAACTTTGTTCTTGGAAGTTTTGTGTATGGTGAGCTAATAAAATATTAAAACTCAAATCAATATTTTGTGAAGAGGTAATTTAATAATGTCATCCGGTGTCACGGACTCGCTCTCTCTTGTTTCATACAAACACAGTTGCTGCCATCTTGCGACGATTGTTTTGTAATGGATTATAAAATAACAAACAGGGAAGATTTTAAAACAGTTTAATCTCAAATCAATATATCTCTTATCCTCATCATTATTTTTGTGGTGAAATGTGGGTGGTGATGGTGCAGTGGATAAGACACATGCCTTTGGTGTGAGAGACCCGGGTTTGAATCCACTGTGAGAATCCCTGAGCAAGACACTTAACCCCTAGTTGCTCCAGAGGCGTGCGACCTCTGAAATATAGCAGTTGTAAGTCTCTTTGGATAAAAGCGTCAGCTAAATGAATAAATGTAAATGAAATACCGTGTAGTAGGCTATGTGGTAAGACTGTACCGTATATCCCTTAAATGTCCATCTTGTTTGAACTTGCCGCTTGCTACAATTTTTGCGCTTAAAGAGCTAATAAAATATTTCGACTCAGATCAATATTTCGTGTCTAATTACTAACTTATGTGGCAAGTAGCCGTGTAATAAGTGGGATAATGTACATCCAGCCGGTTATCTCATCTCAGAATAAACCCCTTTAGAGTCCCTTTAGAAAATGGTTGAATTCTCACAATTAGCCTAACTATAACTATTAAATACAACTTTTGCCTCAATAAACTCCTAATTATTATTAATAGTTAGCAAGGTAGTTTTTACGTTTTGGTATTGGATTATGGGATGTAGAATAACAGAAAGATAAAAGTTAAAGAGAACTGGACCGTAAACTAAGTGTTACCAATTATATTATTATAATTATTATTAACTATTATTACTCTCAACACATTTTATATAATATTCCCCCTATAGTTATTAAAATCTGAAATCAAACAAAAAATGAATTGGCCATTTGTTAATGTTTTGATATCAGACTGTTCCCTTAAGCACACAATAAACTCTGTAATAAAAACTCTAATTATCTAACTGCATAAAATGTGTGTGGGGTGGGGGGTCTCCTTTGTTGTTTGTCCTTTGTTCTATGCTACTATTACTAAATTCCCAAGATAAAATAAAGCACATTAACTGGAATATAAATGAGCTTTAAACTCAAAAGCTGCTACATTAGTATAACACCACCCACAATCCAATGTTTTATTCTCTGCATAACTTACTCTATAAATATTAGCTTTGTATTCTGTGGCAATGTATGGAGACACCACTATACACTGAAATAACATGAGTAATTTAGGAAGTATTCAGTTTGCCCTTGATAAATTATGATTTGCTCTTCCATGATGGGGAAGAGATGATATGCTCTTCCTTCCCTCCCACAATTTACTAAATAAATTCCATTGTAATGTTTAAGCATTCCAGCCCCTTCTTTTAAGTAAAATCTAAACTTCTCCATTAGGAGCAAAGTCTGTGAGCCTTTGAAGATAATTAGCAAATACGGTGGAATGTCTGTGATGCTTGGCAGGTGCGTTTGATCAGTTCCATCAGGCGAAATGAGTGCTGACAGGGGTGGAGGGATGGGGGAGGGGGTGGAGAGGTTACAGGAAGAAGGGGAGAGGTACACACTTTTCATTTAACACCAGCAAGAAAAAAAAAGAGCTTTTGACAATGTTTGGATTAAATGACATGACTTTGTTTTCTATCCTGTTTGGGTGTTTGTATTTAAAAGTTTTGATAGATAAAAGTCATGTCATGTATATACATAATAATAATTAAACATTTTATATACAAACACAAGTTTATTATATTTTCAAAAGTTTGGAGACGGTAAGAAGTTCATTCCTGATGGCAAAGTTATCAAAATGTTCAGCAGCCATTACTCTAGTCTTTAGTGTCACAAGATCCTTCAGAAAACATTGGTGCTCAAGAAACATTTCTTATTATTATCAATGTTGAAAGCATCTTTATTGTCACTTTTGATCAACTTAATGTATTTATTTCTTTTAAAAATACAGAAGTTTATATTAATGGTATGACGTGACAGTAAAAATGTGGTTTAGGACAAATATTGAAGTTTTAGATTTACTCCAAAAAAGTTTTCTTTTTTCCAACTTCTTTTGAACATTTCCTCATTTAAACGTAAAGTGATTTTTCTTATACTCAGAATACTGTATGAGGCAAGTCCTTATGAAAGTCATTAAAATATTCTCTTTAATTGTGATGGTCATTACAACTGCGCTGTGTTTACGCTCTGTAAGTATGCATTTGATCTATATGTTGTCCTGATTTAAAACACAACAAAAGTTTGATATTTTACAACCATTAGAGGATCAGTGAGGCGTGATTTTGCCCAATAGTCTGGCAATAGATCGAATAGTTGTGCTTTATTTTTCAGAAGTGACACAGATACACAATGGAGCCCAATTAAATGAGTTACAATATAGAGCTCATCTGAAGATGGCAAGAGCATAGTTAATATATAAATGCTAATATTTGAAAGTCAAATTAATGTTGAAAGGGCCCATAATAACTGTTAATTAACTCTTGTTTTTTTCGCAGACACCCCTCGACAAAGTTGAACCGACTGAAAGATTCACAAGACTTCACTTTAACATTTCGGACCACAAAGCTAAATTTCAAAGCATCAGGCTCTGCCTTTGAAGTGGGGTATTCTCTGTAGATTAGATATTATTTTAAGATCCCTTTGTTTAAAAATTCATTTTTATTATCCCTGCATGAAATGCAGGGGCAATTCCCTACATAGCCGACCATCAGTGCAATTAACATTTTCGATCGAGACTGCATTCCTGATAATTAATACAGACTTTGGGGCTCCCTTGTGATCGCTCGCAGGGGTTTGATTCTTCTGCAGAATGAGATTCATCCTAATGAAAATGGAATGTGAAACTTTAATGAACATGACTGCCGTGTCATAATAATAAAGACTTTGAAACAACATCGGCCTTTCCACACTGGCTGTCTGAACCCGTGTAGCTACATCGTGCCAATTAAGAGTGATGATAAAAATGAGCACTTGTGGGTGTTCGGCAAACACGTGGCCACGAACGAGGCTGTAAACAACTGTTTTGCAGGAGATTGTCATTACCGCCGTCTGCGTGCTAAGCAGAGTGATGATGGTGGGTGTCTTTTTTTTCTAAGATATGTTTAATCCATCAAGCTCTTCTTGTTTTAATTAATGTTGTATTAATATGTATACTAAATGCATCTTCGCACTTGAGGATTGGAATGATTTGAGGAACACATTTGCTCTTTTGAGATCAGAATGGCAGAATTAACATTTTGTTTGCACTTGATGGATGTGAAGTTTTCACAACTTTGATATTTCACGGCACTTCAACATACCGTGTTCCTGAAGTCCTTGGCAGAATGCATGTCGGAACGCGACGCGATAGTGCTTGTTTTATTGATCTTGCTGCAATGTCTTCTTTTTAGCACAACACAACAGTCCTACACTTTTGGACCTTGTCAGCTTTTGTGCTTTTGGCTTGGATCTAAAAACAAGGGAAGTGTTTTAGTGGCCGCCATTTAAAGCTCTGTCTCTGTGTGTAAATGCAGGGTAAGCCCACCCATGGGAGTCCTCTAAGTGTTTTAAGAACATCCTTGAACATGGAGCTGCGTTTGATGAAGAAACAGAAAATCCAGAGCATGAACAAATCAACCGTTCCCAGTGGAGATCATCTCAGCTGTCTACAAAACACTGGTCCTGAGACAGTTGGAGCTGAATAGCGCTGGAGTCTTTCACAGCTGCCAGAAAACTCCTCAAACTGTTTCATGATCAGTCAGATGTGCATGGTGATTCCACTGTCCCAGGCTAGGGGTAAAGTCAGATCTTTCAGCAAGGGAGAGCTACAGACACAACTAATATTCATCTGCACATCACTCGGATAAAAAGGTCCACTAGGCCCCAGAGGTTTTTTCTGATTTTTTTTTAAAGCATCGCTCTGCAGAAAAGATGATTCTGTCTACATAAGGACTTATTGATCCAACGAGGATGATCGATTGCAGCTGAAAAAAAACATACAACCATATAGCTGTCTCATCAGCTATAATATTGGTTTACATTTGCCATAGAGAATATCCTGTTCTGTCAAAATTTAATTTGTTATTTTGACCACAATTAAGCAATTCCACATGAGCAAAACAATGTGACGTCAAGTGCAATGACTAAGTGTGATACAGTTTATACAGTTAAATAAATATGAAGTTCTGCCAACGAAAATGGTTTCAAATGAATTAAAATCAGAATCAACCCAAATTGGTTTCACTGTGGAGACACAGTAGTGTTGTTTCGTTCCTGGATGAATCGGGCAGTGTCCGAAATCACATACTTCTCTGCTATATAGTAGGGGAAAAATAGTTTTATGACGAAAGAAGTATGGCCAAATTCACAGTACTCATAACAGAGTAGGCACTACTACTACTTGCAGCGAGATTCTGAAGTGTGCATACGTACACAACGTGGCGAATGTGTACGTCCAGATTACATTCATACTACACACACTCATACTATAAAGAACATACTTTTTAGCTCTCACATAGGAAGTTCAAAATAAGTACCTACTCAAAAGAGTATGCGATTTCGGACACAGCATCAGTGTTTTTGAACAAATAACAGGAGACAATTTCTGCCCCCTATTAGCGTTAATCATGTAACCCGCAGAACGAATGACTGAAAAATCCCAAAGATATTAGAATCATAATGTCTTTTTTGATTTTATACTGTAAGATGTGACTAATGACAAGTGACAACAGTTTTATAGTAGTAACAATAATCCAATTTGGTTTAGTTATCCTCGTATTTTATACACATCATTTTTCACATGATCAGATGCCATCATAAAATTCACATGATGAAATAATATTAAACAATTTGTTTGTTCATTCATTATTTATTTTCTTAATAGCTTACATTAAAGTCCATTTATGGTAAAGAGCATGGAGACCTACTGTATGTAGACTTTACTATAGTTTTAGAATAGTGGATAGAATAGTGTGCGTATAGCGTTTCCTGTGGTTCCACATAAATACTGATCTGGACATATAACCTTGAAATATATAATATGTGGGAAAAAAATTAATTTATTTTACTCCATGGAAACTACCTCTTTAATACAAAAATCCTGCAGTAGCTATACCTCATTCATTCAGAAACAGATCCTTATGCTGAATTAATAAAAGATGGCAAAAAGTTATATCAGAGTTAATTCCACTCCGCTCAATTATACAAAGGCCCACATATTGGAAAGTTTGAGCTGAGGACGATTCTAATAAATCTGCGCTTTAACACAGGGCATTTAATATCAGCGCTTCTTAATGGGGTCTTGGTGATGAATTATCAATGGGGCCTCTGTGATTCTAGAAGGGCCATCAAACCCCTGAACTTGAGAGCTCTGTCTTGTAATTGAATAATACATTACATGTGGCAATTATTTTCGTTAGAGCTAGACAGAGAAATCAATAACCAGGGGATCATATCAGTGGCTGCTGTGCTCTTGTCTTTCCCCCCTTGTGGCCAATTACATCATCACAGCCCTAAACATCTGTCCGCGTGTCGACGGCCGGATCCTGAGGAATGTCAAATGTACTATTCAAACACTGTAGGATAGAGAAGCGAACAGGTGTATAAGACTAGTACTTTTTGAATGTACTGTAGATGCATTTTCTGTTTTGTTTTGTTTTTAGCACAGATTGCACGTAACATAACCTATAGAGACGTCAGAAAAATGCAGGGTGAACTGGGGAGTTGTGTATATTTTTTTGAGATAATAGATGCTAGTTGCACGGACCAACCTAGAGTGATAAATTATGCAAGTGTTTTTAGCTCCAGGTAGTATTCCCCACTACATCCAGCTATTTGATTAAGTGGGATTAAGAAGGTCTTGTATAATGAACTACCGCCTTTATGTACACTGGCCTGGCATATATAAACAACACATCAGTCAAGGATCACTCAGTACAGTGGAAAGATTCTGTCCAGCCAGACAAACCAATTCAATTTACGGTCTTTTTTAGCCTTTAAAATGGTGGATGTCAGATCTCATTAAATGTAGGCGCAGCTTGTGACTGAAGAGAACACTGGCTACATCAAAGGCTCTGTTACATGAATACTAATAACGGTTCTGGCTGTACTCAGACTCAGCACCGCTTTCTGCCTGTTCATATTTCGCTGTGATGTTTAGTAATGTGTAGCATTAGCATTAAGTTGACCACTAGGTGTTTGATTTCACTGCACTAATTTGACCATGTTTGTTGGTTTTACTCCTAACAGAAATTATTTCCATAAAGGATGAAACAAGTCCAGATTGATGGCAATAACATCAACTGGAAAAAAAGTTCAGATTTTTTACTTTAGAATTAGACTATAGAATACAGAGCCCCACACATGACATGTGGGGGAGGAAAACTAGATATTGTTGCCACGAATTAAGAATTAATTCCCACGGCTTGTTAATTTGTGGCCACGTTTTATTATATTGTTCTCCGAGTTAGTTACATTGTGGCTTTGTTTCATAATTTATTCCCTGATTTTAGTTAAATCATGGCCACTTTGTACTATTTCATTCCCTCATTTAAATTTAGTTAAATCGTGGTCACGCATGAAATCAGGAAGTGATTCAATTAAACATTCATATAATTGTCATTGGTTGTAAGCGTGCAAAGTTTCTAGCAAATCTAAGTTAACCACATAGTTTGGACAGACATTAAAATAAATTTATTCACACTAACATTGTTTCAAACTTGTGTGCAGTAAACAAAAAGTTTCTTATGCTCTTTTCCATAAAATTACTATGAAAGGAGTGAACCGACTGAAGTGTTTGAACTTCAAAGGCACCATAAACATGATCCATACAACTTGTGCTCTATATTTCAAGTCTTATGAAGCCATATGATAGATTTGTGTGAGGAACACACTTAAATTCACATTATTATTCGCTGATAAGCTTCCTCTTCACTAAACTGTTCACCACTGTGACCAGATCAGAGAGTCATTGAGTTTGAGAAACAGATAAAATAATTAACTGAAAAGATCGAACTTGATTTGTTCAGAAATAATATATTACGAATTGCCTCATGAACTAGCTAGGTTGGATATCGAGACAAAGCGATTGTTTTAACTTTAAAAGACAGTATTTGAATGGATCACTTTTATAAAACCACTTTTCTAGTAATAGTATGAAAAAGAGCATGGAAATATGCCCAGTTGTCTCCCTTTGTGTTCCATGAGAGACAAAAGTCATTACTGGGAAGAAAAAAACATTAGACCTACTGGGTTTTCCATGATTTTTAAGCTAGTATTTAGAGCGCAGGTCTCAGTGGCTGGCCCGGTACAAAGAGCTACAGAGGAACACAAGAACAAAGACTCCATCCAAGCTGCAGGACAGAGAAATCTGCCCTGGACCAGAGTGTCAAACAGATGAGAGAAAAGGGCCTCATGAAATAAAGATCATTTTCTCAATCTCACCGTAGCATGGCGCTGAAGTACAGAGAAGACAGAAAGAGAGAAAGTAAGTGGCACTGGGGTGAGTTTTACAGAAGGTTAAAACATCCACAGGCTACTCCAATGAAGACATGCACTAAAGGAGCTCACATCAAAAGAAACCTGTGTTTTTTCTCCTATTCTGTGTGGTGCCTTTCCATATTTTATGAACAAAGGCTTTACAGGCCTGCTGATCTCTCAGATGATGTATGAGCACAAGTCTGTGTACAACTCTTCCTGAAATAAAAATGGGTATTTAAAAAAAAATGTTGAACCCTGTGTTGGTAGAATCCCAATTGTTTAAGCTGCGATGAGGACCTGTACTAAAAAGTGGACATCTCTAGCCATCCTGAAGGGCAAAAGACGAAAGAGTGGAGTCTGATCTGCTATCTCCACATAAAAGACCCCAAATGACCTATAGTTGTAGGGCCTTTAAAGACACAGATGACAATCAAAAGGACAAATGTGACTGGCTGTGGCACGGGAGCAATACAGGCCCTGCAGTTCTGTGAAGTCTTTGACCTGAAAGTTCAAAGCCCGCAATGGACCTTTGGACCTCCCTCTGAGATCCCCAGACAAAGGCTTTGTTCATACTAAAGCAAAAAACACCAGCATTGTTCCCTTTGAGCCAAGCAGCACCTGTAGAAAGTGGAGAAACCATGCTGACAGCTAGAGGAACAGGAGCACAAAGCGGCATTTCATCTGGTGGGATGTAAAATTATATTTCAGAGCTTCCTGACAGATGCATATTTTCTTCTTTTCTGTAAATGGCTTTGAGAGAGCCCAGCGGTTGAGCGGTTGTTGCTCTCAAAGAGTGAGTGATGTGTTGTTTTTGTAAATGATGAGATGTATTTCTGCAGTCTCTCTCTGCTCTTCATATACATTCAGGATAATATATTCCCTTGAGTGTTAGTTTGACGGCATGAGATTAGAAACCATAAAAACATCAATTATCTTGAAAATCAAGATATTTGTCCACAGAAAAGTTAGTCATTGGTCTAGTTTGACATCTGTGGTGTTGGACATTAACTCTGGGATCTGTCAAAGGAATGTCGATTCATCAAAATACATGTCAGAATAAAACCCATTAATAGTAGATCATCAGGTCCTAAGGAATGTTCTTGTTCCTATTCATGAACAAATTATATAATGTTAAAATTAAAACTATTCAGTTAAAGTCATTTAACTCATAGCTGATCATCAAAAAATATACAATTATAAATTTGATTACACAAATTAATTATTGAAATGATTAACTCAATTTTTTTTTTAAAAATAATAATGAAAAATACAATAAAAAATTAATAACGTTATATGTTAAACAGGTATACCTAATAAAGTGGCCAGGTAAATATGTATATATATATATATATATACATACACAAACACACACTCACATATACACTCATGCTACACAACTCCTTGTCCAGGCTCTTGTTCTATCCAGACTGGACTATTGTTATGTTCTCTTTGCAGGTCTTCCAGCATCAACTGTCAGACCTCTGCAACTGATCCAGAATGTTGTTTGCCTACAGAACAACCACTGGCTCTGCACCCCTATACCTAAACTCACTAATTTTGATATGTGCCTTCCAGAAGCTTGCGTTCTTCAAGTGAATGGCACCTTGTGGTGCCATCCCAAAGAGGCACAAAGTCACTTTTACAAGCCTTTACCTTGATTGTTCTAAGCTGGTGAAATGACCTGCCTGTTGAGCTGTTGAGTCTTTAGCCATTTTCAGGAAACAGCTGAAGACGCATCTTTTTCGTCGACACTTGACCAGCTAATACGAACACTTATTATATATTTCTATTTATTTTTAAAAAAAATGCTACGTGTACTGTGCTGGACTAACTGGGTCTAGTCACAGCACTTATGTTGTTGCCCCATTGTGGGTTTGATTGCTTCAATTTGCTCTCCTTGTGTAAGTCGCTTAAGATAAAAGTGTCTGCTAAATGATTAAATGTAAATATAAATAAATAAAAGTTGTTAAAATGATGCATAAAAATCTTAAATTAAAATGATAAATACGCATGTCTATAGGTGATCATCAAAAATTTTATAAACTTTTATAAAATGCTATAAATATTTATAAACTAAAGTATATATAACATTTACATAATTGTATATTATTATAATAATATATATAATTGATTATAAAGAATTATTATATAGCTAAATTTATTATAATTAATTGTATAATATTAATATTTATATATTATAAACTTAAAGGTGCGTTGTGTAATATTTAGGAGGATCTGTTGACAGAAATGCAATATCATATACATACCTATGTTTTCAGTGGTGTATAAAGACCTTACATAATAAACCGTTATGTTTTTATTACCTTAGAATGAGCAATTTCTATGTACATAGGCCCTGTCCCAAATGGCACCCTAAGGACTCGCTGTCTTCCTACGAGTCCGCACTTTCGTGACATAACGCCGCTTTGACTGTCGGGAAGAAGTCTGCTGTGGAGCTCGCATCAGTGCGGGCTCGGAAACAATTTTGTGTCAAGGGCGCATATCGACCGCGAAGGGGATGCTCGCGAGCACTCTTCTGAATCCTAAAATGGCAAATGGGACACTCTACGGTCTCACAGACTTAACTGACACGCTCACGCGGCTGCTATTGTTAGTCCACAATACCGAAAGGGCATATGAAGTGTGCCATTTGGGACAAGGCCATAATCCGCGGGTCCCCTTACATTGAAATAGCCATTTTGCACAACCATTTTTCTACAGTGGCCCTAAAAGGACAAATGCGTTTCGTCACTGTTTTTCTTCGCGCAAAGAAGCAATCTAAAGTCAGCGAATAAAACACTGACACAATGATGAACAACTAACAATAATATTCGCAATTACATATCGTTTCACTGAATAATTGAGTAAACATCATTTCTTAATTTAACTTTGTAAAGAAACCTCATTGCTTAACTGGCTACTCTCTGCTGTCTCAGACAACATCTTTTCCTGTCGGCCGCCGTTCCTTCTGTTGGTTGCAATTCACAACCTCACCACTAGATGCCGCTAAAATCACACACTGCACCTTTAAACTTAATGTATAAAAAATATTAAACTAATATTATATGTAAAACCAAGTAATAGTTGAACTTCATGTGCTTATAACAGTTTCCCTTCAGTTGAGAACATCAGACGTAGTCAGGGTAGTCAGGGCAGGGCCCGAATTTAACACCCGCCAAGCGCAAAATGCGGGTAGATTTTCCGTTTGGTGAGTAAATCTCAAAAGGCTATCCGCCACACTGGCGGGTGAGTGTTCCAGACAACCCAAGTCTCCCGGAAGTTCCGGGAGTCTTCCGCATATTGATAGCGGCTCCCTGATGCCCGCAAATTAGTTTCAAATCTCCTGGAATCTAGAGCGAGCGTGCAAGAGCGTGCACAAAGTGAGCATCAAACCGTGTTGGGCGTGCACGTGAGAGAGGGAGAGAGCGAGAGACCTTGCGTGTGTGTGCATCAAGAAGCGTGTGTGAACCTTCTTCACACCTAAAATAGACCTACACTAAATATATTTTTTTAACTTAAATAATTAACAAATTAAGATGACAAAAAGAAAACACTGAAGCTTTGAAAAAACTGCTTTTTTTTCATCAGACTACGTTTTTTTCGTCAAATAAAAATAGCAGACCTACCTCAATCCACAACTTGTGTAGTTTTTACTTAAAAAAAGTAACATGTCTACATGATGTGGGGTTAGCCTGGGTCTCCGATGGCACAGATGTCCTAGGAATACAGAGATAATGTCTCGCTAGAGTCGCCAACTTCGGAAAGCGCCTTTCATTTGCTTGTTGATGTTTGCTTCGCAAGTGATATATTATATTGTTGCCTACTTGCACTAGGCCTACTGGTTAACTTTAATACCGCGTAGCATATTGGTTCATTTTGCTTGCTCAGCGAAATATGTCTTTAGGCACGTGTGGTTGCGCGTGTCGACGCACCCCGTGATTTAACAAATATAGGCTATATACTGTTTTTTTATAACCATGCAGCAAACAAATAAAAAACGATATATATATATATATATATATATATATATATATATATATATAGTTATATTATTAATAATACATTAATAATATATAACAACATTATATAGTGTATACTGTATATATATATATAAAAAAAAAATTTTTTTTTATTTTTTTTTACTTTTAAACCGTTTAACTGATAGTATTAATCGGTACTTTTTTTTTACTTTCGGTAAAGTATCTGATAGTTTTACAAAACCTTCAAATATACTGTTATGAGCACTAGTTCGATGCTCACATCTTCCATGTCTTACTATTTGTTGCTCTGTTTTGACTTCTATGTACTCTTAGTCAGTCAACATAATACCTTATCTCAATTAAATGTACTGAAATGAATGTTCAGGTCCTTCTCAAAAAATTTGCATATTGTGATAAAGTTCATTATTTCCCATAATGTAATGATAAAAATTAAACTTTCATATATTTTAGATTCATTGCACACCAACTGAAATATTTCAGGTCTTTTATTGTTTTAATACTGATGATTTTGGCATACAGCTCATGAAAACCCAAAATTCCTATCTCAAAAAATTAGCATATCATGAAAAGGGTCTCTAAACGAGCTATTAACCTAATCATCTGAATCAACTAATTAACTCTAAACACCTGCAAAAGATTCCTGAGGCTTTTAAAAACTCCTGCCCTGTTTAATGACTCAAAACCGCAATCATGGGTAAGACTGCCGACCTTACTGCTGTCCAGAAGGCCATCATTGACACCCTCAAGCAAGAGGGTAAGACACAGAAAGAAATTTCTGAACAAATAAGCTGTTCCCAGAGTGCTGTATCAAATTACCTCAGTGGGAAGTCTGTGGGAAGGAAAAAGTGTGGCAAAAAACGCTGCACAACGAGAAGAGGTGACCGGACCCTGAGGAAGATTGTGGAGCAGGACACATTCCAGACCTTGGGGGACCTGCGGAAGCAGTGGACTGAGTCTGGAGTAGAAACATCCAGAGCCACCGTGCACAGGCGTGTGCAGGAAATGGGCTACAGGTGCCGCATTCCCCAGGTCAAGGCACTTTTGAACCAGAAACAGCGGCAGAAGCGCCTGACCTGGGCTACAGAGAAGCAGCACTGGACTGTTGCTCAGTGGTCCAAAGTACTTTTTTCGGATGAAAGCAAATTTTGCATGTCATTCGGAAATCAAGGCAAGGCAAGGCAAGTTTATTTATATAGCACATTTCATACACAATGGTAATTCAAAGTGCTTTACATAGAAGAAATTAAAATAATCAAAAGAAATCAGAATAATTAAAACAGTTTAGAATAAAAGATAAAATACAGAAATAATAAAATGAAATCAGAGTAATTAAAACATAAAATAAAATACAGTGCAAACAGTCGGACGAACAGTGGCACAGTGCTCATTCAGTAAATGCACAGCTAAACAGATGTGTTTTGAGTCTGGATTTGAATGTGACTACTGTAGGAGCACATCTGATCTCTTCTGGAAGCTGGTTCCAGCTGCGGCTGGCATAGTAGCTAAAAGCAGACTCGCCATGCTTAGAGTGAACCCTTGGTATTTCTAGCCGATGTGATCCTAATGATCTGAGTGATCTTTTGGGTTTATATTCAGTGAGCATATCTGCAATGTATTGAGGTCCTAGGCCATTGAATGATTTATGTACCAGTAATAATACTTTAAAATCGATCCTAAATGTAACTGGCAGCCAGTGTAAAGACCTGAGGACTGGTGTGATGTGTTCATATTTTCTGGTTCTGCTCAGAATCCTAGCAGCAGCGTTCTGTATGAGCTGCAACTGTCTTATGGTCTTTTTGGGAAGGCCAGTGAGAAGTCCATTACAATAATCCACCCTACTGGTTATGAAAGCATGCACAAGTTTTTCTAAGTCTTGACTGGAAACAAAGCATCTAATTCTTGCAATATTTTTCAGGTGATAGTATGCTGATTTAGTTATTGCTTTGACATGACTACTGAAACTAAGGTCTGACTCTAGAGACACACCCAGATTCCTGACTTGATTTTTAGTTGTTTGACCCCTAGACTGAAGGTATGCGTTCACCTTGAGAACTTCATCTTTGTTTCCAAACGCAATGACTTCAGTTTTGTCTTTGTTTAACTGAAGAAAGTTTTGGCACATCCAATTGTTTACTTCATCAATGTATTGGCAAAGGGAGTCAATGTGGCTGTAATCGTTAGGCGATAGGGATAAGTAGAGCTGTGTGTCCACTGCACAGCTATGGTAAGCGATTTGGTTCTTTATCATTATTTGGCTCATTGGGAGCATGTACAGGTTGAATAGGAGTGGCGCAAGAATTGAGCCTTGAGGGACTCCGCATGTCATGGATGTCCACTCAGACTTATGGTCTCCTATACTCACATAATAACATCTGCCTCCTAAGTATGACCTGAACCATTTTAGGACTATCCCAGAAAGCCCGACCCAGTTTTCCAGCCTGTCAAGAAGTATGTTGTGATCGACAGTGTCAAATGCAGCACTGAGGTCGAGTAGTACCAGCACTGATAATTTGCCTGTATCAGTATTTAAGCGAATATCATTTATTATCTTTATGAGCGCGGTCTCTGTACTGTGGTGCGGTCGGAATCCAGATTGAAAATGGTCAAGTATCCATTCGAGCTTAAGATTTTGTTCAGCTGATTGAAGACAACTTTTTCAATGATCTTGCCTATGAAAGGAAGATTTGAGATCGGTCTATAGTTGTTTAATATGGTCTTATCCAGATTGCTCTTTTTCAGGAGGGGCTTGACAACAGCAGTTTTCAGGGAGGTCGGAAAACTCCCAGAGAGAAGTGAGGTATTTACCACTTCTAGGAGATCTGCTTCTAAGCTGTGTAACACATTTTTGAAAAAAGATGTGGGAAGTGCGTCAAGGGCGCAGGTTGATGTTTTTAGGTGCTGTACGGTTTCTTCCAAAATTTTGCCATCAATTTCTTCGAAATCAGACATAGTGGCTACTTTCTCATGCTGTTGTCTGATCTGCCTGGCCCCAGCGCAACTCAAGGATGAGCTGATCACCTTTCTGATATTATTGATTTTCTCAGAGAAGAAAGAAGCAAACTCGCTGCACTTTCTCACTGAGAGCATTTCACTGGGAATCTGGCTTGGGGGGTTTGTCAGTCTCTCTACAGTAGCAAAAAGAGTGCGCGTGTTGTTTATATTGCTGTTTATAATATTCGAGAAGAAAGTCTGTCTAGCTTTGCCTAGTTCCTTATTGAAAGCATGGATGCTGTCTTTGTAGATGTTATAATGGACTACAAGTTTTGTCTTCCGCCACATGCGCTCTGCTTTTCGGCATTGTCTTTCATATTTTGCACTGCTGTTGAGTTTCTCCAAGGTGCTTTTTGTCTGCCACTCTTCTTCCTGACTTTCACACGAGCAATATCATCAATTACACTCTTAACTTTTGAGTTAAAAGAATCAAGGAGAAAATCAACAGAGTCAGCAGATATGCTTGGTGTTAAAGATATAGCCTTCATAAATAGTACACTAGTGTTCTCATTTAAGCATCTCTTCTTGACAGACACAGATCTAGCTTCAATGGCAGGAGAGATCAATATATCAAAGAAAATACAAAAATGATCAGACAGTGCTACATCCTTAATAACAATTGATGAAATGTTTAGACCCTTACTGATAAGTAAATCTAGAGTGTGTCCACGATTATGTGTGGGTCCATGTACATGCTGAGACAGATCAAATTTTTTTAAAACAGTTTTGATTTATTTTGCCATATTGGTTTCTGCATTATCTATGTGAATGTTAAAATCTCCAGCAATGGCAAAGCAGTCAAACTCTGAGGAAATTGTTGATAGCAGTTCTGTTAAGTTCTCAGCAAAAGCTGAAGAGTATTTTGGAGGCCTGTAAACAATGATAAGTAAAATGCGTGGAGCACCTTTTAACACAATACCCAGATATTCGAAAGACAGGTAATTCCCAAATGATATTTGCTTACATTGATAGACATCTTTATAAAGAGCAGCTAAACCTCCGACTCTTCTGACAGCTCTGCAGACACTCATAAAAGTAAAGTTAGGAGGGTCTGTTTCATTAAGGACTTTTGCACTGCAGCTGTCTTCTAGCCAAGTTTCATTTAGCAACATAAAATCCAGGTTGTATGTGGTTATTAAGTCATTGACTAAAAGTGATTTATTTTTAAGTGAGCGGATGTTTAAAAGTGCTAACTTAACAGTCTTAGTTTTTTTCCCCACAGCAATCTTAGTATGTCGTGTAATAGGCACCAGATTAGATGGGTTTGCTGTACGGCTTTTGAAGGCCTTAGACTTTCTATCATGTAATCGAACAGCAATAGAAAAAGATACAGGCACACTGGGTTCCCACTTGTTCTGTAAACATTTGAGAAAGTTATTGTTATCATAGCGGGGACCCGACACATATCACTGATAGCTGGTATCAGTTGTTTTTGGTTCACCTCGAGACGCTGGAGGAGGGTGTGGGCCCTGGCGCTGTGGCAGAGGCCTAAGAGCTCTCACAGGGGGAGGGAGAGGGCGAGCTGGGCTTTGGTGGTTTTGGGGCCTGGGGTTTTTTGGTTGGTATTTGGGGGCTCGCAGCAAAAGAGTGGGATAGTCTAGTTCCAGCATGCACCAGTTGTTCCATTTTCTCTGAGAAGCACAGAAGTGGAGATGCTGGAGAGAGGGATAACGTTTCCGGTGAGAGGGGTTGTTGCTCTGGTGTTATTGGAGGCTGTAATATGCTGTCCTGGTTTCCCTGGCTGTTTTCCAGAAAGTCGTCCTTGGGTGCTGTATCTTGGAGCAGTGCTAGTATGTCACAGTCTGTCTGTGGTGAGCTCTGTTGGCAGGGCTCAGCTGAGATTGTGTCCATGAGCAGAGGTTGTTGTGGCTGAGTGGTGTTATCACTGTCCTTGTGTGATGTGTCAACCGCATGTCCATTCAGGTGCTGAAGTGAAATCCTGTGGTCATTCATACTGTATCCAGGTGTGTGTGTGCCATTCAGGTTGAGTGGATTGTGACATGAATGATGAGTCGATTTGCAGTCTTATGTTTCATCAGAATGTTCTGAAGTTCCCTGTTTACATCAGATGTTGTTGCTTGTGGAAGGCAGCACGTTGTTGTATCCCTGCTATTAATGTTTCTGATTACGGAGTTGCCCACTATCAGAGTCCTGGGCCCGGCTGCGCTCTGAGCTGAGTGCCGCTGTCTGCTCGACCTTGAGCCCCAGTTAGCATCAGTGTTAGCTACTGGCTGATTCAGTCTGTGTTCGATCACATTCATCAAATTTGGGGATTCCTCATTCATTAATACTTCAAATCTGTTCTCAAGTTGTATAGGCGGTGGTAGGAGACCAGTGTTTGCAGTCCTTGTCAGAGCCGTATCTGGGGTAGAGGATGCTACTGCAGTAATATGTGATGCTCGTGACAATCTGATGTCTCGAGTGCCTTTGGGTCTCGCACCCTGTTTGTGCCATCGATTAGTAAGTCGATCGGCTTGTTTCTCTACACTCAGTATGGCCTGTCGAGAAGCACTAGATTCATGGGACTCACCGGCTGTATGCTGAGGGCGTCCATGACGAAGCTCTGTTGTGTGTTCCGTCTGGTTTGGTGGTCCCGCAATTAACTTTGTTTCAAGAATTGCAATCCTTTGTAAAAGTCTGTGGCAGTTGGAGCAGCAAGTAGATTCCAGAGGAGGCATTTTCTTATCCTTATGAATGTAGGCAGTTGTGTTTTCTCTTCCCCGGAATGTAAGCTTTCAGTGGGAGGCTGGTCGAATAAAATAATTCTGCTTTTTTTTGTAGTAATCCAAGCGTTTGAGCACAGTGCTGATTTGCTGAAGTTAAAATTAGGTGATAAAAGGAGATGAAATATAGAAATATAAAAGCGATAGAGCAAAGCGCGGAGCAGTAAGCGAGAGCGTCCGAACAGTAGCTGAGCAGGAAGTCATCTCAAGGTGCCAGAGGTGCCATCAAGGTGCCATCAAGGTGCCAGAGTCTGGAGGAAGACGGGGGAGAAGGAAATGCCAAAATGCCTGAAGTCCAGTGTCAAGTACCCACAGTCAGTGATGGTCTGGAGTGCCATGTCAGCTGCTGGTGTTGGTCCACTGTGTTTTATCAAGGGCAGGGTCAATGCAGCTAGCTATCAGGAGATTTTGGAGCACTTCATGCTTCCATCTGCTGAAAAGCTTTATGGAGATGAAGATTTCATTTTTCAGCACGACCTGGCACCTGCTCACAGTGCCAAAACCACTGGTAAATGGTTTACTGACCATGGTATTACTGTGCTCAATTGGCCTGCCATAGAGAATATGTGGGATATTGTGAAGAGAAAGTTGAGAGACGCAAGACCCAACTCTCTGGATGTGCTTAAGGCCGCTATCGAAGCATCCTGGGCCTCCATAACACCTCAGCAGTGCCACAGGCTGATTGCCTCCATGCCACGCCGCATTGAAGCAGTCATTTCTGCAAAAGGATTCCCGACCAAGTATTGAGTGCATAACTGAACATAATTATTTGAAGGTTGACTTTTTTTGTATTAAAAACACTACTTTTATTGGTCGGATGAAATATGCTAATTTTTTTAGATAGGAATTTTGGGTTTTCATGAGCTGTATGCCAAAATCATCAGTATTAAAACAATAAAATACCTGAAATATTTCAGTTGGTGTGCAATGAATCTAAAATATATGAAAGTTTAATTTTTATCATTACATTATGGAAAATAATGAACTTTATCACAATATGCAAATTTTTTGAGAAGGACCTGTATATATGACACAAAAAGGCTGTTTATTATATTGGCCGGTAAAAAATATGCTAGGCTGGTGGATTTTCTCATCTACCAGTCCCCGTGGCAGGTGAGCCAAAAAGTTAATTTCGGACCCTGGTGACGGGTCCCATTTCTAAGAGAGGAACACGGGTGCGTTTGCGTCTTTTTCAAGATTCCATTCCATCCGTGCATTTCTGGGTGCGGTAGGGCTCTGTCCCCCTCTGACGGTCATGAGAGTTGTATCACGTGTTTGGGCTTAAAGCACGCTTTTTGGATGAGTAATGTTCCCATTGCGGGAATATGACCATCTCGGTGCTAAGGTCGAGACTCGCCTTCGTTCGCGAAGGTGGAGTCCCCATCCCCAGGCCCCGCTCTAGTGTCTCTTCTGGGTTACCTTCCCAGAAGAGCCCTGGAGTGCCATCTGGGCTGGGTGACCTGAGGATCAAAATGACGGGTAATCCACCCGGCAAGGCCCCGTGGATCCCTCACTCCTCTCTTGCACCTCAGCTTGTGGAGCTCCCCAATGAGCGTGTTGGTCCCTCTGTGGTGGACCGACCAGCCGTCTCGTTCAGGGCCCCTCCAGAGGACAGGATGTCCATAGCAGCTTTGGACAGGGAGCTGGGATCTGGAGATGAAGACTCGGCTGCGCTGCCTCCCTTTGGGAGAACAGCATTGTCTGAGCCGGATCCAGAGATGGCAGCTATGCTCACCGCCGAGGCGGTAGGGCTTGTGTAGAACCACTGTGTCCCAAACCCTCTCGGTTGGATGATTGGTTTATCGGAGCAGGTCGGTCTGGTTCTCAGCCCGCCACTCCGGTACCTTTCTTACCTGAAGTGCATGGCATGGATGGCACCATTCTCTTCCAGAAACCACCTGAGTAGCTCCTCCCCCCTCATTACCCTTGATGGGTACACCTTGGGTACATCTATGTTTCCCTGGCCCTGGCCCGGTTCATAGAAGCCGAAAAAGATGATTCACAACCGGTCCAGATGGCCCAAAACTATACCATTAAACTTGGCTTGCAATTCATTTTGCTTGGCTTCCACCCTGGCTTAGTGATATTAATCCTACCTAGGTGTTGAGCTAAGATGCTCCTAAGATTAGTGATATTCATCACACCTACGTGTTGAGCATTGCTCCTGTCCTGTGTGTGCACATCGCAGTCCTACTGGCAAAGGACACGATGTAGCCTCTACTCCAGCCGATATGAAGACCGCTTTCTATAAAACCTATATTTCATTGTACCCTAGAGGGGTGGGTCATGGCCATCTTGGACCTGTGTCAATTGAAACGGGCCCTTTTTCAAAAGCCTCCGTTCAAGTTGCTAACACAGTTGCATTTCCAAATGTTTCGTCCCCAAGGTTGGCCTGCAGCGTTCGACAGTACAAGGTCCTACCCTTCGAGTGCTCCATAGCAAGTTGGGTCTTCAGGTCAACTGGGAGAGAGTAATCTCGTCCACGGGCTGAGTATCTCTTTTTTCGTTTTGGAGAAGGACTTAGTCCAACACGTCTCTTCAAGAAAGGAGTGTGTTTTGCTGGTAGTGATATAGAAGTGAGAAACGGTCCCACTGAAAGAACTTTCAGAGGCTCCTGGGGCGTATTGCAGACGCAGCCACTTGGCTTCCTCCATGTGAAGACCGCTTCAGCACTAGCTTCATGATCGAGTCCTGAGGTGACCATGGCAGAGCAGCACGCCCTGTGTGACAACAGATCACCCCGGCCTGCCGTCAAATCCTCAGTCCGTGATCAGACCTTTCGTTTCTCCCGGCCAAGCCGCTCCTAGATCGAAGTCCACTAACACCATCTGAGGGGCCATGTACAAAGGGCATGCTTTAACGGAGGCCTGGGCGACCTCTGACTGCATTGGCATTTGTGCCTCGAGTTGTTGCAGTTCACCTCGCTTTGAGCCCCCGATGCTCAGCGAGCTGGTACTGGTGTGAGCATTGCGACCGTTGCGTTAAGCTTCCCTCGCATGCCACAACTCGCCCGTCACCCTCGTCCTTGGAGTCAGAAGCTTATGTGGTCGCTTCATTCCACTATTTCTTTCGGCCTTCTCAATCGCGCCGCCAACGAGCCTCACGACAGCTATGGCCAGGGAGAGTGGAGACTCCATTCCCTGGCGGTCCAGCTGGGCAGGGACCACTTCAGGGCCGCACGGTTACATCTGTTTGCCTCTCCTGAGTCCTCCCACTGCCAGTTGTGTTATTTCTGTCTGAGCGGTCAACCCTCGGACAGACACTGGCTCTCAGCTGCCCCGGGGCTCCGCAGAAATGCGTTCCCCAGTGAGCCTTCTAAGAAAGCGGCTATTCGATTCATTGTCGCTTGGCGCTTGCTCAAGTATAATTGTAGCAATGTTCAGGGAAGAAGGAGGCGGGAACCGGCGAACCATCAATATACTTTATTTAAAATAAAATAAACAAACTAAACACCGCCAGCAGCCCCTCGCGGACGACTGCTGGCTTACCAAAAATAAACATAACGGCCAGCAGCCCCTCGCGGACGACTGCTGGCATACCAAAAATAAACATAACGGCCAGCAGCCCCTCGCGGACGACTGCTGGCTAAAATAAAACAAAAACACAACTAAAACACAGGCCTGTTCCTCTCTCGATCATCAACGTCGTCGCTCCTCCTTTATGCTTCCGCTCCTCCGTGAGAGATGCGAGACCGGTGTGCTCACAGGTGTTGCTCATTATCAATCGCACCACCGGCCTCGCGCCGTTCTCTCACGTCCCTCGGCCGTCCTGTTCGCCACATACCCCCATCGCCCCTCACAGGCCGGGGGGTACCCACGAGCCTGTGCCTACCCCCCCCCCCCCCCCCCCCCCCCCCCGGCGGCGGCGATCCCTGGGGGGTATGGACCGACAAGCCGAGGGAAATGGAGACGGAAGCATGAGGAGCGACAGATCGAGAGAGGGGAGAGAGGAAAAAAAAAAATGGTCCGGTTCCCACAACGCGCTGCCATCTGGTCCCCCACCAGCTGGGCGATCTCCTCCGCGGTGCCTGGCGGTGACGCTGGATGGCCCTCGGTGGACGGCTCGACGCTCCTCCGCCGCCCGGTGGACGGCGACGGCTCCTCGGGTGCCTTGGGCAGACGGTAGGAGTCCCCCGCTCCCTGCACCTCCCCTTCTCTGGTGGACGGCAGCAGGCTCCGGCCCACGGCGAGCGGCGGCGACTCCTCCTCTCCCTCCCGGATGGCAGCCGCACCTCCAATACACAGGCGGCCGGCAGCGAGCTCGATCGTCCAACCGGCAACTCTCTCCAGCGCACCGCCTCGAGCGTCCATGGCCGCGAGTCCCCCGCTCCCTGCTCCTCCCCTTCTGGCGGATGGCAGCAGGCTCCGGCCCACGGCGAGCGGCGGCGACTCGCGCACCATGGTCGATGACACCGCGGATTCCCCACAGTGGCGAGGACTCTCTGACAGCGCGTTCCTCCCTCTTCCCGGGTTTCGGCACCAGTGTAGCAATGTTCAGGGAAGAAGGAGGCGGGAACCGGCGAACCATCAATATACTTTATTTAAAATAAAATAAACAAACTAAACACCGCCAGCAGCCCCTCGCGGACGACTGCTGGCTTACCAAAAATAAACATAACGGCCAGCAACCCCTCGCGGACGACTGCTGGCATACCAAAAATAAACATAACGGCCAGCAGCCCCTCGCGGACGACTGCTGGCTAAAATAAAACAAAAACACAACTAAAACACAGGCCTGTTCCTCTCTCGATCATCAACGTCGTCGCTCCTCCTTTATGCTTCCGCTCCTCCGTGAGAGATGCGAGACCGGTGTGCTCACAGGTGTTGCTCATTATCAATCGCACCACCGGCCTCGCGCCGTTCTCTCACGTCCCTCGGCCGTCCTGTTCGCCACAATAATGATTTCGTCACACTCACATGTTGAGCAGAAATGCTCCTGAAGCTCGGTGAGATTTATCACACTCAGGTGATGAGCAGAGATGCTCCTGAAGCTCAGTGATCTTCACATGTAGTGTTGAGCAGTGCTCCTGTCTTGTGCGCGCATGACGCTTGCACCTACGGTGCTAGGTCAGGAGGGAGCAGGTCTTGATAGTTGCCCCTCTTTGGCCCAACCAGACCTAGCTCCCCTCGATAGCCCTCCTGACTTCCCCTGAATACATTTCAGGGACGGGGCATGATCGCACCCGTGTTCAGACCCCTGGAGAGATTCCAGGTCGGTCCTAAAAAGCTGGACGCGGAGGTTCAGGTGACTACCGCAATAATATGTGGTAGTTACATCACTTCTGCGAGCACCCCCTAAAAAGAGGAAGTTATGTTTACGCCAATTAGAAGTGGAACCTATTCGTTGAGTTTGTCTTCTCTCGATGAGGAGATCCTGAGAGAGTTTGGTCATTTCGTGCTCTCTTTCCTGCAAGATGGGTTGGGGTAGGCTGTTTTCCTCCACCCTCAAAATGATGTTGCCTCTATTTTCTTGACGCACATCATGATGCAGAAGCAGGGGAAGCACATCCTGATCGTCAGGTTCCTGAGGGAGTAAGGGAATCTGCTTTGAGCCCCTCTTTATCCTCTTGGGCCTTATCCCTGGTGCAACTGCACTGCAGAAACCGCCCCTGAGCCACTGCAGGGAGTTAGTTAAAAATTTTGTTTTTAAACAGTTCTCCTGGTCGCGTGGTCTCTACTAGAGGGTAGGAACTTGCTCGCTTCGGTCAACGAGTTGTGCCTGGAATTCGGGCCGACTACTCTCACTAGCTGAGAACACGGCCTGGATATGTGCCCAAGGTTCCTACCTCTCCCCTGGTGGGACCAGGTGGTAATCTGCAAGCGCTGCCCCGGAGGAGGCAGACCCAGCCCTGGCTTTCTCTGTCCGTCCATTTCATTGCGGGTTACGTGCACAGAACCCAAGCCTTAGGACCTCAGACCAGCTCTTATCTGTTAAGGAAATCAGCAAAGGGAGAAGGTTGTTTCCAAGCGAGGTTGGCCCACTAAATAGTGGCTACTTTCATCTCAGTGAAGATCCGAGATGCACATGTCCACTTAGTTGGTGAGCTCCTCTTAATGATTGTGTGCTCCCGCCTAGGCGTTGACACAAAGTGATTCTCTGACAGATTCTAGAGTTGGGGGCTGGGCGACACCAATTGTCGAACCGTTGCTTCCCGTGGGCTCCCTTCTCATGAAGCAAGTCACCGTGAGCCCGCTTCGAAGTGTCGACTTGCTGTGCCATTCCCCTCCTATGGACTGGATACGTGCACCATTTCTGCTCCAGTTGAGTTCCCCTTTACCGAACCCTGTTGAGTTCCTCCGCAGCCCTCCGACATCGGACGTGGTGGAACGCCCCGTGTTAGGCCTACCACTCGTAAGCTTGTGGAACCTGTGTTAGGCTGGGTCCATATGTTGCAATCCCTACGGTTATCCCATAAGTGAAATCTTCCACGCTACGGCTCCCTACGGCAAGCCCGTGTCTTCCCTTTGGCAGAGTCTGCTCTGTCATCACTGTCCGGTGACTCCCCCCGCTGTCATAGGCTGGAGCCACCCCAGTGACATTACATATGTCGTACCGCCCGGTCTTCCGCCCAGTTCATATGTGTATTCTCCACATGTTACCTCCCTTCGGGCAGGATGTGGCTTCCGCAGCGTTCCTTCCTTCCATGTACAGGGAACACTTTCCAGTAGTCCTGGAGGAACAGCAGTGGCGTTTGCTATGGTTGATCCCCATTCAGTTGACGTTGACTACGTCTGATGTTCTCGACTGAAAGGGAACGTCCTGGTTGCGTATGCAACCCACCATTCCCTGGAGGAGGGAACGGAGGACGTAGTCCCCTTGCCACTACTTCTGGACCAACGCTGACTCCGAGTTACGCTCGGCTCCTCAGCGAAAACGCAACTAGTGCGTGCATCCACTTCCGTATTTATACCCGCGCCGCGGGGGCGGAGTCCGTGATGTAATCACGCATACCAATTACATTGGCTCGTTCAATAGTACTCGAAGACGATTGGCTCCCTAGCGTGATCCCAATTCAGTCGACGTCGACTATGTCCTCCGTTCCCTCCTTCAGGTGGGTTGCATACGCAACCAGGACGTTCTCTGTTTATTTTATTCATGTACAGGTGTCTGTTTAAACTCCACGCCTGCTGATCACATAGGCCAATATTGTTCAAACCGGTGCCCATGGCCACCTTTTCTTTAAACGTTGATCGGAGCTACAGTTCTTAGAACAAGTAAAGCTTTGTGAGAGGGTATACAAGCGTACCTGTGTCTTTAGTGACTGGAGAGGAATTGAGGTGGCTCTGGACGGCAGCCCCTGCTGCTAGTTATGCGTGTCAGAGGAGAGCGGCTCTTCATGCAGTCCTGCCCCTGTCTCTCCAGAGTCAGTGTCTCTCCAGAGTCAGTGGGGGTTTGATGTTAAAAGTGTGGCTGGAAGACAATACTGACTGTATGTGATCTTTTTGACTCTTTGGTCTTATCGTAGGCTGAGGGAAGGTGAGTCAGGCACCCCTCACCACTAATGTTCTTCCACAAAAGCTGCTGTAAAATGTTGGTAGACTACTGAAACTTTTCCTTGAGCCCAAGAAGCATGATTTTCTCTGATCAGTTTCAGCCTTATCTTTGAGAGCTTGTCCATTTGTATGATTAGTGAGCTATGTCAAAATTAGCTTTTCTGCTTTGAAATCTCAACTCAGCCTCAGCCTCAACGCTTTCTCCCACAGGCCACTGGTCAAAGCAGCACAATCAACACATTATCAACGCAGACATCAATGATGCATGGATCTAATGAGACTCAGACAGGATTATTACAAACTTAAGAACATAAGAAGATTTTTTATGCTGCTGGTCCTCACTGTTCACTGCAATTACGTCAGTCACAGAGTGATGGTAACATATTGAACGTGTGTATAAGCCATGATACTCTACTGAGTATGTAGCACTTTTGTATTATTCTATTATACTATTATTCATGTAATAAGAATATACTGTGTTAATATAGACAATGTTAATATGTTTTTTTTCTACATGAGGAAATTATCAGCACAAAATATATGGAAATAAAATCAGTCTTTATTATAAAAAAATAATAAAGAAATTTAAGTCTTGAAGGACAAATGGATAAATCAACTGATAAATCAACAGTGGATATTTGTAGAAATACTATCATTATAATCTTTTTTTTAATGCATGTTACAGTATATAGTTTCAATGATACTGTAAAACCCTTACTCCTTTTTTCCCCTTCATAATTATATCCAACATAAATTTAAAATATGACTTTATCAAACTGGGAAAAGCACCTGTTTTATAGAAAGACAAAATAGCTGTTCTACTCAAATGGCTGGCTAAACAAGAAGAGTTAGATCCATTTGTCTTCATGATAATTGTTTTTGATTGTAAGGGATTGTACATATTATAAGTCCTATATTCAGTAAGTGTTATATTTAAAAAATAAAACACATTTTAAAAGAAAAAAGTAGCTTTATTTGAGAGCAAATGCTCAAGGAAAAGCTTCCAGTAGAGTGGAGAACAAATGTAGTATTAAGACTATTTTCTTGCATAAAAATGGATCTTCACTGCCATCTAGAGGAAATATTTTGCATCACCGCTAGGATAGTAGATACAAGTATGAGCAACTGTTGGTATGGTTCTTTTAACACATAAAGATAGTATTCTTTAGGCAAAATCAAATAAAACTTAATAGCAATTAACCATGTACATCACAGCATTCCATTTCTTACCACATGGGTTTGCTGGGACTGAAATTTAAATATGAAGCCAATTATGAACAACTCATTCAGCAATATTATGATATAATCCAGTATCTTTTAAAAAGTGGATAAAATCTACTAAAATAGCTCTTTTAATCCCTTGAAATTCCCCCCCCCCCCCCTTTTGAGCCCAAAACAGGAAAATGACATGCTTGAACTCAAATGGTTGTCTTTCCTAAACCCTTTGTAGTATTGAAAGAATACAATTAGAGCTTTATTTTTCAGTTTCAGAATAACAATAAGTAAAAAATAAAGTTAGACAAGCTGAACTATATCGGAATGGAACCGTTTTTATAGCATCTTTTTATCATTAAAATGTATTATAATAATAAAGATGCCTGCGACTATCGAGGACCAAAGTCAAAATGAAATTCAATAAAACAACAATTAAATGTTCCAGTTTATTCTGAAAAAAAAAAAATGTATCCATTTATTTTGTAAAATTCAATAAAAACACAACATTTATTGTTTAAAATATTTCACAATATTCATTTTCATAAACTCCTGTTTAAATAAATCTCCTTTTTTTATAATAAAATGTTCTTTTTCCAAAAAGCAGTTTTTCGTAATAATATCCTGAATTTAATAATGACGCTTATTTGATTTCCAAAGCATGATTTTCCAAAATAATAGAGGACATTTCACAAATGTCAATCAACAGACAGTGGGCGGTGCTTGGCGCTAATTGGCTAATGCATTCAGATGAATTAGCCTATACTTGGTCTGGTGAGGTGAACTGAAAGATTTGAAACGAATATCAAGCGTAACGTCAGTTCTGGCAGGTCACTTTATAGTAGAGCTCGCATCGGCTGACTCTCAGCTGATCCACGTTTTTTCCGGGTTTCTCACGTATTTTAGCTCTTTTCCCGCTGTCTTTCCGTTTTAGTATTTTCCCGTAAAATATCCCGTATTTTTACGCTCTGATTGTGTGAGACGTACAAGCTCGGGCAGATTCGGCTTGAAGTTGTTCATCCTCAGATGCGGCGCCGCAATCGCTGTTACAAAAAAAGCCGTGCACACAGCAAAGCGAAATGTGGTCTTGCGCACCCAACTGGTCATTTTTGCCGCGCGCACCTTCGCGCTCATGCGGACGCGTCGAGTATAAACCATGGTATAAACAAAGCTTAACCCTAACTCCGTGTCAGCGTGCGCTCTGATCTGTAAAGGGGCACAGACATCTACCAAATCATCTCCTGCAGCAGCCTCCGAACTTCCGAAGCGCCTCCGTTTCCCTCGTAAGCTGATATTAGTAGGCCTATTTAAACATTCTCTATGATAAAAAATGTAACAAATATTTTAATAACACGATTTTGGCGGTTATAGAGTTCTAATGACGGTGTTCAACTATAACCGTCGGTCTCACGGTTACGGTCACACCCCTAACACACACACACACACACACACACACTGTCTCTCTCTGTCTCTGTCTCTCTCTCTCTCTCTCTCTCTCTCTCTCTCTCTCTCTCTCACACACACACACCCACTGTCTCTTTCTCTCTCTCTCATACACACACACACACACTGTCTCTTTCTCTCTCTCACATATGTAGGCCTATATGTAGTTATAAACTCTTTAGATTGTTAATGATTAGTGCTTTTTTTTTTTAAGTTTGTGGGTAAGAATCGTGTAAAAAAATCCCTTATTTTGGGGATGGATTCCGGGAAATCTCCCTTATTTTCAATGTTCAATGTTGACAGCTATGCATATATATGAATACGACGGCTATCACCGTATAGCCTACATATTATCTCCTTCAGTATTATCAGCAGCTATCGCATTTCTCAGGAGCAAATTACCCTCCTCCATCCTCAGCTCCTCCTCTCGTCAGTCAGGATTTGCCATTATGATTACCCTTGAATCAGAGTAAAATTCTCTAATTATGTTGTAGGCTACATTGAAATTAATTAATGATATCTGAAATACATTCATATTGGTTCTGTTCTGTTTACCCTAAAGGTTATTGCTGCTCTCCCTGCTCTTATCCATGCTAGGCTGCATAGATGCGCTGGGAGTTCTTGCCCAGAACATAACCATACCAAAATTGACCTATGGCTAAGTCACGCCCCCCTCCACTCACTCGGACAAACATATATACATATTCAAATGCACATAACTATAGAATCAATTCTTAATGCGCATGTGAACGCCATCAGGGTCTATCACAGGTTCGCTTTGAAGTCTGTTTAGAGAGAACGGTGTCATCTCAGCGGCCCCTAATTTAATAACAAACTATCATTTAGATGGAAGTGAATCAATCAAAACTAACTTTAGCTGGAAAAAACATTTTTCAAGAACCACTTTAAAACTAAACCAATCTCTGCTACCTTAAATTATATGTTTATCTCTGTAAAGCTGCTTTGAAACAATCTACATTGTTAAAAGCGCTATATAAATGAGGATGACGTGACTTGACAAACAGTCAACATTCGGTGACAGGCGCTATATTTAGTTATGTTGAAGAAGAGTGAAAAGGCTACATGTTTTGCTAAAAAAAAAACAACAACACAAAGTTACCCAGTTGTTTTGGTAGAAAGTTGTCTAAAATGTTGTACTTTAATATGTAATTAATGGTTCATGATCAAATTAAATATGTACAGGTCTAAGTTGCGCTAAAATTTGTTACATTTGGCCTTAGAAGACGCCGAGCTGAAGTCAAAAGTCCGTTCACAATTATCTTTGAGGTATTTTGAACTGAAACTTCACAGGCACATTCTGGGGACACCTGATACTTATTACATCTTGTGAAAAGGGGCATAATTGACTACATTTAAGAATTTAACATTAAAGATTACATACATTTAATAAGGTTAGAAGAAATTCCTAGGTAAAAATACCCCTAAAAAGTATTCTGTTGCACGGAACTGAGGAAGATCTCATGATGGCATAGTTTGATGCGTTTAATCCCGCCCATGTAGTCTAGAGATCGCAACCCAAGCTCATTGGAAATACGTGAATGATACCGAAAAATGATACCACTCTGCGTCTCCAGTGGACTTTTCACCCGAAAAGTGCGGGAAACGTACCTGGAGGTAGCCTACGTATTTCAGGTTTTGCAAAAATGTAGGCAGAGTAACGTATTTCCAATGAGCCTGGATTGCGAGATCGAATATTAAAGCTATTTATCTATTTTTGTTTTGAATAAAAAAATGGAAAACAAAATTATTTATAATATTATTTATAGGCCTAATATTATTTATTATATTATTATACGAATTACTCCCATTTGGCCAGTTTAAATTATAGGCTAATCAAATAAATGTTTAAAAATGCTAAATTAAGAAAAATATAAAAACAAAATGCCTCCATAATGAAACACCTGGAGCAACTTGCTCCTATAGTAATATCTGACCTAACATGAAAAACCTTTCGATTGAAATCTAGCAAATCTTGCCTAAATGTGCAGTTTATTGTTCACTTGTTCATGCAACAGCTGTAGTAAATTGATCTTAAATATTTGAAACTTTAGAAAGTTTCAGATACGAATAGATCTACTCTAGATATACTTAGAGTAGGAACCATCTGCTACTTCTGTTCCAGTGCTTCTGCGGCGATGGTGGTTTGCAGTCCAGTTAGTTGGTTGCAATAAATGGTAGATCCTGATTTAGCCGCACGGTGGCGGTGTTTCGCAAAACTTGTACAAATAAATGTCATGAAAAATGTAGCGAAATTAAATCATCTGCAGAATGATTCGACTTTATCACGACGTGTTTTCGGTCTCTCTACTGTTTCAGTGAAATGCTAAACAAAACTGGAATCTCGTTGATTGAACATACCAGTGTAACATAATTATTACAGCTTACAAAACATGTTCTAGTAGCCTAAGCAGTTTAATTGTGTTACATCAGACTGCAGTAGCTGGCAGGTCAAAGAAGGAAACAAAATTACATTTGTTTATTGATTTTCTTTCAGAAGTGTGAGTTCGGGCACTAGATAGGCTATATCGCAGGTGTGATGTGAAATAGAAGCACCATATGCAAACTTTTGGCATAGCCTATCTGAAATATTTTAAGGTAACAGTAAAGTTACTTAATTTTATTAAATGGTGTAACAGTTCTGTTTAAATAATAGCATTCGGCATTTTGTAACCTCTCAAGTAGTCTTATTTTATTGGGACTTCTGTTTTATTTTGCATTTAGTTCATAACAGTGTAGGCTACATGTTGGAGATACGTCACTACAGGCAGCCTACATTCACAACTGATCTACATTTAAACTCCCTCCCATCATTGCATTAGGTATTGTATTGTGTCTTTTCCTCCATTGCAAACAGCTGTTTAGGTTGCATTGTTGTACCCTACCATGACAACCTGAGAGAACAGTGCTTAGGCTATGTTCAGGAAGAAATGGGTAAAAAAAACATCTGTCATCTAATGGATCCATTTTTTTAGTGAAACTTTTCAAAGTCATTGACATTTGCTCTCCTCTTAAATGCAGTGCGAATCGTTCAGAGAAGCATAATGCTTTAAAAGATTATCATTATTGATCTGACAGTGCAGACTTCTCTTTGTGCCTGCTTCCATATGGTCCTACATGTGTCTCTAATGCAAGTGCACACTATTGATCTTGGGATGAATGTATGGCGTAAATGGCGACCCAGGAAAACGCTTATCAAATATATAGTGGAAACACTGGTGAGCTAATGGCTTGTGAGTCTTCAGGCTCATAACAGATAAAGTGCACTGGTGCCCACAGAGTGACTGCAGTGTCTGTACATAAGTGTGAGAAAGCTATGGATTAGTATTATTTACAGTTGTTGGAAAAAGTATGTGAACCCTTTGGATTTACATGGGTGGGCGTAAAAATAGGGGTTCTGCATAATGTCATAAAATTTGACCTACCAAGTTAACAAGCAACAGACACAATCTGCTTAAATGCACAGATAACAAGAAAAGTTAATCAATGATTTGTTCCATGTCTTTATTGGACACACCATGTAAACATTGACAGTGCTGTGTCACGGATTGTGTTGGTAGAACACACAAACACAAAAATGAAGATTATAAGGCAGTCTTCAATAAATCCACAGGTTGAAAGTAGCGCAACACATACATTGTGAATGTTTTACAAATTGTGAAAGTTTTACATTGACAATTTTGTCATTTTCTCCTTCCCTTCAGGTAAGAGTTTGATTATCACCCTTAGCAGCACCTTATCTTTTGAGGCACATATCCTCGACATGTATTTGTTACATCTCGTTACATACTACTTTGTGTATTCACCTACTCAATCTCTTAGGTCTTATTCTACTACAACTCTAGTTATACCAGGGGCGATTCTAGGGTCAGAGTTTTAGGGGTACTGAGCACCCAATAAGCCCCACTGCCACCACCCACCCTCTTTTCACATAAAAACAAAAAATATGTCTATTGAAAAATTACTTTATCATTTTAACATTGGTTCAACTAACTCCAAAATCCAGATTTTTTTTCTTCTTTTTTTGAGACCTTTTTCAGAACACCAGCTTAATTGTGAGAGTTCACACAGACATCCATAAATTTAGCCCCGGCATTGTAGTCACATCAGCCCACATTACCCCCCACCCCCATGTGCATTTAAATGTGAAAAAAAATTGATTTCTCTGACCTACATATGTGCAATTTAAGACTTTTGAAGGCCAAAAAATGGATAATAAATAGCTTTAAAACCATGTCAGTGTGCATTGGATTATTTGTCAATACCTGCTCTCTCATCTTAATCTTTCTTTTTCTCTCAGTCTCCTTATCCTGCCGTATTTCTTTCCCTCCTAAAGCTGAACTTTGACTCATAGTCCTTTCATTTTCGTCTGTGTCAGTGAAGAAAGTAAACATAGGCTCAACTGATGAGTTTTATGAATCATTTTCTTAAATAAGTTAATTTACTCAAGGCTTCCAGATCAGCATTGCCAATAGGAACCTTCTACAAGCTTTGGAATTTGAAAAGTAATTTTAAATAATACAAATTATAGGCTACGTTTAACGCAGTTGGTGGAATTGGCAGACGTTCCCTCAGGCATGCGTTGTGGAAACGCGTCAAAGCATTCTCAGGTATAAATATGCAGCATTAATGCACGGTGATTTTGAACGAATATTTAATGTCAATAATGGTTACATAATGTTAAAACTAATCCTGCTATTGATATCTTTGTAAGACTGCCGACCCTATAACAGTGGCAAGGGAAAACAATGTCCGGCGAAATATCGAACATTAAACTAACTTTACCGCGCTCAACCACCTTGAGAGAGAGAGAGAGAGAGAGAGAGAGAGAGAGAGAGAGAGAGAGAGTAATGCTAGGAGGAGTTCGGGAGTTAAGCCTGGTTCAGGTTAAATCCTCTGTGTGTGAGGAATGAATAAATTAATACATCAAAAGAAAAACATTAAACTGTTCGCTACTTCTCTCTCCGTTTATAACTATGGACGAGTCACCCAGGTCCTGTGCTAGCCTACTCCACAGCGGCGGCGACCCGCTGGACTAAAATAGTCAGAAAATAAACACTTATTATAGGTGTACTATGGTGATTCAGGATACTGATTCCAGTACTCACCGATATGGTTTCGGAATCGGTACAACTATAGGTAACGTTAAAAGGGAAGAAGTGTGAGACACCGCTTTGGAGCAACTTAGTTGATTCACATTTCACAACACTACATAACTGGATCTCACTCTGCGTGTGTTTCGCGCTGGATGACAGTCGTCCAGACTCGTGCTGAGCAGTGCAAGTACAGAGAAGTAGAAGAAGAGAAGAGGGTGACACCATTTGCTAAGCGGGGCCAGGGATGCTTTCATTTTCATCCTTAACACATACATTTTAAACCACAAACTACGAAGTATGTTTTGGGCATTATTTAACCTTGTCAAAGACGAACAACATTTTTAGAATAACAACATTTCTTACTCCAAGCTTTAGGGGTGCTGAGCTCCTTTTTAGGGGTGCTGAAGCACCCCTAAAAAGGGGCTAGCCTCGCCCATGAGTTATACCATTTGTACGTCTGACCACCATGGGATGTAGAGCTTTTAGTTGTACTGCTCCGAGTCTTTGAAACAAAGTTCAAACTGAGGTGACTGTGACATTAAGTCCCCTCTCGAAAAGGCACAAATTTGCACCAGTAGATGAATGGAGGAGGAAGCTCAGGTGTAGGACGCGAGTCCGGGAGAGGAATCAAAATAAAAGTCCAGGGTGGTGCAGATGGCGTAATCCAGCCGAAGAGGCGATGTAGTACCACCCTGGCAGCAGCAAAAATTATTTTGCAGCCAGTGTGGTCTAGCAACTCTCCGTTGACTTTCGAGCTGGAAAAACCAAAAACTGGTCAGGCCAATCAGATCGTGTATAGGGTCGGCGGGTGGGCTTAACATAATGACGACAGAGTTGCGATGGTTCACTGCTACTTGAAAACAAAGAATGCCTGCTGCTGCTGGCGAACAGCGGTCTTTCGATTCGGCTTTGTACGCGACTGGTGGATTTGAAGTTAAACGTTTCTTTGAAACAATAACAAAGAACGGCTTTACTCTGACTCTGACTCCGTCGTTCTGACTACGTCACCTTCTTCGTTGCTCTGGTTGGTTGTAGCGCTATCCTATTGTGTGCAGAGGGAATTTGAAAGACAACCGTTTATCCTGCCCCTCGGATTGAGGCATGCCAATGGAGAGTTCCCAGACCTAACATCTTGATTTGGGTCTGGTATGCCAGGCTACCAATGTAGTGCAGGGACGAAGACCTTTGCGGCCACGACGGAGCTGCATCGACGACCCCCTGAGATGGAAGCAGGGATCCGGAGGGCAGAGGTGGAGCTGGAGTGACCGAGGGCAGAGCCTGAGGGAGCGCGGAGCTAGCCGGAGCTGTAGGGGTAGAGGGCGGGATAACAGCGGGCGGCCCGCAGGTCAGTGGCGAAGTGGTTTGATGTCCGACCCAGGTGGAGCTGACGGTCCTAGGGAGCCCGGCGAGGCCGAATGCCCGATGGCCCTTGCTGGAGACAAGGGAGGAAGGAGCACAGGAGCCAGGGCGACGGGCCGAGGAAGAGTGAAGCATGCAGAGGCAGGAGGCGGAGCCACGGGCTTCCCACATCCAGGCAGAGATGGCTCCTAGCAGGCCCGAGGTGTTGCCACGCCACTGAGAGGAAACAGAAGTGTAGCTGAGGGGCTGATGGAAGGCAGCAATGACTGGATTGCAGGAGTGGCAAATGAAAAAAACTAATTTCTTGTCTGAGAAAACAAATAAACTCACTAGTAGGGGTTTCGAGAGGTGGTGGGAGAGGGAGATAGGGAGGGGCCAGGAGGTCAGATGAAGATGATTCAAGTTCAAGTGTTTCTGTTCAACAATGAACAGAAACAAAGGAACTTAAATACATGTGCAAAGTGCAAAAAGTATGATTAGACAGACACACCTGAACTGAATGACGAAATCAAATCTGTGGCCATGACAACAAACAAGACAAGAAGAAACAGTGCAAATGACAACAAAGACTGAGGTGACACCTCGACAAACCAGGCCAATCAATGTGACAAGATTGAAGGTAGTTGGTCAGAGCTGCATAAAAACAATCAAGAAATTTCAGAACTTACATAAAAATTAATTTCTGGACATTTAAATTTCTCAAACAGGCACCTGAATGTTCCACACCACAACTTGAAATCAAATATGAGCCCATTAAAACTGTAGCTAGTTCAACAGCACAATGGCTTCTTCAACAGGTGAAAACACACCTTGAGTCCTGACCTCAAACATCACGCCCAGTGCCTATTAAGAGACGGCATTACACACACACACGCACACACACACACACACACACACACACACACACACACACACACACACACACACACACACGCACACACACACAGAGATTTAACAATTACTAAGTCCCCTGAGCATTTTCTCACAGTTTTTGAGAGGATTTATCACTCTGGCCTGAGTAGTTTTACAGCAAGAACAGATCATTAATATTGGAATTTTGATATGAGATTCAGATTTTGATTAGACACTTTCCTCCCTCACAAATAAATTGTGATCTTGATCTACATTTTCCTCATTCATCTCCATGTAACCTCAATTTCACGGATTATTGATAATTGAATGCAAACTGTTTTTGAAGAGGAGGAAAGTGGGCGTCAGTTCACCGATTTCATGACAGTGTCAACCATGCGTAACTTTAGGGGAAAGCAATGAAACCAGAAACATTGTGCAGATTGGCTCATGTAACCAAGTATTTTATGTCTTATTAATAAATTCAGCTGCCTTCGGTTTGTGCTCAGGACCTGTGTAAAACCTTCTCGTTTCTATTTCCCACATTTAAATTAGCAAAGAGCAACAAAAAAAAGCATTCACCATTTGGTCCAACTCATCATCATAAATATCTTTGACAAAAACAACAACAATAATTAAGTAATGAAAAATTAATTTACAGTAGTCTGTATGAAGTAAATAGTGTTTTCTCTTCATGCAACAAACATTTATCGTCACAGCACAGGTGTGAAGATGTCAGGTCAGCATAGTCGACACAGAAACAGATCATTAATTTTGAAACAGGCTATTAATTTGTATTGTTCGATCGAGGTATAATAGCATCTCCTATGAGAATGCAGACAACAATCTTTTACCTGGTTTGGGGCCAAAATGCCCATTTCATCTTCCATAAACAGAGTCCACAAGAGAGTGATGTGGAAAGAATTGATTTTTTTTTCTCTTTGGGTTTTTCTTGTTCCACTCAGGGTGAGAGGCTTGGTAAATATCATGTTTTCTATATTCTGCCATTGATCTCATTAGCGGATGTGCGTCACTTTGCCTTCAATCAAAGCAATTGCTTTTTACAGTAAAGCGCATCCAGTAGTGACAACAAACAGAACCGCCACACAGCTCTCCCTATTGCAAATAATTTATTTGAGATCACAAATCAATGAATTTCAACTGAATATAAAAAAATTCCATTAATTATAGTGAAAAGATAGAAACTTCATGCTATTATATTACATGTTGATGTTTACCGTGTTATTTGAGGAGGTCAAGTAATATGTCGAATTGTTTTGACATATACTATTAAATAGTAATTAACTGACCAGTTGATAGTGTAGGATTCTTTTCTGCCTCATTCTAGATTGTAGTCCTCATTCAATGTAGTCCTTCAATTTTAGACTGCTTAGCATTTTAGCCAGCATGCTTAAGCAGTATTTGTCATAGGTGAAGTGTCTGGCTGACTGCCATACAGACGCTAAAGCACTAGCTGCTTTATTTAGCTCCATGTGTTGATGTATTTCATTTAGATCAGTCCATTTTTTTTTAAGTTGGATGTACAGCACCAGAGACTTGTAATCCATTTACTTAATGACGTCTTACTGTGGCGAAATCATTGCACTTCCGTACTCAATTATGCAGCTCAATTAGCAAATAACTGCAGAGCTCTTTTTCTTTTACTTAAACTTACCAAAAATAACTATCCATCTGTTTTTTAATGCTGTTTTAAAAAAAGCATTACTTAAAGCAATACATCTAATTTAATGCTAGGAGCTTTTGGTAAACAACTCTTAAGTTTTGCAATTGTTGCGTTTTCTCTTCTGTTTGCATTGTGAAATATGTCAGATGTAATTACAATGAAATTTGTACGGTGATAGGAGTAATGTAATGTAAAAGTTTGCAGATAAAGATTAATTGACTGGCTGGCTCTCAAAGAGACCCTGCCTTACCGAGGCACGAGAACTTACAATCTCTCCTTATTAGCAGAGAGGAATGGGCTGGGCAGCAGAGGCACTGCAATATGAAATGACTCACTACTACTATGAGGGTTATAGAGGTTAATTAACAAAGCATCTAACTGGATGGGATCCATTTGAACTGTTTGAGGACACAAGAAAGCACTTGCCGTCACGATTGTTGAGAAGGCTGTGATGGGGAAACTTGGATGAGTGGTTCTGGTGATTAGAATGAGCCCCATTTATGAGATTATATGAATGAAAATGAATCATTCACATTGTGCTCTTTTATTCGCATTTAGAAGCACATAAAATGTTATTGTTCAAATTTTGAAATATATTAAAGGTTTCAATCGCTCAAATAGACGTAGGAAAAGACGCTGTATACATTATTTAAACGTCACTCCTGCTTACAAGAACAGAGTGACATGTTTCATAGGACCTCAATGGTGTCAGTAAATATAAAAAGGATCAATCCATTCTGCAAAACGGGTCTCTGCACTCCCTCTAAATGACACCAAAAAAGGCCATTTTACTTCTATTTTGGTTGCACTTTATTTTACAGTACGTGCATCTATGAGAGTACTGGGTAATATAAGGTATAATAAATGGGTTACAGTTAGGTTCAGGGTTAGTGCCTTGTTATTAAGCAGTTATTGCAATTACTATAATAAGTACATAGGGGACAGGACTGTAAAATAAAGTGCTACCTCTTTTTTAGGGAATTGTATTGACTGTAAACAAGTTCCCATGGGTGGGCACTGTTGGGGGACCAGCATGACAATTAAACACAAAAAAAAAACTGAATCATGACGAACGGTTCCCAGAAGGGTTTATGCAGAATGGCTGCTGTCACTGTAATTTGCACAGAGGACCCAATAAAAACAAATAAAGCACATCTCTGGGGCTACAAAACACAACGGGAATGATGCAGTCTTTGGTTTTACTCGAACAAGCCGTACACTATTATTCAGATATAGAAATAAGATTAATATTTTTTGTCTCCTGTTAGATATTAGGTTTTCATGAATTAAAATGAATTGATTATGTTAGATTAACGTTGGTTTACGAATTAAATTTCTTAAATAGACACTTTCAGTAAGACCTTTTTCAGTGCTCCATTGGATTATGACCTTTTAAATTGGCATTCAGAACAACTGGACAAATCAATACTGAAACCTTGATGTGGTTGTCATTTAATTCTGATTATTGTTTCAGAAATGCAAAATCGAGCATGACATGATGGAGGCATGTGTAAGACTATGCAGACCAATTACTAAAACAACCAGTCAGTCAATAAATCAAGTACCCCAAAACTTATGTATCTAAAATACATTTTAATCTTGCTCAAATTCACAATTGTTACAATTTGTAATTCAGTTGTAGTACCTCCCTCCTTTAATTCAAACATACTGTACAACAGCGGCATGTAAAGTGTGTTACATCAAGGCACAAGACACATCCATAATCAGGGAAGCCTTTTTATGAGGCACTGCTTTAATATGATCCCCAAAATACCGTAATGTGCTGAGACACATTAAATGAACAAGGGCCAAACCCGACTGTACATACTGAATGTGCTCTCTGCTGAGAGGAAAGAATGAAGCAATGCACTTCCTCGGATCCAAATGAGTAGAAAAATGATGGTTACTGATCATCACCGCTTTCTTGTTTCTTTTTCTTTTTTTAAACTTATGTTGCTTTGTTGAAGAGCCAAAAAAATAAGCAGTTATAATGTCTGGCTGGATGGAAACGATCAGTGCTATCAACTGGAGTCCATTCAGATGAAAGTGAGGAGTTTCCATTCTCAGGGTTCATAATGAGGACATGATGGTTTCTCTTTTATTGACAGCGATCAAAGAAGAACTGTGGACGTGTAGATTGGTGACCTGTTGAAAGATTTATGTAGGATGTTATCATCATTGTATATGACACCTGCAACATAAACTATACTATAACTATAATATCAGCATACTAATATGAAAAATTAAGATTTTTAAAGCTATTTTCAGTAGAATAAGATGCAAAAAGAAGAGTACACTTCTGAAAATGCTTATTTTTTTATAATAGCATATATTAAAAATATTTATAAATTTATTTTACATCATAATATTGGTTTGTTTTAAGCTTTTCAAACATCTATTTAGGTTTAAATTAGATTATGAATCCCAGATTTTCAAGGTGGACTGTATCTATTATTAGTGCTGTTTCAGTATGACCATATAATCATAAAATATTTTCGCACGAACATTAAATATAATCATGTTCTGTGACATAAACATCATTCTAACATAAATCACGGCATGCCTATAATGTCATTGCGGAATTATCTTGATTGCGGTACACATAAAATGAATGAGATGACTTTGACACTTAAAAAGACGAGGGGATTCAGAACAATATTCACGTACCATTTCACGAAGACCCATTTAGTTGACTACTCCTGACTGATCCTCCTTCGTCTGCCGAACGCCTGGGAGCCCACATTAGTGGGGACAAATTTGCTGCTTCCGATTCCCCCCGAGCGGCTCAGGAAATCTGCCAGGCGATGGGTCACACATGTGGCCGTGTTACAGGCTCTCTTCTGTGTCGTAATACTGGAAGGGTAAAAAAAGAATGGGAATTGAAATATTAATTTAGAATAAATAAATCAACATATTTAAAGACTTTATAAATTGATTATAAATGTACATAATTTATGCATTAAATATATTGAACAAAAAACATAAAAATGTCAGCAGTAATATATCTTACCTAAAATGTGTACCTGATTATATGGAATTAATCACATAAGAATGCTCGTTCATTTCTGAACTTTAAACAAACAACAGGCAAAGAAGATCTCCTTCTAAAAATATCTTTATTAGATCAAGAACAAAGTCAAATCACAAAAGACAGGAATTTTGCTGTGGGTTAAAAAAAGCTTGTCGTTACGCCCTGTCTACCAATGAGAGCGCCCCGATTTTAGGAATCAGTTATATAACCCAAATAGATCCAGTGACTATATTAAATTAGTGGAACAGAGTCTGTCTGAGATTTGTTACTCTGCCAAAGAAAGTAGAAAAAAAATGTTCTTTCAAGTCAATCAGGCAAGCAAACTTCCACATGCACTTGCATATCAGGGCCAAGCACGGATTTACAGCCGCTGCCGATTAGACACGGTTGAGCACCTCTCCGTATCCAGCCAACACATCACTCTCTTCCAGGCTGCGCTTCTTGCCCGGTGTACCCGCTCCAACATTGGTGCGTGGATACGTCTGCAGTTTGTGCAGCTCCTGGGACAGTTTCCCCAGCACGCAAGTGCTGAGGCTGGAGCAGCGCTTGGACACGGCTCTACCCAGGCTGTGAGGAAAAAGACCACATGCAGAGAAACTCATAGACACTTAGACATGCAGGATACATTCACATACAGGATAGACATGATGACAGGATGCATGTTGACATGCTTCCTCGCACGGCTGTCATTATGGTCTCGTAAAACAAATCATGCTTCAATAATTCATTTCTGCTGCACTTTTCATGTTTTTACTTGAGCATATCATGCAGGCATTTCCTCACATGTTTTCAGATCATGCTTCCGTCCATGCCGTTTGATATCCTCGTTTTCATGCATTAAGAGCAAACAGGCATTTACACATGGTCAATCTCTCATAAATCTGACAGGTAAATAAAGTTTCATGCAGAGAATAAACTGGCAGAGAACTCTACAGCCTTCCCCACTTCTTAACAGAAAGTCATCACATACCTGTCATTTACAACAAGTACAAGTACACTTGACATTAAGGAGGTATTGCTCTCATGTTGGAGGCATTTCGGGCTTACTTTCTTGAATACGAGAGAAACAAATCAGTGCACACTCGCTAAATTATTCAACAGTTTGCGTTTGGAATGATTCAAGAAATAGACGCAATGGGATTTGTACCTGTTTTCCTCAGTAGCTTGTTGTTCCATGTCCTCTGCGGTCATTTGCATGAATTCTTTGACAATTGCGTGAAGCAATCTTCTCGCTTCGTAGTCAGTAAGCGTAGTTCGATCTGGTGATGATTCCAGCTCGGGCCTGCAACGCAATGTCTTCGTGATGATCATGTCTTACAGGACTATACAAATGGTTTGTGTGAGGTCTCCTCTCCTTTTTTATGATAAAAGCACTTTTTGCTTGCTACATCAAATCCTAACCATAATCAAAACAATCTGCTAAGAGTATGGCACTTAAAAGCTGTCCAGTTGCCAAGTTAAGATTTATCGCCCGATCAATACTGTCGTAAGCAGAGTGGGTTTGGCCGGGATTCATCTGATGTAATCAAAAGACTGATAGTCCATGATGCCGCAACCTCTAATGAAAACATATGTTCCCTTGCCTTCGTCCGGATGACTTTACCAAAGCACCTGTTTCACTAGTAAATATATTTAGCCAATTTGAGTAATTATCAAAGGAAAACCACTGCCCTTTAAGCATTTATCAACATGACAATATGTTTCTAATAGAACCTTACCTGGCAGGAGCTGCATTAGAGCTGTACATCTGACAAATAATCAGTGCGTAGGCAACAAGGAAAGCGGAGATCTTCAACATAACCATGGTCCCCTGCAGTGAAACATTTCATCATTAAATAGTTTAAGAACAAACCGAAAATGTTGAGGGGAAAAAATGTCATTGTCAAGCCATCACTGGTGAAAAAGTTAAAAATAAGCACCCTCTTTAAAGCATTATTGGCAAATTTAACTGAGCTTAAAAAACTAAAATAATATTATTTGGAAAGTTATCCACACATTCTCCTGTTTGCTGCAGAAGAATTAGAGCGTGTGTGGTTGGTGCAGACGTCTCCTACTGTCAGGCTCTATGCTATAACTGCAGCATTAAAGATATTAGCCTCGTGATTTCCCTTCCAGCAGGACCCTGTGCATTAGTGTAATGAACTACTGTCTCTGCACCCACAGCCAGGTCTAAGTAGCCGTCCAATTCTCCTTGAGAAAAAAATCCATCGAGCATGCCTCTGTGCAACTACAGAGCCAAAGAGTAATGCATATACCATTAAGCTCTCCCTAACATTTTATTTTATTATTTACACACATCTATGGTACAGTATATTGAGATTCATAAAAAGCATGGCACATTTATTGTGTCAAGCCATAAATAGTTGTTACTTACCTTGAGATGTTCAGCTTCGTGCAATAGATAGAGTATAGAAAAGAGTCGTCCCAAAATAGAGGGGATATTTCAACTTGATGAAATTTTGAGTCTGTTGCATTAAGCTACAATACACCTGCCTATATACCCACCATGTGGGTCTCACTATTGACAGTGTGGGTGTTTAATGATTCTCCGACAGCCAACCAGAGCTCACTGCTCCCTCATCCAACCAATCAGATTGTCCTCGGGCTTCTGGAAAATGATAAAGAGTGTGTCACACTAATGACGTCATTCTTCAATCACAAACTGCTCCATTCACAAAAATTCACCAGCGATCAGCAAAATTCAATATCGTTTAAAAAAAAAGTAAGGGAACTATTTAAAGAAAGTCTATGATCTGTTTTTCTGTTGAGATAATTTTTAGAACCAACCTAATATATCGTATCTCGTTAACTCTCGTATCTATCTATCTATCTATCTATCTATCTATCTATCTATCTATCTATCTATCTATCTATCTATCTATCTATCTATCTATCTATCTATCCGTCTATCCGTCTATCCGTCTGTCTGTCTGTCTGTCTGTCTGTCAACCATTGTGTGCATATGTGATATGGCTCTATCAAACATATAAAGTTGGTATGATACTTCTGTTCCTGCTTGATTCTTCAATTATAATTTTCTAAAATTATACTTTTGGTAATTGTTTAAACCTTGTATAAAGCACATACACAAAACTATTTTAAGAGAGGGGAAAAAAACCAAATGGATTATGTGTGACATTTTCGTAAATCCATTTCAAATTACGTGCCAGACAAATGTTGATGGCAGAAAACAAACTCGAATACCCTTTAACTTTGTATCCTGTAATAACGCATGTGATCAATTGCAACATTGCTCTTGTCCTTATTTGGGTTTCCGTGATGATGTGACCCTTTGTCAGAATCAAAGAGGTTACGTCCATAACAAGCCTTCTATCTCGGTTCCAATTACAGAAGTCTTTGTCTTGAGGCATCATCTGACTCCTCTTCTTTATTGGTTAAGGCCTAATAAACCATTTCCACTAAGAGACAGTGTTTGCGTCACATAGGAACCCCATTAGTCTGGATGAGCCTTTTAGTGCTATCGAACCCAAAGCTGCGCCAATGACGGAATCAGTAAATCTGGGCGACGTGACAGGACCAGGGACCCATGCTATGGACGGAAACTACACTTGCACGCGTGATGAACTCCAGCCTAATGAAGGGTCATTTCCACTAGAGGAACACTTTCCTGAGAGGTACCACGTCCATAGTTCAGTGAGTAAGCAAACAAAGTCGAGAGTTTTCCTTTCCTGCATGAAACTTTGGAGTCAATACTGTAACCTTTTCAAATGTGGTCATGCTTTCATCACTCACTTCAGCCAGCCTTCTGTAAGTTATTTCAGAAGACAGATAATCATTTTGTTTTGAAGCAGAAAATGTTCTTTTAGATTATGTTTGCTCATAGATTATGTTTGCTCATAGGCTGTATCTGCCTATGCACCTACTGTACGTATGTGAGACATCCTTCAGAGTTCATTTGAGGAACGGCATCAGTTTGGTACTGTAGCTGTTATCTTGGTGCAGGAGACGTCCGACACAGCTTTTTTGGTCTGCGTGGCTGTTTAAACACCTGCAGACGGAACGCAGCAGGGATTAAGTGTGATTTGTAATGACTCTGAGAGGAAAACTAAACACAATCCATAACCCTCTCTGAGACAATGAGTAGCCCTAAATGGTCAGCAAGGAGCCAGCACAGTTCATCCTCAGACATTAAGGAAATGAGATTTAATCACTGAGTGTTGCTTATCAATCAACCGAGTTAGAGTTCATCATAATCTCGTCTGTGTGCTTTACTAATCACACACCATCCTTTTATTTAGGCTGCATTAACAACCAATGGCATCATCTGACTGGGATTGGCACGCTACCAAGTCACCAAGGACTAACAAAAAGAATGACTGAGACGCCTCTGATGGTTATTAGCTGCTGCGCCCATTCAAAACTGCTTACTGTATGCAACACTACAAAAATATGCAATATACAGGACACAGCTATTTGTGAAATCTGAAACTAATTACGTTTTTAGCCTTGTCTTTTGCTAAAATCACAGCAAAGGATTTATTTTCATAATATGCCATTGCTCTTCTGAGGCCTCAAATTCCTTTTATTGATTAATTTATGTTGACTGACTTTTCCCTCAGCTAGGCCTATACCAAATCCATAATTAGAAGTGTTTCTTATGGGAGGATAATATTGAATGTTCTAGATGTCCTCATTATATATCACAAACACTATAGTCTTTGAACAGAATCCCCTGAGGCCTGCTGGATGTATCTATCAATACCGATGGAAGGGCTCAAACTTCATAGATAATAAGGCCCAAAGACACCATGTAATAGAGCATCAACAATGTGGAAAATCACATTTCTACTGAGAAAACCAGGAGGATTTATGATCAAATTACTAGGCTATGATGGCTATAGTTAACACTCTGATACGTCATTCACTTATCCTTTAAAAGTATAAAAACATGCAGAGGTTGGTATGATTCCTGTGTTGTGGAAAGACATAACCTAGGCTATGCTTTGTTTTCTTTTCAAACCTATTATTTTCTCAAGACAGCCCTTTACATGGTTTTTGAATATGTGCAGTGGTGCAGAAGCATAATGTTTTTGTTTAAATAATACACTAACATCACCCCACGGATAATTAAAACGATCACAATTCATATGTGCTGATTAATTAATGGGTGCTTTTGTATATGCCTATGGTGACTTGATAAACGTTCTGCGAACTTGCAGGTCTTACTTAGCCTAAAATAGCAGGAAAAAATGCTGACATGAGTGGAGGGTTAAAACCATAAGGTCAAAGTTTGTAGCACAAATCCTACAGTGCAAACGTGTCTGACTCGAAAACTTGGTTTGCAAAGCACACTATCATGAAAAAAAGCAAAAAGTATTCTTCGCCAGGCGGAGCTTTTTCATTTATTTTAAAACAATCGTAAATCATTAACTCTGTGTCCAGTTCTCAGCCAAACTCATATTATATATGGTAATTGGTAAGTGAGAATTCACGGTAGGCCTAGTGATATTTCGTCCGTGAACGAATTAGTGTTTTTGAATAAATAATTCACGTTACTTTCTAACTGACTCATATTTTGCGCTCACTTCAAATCTCTGACTCAGTCGTTATAAACTTGGAAGACAGGAAACCAGTCACTTAAAGGTGGGGTATGTGATTCAATTTTTGTGCATTTTTTCAAAATAACTTGAAATCCTATTCCTAACCCACTTACAGCCACTGAGTTAGAAGCACTGAATGAAAATTAAGCAATTTAATCATCTGTGGAATGGGCAGGACGCGAAAAACTCCAGCCAATTATTTTCAAGACCACCTAGAATCATTGGACAGTAAGTTCGTCAATCAAACGGTCGTACCACGCCCCCCCTCCCCCAGCGCGCGTGACCCCCTTCGCCTTTGTAGTAAATCGTGGGTGGAGTCAGGGCCAGCGTTGGAGGGGTAGGACCATTTGAATTGTGTATTTTCAAAATATGCCAGTCGTTTTCCAAATTATATACCCCACCTTTAAAAATTCAATAAAAGGCAAACAACTGGACCGTTGACTTTGTCAAAGAATTAGCAGACTGACTGACTGTAGCACGAGCAAATAGCATTCGAGTGCGAGCTGTGAAGGAGCATCTCATTGGTTGGAAGGAAATACTAAACGGACACGCCCCCTCCATTGAATGAGTTGATATACTTTTTTTGACACTTGCCGCCCCCTCGCGTAGTTTTAGTAGTCCGTATTCCTCCGCAAAGTAGGAAAAATACAGACGTGGTGTAGTTTGTGGGGACATCTCTTGATGCTAAACACCTTTTCTTAAATTTTAAGTAGACTTGTAGGCAAAAACTTTCCGTCGTCTGCTGTTAAATGAATCGATTCAGGAAATGGTTAACTTATTACATACAAACATAGCCTACTCTCGCCTGTCATAACCTACGGGCGCTACGATGTAACCGCAAAAAAAGGGACCTGCATGAATAATGGCCGAGTCTTTTAATGAACAGATTCAAAAGATTCGATGAATTAGTCACTATAGTTCAAAGAAGAGAAGAGATATCCACTGCAAAGTCCTTTTTTGGTTTACATGGCCATTTAAATATGTTGCAAGTTTCTCAAATACAAAGAAAACCCCGCTTGGAAACGTACTTGAGAACATCTGCCTAATTAAAAGAAATTTGTCTGAATTCTCGCGAATCAATAGTTCTGACAACCCTTTAATCAAACAATGCAAGTTAATCCAAAGAGCTCTTTCCGCCAGCCAATCTTAGCCTTTAAGAGGCGGGGGATATAGAGCAACATGTGCAAGATGATCTCCTAATACACTGTCTGACAGAGAACGGAGCTCTAGAAACTTTTCAGAAAGCACAGATTATCCCAAAGTGTTTAAGTATCTAAAATGGTATCGATTCAACGGTTGACATCTCTGCTCTCTGTGTCTTGGGAGCAAACTCTCGTATGTTTGGGCAGTTTGTTCATTACACTCTTCATTTTGCTGGTGATTTGCCAGCTCTTAAAGCAACGGAGACCCAGAGGGTTTCCCCCTGGACCGACACCTTTACCCCTGATAGGGAATATTCTATCCCTAGCCACCGAGCCTCACGTCTACATGAAGAGGCAGAGTGATATCTACGGACAGGTACGGATGACACTTCACTCTCAGTCCTCAAGTTTACCTATTTACTTGCACATGATCACGTAACATGCACTATAGGCTACAGTAGACTGGCTGCTTTTAACTTTTAACGTTTTTGCTAATATTTATTTGTAGCAACTTGTATGTATTTTCTTTAAAAAAAGGTTATTTTAAGCCACCTAATAATAATAATTATTAATTAACTGTCTACAATGGAAGCGTCCCCTGCGGCGCGTCGCCATGCGCCTTGAGTTTATTATTTTGACGCTGCTCCTCCAGTCATACAATATGCATCTTACTGTAATGTATCTTACTGTCTTGTAATCAATGAAACTGTCTACAATGGAAGCGTCCCCTGCGGCGCGGCGCCATGCGCCTTGAGTTTATTATTTTGACGGTGCTCCTCCAGTCACACAATATATATATAAAATGTATTGTTATTTAGGTGTCTAACTACTATCGTAAAAAATAATAAATGTTTTGTGCAATGTTGGCTACTTGTGGCAAAATACATTTTCTGTAATTGCAGGGATTAATTCCTACAGATGCAGTTGCATGCAGGCATTTTTATTATTATTATCATCATTATTATTATAAAACGTTCGACAGTTATACACTCATTTTATACACACATTTGCTGATGTCCCTCGTTGAGCTCACAGCTGATTGGTCTGTGTTAGTGAATTGGAGGGTTCTAGTCTAGACGCGCCTAGAACTATACATTTTTTAAAGGAACAAAAGAGTGTTGCATTTAGCGTTGCATTTTTGGCAGAGCGCTAAAGCACTCAGTTTTGTAGAATAGCCAAAACATGCTGAGTCAGCATCCCTAATTCGTTTTCTTCACCGTATCCACGAGGGTGAATGTAGTCATCTAATTATACTCCGTTCATTAGTAGAAATATGTTTGGCATTGGAGTGGATTAATGAATATTGCCCTTTTATTATCCAGATTTTCAGTCTAGACCTGGGAGGAATCTCGACTGTTATTCTAAATGGTTATGATGCCATTAAAGAGTGCCTGTATCATCAAAGTGAGGTTTTTGCAGACCGCCCATCCCTTCCTTTATTTCAAAAGATGACAAAAATGGGAGGTAAGTGGTTGCTTATAGAATCATTTATTTTTAGAATGTTTTCCTAGAATAGATCACTGCCGAAAAATCTAGATAGCTAAAGAGTAATAAAAAATGTCCAAAGTGAAAATTCTGTCATTATGTATTCCCCTTATGTCCTTCTAAACTTGTTAGCAGTTTTTTTTCAATGGATTCAATTTAAAAAAAAAATCACTATAAACCATAAACTTTTACAGTATACTCATACACTGTATTCCAAGTCTTCTGAAGCAACATGATTGCTTTGTGTGAGAAACAGACGAAATAAGTCATTAATCACTGACACTTTATATGACAACAAGCTGTTGTAGAGTTCATACATTTTTATCTGTGCAGCTGTCATGGGACTTCAGAATAAAGCATATATATCATGGACTAGTTTAATGGTGGTTTTTTTCCTTTGTTCATAACAGTTATGGTCACTATAAAACGTCTGGGAAAGGAAAAAATCTCCAATTGTTTTATGCAGAAAATATAAGGGAAGTTAATGAAACAAGTTTTCATTTTTAGTGAAGTACTCTTTCAAATATTTAGGTGATTCAGAGAAAACGCTCTGGCACGGTTATGTATGTCAGAGTTTGGGCAATAACTAGAGAAGAGCGGACAGTCACACGAGGTTATCGTAATCAGTATTGCAATTCTTGTAAACTGTGTTTAACCAACGAGACTGCTGTTTGACTAATAATCTCTGGTTAAACATACAGAAAGTTTATCAGATAAACTTTCTTTGTTTCCATTTTTAAGCCAACCGCATTGTTTATTCTGCGTCTAGGACTTCTGAACTGCAAATATGGTAGAGGCTGGATTGAACACCACAAACTGGCTGTGAACTGCTTCCGCTACTTTGGCAGTGGTCAGCGAATGTTTGAGAGGATTTCTGAGGAGTGCCTGTTTTTTCTGGATGCCATTGACCAGCACCAGGGGAAGCCCTTTAACACTAAGCATCTCGTCACCAATGCCGTCTCCAACATCACCAACCTCATTATCTTTGGCCAGCGTTTCACCTATGACGATGGTGATTTTCAGCACATGATTGAGATCTTCAGTGAGAATGTGGAGCTGGCTGCCAGTGGCTGGGCTTTCTTGTACAACGCCTTCCCCTGGATGGAGTACGTGCCATTCGGAAAGCATCAAAAGCTGTTTCGCAATGCCAACAAGGTGTACAACTTCCTTCTGCAAATCATCAATCGCTTCTCACAGAGCAGGATTCCGCAGTCGCCGCAACATTACATTGATGCCTACTTGGACGAAATGGAGCAGAGCGCCACCGATAAAACGACATCTTTTTCTCAAGATAATCTCATTTTCTCTGTTGGAGAACTCATCATCGCAGGCACAGAGACCACCACAAATTGTCTGCGCTGGGCTATGCTCTACATGGCTCTATATCCCAGGATACAAGGTTGGTGCCCAGGGCCCACAAAGCAGTTCTCGTTTACAACATTTTAATGCCGTTGCACTAATGACGTTATGTTTTTTTCTGTGCAGAAAAGGTCCAAATGGAGATCGATTGCGTCCTGAACGGCAGACCACCTGCTCTTGAAGACAAGCAGAGGATGCCATATGTGGAGGCAGTGCTGCATGAAATCCTGCGCCTTTGCAATGTCGTCCCACTGGGCATCTTCCGCGCTACGTCTCAAGATGCGGTGGTGCGTGGCTACACTATCCCCAAGGGCACCATGGTCATCACTAACTTGTACTCGGTGCACTTTGATGAGAAGTACTGGAGCAACCCATCCATCTTCTGCCCAGAGCGCTTCCTTGACTGTAATGGCAAATTTGTCCGGCATGAAGCATTTCTCCCCTTCTCAATAGGTAAACTGCAAACATTTAGGACATCAGCAAATCTAAAACTTGTCACGTTATTCTTCAGTCTAACATATCCATTTTGATGGTCTTTAGGTAAGCGGCACTGCCTGGGAGAGCAGTTGGCCAGGCTGGAGATGTTCTTATTCTTCACCACATTGCTCCAGAGGTTCAACCTTCAGTTCCCCGAAGGCTTTACTCCAAGTCTCTCTCCGAAACTGGGCATGACCCTTCAGCCTCGGCCATACACCATATGTGCCATCAGGAGACAGCAGTAAAACTTCCCCCTTGAGCTCTGGAACACATGCACTCACCTCAGGGGATCCTTCCAAGAAACGTAAATGGCAGAGCAGTTCCCCATCTTAAATTCCATCAGGTTTTTCAATGGGGAATATTGACCTCTGATATTGACTTGTTAAATTCTCTGAACGTGTCCTTTAAAGTTTCACAGAACCCAGCCTGAGAGTGATAAGAGTACTGTTACAGAACACATGGCGTGGAGAGCAAAGAATGAGCACATGTGTGTTACCAAACGAGTACGTACATGAGAGTATCAAGATATAGTGTGGCTTGTATCTTTGACAGCTTCAAAAAAATGTACTGTGTAACCAACCGAACATTGTGCTTGTTAATATGAGAAGAGCTATTGCGTCAATGATTGACAGGGTTTACCTCTATAATGGTTTAGAGGTCTGTCTTTTTCAGCATTCCTTGAATTCCGCCTTTTCTGGAGTCGGGCAAGTGAGAGGAGAACAGCTGCCTTTCCCAGAAAGTTTTGGAAATGTTTCATGACTCCTGTTGGTTCAATGCCATATATCAGTTTTGCAATAATAATGGCCCTGTCCCTAGTTTAGTCCCTCAGTGGAAAGAGATTATCAAGAAACATGAGCTGCAATATAAGAGGAAAAAATGGTGCTATTGTGAAAAGCTGACTCCAATATACATTTTTATAGTACAATATCATTTTTGATTTTACCTCACATTTTAACCAGTTTTTGTGATTATGATCAAAATGAAATTAAACAAAACCTGAAAACTTTTATAAATACACAATTAACCTTTGTTGTGCGAGTTGTTTCAATGCTGATCCTAAGCTTTTTTTTTTTTTCCTCATCCTGCGGCCTCTTTCAACTGTGCTGGAATTTTCCAAAGCCAAGTTATACACCATATAAACCTAGCTGAAATGACTCGTAGTTCTGTGAATTTATAAATTTAGCACACTTCAAAAATGAATGGTTTTCAATGGCAGTTCTTAACTGTCTTCACTTTGACAGTAGTGTTTGATAATTGTGAACCTACAGTATGCAATGCATGTAGCTTTTTTTAGTATATATATATATATATATATATATATATATACATATTCTCATGCAGTGCCTTTAGAATCCCCATGTTGTCACAGTAAAAACATTTACGGGCCAAATAATCTTTCCAGTCTGTGTTATTACTTACACAAACAGCACAGTATCGGAAACTCAATTAAAAACAGAGTGACGGGTAGGGGAAGCGCTGCTTTGGGTAAGCTGTCACAGTGATTCTGTCATCTGAAGAGATAAGCCTGGCCTTTCATACGACCTACACTTGGGGACTCATCATCCGCTGACTGTCATCTTACAGGCAGTTCCTCCCATGAGAACACTTGGGTTTTCATCTGAGCACGAAAGAAATAAGCAGCAACCTGCAGCTAGACGATGCTCAGTAGCACATAGATAATGTCAAAAACATGTTGCGTCATTGAGATAATAGCGAAGACATTTTGCTTGTGTCTGGAATTCTCTTAATAGGTGAAAGGTCATGTTTAATGCTTGGTCATTCACTGTGGTGGCGTGATTAAAACACTTTATTTGTACCTGGATAATGTGGTGTGCACACGTTTTATGATTTTACTATTAATGAGACCAGGGGTTTTCAAACATTTTGATGACAAGGGCCCCCAAATATTTTGATCATCTTGGAGCCCCCTTCCTGAAATATTAAGGTTATTTTATATTTTCCATGTATACAGAAAACCCTGAGGAAAATATCATGTGACGTCATAAAAACAAGTAAATACTTTCCAGATCTTTTTTTATTATTAACAGCACAACTTTATTTGTATAGTTTTGTGAATTTTTGAAAGAAATTAATCCTTCAGCAAGGATGCATTAAATTGATCAAAAGTGACAGTAAAGACATTTATAATGTCATAAAAGATTTCTACTTCAAATAAGTGCTGATCTTTATTGAACTTTCTATTAATCAAAGAATCCTGAAATATACACACACACACACACACACACATATATATATATATATATATATATATATATATATATATATATCATGGTAAGTGGTGAGAAATATTTCTTGAGCACCAAATCAGCATATAAAAATGATTTTTGAAGGATCATGTGACACTGGAGACTAAAGTAATGGTTGCTGAAAAACATTATATCGGCTTTTACTGTATATTTGATCAAATTAATGCAGCCTTGGTGAGCACAAGTCTTAAAAATGACGTTTAAAAATTAGTGCTGTCAATAAATTTCATTAATACCTTCAGTGCACATATGAACTTTGGCAGCCCTAAAACACATTTTGTGAATTCTTTTTTCTTGTTTTTGCAGGCATTTAAACACTCCCCCTCTCGTGGTCCCTGGACCCCAGTTTGAAAACCCCAGACTAAAAGCAAACATCCGCTCCCATGCATAAACAGAACAAAAACAAAAGACACAGACAGACAGAAATCAATTGAGAGTAGAACTATTGTTTAGGGATGGTGCTTTTATGACAGCTATAAATAATAACAAAAAAGTCAATTCTCCCCCACAACCCTGAAAAGGCTGAATGGTTAAATTGGACATTGCTATCTAAATGCTACATAAAAAAGTAAATGCCATCATAAAGGTTCTGATGACAGGAACGTTGGAGGTTACTGTGTTGCGACGAATGCCCCACAGTGAGATACCACAGTCTGCTTTGACGGTCGAGCAAGTGGTCAACACGAGGGGATGGTGGTGCTGTGATGCTCTGATCTGCCGGGTGGGTTGTTGGGTTTTTACAAACTGAGCCACTTTTTAGTCCCAGATCTAAGAAATTATGAACACACAGTCGAGATAGAGAGAGCGAGATAGATAGTGAGAGAGAGAGAGAGAGAGAGAGAGAGAGAGCACCACAAGCTGCTTTGGGTGCACACAAGCCCCAAACACAGAACACACCCTGAGCACAGGCCAAAAAAGTGACTAATGAACAAACCCACAAATGGAGACAGAGACATTTAGGCATCCGGCATCGCTGATAGAAGCTCGGCGAGCTTTGGAAATAAGGGGTGTTCGGCAAAGAGTGGTTATGGGCAGGAACAAAAGACAGTGCACCCAAAATAAACAACTAACAAACTGAAAAACACAACACCCAAACACATCCACATCTGTAAATAGCATTAGATTTTTTAAAAACTCCTGAAACAAGATGATAATTACATGGTCTCAATGTACAATATATGTCAGCCGTATGTAGAAAACAGACGCATTGTTGATTAATTAAAAAATATATAATATAATATAATATATATATATATATTTATATATGCAAGTATTCGTTCTGTGCAGAGGTTAAACACTTGTTTGGTAGTAAAATGTGCACATTTATATCTTTTTTTACTCTTAAATATACTAGCTTGATTTACACTGCCTACTTGAGAACTTTCCTCTACAGAGACAAAATGAGTTTTGTCGAGATGAGGCAGACCGAGAGATAAAGAGACCCGGAGCCGGTTAGTCTCCACCTCCCTGTCCTCCCCTCATTATTCTAGTGGAATGCCTAGAGTTCTTGCTTCAGACAAAAAATATAGAACTTTTAGTATTAAACCTGCCTTATGGTGAAGAATAAGAAAATACGAAAGAAAGAAAAAAGTACAGCTTTCAAGGTGAAACCCTGGATTACTTGAAACTGGCCAGATTATGCATTTGGCAATAATTAGAGTAAGTACAAGCATGTGTCCGTACGTTCAAATAATGCCAAACGTGAAGTAACCCCAAAGCAATGTTTAGTCTATGACTTGCGTACTTAGTCAAACATTTTGTTTTCAAAAACAATCCTGGGTTCCAATTCTTATCAGTGGGTCTTTGGAAATAATAAACATGGATAAATTGGTCTGGAGCAGCTGATAAGGAAGGGGCTTAATATCCAGGACACTACACTTTGAGGGAGCATCTCTTTTTGTTAACGACTTTCAAGTTATTCATACAAAAAATATAATTTATTTCTGTCCCGCCTCTGAAAAGAATGTTCGACGTGCAAGTTGAAATTGCAGAATAAAATTTTCGCAAAAAACAAGGATCGATCCTTTTACATGAATCCTGAGTAACCGTGAAAAAATATATCTATTTAAACGTAAAAAAGGAGAAACGTCCCTTCATTTGAACAGCATTCCTGTCTCATTAGCTATGCTTTTAAACACAGACGGACTTTGCAGATAAGATTCAACGATTGGCAACTCAGCGTTCCTGAAGAGGACAAGGTGGGGAAAAACACACAACAAATGAAATGAAAGAATGAAAACTATCTTACAGACAACAAAGGCAAACAAAAAAATGCAGGAAAGTGATTAACATGAATAAAAAGCATCCAAAACGATGCAGAAGTCAGGTCATTTTTCAGTCAAAAATGTCAGCATTTCCACTTGTCCTAGTGACTCTGTTCAGTAATACAGTGTTTTATGTCGCCAGCATGAATTGGGGACTGCACATACAGTGCAGGGTACATAGCCCATTTTCTGGACCACAAGAAAAATAAAAACAAACTATATATATATATATATATATATATATATATATATATTTGAAGTTCAGACAGGCACATTTTGAGTTATGCTTCCTGACACTGAGCCTGAAAAGGCATCAGTTGTAGTCTTTATGTTTTTGAACTGTTCGCTTTGGTAACGGGTGTCAATTATGTCATTGTCTCTTGTTTTTTCCAGAGTCTTTTTTCGTGTCCTATTTGACTTAAGTACCTACAAGAGAGATAAGAGCTCTACGTTGAAGGCAGCATCACAGCCAGGTAACCATGGATGGCACGATTCTCCCCTCCCTGTTTTCTTCTCTGTCTTGTTTTAATCTCATAACACGATTCTGCGTCTTCAAAGCTCTGTTCGTTCTCCGCTGATTCTCCATGGGGTGAAAGTGCATAGGAGTGGGGTTCCCACCAAAGGGTCCTCTCACAGTAGTAAGGCCTTTTTTTCAACACAATGTGAACTGCATTAGCTTCAGAGTGTCGGCACAGTGACGAATTTCAGCATGGGGAGATCCGCTAGGGTCTTCCTCTGGGTGTCAATGCGTGTGTTTGTGTAGGTGAAGGAGAGGGAGGGGTCATCCCCTCCATTTAAGCCCCTCAATGAGCTTCATTTCTTGACCTTCTCCTCTTGCTACTGCCTTTCCTCCTCCTCTGTTTCCTCTTGAATGACCTGAATGTCATCGGAGGAAGAGGTGGATGGAGGAAGGCTTGGGCTCTCGGATTGCTGCTGCTGTGTCTCCAGCTCTTTGGCCTTCTCCTCTTCTTCGATGGTCTTCTTCCACACCTTGTGGTTCTCTGTTAAGTGCTGCATGATGTTGCAGAACAACCGACGTCGACCCTTCCTCCTCTCTGTAAGGAAAACACAATTAGTGTGTGCGACATCTAAGCTGAAGTATTTGGGGGGGGGAGCATTCTATTACAGATTCTACAAGAGCTATGAAAACTTATGAGCAGTGTTGGTGAAAAAGTTACTTTTAAAAGTAATGACTTACAATATTGTGTTACTTGCCAAAAAGTAACTAATTGCTTTAGGTACTTTTTATGGAAATTATTGCATTATGTTACGTTTGCATTACGTGTTCCCACCTGGACTGGAACGAAAAAGTAATAAAAGTTGTGAAATGAATAAGCCTCAGGCTGAAGCAAACGCATGTTCTCCCCTGTCCAGTAGAGGACGCAGCTCAAAAAAAGCTTTCGGCTGTGCTGCCATTCTGGATTGCAGAAGAATATGACACAGAATAAAGTTCAATGCTCTTACTTCAGCAAAATAAATAAATTAAATGCAAATGTGATATTGGTAATGTGATATTGGTGATATCTTATCGGTATGGTGGAATTGGATCAACAAATGTCAGCAGCAGAGACTAATAAATTAAGTTAAATACAGTATGTTAAGTATTTTGTGTATTATGTAAAATATTTCATTACTGCAGGTTTGCATAATAATCTGAGTTTGTATTTCACTATTCTTATTCATTTTAAGGAATACTCAATCTGTTTTTGTGCAAGTGAGATGAGTAAATACGTGCTCACGTTTAGTCTAGAACTACAATAACCGTCATATTTACACAGCGTACACAACGCCTCTGCACTTACTCCTGAATCCTGATTTCTCTCAAAATGGGGATAGAAGAGCTGGTCAATGAATGTGAAAAAGTAACTTTGGCACAAACTTGATTCTACATGCTGTAAATGCATCTGGAACTGTAAACAACCCAGATTAAATTTGAGAAATTGCTGCGTGCAAAACATAAGTGCTTCCGAATTTTGAATTGTACCAAAGGGCCTTTCAAATAAAATGCATTAAGGTTTGGCTCAACCCACTTGCCAGGGTTCCTTTGAGAGAGATAGAAGAGAGCTTAGCAGACAAACCAGACATTCTGTTCTCTGGGTTGAACAGCAAAAAATGTATGCAAGCCTTTTGTCCAAAAGGCCAACACAATAGTTAACATTAAACCAAAGTAAAAAATGCATTCATAACTCTTATATTTGGCACACCCATACGTATAATAATAATATTCATTCGGGAAGTGCACCATTTTTCTCCAGAGGCTGGACGCAGTAGGACATTTATATGCTGAAATATATTTCTGGTCCTGAATGCATGTTAACATGTATCTGCACCACAGGTCGGCTATGAAGGCCTATGGAGGTGCCTTGGGGAAAACTGCTCACCACACATCCGATCATTGCTTGGTTTGAAATGTCCCCTTCCAGACACTTGATTTCATGGTTGTACGGGAAAGTGTAAGAAAAACGCTTAGCCATGTTGCATACATGGGAAAGAGACCTTGAACTAGAGGAGGTAATCATGGATTGGGGAAGTGTATGGGGCAATATTTTCACCTCATCTAGGAATCCTATTCACCAACTTATTCATTGCAACTTCTGTCACAAAAAATATTGGACGCCACTTAAATGGCATCGCTTTAAAGATTTTGGACTGAGCCTTATCAAAAACTATTGACTTTTCTATACTGCTGAACCCCCGGTGAAAGACAGGTCTATTTTTGCCAATATAATGTTGGAAATATCCACGGCTCGGGTGAATTTTGCACAAATCTCTACATTAAAGATCTGGACTATAACTGCTGAGAAGATTTCCAAGTATATTGCACATAATAATTACCAGGACTCAAAGTAAATACCCTACCACCTTATCTGTTTCTGTGATATTATCTACCTAGTATGTATCCCACTGTAAAGAGACCACGTGGCTAGGCAGAATGGGAGAGGGAGGCTGAGTTGGGATATTGAATTAGTCACATGCATTCATGTTCACATTCTGGCTTGTTTATTGTTAATAATAAAGTAACTCAGATATTATGTTGTAAATCTATAAGTAATGCATTACTTTACTAGTTACTTGAAAAGTAATCTGATTACTTAACTTGTGTTACTGGTAATGCATTACCCCCAACCAGGGCTGGACTGGGACTAAAAATCGGCCCGGGCATTTTGGCCCAGACTGACCCACTACATATAATCATAAACACAACCGATCTTTTCACGCCCCTGAATATGTATACTAACTCCTATTAAAACCACTAATGCCATGTAGCCTAATGAGTGAGTAGGAATGAGTAAGAGTTAATAGATGAAATAAATACAAATCGAACTACTCCACAATGATGAATCCTAAAACAAGCTATAAGCTGCATTGGCATAGCAATACCAGTGTTTGACCCAGTATTTTTGGTAAATCTGTGGTGGGTGGACCTCTGTCCCTTTAGGGGGGGGGGTTCTGGGGAGCCCGAACATGGTTTACAAACGCGTCTCATTACAATTCTAGTAAAATGTGTAATCGTCAACTATGCAGATGTGTAAATAATGCGTAACTGGGTAATGGGTTCCTACACTCATCGCCTCAGTGCTCTGAAAGTTGCCTAGTTCTCCTTACCACAGTTCTCTACACTCACTCATTCTCTCCTGATCCTCCTCAATATCCTCATCAGACACTTGAAGGGCCCGTTTCTTTTTTTCACGCAATTTCTCTGCACATTCCTTGCGTTTCTTCTCAATCTCTGACTATTTTGACAGATACACACTGACACTGCACGCTCACTCAGAGCCCAAAGGGGGAGGAGTTTAAAGATGTGATTGGACCAGCCCAGTGCCAATCAAGAAAAGAACCAAGGGGCCGCTAATCTACGTGTTTCATGGGCCGGTCTGTTAAAAAAACTTTTTTTGTCCAATGTATTACACCGGCACAAAGATCCCAGCGGCGCCAATTAAGCAGAACTAAATGAATGGGCTGCCGATGTACGAGTATTATGGGCCGTTTAGACAAAAACTTTTTTTTTTTTAAGAATGATCTGTATCGGCCCAAAAAGCACGTCGGCCCACTGGGAAAGTGCCCGGTATGCCTGATGGCCAGTCCAGCCCTGCCCCCAACACTGCTTATGAGCACAGGTGGATAGCCGTACTTGGTTCAAGATCCTCGTCCAGCTCTTCATCTTCCGTTTCAATGTCTTCTGTGTCCTCTTCATCGTCTGAGCCTTCCTCATCAATCCAGTATCCTGGCAGCAGGCCTGCAGCATCATAGGAGTTACAAAGAGGCCCAACGATGTGCGTGATAAAAGACTCCTGCAGCTTTGCTAACTGTGGTGCCGAGCGGTCCATGAAAGGACTGATGGGTAATCCTAGATTGGCTTCCTCGTCACCCTATAAAGATAGAAATGCAAAAATGCACAAATGTTGAACTCATGTTGCCGCAGCTGAAGTTGTGTAATAAAGTGAAAAGGACATACCTGCTCATAAAACTCATTGACGATACCCTCTGTCCATTTGAGGTGAAGGCTGCGGTCTTTGGCTGGCCCATTGATATCTGCCAGCTTAATGCACACTTGGCACACTAACAACCTGTCATTTTCATTAGTCCAGTCGATGCCTGGACTATTCACATCATTAACCTGAAAAAAGAAAAATATCAATCAGAGGATTAACCACAAGAAAGCACCATTTTCTGCAGTAGGCATGTAATTAAGATTTTTCATGTTTTTGACCAAGGCTGCATTTATCTTATCATAAAAACTGTAAAAAAAAATAAATAATAATTTTGTTAAATATTATTACAATTTAAATTTATTATTTAAAATATTTTATTTTACTTTATTCCTGTGATGACAGAGCTGAATTGTCAGCATCCATTGATACGGTTTTCAGTGTCAGATGATCCTTCTGAAATCTCTTTTATGTTGATTTAGTGCTAAAGAAACATTTCTTCTATTAATCAATTTTGACAAGTTTTTGCCTAATATTTTTGTGTAAACCTTGTTACACTTCCGTTCAAAAGATTGAATAAAAAAAGAAGAAAAATAATACTTAATACTTTTATGCTTTAAATTGATCAAAGTCACTAAAGACATTTAAAATGTTACAAACTGTTTCTATTAAAAAATGCTGTTCTTTTGAACTTTCTATTAAAAAATGCTGTTCTTTTGAACTTTCTATTCAAAAATGCTGTTCTTTTGAACTTTCTATTCAAAGTATCCAGAAAGAAAGCATCATGGTTTCCACAAAATATGAAGAAGCGAAACCTGTTTTCCACACTGATAACAATAACAACTGCTATTAATTAAAGGTGGGGTATGTGATTCTCTTTTTTGTCATTTTTTTCAAAATAACTTGAAATCCTATTCCTAACCCACTTACAGCCACTGAGTTAGAAGCACTGAAATGGAAATTAAGCAATTTATTCATCTGTGGAACGGGCAGGATGCATTAACTCCAGCCAATCATTTCCAAGACCACATAGAATCATTGGCCAGTAAGTTCGTCAATCAAACGGTCCACCCACTGGAAATATTAAAAATGCTGGAAAAGGGGGCAGAGACCAGCGGAGGGGTGGGGGGGGGCTTAGGGGGGGTGGGTGCACCTGAGATGCATCTCTTTGTATGGAACCTGCCTACGTCACCAACAACCGGTACGTCACGAACCACCGCAACCACCAATAGGAAAATTCAACTGCAGTAGCCACTGGGCAGTACTCAGACGTTTTTAAACCATATATTGTAGAATTAAAACACTTTAAAGCCAAATGTCAAAAAATTTACTGGAATCAATGACCAGCATTTATGAAGCTCCATTCTTACAGATCATTAACTAAAAAAGTTGTTGTAGTGTTTAGTTACCCTTTAATACCAAAAGTGGAATAACAGAAATTGTTTCAGTCTGTTACTCTGTCCATCTGTTTTTTGAACACAAGGATGTTTTCTGTTCTAATACATGTGCCGTTTTACATTAAGATACTTACCGTAGTTTGCAAGTGAAACAAGTATGCTCGTTTCATTCGACTAGCTGAGGCCTTTCCAATGACAGATGATTATCTGATCTGTATGATGATTTTACCGAAACGTAAATTATATTTATTGGTATTGACCCACAACAAGCTGTTGTGCTCGTTACTGATTATTGATATTGGTTATTGATACCCTATCAGTGCACCCCTACTACCTACCTTAGAATTAAACTCTGCTAGGAAGTCAAAGTGCTTCTTCAGGTCTGTAGCGAGGATGGCCTCGATCACTAGGAATCGAAAGCGCTTAAACTCAACATGGTCCAAGCTGCACAGGAAGTTGAACTCAGGTTGGGAAAGAAACAGGCTCCAGGCAGAGGCTGCATGGTGGTTCTCCAAAACCGAACGGTCATTATACAACACCGCCTGTGTGAGAGAATGTGTGTGTGTGTGTGTGTGTGTGTGAGAGAATGTGTGTGTGTGTGTGTGTGTGTGTGTGTGTGTGTGTGTGTGTGTGTGTGTGTGTGTGTGTGTGTGTGTGTGTGTGTGTGTGTGAGAGAATGTGTGTGTGTGTGTGTGTGTGTTAGAATGTGTGTGTGTGTGTGTGTGTGTGTGTGTGTGTGTGTGTGTGTGTGTGTGTGTGTGTGTGTGTGTGTGTGTGTGTGTGTGTGTGTGTGTGTGTGTGTGTGTGTGTGGAGATGGAAACAGGGAAAGAAAGAGAAGAAGAGGGTAAGAGTGTGCATGAGTCGAGAAGTTGCATGCTCTGATTACAAAATCATATGCTTCTGATAAAAGATGGGCTGGCTTCACTTCTTGACACAACAGTGTGAAAACTCGATAACCAAAACTGTGTTCATAAGCTATTCAGAACGAATTTAACTATACAAAATCCATAGTTCTTCTAAACTGCAAAAAAAAAAAAATCTTTTACTAACCTGAGGAGCGTTAGTGGCTACGAGAAAGGCATTTGTGCGACCAGGGTGATCATAGTCATGCATAGCAGCTGCTACATATAGTGCCATGAGTTCCAGCGCAGGGACATTCCAGGCCAGACAGCCGTAACTGTCATCCGAAAAGGAGGAGCTTTTGGACGTGGCATATGCCACCCTACCTGAGGAAATTCCACTGTCCGAATCTAATAAAAACAAAAAATGACCATGTAAAACCAGTGATGAAACACTATTACACATCCATTCCAGGTGACAGTCCATTCCTAAATCAAAACATTATCTTAAACCACCTAGTTGACACAAGCAGCTTGCTTTGTTTTAAAAATGCGAATTAGCCGATAAGTCACATTTTGAATGGTGAAAATTATCACGTGATTAGCCAATAATAATACTGAAAACTAAACTCAATTTATTTAATGCTGTAAGTGAATTTAGACATCACAATATTATAATAAACGTATTTCAAAATGAATTTCCTGTGCTGTACAAGATCACATTTAACATTGTTTTTAAAGATTATCTTTAAGTGAGTTTTAGATGACAGCAAAAGTAATCTATGGAAAAACCAGGGGAAATGGGCATGTGCAATATTGGCCAAATATATCCAATATAGACCGATACCTGAAAAAAAACCTATATAACTAAATGACTATATGAATTTAATACTATATATATAAACTATATGAAATATGTTCAGCAAATGAAAAAATAAAAAAACTTGCCAAAAAAGAAACAGGTCCGTTTATTATTTGTTTATATTCAAGCATGTTTTCAGTGTTGCTAATTCAAAATTGGAGTGCATAGGCCTTAAACATCACTAATGAAATAAGAGAATCAAACACGCCAAGAGGTTGCAATTAAGCTGACTGTTTTTACAGAAAATCAAATACTCTGAAATCATACTCCACCATCTCTTTCCCAAAGATTTTGGAATATTTTGTAACTCTGTACTTGAGCCAGCTAGTGAAGTCACTGGTCTCGGTGTGATTCAACACCTCTGCTTGCCAGAGATGGCTGCTGCGTGGAACAGCAGCAGAGTGAGTCAGAGTGAACTCCATTTGAGAAATTACAAGGGCCATCAGCAGACTTAAAATAAGCCCCGGACATGCTGAGCCAGCAGCCACCTCAGATCTCAATCGCAACAGATGATTTCTAATCGGACAGCATTTGCGCCGCTAGCTAGAATAACAAAGACCGAGCAACGGCCTCTAATTTATTTCTGATGGATCAGGAGCTATGCTAAATATAATTATAGACATAAGTGAGGAAACCAATGCTCTAACCTGAATCTGTCCATCATGTACTCTATATTAGGTTTTATCCAGTACCTTATCCAAGGGCACAATGATGGTTGACCATGAATCGGTCATTGTGGGATTTGAACCTACATCCTTTCAGATACCAGTCCACTATACCACCGCGCCTCAGTAATGCTCACATACCTCAAAGTTTCTTTATGGCAAAACTGTAATAGAGTATGAGAGCACAGTTGTACCTGTATCACTTCCTGTGACATGCTCATTATGGATCTGCTGAAATCCTGGGATTGGCTGGGTGGTAAGATACCACACTGCATGAAGGACGTCGGTGGCATGGACCCGGTTGTGATCTGAGTGGAGAGCAGATAAAATAACACATTAATGCTTCGCTGGAATAATTTCCAACCGTTCTCAGTTTCACATGACACAAATCTGCACAGTGGTCTAATTTAGGAAATACTGGAACAATTCTAACCCAGTTTTCAAGTTTAACTTTAACAAGATTTTATTTTTCTCACAGGGGATATCACGATAGCCGTTCTCCAGAACGCAAAAGTACGTCATGAATTCCCGCACAGGGATTTTGAAGATTTCGAACAGACCCGTGTCCTGGAACAAAGTGTACGCCACCTGAGAGAATGTAACAAACAGAACTTCATTAAGACAAGACATGCAGTGAGCCATTGAGTCCCTGCAGATTCATGTTTATTGGCACGCTGTACTGAGAGAGACCACTAGCATTAAATGAAATGCCATTCACATCAGATCAGACAATAAAAGTGTGTAATTGGTTGGATTTAATGAAACGGGAATGGTTTTAATTATCTTAAAAAGACCCATGTTTTCCACCAAAGTGATGAAAAAAACTCTCAATTTGACTAATGCTGATTTCCAGAACTCAGGCATTTCATTAGCTTCATCATGTCAATAGGATTTTTTAATGCTTAATATTTCGAATTACAAAGCACTAACATAGCTGAGAATCCTGCCAGTCTTCCCTCCCGTAATGTCCATCAGCTCAAAGATCTGGAAGTTCCAGGTGTTGATCTTTTCCATGAGTGCTTCATGCTCCACCAGCATAGAGTCCAACCTGAACTCCTCATTTCCCTGCCAGAGATCAATCAATCACAGTCAGCAGACAGAAGGTAGAAGGTTTTGCAGTAATCTCAGCTTAGTTTTACAGAAAATGTAATGCCCGGCAACTTTTCCAGAGATAACAACGAAAATATTTGACTAAGTCGGCTAAATTTATGTTGTCCTCACACACTCTTACTGTAGACCCCTTTGAGCAGAACAATAAACCGAGGGTTTGAGGAGAGATCCACTCAAGAGCCACAGCTATAAATCCAGCAACCACATAACAACGCAAAAAGTATGGGAATGCAAATAAGCGCTCTTCTTCTAAACTCAACTCGGCTTGTTCAACAGCTGGCCACTTTAACAACTGCCAGATTGGCCAATAAAAGGAGCGGGAGGGCGGTGGAATCGAGATGAGGCATTTGAGGTAACGAGAAAGAAAAGCTCTTCTCTTGTGGGGCTTTCTAAGGCGAAACGGCACTTAATAAATTCAAATTACTTGTCCACAAGCAACACTACATCTTGATTTCAGTTCCTGAGGCAATGTTTTAGACATTAATATAATGAAACCATGTGGGGATAAAGTGCAGTTCACCGTGTGTGCGCTTTACCTCAGAATCCAATGAGGTCTGCTCTGTACTGGAGGTCTGTTCCTCTTCCTCGGTCTGACTATTTAGCTTTTCCTCCGCTGTGTCTGGAGTCCTTTCCTCCTGAGACTCAGCCTCCACGCTCTCCTCTCGGATCAGGTTTTCCCCACCATACTCTGCTCCTTCAGCTAAGAGCAAAAGCATCGTTTTGAGCGTTAAACCAAAGGATGGACTCAGGAATGACTATATTCCTATACATTCCTGAAATAGCTTAATAACTTTACCTGAGCGTGTTCTTTGCATCTCATTGGCTGTTGGTTGATGGCCCTCACCCATTTCCACATTGGCCACACCTTTCAGCATCTGTCGGCCACAACTAAAAAAATTCAAAAATTATTTATCTTATAAGGTGCAGCTTCATTGGTCTACTCGTCAGAGAGAATAGGGAAAGGGTTCTAGAAGTTACAGTACCTGGTGCACAAGGGGGCCGAGACATGACCTCGATACGGTTGCTGGAAATCAGGTGAGCTCAGCGTGTAGCCCAGTGGTTTGTGCAGGTTGACACTAGGCTTGGTGAGGAAATCAGCAGTGTCTGGGAACTCCACCGGAGAGCGAGTGACCAGAGACAAGCCGGAAGCAGCAGAGAGACTGTGACTTGGGGAACTGACGGGGCTCAGGCTGGGAGAAGCACCTGTATATATATATATATATATATATATATGAGAAAAAAAATCTACTTAGTTATCAAAAAAGTAATATATACAAAATAATCAGATGGACTGCTATGATGACATATAACATATTTGTCCATTTCAGAATCAAAATCATTTTGATATTTTTGTGGGCTTTAAGTCAAGGTGTTGTAATTGTACAAAGGTCTGTAAAGGTCTCATTAACATACTGAAATTCTTGAAAAAGAAAATCTATTATCATTGCTTGTCTGTCCAAGTAAATAAATGATGTGTGATCAACATACTGTACAGGTAGCCATTGTGTTGTCCTGCAACAAAACAAGTAGAAAGGACCCTCATGCATGGGTGTTTGGGTCATTATGTGTCATTATACATTTATAAACCTTAAAAAAAATAGGATTGATTTTTTTTTTACTTTTTACTGTTACACTATAAAACTCTTTAGATTGACTTATCTGTAGAATACATAAATGTACACTATAGATTATAATATAAACTTAAAAAAAGAAAGAAAAAGAAAGAAAACAAAATTTGATTTCTAAGACCTTGGCTCAGGTGTTGCATATGAATATATTTTTTTTCAACATCTACCAAGACATCCTTGTTTGTCATTTGCCAACATAAGGACATAGCTGTTGCAGTAAAGCCATCTAAATCAGCCTGACTATTCTCATATATTTATTTGAAAAAATATATATATATGAAGGGAAGGTTATTTCACTCTTGATTGGTGCTGACCTGGTCTTCTGGGTACAGTGTGGCCGTAGGAGAGGGTGACGGAGGACGATCTCTGTTTAGGTATAGTCAGCAAGTTGCTGTTGGGCCCATTAGAAACACAACTCTGGCTGTAAGAAAAAAAAAAGTATATAAGTCAAAGCACCTATGTGCTTAAGTATGTGAGAAAATCTGTGCAATTAATTTTAACATTGTGAAATGTGTTAGAACAAAGCTGAGATTACTACACTTTCATTGAGAGCTGAAAGCACAATTAAGTGATTTAATAAATCAAAATATTTAATAGTTATGCAAGGGACGAGTGATCTCAATTTACTTTAGATGAAGTTTCTTTTTGGGATTCTAAAACCACCTGCTAACAAAATTCTTTTTAACACTGCCACCTTATGGACAAGCAGTAAAATTACAGAAAGCAAATTGTCCTAATAAAATCTTAAAGCTATTGCCTTATAAAAACCTTTCATGATATTATAATCACATTTAGTGTCGACTACCAATCCACAGATACAAATCCACTTGTGTTCCTGTCCTCGTCCGCCCTAGAGGAGTACAGAGAGTGCACTAAGGTCTGTTAAGAGTGTAGTTGTGAGGCCTGACCTGCTGAGCTCAGAGAGAGTTCTCTTTCCATTGGTTCGTTCCCAGCGTGAGGAGGCAGACTCCATTGGGGGCAGAGAAGAGGAGGCTGAACTGCGCCTCAGCTGAGGGGTAGGGAGACTGTTCCTGCTGCTCAGACCCTGAAAGTGCACAGTCGTTTAGTAAGTACTCAATAAGCAGACGTGACTTACAGTACACCTGTTACAGAGAAAATCCCTTTGGAGCTACCTAGGGAACAACTGTGCTCAAGGGCACAACAGTAATGGCTCATGTATTACTACTTGCAGGGATCGAACCAGCAACCATCCTTAAGTCCCCTGGTACTGTGCACTTAGCCCCAAGTTGATGAGCCAATATTTCAAAACACTCTTCTAAATTATTATAGTGAAACATTACTACAATACAAAATAACAGTTTTCTTTTTTAATTTATTTTGAAATGTAATTAATTCCTGTGATGGTACTGTACTCCAGTCTTCAATGTCAAATTATCCTTCAGAAAAATAAATAAATAACTCAAAATAATTTTGTAGAACCAGTGATTTTTTTTCTTCAGGATTCTTTGAAGAAAAGACCGCTAAAAGAGCAGCATTTATTTGAAATTGAAATAATTTGAAACATAATTTTTTTTTCGGTGATCTTTCTGAATAAAAGTATCAATTTTGGTAACACTTTATTTTACAGTGTTGTTACATGTTACATGTACTTACCACAGTAATAACAGTAAATTATGCATAATTACATGAAACTAACTCTCAACCAAATCCTAATCCTACCCTAACCCTTTAGTAAGTACATGTAGTTGCTTATTATTACTCAGTACTTAAATATATAAATTACACTGTAACAATGACACCTTAAAATAAAGTGTAACCTTACTTTCTTTTCTTTTTTTTTTTAAATCATACTGACCCAAAACTGATTGGTAGAGTATATTTTTACCATATGGGTTTTCAGCTGACATTAAAAAAATGTATTTAATGGTATCAGTCCATACTGGATATATAATGGCAGAATTTCAAAATGTAATTGTGCATACTAATTTCCCATATTTTCTCAGACAAAAGGATGAACATCCATTTGTCATATAGTACATTATAATGTGATGCCTAAAAGCATTTAAAACAACTGATTTTACTTTTTAGTATTTCAAATTTAAATTATTTTGACAAAATAGTAAAAAAAAAATATATATATATATATATATATATATATATATATATATATATATATATATATATATATATATATATATATATTTGTATAGTCTTTTTGTCAGTTATCGACCATAACATGTATATAATTATTAGCTTACAAGTATTGGCCATAATACCAGTGCATAGAAAAATACATTCAATTATAAAATCATTATAATTAGGGGCCAAGTACCAAAGATGCACAGGCATGTTCTTATTTATTAATTATAATCATTTTATACATTTATATCTAAATCATATGTAACTATTGGCCCTTGAGTAGTTTCAATATAGAAGCTACATTCTGATAATGTCTACTTTTCCAAAAGTGTAGCTTGACCTGAACTACTTCAAATTATGAGTAACTTGTAGTTTCAGAGTCTCTTCCCCAACACTACGGCTCACCTACCTTCAGTGGCTTTCTCTCTAATCTCTCTGAGGGGTCTTCCATCTCAGCACAGGGGTAGAAGCCGGGGAAGGGTGTGAATGGGTTGACCCGTGGTCGGCAGGACCCAGAGAACGTTCCCATGAGGCTACTGACGCTGCGCAGTGAGGAGAGGACGTGGGGTGAGAGAGAATGGTCCATCAGCAGGTCTGAGACCAGGTTCCTGGCCTCGTTTATCACAGATAGATCCACGCCATTCCCACTCACTGCACCCTAAGCACACACAGAGGACATATTAAAACATCCATAGAATGCAAAAATTAAGCAGCAATTTACCTCACACTTATTTGTTTATGAGACTTATACTGCCTCCTTGTGGTAATTTAGGGGTACAGCTCTAGTTAGTAAGTTAGTTGTTAAGTTTAGGTATTGGGTAGGATTAAGAGGAGAATAAAGATCATGCAGAAGAAGGCATTAATGTGTGCTTTATAAGTACTAATACACAGTCAATATCCTACAAATATGTATGCAAATAAGCAACTAGTTAATAGTGAGATTTGGACCCTAAACTAAAGTGTTAACGTTTTTTTTTTTTTTTCATACATTGCATTAAGGCTGCACATTTGATCAATTCATGCATTCCCTGGGAATCAAACCCATGACTCTGGCCTTGCTAGCACCATGCTTTACTGTTTACACAACAGGAAGGCCATCCCACTGCTCCAGACTTGTGCGAGTAGTAACTGTAGCAAAGAATGACTCATTCCTGGAGCCATCCATTTGATAAATCTAGCCAAGTAGCAGAGACAGTTTTTGATGATATCCACTCAGCGGAAAAAAGGAACCCTTCATAATGATATTACAGGAAGAACTCTGGGTGTATCTATAAACTCAGCTAGTTTTAATCCATCTTCGGCCCTGTGCGTACATGCTGAGCTCATTTTATTGATTGTATTTAATTCAAACCTACATCATTTTTTTTGAAGGGGATGGTTCTGATGAAAGCAATAAAGTAGAGTGGAGGCACTGCTGCGACCTGCGCGTGTGTGCGTGCTCACACATGTGTGGTAAAAGTGCACAGCGAGCACTTCCTCCAGGCTTTGACGTCATTTGGCAAGCTTTATGTGAGCCAGGATGAGGGTTATCCACTCGCAGGTCAGCCGCAGTAATGAGCGGCGGGCAGATGGAGGGGCTGCAGGCCTCAGCATGATAACAGGCTACAAACGGTCCTCAGATGGACGATATAAGGCTCTTTCAGACAGAAAGAGAGTGAGAGGAGATGCTGGTCTGTATGTGACAGACTACACAGATTACACTCTTATTCCTGACTTTACATCAGTGCTATTAGTTTTAATTCATATTTTGAATTAGATTTTCTATTTTTATTTGACTGTTTTCATTGTAATTCCAAATAGTTTTAGTTATTTTGTTGTGCGTTTGTAAGTTTTAGGTTTTGTAAGTATGTCTATATAGTTTTTATTTTAGTCTTTTTTTTAGTTCATCAAGCTAATCTGGATGAAAATCAACTAGCTGAAAAAAAATTATATTTTATTTCAAGTAATTCTTTTATGGTTTTAGTTTCAATTATAATAATTATCCTGCTGTACAAAAAAAAAGCATAAAATAAAACTTGCACGCAAATAATAAAAAATATATATCATTATGTAATATACAAATAAAAAATATGTGTGCTCGTGTGTGTGTTGAAATACACCAATTAGTTAAAAGCTAAAAATGAGCAGTACTGACCTGATATTGCGGCTTGTACCATTGTTTCAGGTCCCAGTCCCACAGGATCATCTAAAAGGACAAAAAACAAAGGCTCTTTAAAAGCACACTTCTTTCACGCCTACCCCCCTGCACAAAACCTATGGAAAGTTAAGACAAAGAAGCAGTTAAATGAGTTATTTTTATGTTGCTGAACTTCCTATAAGCATTTAAAAAATAAACACTCTTCTAAGTATTGGTTTGTACAAACGTTTGATGTGGGAGTGAAAATTGTCAACACCTGAGCAACGTTTTTTTTGTGAGCAGAAAGCTGCTAAACTAAAACCTTTCTGGCGCTTGCAAATAAAAAAAGAAAAGAAAACCACTCTAACCACAATGAGACGTCAACAATAGCGCTCACAGATCCTATCTAGCCAAACTACGTCATTTGACTGCATTTGTTATCTGTCTCAGGCACAGGGAGGAAAGTCACCCAACAGAAGCCAAGTCCCACAACACTATCACTGAGATAGGTCACAGACTCAGCCTGTTTTCTGCTATCATAAAGAAGCAAAGCCACTTTTACAGTTACACTGTAAAAAAAAAAAAAAAGGTGTCTAAATACCATATTGGTCTGTTGACTAAAACTCATTCTTTGAAAATTGAACTAATCCATTACACCAAACATAGAGGCCCAAACTTCAAAGCAAACTTGCACAACAAGTCACAATCTTTAAGCAACAATACAATGCACAACAGAACACACACTAAATAGACATTTGATAAAATGTGATTTCATATGCATTGCATTCAGCTAAATATAACTTTTTTCATTTAGCAAATTTAGGGGAAAAATTAGACATTTCAGACTAGGTGACAAAAAATAAAAGGTTAATTTATTTTTCCAAAATCAATATTTTGTTTAAAATTTCTATGAATGTATGCAATAATGTACTATCACTAATACGTTTTTGGCCACTTTTTGAAAATCACCTTATAGCTTTTTTTGCTGTTCACTTCTATATATTCCCACAGAGTGACACATTAATTTTTAAAAGGACATATTCCATGCAGTTGTATGGCCTCATATTAGGCTAATTGAAAGACTTCATGTATAACACTTTTACAAGTATTAGAAAAATGTTGTTTAAGATTAAGAGATTTATAACCCATTTATTTTTACATTTTCTGCACCGAGGAGTCTGGTTTCCTTCCGTTTACAACAATAAAGACAGATTAAGTCCTTTCTTTTGGGGATATGGAAAACTTTTCAGGGTACGTTGGCAAAAAAAAATATTTTAACAACCAAGCAAGCACAAATGAACAAGAGTTCAGCCTCATTATCAAAACAGTGGCATGTCACACAGTCTTAAAATAATCAGTCAAGCAGAGTTCGAGAGAGTTCTCGGCCAACAACGGCTCATGTGTGAGCGGTCGCCATGTTAAACTCGGAAAGTCACTGTAACTGAATGGCAGAGCAGTGTTTGACCACATGGGGGAGTACTGGTGACATGTGAGAGAAGAGGCTCAGAGTCTCAGATCAAGCAGAAGTGCCTGCACCTGCGCCGACCGTGTCATGTGTCACTTCCAGCAGCTCTGATCTTTAAAACCAGCACACAAAGCTGTCCACAAGACATGACCACAGACTCTTACTTATCCGACACGCACGAGGCTCAGGGAGCAACAGATGGAATTGATGGAAACACTCACATGTGAGACTGCAAACTGAGTCAATAAATTAAAATTAAAATACAACAACAACATATGAATCCACATTAAGACACGGATGAAGATTAATTTGAGTTTAAATGACTCGATTCCATCCCTGGATCGGGATATGCTTATGATGTCAACTCAGATGTTTCACTGATCAGACAGAGATGATCACTGTTAGCTGTCAGCATCTGCTTAACACCATCAGACATTTAGTATGGCAAATAAGCACTACCATGGCAACCTGACAGAGGCCAGCAAACAATAGCACAAACGTCATGGCAACCATGATGGCGGGAGATAGATGGAGGAGAGATGTTTCAGAAAAAGCCAAGGAGTCTAACACTCCCTCCCATGCAGAGTTTTGAGGGTCAAAAATGGCCATGGTCAGATACGTTTCCTTCAAATATACCATGTGTCATAGAGCTTTTTATCAACCCACAGTGTCACAGAGTTACTTGCATCAAATCTCTCTACTTTTGTTCTTTACGGTCTGTTGAGCTAGTAAACTTCACAGACGTAACAGAGATTACCAGAACAATAAAGGTGGGGTTGGTTTCATAACCGTTTCCTTGAATTTGTTACAAAATGTGGATCCCGGTGAACCTGGTATTAACTATTGAGATCTGTTTTCATGAAGTGAACAGCACTAAATACAGATCTAAATGGGTCTCAAAACATTTTGTGAGGCAAACACTCAGTCAAACCACATTCGTACATTTTTTGATTACACTACAAATACATTCATTTTCAACTAATTCGTCCTGATATATTACTGTTCAAAAGTATGAGGTCATTCAAATATCTTGAAAAAGGAATGAATTACTTTTATTCTGCAAGGATGCATTAAATTGATCAAAAGTGATAGTAAAGACTTTTACAGTTACAAAAAAAAATCTATTTCAAATAAATGCTTTTTATAACCTACTTGTCTACTTTCTTTTAAAAAGACATCAGTATTATGTTTAACCATTTTCGATATTCATTATAAATAATAATAATAAATGTTTCTTGAGCACCAAATCAGCATATCAGAATGATTTCTGAAGGATCATGTGACACTGAAGACTGAAGTAATGATGCTAAAATTCAGCTTTGCCATCACAGGAATAAATTAAATTAAAAAAGAAAACAGTTGCTTTAAATTGTAATAATATAAAAAAAAAAAATCAAAGGTATTTGTGATCAAATAAATGCAGCCAAGTGCTAAATGCAGCATTGTGAACATGAGAGACTTCTTCAAAAACATTCCTAGATCTTACAGAACTTAAACCTTTGAATAATGTTATGTCCCAGACAACAGTGAAATACTGCCTACATACCTGTCAATCAAAGACAGCAAAAAAAGTTTTTTTTTTTCACCAGGTGCACGCAGCTTTAAAAGAAAAGAACATTTTGAAAAGTGCACGCATGCGCGCACACACACACACACACACACACACACACACACACACACACACACACACACACACACACACACACACACACACACACACACACACACACACACACACACAGCTTCTACAAAAGACTAAAGACGGATGTTGACGTGACGCATCATATTAAGCACAGCTAAGGTTTACTGAATACGGATAGGCCTATTCCTGTATTCCACTTAAAACATGCTTGTTTTTAGATTAAAATTAGATTAAAATGCATGTACATTTGAGAGGAACACCATGCAGATTTTCCTTCTACACTCTGACGTAGTCAGTGATGCATGTAGTCATGAAATCCCCTTGAAATCTGATCACAAGTTATTACTGGAGGCACACTTGAAATGCAACTACTAGGTGTAAACACCTGTAAAAACCTGTAAAAAGTAAAATAATATTGTCTTACCTTCACTACATGTTAGTGTACAATCTCAACCACTATTTAAAAAAAAAAAGTTTTACAAAATATTTTGAAAGGTAAAAAGTATTTTTTTACAAATACAATTTATGAATATTGTTGAGTCATATTAGGGTTACACCATTTGACAACTTGACCTAGCCTTAATAAAAAATCTAAAGTCAAATTATATTAAATGTTTTTCAATGAAGTCTCTTATGCTCACAAAGTTTTCATTTATTAGATAAAATACAGTAAAACTAGTAATATTGTGAAATAATATTACAATATAAATTAAAATTTTATTGTAATATATTTTACAATGCAATTTATTCATGTGATGGCAAAGCTGAATTTTCCACATTATTACGCCAGTCTTCAGTGTCACATGATCCTTTAGAAATCATTCTAATACTGTATGCTGATTTGGTGCTCAAGAAACATTTATAATAATTATCATAGTTAAAAACAACACTGTTGTTATAAGGAACCCATGATTAAAAACAGAAAAGGATTTTTTAAAGAATTGAAAATATAAGCACATTTAAAATAGAATTGTTTTGTAAAAAATTTAAATAGTCTTTGCTGTCACGTTTGATCAATTTAATGCAGCCTTGCATAATACAACTAATTAATTTCTTTAAAACAAAATTCGGTCCCACTTTATATTAAGTGGCTTTAAGTACCGTGTACTTACATTGAAACTAATAATTTTATACAATGGACTTATTGTGTACATACATGTTTTTACATTGTACTTATATTTTAAAAATACCTGCATGTAATTACAGCTGTAATTACTGTATGTAATTACTTTTGTAATTACACTGTTGACCCTTCCCTTACATCTTAACCCACCCTTAAACCGACCCATACCACCACACCAGCCCCTAACCTTACCCGTATCACACCTCAATAGCAGGAAAAGTGCTTTACAATACAACATGAACACAATAAGTGCATTGTACATATTTTTCAATGTAAGTACATAATACTTAAAGCCACTTAATATAAAGTGGGACAAAAAAATCTTACTGCCCCCAAACTTTTGAACGGTACTGTCATTTTTTTTTTTAATGAAAGTTTTGTTCTTCTTTAGAATCTTACGATGGTTACACCCATTATAGTTTAACAAGCAAAATTGCATTTTTAATTCAGAAGCTTAAAACATGTTCATCATATCAGATGTCTATTTAAGTCAATGTCAGCAAGAATTGCATTTAACACATTCATAACTGAACTGATTTAGACAAAAAAAAAACATTTTTTTTACAGATAACCCACAGGTGCATTGTGGGAAATATGTGTCATAATAGTATTTGCATTACAACACTCTGAAATAGTTCACTCAAATAGTCTGCAGACATTCACCTACATAAGGTCAAAGTGATCATACTTTTTACGTAAACCCAAAGCTAACAATTGATGTGGGATCTGTGCTGACAGCGAGACTAAATAAAAAAGAGCCGTCAACAAAAATGAAGAAAAAAGAAAAAGGATTTGCACTGCATTGTCATTATGAGAGCATCAAAGTGATGAAGTGTGAGACAGAGTATAAGAGCATTGTATGTCTGTGTTTGAGAGAATCTCAGTTGAGTGGCTAAATAACTGCACACACCATACGAAAGCAAGAGGCCAAACAGGTCCAAACAAAAACAGCATCATAAAAGCAACAAAAAGAGCTTCATCAACACACAACCAGACCAGCCAGTGAAGCAGAACAACAAACCAACCACTGAAGAACACGTATCACCTTACATGCAGAGACACGGGGTAAGAGAGAGACAGAGCGGGAAAACACCAGTCTGTACGTCATGATTTTATGAAAATGAGAAACCTGTTTTAATTGATTAAAATACAGCAAACAGTTGGGTGAAGTTTTTTCATAGGCAAATACTATATGATCTGAGATCAAGGACAATGAAGCTATGGCCTGATATACAACACATGAAATGAGAAGCATGTAGTTACTGTAAGTTATTGATATCACATTTAGCTGGTTTTTCGGTAAACGATTACAATAAGCTTCTATACGTTAATATTCTGTAATGCAATAGATCAATTATAGACTATATTTCTACAGTATGTATTCATCTTAAAAGGTCAAGTTTACACACAAATACATTGTTAATATTTTAAGTTGTATCAAGGTGTATTAGTTGATGTATTATGACCAAACATGAATTAACAACAAACAATAGTATATAATAATAATAATAATGTTAATACTTTGATTCAGCAAGGATGCATTAAATTGATCAAAAGTGACAGTAAAGTCAGTAAAGACAGTACAAATATTTCAAATAAATGTTGTTCTTTTGAACATTCTATTAATCAAAAAATCCTCAAAATAAATGTAGCGTCATTTTTACAAAACCATTAAGCAGCAAAACTGTTTTCAACATTGATAATAATAAGAAATGTTTCTTGAGCACCAAATCAGAATATTAGAATGATTTCTGAAGGATCATGTGACACTGAAGACTGGAGTAATGATGCTGAAAATTAAGCTTTGCCATCGCAGGAATAAATTACATCTAGAAATATATTAAAATAGAAATAGTTATTTTAAATTGTAATATATTTTTTATTAATTAAATACAGCTTATCAAAAAACAACAAAAATAGATCACTTTTTTTGTGATCTTAAAATAAACAATTCAGTAAACAATTAAGGGTTTACAAAAAATGTTGTTTTGCAAACCCCACATTAGTATGTGAATAAAAGCTTTGAAAACTTATGCCAGCAAAAACACCATGTACAAAATGATGAGATCCTTATGTATTCAATGATGAGATAAATGTGGTGCTTTAGGAGAGCCCAATCATGGATGGTAGCAAGAGTGTGTGTAGCAGAGATGAATGTGTCCCAGTGGGTGTCAGGGAGCTGACGTCAGTGCAGGCTAACGCCCTCACGGCTCAGCTCATCAGCAGCAGCTGTGAGTGTGGGAAAGTCTTGGCTACTCTGCAGTCAACTCCAGCCAGTCTCACAAAGACAAGGTCAATGGCCCTTTCTCAAGTCTCATCTGACCCCTAGAGACGATCACATTTCACACTGAACATTAGGACTTTTCGGCTGCATTGATCTAAATTGCACATTCATGTTCTCCGGGAAAACGGTGCAATGTTTCTGCATGAAATCACATATTGCAGAATCGATTTTAATCATTTTTTAATTTAGGAAACACCACAAAAGCAAGAGCAAAAAAACAAAAACAAAATGTAGAAGAAAAAAAGTATTTAAAACTATGTTAAATACATGGCAACCTGAAAAAAATTGTGCCAAACAATTATCTGACAGATATTTATCCCAGTATATCCCAAAACAATGCTTTGGTCCTTGAACTTGGGTACAACCCATCCTTAATGGCTCACAGTCCTGGCCATTATAGAGTTATGCCGTCTTCTGGAAAACAGTCAGTGACTTCATGCAGAGCAGTGATTATGTCTGGCTCTCAGTCGCTGGTGTCAGGACTCTGATGGAAAGGAGAGAGGACTGGGGAAGAGGGTTATGTTGTCAGGAGGAGCTGGCAGGCCTGTGGAACATTCCCTTTCCGGAGGGGAATGAAGAGATACCGCGCCGTCCTGTGCTTTTCACATAGGAGCATCACTTCTCTCCAAACTACTGAGAGTAGTTACAGATACGGACCAAGCCGGTTACAACCTTCCAACGTTCCACTTGGCCGAAAAGATATAATGGTAATTGCTTGATTACAGTCTTCCAGGAAATTATGCAAGTCATTATAAGATGCATCAGTTGTAGTTTTATAAATTATTAAAAGTGGTTATGTGATAATGGAGAGTTGTTCCAAAGGGAGGGTTTGAAAGCATTTCCCAACAATGTCGTCATGGGATGATGGTTTTGATGGCTTTTCTCTCCACAGTAAAGACAATGGTCTTCACTTGGTTCATTGTCATATTTTGCAAAAATCTAAACCTCACAAGAACTAATTGGATTAAGGTCTGGAACGCAGTTAAGCTCTAAGACAAGTTCCAGTTCATTGTGTGTGTTGTCTTAGTCTAAGTCTAAGCTCGCTAGCATCTGGTTTAGCCATCGCCATTTGTTTTGGAATTACCGTAGGGGGGGCCTTGGTGGTGGGGTTATTCGGTGGTCAGCCAGGGTATCTGATTCTGTCACGGAACACACACTGGAGGCAGAAAATCCAAAAGCAGTAGTTTAATAAAAGGGCAATCCAAACTCTTAGTCATCCAGGCAGGGGTCAAAAGTCCAATAAGGCAATCCAAAACATAAAATACAAACGAGAACCAGTACGATACAAATAACGGAAGTGTGGGGACATAATACAAGGACTCCGTGACACATACTGAAACAGACAGGGTTATATACACAGGGAATCGACAATGATAATGGGGAATTGGCTGAGTGCAATGATCAGTGATAAGAAACAGCTGAGTGCAATGATGAGACAAAGGATCGTGGGAAATGTAGTTCATAAGTGAAGGACACCGTGGGAAAGGAGGACATCTAGTGGACATCAGGGGAACACAAACCCAACACTGTGACATAACCCCCCCTCTACGGAGCGGCTACCAGACGCTCCATGACAACAACAAGAAACACAGAAAACACAACACAATATAATACAAGAGGTTCAGGAGGGAGGTGGAACGGTGGAGGATCAGGGGGAGGGAAGGTGGGCCAGGTCCATGAAGGGAGACAGGAACAAGGAGTGAGGGTTTAACCGGGGACCGGGGCAAAACAAAAAATCTATCGGGCATCCAGGGGTAAACACAAAGTCTATCGGGATGCCAGGGCGAAACGCACAGTCCATCGGGCGGCCAGGGCGAGACGTAAAGTCCATCGGGCGGCCAGGGCGAAGAAGATCTCTCGGGCGGCCAGGGCGGCGAAGACCCCTCGGGCGGCCAGGGCGGCCCCTCGGGCGGCCAGGGCGGCCCCTCGGGCGGCCAGGGCGGCGAAGACCCCTCGGGCGGCCAGGGCGGCGAAGACCCCTCGGGCGGCCAGGGCGGCGAAGACCCCTCGGGCGGCCAGGGCGGCGAAGACCCCTCGGGCGGCCAGGGCGGCGAAGACCCCTCGGGCGGCCAGGGCGGCGAAGACCCCTCGGGCGGCCAGGGCGGCCCCTCGGGCGGCCAGGGCGGCCCCTCGGGCGGCCAGGGCGGCCCCTCGGGCGGCCAGGGCGGCGAAGACCCCTCGGGCGGCCAGGGCGGCGAAGACCCCTCGGGCGGCCAGGGCGGCGAAGACCCCTCGGGCGGCCAGGGCGGCGAAGACCCCTCGGGCGGCCAGGGCGGCGAAGACCCCTCGGGCGGCCAGGGCGGCGAAGACCCCTCGGGCGGCCAGGGCGGCGAAGACCCCTCGGGCGGCCAGGGCGGCGAAGACCCCTCGGGCGGCCAGGGCGGAGCAGACACCGGCTCAGGAACAGCAGACACCGGCTCAGGAACAGCAGACACCGGCTCAGGAACAGCAGACACCGGCTCAGGAACAGCAGACACCGGCTCAGGAACAGCAGACACCGGCTCAGGAACAGCAGACACCGGCTCAGGAACAGCAGACACCGGCTCAGGAACAGCAGACACCGGCTCAGGAACAGCAGACACCGGCTCAGGAACAGCAGACACCGGCTCAGGAACAGCAGACACCGGCTCAGGAACAGCAGACACCGGCTCAGGAACAGCAGACACCGGCTCAGGAACAGCAGACACCGGCTCAGGAACAGCAGACACCGGCTCAGGAACAGCAGACACCGGCTCAGGAACAGCAGACACCGGCTCAGGAACAGCAGACACCGGCTCAGGAACAGCAGACACCGGCTCAGGAACAGCAGACACCGGCTCAGGAACAGCAGACACCGGCTCAGGAACAGCAGACACCGGCTCAGGAACAGCAGACACCGGCTCAGGAACAGCAGACACCGGCTCAGGAACAGCAGACACCGGCTCAGGAACAGCAGACACCGGCTCAGGAACAGCAGACACCGGCTCAGGAACAGCAGACACCGGCTCAGGAACAGCAGACACCGGCTCAGGAACAGCAGACACCGGCTCAGGAACAGCAGACACCGGCTCAGGAACAGCAGACACCGGCTCAGGAACAGCAGACACCGGCTCAGGAACAGCAGACACCGGCTCAGGAACAGCAGACACCGGCTCAGGAACAGCAGACACCGGCTCAGGAACAGCCACAAGAACTGTAATAGTCACAAAAACAGACACTGGCTCTGGAACAGACACTGGCTCTGGAACAGACACTGGCTCTGGAACAGACACTGGCTCTGGAACAGACACTGGCTCTGGAACAGACACTGGCTCTGGAACAGACACTGGCTCTGGAACAGACACTGGCTCTGGAACAGACACTGGCTCTGGAACAGACACTGGCTCTGGAACAGACACTGGCTCTGGAACAGACACTGGCTCTGGAACAGACACTGGCTCTGGAACAGACACTGGCTCTGGAACAGACACTGGCTCTGGAACAGACACTGGCTCTGGAACAGACACTGGCTCTGGAACAGACACTGGCTCTGGAACAGACACTGGCTCTGGAACAGACACTGGCTCTGGAACAGACACTGGCTCTGGAACAGGCATTGGCTCAGCCTCCGGCTCTGGAACAGGCATTGGCTCAGCCTCCGGCTCTGGAACAGGCATTGGCTCAGCCTTCGGCTCTGGAACAGGCATTGGCTCAGTCTCCGGCTCTGGAACAGGCATAGGCTCTGGAACAGGCATTGGCTCTGCCTCCGGCTCTGGAACAGGCATAGGCTCTGGAACAAGCATTGGCTCTGCCTCCGGATCTGGAACGGGCAATGGCTCTGCCTCCAGCTCTGGAACAGCAGACACTAGCTCCGGCTCTGGAACAGCAGACATGGGCATGTCCAGGATCCGAACCAGACGCTCCAGATAGTCCAGATCCAAGAAGGCAGACGGCATTGGCTCTGCCTCCGGCGCTGGAACGGATACTGGCTCTGCCTCCGGCTCTGGAACAGGCATTGGCTCTGCCTCCGGCTCTGGAACCGGCAATGGCTCTGCCTCCGGCTCTGGAACCGGCAATGGCTCTGCCTCCGGCTCTGGAATGGGCACTGGCTCTGCCTCCGGCTCTGGAACGGCCATTGGCTCTGCCTCCGGCTCCGGCTCTGGAACAGCAGACACTGGTTCCGGCTCTGGAACAGCAGACACGGGCATGTCCAGGATCCGAGCCAGACGCTCCAGATAGTCCCGGCCCAGGAAGGCGGACGGAACGTGAACAGTCTCTCGCTGGGCAGACGTGACGTGAACAGTCTCTCGCTGGGCAGACGTGACGTGAACAGTCTCTCGCTGGGCAGACGTGACGTGAACAGTCTCTCGCTGGGCAGACGTGACGTGAACAGTCTCTCGCTGGGCAGACGTGACGTGAACAGTCTCTCGCTGGGCAGACGTGACGTGAACAGTCTCTCGCTGGGCAGACGGAACGTGAACAGTCTCTCGCTGGGCAGACGGAACGTGAACAGTCTCTCGCTGGGCAGACGGAACGTGAAGATTCTCTGACTGGGCAGACGGGACGTGAACAGGCTCTCGACCACCTCCTCCACTGCGACCTCCACGGGTTCCACGAAACTTAACTAATCGGGTCCCCTTAAAAAACTCCCTTCTCTCCCGCTCGGTGGCTGGGGAAGAGATATTGAGAAACATACCGCTGGATCTTGTGTGACGGAGTCCTTCTGTCACGGAACACACACTGGAGGCAGAAAATCCAAAAGCAGTAGTTTAATAAAAGGGCAATCCAAACTCTTAGTCATCCAGGCAGGGGTCAAAAGTCCAATAAGGCAATCCAAAACATAAAATACAAACGAGAACCAGTACGATACAAATAACGGAAGTGTGGGGACATAATACAAGGACTCCGTGACACATACTGAAACAGACAGGGTTATATACACAGGGAATCGACAATGATAATGGGGAATTGGCTGAGTGCAATGATCAGTGATAAGAAACAGCTGAGTGCAATGATGAGACAAAGGATCGTGGGAAATGTAGTTCATAAGTGAAGGACACCGTGGGAAAGGAGGACATCTAGTGGACATCAGGGGAACACAAACCCAACACTGTGACAGATTCGCTAGACTCGGAGGAAGGGAATCCTGGGATGTGCAAGGAAAGGACTGTTTTTTAAAAAGCAATTTCTTGCCTTTTGACATAGAATCTTAAAAACACAATACTAAATGGCAAGGAGCACAAAATATTTCACCAAAATTGAAAAATAAAATTGTTGAATATTTCTTTTTTGTATTTGAAAGTCTCTATGCTTACCAAAGCAGAATGTATGTTATCAAAAATACAATTAGAAACAGTAATACTACAATTTAAAATATCTGTTTTCAATATATAGACCCCTTTTGCGCCGACGTCACCGTAACGTCACGGCGCTAACTGGAGGCGAAACAAAGTGAAAACTGGAGGCGGCAAATACAAACCAGCACAGATTCTGCTACATAATAAAGAGCTTAAATTAGTAGTATTATTATTGAATGTCATCTTGTGTTGTTGGGTACTAGAAACAATGAAAAATGAATATGCTGTATCTGGAACTTTTATTCGTAGAAAATATTCACATCATTAAAATTGCACTGTAATGTCACTCTTTACATTGTCGTCTTCTTGGCGCTGGCTAGGCAGAATTGCGGATCGTACAAGTCTTCTACGTGATCATTCAGCACATAGTTATAGGCATCTAAAGATTTATATGCCCTCAGTTTCTCTTTACGCTCTGTTTCTCTATCGGATAGGTGTAGAAGTCAGGCCACTCAACCGGAGGTAGCCTAGCGTTAATGTTAATCCTGTCAGATCGTCCATCCATTGAGTGAGCGTGTACGGGTCAGCCAATCTGGTTCCGTCCGTTAAAATTAACTTTTGCAAATAACAATCACGGTCCTGGACAGTGAGTGACCTTGCACATTAAGATAAAATCGGATTTTCTCCAGTCATTGTTTAAAAAACAAGCTAACAAAACTTGCAAACTAACGTTAGTGAAGCGGCCAGAGTGATCGTTCTGCCTCCACCTAAGCTCCGCCCACCAAAAAACGTCACCATGTTTACAAACTATAAAGGGTTCTATTGTAAAGTGTAATTTATTCCTGCGATGGCAAAGCTGAATTTTCAGCATCATTACTCCAGTCTTCAGAAATCATTCTAATATTCTGATTTGGAGCTAAAGGGACATTTCTTATTATTATCAAATGTTGAAAACAGTTGTGCTGCTTAATATTATGTATCACTTTTTGTTTCAGTTTTCTTTAGGCTAATTATTAAAATGTGATCAGTTTATTCAGTTGTATTTGCAGTAACATGTCTTTTTATTTATACACAAAATAAAACATGGAGTCCCAATACTGACGACACCACGACCCTCAGTGACAGTGTAATAGAAAAGTTTAAAATAACAGCATTTATTTGAAACATAAATAGGTTGCAACAATGTAAAAGTATTTACCATTTTGATCAAATTGATGTGTCCTTGTTGAGTATTAAGGCTGATTTATACTTCTGCGTCGGACCTACGCCGGAGCCTCTACGCTATAGACTACGAGTTGGTTTTCATTTATACTGTATTCATTTATACTATATTCGGTGTCGTTGTCCGCGTTGACGCGCAATTACACATGCAGAGGGAGCATGAAACCAGAGGCAGGGGTTCTAGCAGACCAATCACTGTGCTTGCGTCCGCGTAGAATTGACGCGATGTTACATTTTTGGTAAGGTGCACGTTAGGGTACGCCGAAGGGTACGTGCTACACACAACCTAAGACGTAGCTACGGCGTGAGTTCGACGCAGTATTATAAATTGGGCTTTACATACATACACACATACGCATTTTCGTATGATATCAGCAGAGCTGGGGCGAGATCATACAAGCAAAGCTACTACATAACATCCAAATGCTAAATCGCAAGCCAGCAGCCACAGAAGTTGCTGTCATTCCTCCCTAGCCAACCAACCAGATTCCAGTCACACCAGAGCGGGTGCTGTGAACAGGTGGGGTTGCTTTGTGGGGTCATCAGGGCAGCCCTAGGCCTTGGCTGCCCTCTCTTTCGCCCTGCCTCTGCACACAGCTGGCTGGCACAACGAAGAGCAAAGAGCTCCAGAGTTACTGCTCTTTTTGTCAGGGCTGAAATGAAAATTCTGCTGTCTCAAGCTTGATTCAAAAAGCAGTGAATCTGGGTGTGCGAAGGATCTCTGGCACACAAGTGAAGGCACACGAGGGAAAGAAAGCAATAGTTCATGACTGTTTATGCGTGGATGTGATCAAATATTCAAACAAACAAAGCATGCAGGGCCATGCAAACGGGCCGTCCCGGCTGCTGCGCTTCTCTGAATTACAGCTCATCTCTTTGGGGTCACCTGCCTCCAACACAAACAGATGCTGATAACGCAAGTCTGCTGAGCCCCAGCCGGTTCGGTTCACCGTGCTCTTTGGTGTCACAAGAAAACTACCATAAAAACAAAGGAGGGGACTCCAGGGCTGAACCCTGGAGGAGGGAACAAGTATTTCCCAAAGGTTGGCCTTGACTTGTGTAATCAAGCTCATGTAAGTGTGGCATCAGGACAATGAAACCCAAGGTGGTTGGCCAGAAAATCTGTGCCGAAAGTTGCATGCCATTGGGAAGACCAGGCTCTGAACCTGCTGATGGTGTGATCTTGCAGTTTCCTCTTTTTCAAGTCACATCCATCAAATCTGATTCCTAGATTGAATATTTCAGAGCTCTTCCAAAGTCCAGCACAGAGGGTCATCAATATTGGTACTTCTTGTTTTAAATTTGACCTGTGCTTCTAATAAGACATGTTACAGCAAATAAAGCAGAAGTGTATAAATTAACATTATCATATTTAAAAGAGTGAAAGCAGTGTTTCTGACTTCAATTGCACCATGAAGACTAAAATCTTGAGAGCTGAAAAACTACGAACACACGTGAGATTAATCTCTGCTAAAGTCTCTGTCTCTTCACTCATTCTTCAGGTTTTGGCTCTTGGTCTCATGCCAGACCCGAGAGGAGCTTGCATAATAACAAACACGTTTTTGCAGGAACAACAAAAATGAAACAAGCTGAGGAAGGTCAACAATATTACGTCAATGATGAACTTTTTCCCACAATGGTGGAACTTCAGGACTTAATGGGCCATTGCTATTTGGCTTTGTTAAACTTTATACTCATCAACAACAACAAAAAAAGAACAACAAAAAAAGAAGTAGACATTATACAAGTCAAAAAGAAACAAAGAACCACATATCGACGTGATTAGAAAGAATGAGGACATGGGCTCAAAACAAACCACACAGACAGGTTATGATCTATGTTTATAATTAACTGAAGAAACTGACACAAATGCAGAATTATCTCTGTATGTTTGACATCATTACCATGATATGTACACTTTTCAGTGCAAATGTTTGGGGTCGGTTATACTTTAATGTTTTTGAAAGAAGTCTCTTTCACTAAGCTCACTAAGGCTGCATTTATTTGATCAAAAATACAGTAGCCTAAACCAGTAGTAAATGTCAAAATGTATTCCTGTGATGGCAAAGCTGAATTTTCAGCATCATTACTCCAGTTTTCAAAGTCACTTGGTCCTACAGAAATCATTCTAAAATGCTGATTTGGTGCTCAAGAAACATTTCTTTACAGTCCTAAAAATTTCTGTGGAAACTGCGATATATATTTTTTCAGGATTATTTGATGAAGAGAAAGTTCAAAATAACAGCATTGAATAGCTAACGCAAACTATAACTCAAATGAATAGTTACTTTACTGTCACTTTGATCAAATTAATGCATCCTTGCTGAAGTATTAATTAAAAAAAGTATTAAAAGAGAGAACTTACTGACCCCAAACTTTTGAAGGGTAATGTACACAGTTTGTGCTTAAATGTATTGAAATATACATACATAAAGGAAACAAATGCATTCAGAAACCATATAAAACACACAATTTGTTTATCATTTTCAGCCAGTTATAACAGGCTCAAAGACAATCACAACTGAAAACCTTTGTGATATTTAAATAAGCAGGATTCGATAAACAGTCAAAACGCTATAAAAAACACAAAAAAGTTTGCAAGCCAAAAAACAAAAACGTAGGCCTTCATGACAACCCAATTCCATAAACAGGTCAATAAGTCACTGGGCCATCAAGCCATCCTTATTGATCCCTGAATAAACAAATAACCATCACAAAACGTTGAAGCAGCTTGTTAAAGTCAGTTTTGAAAGCTTATCCAATCTAGTCTTGTTCCAGAGCGAGCACATAGAGTTCTAGCAGGAGTGTGTGACATATTGACTGACTCTCTCAAACTCCAGCTAATAGGACAGTGTGAAAACTCAAAAGCATGAAAGGTGATCGCAGCCTCTTTCGACCAATTCAAACTCCTCCCCTGGCTTTCTATTTATTATTGTCTTCTGAAGCCTTTCATTTCAAAACAGAGGTTATAATATAAGCTGTCATGATCAAGAGGTATACAATTTTTCCAAGCCAAATGAAAAAAACATTAGCATTTTGGGGTTTATCATAAAATCTCTTATTTTCAGTTTATTGCACCTAGTATACTTAGCAGCTTACGGCTAGCATATTGCGTCCGTATGGCAACATTAATGCCATCAGTGTACTTTTGAGATTAGATTCTGAGAGGGTAGTTTGATCCAAAGTTAAAGCGCAGCACTCAATAAATCACACATTAATAGTTTTAGGCAGGTGGCATTTCATGTGGGTTCAGTTTCATCTGTGCCCAGCATCTTCGAATGCCCTAGACCTCAGCTGTTCAACCCAGCACAAATAGGTCTAAATGACTGTGTAACACACTGGCTATGTGCCCTCCCATCATGAACACCCTCAACACTCCCTCTCAATGATAAGCCTCTTGAGCTCAGCCTTCATTTGTCAGTCAACCAGTTTACCATTTATCTACTTCTAGCAGACAGTATCAAAAAATAAACTTCTATGTGGTGATGCACAAAGTTTTGAAATATTCGGTAACAATTACATTTTCAATGCCCTTGTTACGTGTACTTACTATTGTAATAACAGTAAATTATGAATCATTTAAATCCAATTAACCCTAAACCAAACCTTAATCCTAGAACGTATTTGTTGTTAATTAATATAACTCAGTATATATAATTACACTAAAAAGGACACATTAAAATAAAAGTGTAACCAAATATTCTTTCACAAATTATTTCTGCCATTTTCGACTAAACTTTGTTAGTCTGATGTTGTCTGGATGTTAATCGACACTACTGCTGATTTATCTCTGTATTTTGGACTTAAATAAAACAATGAATAAAGATACACAAAGTATTGAAATATTTCTGGGGTCTTAACTAAACTTTGTTATTCTGAGGTCACCTAGATGTCAATGAACGCTTCAGCAAATTTTCATGTGAACCTGAAATAAATAAATTAATTAAATTAAATTAATAATAAAATAATAATCAAACAAATAAGTAAGTAAATAACTAATGGGCAAAATAAACAAATAAATGGATACATAAAACATTTAAAATAATAGGCCAAACAATAAGAATTAAAAATGGTATCAAAAAACAATATGTTTTGTGGTAATGCACCAAGTTTTGAAACATTCTTCAACAAAGCTTTCTTGACTTTGCCTGGATGTTGATCTACTACACTACTGCTGAATTGTATTGAATTCAATACTATGATAAAAGCTATTACTTGTTTGACAGACAGCATTCAATAAAAAATAAGTATGTATGTAAATATGGTGATATGCAAAAAACTGAAAATATTCTTTAGCACTTTTTTTCTGCCATCTTGAATAAACTTTATTAGTCTGATGTCACCTAGTTGTTGAAAGGTTTCAGCGTATTTTCACGTGAAGCCAATGTGCAATACTTGGAACAATAAAACAGAGTTCAGAAATGTTACAAAGCATAATCTAAGATTGACTCTAAAGTAGCTTTTGACTTCCCTGTTGTCGCCAACAAGAGCTAGTCATATATTTTATGCAAGTGACTTTGAAAGGAGAGGGCAATAAATAATGTTTCCTGACAGACAGACATTTATGCAGCAATTGCCTTGTAAATGAAGGCTGAACGAACACAGGCCACTGTTCCTTATAGCTTGATGGAACAGAAGACACACACACACAACGGTGCGTCTACGACAGCCTCGCGCAGAATTGATCCCTCAGAGTTTCTCCAGAACTCCAGTGTTAACATTACACCCCATAACATCTCCAAAACATCAACATACTGGATACAACACGTCAGGCCCCGGAATTTTTCGCTCCGTGGAGCACGGCTCATGCCAGACTGATTTGTGTCAAGTAAGGCCAAACACACAAACAACGCTGGCAGAGAGGCGTCCTCTCATGCGGAGGGGAAAGAGAGTCGGAGCACAACAGGAAAACTCTACCTGATATGGCCATGGCTGCCAGATAGGCCCAGGCTGGAGGCCTTGTAAGGGAACATCTGGCTTTATCTTGGAATCAGTGCGGACAGACCTCTCACATAAACACAGGCGCTCTGGAGCGCTGCAGATCTCTATCCACTAACAAGCCTGTGAACAGCGCCAAGCTGCCATCTATTAGAGAACCCAGAGAAATCACCTGTTGACAAGTGAATCATTTACAAACAAGTGGACGCTCAGGGCCACAGGCTTCTTAACCGCTTATCAAAGCGATCATATAACCACGAGCTCTTCCAGCTTAACTCTTTCTTACATATCCATATCTAACGAATGAACTGGAAATCAGGGGTCTCAAACTCATGACCTGGTGGATCACTACCCAAGTCGTGCATTCCACTAACAGCCAGTTGAACAGTTACAACAAAGTCAGTGTTAACAAAATGACAACCATATTTTTATTTTTGTATGTGAAAATACAAACAAGCAAACAAACAAACAAACAAACCAGTAAATAATGAAATCTTTATTACATAATGCATTATACATTATAACATATATAAATATAATATAATTGTAGTAATAATTGGAAATAACAAATATAAATATATTTTATAAATAAATACATAAAGTATATTACATTAGGCATAATAAATAAATAAATAAATAATAAAACAAATTATTTAAAAATAAATGTTTACTTTCTAGATCAAACTAGCAGTTCAATTAGGAGATCATAAACATTTAACCGGCTTGGTGTAACTGTGAGAAGAAATATATAAAAATACATGGCAATCAATTAATACAAGTAATATCATTTCATTTGGGAAGCAAAATTAAGTAGTTGGACGAGCTGTGCTGTGCAGTTTATCAAATATAGAAACAGGCCTTCCAGTGTCAACTGGAATGTTGATTATGTTGAGAGAGATCTAGTTGTCATGTCGTGACAGATGGGCGTCGTCAAACTTTTTTGAATGTATGGGAGCAAGCAGGTAAGTTTGTTGTCCTAAGGTACAGTTTATATTTGTGTTTAAGGCATGTACTAAGCCATGTAGAAATATATAGCCTACTGTAGTTCTGGATACTGTTTAACCAACCTTTAGGAGAACTGAGGTAATCTGAAGTTTCTTCGAAAACAGCGTATCCAGTTAGACTTGCATATGTGAATTAATATAATTTGTTACCAACATATACATTGGAATTATTTTCTATAGAAAACAACAGCATCCATAAAATTCCTTTAAGATACTAAACCCAAGTCATTGTTCACCATTAAACACACAGCTATGTAATATAGGCAGCAGGAGCCATCTTTGGAAAACAGTCTCGACCAGTCGAACCACGAACGCTGTGCTACGTGAGCTGAACTGTGACTATCGACCAGGACGTAGCTTGGCGTTCGTGGTTCGACTGGTAGAGACAGTTTTCCAAAGATGGCTCCTACCTATATACGTGAAGTGAACTGTCTTTATAAAGTATCTTCTTATTAAACTGTCTGTACACTTACCAAGTTCTCATTGCTTCGGTTTGCAGGTAGAGACCCTAATTATGCTACTGTGTAAGTGTGGGGCTATTTTGAGCCTTGTTAGTGTTATTAACTAGCTATTTTGATTTTTACTTATTCAATGCCCCATACACTAGCGTTATAAGCTAATCTTTGGTTAGGCATCATTTTATACAACATTTTATTCTTAAAAACATACTAAAACGTTTTTTTTTTTTGCCTATTTACTATTTTCTTATTTAAAGATAAAGAGATACGCCAAATACCCTCTGAAAAAAACTCTAATAGGTCAACAAAATGAAACAAGAATATGAACTAGGCTTTATCCAAATGTTCTTTTTTATTTTCTGCAAATGTATGCAAATTAGTGCATATTTAAGGGATAAAGCTAGCGATGTCAGATAATTGTGATTAATATTAGATCAATATTAGATCATCTCAGATATATGGTGATGATTTAGCAATGTAAACAACAAGAAAAGATAGTAAATAGAGATTGGAAACAAAGCTATACAGATCTAAAAACGCAAGCCACACAGCAGACAGGCAAGACAGGTGGTGTGGTGTTAAGCATTGAACACACGGGGGCTTGTTATAAAAAAAAGCAGCGGGCAGCAAGGAAAAGCTCTGAGAGCGGAGAGAGGATCAGGGCAGGAAAGGTCAGCCATCTAGTATGCCGCCGTAGTATGTGATGCCTGCTGTTGTTTCACTGTGGGATCTCACATGTGCAAACAGGACTTCACACTCACATGTTCTCTGTCTTACACACAATCTGACCAAGAAAGTACAACGAGACAAGTATATAAGTATATAAGCCGAACTAACACACTACCCTTCCTCAAACTCAATGGCACAGCAGTGTTATGATCTCACACCTGACGAGCTGTTTACTCTGTCTGCTGTCAATCAACACAAACCAAAGTATTCTGGCCAGAACACTTTAGGATAATAAAATATCAGACACTGATTTTTTTTTCAAGGAATGCTTTGCGAAATGCCTGAAAAATGCCTTCTTGTCGCCAATATGAGTGTAATGATTTGTTTTATGAGAAACATAAAATGGTCCTTCGTGATAGGAGTGTATTCTGGATCAAGAGTCCAAATCACGACAGGAGAGTGTGAAAGAGAGTGTATGTATGTGTAGGAACACTGTGTATGTCAGTGCATATGTGAGAAACAAGGCCTGGAAGAATCTGAATTGCTGCCATCATACTAAAGACCTCTTCCACCCTCTGATGCCCAACATCAGTTGATCAGCTTTACTCAAAGACCAAAAGACACAGAGCTCTTTGAAAGATGTCAAAAGGTTTGACTTATAATGGTATTATTTGTTACAAAAAAAGTAATAAAAAGTAAATCAAAGTCAGAATGGTATAACCAACATGCAAAAGCCATATTCGTTATCATGACAAAATTTCACAAAAGTTTGGGCTCAGTAAAAGAAAAGAAAATAAATACTTTGTCAGCTAGGGTGTAATAAATTGATCACGACACAAATGGCTGCAGATAAATATATTTTAAATAAATACAGTTTTATTTATTTGAATTGTTGTTAGAAATCTGTTTGAATAAATGATTCAATGACAAATACATTTAATAACATTCATTTGTTGCCACCTACTGGTGTAACAATGTATTGATACAATCTTTCTTTTAAGCGTCAAGTTATTTAAAATGGTGATTTACTCTATTTTGATTGCTACCATATATTAGTGTTTATATCCAAACTATACACTTTTATTTCGAGTACTTCTGTGATCATTTGAGTTATTGTAACAGAGAAATGGTGATACTGTGGTTGAAAAGACTGTTTGTGAAGCTGTTTTATATACATTGACCTATAAAAAATTATCTCTCTAGGTCAGCGGCAGCGTCAACACAGATTTGAATGTTCACTGTGATCATACTTGTCAAAGATTTAATAGAAATCTGCTGTCATTTAGGAACAAGATCTCGTAGGTGTTTGAAACGAAGATTGCGATCTTTTACCGATTAATCGTGCAGCTCTACTGCCTTCAGCTTGGGTTGCTCCCTCACTCCTCAATGATTCAGAACCTCAACCAACTTAACACTCACTTCAAAATAAAGCACTGCCAGGTTCCTCCTGGATCTTAATTGAATCATGTATAGAAAAAACCCCCACATACAATTATATAATAAATAAATACATCACTACGTTTTTAGCAGTTATGATTACCAAACAGCAAAGTTAAAGATACCAAATTCTTAAGAAAATAGTAGACAAAATGCCAAACACTCCAAAATCTAGAGATGTGTGTCTCATGTCATCTAGTGTGAGCATTATTTTTCATGTCACTTTGGTGATTCAGTGTTCAAATATCAGATATGAACCCAAACAGAGAGCACCCTCACGCTCAAACCACAATCACCAGAGCTCGGTAGAACACGGTGTCTCTTCAGAGAAAGCACAAAGCCTACAGGACTGATGCTGGTTTGTTCAGTTATTTAAAAAATAAAAAAACAAGCAATTTCTCACATTTCTTAAGAGAAATCTCCTCAGGATTACTAATTGACTAGGTTGATTATCCGGACAAGATTAGCAGTGTTTCAGCTTCTAAATGTTTCCAGAAACTAATCAAAAGCAAATATTTGACAGAGAAAAATTAACATGGATACTGATTGAAAGTAATTAGTGATTACTTGGAAAATAATCAGGATAAAATTGATACATTTGAACAACTTTTATAACTCTTATAACTACACTGTAAAACACATCAAGGTAATAACTAATTTCAATTGAGGAAACCGATTGACTTAATTCATTTAAGTTTAACCAGAACAGAACCAATTTAAATTTAATTTAAAAACATTAACTCTACTCTCATATAGATACCTGCTCATATAGATAGTTTGCTAGCTAGCTACTTAGAAGGCTATAGCAGTCATAGGCCTGGTTTCACAAACTGTGCTTAGTTTAAGCCAGGATTAGGCCTTAGTTCAATTAGGACATTTAAGTAGCTATTATAAACATGTTGAGACAAAACAATGGCACTGACATATTTTAAGATATGTCAGTGCAAGTTCCCTTTATTACTGGCTGTTTCTATGAGCCGCTACACGGAAGCAGTCCGCCTTATTGGAATGGTCAAAGCACCGGTCCGTGAACACATGAGACGAGAGCAAGTTGACTGTACGTCTGCAACCATAGTTAGACACATGTATGCATTTCTATATCTGTAACTGTATTAACTAAACCCATTAAATTTAAAAGCATATACTCTCTTATTGATACCTGCTAGTTAGCCAGCTAGTACAACAAGATAGGTGCTAATATGACAAGAGACTATCACCGTGTCTACCAGTAAGTGCAGTTACAACTTTGACTTAAATTTGACAGTTCGATTTTACAGTGTATTTCTAATTGTTATGATTTAAAAAAAAATATATATATATATATATATATATATATATTTTATAATATATATATATACATTACTGCTATAGTTAGTTAGTTAGTTAGTTATTGTTTATTTGAGTGTCAAACACCTTTTATGGTGCCCAGCCCTCATGGGCTTATTAGACACAACAGCTTCACACATATCACCAAAATGTTATATACTGTAAATATTGCAAGGGCTGTTTTTGCTCACATAAAACATGGAATGTTTTTATATGCCAAAAACCCAATGGAATTGAGTTTTCCCTAAGCAAACATTTGTTGATGCTGTCTATCCATCTGTCTATTCATGTGTTGATTATTAAAAGACAGTAAATAAATAAAAAAATTTACCCATATAAAAACAAATTAACCATTATCATGCCTTAGTTTAGCTACTTCGACATGTGGTGTCAATTTGCACTAACCAAACAGCATCTCGAAATGAGCAAGGCATGTGAGGAATGCAAAAAGAATACTTACCACTTGATCCCAATGGGCTTTAAAACTGTTATGATACAGACACTCCAATCACTTTTTAGGAAAAGAAAAACTGCGCACATGCAACTAATGAGTTATAGGCAGCGAGAACATCCCCATAAGTAATAAATGGGAGTGGAGCAGCTCTTGCTGAAACAGTGACTAAATCTTGTTAAACCTCAGTCCTAAAGTCTGATCGAGTATCAATCAAAAATCAGGTTTCTAAGATTCCAAAACAACCACAGAAAGATCTTTTGACCCTTCTATCCTATTCTAGATCAGATTAGCATGCAAACTCATCACAATCACCACTTTAAACATAAACATGTGAGATCTTCAATGGGGTTCAATATAAAACCTTATGGTTCTTGACTTCATTTAAAGGAGAAATGTCTTAAATTATGGCATATTACTATTATATTATTATTATTTTTTTCTACTGATAAAGTATGTTTGAGCGGTTTAATTAAAAAAATGTTTTATTATAAAATTAAAAATAAATTAAAACAAAATGTGTCATTATAACTAAATCCATAAGATGATCCATGATGGGAAGGTTCTGACAGAATCCTGTAAGGTTCAGCAGAACACTCTATCCAGGTGTGGGTTTTCATTCCCTTGAAGTCCATTTTTAAACTGCCTTTATGAAATTCAAACATCATATGAAACGTGTCTTAATGATTCATAAAGGTTCCTCTGCCTACGTGCGGCGAGGGTGTAACTGAGTAACGTCTGTGGCGCCCCTGAGCAGGTTTTACCTCAGCGGCCTGTCATCGAGGATACAGGTGCCCATCAGAGCACTGAGCTCCTTTTGTCCTGTGTGCCACGATGCTGAGAGCGAACATGATACGGGTCGTGACAGGGATCGTGATAGGGCTTCTGGTCATACATCCCTTCCTATGTATAAGCAGGGGCGTGTATGCTGTCATCGGGTTTCTGGGGGGTTAGGGATCAGATCTTTCTGTCAGGCACCGGGCCGTGCCAGGGAGCTTTAGCTCTGCCTCTGCGGCCGATGAAGCGAGCGCCTGTCGGTGTGCAGCTGAGAAAGGCTTTGCCGTGCTACTGTATCATCCCTGTTGCATGGCACTGTGGGAGCCCTGCAGCTGCTGCAGTCATTGACCGGGCACGAGCGAAGATGAGCATCACGCTCCATTTCCCAAGAGGCCATTCCCTTTTAAAGGCACTCAAAGAATGGGATAAAAAGTTTAAAAAGACGCCTCAAGAAAATGGCCTGCTAAAAAACCTATATCATCCTAGTATATGTACTCTGATTCTTTTCTGTGTTTATTTTTACATATAATAATACAAGTCTCTTAAGCTCACAAGGCAGCATTTATCTGATCGTTAATACAGTAGTACTGTTAAATATTACATTTTAAAATAACACTTTTCTATTTGAATGTATTTTAAAAGCCATTACTCCAGTCTTCAGTGTCACATGATCTTTCAGTAATCATTCTAATATGCTGATATGGTGCTCAAGAAACATGTTTTATTATTATCAGCAATTTTTTGCATTAGAAATAATCTGTTGTATAATGCAACTTGCATTTATAAATGTCTTTACTTTTGTCAATGTAATGCACCCTAGCTGAATAAACGGATTAATTTCTTTCAAAATAAATCTCACTGACTTTTGAACAGTAGTGCATTTATAATAATGTCAATATATATATATATATATATATATATATATATATATATATAGTAAAAATCAAGAATCTGTGATTTGTTAATTCTATTTAAACTGTTTTTTAACTGACAAAAGTACAAAGAAAAGTTTTCCAATGTTTTAACTGACCAATATAATTGTATTTTGTAAATATGAACAAATTTTGATTTTGATGGATGCAACACACACCAAAAAAGTTGGGACAGAGACAAAATAAAAGTGAAAAGATTATCCAGATTAGATTATCCAACTCTTTTGAAACAGTCCACAATGAGCAGGTGAATTGGTAATAGTTGAGGGTATCGTGTTTGGGTGTAAAACTGCTTCTCCGTCTTTTTAAGCAAAGATGGGTTATGGCTCATCACTTTGTGCCAAATATCATGAGAGAATTGTCAAACAATTAAAAAAATCAAATTTCTCAATGCAAGATTGCAAAGAATGTATGTCTTTTATCATCTTCCATACATAATATTGTCACAAGATTCAGGGAATCCAGAGAAATCTCAGTCTGTGTTGGGTAAGGCAGTAGACCTCTGTTGAATGTGCGTGACCTTTGAGCCCTCAGATGGCATTGCACAAGATACCATCATGCTAATCCGTTAAATACAGCCACATGTGCTCAGGAGTAATTTGGAAAACCGTTTTCACTGAACACAGTCTGACTCTGCATTAAGAAATGGCACTTGAATCTCTGTTACGCAAGGAGAAAGCTTTACATCAGTTCTATGTGGAGATGCCGGCGAGTTCTCTGGGCCTGAGCTCATCTCAGATGCTCTAGAAGAAAGTGGACATGTGTGGTGTGGTCAGATGAGTCCATGTTTCAACTTGTTTTTGGGAGAAAATGGACACCGAGTTCTCAGTCTCAAAGACGAAAGGGACCAACCAGTCTTTCACCAGCGACAGGTGCAAAAGCAAACATCTGTGCTGTAATTGAGGTGCATCATTGCAAACGGTATGGGTAACTTGCATTACTGTGAAGGTACCATTGACATGGAGGCATATATTTGGATTGTACAGAGACATAAACTGCCATCAAGATGACATCTTTCCTGGGAAGCAAGACAATGCCAGGCCTCATTCTGCACGTGCTAAAACTGAGTGGTTTCTAGACACTCTGCCCCATAGAAGGGATGTTCCTCCTGCCTTACTGCAGTCCAGATATTTCTCTAATGGAAAATGTATGACCCATCATGAAAAGGAGAATCAGGCAACGATGACCACAGACTGTTGAGCGGCTGTCTTGTATCAGACAAGATTGGGCAAATATTCCACTAGCAAAACTGCAACAATTAGTATCCTCAACTCCCAAATGATTACAAAGTGTAATTAAAAGGAAAGGTGAAGTGACACAGTGGTAAACATGTCTCTGTCCCAACTTTTTTGGGGTGTGTTGCAGCCATCAAAATCTAAACTTGTTCAATATTTACAAAATACAATTATGTTGGTCAGTGAAAACATTGGAAAACTTTTCTTTGTACTTTTGTCAGTTAAAAAAATAATTAAAAATTATATATATATATTGGTATGCAATTTGAATATGCATTTTTTGCTCTCTCTTCAAGCACTGTTATATTTCTCTCTGACGTCTTTTGAGGAAAAAGTACAATCAACAATCAAAGCCCACTTGCCTGTTTCTTAGAGGCCTCTATTCATTAACCTGGTGGGGAACTGTGTGTGCGTCATACGTGGCAGTTTGGGTGGGCCACGATTCTGATTTAATCTAGCGTAGTGCCACCACCACCACCAGAGTGTGTGTCTGTGCAAGAGCTCACTAAAGTAACGAGTCTTCTGTGCTAATGGCCACGTGATTCCCACAGACGCCTATCACACTCTTCATTAAGCCACATGCTTGAGTGGCCTTCTTATCTCTCATGACAGCTCACGTCATTCATAACACACACATGAGCAAGCACACAAAGCCCAAAAGATACACACACACTTCAGGGTTTAACAGACAGTACATTTATGCCTCATTACTTACATTTGCGATAATGTTTTTCTACAGCCGTCTATAACTAAGAGGACATTTTTTGCCATGTACCAATCAGAATGTCAATGTGCAACTATGTAGACAGACCTGAGAGAATAATTATTAAATGTCCAGAAGTCATTTTAAGCAAAGAGACATTAAAATGATATATTATATATTTTATTTAATAAGCTTTTGATAACAAAACCTGGAGTGTAAATTTAATTTTAAGAGTAAACTTACATTGATCATTTTAAATTTAATCTAAAATATAGCAGTCCTAGTTTAAGTTTCATACATTTCACTTTTAGAAAAAAACAGTTTACTCTAAAATTTGAACCATACTCAAAGACAAAAAAAAAACGTACAGGATCAAAGCACAACTGCAAAAATAATAATAAAAAAGGTAGTAAAAAGTCCTGGTAAAAACACTGGAAACATCTGCCTTTAACCATTGCATCTGTTTAAAAGTAGTACTTCCTCTTGACCAGCATAAACAAAGTCAAGAGAATTCAGGACGAGGCTCATGCGAGAGGGGGTGAGACGCCGCCGCCGAAGTCAGGGCTTTTTTTCTTTTGACACTAATGATTGACTTTTCCCCTCCTGTGAAATGCGACTGACGTCATCATCATAGCTAAAGCTCAAAACAGGGGAGGGGGGAGGGGGGCTCGCTGGAATGGCTACATTTTATTAGCATGACATTTTCACAGTGAAAAACTTTTAATAGAAAAGGAAACATTTGGAATATTTAGGTCAGTTCTTCCAGGAGTTCAGCTTTCTGCAGGGTAGTGAGTAACAGCGTTTCATAGTTTTGCCCTCTTTCAGTGGGGTTCGCTCTCAGCAGCTAAACACACAGACCTTCCTCTGTAGCCACCACTGACGTCAGCAGTCACCTAGCAACAGTCTTTTGATGTAAAAGCAGCAGTGCTGACACTGTTTTCAAATAAGACAGAAACAGAAAGAGAGAGAGAGAGAGACAGATGGTCAAAGAAAGAAGGAAAAAGGAGAGTAGCAGCGCTTTTAAGATACTTGTGTTTCAATAGCATAATGCATTACCACAGTAATTTAATGCTTCCATGAACACACACATATATATGCAACTTTATTTTTTAATAATAAAGCTTTCCAAAAACTCTCAAATCAGGCCAATTTGATTTAGCTAATACATTTTCCTTGTCTGCACAGAATAATGTACACGCTTGGGAAATTAAAGTAAAACACATATTTAAAAAAAAGAAGAAGAAAAAAAAGTGTTCATCATCAAAATTATAGTACTTATAAGAAATAAATCTTGCTAAAAAAAAAAAAATCCCAAAATTCATTACAGTATTTCTAAATAAATTTGTGAAACTTAAATTGTGAAGTGTAACTACTCTAATAATAAATAAAAAATCTTGCATGCCTTTCATTCTCATGTCATGAAAATCCAACACCAAAACCAATCTCGATCTTTAAGCAAATTTGACACAGGCTTCCAAAGCTCATTAATTCACCCATGAACTCTACATACGACCCACAATTCCCTCCTCTCTGTCAGACCTGACCATGTGTTCGACCCCCGCAGCCGGTCAAATGAACAAACAGCTTTTTCAAATGCAGGACACACATACAGGGATCAACAACCTCCTTGTGGACTTAAGAGCTACTAGGCCACCTTAAATGTTTGAGTGTCTGGGAACCTTATGGTGCAATAAACCTTTCCCGATAAGCCATGCAGAAAATCCCTGGGCCTACTTAAAACCAATGAGATGTGCCGATTGTGTGGCTAACATAAAGAGGGGAGGTGTGCCAGACGTCCCCTGTTTTGACCCATGGGTCTCCTAGTCCACTTTCAACCCTGTCCACTAAGGAAGGTGTGAACCTGTCACTTTAACACATCCAGGAATAGCCACTTATCTCTCAACTGTTTCCATTAATGTCCTCAAAACATGTAGACAAAAAGAACTGCATGGATACGGCGAGCGAGAGAGCGCACACACACACAGTTGTGGGGAGAGAGAGATAGAGAGAGAGAGAGAGAGAGAGAGAGAGAGAGAGAGAGAGAGAGAGAGATAGAGAGAGAGGCCAGATAAGAAGCTGGGAAAATGAGGAACAGTCAGAGTACAATTTGACAAGAGTTTGGCTTGGACAGCTTGTCCTCAAATATCCCCCCTGTGCTAAATTAGTAATATTTATCAATGTTAATCATGTCAATCACATGTAATGTATTAAAGGAACCACTGCTGCACTTGTGAGAGAAAAAACAGCAACTGAAGCTGAATGAGACACATCAAGACAAATAAAAAACCAAGGAGGTACGAAGAGAAAAAAAATGATAGTATTAAATAAAAGTTATAGATGTTTTTTTTAAGTACCGGTGTGTTAGTAACCTAACTAACAGCGGCACTGCAGCGCTTTAAGCAACCGCTGCTCAGCTCGGCTCAGCCAGCATGAAAAACTAAAGAGCTGCAAGCTAATTGCTGGCGATCATGACGCAAACGGTTTCCAAGGTAACAGAGTTTTGGAGTAGCCGCTCCAGCATTTCCTCATCTGTTTGCACTCACACCACCAGGCTGACAATGCACTCGCTGCATCCTGTTTCAGTCTGCAGACAGAAGCGGTGCTGATCTCGGTTAACCCCTTCCTCCTCAACACACTACACTACTTTTTACTCGCGCTACAGGTGCTGTCAGGATTTTGTGAGGTGGAAATCTGGGAGAAAAAAAAGAGGGGTTTTCAGGCAGAAACAGAGAGGAATAGCTGGTTTTATGGTTACGCTCCTACGCGTCAAACTCAAAATGCAAAAGACAATTTACGAACTGAGAGACATGCAAAGAATGCAACGGAAAGCATCAACCTTTGAAATATTCCAGCTTGGCACGGTTCCTGGCACAACAGAACACATTTATCTACTGCTCCCCTCAATAAAGAGCGCACATTTCACATTAAAACCAGCCAAACACATTATTAGATAGCCTAATCAAACACGATTACATTGTGAATGCATTCTAAATCTAGCTGAGAATAACCAAATTTGTAAGTTTAACAATAATAGGTGAATCATTATTATAACAAGAAACCCATCATCATCCTTATAAAAACTGTATTTGTTGTTAATTTAATAAAATAATAATAAATATTATTATTTTTTGTTATTAAAATAAGAGTGATGTGCAGTATAAAGATCTTTCCTCACTGTCGATTAGCCACTGCTCCTCATTTTAAATTTGCAATATGGGTTGGGGAGAGGATTTGTTAACCAGTGTTAACAGATACAACACGCATAACCACCAATAATGCAAAAGGATGCCAGTTACTCACACACACACACACACACACACACACAGAGAATGAGAGTAAAAACACACTTGCCCTCCAATAATAGAAATAGATCGCGGCGCTTAATCTTTTCCCTCTCTTCACTTGTTAAAAAAGGCGTTCTCAGAGATTCAAACCCTATGCTGACTCACATCATCCTTTTCATTTATGAATATGAATTGAATTTTTGAAACGTACTGCTATCATTGTTTTTCAAGCTGTAATTTTCATCTAAAGAAAAAATAGTAATATTGAAACTATCACACCTCTACGAGAAAACACACACACAGGTTTATCATGTCTCCAAGCTCTCGGTATGGACGGAGTGTTCTCTACTCCGATCATGCTGTTGAGGAGGCAGTCAGTAAATTGTACATGGCAATAAGTAAAACTTGGCCTTTTTTCTGTAGACATACTCTCATACGTCACCACTTAGTGACGTCAATGTTATATCATTCCACATGGCATTAGTGCAGGAGAACGTGACAGCTGAGAGGAGCTCCACTCCGCTGTTCCACCGTCTCACACACCTCCCTCTATCCCTCTCTCCCTCTTTCATTTAAGGGTTGCTTAAAAGCATTACTTGCTACTATATGACTACAAATACAACTGTGTATTTGGCTGGTAATGCATTTTAACTAATAAAGGGATTGTACTTTAATTACAAATTTAAGTCGTAAATTGTACTTAGATGTTAAAGTGTATTTACAAAAAAAGAGAAACTAACTTAAAAGAAAAAATAAATAAATGAGAATAAAAATCATGAAAAATAAAAATCATAATTTTACAATTCAATAATTCACAAACAAATACTGCTGACTGTACTTACAATAACTCCACGCTTACTGTGTGACAGCCTTTGACTTATACTATTTTTAGCCCTCTGTATTATTACAGTAAATCACAGCAACAGCTGATGTTTTAAAAGTCTTAATGAGACAAAGACTGTGGCACAACATCATTGTTGAACACACCATGGCAGAAAGCCATGTAATACCACACAGGGTTTATTCCTTAAATGTACACACACACACACACACACACACACACACACACACACACACACACACACACACACACACACACACACACACACACACGTTGATGAGTGACTGCAAATTATTCTGCTTAATCCAAAATAAAATGTAGGGACTGAATCACAGCCTGAAGAACCCCGGCTCTGTATTTATTCAAAGATAAACACACTAGCGTTACGTTCGGCAGAAGAGAACATTTCAATATATTAAATTTAACAACTAATGGGGGGAAGCGTCAACTTTGCCAAAGAAAGGTAGAATAAGATTTGTGCATAAAAAAGCCTTTATACCAAATGAAAATATTCACTTAAGCGAATGTTCTTATTTTTGAGTAGCTTACATAAACCAATGTTCGGGTGATGATGTTTTACTGTGAATCTCTGCACGCACTTTCACCTCACTAACACCTCAGTTGCGGCAAAATGCAAATCCCGCTCATCAAATCCAATGAATTATGAATTGTCGGTTTAGCTGTTCTTTCATAAATACATAATATGGAGCGCTTTCCAAATGCATTGCAGGGAATTCCCGGCCCAGGACATCACCCGCATTCAGGCATCTCATTCGCAAAAGTGATCTATTCATTTTCAACTGAGGGAAATTATTGTGAGCACACATGGCCTCTCTCTGGCATTTGCATTCTCTCACTCTCTCATACACACACACACACACACACACACACACACACACACACACACACACACACACACACACACACTCTCACACACACAATGCTCAATTTACAATAATCCTAGTGACAATCAAATATATATATATGGTGAGAAACTGCTGTTCTTGGTCATGCTGTTGTTTCTATTGGAATGGGAAATTAAAGGGAATTTCACTATGAATATTTTATATTCCAATTGTATCAGAAAGTATGAATACTGACCATTGTTTTATTATGGAATATCTTACTTTATTGCATAAAAAAAAGTTGAAAACGGCTGTGCTGCTTAATATTTTTGTGGAATCCATGATACACTTCCATTTAAAAGTTACATATATATATATATATATATATATATATATATATATAATTAAGGATTCTTTGATGAATGGAGAGTTAACAGCCTTTATTTGAAATTGTAACATTATAAACGTCTTTCCTGTCACTTTAATCAATTTAATGCATCCTTGTTTGATAAAAGTATGATTTATGAACTTTTAAATGGAAGTGTATCATGGATTCCACAAAAATATTAAAAAGCACAACAGTTTTCAACACTGATAATAAATCTTTCTTGAGCAACTTTTTTTTTCTTTTCTTTTTTTTTGCAATAAAGTGAGATATTACATAATAAAACAATGGTCAGTATTCATACTTTCTGATACAATTTGAATATAAAATATTCACAGTGAAATTCCCTTTAATTTCCCAATCCAAGAAACAACAGCATGACCAAGAACAGCAGTTTCTCACCAGTGCACAATATTGGATACACGGTCATAATCAGCAGTAAGCTGTTAAACAAACTGTATTTCATTAAATAAACATTGGTCAGATTTTTGTGGAGTATGAAAGATTCTTTTGACATACTATGACAGCATTTTAACCTTTTGTGAATTCAGCATTATTTATGTGCGTCTAAACCTTCTGGGGCCTCATATTGTTGTGTTGAAAAAGATTAGCCGAAACCCTGCCTAAACACAATATATTAAAACTCACAGAAGCTGGCAAAACTGAAAATAGCTATAAGCCAAGTAGTGATTGTGCTCATTCTCTCCCCTTTCTTGCGGTCACGAACATCACGAAATACCCCAAACTCTCTATAAAACCATATGGCAAAACACCCCAGGGACAAATAACAACTGCCAACTTCACAGCTTCCATATCAACGCGAGCCACTAATAGCAAATGACCAAACTGCATTCCAGTCTCAAGCTTTCTGAATCATTCTGATAGTAACAAAAACAAAATGACAGAAAACATGACTTCTACAAAATAAACACAAAAAAACATATCATCATCCTTAGTTGTTTATCTAAGATGAAATACTAATATATGAATATGAAATTAACTTATTACCAATGTTTTATAATGATACAGACAATAATATGTCAACAACTGCCATAAATTTTGACTTTGCATATAACAAAGGTGATCTGATGTACTCTGATTTAATACCCTCTATCTGTAGTATCCGTTTTCAACGACTTTCAAAAGGTAACTGTTCAAAGACACTGTTCATCAATTAACATACAATTTTGCAAAGGCGTTCAAATAACAATTACATTTCATATCTGAATAATTTTACACAGTCTGAGCCATGGTCTAGCAGTTTAGATACTGTCAACTACTACATGAGATATACAATAATAATAAATAAATAAATAAAAATTGCACTTGCACAATGGTTCAAACTAATTCAACTAAAAGCACCCTTGCTGAGCTGGTTAAGACAGGAACTATAGCAGGAACATTCACATTAGGCAGCACATTTACTATACTTTGTCGTTGACTGTTTCTTCCACACAAGGAATAATGTACAGCACTACAAATTTGCTAGGACTAAAGGCCCGTTCACACAAACAACGATAACTATAACAATATTAGCGTCCACACCAGCGGACAATATTGTTCTGTTTATTCTGAGCATGCGCTGCAGTTTTGTCATGTGCCGCTTTAAAAGCTCAAGCTCTTTCAAGCAGGATGGATTCTGATTAGCTGTTGTTGTTTTATCGTTCATCAACTGGAAAAAAAACATTCTGAAGGTAATTACAGTGATATCGTTCCTCTGTACTGTTATCATTATAGTTGTGGTGTGGACTCTGCTATTCTTTATATTTAAACCGATTTTTAGAACTATCAATTAAGTTGTCGTTCTTGGTGTAAATGGGAAGTAAGAAAAGACCGACTGACCACACCAGTTATGCCTCTCATGATGGTGTTAGGGTTATGCTGTCAGATCTACGTACGCACATGCCAATAAAATCCCATTCAAGGCTACAAGCGCTCTGGTTGTTATGCTGCATTTTCATAAACTGTACTTCAACAAGCACAAAACTGACGACGGCATGCACGTAACATGCCTTTCATCATATAACTAAAGCCAGGTTCACACAGTACGATTTTGGCCGTGTGAGACAACTTTTGTGATTCCTAAAAGACACCGTTTTCAACTAAAAACGTAAAACTTTTTATGTGTTTTGGCTGTTCGTTTACATGACAATGGTGGTTTGGTGGCCTGAAAACGCAACCTTTTAAAAACGGATTTAATAGTGCAGGTTTTTGAAAACGATCTCTGTGTAAAGTGCAAAAACACAAATCTCTGAAGACGATGACGTCATGCACATGCGTATTACGAGTTCAGTCTATAGTGTTTCATCACCATCTAATGCCACAGAATAAAAGGTTTTTTTAGTCGTTTTCGCAGATCCGTGTGAATGGGATCGTTTTGACAATGGTGTCAAAAGAAAAACTTCTCCGTTTTACGCACGGTACGTTGGTTCACCAACAGCCGATTAATGACCATTGCGATTCAATTTTACCTCCAAAGAAAACCAGAGTCTGCCAGAGTCAGAAGATTTCATGCACAGTCCTGTATTGTAACTTCTCCAACGGCTACCATCAAAACAAAAACCAATAGAGACAGAGCGCATTTAGGCCACGCCCAGAACAGGGGGAAAACAATCCAACCGCCTCCATTGACTTTGCATTGCGAGAAGCTGCATCCTTGTCATTTCTGACTTATTCACTGCAACTTCAGAAATGTTGTCAAAACTAGCGCTGGATAGCCTAACTTACCTGAGGTGAATTTGTTACACTATGCTAAACTGCATAATATCTCATCGTTAATACTTCTCACCATTTATTCCCAGGATACGATTGCTTTCCATATATCCATCTTTTTTAACGTATCCTTGAAAAGGGGGTTTGACTTGTCAAACAGTGGAGGATTTTTTTGTACCTCAACGATTAACTTCTCTGCAATGTCATCTGCCATTTTAAATGCGCGAGACCTTTAAATTAGAATGGATTCTGGTTGGCTGTCAGTGTTTTATCGTTCGACAGCTGGAAAAAAATCGCTCTGAAAGTGATCCCAACGATATCGTTCCTCATATCTTTATCGTTATAGTTGTGGTGTGAACTCTGTTATTCTTTAATATGGAGAACGATTTTTTTAATTATATCTTTATCGTTATCTTTATAGTTATCGTGCTTGGTGTGAACGGGCCTTTAGTCAGATAATTGGCAAAGGTATTTGTACACCATTGAGGACATATTTATGAATAAAAATATTGATTTTAGATAATAAAATACCTTAAAAAACTACACATAGTCCCTTTAATAATGATGACACATGCAAGCGTCTGACAATATAAAGCCACAATATAAACTATGACAATGCTGTTTAACTATGTCAGTGCGAGTTGCTTTTTGTTAAAACAGCTCAAACATGCATTTTAGTCTGGGACTAGGCTTAAACCTTGACTCTAAAACCAGGGGAGAATGTTTTTTTCCATTTCCTGAAAAGTAGCATTTTTGGATATAAAAGGTTTCCATCCGACAGCAACGACAAGCTTCTTAAAGATGCATTACATTCTAATTAACCAGCACTTCAAGAGTTCTTTTAGCCTTAAAAAAACAGACCCTGACAAAAACAAATCCTTTCTAACCAGTGACTCCTATAAAACAAAAACATCTTCACCTGATCTGCAAACAACTGATATGCTTCATAGTTTAGTTTAGAAACGGTCACATTTTTCACCGATGACGATTTCAGCTGGTCAAAACGCACACACGCACAAAAAAAAAAAATAATAATTCATGCGTGTTGTTGAACTGGTATGGGCTTAATTCAATTCTAACTATAAAATGTATGATAATGTACAGATAGAATAAATCAAATTTAGCCTAACTGCATTACTTTCAGCTAAACATCAATTAAAAAGTTCGCTTTGTCAGAAAGTGCAACACAAAAAGGAATGAGGTATAGTTCGGTCCTCGGCCCCCAACATCTCCACAATATAATCATTGCTCCATGTGCTATGTTAAAAGTGACTGAGTTTTGTTATGATTATCAACTGATTTAAAGATCCAAGCCACATAAACATTTCAAACAGCCAGGCTACCGCATATAGTGGTCTATCTTAAAAGAGCCATAATCCTGCCATGGGTTCTAAACACAGCTCAGGCTGTGACGAACATTGGGCTGAAAATGCAATGAGTCACAGGTGGCTTGAAGAGGGAACTGGAGCCGTTTCTCACTCCGTGCAAGTGAAAAAGTCATGAGGCCATACGTGAGACACAGCACTGACCAGAACAACCGAGAAAAAATTTCACACATCACGACACTGTCGTGTGAGAGAAAAAAAACACTAAGAAAGGTCCAGTTTAGTTTACACTTTTTTCGCATAGCAATGAATTTAACAGGAGAACATGAATTTAGTAGGATAACCCCGTTTACTTCAAATTGCCCATGACGTTTTTTCACAACTGATAGTGACCTTACACTCCCACACTTTTGAGGTCTGTACAATGTATTTTTTTTAAATATACAAAGAAAAAAGATCTATATAATTTTCTAGACCTACTAAAAGTTGTGAAAAATATCAAATGAACATTTATTACTATTAATAACAATGTTAAATTATATAATGAGGATAATTAATTTATAATTTATTTGATAATAACCTAGTAACCTAGCAATACTAATAAAATGCATTTCTTAAAATACAGCTGAAGCAGTGTTTTGAAAAAATAAATAAAAAGCTGTTCACGAGGCCCATCAAAATGGGATCGTGTGCGAGTATGAACAGAGGGAAAAGAGCTGAACTATCAAAAACAGTCAGAGAATCAGACTGAGACACCGGTGTCTCAATGTCACATCATGACTCAAACTGAAAAAAAGACACAAAAGTTGCACAAAAACACCTATTTAAAATTCAGTGTAAACAACTATACTTCAATGAGTAAAAAAAAAATGAGCACACACATAGATGTCCGTGTTCAATGTGCAGCTTCGAAATGAACTTCTCCAGCTCTTTTGGCTTTGGTCTTAAAAATAAACACAGAAGGATGTCATTTTTTTGTTAAAAAAAGTATTAATAGCGTAAATTGAATGGCCTGGTGACTCAATGTTATTTGTTGTTGTGCATTCTGAAAAGGTCTCATCACTTTTCAATACATTTGTCATTAGTAATGATGGCACATTGAACATGAATATTGAATTAGCACAAACAACAGACACAAGTTAGAATTAAATACTGTTGCAATTCAAACTAGGACAAAATGGAGTGGAAATACAGGCAAACTTAGCAGAATCCATTCGCTTTCATTCTAGTTTGATATTTTGTTTCCAAGTGTTCTTACAGATCCCCATGAGAGAGAACTGATGCTACTGCTCAGTAGGAACAGGTGCTTACAGGTCAAAATAAAGTCTGAAACTGGTCACACAGAAACCTCAATTCGTGTGCGTGACTGGAACAGTGCACTCATTCAAAGCACACTCAAAATCACTTGCAGTACAAAGTGAATGGCTTTATGTGCAAGCAAGTAGAGAAAGGACTAAACTCTTTATAATTAGTGTGGAAACATGCATAGCTCGTTCCAAATTTACTTGAATTATGTTTTTATAATTCACTGAAATACTGCCTGCAGAAACAAGTCAGGATGACTACATGAAAACTCAGCACAATGTTAGAGTATATTTACTTAGCCACACGGGTTTGATGACCTTGAATTTAGTGTTTAAACATGACCCTTTACCCTTGGCCAGGTCTGACTTTTTGGGCAATGTGAGCTTGATGTTTCAAAAATCAAACAGCTGCAAGCACCATATCCTACTTAATGAACTGACAAAGTGTCCATATTTATAGAACTTGCAGATAACAAATTGCATGCGTCTAAAACAAGTTACATAAACTGCTAATTTTCCATTATGTCACACACACACACACACACACACATAACATAAGCCAAATACTTTTGTTAAAACTTTTAACTTTGCACTAGAATGCAAAAGAACAGTCAATCGATGGCAAACTTTTGAAACTCTATACTCTATTTACAGCACAGACACTGGGACAAGTCATACCCTACTTTTAACGTGTTTGAATCAATGATTAATAGTGTATGTTTTTTGGGGATTTTTTTTCTCACTTCAGTGCAAACACAACATTCTGACCAGCATTATAAGAGTGCTGTAATAACGGTTTCTGGGTCCAATGTAAACGCTTTTCTGCGGTACTGAGAAGAGACCATAAGGAAATATGACTAAACAGACATTATCATAAAATGTGTTTTTGTAACTTGTTAAAAGGAATAAATATATTTTAACAGAGTTAATATTTTAAATAAAACAGCCTGTTTGGACTACTGGATCAACAAGACTTCACATAACTAACTAGGCCTAAAAACAATTTTGTCACTGTTAAAGCGAAGAAAAAAAAATCTCACTCCATCACAGTGAACAATCAAGCCTAAATAAATTTGGTAGCTATTAGGCAACAGGTGACTGACACAACATTAAGACCTGGCCAAACAACAGTGTATAGCCTCCAAAATACTAATACCATCACATTCATGATATAAACTGTATGGATTGTTGCTCTGGAGGTGTATCAGGGTTGAGATTGTTTAGAGCAAGAGTTTGATTAGCCTAGCCTATGGATGTGTTCTGGGGAAGTGTGATGGGGTATCAGGAATAAGTTTTTGTGCCTTAGGACTATAATTGTATGGGATCATCTGAAATGTCAGAAGTTTGATGAGCATGATGATGAGTTTTAAAGGTGTGATGTGTGTTATAGTAAGGTATACATCAACTGGTTGATCATGATCAGTGTGTGTTGCTGATGAACAGCCCCTACCTGTTCTCTCGATATACAGGGCAGGGAAGGTCTGCGGGGCATCTTACAACTGCCATAATAACTGCTGGACGTCTCTCCCAAAGAAACACAGCTGGACCTTCTCCTGGGTCTGATGACGGGAACTTTCTCCTCCGTGTTAGGAATCCTCCCGGCCGTCTCCCTCGGTGGGTAATAGTGATCAAAACAAAGCGCCAGCAGAGAGCCGGAGACCCCCGCTATACACGCCAGCACCGGCCTGAGGGACGGAGAAAGGCAGCCGAGGCTGGTGAATGACAACAGCCACACCAGGCTGGCGAAGACCAGGATCAGGACGCTGTGCTTAAGTTTGAGAGTGGGGATGAGAGTGAGCAGACCCACGCAGCCCAGCACAAACAGCAACCTGCCCATCATTTGCATCTGATGGTGCTCCTCTCCCCACTGCAACAAGCGCAAGACCATCAAATCCCCCAAGTAGCATGATGCTGGTAAGGACAAAAGCCAACATCTGCTGCTCTCCCTCTTCGTCCGCCTCAGGTAGAGGGTCAGAAAGAAATACGCGCAGCCGATGCTGAATAAAGGACTGATGGACTGTGAGAAATCAAAGAGGAAAGTCCGCAAATCCGAGACGCCGTGTTCACTCTGAAAGCTCTTCGAAATGAAACAGGAGAGCGCCAGAACCGCCAGCGCTCCCACGTAGAGAGCCGAGCCGCGGAATAGTTTGGACTTGAGGATATCCTCGTTGCAAAACCTGCAGACATTGAATAAAAAGCCCCTCGGATGGTCTTGTTTTAACGGAGTGACGCAGCTCTTCACATAGCCGTTCCTGAAGCTCTCCGCGCTGTTTGCATTGCCAACAACACCATCGTGCTGTCGGATTTTACTGTGCAAAACCTCTCCGTCCTCCCGCACAGCCATGTTGTCCTCCTTCCGTGCTTTTAAACTTTCATTCCTTCGAAATAGATCCTCCGTGTGTCAACGTTTCACTACATGACGGCAAACGCGCTCCATGGTCACTCAAACGTGCTCAGGCATTTTGGCCAGGAGGAAAAGAGGCTGAAATGTTGTTGTTTTTTAGCAGACTCGAGCTCTATGTCGCCGTCTAGGTGCGACAATTTGTAACAATGACTAGAGCGCTAGACACAGACGCGCGCGCTCTGTGCACCGCAGCCAAACCGCGCGCACCTTCAATTTATGTCTGTATTTTTTCAGTTTTTAGTCAGATTTACCACCGCTATTGCAATATTTAAACAACACTATTGACGGCTAAGTTATAAACATACATTTTATATGTATATTATGTAGAAAATTGCCTAAGACCTAAAACACGGGAGCTTGTGAGTGTGTCCTAGGCTATAGCCTACTTTTGAGTCGTGTGTATAGGCTGCATATTCATTATTGTTTGTTTATACTTATACGATTCTAGCATATAATTAAGCTAAGCCCGTATTTAGTCATGTAAATAGTATTCTGCCATTCACGTTTTCCGCCGTTCATAAGCCAACAGGCCCTTATGGTTTCAATGCATAAGCACCACAAGAGGTCACTAACATAGATATTATGTTACAGCTGATTTGTCTTGTTTCTTACCAATGTGGGTTCCAGAATCTCAGCCAACCCAGGAACCCCCTATTAAAATGCTGTTTTACATTTCAAAACACATCATTATTATATTATGATCATTTTGGTTAAGTCTCTCAATTAGCTACCTTTGCATTATTTGCAATGTCCTCTATAAAAGCAACAAAATCAACCAAAGATGATATCACCAAATATCAACCAAAGATATTAACCACATAACAAATAATGGTGTCACTTTATGATAAGATTTAATTTTGAAACATTAGTTTACTGCACTGAATGAACAATATTATGCCAACTTCTACATCATTTGATAATTTTAATGTTAATTTCAACATTTACCAATGCATTTAAAATCCAAAGTTGTATTTGTTAACCTTATAGTTAATACATTAACTAACATGAATAATTGTATTTTTATTAAATTACATTAAAAAATATTAATAAATGCTAAAATGTATTATATTGTAACCTTTTGGCCAAAAACTTTTGATATTTTTAGAGAAATTCCTTCTTGCCAATTGATCAGTTCATAGAGCCCCTACATGAACGTGTTAGAACATTATAAATTACCTTATCCCTTTCGGATGTTATTTTTAGTTTTAAAAAACTGTAACAACATTCATTGTTAATACTGAGGCTTTTATTTTTGCAAGACCTGACCTTAAGATTATACGATTAAAGTATAGAAATCAGGGGGACATAAGGTCCATGATCCTTTTGTATTTGTTCAGTCAAACATACAAATATGTTTCCTAAAAAAAGCATATTGTAAAAAGGGAAAGTCCCTTCTATGCCAATGCTTCAGGTAAAAAGAAGCTGTATTGTGAAGAGCCTTTCCCTTAAAGCGTGAACACAATTAAGGAATGTTTTGTTTAATGTTCATAAATTGACTCGCGTTTGTAAAAAGATCCAGATATGAGTTTATGAAAAAGTAATATATTTATTCCATATTGAGGAGCAAGAACAATTCATGCATTTGGCTGGAAAATTGGTTTGAAATTGTGGTTCTCGCATTATGGTTCAATTATGATCTCAAAAGATGGAGTCTAATCCTGGTTCCATAATGCATTGAGATTGACCTCATTTACTTCACTTCTGTACTGCAATCCCCACAGATATCTTAAGAGCTTTTCCATGATTCCAACTGCATAAGTGGTCCATAAAACCACCAGTGATTCTCATGTGAAGATCTAATGTATCTTCCAAGTTTGTATGATAGAGAGCAGTTCAGCATGAGGCTATATTCATACACAAATGTATGCACTCTTAAAAAAAGTTGATATGTGATAAACTGTTGATATGAAAGGAATTTTCCGTATTGATTATTCAAGTATTTTGAATTCCGCATTGTATTGTGTGTTAGGGTTTAAAGAAATGTCAACTGGCAGAAAATTACTAGTAGCCTATTTCTGTTTTTTTTTCTTATACAGTGTAAAGTATAAAATATATAGGCTAATAATGTTACATTGTAAATGTAAATATATATGGCCTAACAATTTAATATTCCAATATAACTTTATAATTGTTAAAACTATAAGATAATATTTAAATATTTAGATTGAATGGTAAATATAATAAAGAACTAAAATGCTGCTGAAAATCTACATAGGTAATCTCAACAGGCCTGTCTTTTTGCCAAGAGACTGAATAGAGACAGAAGAGACAGAATATTTTATAAATATTTTATTAGCCATTACTGTTTCTTGCCAGTATTGTTTTAGTATCATTGAGATGCTTCTCCAGTTTTTAGTAATATTTTAAATTACTTTTTGTTTTTATTCCATTTTAATTTTAAATAAAAATTTTATACATTTTTATGGTGTGTTTTTGTCTATATAGATTAATTAGGGTATTTTTTTATCTTTTGAGCAATTTTAGTAGGCTACATCAAGATAAATTAAATTGAAATGTTGCCTTGGCGTAAGTGAAACAAAACAAGTTTATTTTTTGATACTTTATTTTATTTCAGTTTACGTTTATTTTATTATTTTATTTAAAGCAGCTAACGATAGACTATATATATATATATATATATATATATATATATATAAAAAAATAAAAAAAATATATATATTATGTATATATATTTTATTTTTTATTTTTATTTATTTTTTTATATATATAACCCTCAGATCAACGAATAGGCTACAAATGCTGCTATCGAACCTTTTCGCAACAAATTTTAGGTTTTGTTTTTCCATTATACATCTTGACTAACACAAGGCAAATTAAGAATACCATTCCAGTAGCCTATAAACCAGTAGAACATAATAACCTCAAACAGACACACACCACAGCCAAGCAATCGCTGCAACAAACTTTCGCGTTTGCGTAACCGTGTAGTGTGATCCTTCTGACTCGCTGTAGTATTGATGTGGCCAAGTCAGTCAGGTTCCACGTCACTCGGAAGGATCGGAATCTCTCCAGACACGGATGCGCATACAGAAGAGACAGACCTGAGACCTATTTGAAAGGTAATAAATGAACAGCTTAACAAGAAAGCACATTCATAAAAATCTAATTTGTTGTTATTTTAAGCCACAGACAATAATCACCGATTGTCTGTTCGTTTTTATCTCAGACTGTTAGCGTGCTAGCTGCTACGCAGTGGTGTCGATTGATCACGCAATCAGTAATATAACTTAACGTTAACTGTACAACATTAACTGTGTTATATAAGTTATATGTGTTATTAGACAGTACAGAAATACTGATATTAATTCGTTTCGTTTTTATAATACATGCACAACATGATACAAATCGGCCTTTTGTTACGGCTGGCTCAAGGGTTTTCAAACTAACTGCTAATTCAGTGAATCCCGATGCGGTCGCAGACCGTGAGACTTCTGACAGGATCTTGTTAAAAAATATCTTGTTAACAGGATAGATAGACTCCAGAATCACGTTCAACGTTAGTTAAATGTATAGTTGGCTTTATGTAGTTGCACATATAACGTTACCGTCTAACGTTAAGTATCATGGTGTTCTTTGAAGTGCAAGATACGTGAGTATGTAAAGAAGTTTTACATATAAAACTTAGAGAAATATAATTAAAACGATGCACACTTACCTAAGGTGACTCCAGTTATAACAGTCTTTTAGAAAATGGGTTTTATTCTTCATGATGCTGGTATTCCTTCATGGCCACCACTAAGTTGACATTACATGACCTGCACTGACATGCTGTTGAGTTAACTTACTTCTATTAAAAATGTTTATTTGTATAGCGCTTTGTTTGAGCCAGTGCTCAGGCCACTTAATGTACATGAATAAGTATAAAAGTTCTAAACAATATACATAATTTCAATAGAGTTGTTACATTACACACATCATTATATACATTACATTTCAAAGGCTTTTTTGTTTTGTTTATGGTATTAATTAAATGACTATTCACTTGAACTTTTACTCATGTATTTTGTAACCTTTGTTTTAGGAAACCTCATAGGCATTCTGTCTGAGTGGAGTCTCGTGAAGGGAAGAAGAGCTGACATCATGACAGCCGCGGAGAATGTGTGTTACACCCTCATCAATGTCACCAATGACTCTGAACCACCATCGGAAGTCAGCTTAAAAGCTGATTTAGGTAATATACATGTGTAGTAATTTGATATTAACCCTTATGCACACTGTCGTTTTAAAAGTTTGGGGTCGATTGAGATTTTTAAATGTTTTTGAGAACAGTCACTTGATCAAAAATACAGTAAGAACAATAATATCATCAAATATTATTACAATTTAAAAATAATAATGTTCCATTTTATATATTTTAATATGTAATTTATTCTTTGGGGGGCAAAGCAAAATTTTTCAGCAGCCAATACTCCAGTTCTTAGTGTCACGCAATCCTTCCGAAATGGTTCTAATATGCTTTGATTGACTAATAGAAAGTTCAAAAGAACGGCATTTATTTTAAACCTAAATCTTTTAGAAAAATGTAAAAGTCTTGACTGTCATTCTTGATCAATGTATTGCAAATGCATCCTTGCTGAATTAAAGTTTTGACCCCAACTCTTTTATTTTTGTCAAAACAGAAAAGGGAGAAATCAAAGCCAAGACAGAGGCTTTGAAGAAGGTCATTATCATGATCCTGAATGGAGAGAAACTGCCAGGCCTCTTAATGACCATTATCCGGTTTGTGCTGCCTCTGCAGGACCACACAATTAAGAAACTACTCCTAGTTTTTTGGGAGATTGTTCCCAAAACTACTCCTGATGGCAAACTTCTTCAGGAGATGATCTTGGTCTGTGACGCCTACAGGAAGGTAGGCATGAAATATGGAACTATAATGTGTATTGCTTATTGTGAGGGTATATTGTGTCTATTTCTTTGTAGAAATATGCTATCTGTGTTATGCATCTGTAGGATCTCCAGCATCCCAATGAGTTTATCCGTGGCTCTACCCTGCGCTTCCTGTGCAAGCTGAAGGAATCTGAGCTGCTGGAGCCCCTTATGCCAGCGATCCGCGCCTGTCTGGAACACCGTCACAGCTACGTACGACGCAATGCAGTCCTGGCCATCTACACTATCTACAGGTGTGTTGATGGATCTTTGTGTGCAGAAGTGAGAGACAAACATCAGAGACCGTTTTCATATTTTATTTTATTTTATTTATTTATTCAGGAACTTTGAGCATTTGATCCCAGATGCTCCTGAGCTGATTCATGATTTTCTTGTAAATGAGAAAGATGCAAGCTGCAAGAGAAATGCTTTTATGATGCTGATTCATGCAGATCAGGTACACAGTCTGATTAATAATAAGTATTATTATTTTATATTATTTTTGTTACAAGAATGAATCTCATGAAGCTAAGTAGCTGTTCTTTTGATATATTTTTGCAGGATAGAGCTCTGGACTACCTAAGCACATGTATTGATCAGGTGCATACTTTCGGAGATATTCTACAGCTCGTCATTGTGGAACTAATTTATAAGGTGAGGTGTCTATTCATATCTTAAAGTAATTCTTGTTAAACCCACAGAAACCCAGCATAGCAGAATTGCTTTGTAAGAATAAAGCAATTAAATATTGAACTTTCTTTAAATATGGGTAAAAACAACACATAACAGTTGCTGACACTCTAATATTGATCACAACAACAGTCACACAAAATGTCACCAGCCAGCTAACACATTTCTTAACGGTATTAGAACAAATGTATCTGTTTACAAAATAAGTATTTTATATGCAATATTTCTAAATGTCTTGTGATGGGTAAAGGCTTACATGCCTTGACATTTTGAGCGTAAATAATTTTGAGACCATTTTTCTTGGCGTAGCAAAAATTAAATGCTGAGCATTAGGGGTCAAATGTTTTTCTATTGTTCTCACACAGTTAAGCCTCTTCGGTGATTGAATTATTCAAATTTTATCAGGTGTTTTCTGAGCTGTTTCGTCATTATTGTCTCAGTGATATAACTATAAATATGTTTAAATTAAGTGGTATTCAAATTACTATATTAAATTTAATATAAGATTTGCTTGGAATTTCTGGGATAGTCCTAAAATGGTTCAGGTCATACTTAGGAGGCAGAGGTTATTATGTGAGTATAGGAGACCATAAGTCTGAATGGACATCCATGATATGCGGAGTCCCTCAAGGCTCAATTCTTGCGCCACTCCTATTCAACCTGTATAAGCTCCCACTGAGCAAAATAATGAGAAAGAACCAAATTGCTTACCACAGCTATGAAGACGACACACAGATCTACTTAGCCCTATCGCCTAACAATTACAGCCCTATTGACTCCCTGTGCCAATGCATTAATCAAGTAAACAGTTGGATGTGCCAAAACTTTCTTCAGTTAAACAAAGACAAAACTGAAGTCATTGTGTTTGGAAACTAAGATGAAGTTCTCAAGGTGAACGCATACCTTCAGTCTAGGGATCAAACAACTAAAAATCAAGTCAGGAGTCTTGGCGTGGCTCTAGAGTCAGACCTTACTTTCAGTAGTCATGTCTAAGCAATAACTAAATCAGCATATATAATCTGAAAAATATTGCAAGAATGAGATGCTTTGTTTCCAGCACAGACTTAGAGAAACTTGTGCATGCTTTCATCACCAGCAGGGTGGATTATTGTAATGGACTCCTCACTGGCCTTCCCAAAAAGACCATAAGACAGTTGCAGCTGCAGCCAGGATTCTGAGCAGAACCAAAAAATATGAACATATCACAGCAGTCCTCAGGTTTTTACACTGGCTCCCAGTTACATTTAGGATTGATTTTAAAGTATTATTATTGGTATTTAAATCACTCACTCAATGACCTAGGACCTCAATACATTGCCGATATGCTGACTGAAACCCAACAGATGGTGGTGGTGATGGCGCAGTGGATAAGACACATGCCTTTGGTGTGAGAGACCCGGGTTCGAATCCACTGTGAGACACCAATTTGTCCCTGAGCAAGACACTTAACCCCTAATTGCTCCAGAGGCGTGCAACCTTTGACATATATAGCAATTGTAAGTCGCTTTGGATAAAAGCGTCAGCTAAATGAATAAATGTAAATGTAAATGAAGATCATTCAGATCATTAGGGTCACATCAGCTAGAAATACCAAGGGTTCACTCAAAGCAAGGAGAGTCTGTTTTTAGCTACTATGCCAGCGGCAGCTGGAACCAGCTTCCAGAAGAGATCAGATGTGCTCCTACTGTAGTCACATTCAAATCCAGACTCAAAACACATCTGTTTAGCTGTGCATTTACTGAATGAGCACTGTGCCACTGTTCATTCAACTGTTTGTACTGTACTTTATTTCCTTTTTATACTAAACTGTTTCTTATTTATTTTATTTTAATTCCTTCTATGTAAAGCACTTTGAATTACCATTGTGTATGAAATGTGTTATATAAAAAACTTGACTTGACTTGCCTTGCCTTGGAATTTAAAATGGCCAAATATTTATTAACTTTTCATGGCTGAATTGTTTTGAGAATTCAAAACTTTCCATTACCATATAGTGGTACAAATTTGCAGCCTTAAATTCTCAGCACTGCATTTTTTTATGTAACTAATGGCTTCTTAAACGCATGTATAAGGGTGAAACAATACATCATGAATATCAATGCATTTTTTACTAACCCTCGTGTCGTGCTAAAGCTATATTTAAAAAAAAAAGAATATTAATAGTTTTTATTTGTAACTAGAGTTCATGGTGACCATGAGCTATAAAGGGACAAATAACACAAAGGTGGTCCATAAAATGTTTGTGCTAGAATCCACATTTACTGATAAACTACTCTTTTACAGAACTGCTGTCATCAACAGCACAGTTATTCCTCATGCTTAATTAAATGCTGAGCTCTTCAGCATTATGCTGTTTATGCACACTGCATATTATCAGGTGGTCTAGATCAGTGTTTCCCAACCTCTTTTTTTTTTTTTGCCACGGCACAGTTTTGATAAGTAAAAAATCCCACGGTTCACCACTAAGGACTAAAATAACAAAATTGCACAACATACATTGCTTCAAATGGAATATTAAAACACAACATTATATTAAAAGTAGCAATTACATTAAACATGATTACTACTTTTAATATAACCACTAGTATGCCAGGACGCGGGGGTTGGGAATCACAGGTCTAGATTATAGAAAACAGTCTTCTCACTGTGTCTATTTTTTTATCTCTTCATTTGTTTAGGTCTGCCATGCCAACCCCTCAGAGAGAGCTCGTTTCATCCGTTGTATATACAACCTGCTGCAGTCATCAAGTCCTGCTGTAAAATATGAAGCAGCTGGAACTCTGGTTACTCTGTCCAGCGCTCCCACCGCCATCAAGGTACAGTGTCTAACACCAGGGTTGTTCCCATATATACGTTTTCTGCATGGTGGAAAATAAAGTGGAATGAAATTGGTTGAATGTTCTTTGTTTCAGGCTGCTGCTCAGTGCTACATTGATCTGATCATTAAAGAGAGCGACAACAACGTGAAACTCATTGTTTTGGACCGGCTGATTGAGCTGAAGGAACACCCCACACATGAGCGTGTGCTGCAGGTACACATGAGTTCATCACCTCATTTGGAGCCATTCGTTCCACAAATGAGACCAGTAACAGGACGTTTGGTGCTTTGTTCTACTCGTAGGACCTTGTGATGGATATTCTGAGGGTTTTGACAACTCCCGATCTTGAGGTCCGCAAGAAGACCCTACAGCTGGCCTTGGACTTGGTGTCATCCCGCAATGTAGAGGAGGTGTGTGACAACATGCCATTTAAAGGAATAGATCATCAGGATTGTCATCATTTATTCATGACGTTTCAATCCAGTATGACTAATTTTCTTAAGTGGAACACAAAAGGGGAAATGTTGAAGAATGTATTGGCCACTCTTTTCCATGTAATGAAAGTGAACGGGGACTGTAAACAGCCAAAAAGAACCGTAAAAGGACTATAAAAGTAGTCCTTATGACTTAAGGGGTGGTCACACCACTTTTCATTCCATTGACAAATGCAGAAGACCAGAAACACGAGCTCATGCAAAGAAGTTTCGCATTTTGAAGCGTTCTCAAGTTTAGTGGACAAGTTTGGTTTGCATCACATGTAGATTTGACCAATAGAACGATACGTCATGATGTGACCTCTTTGCTAAATTAAAAGTACACAAACTGTAAAGCTGCAGGTTTCTGACGTCATATCTCATTTATTGCATTGTCCAAAGCAATTTCGCATACTCAACGTCTAGTGTAAAAGCTACATAATGTGCCATTCTATTACTTTATTAGTGTTTTTTTCTGAATTTGTTGCTTGACATCCAGAATCCCATTCCCCATTTACTCTCTTTATATGGAGAAATAAGATCAAGAGCATACAATGTACAAAATTAAAGTATTTTATACGATGACAAATAATTACTATCAACTAATTTCACTCTCCTATTGAAGCGAAGTGCCTGAATTGTTCTTTTTCTGCAGCTGGTTATAGTGCTAAAGAAAGAAGTCATCAAAACCAACAATGTGACAGAGCATGAAGACACAGACAAGTACAGGCAGCTGCTTGTTCGCACTCTTCACTCATGTAGCGTGCGCTTCCCTGACATGGCAGCCAATGTCATCCCTGTGGTACGTCTACTGACTGAACACTCAGAACGCTTTTTTACAGTTAAACCATTTCAAAATATTCTTTACTAGCAAAGAAATTGAAGTTACACACTTCACTAGATCGGTGGACTATTTAACGTTTACTGTTAAAACATCTAGCCCTTTTCTCATCTTTACTTCTAAATTAACTTGTGTTTTGTGTGGCCACAGCTGATGGAGTTCCTGAGTGACACTAATGAGGCGGCCGCAGCCGATGTGCTGGAATTTGTGCGCGAGGCGATTCAGAGGTTTGACAACCTTAGACCTCTCATCATTGAGAAGATGCTGGAGGTTTTCCACGCCATCAAGACAGTCAAGTAAGAGATGCTTTTTAACTGCTTCCTTAAAAGTTCGATAAATCCAATGACATAAATCATCTGTATATGAAAACTTAAAGGGCAGCTATTATGCAAAATTCAATTTTACATGGTGTTTGAACATAAATGTGTGTTGGCAGTGTGTGAGCAAAACAACCCTAGAATGATAAAAATCCACCCAGTGTTTTTTTTAACAATCTCAACTAATCATAAGCACTGTCTCAGAACGAGCTGTTCTAAGATTCGGCTCAATGTGACGTAGAATTGAGCAAGCCCCACCGACGTGGTTTGATTGACACTGTGGTTTTGGCATAGACCCCGCCCTCGGTGATCTGTACGCCATCCTGCATTGTTTCAACGACAGCCGGTGTTCAGAAACATAAGTATTCTGTTGTGGGATGTAATAATGTACATTAGGGCTGCAACAACTAATCGATAAAATCGATTATAATCGATTATGAAAATCGTTGTCAACGAATGTCATTATCGATTAGTTGGTCTGCTTACGTCACGGGGAGCGTTTACTGGTACGCACACACACGCAAGGTCTCTCTCCCTCAGGCGCTCTGCCGAGCGCGCGCGCTACACGGTTTGGAGCAGTCTCTTCTGTCTCGCTTGCGCGATTTCGGGAGTTTGAACTAATTCGCGGGCATCAGGGAGCCGCAATCAATATGCGGGAGACTCCCGGGACTTCCGGGATCTTGGGATGTCTGTATTTTGTCTCGAGCATCAGGTTGCGCAATCAGTTCGCTCGCAACGTAAGTGATGGATTAAAATAGCGCTACCGCAGAAATAGGTTAAATTAAAACGGTCTTTACAAAGCGAAGCACTAAATATAAAGGCAGTTAATAACAGCAGCAGTAAAATATTGTTTTTTAGTCACTGTACTCAGTGGTTTTCAGCGAATGCTTGTGCACTAATGCATAATTTCTCCTGTCCTTTACTCAAGCCTGGTAACGTTACCTCCATTCCGTTCTCTTTTTATAGCATTTGTCTACTAAGTTTTAATTGTTTTTCAAACGCGATCTACTGCGGCTCTACGTTCACACAATTGTTTTCAGTCTTTCTATATTTATTTAATCAATTTATCCTTATATTATTCTTTTATATATTATATATAATATATATTATATTCTTTATCCTTATATTCCTTATATATAATTAATTTTAAATAAAAATTAAATGAATTATATATTTTAGATGTTTTTAGTTTGTTTTTAGTTCAGATATTCACATCTGAACAACATGTCTGTGTAAATTTGTTTTAACAAAAATTGTGTTAAAACATAATATGTTGGATATCATTTTTTTAACAATAATCATGTTTGTCAACTTGCCATCAGCAATTATCATTAAAAACAATGCAAATATTGATATTAGTAAAACTCAATGTGTGGCTTTTGCACTTTTTAAAGTACACTTTTACACATAAATACCCTGATTTACGGTTTTATTTAGTTATAATAAAAAAAAATCTAATTTAATTTCTATCCGATTAATCGATTAATCGAAAAAATAGTCGTCCGATTAATCGATTATCAAAATAATCGTTAGTTGCAGCCCTAATGTACATATTAGTTTTCACTTACTGCCGACATCAGAGCCACTGAAAACGCAGTGGATGGAGTTATTTACGAAGGAAAGGCGCCACTTAAACTTCCAAAATACATTTGTTTGCGCGAATCATTTTCTGACTGACTGTTTTGTGAACGAGGGTCAATTCAAAGCAGGTCTTGCTTCAAAGTTAATCCTCAAGTGTGGATCGTTGCCTACTGTTCGCGATCCAACGTCACCTCCAGTAGAATGTAAGTGTATTTTATGATTTTTGAGCAAATAGTCATTTCAGTCGATGTCAGCCAATTCAACAACAAATGCGTCTAAAGTTGTTGTCGTCGTCGTAGGATGTCTGTGTATATAATTCAAACCTTGTTTGTATAGTGTGTAACCACACGTTTATAAATATATGTTTTAAAAAATATTGTATTAAAAACTGTGCATGTTTTCTGTAAAGACAAGACATCAAAATTGCTATGTTTATTCAAAGGCCAGCACATCGACACGAAGCTGTAGAACGAGGGATATTGTGCAGACAGAAACATCACATAAATGTAATTTCGTTTGTACGTAGCAAACGTTATCACAGTATTTGTGTTTTTAGTTTCAAAAAATTCCGCCAACGTTATCACAGTTTTTGTGTGTCTGTGTGTGTGTTGCACATCCATAATTGCAAAGGGGGCGCGATTACAACTCTATAAGTACATACCAAATAACCCTTCCGAGACGTCCTAGTCCATTCTCATTTGTGTTTCTTCTGCCGGAGTCTCTACATTGTCTAGCTCTGATTCCGGTTCAAACATGTACGGCTGAATGCCATACAAAACAACGGGTCTGTCATTCTCAGCCATTCTGCTTCTACCGACTGTTCATTATGGAGCCCCTAAAGGGACGTGGTGGTGGAAAAATTTAGGATGGGAGAATTATTATTTTTTTTAATCTTTTGCGTTCCCTCGCAAAACTTTTGCGTTCCCCCGAGAAACTTTGCGTTCCCTCGCAAAGATATTTGCGTTCCCTCGCAAAAGTTTTGCGTTCCCTCGCAAAGTTATTTGCGTTCCCACGCAAAACCTGTTGTGAGCTCGGACAGACACTTCCTGTTTAATGTTCCGCTGGCAGTGCTTCAGAGCTCCGTACGTTAATGGAGCGTTTCATAGTGTTTGAACTTGGACTCAAATATAAAGAAATGCGGTCAGTGCTTTACTCAAGGAACTTACCGGATCAATATTCTTGAGCTAAACGTTGTTAAAACACAAACGACACCTATTTACAATCACAGTAACCTAGACAACGAGCTAATTCTCCTCATAATATAAATTTATCTCTAAACAGCCGATTGAGAGACAAGTCCAAATAAGGGGCCGTCTGCAAAGTTCAAATCCCAAACCCATCTGCACATTTTATATTATTAAACATATTCTATAGCTTCACTATGACATTGTGGCCAAAGTCAGTTCACACATCACCGCTCTCCTGCTGGTTATACTACAATACTTAGTTTGATTTAAAAAAAGCATAGTTGTTATGATTTTTTATGAAATAAAATCAATAACTTCACACTGTTATGTGTAATGCCATCGAAATTCAGTAAGCAAATATAATGCATAAGCTATGATTGTAACTAGCTGCGCACAGTACCAATATAATTTTGTGTAAATAATAGGCCTACTTATTTTTTATGTGCAATTACTTCCCATACTAGCTTTCCTGTAGCTCAAACAGTAGAGCGTTGGTGCATGCAATACCAAGGTCATAGGTTCGATTCCCAGGGAAGAGCAAGAACTCATAAGAATGTAAATGTATACCTTTGGATAAAAGAGTTACATTTACAGTTATGCATTTGGAAGACAAAGTGTTGTATAACCAATATTAGAACAGTGATGTGTGAACTAAATTTGGTGTGTTACAGTGGAGTTGTTGAATATTTTTCATAATATAAAATGTGCAAAAGCAGTGTATGTAGTATGTATGTAGTATGTATGTAGTATGCAAGTTACACCCTCATCCAAAGGCTGGGTGGGGATATGCAGCTCATTTACATTTAAGGTGGTACACACCAAAACAGCTCTTTTTAAAACGGGCCCCAAAAATGACATTTTCAAATGGTTATAATAAATTAACTGTGGGGTATTTTGTGCTGAAACTTCACAAATACATTCTGGGGACACCCGAGACCAATATTACATCTTGTAAAAAGGGAAATAATAGGTGCCCTTTAATTGGTGTATTATTCTAGACTGCTTGATAGTACTTTGTCCTGTTTAGTGGTGTAAAGGGGATTGTGATGCATTGCAGTGATTTTTAAAAAGGACTTTTGTGTTGCAGGATATACAGAGGAGCTCTGTGGATTTTGGGTGAATACTGCAGCACTAAAGAGGACATCCAGAGTGTCATGACAGAAGTCCGTAGATCTTTGGGAGAGGTCTGTAGTTCATCAATTTGAACTTTGTCACATCCAAAGCTCGTCATTAATGTGTCATGAAACCCCTCCTGTTTTAGCTTGGTCGTTCACACCTAAGACTAAGAGTTTGAAAAAGTCTCAAGAAATGGGTGTGTAAAGCTGTGGAAAATGGGAGAGTTGAGTGGGAAAAAGGGGAACAACAACTTATAAAACAGCCTTGCAACACACTCATTATACAGACACATCAATATTAAAATATGATCACGGACAAAAAAAACGCACAAAAACAGAGTTTTTAAAAATATAACCCTATATGACAACTCAAACTCATCAGAAGAACATTTAAAAGTTCTAATCATATTTTCATTATATTTACGAGCACTACAGTCTGTGAACAAGCTACAAGCATCAGTTCAACACAGAAAGAATAAAGGCAATCCGGTAGTTACTTTTTTGTCCATTGTTTTTTGAATTTTCGCTCTACTTCATTGTGGTCTGTGTATCAGAATAATTCCCTGTAATCACGTTTATCATCAAACGTATGGCTGTTACAGTGTCCATATTTGCACATATATTTAAATTGAAGACGTGATTAAATATGTGTGGATACACAGTGCTGGTTCATGTTTAGAGCACTGGAGTAAACATGTCCATAACTTGAAACACACTTATTCTAGCACTGTTAAACTCATCACGGTGCTCAAAAAATCTGTTTTAGGGTTTCATGACCCTTTAATGCTTGTCCGGAACAAGCTCTAAATGAATTCGGACAACTGAAATGTCAAATTAATTCCTTCAGAGTGATAGTAATCATATCAAGTCGAATGAAATTGACTGGAAGGCTCGAGGGTTAAATAGTGTTGCAACGCAAAATGCTGTGAAATAAGGACAGAAATATGTTATTGTATAATACAATTTTAATATTCTATACACAGGGTTCACATGGTCCTGGAAATATTTGGGAAAATTCTTAAATTAATATCTTAATCGGTTGAACTTGAAAAGTTCTACAGTCGGTATAATACTAGAAAATACTAGAAAACTATTTATTTGGATAGAAACTATTATTACGAGTGTGATTGCTGTAAAATAATTTTTTTAAATCCTTATTCAGTCATTGCAAGTGACTGGAAAAGTAATGGAAATTAATTTGTCAGAAACTGTGAGACCCTGAATATACCAATTCTACTACTACTACTACATTAATATACTATATTATATTAATATAATAGTTAATTATCAAAATATGCAGTTTTACAGAAAACAATTGTGTGAATGATACAGTGCACAATATACATCTAAAACTGAGATACGGCTGACTCTTTAAAGATTAGCAAAATTACGATTAAAATCCTCTCTATAAATGTCTCTACACCTTCTAGTGCTTTCAAACATTAAATTGATTTATATATTGTCTTTTTTCTTCTTATTCAGATACCAATCGTGGAGAATGAATTGAAGAAGGAGTCTGGAGAGGTGAAACCTGAGGAGGAGATGACTGCAACTCCAGCTCCTAAGCTAGTGACAGAAATGGGCACCTACGTCACTCAGAGTGCCCTGAGCAGCAGCAGGCCATCCAAGAAAGAAGAGGACAGGTGATTATCTCCCCTTACTGATACATTATGGAGATAGTCCTCCGTATTAAATCTTTAAAATATCCCTTTCTTCTGTAGGCCTCCTCTAAGGGGTTTCCTGATGGATGGAGATTTTTACGTTGCTGCCTCATTGGCCACCACCCTCACCAAAGTGGCCCTGCGCTATGTTGCCCTTGCCGAGGACAAAAAAAGACAAAATGTAAATTAATTTTAAAACTCATTCCATGAACAGTGACTAAACTGTCAATTTAATTATTCATGTGTCTATTTGTGGTAGAATAAATGTTATTTTGCTGTTTTTAGTCCTTTGTGGCAGAGGCCATGCTGTTCATGGCCACTGTGCTCCATCTGGGCAAGTCGTCTCTACCCAAGAAGCCCATCACCGATGATGACGTGGAACGGATCTCGCTGTGCCTTAAAGTCCTGTCCGAATGCACGCCCCTCATGAACGACATCTTTAACAAAGAGTGCCGCAGATCCCTGTCCCATATGCTCACTGTCAGACTGGAGGAAGAGAAACTGTCTCAGAAGGTATATGGTATAATGTTGGATAATGTCTTAAAGATTAAAAGATCATCATTTGTGACCATGATATTGAATTATGTTGTTGTTCTTGTTTTATCAGAAAGAGTCTGAGAAGCGTAACGTGACTGTTCAGGCGGATGATCCGATCTCCTTCATGCAGCTGACCGCTAAGAGCGAGATGGCGTCCAAAGAAGATCAATTCCAACTCAGTCTGCTTGCTGCGATGGGCACTACTCAGAGGAAAGAAGCCGCTGACCCTCTGGCTTCTAAACTTAATAAGGTATTTGGAGGATTTTATTTGTATCTTTTTGAATCTGTACAAGCTATTTTTATGATAGTGACAAATTTGGAAAGGTTGTTTGTAGTTTATCATCTTTTACCACCAGAGGGCATGTTGGTTCATCTGATGGGAGTTTTAACACTAAAATGTCACATCAGGCAGGAGCCTTAAGAATGTTCCGTCCATTTACAGCATCTCACAATATAATAGTTTCATACTTTAGCAAAGCATTTGAATTGCCGTTTTTTATCTGTTTCATTACAATGTATTAATAGCTTTTATATTTTTGTGTATTTGTTTATCAGTTAGATTACCATGACTAGTGGATCTCAACCTTTTTGAATCCAATACCACAGCAATATTTGAAGGCCCCCTCCCCATATAGGCTAATAGCTTTGCTCTAGTACATCAGCTGTAAGTTTTGTTTTCGATGCTTATTTTAAATGTACAGAAATTAGGTAACCAAAGTAACTAAAATAAATCTAATTAAAATAAATACCTTTTCCAATTTCCAATAAAATATATACCTTTTCCAAGAAGTTTTAAAAGCTGAATATTCTTCAATGACCCAACTCTATGTAACATGACTTTTCCAGGTCCAGAAATGGCAATTTTTTACTTAGGCTACTTCATATCCAAGGCGGTAGGGAAAAAATGCTGTTGAGCTAGTGAGTTAAAATATTAACTTTAGATTTTTAGCTTTTATAGCTTGTTTTGTCTCGTTTTGAAATTATTTTAGGTTATCTTGAGGCCCCCTATTGGGCCCTGGCCCTGTGGTTGAAAATCATGTCCTAGACTGAACCATCTCATGTTTTCTTCCAGGTCACCCAATTGACTGGTTTTTCAGATCCAGTGTACGCAGAAGCTTATGTACATGTCAATCAGTATGACATTGTCCTGGATGTCCTGGTTGTTAACCAGACTAGCGACACCCTACAGAACTGTACCTTGGAGCTGGCAACACTTGGTACAAGTTGTTCCTTTCATCCATAGAAATAATTTGTTAGTGTGTTTTTGGTGTATGTTTTACTGAATATATTCCTCAAACTCCAGGTGACCTTAAATTGGTTGAGAAACCATCTCCTCTCACATTGGCTCCTCACGACTTTGCCAACATCAAAGCTAATGTGAAAGTGGCTTCCACAGAGAATGGCATCATATTTGGAAACATAGGTTTGTGAACTATATGTCGATATCCTTATTTAAACCTGTACTATTTTGTTGCTGAGGTTTGACCTGGAATCACTTCAATAATCAAAAAAACATATTTTGCAGTATATGATGTATCAGGAGCAGCCAGTGACAGAAATTGCGTAGTTCTCAGCGACATTCACATTGACATCATGGACTACATTCAGCCGGCCTCCTGCACAGATGCTGAGTTCAGACAGATGTGGGCTGAATTTGAGTGGGAAAATAAGGCAAGTCTGGGGGACTGGTGAATTCTATGTGGATAACTGCTACCTTAAACTCCTTTCTGCTTGCTGGAATTTGTTCTGTTTTGTTTCCACACAGGTTACCGTCAACACCAACATCACAGATCTGACCGAGTATCTCCAACACATTCTTGGGTCCACCAACATGAAGTGCTTGACCCCAGAGAAGGTACAAAACTCACTTGATGAGAAGAGTAAACGCACTGCTGAGCAGATTTTGTTGTCGGTTACTGATTCCAAATTACATGACAGTTTTAGTTAGTAAAATAATCCATTACATTACATATTTAAGGTAATATAATCTTCTTTTTGATTACTTTGAGATTACTTTTCACCTAACTTGTTTATCACATTACTTTGAATAGGATAAAATTTTACCATGTAAGTTACAAAAATAATTTCCATGCTTTATCTACAACATGAAGTGCATTAAAAATTACTTTACGTCAGGGTTTCCCAGACTGGGGTTTGTGATGGAACTGAATTAAACTCGTGAGTTTTATGAAAATTACGAAATTAAGTGAATTTGTACATTTAATTTGTTTGCGATACTAAAGTCTTCCAAAGACCATGGTTAAATGACTCACTGAGTTAAAATTCAAATAATAAATGTGTTCGTCAGGAGCTGATTAGATATGCAATGTTGAGAAAACACTACTTAGAGAACTCCGGCGCAAAATGAACCTGGGGTGTAATAACACATTGGTACCGAGTCGACTGTTCTCTGGGATTTGTTTTCATGATAATCGAGTGTAAAGAGTTTTATCTCTAACAACTGTTTAGCTTATAACGCTAGTATATGGGGAATATAATAAGTATAATATATAATATTATAATATAAAGACAGTACCATCGCGGAGCCATCTTTGGAAAACAGTCTTGACCAGTCGAACCACGAACGCCGTGCTACGAGCTGAACTGTGACTTGGAATCTCACAGTTCAGCTCACTTAGCACGGCGTTCGTGGTTCGACTGGTCGAGACTGTTTCAGAAAGATGGCTCTGCGATGGTACTGTCTTTATAAAGCATATTATTATTAAACTGTCTGTACACTTACAAAGTTCTCAGTGCTTCGGTTTGTATGTAGAGACGCTCATTAAGCTACCGTGTTAGTGTTGGGCTATTTTGAGCTTTGTTAGTGGTATTAACTAGCGAACTCTTTTTACTTAGTATATGCCCCATATACTAGCGTTATAAGCTAAACAGTTTTTAGTGATAAAACTCTTTACACTCGATTATCATGAAAACAAATCCCAGAGAACAGTCGACTCGGTACCAATGTGTTTTTACACCCCAGGTTCATTTTGCGCCGGAGTTCTCCTTTAAAAGTTAAATGATTTCTGTAAATCCAGTGATCTGCTGCGTGAGTCTCAGTTTTCAGTGGCTGGTCTGTGTGTGCAGTTCCACAGACTTGGAAGACCTTCTGAACGTATATAAGCAGTAGGCTTTTTAAGAAAGGAAAACGTAAAACAAAAAGTAATTGAGAGATTCAATGAATTATGAATAATTTACTGCCATTGTGAGAATAACATGTAATCAATAAAAAAGTAATGTAGTCCTATTATGACAGGGTGTCCGCGGGGTCTTAAAAAGTATTAAAAGTTGATAAATCAATTTAGAGAAAATTAAGGCCCTTAAAAAGTATTAAAAAGTCTTAAATGGCATTTTCCAAGGTATTAAATTTTGTATCATCTTTTCGTTATTTGTCCATAAAGTATAAAGTTTGCCTGAATTTAAACATTGCGTCGGCGAATAGTGGGGTTCTGTGTAGTTTACTCGAGGGGTACTAGGGGTATTCGAGTGTATACCTTCGTTCTGTACGAAAGGGCAAAACGCTAATAAAACAGACCGTTCCACTTATCGTACAGAACGAAGGTATAGACTCGAGTCAACATAATATTTATCTTGTTTATATTGTTTCACTTTTATGTTGAGAAAAACAATAATATTTGCATGCTCGAGTAGAAAACGCGCTGCCGCTGACAGAGGTTGCAGGGACACAGTGAACAAAGTTTCTAACAGCACTTCGCGTTTTCTGTTAAGGACTGCTTCTTTAACAAAACTTAAAGGCAGTACATTTCTCAAAATCATTTTGCTATCAGTTAAGTAATCATCTCGCTCACTCGGATTCAGCTGCGCTACCTGCAGTCGTCAATGCAGTGATGGACAGCTGTCTTTCCTCATTCGACTGCTGTTTGGATTTCATGTGATTTCTCATTGTGGTGGTGATATTATAACTCTGTATCATTAATTAATTTGATTAAAAGTAATTCCGTTTTGTAATATCATTTAGTAAGATCATTTTCATCCAAGTAATTCCAAACTTCACGAGGCTGACGGCGACATGTGATCAAATGCAATTAACACGCTCCACAGTGACAAACAGTGTATTTAATTATAACTGCGAGTAAGTGATTGGGATTTGGGGGGATTGGGATACAAATACGTCTTTTAAATACACTTTGTGAACTCATTGTCCCTTTAGCTCAAAGAGGTTTATTTTCACTCTTCAATAAGTTTTGTCAATTGTTCTGTTTATTGGTCTAATTCTGGTTTCTCTTTCTAATAAACCTTGCATTGGGTCAGTCATTCAATTAATTATCTTGTGCTTCATTCCCACCCTTCTGAATTATTTTGTACTGATAAGGAGTTATCACAAACTAAGACTGTTTAGTTGTGCCATCTTACAATAAGTATCTAAATGTAAGGTGTCGCCGATAATGGTTAAAACTTGAAGTGGTGATGAGGTCTTAAAATGTATTGAAGGGGTCTTGAAAAAGGTCTTAAAAGGTATTACATTTAATTCCATGATTCCTGTAAATACCCTGTATGAGTATTTTAAAATGTGATATACTCTAATTACAAGTACTTCATTTTTTGGAATCTTATTACGAAATCCAGATTGCATGTAATCAGTTGCTACCCAACACTGAGTCAACCCCTCTATGATTTAATAATACATTTACATTCAAATCTCATGTTTTTCTTTTGTAACTTAGGCCCTGTCCGGTATCTGTGGCTTCATGGCAGCAAATCTGTATGCTCGCTCTATATTTGGAGAGGATGCCCTTGCAAATGTAAGCATCGAAAAGCCAATCCACATGGGACCTGATGCCCCAGTCAATGGACACATTCGAATCCGAGCCAAAAGCCAGGTGATGTTTTTTTACTCTTTGCACCATTTTAATTAAAAGGCATTGGGATTTCTATAGTAAATAATAAATGCTGGATTAGCATTTTTGTGCCTACAGGTGTGGATAATGATTTATAATTTCAGTAATGGATTTAGTAACTACTTCTCAAACTTTTTTATCCTGATGTGCGTTTGTATGTTTTTTGAATCTCCCTATGTGATGTTTTATTGCATGATTGATAACTCCTCTTTTTTATTTTCAATAGGGTATGGCTTTGAGTCTTGGTGACAAAATCAACCTCTCTCAGAAGAAGTCTCACTCGTAAATTTCAGTGACTGAGAGCATCGATTCAAAGGGCGAGATTCGACTAAAAAGCGTTACGGTTATCCTACCACGTGTCTTTTTTTCGCTGTCGCTTGTTTGTCCCTCCAGACTGCCGTACACATGCAGTGCTTTGTGGCCAAGCTCTAACCTCTTCAATCCCATAAAATATGTCTTAAGGGGATTATTTCGACATTTTCTACCAACACGATTCTTAACTGCTCTAAAAGGGATTGACCCTGTTCATCTGTAATCATGTTTCAATTAAAACATTGCACACCATATACCACAAAAGCGTTTTTATTCTCTTGTTAAACGAATAGTGCTACAATGACCCTTTTTTATGAATTGGGTCACTTGTAAGTATAAGAACAGTACTGCCCTCAAACCACTGTTGACACAACAAAGGATGTGTTCTCTTGAAGAAAATCTTCTGGAAACTTGAGAATTTGTTATGGTCTCCTGCCTTTTAGATGACTTGTGGTCTCATAAGACTTGTGGTCAGTCATAACTTTCATGTCTACGTAGTGCATAATGATATTAAGGATTAAGGTGTGAAGGTCATGGCATTACCCTGAGTAGATTTGGCAAAATAAGGAGAATAATTTAGTTTTTTTTGAAAGAGGGGTCTAATACTCACCCTTTGCATTTATTTTGATTAAAAATTCAGTAAAAACAACAATATTGTGTAATATTACATTTTAAAATGACCTTTATCTATTTGTATGTATTTTAAAATGTGCTTTATTCCTGTGATGGCAAAACTGAATTTTCAGCATCATTACTCCAGTCTTCAGTGTCACATGATCCTTCGTGTGATTTGGTGCTCAAGAAACATTTCTTATTATCAACGTAATACGGAGACTCTAATGGGATGTGGTGATGGAAAAAATATAAGATGGGAGGAAAAAATATTACAATGCTTTTGTATTTGCTCTCAAAAGTTTTGCATTCCCTCGAGAAACTGTTTGCTCGCAAAATGTTTTGTTGAAGAACGCAAAACAGTTGTGCTGCTTAACATTTTTGTCGAAAAATGCGGATACATTATTATTATTATTATTTTCATGAGAAAGTTCAAAAGAACAGCATTTGTATGAAATATAAATCTATTGTAACAACATAAATGCCTTTTTTGATCAATTTAATGCATCCTTGCGGAATGAAAGTATTATCTGACCCCAGACTTTTGAACAGAAGTGTATGTAGTCACTGCATTCACCTGGTCACCAGTCATTGTTTCTTAACCCTCTGGGGTCCTTCATTTCAGGGTCACACTCAGGGTCTTCGAGACCAAATGGTCCGGAAGGGTTTGATATTTATTAAAAATATGAATATGAAAATATGAATAAAATATTTTTTTTTTATTTTTTTTAAAGCTGTATTTCATTTTAGAGTCAAGCCTAGACCTCATAAAAGCAATTTTTGAAATTAGATGGATGCCATCTGGTGGACAAACTGAGCATTTTAAAAATGCAAAACCCATATGTAATCTGAATTTATTCGTTTGTTTATGTATAAAAGTGTGTGTGTGTGTGTGTGTGTGTGTGTGTGTGTGTGTGTGTGTGTGTCTGTTTTGCACTCTTGATGTTTTATAGATTCACCCCTTCACTGTTGTGTGCTTTTTTTCTGGATCGTGGCTGATTTGTAGATTGTACGCACAAAAAAACTTTTTGTGACGTATTGTCACATTTTTGCCAATTTCCCATTCATTTCCTATGGCGGGACCATTTGGTCCCGAAGGCCCTGAGTGTGACCATTTTTTTTACAACCACTTAGACTATTCAAATCCTGTCCCCAATTTTTTGGGGTGTTCATATACCAAGTACCAACAAAGTCACCAAATTTCGGACCATTCCGATGAAGCTATGATTTTACACATTTTTTTATTTAAATTCTTCGGGACCATTTGGTCCGAAGAACCCCAGAGAGTGCAGTGGAAGCAGTTTTTGATGTAAATGATACATTAGATCTAAGTAGCTTCCAGGTTCATGCATAGTAGGAGAGATGGGCATGAATAGCGCTGATGTGAGTATATGCAAGTCATGTATTTAATTCCATTATTCTTTATAAGAAAGAACATTACTCATAAAAATGATATTAATGGAGTTTTATGAGTTTCCAAGATTTATATAGTGTTATATTATACATGTAATAAAATCATAGCCAATGAAAATGAGGTAATAAAGTTCTAAGCAAGCACTATAAATGAAGAGGTTCGGCTTGTACTGCACATTCGCACCATTTTGTTTACACAACATGTAAAGCAGACGGCTTCAAATTTTGTGCAATAACACCTGCAAGCATTATTCCATTTCTTCTGAGCACAAGTCATAATTAAAGCACTCAAGACTCTCCATATAGCAGTGACACAAAGCTGGAGCTTGATTGGTTTCTTTGACATCTTTACACATCAGCTCTTTTCCTGAAAATGCCATTTTAGAACGAGACTTTGATCAATATTGCAACTTGTCAGCTCCCCTTGCTCACGTGAGACAAACATTTGAGCATGTTCAACACATCAATACAAAGAAGTCTAATCATTTGATTGTAAAACAAGAGAACTGCATAAGTTCTGTCAGAATTGCAAACCTTGCTTATAACAGTTTCATTCAGAGGCTATATAATCCAAGCTTTTTTATTATATTTGATATTCAGTTAAAACACTTTGAATCAAATAGTCATATTTACTTGTGGTGTCATGAGGCCAAGAGGAGAGTTTTACAATCTGGGCACAGTTTAACTGGTTTATACAAATCCTAAATGTAAGTATAATTGTAGTGATGTTTTAGTATCATTGCCTTCTCATCAAGCACCCTTTGAAAATGCTGCACTGATTGGCCAGCCACATTTGTCATTATAATGACTAACTGAGTGGTGAATCACAAAATGACAAAGCTATAGGCTGCGGTTTCTGTTTTGAAAGTACAAACAAGCACAGTAAGGTGACATTTAATCATACATGCACAGTAAGAATGAAAATGTTCCGAGATGTGAGTCATCATTTTAGAGTTTTGACTTTTGCATTAAGAGGGTTTTTTTTCTTTTCTTTCGATGTACTTGTATTATCTATTAATTTTCCTCTTGCATGATACTGGATTAACTATCACATTTTAAAGTATATTCAAATAAAAAACATAAATTATACTATTTCACAATATTACTGTTTTGATCAAATAAATACAGCCTTACTGTACTGACTCCAAACTTTTGAATGGTAGTGATATGGATTAAGTTATTTCAAATGAGAAGGGTGAAGCTGGCAAAAGCTCTTGAGGTGACATCACCCAGAGATTTTATACTCTCAATAAAATCAGAATAAATGATGATCTCTGGTACACTGTAAGGGTGTTTAGAAGTACTGTAGATAAGATTGACATTTCTTCCTGGAAAAATAGTTATTCTCCGATGTTTTATGTAATATGTACACTGGTTATCTTTTTTCCCCCGGACTGTGGAGGTGGAAAGAACTCCTGTTGTTTTTTTTGCTCTCGGCGGCTGCAGTGGGACCATGCGAATCTCTGAACTCAGGATTACGAGTTAATTGGAATTCCTCTGGGGCGAGAGGAGGAGAAAAAAGGGAATTGATTAATTCTACTCAAATAATAACTTTACGACGGTTTGTGTTTGAGGTAGGCCTACTGCTAAAGAGAGTGTGCAAACCAATGAGTGTGAAAAAAAGAGTAGGCTATGCAAACCACATTACATGGATTATTGTTTATTATTATTATTATTTTAATATGTTCCTTGAGCTTCTTATTATTTAAATGATTTATTAGCCTATAATTAAATTATAATATAATATAATTTATATTATATTAAATTATAATATAATTTATATAATTATAAATTATATAATTTATAATTATATAATTTTTCACACCCATCACACCCAATGCGGGAATATATTATTTTCAAAACTCATTCCGCCCCTCTGTCTGAAATGGTCATATTTTGCCTCAGATCAAGTTCAGTTGGCTGCTTCATCTTTCCACAAATGTTTCTTTGTAAACTCGTACACTGCGTTTACAAAACAATCTTCAATCAAATGCTCCGGAAAAAAAAACTCTGACACCATTAAAAATAAACCACCGACTTGTTCCTTTATTTACAATGAAGAGGAAGTTTTAAGCTATGAAACTTGCTGGATGTTTAAATAGTCCAAATACCTCTTAATGTGTCAAAAGGTCAAGGAAAATTAGACTTCTGATGTCATGACCCCTTTAACAAAAGCATTCATGGAGTTCGGTAGTATTTACAGGATTTACATTTCACAGCTGATGCTTCCTCATGTTGTAAAAATTCTTACTCTGTTGATTCACATTGTTTTTTTTTTTTAGTCATTGTGCTAAGATTGACTGATCCTGAGTAAGTAGTGTCTACTGCAGCTGTGGAAATAAACAGCTCCATTATAGACCCTGCACATACAAGTAATGAAAGGGACTTAATTGTTATATTTATCACGCACATAGGTGTTACTGGTTGTCCTATTCAGATTTCCATAGAGGGATAAAATCATTTGAAAATAATTTTCCCACGAGTTTCCCACAATGTAAATTTGAATTTGACAGCTTATTTAGGAGAGTAAAGTGACGAGGAAACAAATAGCACGTACAATAAAAGAGAGAAAACATTTAGTGAGATAATTCATTTTCAACATTACAAGGATAATAGTCAGCATGTAAAGTGACACAGAGCAGCAGTTCTTGGCCTTTTTGATTCCAAGTCCAAAAAAATATTTGAAGACCCCCCACGACCCACGTAGGCTTGGATATTTTTAAGCCTACAGCTTTACCTATGAGTGTTAATATATTAAAATGATTCATAATAATAATTGAATAATTAATTTAGTTTAATTTCATAATTCTATAGTTTCAAGAACTGAATTTTCCATGATAACAGAATTTTTAAGTGTTTCAAATTATATTTTTTTTAACTCACAATTAGCAATTTATATTTGTAAAATTATATTTTGATAAAGTGTTTTTTTTTTAATATTTGATATATATTTTTAAATATTTTAGCGCTTGACATAAGCAAAATGTATATTCAAATATATGTTTAAATAAAAATGTTGTTCAGGTATAAATTAAAATAAGAAATATTATTTTTTTAAAGCTTATTTTAGAGCATATTTGAGCCCTGGCTGAGAACCACTGATTTAGAGGATTCAAATGTACATTAATTCTTTTAGCAGATGTTTGCAAAGCAAAACTTAAACCAGCCTATGTAGTTTGTTGGACTTGAAGGCATAGTTCAACCAAAAAATATGTCATCATTTACACACCATCAAGGCAAGTTGTTCCAAACCAGTATGAATTTCTTTTTTTCTGCTGAACACAAAAAAAGATGTTTTGAAGAACATGGATGACCAAACAGTTGATGGGCCCCATTGACTTCCATTGAAAGGGGAAAAATGGAAGTCAATAGGGCCCATCAACTGTTTGACTACCAACATTCTTCAAAATATCTTCTTTTGTGTTCAACAGAAGAAAGCAACTCATACAGGTTTTGAACAACATGAGGATGAGTAAATTATGACAGAATCTTCATTCTTGGGTGAACTAGGCCTATCCCTTAACTGGTCTCCCAGCCTTGGCAGTGAATGGCCATAAGATAGCCCACGACCACCATAGACAATATTCATAATATGTGTTTCTCAGTGGCAGACTTAAACTTATACTACACAATTTTAGATATTTAGTAATTGAGATAGATCAACAATACATTCACATGACGAGTTACAAACTAACACAAACAGTCGGGAATATCAGTGTGCGCCCCCTAGCGTCTCTGCGTGTACTAGCTGAACTGATTAGCCCTATCTTCCCCTCATCTTGCAGTACAGGCAGTCAGTGCCTGGTAGCGATTTAGACGAGGGCGTATGGACTTGAGGCAGCAGTGAATACATTTCCCACAGACTGTGCTCGTACTTTTCTCATCTTGTACGGATTACCACTGAGTTCACACAGCGCCTGAACGCCGTATCGCATTTTCCTGCTGCAATTCTCCATCTGAAGGCCTGTCACAGAGTAAAGTGGCTCGGTGTGCGTGTGTTTAGACAGCGGAGCGAGAGCAGCAGCGTGTCCCCGATGGCTGGATGGAAGGACGGCTCAGTGCAGGAGAAATATCGCCTGGTGGTCGTCGGAGGTGGTGGCGTCGGAAAATCAGCTTTAACTATCCAGTTTATCCAGGTAAGCGGAGAGATGGCGGAATGTTATGAGGGTTTTCGGCCCTTTAAAGAAATATGTGAGAGTGTGTGTAGCACAAATGGGTGGATTTTGCTCACAGAAATGGGGACCCCATAATCGCAAGGGGGGTTCAGGAATCCAAGCGAGGCCTGCGTCAATTTAACTCTTCGCTTATATTCAAAACAAATACTGCCTAAACGTAAACATAAACATAGCAGGGGAACTGCAAGAGTTATACCTACTAGTTAGGGCTCAAGCTCTGTAGCGATGCTGTATGTAGTTCATAGACATGAGATACACTTTCGTAAACTGTTGCATTTTATGCTGTTTTACAAAATGATTGAATATAGGACGTTTGTTTGACCTTTCAAAGGCAATAAGGACTATAGGTATATTTAAAGACGGCATAACAAAGTAATCCAACAGTATGTAAAACAATATTGAAAGAAGTTTTTCCCCTTTCTTTTTGATACTAAGTCTCTTAGAAATGTACAATGTTTCTTCCCGAATACCTTGGTTAGCCTACTGTAGTTTCTTCTGTCAAATCTGTAGTAATGAAAATGGCATTTCTAGTGTAAGAAGATTTCAGAATCATGTAATTTTAATTGTTGGTGACAGGGCATTTTACAATACCAAATTAGGCTATTGTAGTAAAAAAAAATGCAGGAACAGGTTTGGCAATTATTGTTCAGACATGGGCAAAACATGTATCCTGCCAACATTTACGCATTAAAATTAATCAGAGATTGTAACTAGAATGTTTGTAACACAAATGTACTATTTGTTTTGAGTTTATCTTTTCATACCATTAATCAGTACTTCATGTAGCCTACTTATATAAATACATTAAACTTATGAAAACAGGCGTGTGTGTCTTCTATCAAGACATGCAGTAATTTGGTAGATGTATTTATTTAATTTATTTAATTATGCATACGTTTATTTGTCCAGGGTATATTAAAGGGTTAGTTTATCCAAAAATGAAAATCATCCCATAATTTACTCACCCTCAAGCCACCCTAGGTGTATATGACTTTCTTTTTTCAGCCAAAAACAATCAGAGTTACATTATAAAATATCCTGGCTCTCCCAAGCCTTATAATGAGAGTAAGTAGCATCTGAGAATTTGAAGCCCAAAAAAGCACATCCATCCATCATAAAAGTAATCCATACAACTTTAGGGGGTAAGTCTTTCTGAAGCGAAGTGATGCGTTTATAAAAAAAAATCTATATTTATAACTTTATAAACTATAATCACTGGCTTCCAGTGTGGTTATCACTGGCAGACCTCTGACCCAACGCATGACGTATTGACCAAAAGTGGAAAAGGCTAAGCGCAGCAAAACAAAACACCTGTCACAAATTAGAAGTCTAAAATCAGAATTTTTAAAGAGAAATGTCAGAGGATTTCGATATAAGAGAAGAGGAGCTTGTGACCTGCCCGGTCAGTCTCACGTCTTTCCGATTCAGAGCCGGTCAATTTTGTTGGACATTCCGGTCCTTATATAAAAAATAAATACTGCCTAAACGTAAACATAAACATAGCAGGGGAAATGCAAGAGTTATTGTACCTACTAGTTAGGGTTCAAGCTCTGTGGCGATGCTGTATGTAGTTCATAGACATGAGAAACACTTTCGTAAACTGTTGCATTTTATGCTGTTTTACAAAATGATTGAATATAGTATTATATTTTTTTTTTTTACAAAATATATAATATAACCACATTGTTCCACATTTGAGCTTAACAATCAACATTTGTTGGCATCATGATCTGTGGTTAGCAAATGTGCTGAATAAAACACCTGTAGATAGTAATGAAAAGCAGACTACAATTATACATTAACCAAACAAACACACACACTTCAGCATGCAGAAAGGAAATCAGCTGTTTTTTCATGTGGGATATAAGAAGATTGTGTTAAATTTCAGAGGTGCTAAATGTGTGAAAACAAGAGTTGTCCAAAGAAAACCAAATAAACCCTTCCCGTTGGAGTATTTCTAGAAGACTTTTCTAGTGAGAAAGCACAGCCCAGCTGTTTTCTGACTCCAGCCTTTCCCATTCAGATGTGTGTTACTCAGGGAGGTTTCATCTGAGTCATGTTGGGTTAATGATCATGGCATGGAGAAGCCGGAAGAGGAAGTCCCTCCACTCCTGCTCGGTCTCCTGTATGTGTATGGGATTGGGAAACTATGCGCTGCCTCCTGACACACCGCTTTGCGGCAGTATGTTAGGTGCATGCATGACATTCTTCATTAGTTATGCTGTCGGGAAACACTTGATTGGAGTCAAAATTTGGTTGCAGAACTGCAGTGATGCATTAACATTGCTTGACTGCTATACATTTGTAAGTCGTATAGGCTACAGGGTGCCACAATGATGACTTCACTACAAAAACAGACTGGTTGATCTAAAGCTATCGTCATGACATGGGCCATGATCAGCGGCAGTCAGGCATGTGACTCAGACCAAGATGGATTAGTTTAGATCATTGTGATGCAATCCAAGCTGTGTAGTATATGGCCTTTCATGGAGTTTCATACAGATATTATTTAGTAGGAGATAATTTTTTTCTTGTTTTATTGTAATCTTATGATAATAATATAATCTACAGGTCAAGATGATTTTAGTCATTTTTCATTTTTAAACTTTTTGTAGATCTTAATTAATAAATTATTTAATTAATAATATTTCGTGATAAGGTCTCGTTTGTTAACATTAGTTAATGTATTAGCTAGCTAACATGAACTAACTATGAGCAATATGTGTTTTACAGCATTTATTAATCTTTTTTAATGGTTACTAAAAATGGTTACTAAAAATACTTTTGTACTAGTCAAGCTGAATTTTGTCATTATTTCTTTTATTTCCTTAACTTTAAAAAATGTTGGGTAAATGTAGTTTGTAATCTTTGTGATTTACCACTATAAGAACATCATTGTCATCAACCTCCTCGATAGTTTTAGTGCTCAGCTGAGCTTCTTGTGAGTAACGGCTGTTTCTCATTAGCAAAAGCGTGAAAATGAAATTGTTGAAGGCCTCGCTGACCTTTTTATCGCTTCAGATGGTCTCAGAGTACACTAAGTGTAGCATGGCGCTGTTGAAGGCACGATCACATGTTAGCTAATATTAGCTCTTATCACTGGCTCTCTCATTCCTTACGACTATAGCATGGTCAGAGCTTGTGGTTACGTATGTGAGTGTTTTAGATTCAAAACTATAGAGAAAGCAGGAACAACAACGTCCAGCTCAGAGGCTCATGGTAATATTGTGAAATACTATTACTACAATTTAAAATAATGGTTTTCTATTTGAATAAGCTTTAAAATATCATTTATTTTTGTGACGCAAAGCTGAATTTTCATCAGCCATTACTCCGGTTTTCAGTGTCATATGATCCTTCAGAAAAATCATTCTAAGACATACTTAAATGATCAAAAGTGTCAGTAAATCTAAATGATCAAAAGTGACAGTAAAGAATTCCACAAAAATATTAAGCTGAACAATTTTTTTCATAATAATAAGTTGGGGTGTGACGGTACAAAAAAATGACATACCTCGGTTTTGAAGTCATGGGTCGGTATGTTTTCGGTATACAGCAAGGGGAAAAAAACAACCTTTTTTATTAAAAAGTGGTTTACTGAACAAACTATGTTTGTCTTTTAAAAAAAAGTCTGGTGCTGTTGTAAACTTGTAATTGGGGGAAGAGATGAAGTGCTTAATTATATTGAAGTGCTTAGAAGGTTGGTTAGAATGTAGTGCTTAGAAGGTGATAGGTTAGAATTAATGCGCTTCCATTCTAGTCCGCTCCATTTATTGGACGTGCATGCACGCGCCGGCACTCGCTCATTAAAGTCTGCAACGTTAAACGTTGGCTCGCTTATTGTCAGGGTAAAACTTTATGCGAAATGGAAATACTTGTGTGAAGTTGTAACAGTTACAGTTAAGTATACAACCACAAGGTGTGCAATGAGAAAATGCATTTCAAATGCATTAAACAACATGTGTATCTGAGAGTAGGGGCAAGCCATGTAGGTTTATGATGTTGAAGAGCTTACAATAAAAGCACATCTCATGTTTAAGACAACATGGATCATGCACTTATTCAGCACCAGCTCATTATGTGTCCTTCATTATTTCTCAGATGTGTTCGCAACATCAAAGTAAATCGATATAAACAATAAAGTCCCATTCTAGGGGTGAAACTCTTGAGTTTGAAATTATGTTCCGCGCACAGAGAAGTTCTACAAATTCAGTGGTTAAATCAACGCTGAATTCGTTAGTTACTGACCTGTACAGAACGTTTTCGGTATAAATATGAACATTTTTCGGTATGAAACTGTAATTGTAATATTTTAGAATATTACTGGTGATTTTGATCAAATAAATGCAGCCTTGGTGAATTATTTTCTTAAATGTCCCCCTGTGGTGAAAATCAAATTTTTAATGTCTATGTGGTGTTTTTAATATGCTTTAAGACAAACCATGTGCAAATTCATAAGTCAACACCATTGCTGTCACAGGGGGAAGACGAAGGTACACAGGATCCAATATGAAGTGATTTAATAATACAATAAACTGAGGAACTGACAGAAAGTGTTACAGAGCAAGTGTGAAACAAAGGTTAAAACACAAAACTAGGGCTGCAACAAACGATTATTTTGATAATCGATTAATAGAACGATTAATCGACTAATCGTCGATTATTTCACAGACTAATCAGTAAGTTTGTAACGATTATTCAGCTTTTTCAATTAGTTAAAACATTGAGTTATACATATTCTTACTATAATATAAAAAATTAAAATCAGTTCAGCTTTTGAAATAGTTGTTTTAGTGAACTGAGCCAACTAAACAGGTCATTCTCTTTAAGTTTTCAGATTTCGGTTCAGCTCAAATCACACACAAATGCTCTATAAGCATTGTTTAATAGGCCCACTGCTTTTCTTAGAACTGAAACAGAAAAAGGGACATTTACTTCAGGAATGGTAAAATATTAATCTGCAAACCATTATTATAAGTATAAAATTACAATCTTTTTTTTTTACATGATAATTGAGCTGACAGAGACGTTCTCATTCACCTTTTAATTTACAGTATGAAAAAGTAACTGCCATGATATTCTTCCTAACATCTCCTTTTGCAAGTTATGGAACAAAATACAGGCAAGTGACAAGAATATAATACCTAATAGTGTTACAATAATAAAAACAGCCCTGACTCCTAAGCTCGATCAAGCTTTATTTAATGCAAAATAATCCCTCACATTACTGTAATTATATTATTATTGATAATATTATTAGTAGTATTAGTAGTATTGCATTCTCTAATAAAGAGATTTACCGCTAGTTAGTTAGCTATAGCTGGAGAACACTCAATTCTCACCGGCTCCTCTTTTGCCGGGATGTTGCTCCAACGTGCATGTTGTGCTCCCGTGAAAAGCAAGTTCCGCCTTGCATGTATTGCACACGACAGCATTCTTGTTTTGAAGTTTTGTGAAACTTTCCCAAACAAACCTTGCTAGTTCGGATTCTTTTGCACTCCGTCATAATTCGCGCTGTTTTTTCTTTTACCAATAGCATTTGTAAGGGCTGCATTACACCATAGCGCTACAGCGTCGTAGCGGACAAATCGTGATATTGCACGCCCTTACATTAGGTCACGTGGGATCAAACGACTACTCGACAACAAAGATATTTGTCGACAATTTTTTATTGTCGACATTGTCGACAATGTCGACTAATTGTTTCAGCCCTACACACAACACGCAAACATCGACCTACAACTGAATTCTGAACACAGAGGAACTAAATACACAGAGGTAACGAACTAAATGATGTGGAGCTGTGGTGGAAGATTAGTGTCCATGGGAACATATGAGTGGCAGGAAACAAAGACAAAGAAACATGACTGATAAAAACAAACTGAAAGTACATTAAACGAAAGCTGAATGAGTCCAGATAACCATGACAGAACGCCCCCTCCCGGTTGGCGTAACCCCGCTCTTTAGTAGCAGAGGAGAGGGAATGATGGAGGGGGCTTTGGAGGTGGCCGAGGTGATGATACAGGGAAGAAAGGAGATGATGGGTTGATGGTGAAATACGGACGACCAGACCCCAGTGGGGATGATGAAGGGCATCCGACGGCACAGACCCAGAGCCCATAGACGACAGCCCACAGTGCAGACAAGGGAGGGAGTAGCCAAGGTGGCTTGGAGGCTTACATCAACTGGGAGACAACCGATGGAGGCAGTGCCGATGGATCCCAAGGCGCAGACGGAGAGCCAATGTAGACGAGTGAAATCGCTGGCAAAGGAGGTCCAGGCAATCCCGTGGCAACGATCGTCTGAGGAGGAGCTAGACTGCCCAAGGACTGAGGCGATGCCAGCGTGATGGAGGACCCAGGCATACCCAAAGGGAAAGAGGAGTGGAGTGCAGCAGAAAATCCGCAAGTCCGTGGCAGAGGAGTAGTGACGACTGACCAAAGGGGAGCAAGTGGGATGAGGGAACCGGTAGAGTCAAAAGGCAGAGGGTGTCTGGTGGAGCCGAAAGTGGGAGGAGCCAAGATGGAGCTGAGAGGTCGCCGGGCGGAGACAGAGCACGACTATCTGAGGCTGGAGGCGGAGCCTCTGGATCTATCTGCTCAGGTGGTTGAAAGACTTTCAGCTCAACGTGACTTCTTGGCATTACAGAAGATGGCCAAGGGCTGCAAACCTCCAACAGAGGCGGGATTTGAGGACTGGCTGAGCAGGCGTCGATGGAAGCAGTTGGATATTTGACAGGGTGGTAACAATACTTTGTTCATGCAGGTGTCTGTGCTGTCTAGAAAAAGCCATGAAGGTTCCAAAGAAAAAGATAAAGAGTCCATTGTGCTGTCTAAAAACAGCGATGAAAAAACAGAAATGGGTCCAGGATAGGGTGGGAGATGATACCTCTGCGCTGAAGTCCATCAGCCAGTCCTCAGTCTCAATTTCTACCAATATACCCTTGCCCACTTATGTTGTGGGCTCACACCCCTGGTCAGACTCACTGTGGGGGCTCCTCTTCCAGGGCGAGGGTTCCGCGCTGACCTCTTATCCTCGGGCACTGGCTGATGCGTCATGGCAGGTGGTAGCTCTCTGTCGGCGGGGGGCACACATGATTCCTCCATGGTCAATGGTGGTGGAATGGGCTCTGGAACCGGCTGTGTTCTGGACCGGGGGTAAAAACACTATCCAGACACCGGATGATAGTGTCCCTCCAGTTCAATCCCGAGATGTCTGGGAGGTCTATGGGGTGATGGCAATTAGCCGTGATCCAGAACAATGACTTCAGGGTCTCGTCGTAAAAGGTCTGGTGACTGCAAGAAGGCAGAATTGTCCAGTGAAGGAAAAAAATTCCAAGCTCTCATGAGCAATAACAGAAAATTGCGCTGTATAATCCATGTGGTCGGTCGATCTGTCACCGGATGAAGACGGAGAAACGTGTGACTCATGAAAACAAACTAAAAGTCCATGAAAGTGAAACTAAAGATGAATGAGTCCAGATAACCATGACAATTGCTGAGTATTTTCTCTTTAAAGGGGACCTATTATGCAAAATTCACTTTTGCATGGTGTTTGGACATAAATGTGTGATGGCATTGTGTGTACATAACCACCCAGCACTGATAAAAATCCACCCACTCCTTTTATTTAAATCCCCATAAATCATAAGCAGTGTCTCCCAACGACCTGTTTTCAGAATGCACCTTTAGTGACGTCACTAAAGCCACAGGCCCCACCCATGAGTGTTGACAGACACTGGCCCCGCCCACGAGTGTTGACAGACACTGCCGTTCTAACATAGAACCGCCCTGATCGAGGTCACAGCGAGTTGAGTGTTGTACACATCCCCCATTGCTGCACTGACGAGAATGTCTCCCAAGTTGTCGGTGTTGTGAAGCTGGATGTAATCCACATAGCTCTGTTTATTTACTGGAGCGATAGGCATAACGTTATTGATCATGGCAGTAATGAAAGTGAGAGCGCGCACTTTATTACAGTTCATAGGAGTTGTTTTACGGATATACAGTTTACCAGTTTATTAAGCACCCCCTGAAAAGGTGTGTATAATATTTGTTTACTGTTAGTTGTAACAATTTTTTTTTTGTACTTTGCTGTGTATGTTGACAATAATGAAAGGGAGAGGGAGAGAGTTTATGGATAATACTTTAATGCGGACTTCTTATTAGGGCTGCAACAACTAATCGATAAAATCGATTATAATCGATTATGAAAATCGTTGTCAACGAATGTCATTATCGATTAGTTGGTCTGCTTACGTCACGGGGAGCGTTTACTGGTACGCACACACACGCAAGGTCTCTCTCCCTCAGGCGCTCTGCCGAGCGTGCGCGCTACACGGTTTGAATTAGTCTCTTCTGTCTCGCATGCGCGCTCTTGCTTGCGCGCTCTAGATTTCGGGAGTTTGAACTAATTCGCGGGCATCAGGGAGCCGCAATCAATATGCGGGAGACTCCCGGGACTTCCGGGATGTCTGTATTTTGTCTCGAGCATCAGGTTGTGCAATCAGTTCGCTCGCAACGTAAGTGATGGATTAAAATAGCGCTACCGCAGAAATAGGTTAAATTAAAACGGTGTTTACAAAGTGAAGCATTAAATACAAAGGCAGTTAATAACAGCAGCAGTAAAATATTGTTTTTTAGTCACTGTACTCAGTGGTTTTCAGCGAATGCTTGTGCACTAATGCATAATTTCTCCTGTCCTTTACTCAAGCCTGTTAGCTTGCTGGGTAACGTTAGATCCATTCCGTTCTCTTTTTATAGCATTTGTCTACTAAGTTTTAATTGTTTTTCAAACGCGATCTACTGCGGCTCTACATTCACACAATTGTTTTCAGTCTTTCTATATTTATTTAATCGATTTATCCTTATATTATATTCTTTTATATATTATATATATAATATATATTATATTCTTTATCCTTATATTCCTTATATATAATTAATTTTAAATAAAAATTAAATTAATTATATATTTTAGATGTTTTTAGTTCAGATATTCACATCTGAACAACATGTCTGTGTAAATTTGTTTTAACAAAAATTGTGTTAAAACATAATATGTTGGATATCATTTTTTTAGCAATAATCATGTTTGTCAACTTGCCATCAGCAATTATCATTAAAAACAATGCAAATATTGATATTAGTAAAACTCAATGTGTGGCTTTTGCACTTTTTAAAGTACACTTTTACACATAAATACCCTGATTTACGGTTTTATTTAGTTATAATTAAAAAAAAAATCTAATTTAATTTCTATCCGATTAATCGATTAATCGAAAAAATAATCGTCCGATTAATCGATTATCAAAATAATCGTTAGTTGCAGCCCTACTTCTTATACAGTGTTTATTCAGCTCTTACAGTGATTTTCTAGAGTGAAATTGACGCTTCATCTTTTGTGTGATGTACAATAAACTTCATTGAACTCATCAGTATATTTTTACAACATTCGGATGCGGTCTGCTACAACAGGCTTGTACTAATAGTGGATAAAAGAAAGATGGAAAAACAAGTTATAATCGTAATTAAACTAGACTATACCTGGGCTGTTCAATCTCCATACAGCATATATTATCTGGCTCTGTGGGCTTTATTGTCCGACTCCGGGTCGAAATGAACACGGCTACTGAGAGTTTTATTTTTTGATATTATCATTCCGTGAGATGAGATTGTCCTGACTGAGCGCAAGCTTGTGAGGCTCCGCCCTATGGGCCGGCAGCAGCCGCTCATTTGCATTTAAAGGGACACAAACTAAAACGGTGTGTTTTTCTGAGCCTCAAAAAGTGACAATTTAAACATGCTGTAAAAAATTATCTGTTGGGTATTTTGAGCTAAAACTTCACATACACACTCTGGGGACATCACAGACACATTTTACATCTTGTGAAAAGGGGCATAATAGGTCCCCTTTAAAACTGCATTGATCTAAAGAAATTTTCAAAAACGCGGTTTGAAATCGCTAGTGTTTCTGACGTCACAAACTACCTTGTATCCAATCACGTCAACGTGCTGGTGGACTTTATAGCGTATCATCACTATGCCCTGAAGCAAAGGAGTCTCATGAGAAACCAAGTTATCCCGGTATTTTTCTGTTGATATGAACAATCTGGTAGATTTAGCAATATAGCGGGTGTATGATGTAAATTACGATGTTATGATGAACTATATACTTTCTCCTCTGAGTTGTTTGAAGCGTTTCTAAGAATGCTTAGTGTTAGAAGACAGCTCTTTGACTCTGAGATGGTGAATGGGAACATGGTTACACAAATAGCAACACATTATTCGATTTTTGATAACACAGCCAAACAATAGGCTAATCGTATAAATTACCATGATGTATCCGACTTTGTAAAGAGCAATACCATTGTGTAGCGTTTACCTCAGTAAGTTGGCCGAGTGGATCTTTACGCTGGAGCTGGTGTGAGTGAGTGGAGACGGAGCTAATTTGCATAATTAGGGATCCACGTATACTAAATGAAGCAAGTGTGTAGAGTTACATTCAGGCTAAACATTAAAATGACATTTTGATGATCAAAGATGAGTTTTAAGGGATACGTTTTTATTTATTTTTTCAAGCATGACTGGGTGTTAACCACATTTTCTACTGATTGAGAGAGGAAATGTTGTACTGCAGTAGATTGACTTAAAATGCACTATTTTACAGTCATGAGTGAATATTGTAGAAAAATTCCACACTAGTATAAATACAGGTTTTTCGAGGCTGTTTAAAAAGAAGTGCTTGCAGGAGGCGCATTTGGAGCGGCAGAATTAGCGGTTTGTGACGGATGTACACAAAGCAGGGCAGCGCTCAGAAACACTGTTTATCAGTAAAGATAAAGAAAGATTAAATGAAAATAACATAGAAACTTTTCTACAGACAGTCAGTTCCCTTCAAAGATACATTCATATAAAAACACCCGCGCTGCGTTTTGACTTTGAAATGTGCAGTGCTCATGTTTATAAAACGATGTCAAAGCCTTTTGGAAAATCTTTTTGTGGCGGGCAGTATTGCTATTGTGAACCAATGTATGGGAAACACTGTAATATAATTTGACCGTTATCGATTATAGTTTAACCTATTCATCTTCACGTCATGTTTAGTAACACATAGGCTACGCATAGTGCTCATATCATATCATATTCATATCATAACAAAAATAAACACCGGTATTCGGTATGAACTGGTATACCGCTCAGCACTACATTTCACTGTGGATTCTTTGGTAAATCAGTCGCAATTTCGGCACTGGCTTTTCAAACAGACTTTTATGATATGGACTTGACAGTAATATGACAACATGTCGGTAACTGTGTTAATTCTAATGCCTCATCTGTGACCAGTGATTTCTGATATGTAATGATTCATGTACAGTCAGATGTTCTTTGTCTATGTGTCAGTAAATCAAACCAACAACTAGACAGTCAACTTCACATTGTTTCTCTTAGTAGGATGAAATTAATCTGTCATTAAACTGATTAAATTATAATTAGAAAGCGATCAAAGAATGCTCCCTTCAGATTCACTGGAGCTGTCAATTACACAGCGTGAGTTAATCAGTGACTGAGTTCTAAACTCTTGCCAAAACTCTCGTTATATAAACAAATCTCTAATTTACATCGTCTTTGCTCCATGGACTGTTACACATTGCACTTTTAGTTATGATGAAAGCATTCGTTAGAGTTTAGAAATCGAGTTTCAATGATGAGATCACTGCATTCATGCGCTCAACATGTCTGATCGGCTACAATGCTCATCACTGCAACCTTTCATGCCACGATCTAAATATAATGCTATAATCTACACTTTTCACGATAAGTTAATCTTGAGAGCTGTAATTGTAAAAACGGGCTAAAAGTTTTCGAAAGAGTTCTATGTGTAATACTTATTTAATATGCAAAGATGTAGCCACTCACAGCAGTGGCCGTTTACACACGCCCCTTTAAACAGCATTCAAATCAGAGGGCTAAAATCAGAGTAGGAAAAAATGTATTTTATTTCTAAATTATGAAAACATTTTATGTCAAACCATGCTAACATTATAAGTGCACCCAGGAAAACATTATAAAACAATGCAGTTCATAACCCCTTAAAGTCAGATATTTTTTCTTATTAAATCGGTTTAGTTTAAATTGGTATAGTTTACTAAACAGGTTTGAGTTATTTGTTCACAATAGGTTTGACAGCAGTAAATGTGAAGGACTGTGTGTGGGAGGCTGTTTTTTTTGAATGAAGCAGCTAAAAAAGTGAGAGTATAGATGTTGTTTTCTTCCTGCAGACTCACCTGGTGATTTCTCACACTGCTGCACTGATAAAAACATACACACGCTGACTGCACTGATAAACATGCTACTATTTTCTCTAAGCTTATGTGGCTTAAAAAGCAGCTCTGATTGTTCCTGTGGATCCTCCTTACATATCCGAATAGGAAGGACCTCTCAGCTTTCCCATTTATTCAAGGATGGATAAATTGATCAAAAGTGACAATAAAGACATTTATAACTGTATAATGTTACAAAAGATTTCTAGGCCTATCTCAAATAAATGCTGTTCTTTTGAACTTTCTATTCATCAAAGAATCCTCAAAAAATGATGCAGCACTGTTTTCAACAACTATAATAATAAGAAATCTTGAGCACCAAATCAGCATATTAGAAGGACTTCTGAAGGATCATGTGACACTAAAGACTGGAATAATGATGCTGAAAATTCAGCTTTGCCATCAGAGGAATACATTTCATTTTAAAATACTTCTATGCACCTGTTGACCAGTTTTTTGTTTTATTTTGGCTGATCTCTATTCTGGACTTGCACTCAAACAGCATCGCAATCATTTCCCGAAATGTAATTTGTGTAGAAATACTACCAAGTCTGTAAACAGAAGTCAGGACATAAACACAGGCCAGCGACGGGACGCGCTGAAGACAGACGCAAAAATGAGAGAAAATACTGTATCCTACCAGGCACAGCAAGCTCACTGTCCGCGATTCTTGATATATAGGAAGAAAGATATATATATATATATATATATATATTTAATTAGGGGTGGGGGATTATATAAATGTATCTCTGAAGGGAACTGACTGTCTTCTAAAAAGTTTTGATGGCATTATCTTTTCCTTACCTCCAGTTTAAATTAGTGTTTATAAGCGCAGCGTTGCTTTGTACAGCGGTACCCAAATAAACGCTGCTATTCCATAAGCGCCCCCTTCTGTCAGAGAATGAATTTGCATTTTAATTTATTATTTTTTAATCCTTCTGCTGTTTTTGTTTTGGGCAGGTGTTTTATGTAGCATAATTTCACAAATCTGAAGTCAGACCACTCTGTTTTTGCTTTAAATCTTGAAATTATACAATTTAAAATTATACAATCTAGTTCAAATAAAAAACAACTGCTCATGCTACGTGTGTGTAGCATTTTTGTTTGCATCATGATTAAAATGCAGTGGTTGCCTGCCTCTGATATCAAATGGCTACAGATATTTTTGGTGTAAGCCCAGTTTGGCCTGTTATAAAGCAAATAAACAACAAATAAAAAGAAAAAAATCAACGATTTATAGTGATGCACCGATCATGTTTTTGCATGCTGATTTCAATACCAATCAATCATGCATTTTATTGAATTTATTCTCACAGAATTGAGTGGGGTCATAGTTAATGTCCTCATGTCTGATGTGATACTCTCTAGAGTAGCTGTTAGCTCAAGCCAACCAGTGCACTAGCTGAATATTGTTAGTTGTATGCATACTTTCTCATTTAGCACATAACAGTTTGAAAAATGTGATTGTCAGCTTGTAATGGGCCTGTTTTTGTTTGTCATGTGAACACGTTAGCACATTATGGAAATTGGTCATCTTGGTGAGGTTCTTTCTTTTTTCCCCAAATTATTTCTTGTTTAGTGTCACACTAATGGTGTGACATTTTGTGGGTTGTTGTTGGCCTGACAATTGTTCACAATTTGGGGTGATTACAGAAACATTGTAGCAAGATACCCCCTAATGGCCTTGATTTGGATATTCTAGATAAAAGGGATAGTTCACCTGAAAATGAAAATTCACTTAAAATTTTCTCACCCTTACTTACTTTCTTCTGTGGAACTTAAAAAGATATATTGGTAACCAAACACTTTCGGTTCCCATTGACTTCCATTGAATGGATACAAAAAGTAAACTGTTCAGTTACCAAACAATTCTCATTATTATCAAAATGAGAAAGTGTTGAAAATAGTGCTGAAAACTAGGGACGTGCACGAGTACTGGAGTTCTCGGACGTGACAGAGATGATCGATCATGAAAACAATTATCGCAGTGACTTTTTTCTGATTGGTTATTGCAGCATTTTAGCCAGTACCTGACGTCTGATTGGTTAGCATTAGGACAGCATGCTGTCGAGACCGGCGAAATTAAGTGTAATAATGAATTTGAAAGTATTTGAAAATACTTATATTTGAAAGTGTGCAGTGAAGCCGGAAATCACTTTATTCATGAAAATACAGTTAAGTGCAAGATGTGCAGCACCAATCTGCCACTTTATAATGAGAACATTATAGAATGTTGTAAATTCTTTGTGCTTTAGTTGCCCTTGTTACATGAAGAGAGCATCCACAGCGGAAGATATTCTGACTAGCATGTAGCTTAGTTCAAGTTTACCTGCATTTGCAACCTTTTGTGCAGATACAAGTTTTAATGTTACAGTAGTCAATTTCAGTGTATGTGGGTGAAGGAAGAAGAAGACAGGGTCGGCGAACTTGGGACTCGCACTTTATTTAGAACAATAAAAGAACAAAAGAAAGGTGCGCTCGTGCGCCTTCACCGTAGTGTAGCACTACAGCATTTAAATACGAAAAACACTCTGCCCGCTGTACCAGCTCTCGCTGTATGTCTCCAGCTTTCAAGGTTCAGTCAAACGACCACTCTTCCCGTTGCATAAATAACTCAGTCCATTCAGTCAAAAACTCTTTCCAATCCGTTTGTACACTGCGGGTTCCGGCTGCGGGGCGCGTGCGAGTCCCAGGAGCTTCTTTCTCTCTCGCTCTCTCCTTCCTGGCAGCTTATATGCGGTCTCCACGCCAATCACTGCAATCAGACACAGGTGTTCAACATCTGCACTTGACCTACTTACTCACCGCACAGCTCGCTGACTCGTCTCTCACTACAGACTTCGCGAGACCACGCCCCCCTCGCCACATACCCCCACCGGCCGACTCAGGCCGGGGAGCCGTCCGCAAATGCTGCATATGACGCTGCCAATCATTACAATAGATGATAATATCATCCAAGTAGGCAGCGGCATATGCAGCATGCTGCCGGAGAATTTTGTCCATCAGACGTTGAAAAGTCGCAGGAGCCCCGAGCCGAAAGGAAGGGTGACCAATTGGTGTAAACCGAACGGCGTTGTGAAAGCTGATTTTTCTTTGGACATAGGAGACAAGGGGATCTGCCAATAACCCTTTGTTAAGTCCAGTGTCGAATAAAAACGAGCAGTACCCAGCCGATCAAGCAATTCGTCAACCCTCGGCATTGGATAAGCATCAAACTTAGACACCGCGTTCACCTTTCTATAGTCTACACGGAACCGGACCGAGCCATCGGTTTTAGGAACCAAAACTATCGGGCTCGCCCAGTCACTGCTGGACTCTTCTATTACCCCCATATCCAGCATAGCCTCTAATTCGTTCTGAACTACCTTTTTCTTGTGTTCAGGTAAACGATATGGGCGGCAGCGCACCACCACACCCGGTTCCGTCTCAATATGGTGCTGAATGAGGTCCGTTCGGCCAGGCAGGGGCGAGAACACATCAGCAAATTCAGCTTGTAAATTTTCAATGTCATTGAGCTGGGAGGGTGAGAGGTGATCTCCACCAAGAGCCAGCGCGAGAGATTGTGGTTTTGTGGTCGCTTCTGGCCCGAGATCCTCCTCTCCGCTCACTAACGTCGCCAGCATCACTGACTCGGCCTCAACCCACTTTTTGAGGAGGTTGAGATGATAAATTTGATGTGCTCCGGCCCTATCTGTTCGAACCACCTCATAATTGAGATCGCTAACCCGCAGTGTGAGCTCAAACGGTCCTTGCCACTTGGCGAGTAATTTAGAGCTGGAAGTAGGGAGTAATACAAGTACTTTATCTCCCGGTGCAAATTGACGCAGTCTAGCCCCCCTGTTGTACAGCTGACTCTGTCTGCCCTGGGCCTGTAACAAATTCTCCATTGATAGCCGCCCCAAAGTGTGGAGTTTTGTTCTCAGGTCCAAGACATACTGAATTTCGTTTTTACTAGCGGACGGTACGTCCTCCCAAGTTTCTCTAAGAACGTCCAACACCCCGTGGGGCTGACGCTTGAAGGGGGAAAACCCCGTGGAGGCTTGGGGGACCTCGCGTACAGCAAACAAGAGGGGTTCTAGCCACTTATCCCAATTTTTGGCGTCTTTGTGAACGAACTTAAATAAATAAATAAATCGATTTAACGCCCAATAATTCGTAAAGCTCGCGAATAGTTCGTGACATAAACGCCGTGCCCTGATCGGTGAGAATCTCCTTAGGGATTCCCATCCGGGAGATTAACGAGAAGAGCGCGCTTGCAACACTTTTGGCAGAAATGTTACGGAGCGGGACTGCTTCGGGGTACCGCGTTGCGTAATCCACCAGGACTAACGCAAAGCGGTGCCCACGTGCTGACTGTTCTAATGGCCCGATGAGGTCCATACCAATTCGTTCGAAGGGGACCTGCATTAATGGAAGGGGGCACAATGGTGCTTTTGGATTGGCCGGTGGATTCACCCACTGACATTCACGACAAGACGCGCACCACCTGCGCACGTTCTCGTGAATGCCCGGCCAAAAGAATCGGGCCATGAGACGGTTTAGTGTAGCCGTTTGACCTAAATGCCCGGCCATTGGATTACAGTGAGCCGCCTGAAAAAGCATTTCCCGGCGGCTCTTAGGAACTAACAACTGTGTTGTATCTTCTTTTGATTGGGTGTCTTGGGTCACCCGATACAACTTATCTTTTAAAATAGCAAAGTAGGGGTAAGAGAGCGGTTGGTCTGGGTGGAGTACCTAGCCGTCGATAGAACGGACCTTATCAAACGCACGTTTTAATATCTCGTCCTGGGACTGCTCCAGGGGAAATTCATCGCGCTCTGTGAGGATGGTTCTCTCCAGAACACTCCGTTCCCCTGCAGCAGAAGCCAGAGGTCCCGGCTCCGCATCTCCCACCTGAACAACCGCTATCTTCCCCTTGTTTTTCTTTTTCAAAGAGGCATTCGCGCACAAAGACCCCAATAATTTACTAAAAGCCGGCCAATTCGTTCCCAGAATTAGCGGATGCCGGAGGTGCGGGTTAACTGCTACCTCTACGCTATGTTCTTGTCCCCTAAATTGAATTACCACAGGCATTATAGGATAACTCACCACCACCCCGTGCACACACCGCACCTTAACCATGCGGCTGTTATCCAATGCCCCAGGTTGAATCAGGCTTTGATGAATAGAGGTTTGGTTGCAGCCTGAATCCACCAAAGCCTGATAAGTACCCCCCTTGACACTCACTGGTATCTGATACAGGCCAGCTTGATCGGGGGCAGCCTGCAGCGCATCGGGGACCCGGATCAGTGTCCCCACCTCCATCACCGGACAGCGGTCTATAAAGTGTCCTGGGTCCCCGCACCGCCAACAGGCCGGCCCAGGCCTCCCCGCCGCCCCAGTGGCGGGAAGCGGGTCAAGGGATTGGAGTGGAGAGTGTGAGGCTGCAGAAACCGGGGCGGAGTGGTCGAGCGACGTCGTCCCCCTGGGTGGGGCCCTGGATGCCGGGACGGGTTCCGCCGGAGGCCCCGTTCTCCACCTTGGTGCCGGCCGGGGCATCAGTCCCCCACGAGACCTTGGAAGGGGGACAGGTTTTGGGGAGAGAAGGGGCCGAGAGAGAGAGAGACCGATGGGAGGGGCTCGCCGACACCTGGGCACGCCACCATGTGATCCTCCGCCAGTTGGATGGCCTGGTCCAGCGACGTCGGGCGGTGGCACTGGACCCACTGCGCGGTTTTCTTGGGCAGCTTCGCGATGAACTGTTCCAGTACCACCTTGTTGATGACATCAGCCATCTGATGACGTCGGCCATCAGCCATCTGCGGCATGAGTCCCGGAGCTGCTGCGCCATGACGAAGGGCCGGCCGGACTCGTCCAGGCCCAGGGACCTGAACCGCTGGCAATGTTGTTCCGGGGTCCGGCCGACCCGCTGGAGAATGGCGCGCCTCAGGTCTTCATAGACCAGGAGATTCTGGACTGGCAGTTGGTGGGCGGCTACCTGCGACTCGCCTGACAGTAGGGGGATGAGCCGCAGGGGCCAGTCCGCTCGGGGCCACCCCGGGCCTCGGCCGACCTCTCAAAGAGGTCCAGGAATGCCTCCGGATCATCCTGGGCCCCCATTTTATTGAGACGCAGGGGCAGGGCCGAGGCCGTAGCTGGATTGGGGACGGCCCGAATCTCCCAGTCGAGCCAGCTCCGGAACAGCTTGCGGCCTTCTTGCTGGCCTTAGAGGAGCAGCTGGAACCGTTGATCCTGCTCCTCCTTTACGGCCAGCAGGGCGTGGTGTTGTTCCCTGTGAAGACCCGCTAGCGTTTGAATGAGGTCCGCAAATGGCGTTCCCGGCTGGTTCTGCATGGCGGCCGCGGCCCAATCCGTTTGTACACTGCGGGTTCCGGCTGCGGGGAGCGTGCGAGTCCCAGGAGCTTCTCTCTCTCGCTCTCTCCTTCCTGGCAGCTTATATGCGGTCTCCACGCCAATCACTGCAATCAGACACAGGTGTTCATCATCTGCACTTGACCTACTTACTCACGCAGAGCTCGCTGACTCGTCTCTCACTACAGACTTCGCGTGACCACGCCCCCCTCGCCACAGTTACGTTTATGTTATGTATCTAGGATATCTGATTAATCTCATAGCCTATGTGTTCTATTGACTGGGCTTCAGTTTACTGATGTTCATTCACTCTTGTGCTTCACCTCATGCAGCTATTCCTTTTACATGTCTCTTTTTCGAGAACATTGATGCATTATTGTTAATCTAGTTATTTTTCTAGTCATATTTTCATTTATCAATAGATTTCATATTTTTATTTTTCAACATTAATTTCCATTATGGCCATGATGGACACACCCCGTCCTCCGCACACACACCACCCTCCGAGTACTCGTTATTGAGACCGATTCAGTACTCTAAATAAAAAACGGACAAAAATGGACATCCCTAGTGAAAATCATGATACACTTCACATTCCAGAGTTCTTTGATGAATGTAAAGTTTAAAAGAACAGCATTTATTTGAAATATTTTATTTTTGGAACAATGTCTTAACAGTCACTTTTGATCAATTTAATGCATCTGTCTATTTGTCTGTCTGTCTTTAATTATATTTTAAATTATATTTGACACAATAACAAACCCACAAACCGGTGTTTGAGAACTGGACCACAGAACTCACATGTAAAGCATTATTTAATTCAATAATTGAATTGAATTAAATGGATTTCTGTGGAAAAATTAAGTTTTAAAAATATGACATGACCTCTTTAAAGATTAGTACCTTGATCAGACCAGAGTCAGGAATGTCTACATGAGGCTTTTGCTTTATTCAAAATCGAGAAAGAGGCCCAGACGCCTCACCATGAACCTCCCATCGGTTTCCTTACAGAAATCCATTGATTCATTGCACTTCGTCCCAGCTGTAGCTTAACCACCGCTGTGCTGACTTATCCGGTTCTTTAATAAAGCACAGCGACAGGCCAATTCATTGCGGTGTCTCAGGAGGCTACACCTCATCATAAGAAATGGAGCACATGGCGTACCTCATTTACTTGCCTGTCTATTGTAGGTTATACACGCCCGGCTCATCTAATAATACACCTCTTGGATGTTTTTCAGTCCTCATTTAAATGAAGTCACTCTTTTCTGATTTGCCTTGCTTCTGGAAACACAGCTCTGTATTGGTTAGGTAGCTGTTTGCAGTAGTGGTAAGTTTTGGTTACATGTGTTTTGAGTATGTTTGAAGGAGAGGAGTGTGACTCTTCACGAGAGGGGGAGGGTATATAGGCTATGTTTGTCTGATGTTTGTTGAGTGGCGCCCACACACATCTCTCACTCGCATACTGCCTCTTTCGTTAACTTCTGTGGCTTTTATGTGGCTCGCGTTCTTCTGAGGTATCCTGTTTACTTGTGCTAACTGCTGGATGAACATCTATTGACTGAATCATAACTCACACCTTGTCTGCTTTACGCTGTGCTCTGAAAATGATACCACGCCTTTTCTATGTTTCTACTCTAGAAGAAAAAACAACATTTCCATTGCGTAACAAACATATAATCTGTGGTATGTTTGAATGAGTAGATTTTGAAGTTAAACAATGCTTTTCTTGGAATCGTGCAATTTAGTATGTATGTTTGTTTTTTCCCAAAGAATGTTTGTATTTCTATTACGCTAATCGTTTATTAGGTTTAAATGAGGGGAATATAAGGAGATCTGTCATGTCAAACAGTCTGCCACAACATCGGCATATTCATAAGTTTGACATCTGATTTAATATCTGCTTATTGATATATCTGACATTCAATTAAAACCAAAACACTTCCAGTGATTTAAAAAAAAATGTATATCTGTTCCAAAACAAACATATTTTTACTAGTCAGTTGATTAGAAATTTTTAAATTAAATTTAATAAAATGAATGGCATGATATGCTGATTAATTAACCTAATCAGTAACAAATAATTGCATATCAATATCAGATATTTGCTGAAAATACTCTATTGAAATTATTGTAAATAAATGACATTACGAAAAGTAACTTGAGGAATCAATATGTTGTTTGTTTTATTAATGTATCATTGAAACTAAGTCCACAGCAATTAATTTTGCAGTGAAGTTTGTCATTATGTCCGAGACATACGTGTTGACACAGGACGTGTTCTTGCTTCCAGTCTACACTATTTAAAGTTATTTATAGTTATTTTCAGCATCAGGATCTATTGACACTGCGTCAAGTTTGAAGTAGTTCAACTTTTAAAAACATGTATTGAGACACCTGTTTTCTGTTGCATCATGTTACCGGACATCCAGTGTTTTTTCTAATGCTAGAACACGTCCTAGATACATTTAAATATACTTTAGGTTTAAGTTGTATTTCAAGCTTGAATTACTCTGATGGTTGGAATATTTATTTTTTGAATATATATACACCGTTCATTTTTGGTTGAGTACGATTTTTTTTAATATATTTTTTTTTACATACTTTGTTATATTCAGGAAGGACACATTACATTGATCAAATGATTAATTAAAGACATTTATTATGTTACAAAAGGTTTCTATGTCAAATAAAAGATTTTCTTTTAAGCTTTCTATTCATCAAATAATCGCAGTTTACACACAAATATTATGCAGAACAACCATTTCATCATTCATAATGGTAACACTTTACAGGTTTCATTAATTACCTAGTTAACTTGAAATTAACAATGAACAATACTTCTACAGCATTTATTAATCTTATTTAATGTTAATTTCAACATTTACTAATACATTATTAAAATCAAATGTAATTGTTAACATTAGTTAATGCACTGTGAATTAACATGAACAAACAATGAACGACTGTATTTTTATTAACGAACATCAACAAAGATAAAAAAAAATACTGTAACAAATGATACCTTATTGTAAAGTGTTACCTTAATGTTAATAAGGAATGATTTATTGCAAATCAGCATATTTGATTGATTTCAGAAGGATCATGTTACACTGGAAACTGGAATAATTTACTTTTTAAAATATATTAAAATAGAAAACGGTTATCTTAAATTTTAATAATATTTCATAATGTTGCTTGTTTTCTCTGTATATTTAATCGAATAAATACAGCCTTGGTGAGCACAAGAGACTTACACTATTTTTGTAAGCTTTGCAAGTTATTTGCTTTCTGAAGCTGGCTGGGTAACATGCTAGTCTTTATTGTGGCAGTAAGTGTGGAACAGTTGCACACAGGGGGAATGTTATGAAAGTGCTGACTTGATATCACACCCCCAGACAATTGCAGTTGCTCAACCCCCCCACTCTCTTTCAGTCTTTCTTTCATCGTGCTGTGGAGCGACGTTTAAGCCTTTTGGCATTGCCTGCCCTGATGATTTTCCACACAGGCACGTGCCACGAGGTCAGTGGCTTTATAGTGGGCTTTGATGAAGTTACAGTTCAGCTTCTCTTTAAGTCACTGAGTTAATGGCGCCTTCCCCCGGAAGTCTGGCCAGTGAAGCAGCCCCCCTTCCCTGCATTCCTCATGTGCCCTCAGAGTTCATACATACCTCACCCTGTCCCCTGGTCTAGCCCAGTATGAGCCACCCACTCCCCTCAGCTCTAGACCAGAATGCACCACCATCATTTAAAGTTGGCATAAAATAAAAATTCACCTATTTTTAAATGCATTTTTTTGATCAGACAAAAGAATTCATCCATTATTTTTAATATATATATATATATATATATATATATATATATATATATCAAATAGGTAACACTTTATTATAGGGGTATGTAGTTACACGTTACTACATGTATTTACTATAATAATATTAAATTATGCATGTAGGTAATTAATAGTTCTTGGTACTTATTTTAGTAAGTACAATGTAACTACGTCACCTTAACAAAAAAGTGTAACCAAAAATATCTTAGTAATTTTAAATATCAGAACTTTATATTCTGCTGAAACGACAGACTTGTCTCTCATGACTCCAGTCATTTCGTCTGCAAACTCTACCCCTTTTTATAATCGACTGCAAGCTCGCATGTTAGCTGTAAGCTGTTTACTTTTAGTTCAGACAAACTGATAGTAATCCAATGCCATGGATTCCTGAAATTCATTCACGTTGTCGGAGTTGACAGGAACTGAGGATTTCAGAAATCCAGGCTCAGTGATTCTTATAATCCCATTTCCTGTGACCAGCCAAAGGCCTTTGTAATGCAATAAATGAGGAGCTTTAATAATATATTTTGTATAATCATTTAATATAATAGGTATTTGTGTAATCAGTTCTGCTGCTTAATTAAAGCACACATCATCAATGTCAATGTCATCCATACCCAACTGATCACTGTAATGCTGGAGATCTTCCCAGTCTGCTGAATCATTTTAGACCGTGCAGCTGTTGCAGGGCTGTCGCATAGAAAGCAGGGGGCCAGAGAGCTCCTTAACAGGTGACGGACGTGTCTCACAGCCTGCTTCACGACCCAGAGAGCATGTGGCCCGCTAGAACCACTTGGCCTCGGAGGACACATGTCAAATGGGTCTGAAAATGTTTGGCATAACCAACCAAAGCAGTTGATATTTTTGTTTTGCAGGACTTGACCCCAGATTGCACCCATATATATATATATATGGTTGCGGGAACCTCTAATCTACAGCAACAAAAACATTCTTTCGGGAATTAGGATCTAATTCTTCTGTCAGAATAGAGTGATGTTTTTTAGGAAAGAGGAGCGTTTTGATTTAGGGTCATCCGTATCAGCTTCCCTGGGTGTAAAATGGTTATGAATTGTACTGCTCTCAACTCTCTTTCTCAAACTTGAGGGCCCATGAGGACAGTTGGTGCGTAGTACCATTAGCTCTTATTTATTAGCAGCAGTTTGGTGCTTTAATAACATTTCTGTTCTCTGTGCGCTGGGAGATCGCTGGCCTAAAAGGGTAATGGCGCTGTATTTCTGTCAGGCTGCCAAGCAAAGATCTCATTCTGTTAGTCTTTCTGGAACAACACACAAGCCTCTCTTTAACTTCTAAAATATTGTAATATTACGTAGCCAGAAAGTTGTGTGAAGGTTTTATGATTAGAAAAGTCCTCTTTTGTCCATAGAATGTCACTGTGGCAGAGGAATTCTGACCGTGTGGGTGGTTAGTGTCGACCAACCATAAAAGAAGGCTGTTTGATTAGACAGGGGTTGAGAGGGTTACGGCTCTTGGCCCTCTTGTGCTGCTGATAGTCGTTTTTGACACGGCGGGCTCATTCCACATTCCAAGCATTTAATGACTGCAGTATGCTAACACATGACTTCACCCAACTCTGTGTCATGTTCTTCCTGGAATCTGAAGCAGTACGGTAATTAGTGCTGCTGGCCAGGCGAGTGTCACTATTAGTGTTGTTCATACTTAAGAGGTGAGAATTTGAACAAACTCTTGACCCAAAGGATTAGATTTTGCCATGCAAGTCATCTGACACTGTTCGTGAGCGTAAATGCCAAGCGTAAATGAACGTGAATTGTGATTTCAATTGTGTCCAAAAATACTTTATCCAAATCTTTTTGCACATTTATATGTATGATTGAGTGAATTCAATAAAATGCATTCACCAAGTTATTGGTTTTGGTGAAAACAATGCAATGTTTAAGAAATTTTACAGTGCAGTAGGGCTACCAACCATTGCTCTCCTATGCACATTCACAAGCCCATGTTCATGCGAGATACAGAAATGTGGCACCATTCATAACAGAAAGGAAAGTATATATATATATATATATATATATACACTGCCGTTCAAAAGTTTGGGGTCGGTAAGATTTTTAATGTTTTTAAAAGAAGTCCCTTATGCTCACCAATGCTGCATTTATTTGATTAAAAATGCAAAACAAAACCAGTAATATTGTGAAATATTATTTCAATGTAATACCACTGTTTTCTATGTGACTATTAAAGTGTAATTTATTCCTGTGATCAAAGCTGAATTTTCAGCATCATTACTCCAGTCTTCAGTGTCACATGATCCTTCAGAAATCATTCTAATATGATGATTTGATGCTCAAGAAACAGTCCTCATTATTATCAATGTTGAAAACAGTTATTTACATTTTTATGAACTACCGTTTAAAACTTTGGGAGTCAGTAAGAATTTTTATTTTATTTTTTGGGGGAAATAAATAAAATAAATCAATACTTTTATTCATCAAGGAAGAATTAAATTGATCAAAAGTGACAGTAAAGACATTTATAATTTGACAAAAGATTCTTTCAAATAAATTGTTGTTTTTAACTTTGTTCATCAAAGAATCCTAAAAAAATGGTACACAACTGTTTTCAACATTGATAATAATCATACATTTTTCTTGACCATCAAACCATCATATAAGAATGAATTCTGAAGGATCATGTGACACTGAAGACTGGAGTAATGATGCTGGAAATTCACAGGAATAAATTAAACTTTACTATATATTCACATAGAAAACTGCTGTTTTGTATTGAATTAATATTTCACAATATTAGTTGGTTTGTTTTGTATTTTTAATCAAATAAATACAGCATTGGTGAGCATAAGTGACTTCTTTTAAAAACATTAAAAATATTACCGACCCGAAACTTTTGAACGGCAGTGTGTATATATACTACTTTTTTATGACCGATACTGCAATCTTGAATATCTGTCGATCCTGATGCCAATCTAATACCAGTCCTTTTTTCTTTATCAGTTTAAATATCTATAAAATATCAGACACTATCTTTTGCCAAGACGTGGGAATTAATTCGCCATGACTCTAGCAGTGCATTGTTACTCGATAGCCATTAAGTGCACATCAGTTGTGCACTCATTACTGTGGTGCATTAAGAGATTGAAAACTCATTCAGCCACAAAAGACTGCCTACTGACTTAATGCATAAACCTTTGGGTAGGGGTGTAACGATACACAAAACTGACGGTTCGGTTTTCCCACTGTTTTGACGTCTCGGTTCGGTTCGGTTTAGAAAGCTAAAAAAAAAAATTAAAACAGTGGTTTAATGAAAAAATGGTGTCTTTAAATTATTTCAATTACAATTAAACGTTTTGCAAGGATTAAAAATCTGCTAATGCTGTAAACTATATAGGGAGCCGCACATTACTATAACATTAAAGGTTAACAACAGAGCCTAAATTCAGATGCCATTTATTTTTTAGATATAAACATGTAAACTGAACATAAGGCAGTTTTTGCATTAACTTTACTCTAATTTGTTATTGAAATATAATAATTTACACAGTTGCTGTCATTTTCATGAAATATATTTTAAACGTAGCCTACATTAAATAATCAAGATGTAATTAACAGGTTAAGTAAAATATAATATATAGGATAATATAGTGCATTTATATAGTGCAAGAGTTCATTTCTCTAGGAACCAACAAGTTGTGGACACTGAAACACTTGCCTGCTGAGGTAAGTATAATGCGAGTGACAAGCTATTCTGTTTTATTGACGTCTTTCCGCTGCTGTAACACTGATTGAGCTTCTACATGAGTTATGATGCCTTCCAGTAAGTATACTGTATTTTTCAACATACCTTCAGGTGTCTATTCATGTTTATTCTGTAACTGGGGAAGAGATTATCGCGTTTACTCGTGCTCCGCGCTGCCACTTGAAATGAGGAGCTAGTACAGTGATTTGTCACGCCACATCAAAGAGCGCCAAAACGGCATTTATTGTTTGATTTTTGTGATCAAATAGTCAGGATTTGAACATTACACCTTGCTTATTATCGAAAAGTAACAAAACACGGAGCTTGCTATTTGGTGTTAATGGTGGTTAGGCTACAAAACTGAATTCGTTGTGTACACATTCCAGGTCCAATGAGCCGGGCTGGGCGGGGCCGGGTTAGCAGGGGGCGGGGCGTGTTCGGTACCCCATGAGAGTATCACGATTCGAATCGTGGGTTCTGTATCGCGGTTCTTTGGTTCGGTTCAAATATCGTTACACCCCTACCTTTGGGAAAGCGTGCTAGCCAGACGGGATTTAAACTTTGTTGGCTGGACGAAAAACATACCAAGCACAATGTTCTCACAATGTTATTTCCTGATTTCTGACAAGCACTCACAGCGTTCTGCTTGGTCTACAGCTATCAGAGCAGAAAAGAAAGCTGAAGCTATCCGCATGTTTTTCTCTTGTGTCCGGGCGCATACCCATACAATTACCTGCCCGTAGACCCTCCCCTCAAAGAAATCAGGACAGAAGTGGTTGCACATGGACAAAAGAGATGGATTAAAATACCAGGTGTAAATGTGTATGTGTCTCCCTCTTGTCTACTTGTGATCCGATTGACCAAAACGCATCTTAATACCAGGTGTAAACAGGGCTAAAGACTTAGAAAATAGTAACAACCACATAGCAATCTCCTGGCAACCAGCCACAACACCTTAAAGGGCACATTGTAAGTTAGAACCCCCAGTGAGTCAATGTATAGAAAAATAATGTAGGCACTAGATTCTCTTTAAATATATGCTTATAAATGCGCTAATAAGGCTTCTGGAGTCGTTTTTGTGAGAGAATTTTACTTCCGCATCTCGAAAAACTGCCAAACCAGAAGTGATGTAACAGAAGGGAGGGCGGCCAATTTGAACAATAGGAAAGTAATGGATCACAATAACAGTTCGGACGCTGAGGAAATTGTAAATGTTTACGCGTATGATGGACCTCAACCAAATAATTTTGAGCCAAGAGAGCAGGGACCGGCCAGGATTTGACAACACAACGGTCAGAGGAGACATTGAGTTGTGGTGTGAGGAGAACCAGTGGAGAACAGGGCAGGTGTCTTGGTGAGAGACCAGTGTTAGCTTATTGATATACACTTTAACATTGAGTGTGTTTACATGCACGCTCATAATGCAGATATAATGGGATTTTGGCAATATTGCGATTAAACCTCATGTAAGCGCAATACTTCGATCAAATTAATGCGATTAAGCTCATAATCATAATAACCATATTCTCATTAATCTATGTGGTGTACACTGATTTTAATCACAATAAACAGGCATGTAAACACCTTAATCGCATTATTACCGCTCTGACCAAAGTGCACATGTGCTCGGTTCTACACGGATAACATGTGTTGTTCACACAATTTTATGAATGGACTCTGTGTGATTATTTTGAAGTTTTCTCTTCTCCAAATTGCTAAACTTTGTCAACAGCACTCGCTGTGCATTCTCTGCTCTGTATATTCATCCAGGTGGCACGAAGAACACGACAGCAGCTGGCAAACCCAGCATTTGATGCGAGTAGATTAAAACAATGGCCTGTAACATGCATTCTGTACTGGCTATCTGAGTGTGGTATAACCATACTTATTAGCGAATGATCAGAATAATGAAAATTGGATGTAAAGAGTTCTGGTTGTGTCATGTAAACATTTTACTGCAACTAAGCCCTTACTCTGATTATTAGAAATAATCGCATTATTGGTGCACATGTAAACGTAGTAATTTTGTCAGCGAGTCAAGCACCGCTCACATTAAAAAAATCGACTTTCTCAGTATGGTTTACTTGTGTGTAGTAACTTCAAACTGAAAACCAACATATGGGATCCTCTGTAGCTTTTCTGCTATTCTAAAGACATCACATGGAAATGTATAGATGTATTACATTATGCATAGGATATTTTTACTGCATTAGTGGAGTCTCCAAGTTACTTGTGATGAATGAGGTCAAATAGTTAATTTTAACCATGGTCCATGACTGGTTGGTTTCCCTGGCCAGCCAAGCAACGGCAACTGAAGTGTATCCCCCTTTAGCTTGTTGTGCCACTTAAAAGAGAATACCATAGTCCCAGCATTCCATGACTTACGCCAACCGAAACAAAAAGTCTGTTTTTCTCTTCGCAACAACAAAATCAGAGGCCACATCGACAGCCTAGCAACATGCTCACAGGGAGGCTGAGAGTGTTTGTGCTTGATGAGTGATGCTCTGCTTCTGCTCATTTTGGTGTGATTTAAAACAAAGCCATCTGCCCAGGTGACAAGGAAGTGTGTTACACAACTGGAAACCAGTTCCTCAAATTGTGGTATTATAAGCCATGATGTAGAGCCTTCGATTAAAAGCGTGTTGCGTGAAAAGAGCTCTTTGAGTGTGTTGAGAGGAGCGGTTGCTGGTCGTGTGTCTTTTAGAACCCCCCGGAGAGTTCAAACTGAGCGTTTAGACCACGCTGTTCTTTTGCAGCATGATTGAAGCCCTGAAACTATTGGTCAGCTCTCTTAGTCTCGCTGTTCTTTTAAACTCTGCAGGGATGCTCCTCATGTTGGCAAGGCCATCAACAGACTCCATTGAACTACTTCAGGTTTATGAAGCTCCTCTTCAAAAACACAGGTTCACAGGTGTCCTCACTACACATGGTATGCTATGATGGTTTGGAATTGCCCAATGTCTTTTTATGTGGTTTTGTGTGACTTTAATGAGTTTTTACTTCATAACAAGGCACATGTAGATTCCCTCACCCACAGTTGGAGGTTTTTATGCCTGATTTGTTCTGAGGAGTTTCCATGGGTTTCAGATGATTTGCTCAGACCACTGCTGGGAATAATCAATGACCCTGCTAGAATCCTTGACATACAGAAAGAAAGAGTCATGTGTCTTATTCATTTTGTTGGTTCAACTTTCAGCCTTAAGCTGCAGTACGTGTGATGAAAAAATGCATGGAAATGCATTTGCTCATCTGAAACACATGATGTCAACAGGAAGTTTACTGTGTCCCTAAGTTTTCAGATGAGTGTCAGTGCAATTGATTTGAGACAAAAGTTGCGAACAGTGAGAATTAAATTCCTGAATTCAAATTAAATTTCAAGGTAGCTGACAGGATGTAGATTTGCAATTCAAAATGTTGAATATGCTAGGAACTAGAAATACAATTAATCGGAATTCAAATAAATTTCTCTGGAAAGTCATAGAAATTTTTTTTTTTTAATCCAGCAAAGCAAAGTTTGTCAAAGTTGAATGTTGACTCCACGAAGCTTAAAAATAGCTTAAAAAGGAGTCGTAAAAGTCTGTATACATGCAGTATAGATATTCGTTGTGTTTTTTCCCACTTCTGAGTCTTTTTCCCACTTTGTAGGAAGTAGTAGGTCACCTGTGTGCTTTCATCAATTTCAATTTTGTGAATTCCTCTTTGCGTCATCTCAATTTAAATTTAAATTAAACTAACCGTGAGGTGTGGCCAATTCAAGTTACAACTAAAATTTTAAAGGGAGCCCGATTTGATTCTCTGCGCAACTCTCATCGTTTAACCTACACTTTATGATACACTACATCATTATTGATAACATTTGCCAGAAACATTACGATCCCCTGTGTTCTGTCAACAATTACTCCCTATACACTCCTTGTTCTTGTTCATATTGTTGTCATTGAATGAACTTTTTGGCTGATGCATGAGCTCATGGGAAAATAGGCGTTTTTCCAGGAAATGGAGGTTCTTTTGTGTGCTAGTCAGTCTGTACTGAAAAAGAGGGAAATGCAGGCCCTGAACTCATGGTGTGGACACCAGCAACACGCAGTCCATCTGCTTCATCTTAACCTTACCATCACAGTTATTTGCCCGTGATTACTGACAGCTGCCAAAGGCCAAGCTCGTCCGCTAGCTTGTGAGGAGGTCAGCCGTGTGATGACCTATGAATGTCGAGAGGTTGTCATGGTAAAAGTTGAATAAGGAGATTGTTGGTTACAGGTTGCTCTGCATGATTGATATGCTTAACTGGTTTAAAGGAGAGCGCTACAAACATGGCCTAAGGGTCAATGGCTTCAGGTAATCATTCAAAAACTTAGCATTACTGCAATTTGTCACTTGTCCCTGAGCCCCCTGTCTTTACCATCCTATTGTTCATCATACTTCTTTACAAGAAAAGGGTTCTTCTTGTAGCAGATGGTCTCAGACTATAAGCTGGCACTGTCTGCAGCGGCCCGCTACTGTGATGAATTCATTCCTGGATGAATCTGTCTTTTCTTCTCTCATTGCGTCCTGGAGCCTATAAATGCATTGGCATTTTTTATTGAATTTTACCTTCCCAGAAGTAGCTTCGTCTCATGGGAGCATGTATCCCATATGTAATGAGCTGTATTGAATGGTAAACTAGTTAGAAATCCTGCATTCATGTATAATTCGGCAGAAAGGTCGATAACAGTGGAGGAATACAACCATGTTCTCTCATTTAACTATGCTTTTGTTTTCACATTTATACGTTTTTATATATTTGTTATATCTTTAAAAAAAAGTAGTATATGGAATATTTGTGGATTATTGACAATTATATGAAAATTATTATCGTCTTATCATTATCGAGAATTTCAATGCTGGTGTCTTTCTATAAGTTTTTCTCGGCACTCAAAGCACTTTATATAGAAGGGGGAATCTCTTCAACCACCACTAATGTGCAGCATCCTCCTGGATGATGCGACGGCAGCCATTTTGCGCCATTTTACGCCCACCACACACCAGCTTATTGGTGGAGAGGAGACAGAGTGAATAATTTCTGGCTGCCTACTGAAGCTAAGCAGGGTTGAGCCTGGTTAGTACCTGGATGGGAGACCTCCTGGGAAAACCAGCTTGCTGCTGGAAGAGGTGTTAGTGAGGCCAGCAGGGGGTGCTCATCCTGTGGTCCTAACGCCCCAGTATAGTGATTGGGACACTATACTGTCAAATAGCACCGTCCTTCGGATGAGATGTTAAACCGAGGTCCCGACTCTCAATGGTCGCAAAAAATCCCAGGATGTCTTTCGAACGAGTAGGGGTGTAACCCCGACATGCTGGCCAAATTTGTCCAGTGGCCTCTGTCCATCATGGCCTCCTAATCATCCCCATATATATATATATATATATATATATACAGTCAAGCCCGAAATTATTCATACCACTGGCAAATTCTGACTTAAAGTTAGTTTTATTCAACCATCAAGTTGATTAGGAATGACACAGGCGTCTCCCAGAAGATAATAAGACGATGTACAAGAGGCACTAATGTGGAAAAAAATATTTCTCATCTTTTATTTACATTTGAACAAAAAGTGGCATGTCCAAAATTATTCATACCGTCTCAATAATCAATAGAAAAGCCTTTATTGGCTATTACAGCAATCAAACGCTTGCATGAGCTTTTTGCACGTCTCCACTGGTATTTTTTACCCATTCATCTTTAGCGATGAGCTCCAACTCTTTCAGGTTGGAGGGTCTTCTTGCCATCACCCTGATCTTTAGCTCCCTCCACAGATTCTCAATGGGATTTAAGTCAGGACTCTGGCTGGGCCACTGCAAAACGTTAATGTTTTTGTTGCTAACCATTTCTTCACCACGTTTGCTGTGTGTTTTGGGTCGTTGTCATGCTGAAATGTCCACTGGTCCCCAAGGCCAAGTTTCTCTGCAGACTGCCTGATGTTGTTGTTGAGAATTATGATGTATTGCTCCTTTTTCATGGTGCCGTTTACTGTGCCTAGGTTCCCTGGTCCACCGGCTGAAATACAACCCCAAAACATTAGGTTTCCACCACCATGTTTGACAGTGGGGATGGTGTTCTTAGGTTGGAAGGCTTCTCCTTTTTTAGGCCAAATGAAGGCTACATCATTGTGGCCAAACAATTAAATTTGTTTCATCTGACCATAAAACAGAAGACCAGAAGTCTTCTTCTTTGTCCAGATGAGCATTTGCAAAGACCAAGCGGGCTTTTGTGTGCCTTATCTGGAGAAGTGGTGTCCTCCTTGGTCTGTGTCCGTTGAACCCAGCGGTGTGCAGTGTCCATTGGACTGTCTGCCTTGAGATGTTGCCACCAGCAGAGCCCAGATTCATCAGGATGGCCTTGGTGGTGATCCTTGGATTCTTTTTTAACTCTTTCACCATCCTCCTGGCCAGCACAGGTGTCACTTTTGGCTTCCGACCACGTCCTCTGAAAATTTTCATAGTGTGGAACGTCTTGTATTTTTTAATAACACTTTGGACTGTAGCCACTGGAACTTCAAAACATTTAGATACGGTCTTATAGCCCTTTCCTGACTTATGAGCAGCCGCAATGCGCAGCCGCAGGTGCTCAGTGAGCTCCTTTTTCTTAGACTGTCCACAAACCAATAGCAGAGAGCTTCTGTTTTTCACCCGTTGAGTTGATTAAAACAGCTGTTCCATACATATACATGACTGTATAAACATATATATATATGGGGATGATTAGGAGGCCATGATGGACAGAGGCCACTGGACAAATTTGGCCAGCATGCCGGGATTACACCCCTACTCGTTCGAAAGACATCCTGGGATTTTTTGTGACCATTGAGAGTCGGGACCTCGGTTTAACGTCTCATCCGAAGGACGGTGCTATGTGACAGTATAGTGTCCCCATAACTATACTGGGGCGTTAGGACCCACACAGACCACAGGATGAGCACCCCCTGCTGGCCTCACTAACACCTCTTCCAGCAGCAAGCTGGTTTTCCCAGGAGGTCTCCCATCCAGGTACTAACCAGGCACAAACCTGCTTAGTTTCAGTAGGCAGCCCGACTTGGGCTACATGGTGATATGGCTGCTGATATATCGTCTGTGGGAGACGTAGGACCATAAAATGTTCATCCAATCATTGAATTCGGTCCAAATGCAATGATACAATGTCCTAGCTGCCTGTCAGCGAATGTATTTCCATACCTCCGCGCAGGCATCATACCTCATCGGCGCATTTCATTCTATGAGTTAGACAGATGTCAGTCACCGAGCATCACAACCGAAACAGCAGCCACCTTAAACAGTTCCTCCTGAACCAAAACAAGGAGCTTATGCTGCATTCGCGCCACCATGACTACTGTAATTTGGAAGAAATGGAAACCTGTAACATTATACCTGTGAATTTATGCGTTTATATAGTAATACTATCAACGCCAAAATAAATCTGCAGCAGTCAGGTGGTACAGGTCAGTGCTCTTTCAGTTGTAGTTTGTTCATTATTATTGTAATGTTATGTGCTCTGAGACATTTAGTAGTTTAATGTTGTCTCTCGTGACGCTTTTGTTTGCTCTCTGCTGTACGGGTTCATGTGTTTTGAAGGAGGCGTGGCTTTAGAGAACCTCAGAAGGGAGCGTGGGATCTTATGCTTTCAAAGCTAGCTTGCTATTGCTAGCCTTTCCGAAAATCGGCTACCCTACCTTTAAAAGAAAGTGGGTGCTTCTGTTTAAGGCCTGGCATGATGCCCTCAAGGTGGCCATGATTTGGCTGCACAATGAAAGTCTGGCTTTAGTTAAAGCAGCAGTACTCAGAGCAGGGTCTCCTTGAATCTAACTCTGAGCCGTACACTTCTCTTCTAAATGCACATTCCCTTACTCTTACTCGTATATACATACACACGCACAGTAGGAAACAGAGGTAAGAGTCTGATGGATTTGCTTTATTCATGCACGGCTTAGAGAACCACTTTAGCCATGTCAGTGTGTGCATATATATTTGGTGAGATGATCATGGTCACATGATTCTTCAGAAATCATTTTAACATGCTGATTTGGTTATCAAGAAACATTTCTTATTATTAGCAATGTTGAAAACATGTTTTATGAAATCTGTGATGCATTGTTTTTAGGAATCTTTGATAAGTAGAAAGTTTAAAAGAACAGCATTTATTTGAGATTGAAATATTTTGTAACAAACAACGCAAGTCTTTACTATCACTTTTGATCAATTGTCCTTGCTGAATTAAAGTATTAAAAATAATCCTACTGACCCCAAACAGTAGTGTGTATATGCACATATGCTTACATAATCACCTAAAGTTTCATCTAAGGTGAGGTGAATGCTGAGGGGAATTTGTATAGATTCCTGCCAGTTTACAGTGAATGTATGGTATCTGATTCAGATAGCTGATATGTGTTAGGTTAATCAATGTATTGAGGCATCTCTGGTTAGGAAGTGAATAATGAAGAAGTGTAGTTTGTTGCACTTTTTTATGTTTCTATTTTTGTTTAAGACAGTTACAGATACTTATCTCTTTGTATTGCTCTAAGACTACAAACACCCCAGTCTGACTGCTGTTCATCGCATTGACTGTGGTTCACCTCGGTTGACTTGGAGCTATCTTTTTTTCCAAGGCAAACAAGCGCTTACTGTTTAAAGGTATGAATTCACTGGGTGGATAGAGGATGCATGAATGGAGGGAGGGATAGGTTGGTGTTGAAAATCAGAAAGAAAGAGAAGTGACTGAAATGGAAAGGAGTGTCCTTGTGTGCAGTGGGAGGGTGGGTGGAACGGGAATATCTCTTTTGTGAAATCATCACCACCCAGAGGACTGTACTTTGCTGGCTGCTAGCCCTGTAGGTGGAGTTTCCTTCCTTTAGGCCAAATGTTGGAGGTGCCCTGTTGGTTTCGACTCACTGGGGTGGGCCTTTTCCTCTCCCAGAATGCTTTACGTCAGGGGGCTCGGATCACCCTTTATGGCAGCCGAGAGTTATATGACACAGTTGGAAACTTTGGATAGCTCTCTTTAATTGCTATACCTTGGCACAGAGAGCATTTATAGAGCATTCACGGAGTTTGGGGGACCCCTAAAAAACGCTGAACGACATGACTGAAGTGTTTATAGCAGGGATCGTCTGCACTGATACAGTCACAGAGTGGCACTCTTTCACACATGACAGCAACAGCTCGGCTGAATCGTGTGGGCTAGATGGTAGCTTTGTTGAAAAGAAGAGCTGTGATATGCATTTAGGATTTTTGTTTCTAAGAACAAACACTCTCTGTGGCAGATATTGTGTGTGTGTTTGTGTGAGGGCCAAAACAGATGGACCCCCCACTGTTTGAGTTAGCTATTAGTTCTGGTCATTCATACATCTGATGAAGGTCAACTGGGACATGCTGTCGCACAGAGCAAAGGTACGACAGGTGTGCATTGGGTCGGCGATGTGTACAAGTGGGCATTACTGAACAGCTAACTGCAGCTACTGTGTGTCTTTGAACAAAGCTTGCTGTAACGCAGTAAGATGTTATGGGAAGAAGGAGGCGGGAACCAGCGAACATTTAAATACTTTAATAACATAAAATAAAGAAACAAACACAAAACGAAGGTAAAAGACAGCAGCCCCTCACGGACGACTGCTGTCACATAATAAAACATAAAACACAAGTCCAGGCCTGTCCTCTCTCTCTCTTCACTGTCGTCGCTCCTCCTTTATGCTTCCGCTCCTACGTGAGAGATACGAGACCGGTGCGTCACGCAGGTGTCACTCATTATCAATCATGCCACTGGCCATGCTCCACTCTCTCATGGCCCTCGGCCTCGTCCTGCTCGCCACACTTGCATTTCAACCACAGACCCTCTATGCCTGATCAAAGCAGACTATATGTGGGTTCACTTAGCTCTTCTTTGACTTGTCTCCTGAAGTTGACTAAATCTGACAAAGTCCTCCTTTTGGACTTTTTTAAGACTTTAATTTTATGGTATGTCATTTATAAAGCTTCACTACTACTATTCAAACGTTTTAAAGAAATTAATAGTTTTATTCGGCAAGGATCCATTAAATTGATCAAACTTAAAGGATCCTGGGGAAATATGCATCTCAGTTTCCACATAAATATTAAGCAGCACAACATTGATAATTCTTTAGCTCCAAATCAGCCTATTAGAATGTTTTCTGAAGGATCATGCATCACTGATGACTAGAGTAATGGCTGCTGAAAATTCAGCTTTTCAATCACAGGAATAAAGTAGTACATTAAAAAAATTATTAAAATAGAAAAGTTATTTCAATTGCAATCATATTTAACAATATCATTGTTTACTGTATTTTTGTAATTACAAAATTTATTACAAAAGGCTTTAGTGAGCATTTTTTGAGACATAAAAAAATTGAACAAACTTTAAAACTGTGTGTGTGTGTGTGTGTGCGTGCATGTGTGTGTGTGTGTTTTTTTATCCCGGTGGGGACTTCAACCTGAATGCACACTGACTCATGGGTACTCGTGTCACCATGGGGACCTAAATTGAGGAAACAAGCTTATAAATCATACAGAATTTTACAGAGTTTTTTGAAAATGTAAAAAAAAAAAGTTTTCTGTGATGGGTAGATTTAAGGGTAGGGTTAGGGGATAGAATAAACGGTTTGTACAGTATAAAAACCATTACTTCCCCACAAAGATTGCGAACCAGACGTGTGTGTGTGTGGTATTTGCGTGGCAGGAGGGCAGTGCCATGCTGTAAGATGTTGCTCTACAGAAAACTGTGGAATGTGTGAGCTCCCATGTTGCATCATGACTAAAGGTTTGGTCTGATCACGTGCAGACTGATGTTTTTCAGCTCACTTTCTCTCTTACTCATCAATCTAAGGTGTCACTTTCACTCTCAATCGTTTGTAGCATTGTCACAAAATCAGGTGCCTTGTTCTTGTGTTCACATGTGCATATTTTAATGTGCGCGACTGAAATGCAAGGTGCAGTGCTTAAAATATTGTGAGTTTGTTGGAATTAGCAGCAGGTATTCTCTCTGTCTGTCCATCTGTCTTGCTCTCTCTCACCTCATTCTGCCCGTATCCCCACTGCAACGAGTGAGCGATGAAGTCGACTGCATATGCAGCACTGCTGATGAATTATTGAACAGTGGAAAGTGGACGTGATGGAGTCTTGCACGCAGTGCATACAGAGGAGCCACTGTGTGAAAGGATGACTGATGTCAAGAAAAGAGAGCGAGTGGTTACAGGCTTCTTTATGTCAATGCTCATACTGCATTTGCTCACTGTCAAAAACATTTGCAAATGTACTTTGGATGCATTTGTTGTAGAAGTACATTCCAAATAATCCTATTCTTTTTACAGCTTTTTTGGAATAGATCACTGGAAAATGTCCATATACCTGACAGTTATCACTTTAATAGATGTCTTGTGATATCACATGTCTCTGTGACAGCCAAAGAATCTGACCACAGCCTGTACAAGTCAATCAGAAAACTTGGCCATTTAGGGTGGGAATCCCTGTTTTCAGAGTAGTTGCAGATAAGTGAGTATTTAGGAAAGGTTTTTTGAAAAGGCATTCTTTTTTGTACTGCAGCTTCCCAGCAAATACATTTACCTAAAAAGATAAATCACATAAGACAAGACATGCTTTCATAGTATATATCTTGAATATTGACTGTGAATTGTAATGTGTAAATTTGCAGCTTTGTTCCCTGCAAAGCCCTATTTGGACACAACTAATTTATTAAACAAAGTTTGAGTTAAATTTTTTATCACTCGACGTCTGTGATTTCATGTACCAATTTGGATGGAACTAACATCTCTGTGTTTATTACGGAGGTGGGAGTGTGTTTTCTAGACGTGGGTGTTACAGAAGGTCATGTGCATGCGTGCGTCACTATATGTTTATTAGTGGTTGATATGATTTTAATTTATATTATAAAAAAAAACATTTAAGTAAACTTCACGGGTTTATAGCAGTGGTTGTTATAATAAACTTCCATAAGTGAGCAGAGAAATCTAGACAAGTATCTAACTCTTACCTGACACTGATATTAAAATTGGCAGTCTTCGCAGTTTCCGCAATTTTTTTAGTCGGATACCATCTATATTGAAACTACATGAAAGCATGCCAAAGATTTGTGCGCAAACAGATGAGTAGAAGCATGTGGATAATACAACATCAGCAATCACAGATATTCACTTTCGGACGGTATTAGATTACTCAAAGAACCGTTGACTTTGCCAAAAAACAGTAGGTAATTTGCCCTGGAATTTTTACTGAGGTTGACGGGATTAAATCTTGAATTTCTCTAACGTCCCCCTAAAAAACTAGTCCTGTCCAAACAGGTCAGTACATTTCTTTTTTTTTTTTTTTTTGTGGAAATTAATTATTTTATTCATCAAGGATGTATACCACCAGTCAAAGTAAACTGATTAAAAGTGACCGTAAATAAATGTATATTGTTACATTAGGCTTTTATTTAAAACAAATGCTGTTCTTTTTAGCTTTCTATTCATCCAAGTATCTTTATAAAAAAAGAGAAAGTATAAATAGAACAACTGTTTTCAACATTGCTAATAATAAAAAATGTTTCTTGGCTCCTGAAATTCAGCTTTGCCATCACAGAAATACATTATATTTTAAAATATATTAAAATAGAGAACTAAATTAAAATTGCAATAATAATATTTTACAATAGTACTGTTTTTACTGTATTTTAAATGCAGCCTTGGTGAATATAAGAGACTTTCTTACTGACCCCACACTTTTGTTTTGGGGTGTATTTACCATCAGTCAGAAGTAACCTACTCATTCTTTACTACTATTTTCTAAATAATATTAATTATTTAGAATAATAGTTAAGTAGTATACAGGACATTCTTTGACAAAATCTTAATTTCTTGTGTAATTTATATATTTTGCAGTATAGATTTATATTCTCTTTCAGAAGTTAAAACCATCCTCAGTGAATGGTTGACGCGGAAAGGAGAAGAAAGCTCTACTCTCATTTTTGGAGTGCTTCTCGTTTCGCTGCTAAAAACAGATTACTCGACTAGCGGTTACAGGAACATCAATAGTCAAACTTAAAATAGGAAGCTACTGCTTTGGCATTGTTGTGTGTGAGCATGAGCATGTGTTCAGTTGACACAAAGACAAGCCTGAACATAACGTTCAGCTGTCGTCACTTAAACAGCCTCCTGGGAGGGGAGGCACAGAAAATATGGGAAAAATGTGAAAAATGCCTTCTTACAGCTCCCCCTTTCATTACAAACTGATACCGTGTTCAGATTAGCATGGAAACAGCCTGTGGAAAAAAATAAAGTTTGCGGTTAATTAACAGTAATTATCTACCCCAAACGGAGGGCCACACAAATAATGTTGACATGAAGTCTGTGTTTGGACTGTACACACAAGGGCGGTTGTCTTTTTTTATTTTTCAGAAGTGACAGAACAGTTTGTCTGTTGGGTTGTGTTATGAGTATAAGCCCTCATTTAGCATAGCATTCAAAACAAGTGCTCTTTTATGCATATAGATCCCTGAATCAAAGCTGAAGTCAATGATGTTTGTGTATGAAAGTTCCTCAAAAGGGAAACTGGTTTCAGAGAGGCTTCCAAGGCATAATACCATCATGTCTAATGATCTAAAAGTTCAAGTTTGTAAGTTTGTAATAAAATTCAAGTGAGCTTTAGATATAAACAAGCACTTTTTTGATGACTACAAAGCTTGTTTCTTGGTAGAAATTGAGCCATAAAAAAATACATTTTTAAATAAAAATCTTTCAACTGCTTTTTTCAACTATTCATTTCACTATCCGCCAAACCGCATGCATAGGATTGTGGGATATTATATGCTGTGAAGGGATCTATACTACCAAAATCCCACTAGATTAAAGTATTTTGGGAGACAGGATTGCGACACAAACATTGAATTTGGACGTGTCTTGATCCTTCCTAGCTCCTCATACTGCACTTTTTGAATCGGATGTGATATTGACCTTTCTTGTGTTTATATTCTCTTTCCTTCTGTGTTTAGTCATACTTTGTCACTGACTATGACCCCACGATTGAAGACTCCTACACAAAGCAGTGTGTGATTGACGATAGGCCTGCGCGGCTGGACAGTAAGTATGCCACAGATGGATGAGAGAGACTGATTGTTAAACAAATCACACAGGATGTAGGGAAACAACATATTGCAAACCAGCAGCAAAGACGAAGCACCTTCTGATGTGATAATACATATTAGAGATCAGATATATTACAGAGAAACTGGTGCATTTTGTTATTGTTCTGTGCATTATGCATACTAATAATTGAGTTATACTTGTCTGGTCTTGTTTGAACTAGGACTGGACGATGTTAAAATATTTTCAGAAAAAATATCCGATTGCATTGTCTAAAAAAACATAGGGCGAGGAGTGGGAACTTGGTTTTATCCATCGGTTGTTGATTGGATTTTTAGATGTGAATGTTACACTTAAAAACGGAGGCAGATGATGTGAGTATTTAGGGCTGGGGTTTAAAGGGTTAGTTCCCCCAAAAATAAAAAGGATGTCATTGATTTCTCACCTTCGTGTTGTTCCAAACCTGTAAGACTTTCGTTCATCTTCGGAACACAAATGAAGATCTTTTTGATGAAATCTAAGAACTTTCTGTACTCTCCATAGACAGCTACACAACTACCACTTTGACGCTATAAAAAGTTCATAAAGAGATAGTAAAACTAATCCATATGAATTGAGTGGTTTAGTTAAAGAAATTTTGAAGAGACACAATTGCTTTATATGATGATCAGATATAATTTAGGCCTTTATTCCATATAAACATTTATCAACTCGCATATCAGTTGTGGTAAACTAAAGCTCAAGCATGTTCGCTTGACGTAGATAACCAATGAGGTTAATTCTCGTGTGTTATGCAGACCGTTTGAGCTTCCTCAAGAACTAGTGAGGTTCATTCTTGTGTTACGCAGCACATTTGAGCTTCTAATGAGGCATGCACCTAGGGTCTTGCGTACATCTACCAAGCCGGCACCCTGCTGCCTTGCAGTCATGTCCCTGTAAAGACAAAGGCTAAGGGAGTCGACCCTAACAGAAAATCCAGGTGTGTCGTGACCCTGTGAGGGCGGTTGAACGGAGCATTGCCTTTGCCTAAACTTCCGGTCAGACACTGCGACTGCTAAGCTGCTCTCCCTCACCTTGGATTCTCCTTACCAGGTGGGCGAACTTAGCAGAAGAGAGGGGCTCACAGGCAAATAGCAAAACCCAGTGAATTTTCAACAGATATTGCTAGCACTCCTTCAAAAACTATCAAATCTCACAGAAAAAGAAAATCATACTGGCAGGACGTCGCCCAGGGAAAAAGGTCCACCCTAAACCCAAACATGAAATTCGCAACATGGAACATCAGAACCACGCTTGACAGAGAAGAATGTAACAGACCCGAGAGACGTACAGCTATAATCTCTCGTAAACTACTGAAATATAACATAAACATTGCGTCTCTGAGCGAGGTACGCTTTCCTGAGTCAGGCAGCATTCGGGAAGAAAGTGGCTACACAATATACTGGAGTGGGAACCCATCAGGGCAAAGACGTGAAGCTGGTGTCGCTCTCGCAGTATCAAATCACCTAATCCCAAAGCTAATACAGGACCCTGAACCTGTTAATGACAGGATCATGACCCTCAGGCTGCCTTTAACAGACAATTGGAATTGCACCCTGATCATGTCATAGGCACCAACAATGATGAACAGCCCGGAGTCAATCAAAGCTTTTTACAGCCAACTGCACCAAATTCTAAGGGCAATCCCTTAGATGAGGGATTGAAATGAGGAGCTCAGCAAACTCATAAAAACGAGAAATGAGGCAAGAAACAAATTGCTGAATAGAAACACCAGATCGGCCAAAGTAGAACTCAGGAACCACTCTAATCTAGTGCAGAGAAGATGCAGAGAGCTGAAAAATGTTTGGTGGTCGAACAAGGCAGTGGAGCTACAACAACTGGCAGACATGAATTATAAAAATAATTTTACCAGAGCATGAATCAACAGCCCCAATCAACTTCTCGCTAGTGATAATACAACCCTAATAAGTGAAAAGCAGGACCTACTGAACACTTTAGCAGTCTATTAAATGATGTCAGATGTCGACCAACATGTGACGGATACTATTCCTCAAGCACCTACTCAGTAATGGATGGATGCCCACCCTACCATTGATGCTGTGAATTTGCTAAGTAGTGGTAAGGCCCCAGGTGCTGACGGAATCCATCCTGAGATAATCCAGCAAGGTGGCATCAAACTACTAGATGCACTGCACAAGATCATAACTGCACCATGGGACTCCCGACTGGAGGGACGCACAACTGATTACCCTTTTCAAGAAAGGCGACAGACGTGTATGTGGGAACTATCGAGGCATCTCATTTCTTTCTATCCCAGGAAAAGTATTTGCCAGAATTCTCCTACACAGACTAGCAACTAGGGATGTGACGGTGAGGATATTTTCCCACCGGTTAATCGACGTGTGACAACACCGGTAATACCGGTATCACCGGCAGGGGCTTTTGAATCACTAATTTAAAGGCAAACGTAAAATGCTCGCGTTTGCACGGGCATGCATAATTGGTGGTCGTGCGGAGCAACACTGTTTTGTTATTGTGCGCTGATTTAGCGCTAATTTGAAAACGAAACTCTTTTTTTTTTTACATCGCTTATAAAAAGCTGGTGCAGCAGTGTGCACTTCACTTTTAAATTAGCGTCAATTCATCCTTCGCATGGAGTTTGATGCGATCTGACAAATCCACAATATTTTGTCCGACAAAGCAGTCAGGAGAGTTAGTAGATTAACGTCGGTGGATTTGAACTTGGCTTTAACTGAGGCAATCTCTCACGTCACGACACATTAGAGCCACCAAACGGTAGGCCTATTTATTGTTCCATTTTCTTTGACTGACCAAATTTGAAAGTTGAGACTTTGTTTCATATTAAATATTACCTGGTCGGTCCTGTCTGTCAGCGCGTTGTCAGTGTCCTTGTAGGCTACGTGAGTTGCACTTATAAAATGAAGTTAACGAACAAACATGATCCATCAGGAAACGCCATAGATCGCTGAATTTCACTGCACTTCATGAAGAATTTTTCTTTTGCGTGAAGAAGCCGCTCGCCAGAGATGTGTTAAAAGATAGCGGAGTGCATTCATGATTATTAGGATACCGGTATAATAATCATCCTTGCTCCGTGTCTGAGTGAATAATTTACTCTCTTGTTCTTTGATTAACATGAGTGACACTTTAAGACCAGCCGCTGCTGACAGAGACGCGATCTGACACGCGTCCCATTTTCTCACAATCGAAATCTCTATGTTAATTTAAGACTTTATTTAAATCATTTAATACTGCTCTTATGAGGACACTCGACAAAACGGACATTTTGGCATAAACTCGATACTGACGCGCGTCTTTTCAGTGGGTCGCGCGCGGGTGTGTGTGTGTAATAGGCAGGACTTATAGCGCGGCCTCTTTAGTCTTGTCGCGCTTAAAAGCATTCACATTAATAAGAGCGTGATCATACAACGCTAGTCAACGGGTGACAGAAAAAATGGATACTGAGTAATTACGTAAAATATTTTAACGCGTAAAAAAAATAAATTTTTTTCACCGCGGTGTCGCAGTGGGCAAGTGATGAAACCGGTAACACCAACTACCGTAGCAAGCCTTCTAGCAACCCATGCTGAAACAATCCTCCCTGAGGCCCAATGTGGTTTTCAACCTGGTAGAGGAACGGTAGACATGATTTTCTCCCTAAAACAGATACAGGAAAAGTGCATTGAGCAGAACAGGCATCTCTTCATGGTATTTTTAGATTTTACTAAAGCCTTCGATACAGTGTACAGAGAAACATTACTGAAGATCCTGCGTAAAATTGGTTGCCCTGACCTGTTCACTGACCTGATCGCCTCCTTCCATAATGGCATGAAGGCTTCGTTAAGCATGAAGGGGGAACTATCTGACAACTTCGATGTGCTAAATGGAGTGAAACAAGGTTGTGTCCTAGCGTCAACCTTGTTTTCCCTCTTCCTTGCCGAAGTCCTAGATAGTAATTTTGCAGATTGTGATAAAGGTGTGATGATACTGACAAGGCCAGGAGCTGACCTCTTCAATGTCAATCAGTTTAAATCATCAAGTAGAACTTAACCTCTCCTTGTCTGGGAACTTATGTTCGCCGACGACACTGCCTTTGTCGCCCACTCACATCAGGATATACAGGAAATTATCACCCGCTTTGCCACAGCAGCAACGGCCTATGGACTCAATGGGAAATATAAAGAAGACAGAAATAATGTTCCATCCACCCCCAGGCATCGACGAAAGCAGCCAAAACAACATCCAGATCGGAAGGCGAAAATCTAGCCACGGTCAAAGAGTTCAAATACCTCAGGGCAAGTCACCTACAACAACAAACTAGATGCCGAATTATATCTACGTAAATCTAAAGCTTCCCAGGCATTTGTCTGACTAAAAGAAAGAGTCTGGTCCAACAAAGACCTCACCATAAAGACAAAATGTGCAGTATATCGTGCAATTGTTCTCCAAGCTCTTCTACATGAGAAAGTATTGGACAGTTTACATGACCCAAGCACACAATCTCAATGCCTACATGATGAGACACCTGAGACAAATTCTAGGCATTAAATGGGGCACCATATATCCAACAAAGAGTAACTAGACAAAACCAACACACCTAGTATGTACAAAGCACTAATCCAGCGCAATCTGAGATTGGCTGGCCATCTGAGCAGACTGGACAATAGTCGACTACCAAAACAGATGATCTACTCGCAGCTCAAAGAGGGGCACCGTGGCATAGGTAGGCCAAAGCTCCACTTCAAAGACACAGTTAAAAGAAATCTCAAGCATAAACAGATCCCACTAGGCAGCTGGGATCGCCAAGCAAAAAACAGGACTCTGTGGAGAAATCTAATTCTTAGGAAGTCATCATCGGACACAATGGACAGCAATTGATTGGCCCAGCACGTTTGAGCTTCTGCAAGAACCAATGAGGTTCATTCTTGTGTTACCTAACACATTTGAGCTTCCGCGAGAACCAATTTGTGTTACGCAGCACGTTTGAGCTTCTGCAAGTGCCAATGAGGTTCATTCTCATGTGTTACCCAGCACGTTTGAGCTTCCTCAAGAACCAGTGTGGTTCATTCTCGTGTTACGCAGCACTTTTGAGCTTCCTCAAGAACCAATGAGGTTCTTTCTTGTGTGTTACGCAGCACTTTTGAGGTTCTGCAAGATCCAATTAGGTTAATTCTTTACGCAGCACATTTGACCTTCTGCAAGAACTAACAAGGTTCATTCTCGTGTGTTACGCAGCACATTTGAGCTTCCTCAAGAACCAGTAAGGTTCATTCTCATGTTACGCAGCACGTTTGAGCTTCTGTAAAAACCAATGAAGTTCATTCTCATTTTACGCAGCATGTTTGAGCTTCCACAAGAACCAGTGAGGTTCATTCCCGTTTTACACAGCACATTTGAGCTTCTGCAAGAACCAATGAGGTTCATTCTCGTGTGTCACACAGCACATTTGATTTTCGCAAGATATTTGTTCTCGTGCATCAAGCAGGTTCAGTTGAGCTTCTGTTCATGTTCGCTGATCAATGTTTATATATGAATAAATTCAATCTGTTCATCATATAAAGCGATCAAGTCTCTTAATGTGATCCAATCATGAAAACAAACAAGGCCTTTGATTACTGGCATCACTCAAGGCTGTTGTAAGTTAAACGGCTTTTGTTACATACATCAATTATTCAATCTGCTGTTTGAGAGTCACACCTGTTAGTAAATACACTTGTCAATCCTAAACACTGCGTGAACATTGCCATATATACATGACACAGAACCATGTTAAGCCATAGATAAAGAAATATGAATATAATAGAAGATTATTTACATAATGAAAATACTTGTAATCAAACCTATATTGGTGATGTGGCTAAAGTGAGTCTGTGGCTGACTAACATGGATCTTCTGTGTTTGTTAGTCCTGGATACAGCAGGACAGGAAGAGTTTGGAGCCATGAGAGAACAATACATGAGGACAGGGGAGGGCTTCCTTCTCGTCTTCTCTGTCACTGACCGGGGAAGGTGAGCAATGTTCTACTCATGTTTTCTCTCAACTTTCTCTCTTTCTTCCCCTTTCCCCTTCATTGTCTGTCTCAGTTTCACTTTCATTCTGTTTTTGTCTTTCCATTTTTATTAATGCCCCCCCCCCCCCCCCCACTCACTCATTCATTCACATTTTGTGTAACTGTAAAATTAGAAGCTTGCTAATTTATTGCCCCAGGTTTTGTCTGAGTGAAACCCGGCACATGCAAATAAACAGATCTCACACACATTGCTGTGTGTATGCTCGAGGAATTTGGTGTGTGATCAGCCGTTTTGGGAGTGTTTGTGCCCTCTTAAGGTCCTTCCCACTTTGTGTTTATGCTGTAAACAGTCTTTCCTTCCTTCGTTGACATTACCCTGCTCAGAGCCGATGGCACCGGCTTCTCTGAACACACAATCTCACAGTCTCTCCAGAGCCCATGACAAGCACTTCCTCCTCCTGCATGACATTTAAACTGCTCAGACTGTTAGAATCAACAGAGACCTCATATCAATGTCCTTCCTCTCCAGTACACACACACTGTTCTCCGTATGATGGCTTCTAGCCGCCTTACAGCGTTACTGGAAAGTTTATTGGAAAGGCATGAGAACCGAGTGACCTTGTGTCATCCTGTGTACTGTAATGCAGTTATGTGGTCCAAAACAGAGAGAGATAGCTGCTCATCAGCTGGAAGGGTGGGCTTGCATTACTTTTTTAGTTTTTGTGAGAAGGAAGAGCTCTGATTTGTGGGTGTATGCAAAATAGCAGATGTGTGCTATTCAGAATGTGAAACTCGTGTGAAGCGCTTTTGAGTACCAACATATTTGGGGACAGGGACACGTTTACTTACTAGAGTAGGATTTTTCTCCATCTCTGGTAAGATAGCAATCATGATGATAAGTGTCTTCATTAATTATTAGGGCTGCAACGGATTACACTTGTATGGACCAGGCCACACGGTTCGGCACACTTGTAATTAGCGGATTAACTGCTAAGTAGAGTGAAAGTTTATCATTTGGACATGTTTTGTCTTGCCAATTTACACATTCAAACCAATTTAAACGCGGAAGAGGCGGCAGAGATCGGGACTTGCATGCTGTTATTTGTGTGCACAGCCTCACACACACACACACACACACACTTGATCGAAGTGATCGAACTCCGAATTGATTCCTCTTACTCTTTTACTTGCGCTTGAACGAACACATACAAACAAAATTATGTCTTGGCAAGTATTCTCTCGGTTGTCGTAAGTTAAAGGGTAACTAAACACTAAAACAACTTTTTTTAGTTAATGATCTGTAAGAATGGAGCTTCATAAATGCTGTTCTTTGATTCGAGTACATTTCTTGACATTTGGGTATAAAATGTTTTCATTTTCAAATATACAGGTCCTTCTCAAAAAATTAGCATATTGTGATAAAGTTCATTATTTTCCATAATGTAATGATAAAAATTAAACTTTCATATATTTTAGATTCATTGCACACCAACTGAAATATTTCAGGTATTTTATTGTTTTAATACTGATGATTTTGGCATACAGCTCATGAAAACCCAAAATTCCTGTCTCAAAAAATTAGCATATTTCATCCGACCAATAAAAGAAGTGTTTTTAATACAAAAAAAAAAAGTCAACCTTCAAATAATTATGTTCAGTTATGCACACAATAGTCAATACTTGGTCGGGAATCCTTTTGCAGAAATGACTGCTTCAATGCGGCGTGGAGGCAATCAGCCTGTGGCACTGCTGAGGTGTTATGGAGGCCCAGGATGCTTCGATAGCGGCCTTAAGCTCATCCAGAGTGTTGGGTCTTGCGTCTCTCAACTTTCTCTTCACAATATACCACAGATTCTCTATGGGGTTCAGGTCAGGAGAGTTGGCAGGCCAATTGAGCACAGTAATACCATGGTCAGTAAACCATTTACCAGTGGTTTTGGCACTGTGAGCAGGTGCCAGGTCGTGCTGAAAAATGAAATCTTCATCTCCATAAAGCTTTTCAGCAGATGGAAGCATGAAGTGCTCCAAAATCTCCTGATAGCTAGCTGCATTGACCCTGCCCTTGATAAAACACAGTGGAACAACACCAGCAGCTGACATGGCACCGCAGACCATCACTGACTGTGGGTACTTGACACTGGACTTCAGGCATTTTGGCATTTCCTTCTCCCCAGTCTTCCTCCAGACTCTGGCACCTTGATTTCCGAATGACATGCAAAACTGAGCAACAGTCCAGTGCTGCTTCTCTGTAGCCCAGGTCAGGCGCTTCTGCCGCTGTTTCTGGTTCAAAAGTGGCTTGACCTGGGGAATGCGGCACCTGTAGCCCATTTCCTGCACACGCCTGTGCACGGTGGCTCTGGATGTTTCTACTCCAGACTCAGTCCACTGCTTCCGCAAGTCCCCCAAGGTCTGGAATCGGTCCTTCTCCACAATCTTCCTCAGGGTCCGGTCACCTCTTCTCGTTGTGGAACTTTTTTTGCCACACTTTTTTCCCACAGACTTCCCACTGAGGTGCCTTGATACAGCACTCTGGGAACAGCCTATTTGTTCAGAAATTTATTTCTGTCTTACCCTCTTGCTTGAGGGTGTCAATGATGGCCTTCTGGACAGTAGTCAGGTCGGCAGTCTTACCCATGATTGCGGTTTTGAGTAATGAAACAGGCTGGGAGTTTTTAAAAGCCTCAGGAATCTTTTGCAGGTGTTTAGAGTTAATTAGTTTATTCAGATGATTAGGTTAATAGCTTGTTTAGAGACCCTTTTCATGATATGCTAATTTTTTGAGACAGGAATTTGGGGTTTTCATGAGCTGTATGCCAAAATCATCAGTATTAAAACAATAAAAGACCTGAAATATTTCAGTTGGTGTGCAATGAATCTAAAATATATGAAAGTTTAATTTTTATCATTACATTATGGAAAATAATTAACTTTATCACAATATGCTAATTTTTTGAGAAGGACCTGTATGGTGTAAAAACGTCTGAGTGCTGCCCTCTTCAGGTTAAACTGTAAACTCCTGAAGTAGGGGTACTCTGTGACGTAGGGTACTCTGTGACGGAACTCTGTCACTCCCTTGGTGCGAGCTATAAAAGCATCTGGTTCCGTCAAAACTACTGTAGCGAGTCAGGAGTTGGAATTACGAGTATTGAAAACGATCGTCACGATGTGAGTGAGCATATATTTTTAATCACAATTTATGTTCCTTAGGCTAAAGTTAACCCTCTGGTGTCGACAAACATGCGTTTTGCTGGATATTTTTTTCACATAGCAGCAAAATATACTGAACGTAATAGTAATAATAATCCTGGAAAGAATTACCTCAAAATAACTGAATATAAGATGAGGGAGTTAAGACCGCAGTTTGAGCCTGAGGCTTGAATTGATATGGCTGTGGCCCTATGTCCACACAGACAATTCAACATCCTTCACTTCAGGTGAAGGTGGGGAGAAAAGTCCTCGACTTCAAATGACCGCTCTGTTGCAAAGCTACTTGCGTCACTCCAGTCGCTCTCCATTTTAGCGAGTCTGGCAGCAGTTGACAATTAATCCGTCAATGCGGGTCTCAAGTGCACGCCCCCCCCCCCCCCCCCACCCCGCTCAGCCCCGACCTCGGTTCGTCCCCTCTATCTCTGCTGGGCTCTGCCCACTTTTCCAGCATTTTTCAAATATTACCAGTGGGTGGAGTCAGGCTCTGACCAGGGATTTAGTTACCCTTTAACAGTTGATACAGAAACCGGATGTGTTGTCAGTATATTCGAATCGGTCTGTGCACTCAGTCTTAAAGTGACAGCAGCCTAATATTCCTGCTGTTGTCTGTGTCATTAATGTTAATAAAATAAAATAAACATCATCATCATCATCTGCCTCATTGAGAGAAAAGAAGATAGTGAGGAGAGCAGTCAGGAGGAATGTGATGACGACAGCTTGTAGGATAAGTGTGCCGTGTAAAGTATGAGAAACAAGCAGGATCTCCAGGTGCTCCCTTGAGAACCAGACCAAAAACTTTATGTGCACCCCTGATTATATATACATATTTGCATATTTCTTTGTGTTTGTGAAAATGCATTGCATGTTTCAAGCTGTTTGTTTTGGCCTTTTTTAATGGCATGCGTCACCTTGTTTTCCTCAGCTTTGAAGAGATCTACAAGTTTCAAAGACAGATCTTGAGAGTGAAGGACAGGGATGAATTTCCCATGATTCTAGTGGGTAACAAAGCTGATCTGGAGCAACAGAGACAAGTGAGTGGCATGAATCACCTCAAGTACTGTAATTTCAGAAAGCTACACTGAATCAGTATTGAAACGAACATTTTTAAACTCTTTGTCTGCACTGAAATCATAGAATGAATATTGTATCTATTGTTCTGTCTATATTGTTGATATTTTAAAATGACACATTTACATACTGTACACATACATGGAGTACCCAGAGCACAATGTCACTGTTAAGAGGAAATTAAATGTGGATGAAATTCAATCTTGAAAATCAATGAAGAGCTCTGAAAGACTGAAAAATATCACAGAGAGCGTGTGTGTCTGTTAAGGAGAGAGATGGTAATAAAAGATACAGGGTTACTGAGTGCATTCTGCCATTGAAAGACACTCAGATTGTGTTACACTGCCACCTCGTGTGAGAACAGAGAATGTTCTAATTAACTGCATCAATTGCCTTTATTTTATGAATGGAACTTATATAAGAGGTACTGTTTTAATCAGTATCTTATAAGAGGTGCTGTTTTAATCAATATCAAGCCAAAAGCTAAAATTGTCTTTAAAATGTTTTTATTTTAATTGAAGAGTGTTCATTTTTCAGGTTACCCAGGAGGAGGGCCAGCAGCTTGCTCGACAACTCAAAGTCACATACATGGAGGCCTCAGCTAAGATTCGTATGAATGTAGACCAGGCTTTCCACGAGTTGGTCCGAGTCATAAGGCGAGTCTCTCATACAATACTGTGGAACCACCAGATGGTGGCAGCACTCAAACAGCAGGCTGTGGTCCGAATGGAATACTAGCATACTGCATAATGTTTTTGGAAAAAAGTGTGTAAATCGGTACATGTTTCAAACAGTATTATGCTACATTGACTACGTTTACATGCAGCCAATTTTTGGGTTATGGTCGGGTTAAGGTCACTATTCGGGTTTGTGAAACATTAGGAATAACCCGTTTACATTTATGAGCAGAGAGAGTTTCTCCTGTATACATGGAATTGCAATATCCCGATGTAAACGGCGGCGCACGGTTAGCGTCTGGACATTCGGACAACCTTGACGCAATATGCGTCATTTACGATTCTTCTTCCTGTATCCAAAGACAACAACAACAGCAGCAGCACGCGGATAATGAATAGTTCGGGGCAGATCGCGATCGCCTTTGTTTGCGAATTGGTGCTGGTACTGACCTCGCTCCAAAAGTATGCTGTGCTGCGTCTTGCCATGTTTACTTCCGGTATACTGCACGCGGGTTTTTGTATGCGCCGAGAAGTTCCTCTACTCAAAAGACCAATATTCCTTGCGAATAGAACATACGCAGAACACAAATCATTATGGGGATATGCCGATACGCGTTTACATGACCAAAAATTCGGGTTAGAAAAGGGGTACCCCAGATATCATATCCCGGTTTTTAAAATCCAGGATATGAGCATATTCGGGTTTTTGCTGGTGTTTACATGGCCGTGCATGACCGGGTTATTGCTAATATCCCGGTTTTGAACGGGTTATTGACTGCATGTAAACAGTCAATGTTGTCAAATCACCTCATTATGTTGTATATTTAATACAGCAAGCGCTGTTTACTTATCACCTCAGAAATTGGACAGTCTGATCAGTCCGTTATCACCTCATTTTGACAGTCCGATCAGATAGTTAATAAAGAGATCACTGCTGGTACTTTAATTTATTTGTCATAGTAGAAATGGAATACCATTGGAAATGCAAATCAACCATTGCATTGAGGGATAAAATGTATTGCACATACTGAGCATTATATAATTAGTTCCTTAAATTTGATTTTATTTCAGCTTTATTTAAATGACCAAAAATTAGTTTTAGTTTAACAATAACTAAATAAATTGAAATAAATTCCGTCAGGAGCCAAGTGTTTTGGATGACATGTAAAGGCATATCTTAAGTTAAGCTTAAAGATTTGTACACGGAGTAAAACATGATTTGATTGGTACATCCTCTCACAGGAAGTTCCAGGAGCAAGAGTGCCCACCCTCGCCGGAGCCCACGCGCAAAGAGAAGGATAAGAGCGGCTGCCATTGTGTGATTGTCTAATTGGCCTCTCACTGCCGCCACTCACCCAGCTGCTGTCACCGGTCCCTGCCCCCCACCCTGCCTTCTGACATCACGTCCTGTGCGGATGAACTCGCTGCCTTTCTACATGTGCATGTCTTCAAAACAGTAGTGTCTCTCATAGCCTTATCAGGGGCATTTGTGCCTCTAGGACTTCACTACTAGAAGAACCAAACTGACAAAATCTTGATCGAACTCACCATTCTACCTTCAACTAGAGTACTGACATCAGTGTGACCTAGAATATGGTAATTGTGCCCCAACACTAAACATCGCTTCTTACAAATTTGCTATAAAACACACACAATTCCTTTTTTTGTATTTTGAAGGATTTTTTTTCTCTTGCCTTGTGACATTTGTACTTTTGCAGAGATGGAAAGACTAAACGAAACACCATTGGGATTGCAGAGGACATTTAGTCATCGCTCTAGAGTGAGATGATGTTTCGAAGTGTTGTGTGTGTGTGTATGTGTGTGTGTGTGCGTGCGTGCGTGCGTGCGTGCGTGCGTGCGTGCGTGCGTGTGTGCGTGCGTGTGTGTGTGTGTGTGTGTGTGTGTGTGTGTGTGTGTGTGTGTGTGTGTCGTGCCATATCTGTTTTTACTTCCATATGCTAAGCAGCGATTGTACATAATTGAAGATTCGTGTGAGTTGAGGCCACCTTTATAATGACAAGAATCAGTTGCAGAGTACCGTGTGTGAGGTTGAACAGCTTGTTTTGACATGAATTAACACATTAATGTACTTGCAGATATGTACATAGCCTTTAACATCCCAATTTTGTCAGCAGTGAAGTCAGAACCCAACTTCTGGTTTGATCAAGATGCCTTTTCCCCCGTCTTTTTTGTTTGCATTGTAAGACTTCTTGACAAGGGATAATTCACCTAAAAATGAAAATTAATTTACTCACCCTCATGTGTTCCAAAGTTGTTACAAACCACACATTTTTTTTGTCCATACAGTTAATAGAGAATTTCCATATTTTCTGACCTGAAAAGTATAACCCACTTGAATTGCGTGAAACTTTACGGTTTTCTTAGAAAGCAAAGAAATTAAGACAGCCATAAATATTAGAAGTATAATTTTACTGTTGTTCTTTAAAATACAATTATTATTATTATTATTATAAAATACTAATAATATTAAATACAACAGTAATATATTTCTTTATTAATTACATTTTTATAATAAAAAAATAATAAATAAAAATATTTTGAATAACAGTAATTATTATTATAGTCATGTTGAATGGTGGATAAAACTATTCCTCTTCTTTTTTGTCCTTAGCTGAGTGATTACATGCTTGATTGAAAGTCAATGTTGTTTTAGGCCAGAAACAGATTTGGAACGACATGGGAATTTTCATCTTTGGTTGAACTATCTATAATGTGAAATGTATTCTTCATGTAGCCAGATTGTGGAAGCCTTCTTGACTCTCAGCTCTGATTTCTACAGACTATCTTCAGACTCAGGTTGCTCCATTTACAGTGTTTTCACAATGTGCTGACGATGTCCGCTCGCTCAGAGCACAATAGGTTGTCTGTTCTCTACTAGGTACCCCACCAAGATCGATGACACTGAGAAGTAGTCGCTGAAATAATTGTCTTTCTCTGGCCTTGCATTTCAATTCACTTTTACACTCTTTTTTTTTTTGGCTGTTTTTTGATCAGTTTGGAAATGTATTTAAGTGACTGAAACAGTGTGAAGACTCTGCTTCAAGGGGACAGTTGAACTGCTTACATCACAGGCATCTTTTAAGCAATCTTTTCATGTATATGATCAGAGAAAATACTCTTTTTAAAAAAAAATATCATGACAAATATCAGACATCCACATTCCCTCAAAACTTTTTTATTTAATATGGTTTGACGTCTCGGTGACATTCACACTTAAATCTGGTATTTCTCATCTGACAGGTGATCTTTTTTTTTTCCCTGCCTTCATACTCCAAAGGTTCATATCACTAATGCATCATGTCACGTTTTATTTTCGTCTTCCTTTTTTTCCAGAGTGCATTTCTGTATGAGGGATTCAAACTGTTTTAGTTATTGTGTTTTATCATCATGTAATATAAGAAAAAAAGATGGAAGTGATCTTCTGAATGGACATGATTAAATGTTTTTACTATATACTTTTATACATTATTTTCTTATCAGACTAGTTAATGAGTATTTTTATATGTTGTAAGTGAAAACGCTCTCGCGGCACAAATGTGTATATGTAAAGAGGAGTATTTAATTATATCTCGTTTGTGTTTTTAACTGAAAAAAGGCCAATGTATGTTGAACTGTGGTCCTTTCCTGCTTTCTGTGGACTGAAGCCGATAACTCACGCAAATAGTCGTCCACCTCATAGCCTAAAACGTTTCTCCAGTGATCACTGGGTCAACCCTTTTGTGATGACTCCGGGTTCATATCCTTCCCAAAACCTTGTCCATTACCAGATACCAGTTATCATCAAAACAGATCAAGACGAAAGCTAGTAGGAACAGAAGTGCATGACTCTTCCTCTTCCCAGAGTCTGTGTACATCTAATCCATACTGTGTTTTATTTGTCACAAATTTTCCCTCCCCCTGTATAGCCTCTGGTGCTATAATAAAATCTATGATTTATTTGTGATATTTTTTTTTTGCTTTTCCTTACTGAGGAACGACGGTACGTGTTGCACAAAATTATAGCTCTCGTTCTTTAAATCGACATTGAATAACAAGCGCCACCATGTGACAAGTAGATTGTTATTTTGCTGTCCTTAAGCATGTCCCATGTGATTTACAAAACTTCTGTGCTTTTCTTGGGCAGTGTTCCGGTAATGAGCTGTATGCCAACATATGTCACACCACACGCTTGTTTTGATTGTTATTGAATCTACTGTGTATTCTTCCGTGAGATCTAAAAGTGTTAGGTAACATTGTGATGGACTAGGGTATCTTATCATCTTTATCAATTAAGAGGATCAGGTTCAGAAAAGCTGTTCTGCTCATGTCATGACATTTATACAAGAACTGGGGGGGGCACATTGGGGTTCTATATAGATTCCAAGGGTTCTTGACTCAGTTTTACAGTAATTCTTTATGCCCAAAAGGTTCTATATAAGGATTTTTTTCCTCGTGATAAAGTCTGTTTACACGCATTTTATTCATAAAATGTAATCAAAATAATACTGAATTAAAACTACATCCATAAACTGATCCATGATGAGAACTTATAAAATGGTTTATATATGAAGAGCCTGTCATTTAAGGTTCTATTTAGAACCTTTTCTTCTTAGAGTGTATTACTGAACAGCAATACATTAACATTACAGTATGTACAGAATTTACAGAACTAAAGTCATGCAGTTCTGAACTATAATGTCGTCAATTGGTTTGGTATGTTTCAGTCGAATTAATTTTCTCATACTCCTTTTAACAAGTGACATAAAGACGTTCATTTTCAGAGGCTTGGACAACAAACACATTCTGAGCATTAACACCCTGACAAAATGAGAAAACAGACTGTCTGATTTACTCAATCATATTTGTGATCTACACAACAAAATTATTGATTTCTTTGCGTTTGATTAATGTAATTCTCTAAAATGTGCAATCCACTGGATTCAATTATGTAGGATGAATGTAAAGCAATCAAGTACGCAAAAATATTTTTTGCTTTTGACATTTTTGAAACCGCTGTTCCCAGCATGTTTTGATGGGGACAGTAAAAATGTTAAAATTAAAAATTATTTCATGTTAAATGGGGGAGACTTTAGTCTTCAGACTTTAGTTTCATGTTAAATGGGATTTTAGACTTTAGTTTCATGTTAAATGGGGGAGAATTAGTTGTGATTTAGTATTTCATTTACACTGGTTACCACTGAAACTTTTTCCAAGGAATATTTGTGTAAGGAATAATTGACCATGGGCCGTTTAATTATTAGAAAATAATGCATCCCGAGGTGGTAAGAGAGCAGGAGAAAGAGTATGCTTTCCGTACATAATAAAACATAATGGAAATAATGTGTCGTTTTTATCCTATTGTTTACTATATTTATTTGCTTGGTCAGTGTCGTTGTGGTTTTTGGTTCTTTTGCTGTTGTATGCTGTAACCTTTGAAATAACTGAAATCTTTTGGCAAAGTGATAGGAACTGTAATGCGGTCAAGACCTGCCTGGAATTATACTTTAGCCGTGCGTTTCCCTGAAAATAATTGCAAACTTTAGAATGTTTGTCAACCAATCAGATTCAATCATTCAACAGCCCTGCAGTACAATTATCTTATAATCCAGTGATGAGACAAAATACATCAAATTGCTTGAATAAATTAATCCTGTCAGGGAACCATATAAAATCATTTTGAAACTGTTTATTGGGTCTATTAAACTATTTAATTTTAAGATTGGAAGTTATTTGAACAAATTATGTTTGTGTTTTTGATTGATTCACATGTAACACATGTACATGAAGAAATATTACACTTTTTTCAGTGCAGGAAGACTTTAAATGCTCTTAATGCATAACATGTTTGACCTCAAATGACAAAATTGAAAGTCTTCAAAAAGGGTTTTGCATAAATGTATTCTCTGGGTTGTATTTATGTTGCGCCATTTGCAGTGTGTGGGTGAGTGCTGTGTAGTCTATACTTGTCAGTATCACCATGGGTGACACCACACATTGAAATGGACAAGTGGGCTTTAATAATCACAAACACCTCTTGGCAATGAAGGCTTATTATAACGAATATGAAAATGAGCATCGGTGTGCCAATCAGGTAACGTTACAAGCAATTTGTCTGGTCTGGAATGGCAGCTTAAAACACTTTCCTGTCAGCCTGATCAAAGGACAATTCCGGCCAAAAATGAACTTAGGGATAAATAACACATGGTTACCGAGTCGACCGTTCTCCGGGATGCGTTTTCATGATACTCGAATGTACCCAGTTTTAACGTTAGTTTTAGTTTAACCACAGATGTTGTTACGGGGTCAGAATATGCCTTAGACCGTTTAAACCCTATTAGAACTGTTGTTTGGGAGACAGCTTTGTGTTCTTTGAGCACATCTGAGTCACGAATGGGAGGATTGACAGCTTAATTGTCACTGCCTTACAAATATATGTTAGAAGTTCGGCTAACCTTGTAGTGCATGTATGGAAAACCAGAGATTTCACCCTGGTGAGAGCGACCTTATTTAGACATCAAATCTGGCTGAGTAGAGTCACTGGAAAATTGGAACCTATGAACTCATAACTTACCCTTTTATATAAATCTTCCAGTTTTTTTTATTCTGTGACTATCCTTTCACACCATTTAGTTTATCACGTGTGGTTATTTAGTCTCACTGATGCATAAAGAGATCATTTCCTGATGGCAAAAGTCAGATTTATGTGTTTTGATGAATAAATTATAAAGTCCATTGTGAATAGCAACATTGTTAAAGCCTGCAAATGGCTACTAAAATAATGATTGCTCTTTACATGCGAACTGTGATCTCTTCATCATAGTAAAATATACTGACAACCAAACATGTTAAATCAAATGAAAGTTTTTTTTTTAAAATAAACTTTAAAGATGTCTTAATTTTTATTCAAACCTTTTAAGGATAATTTCAGTTGCTACCTATTTTTGGTCTTTATTTTTAAATGTTAGGTTAAAGTTTGAAAATCTTGCATTGACTTACATTGAGAGAATGTTAAGGGCTTTTGTGAATAAAACTTCTAAATTCAATCTGTTCATCATATAAAGGGATCTTGTCTCTTCAGAACATTTTGGACTAAACTGCTCAATTCATATGGATTAGTTTTGCGATCTCTTTATGAACCTTTTTAAGTGTCAAAATATTTGTTGCGTAGCTGTCTATGGAGAGAACAGAAAGCTCTCAGATTTCATCAAAAAGATCTTAATTTGTGTTCCGAAGATGAACGGAAGTCTTACGGGTTTGGAACGACATGAGGGTGAGAGATAATGACAGAATTTACATTTTTGGGAAAATCCCTTTTGGGAGAATTTTGGACTGGATTCAATATTCTTTGTGTGTTTCTGTAAAAAAAAAATTTTTTTACAGACATTCATTCATTTTGATTTGTGATTTAAAAATACTGTTTACATTTTGAAGTGATGAGGTAAAGAACACCCTCCTCGTATTTTCTTGCTGAAGAGTTTACTTTTAACTATTTTATTTGTCATTAATTTTTCAGTTATTGTCAAAATGCAATTTTACATAAAATATTTGAATTAGTATTTTAGGTAACACAATAAGGTTTCATTTGTTAACATTGGTTAGTTTGAGCTACAAATGAACAATACTTCTACAGTTTAATAATGTAATATTTTCTTCTCATATTTTGTAATCTTATATGTTAATTTCAACATTCTATATTCTTAAATCAAAAGTGGTATCTGTTAACATTAATACACAGTGAACTAACACGAACATAAATATTTTTGTTAACTAACATTAACAAAGATTAATTAATGCTGTAATCAAATTGCTCATTGTTAGTTTATATTTAATGCATACTTTTAATTTAAGACAATCTCTAGCTGGACAATAACTTTGTCCTAGAGCTGTGGTAAAGCCTAAACAATCTGTTACGGTAATTTCTATTTTAACCACGTAAAGCTACTTTGAAACAATCCATACTGTTAAAAGCGCTTTATAAATGAAGGTGACTTGACTATGTAGCATACTACTAAAAAATTACTATGGAAGTAAATGGGTACCATCCAATGTCTGGTTACCAACATTCTTTAAAATATATATTTTTTGTTCAACAGAAGAAAGAAACTCATACAACTTGGAACAACACGAGGGTAAGTAAATTATGACAATTTTTTCATTTTGGGAGAACTTTCCCTTTTACTAACGTTGATGTTGTTTAACTAATGTTTAAATGTTTAAACTAATGTTGTTAATTTTTAACTAATGTTGTTAATGTTTAACCTTATTTGAAAGTGTTACCATAACTATTTTACATATACCTTTTAAAAATAGGTATAAATAAATAAATAGATAAATTGTTTTGTAGAGTAGGCTATTATATAAATTGTATATGACAGCTGGGATTTCGGAGGCCTTTGTGCCAGAAGTGGTGCTTCTTTTCATGTTAAATTGTCTGCTTATTAAAATGTATTTTCCCAAATAGTATAGGCCTACAATTGTCTGATGCATCATCATAATGCACATGCTAAACATATTACAGCTTATCACCAGCTCTTTTTTTTCAGAAGGGGGACATGCACCGTCTCGAAGCAGTACTTTACCTTCTACAATAGAGAGAAAAGTAATTTGGCTGCATCTATTTTTTTTTTTAAAGTTGAAAAGACGCGAGGTTCTTAATACTCTGCCAAACAAAAAAAAGCGGATAACTGCGATATTTCGTTCAAGAAAGAAATAACTGTGCGCTCATTTTAACAACTGACATTTCCCCTCTCACAGCCAGTGGTTCAGTCCACCTATTTTAAACCCCTCAATCAAACGGTTTTCTAAGGCTACAGCTCCCCAGAAGCATCAATAAAGACGTTCACTGTAGCGAAGACGGAGGATTTAACACAAAACACCAACAATATTATACGGCTCGGCGTCGCTGTGTAATCGAGCAGTTGTTGACCGCAGATGGCCATGGACGGACTGAGCAACAATAAGAGCATGTCATACAGTCGATGGAGTTATGACAGGTAAGCACGCCGTCAGCATGTAAACAGCCAGTAAAAATCTGTTTTTATGTGCGTGTTAAATAATTCATATGATCAAAGTAAACGCGACGCGAAACGCGAGCATCCAAACCAACCCAGTCGTTCTTAAGGGTGACAAGATGCTGATTTTAACGACCGAAGTTGTGGAGCTACAAAGTTCATGATTCGTCTGAGGAAAAACAACATGTCTTCTTTTAGTGAAAAAATAGTTATTGTTTGCTAACCTGATGCTGTAGGCTAAATTGTTTTTTCTGTTCACAAAGGCGCTTGTAACAGCGAGTAGACTATTTCTGATTTGACAGCTGAAAAGAGAATTGAACACAGGTCTTCAGTCAATCACCACATGACTGAAACCTAACGGTCATTTTTGTTTTAAAACGGTTACTGCGTATCAACATTGCTCTTGGTGAGCAAAACGTCTCGGTTCTATTTCAACACGTGCTCTTTCCAGTGCATCTCTCGTGTATTTATTAGTCTAGCTTCAGCATCCTCTCAGCTCCTCTGTCAGCATCCCAATTCTCTGTAGGCATCATAAAATCTGCCTCAGTGCCTCTCCTTATGAACCAGAGGAAGATACTGGAGATCATCATGTCTGCAGTATGTGAGACACTTGAAAACCCAGGATGATTGGTATGCTATGACTGCTCTCTCACTGCTCCCCAGAGGAACTACAGAAAGATCCTCTATAGTCTGAGGCTTCCTTGCATTTCTCCATGGGTAGCATATGAAGCTCATTTGTGCTTCACACTTCTCTATAGTAAGCATAAGCAAAAGTGGTTTGTTAAACATATCTGAATACGTAGTATTTATGAATCAGTTGGTGAACAATAGCCAGATGACAGAAGTGTGCAATCAGTTAAATTGCTATTCCATAAGGTCATGGGACTGGAGTTGTCAAATTCAAAATTAGTAAAAAAGATAGGATAATAAAATTCTTTCCAATATGATAAGCCATTTATAATTTTGATCATTACCATAAAGATGACAAAAAGTCATATCTGATTTTTAATTGGGTTTTTAACAATTTAATAAAAAATGGTGACATCATAATATTTGCAAACTGAATTGCAATTGGTCTTGTATTTCTTTGCATACAGTACATCAATTGTAATAATTAAGTTGTTATTATTAGTACGTCTTTGGTTAAAGCAACACCAAGTAACTTTTCCTCTGTGGTCGCCCTACAGGTTGGAAGCAGAATTGTCCATTACCGCTGTCGTAAATAATTTAGCCTACCGCAGCCTACTGTTGCACGCGCACGCACGCACACGCACATGCTCTCTGTTTATTCAGCACTGGCTTTGGAATCAACAATGGCCACAGACAAGGTAGAGTATGATGCATGATTTTATGTAAGTATGATGTATTGCGACATCACAAACGAGCAATTGTAGCAATTGTAACGCTTGCCGTAAAGCAAGTCAAATTAGTAGTTTTCTTATGTCTCATTAGAACTACAGAAACGCGACCCGATCTGGCAAACTTACATAGCGTGGATATATCAGATAAAGGACTGCAAAGCTGTGGCATAAGTGCATTTCACCATGTGACGACTTGATGAACCACTGAAACGATTTTCGAAACATTATTTTAAGGTTAAAAAATCTTAGTGTTTCTTTAAAGGACAATGTTGGCAGATGTAGTAAGTCTGGGATTGTATTTACGTATACACACCCACATACCAAAAAACCCACTCTTCATCAGTATCAAGGGGTATACATACTCTAAAAAATTACACGATTTCGGACGCAGTATCTGACCCTCCATCTCTCTCCTCCAAGACCCTTTTGGCATAGTTCAGTGTCTGCGGATGCATGTGGGTGATAGGGCACAGAGCAGAGGTAAATGGAGGAAGTGTTCCTATGGCAAAGACTGCGCTTCAGAGAACAGCTGGTGCTTCTCCTCCAAACAAAGGGAATACTATCCATTACTGAGCACCGTCTCTGGTGAATGGATAAAAGAGACAATACCTGCCAGAACATCAGGCTGGAGTACATCCCAGATCATAGTTCTGTATGATGCGCAGCGAATATAGAGCTGTGCTGTGATGGAGACAAAGCAGCACAATGTTTTGTTCAGCTGACTGTAATCCTTTCAACTATGCAGTAAAACATTCCCCTCACCCTTTTAATTTAGCCTCTACCTGCCATTAGACCAGCTCCAGAATGATTCCTTAAGCTGGTTTGGGATTTAATGGAAGTATGGCACTGATTACAGTGCACAATTAATTGCAGGCATTACAGTTGTCAGCCGTCCTCATCAGGACTGGAGCTGCTCTCAGGCAGTCTAATCAACAACCCTGTGTCCCCATTAACACTGCTGTAACACCCAGGTGTTTGGTGCAGATTGTTTTCGGCACACAGGCAAACTTCAATAGATGTAGTTAAGCACTTTTATATTTCTGTTAAAGAGAGGGGAGTCTGTTCCAATTATCCAAATAAATGTCAAGTGATCTCATTAGGAAGCTGATAAGATGTCTCACAATGGCTGTTAGGCAGACCTGATGATAATTTATTCCTGCTTTTTTTCCTTTCCACAGTAGTCATAGGAGTATGTAATCAATGCATGTAATTGACCCTTTGCTAAGCTCAGCCTGCTTTGTTACTGTTGTTAACTCCAAACAGCTACAGAACATCCTATAGGAAAGAACTTAAGAACACTGGCTGCATCAGAACACTGGCTGCATCAGAACACTGGCTGCATCCGAACACTTCCCAACTATAGAGCTCATGTAGCCCCGCCCCTTTTCAGTGCTGCACTTGTTGTGTTGTCTTCCAGTTTGTATTTCCACAGCACGAAGGTACGATCTTACGGATTTATGAATGAACCGCTCGTTTTAAAATCTTCCCGGTCTACTGACATTTGTTATGATATCCTCTTCAAACACTACAATGCTCACGATAACTTTCGTTAACTCTACAATAAGTCAATCCACATCACCATCTAATTACTCTTCAACAGCGATGCCATAGAAATATACAGAGCTACTGCAAAAACGGAAGTTCAAAGACAAAATTCTAAAGATGGCTGTGTGCTTGTTTCTCTGGCGCGTAAGGTCTATGTATTAGGCGTAAAAAAGAAACACTTAACTATCCCATGAGGCAACGGGAGATGAGTTGTGAACCGCAGTGAAACTAAGTCACATGACAATGACAACATGACCAATATGTCCTGATTACATTCACTACACCAATTTTTTTAATTGTTGCAAAGTAAATATCTATTCAAAAGAAGTACATGCTCAAAGAGTATGCCATTTCAAATGCAGCCTCTGTGATTGTCAAGTCCTGACTGTGGACAAGAGGAGCTGGGGATGGAGGAGGGTAATTAGTTCCTGAGCAACACAATAAAGCTGCTGATAATACTGAATGGACCTTATGCTGTGATAGGTGTTGTATTGCTATAGGTAGATGTGGATCAGCTTAGAGTCAGTTGATGCGAGCTTGACTGATGTGACATGCCAGAACTAATGCTACACTTAATTTAGTTGCTAACATTTCTAATTTAAGTTTTTAATCTAATATTTAAATTTTATTTTATTTCAATTAACAAAAATATTTTGAATAGTTTTTGTTTTAGTTAACTTTAACAATGTGGAGTAAGGAAAATAAAATACTGCTTATATCCTTTCAGGGTGCCTTGTGTCATTATAAGTAAACTAATACCAGTGTACCATAACTTTTAGTTTAAAATTATACTAACATGCAGTTCCTCCATGGACCTCTAAAAGTTGACTGATTCTTTTTTCACACTTTACTTTAGTAAAAAATATGAGGAAAAACATCTACTGTGTTATTCTGATAGATAAGTGGAACCATTGCATGACTTTAAGACTGTTATGTAAAGCCACGCTCTCTCTATAAGGCAGATGCTTGAATTGTGGGATTCATTTCACATCTCTGCTCAGAGCCAGTGAGATTGTTGAGATTGCTTGGGGGAAGATTATTTAATTTTTTTCACCTCAGAAAAGGTTTATGTTACAGAGAGAGAGAGAGAGAGAGAGAGAGAGAGAGAGAGAGAGAGAGAGAGAGCTATCCGTTAGCATTTTCATTAATCTCAGTGGCAGTTGTTGGCTTGTGCTTGAACCCCCAGAAGTACTATCCTTTTTTTGCCCCCCCCCCCTTTTTTTGCCCCCTCATTAAAAAAATGAGTTGCACTGATTGCACTACAATCATATTGATTCTGATTTGTTATTGGTACCTGCTGAGGAAATCTATGCAATCAAAAAAAAAAAAAAATGCTGTTTGACACATGTCTGCTAACAACATGTTCTTTGTGGATAGACATTGTGTCGAAATCCCAGAACAAATACCTTTTTTTTAATGACCATGTTCTTGATCCTCATCATTCATCACAACCCGATCTCATGACAATTTGTATGAATTTTATGAGGTGGCTAATTCGTACGAATTCCTACGACCTCACTTGTACGAATTTGTAAGTTTTTTGCTAAACCGTACATATTTTACGAGTTGCCCAATTCGTACGAATGACCTACCTCTGACCCCGCCCCTAAACCTAACCCATCACTGGGGTTTAGACAAATCATACAAATTCGTATGAGTGACATCGTACGAATTCAAACGAATCAGTCACAGTTTACTCACTCGTAAACATTTAGAGGATGTCCATGCCGGTCAACCTAAGGTCTAGGTAAATAAAGTGTTCTCACTTCCTATCGACTTTTTGCAGCTTAGAGACCTTAGTCTGGCACATGGGAGCAGATTTATACGTGTTTTTGTTGATTCTGCTCACAATGCAACTCTGATCTATACTGCGAGGAGAGCACATTGCTGTGCCTGTGTGCATGTGCAGGTGCAAATTTATTTTTTTGTCTTAAACAGTAATAAGTGTTGTCCGTCAGGTCCAGCCCCTGGAGATGTGACCTCTGACATATACTCAGCCTATATATGAAACATTTGAGACCGGTTTCTGTGGTAACCATTCACCAGTGACTGAATCTAAACCTCCGATTTACTGCAACTTAACAATACATGCTCTAGTTCTGTTTCTTATATGGAGTGGGCTCATGTCTTGGCTTGTGGTCTTATGATGATAACAACATTCATGCCTGGGTTTTTTTTTTTTATTAGGTCACCATTCAATTGCTTATTTATATTAATTAGACTGGCAGTTTTATACTTTTATGATTTAGTGTACATTTTACATTTGTTTTTGAAAGATTATATAAAAACTAGAAAGAACATGTTATTTTGCACCAGGTTCAATCATTTAACATCTGTAGCTTTTTTGCACTATATGTTCAGATCAATAAAATTGAGATACACTACCATTCAAAGAAAAAAAAAGTGGTTGGCAAGATTTTTCTTTTAAATTAATTATTTTATTCAGCAAAGATGTTTTACATTTTTCAAATGTGACAGCCTCAGCCTCCCCGGGAAAGTCTATGCCAGGGTACTGGAGAGGAGAATTCATCCGATAGTTGAACCTCTGATTCAGGAGGAACAGTGCGGTTTTCGTCCCAGTTGTGGAACACTGGACCAGCTCTATACCCTCTCCAGGGTGCTGGAGGGTTCATGGGAGTTTGCATAACCAATCCACATGTGTTTTGTGGATGTGGAGAAGGCATTCGACTGTGTCCCTCGCGGCGTCCTGTGGAAGGTGCTCTGGGAGTATGGGGTCCGGGGCCCTTTGCTAAGGGCTGTCCGGTCCTTGTACGACCGGAGCAGGAGCTTGGTTCGCATTGCCGGCAGTAAGTCAAACTTGTTCCCGGTGCATGTTGTACTCCGGCAAGGCTGCCCTTTGTCACCGGTTCTGTTCATAACTTTTATGGACAGAATTTTTAGACGCAGGCAGGGGCCGGAGGGTGTCCGATTTGGGGACCACACGATTTCATCTCTGCTTTTTGCGGATGATGTTGTCGTGCTGTCCCCAACAGACCAGGACCTTCAGCATGCACTGGGACAGTTAGCAGCCTAGTGTAAAGCGGCTGGGAGGAGAATTAGCACCTCCAAATCAGAGGCCATGGTTCTCAGTCGGAAAAGGGTTGCTTGCTCACTTCAGGTTGGTGGAGAGTTCCTGCCTCAAGTGAAGGAGTTCAAGTATCTTGGGGTCTTGTTCACGAGTGAGGGAAGGATAACGGGAGATTGACAGACGGATCGGTGCAGCTTCTGCAGTAATGCAGTCGATGTACCGGTCTGTCGTGGTGAAGAAGGAGCTGAGCTGCAAGGCGAAGCTCTCGATTTACTGGTCAATCTACGTTCCTACTCTCACCTATGGTCATGAGCATTGGTTCATCCCGAGCATCCCGGATACAGGCGGCCGAAATGAGTTTTCTCCGCAGGGTGGCTGGGCGATCCCTTAGAGATAGGGTGAGGAGCTCGGTCACTCGGGAGGAACTCAGAGTAGAGCCGCTGCTCCTCCACATCAAGAGGGGCCAGTTGAGGTGGCTCCTGGACGCCTTCCCGGGAAGGTGTTCCGGGCGCGTCCCACCGGAAGGAGACCCCGGGGAAGACCTAGGACACGCTGGAGGGATTATGTCTCCCGGCTGGCCTGGGAACCCCTCGGTGTCTCCCCGGAAGAGCTGGAGGAAGTGTCTGGGGAGAGGGAAGTCTGGGCATCTCTGCTTAGACTGCTGCCCCCATGACCCGGCCCCGGATAAGCGGAAGATGATGGATGGATGGATGGAAATGTGACATTTAAGGTTTTTACATTATTATTAGCAATAGATTTTAGATCTCAATATTATCTACACATCTACACATATATATATATATATATATATCAATAATATCTACACATATTATCTACTACGGTGTTCTTTTGATTTCCTCACTGTAAGCTGTGAGCATAAGCCCCTTCTCCCTAATGGGCTGAAAAGGGGCACAAAACAGAGACTACTGCACTGCTCTAATTAATGTCTCAGAGTCAGAGATGTGGAGTTTGCTAGGGAAATGCATTCGCAAGCTGGAATATTTTAAAACAGAATTGTTTAAAGCAGCAGAGAGAGAGAGAGATTGAAGATCTCACCCTAACGTCCCTGTAACACATAAAATATGAGTAACGTTACTCCAGCACCTAGTCTACTTCTGTTTGCTTCAAAATCAGTTCTAATTGTCTGATTGTGTCTGAAATGCAACTTTATTATAAATACTCTGGTTTTGATTTAATTACGACCAGTTACTCATCCACACATTAACTGTAAGACAGGGGTAAAAATAGATAATTATTATGATAGGTGATAATTAAACCAAACCATGCTGAAGGCATTTTGAGTAGTGTTAATTGTTTATTTATTTTTTATTCTTTCAGTTCACCTCAGAGCCTTTCTGCCAATGAAATCTGAGAGCCCTGATTAATGTTCAGTCAGTTGTGTGGGAGTAAACAGCTTTTTAAAATAAAAAGGCATTAGGTTGAAATTGTTAAAATTAGCTTACTAATAAAACAGCTTCCTACAGTATGTATGCAGCAAGACATGTTAAATTTTGGGACAGAATCAATATACATCTGTGACATTGCATCAATTAAATTCTATGCTATACTATGTTTCTTTGTAACTTTTAAAAAAGAAGAAGCCCATAGTTATGCTAATGAACTGTGTACTTGGCAGAAGAATTGTTCATGATTATTGCTAATGATAAATGCACAATAAGCCATTTGAAGCCATGCTTTACAGTTATTTTATCATGTTAGGGGTTTTTGATTCTGTCTAAAAATATCCTAGACGTGATAATAACGTCTCATATAATCTCTAAAAACACCTCTTGTGTCTCACGCCAGGTTCACGCATCTCTGTCTGCTGTGCGTATGCATTGCATTTTTTTTTTTTTGGTGGCTGTGTTAACAGGTTAGAGCACTCACATTGCACACGGAAACGGTCCGGCAATGTGTTCTAGCAGCGTTGAGATTGCAGCAGTGCAGCGATCGTTCATGAAGGCTGCACAATGGATCACACTCGGATAATTGTTGAAGTGGAGAAACATTAAGTTCTGTATCACCCGCAGGACTGTTCATATAAAGATTTGTAATGCTAGGAAAAGGCATGAGAGTCAGTGGTTTTTAATTTAAGCTTTAATTTAAAGTGTTTATGATTTTAGCATAAGAAAAGTAGGCCTACACAATTAAATGTTTCACTACTTGCTTGAGCAACTTAATATATAAATCTATATAGAAGTAATGCATTGAATAATATGTTGTTTAAATTGAGTGTGTTTAAACGTGAATAGGTCGATGAAAGATTGTATAACTGTAAACTTAAACAAAAACTGTAAACAAAACTTTTTTAGTAACAACTTTTGGATTTGAAATAAAACTAATGAATAATTGTTGTGTTTGTGGTATACAGCTGTGGATCAGCGAGAAGCATCTCGCTGCAGGCTGCGGTGGACATCCAACCCGGCCCACATCCAAGTGTGACGTCAGAAGCCAGACCCATGTCCAAATACATCACATTTTTCACCCAAACCAGTTAGGCTGAAACTCTGCAGCCGATTCTTAAGATTTTGTTGGTCATGACAATCACAGTACTGATTGCCTACACTGATCCATTAACCTAATTATGTGTCCTCATTAACTTTGAAACAGGAGGAAAGATCGAAAAGACTTAAACCTCACACCTAATTCTTTTTCATTGACTTCTTTTATTCCTCTTTTTATAACAGACCATACTGAAACCCAATCAAAACCTACCCTTACGCCTAAAAAAACCCTGTTTCATTTGGAACCTACTTATTGAAACCCACCTAAAACCTACCCTTATGCCTGAATCCTATACTCAAAACCTACCCTTATGCCTAAAAACACTTTCAGTCTGAAACCTACATACAACAAATCGGGTTTCTATCTTCTGATATCACACTTGGATGTGGGCGGAGTTGGATGATCAGTTGGTCACTGCTAACGTGGCATATGAGAATGCACAATAGTGCTGGCTTTACTGCTTTAATTGTTTTAGTTTATTTTTAGAGTTTATTTTTGGCATTCACTAGCTGTAGATATGAATGCAGTGTTGTTAAAAAATTTTGATCAGTTTTGAATAATTGAAATGCAACATATCAATGTAAATTTACCAATACAGTCATAGTTATTCATAACAAGTTGAAAGTGCTTTCTTGTATTTTTTTCTAGCACACCATTTAATTTGAGGAATTATTTTCTTAGATTCCATTAGACTTCCTAATAGATTCCTTCAGATAAACCTTGAGTAAAACAAGAGCTGCATTTCAAAAGCTTTTATTGGCTGAAAAAAGGTAGAGAATTTCTAGCAATTTAAGTTCGCTTACATGCTGAGTCATTTTGCTGCAAGAGAAAAAGCCAGGTAAACAAATGAGTAAATGGAAGACATTGGAAGCATTATTGCATCTTTTAGTCTTGTTAAAGGAGAGTGAGAGCCATACATTCTTTTGCTCACATAAGCCTTGTGGGCGTTTACTTTTAAAGTACCCTTCTCATTCATCAATCTTCCTACTTATACAAGGAAGGAGGTTATTGACATTATTATTTAAGAGCTCAGTCTCTTTAATCTGTCACTTCTAGGTTGCCAGTAGCCATTTCACAATTCATTTAAATGCATCCAAGGCTGTCCCAAGCCCCGGAGGTAGTGGAAGCGGCATCTTAATATTTTTCCACAGCAATTACATAAACTTTTATTTCAACCAAGAATCTTTTCAACCATTATCAAGAAATATATAAAGCAGCCATATTAAGACTTGTAAAGAAATTGTAAAGAAGTCTACTTTAGTGGTAATCTGGGGTGCTAGAACATGTGTAGCAGCTTCAATTATGACATATAATGAGCACTCTGTTTCACTCTGTCAGACTCAGCAGTTTGCTCAATTGTTAGTCACCTCACCCAGCAATGCTTCTCATAGACTGTTCTTGCAATACAATAATTATAAAAAATGTCTGCTGAAAGGAAGTAACTTAAAGGGTATTTTAAAATTAACAAAGTTTAGTGGTGTGTACATGTAAGGTTATGTTTGTTTCACCCTAATACAAGCATATAAGACTATTTAACTCAATAAGATAACTAAAACTCTATTTTAAAGAAAGCTGCTACATCTGTAATGTGAACTTGTTCATTTTTATTGAGTCACAATGCTCAAGGCCACTAGTCACACAATTAAAAGTTTCTACTTTTTCTTTTGAACTACATTTAAATATAAAAATGATATACCGTTCAATGAGATTCTTAGTTGATTCTCATAGAAAGACGTGAATCATTCATGTTTTGGGGCTTAGTTTTCTTAGATTTACAGTAGCAATTCTAGTAATGAAGACATTGTATGTCATTCATATATAGAAGTTTAAGGGTGCATTTGCCTTGATATTGTGTCTTGTATTGTACTGCATGATGTTAGAAGACTCATCACCGGTGAAATTCTTAAATCTTATTTACATTTAATATAAATTTGGTTTAACAGAGTATGCACGCACACACACACACACACACACACACACACACACACACACACACACACACACACACACACACACACACACACACATATATATATATATATATATATATATATATATATATATATATACATACATACCGGTTTATACATGAGATACAAACAGCTGATGAATGCCAATAATCTGCTCAACAAGAAAACTGAGCTTCACAAAGCTAGAATCTGTTATTCAGAAAGTGCTTGCATTATAGAGATTCATGACCTGGTGTGAGGAGAACAAACCCTGGGCAATGGAAAAATGTAATGTAGTCTGATGAGTCATCTATCACACGTCATTTTCTACATTCGGACAGTTGTAGCAGAAGGTTAGCAGAAAGACAAAGGATGTCTTCAACACACAATTTTAGCAGCTGTTAAACATGGCGGGGGACTGGCAGAGATGTTATAGTGGTAAATACTAAATGTTTGAAAATGATGTGCAGAGGGTTAAGTTGGTTTTTGGAGGATCTGTGTCAAGTGTTGAAATATTCTTGCATAGATGATTTGGTTGTTGAGCATAATGTGCGAGTTATTTCTTATCAAATACATTTCTTGTAGCTTGACTTGTTGAAAAATGGTGCAATATAGCCCCACATATACATATATCAAGACATGTAGGACAGCATGTGAAGACTGATACATGAGCAATATGTTTTTTTCTGAAGACACATTACTTGGTTATGTTTGGTTATGAAGCATATGGAGTCTTTCTGCTTGTGCACATGGACCAATTAGGTGGTTTTGTTCTATATGAAATATTGAGGGAAGCAATGGAATTTTAAATATGTTTGATCTGGTCTGATGAATAAGCAATACAATTTTGATAGGGTTTTGAGTGAAAATATTTTCTAAGTAGCTCAGTTCCAAATTCTATGGGGGACACATTTTATAGCATCGTAAACGTGCTTCCGTAGGCTGATCCAAAAGCCATTTTAATTATATAATAATAATAATAATACAGTCATGGACAGAATTATTATCACCCTTGGTAAATGTGAACAAAGAAGCCTGTGAAAATAAATCTGAATTGCTTATGTTTCTGACTTTTTATTCAAAAAAGTTCACACAAATCCAACCTTTCATTGAAGTAAAAGAATTTGAAAATGGGGGGAAAAAATCTCATTATGAATTTTTTTTCTCTAATACACATTGGCCACAATTATTGGCACCCTTTTATTCAATACTTCTTGCAACCTCCATTTGCCAAGATAACAATTCAGAGTTTTCTTCTGGAATTTCTGATGAGTTTGGAAAACACCTGACAAGAGATCACTGTCACACACTAGCTGTAGTAACACACAATAAAGATCAAAGACAGTCTTTATTATTATCCACAGGTAAATCTTAACAGAGGCATGCAAGCAAACACAACCATAAAATTGACTAGATCTGACCATAATGAACTGAAACAAGGGAACTTAAATACACGGATAAATGAGGATAATTAGAAACACACACCTTAACTGAATAGCAAATCACTTTAGTGTCCATGACGAAAGATTAGACTGTGCAAAAAGAACACCAAGTCCAAACAAAGACAATCAGAAGCCATTACTCCATACAGAATTTCTTCAGATCCTTCAAATTCCCAGGTCCATGTTTATACTTTCTCCTACTCAGTTTTCTATAGGGTTCAGGGAACTGGAATGACCATGGCAGAACCTTAATTGTGTGCTCAGTGACTCATTTTTGTGTTCATTTTGATGTTTGTTTTGGATCATTGTCCAGGGCCTATACCATGAAGCCGGTTTAGGTGGCTAGCCAGCTATGTTTCAGTTTAGTTTGCATCAACCCTGGGTTTTAGGGACCATGAAAGTGGTTTGGCTTTTAGCAGTGTTCATCGCCATAGTAACTTACGCTACACGGCTAACCTGGTCCGGGCCAGGTTATGTTCTAGGTGAGAGGTTGCAAACTGAACTTGGACCAATCAGCTGTGAGCAAAGTGACACATGTCTGATGCGATAAAGTCACTCCACCTATTTCTACTCCAAATTAAAGGACACTACATAGCAAATGATTTTTTAAGACAAAATCGTCTGTTTTTTAGTGATGCTTAGTTAGAATAATACATTTGTATGATTTAGATATTATTTATGTAATTATTATACCCTTTATCAATCACACATGTACAATTTTAGTTCATCAATTATTATTACGCAGTTTAAATGAATAAATATATAAAGGTAATATAAATACACTTTAGCAGCAATAGATGAAGCTATAACATGACTACATGTAAGCTTAAATGTTCAATTCTCTCTATACCTTTATCAGCTGTATAAAATAACTTCACAACTTTTACTTGCACTGATATACAGTAGCGAGACTTTTTTTTTAGTTGTCCTCTTTCATAGACAGCTGTTTTCTTCTTGCTGTGTAAATTTGTTTAAAATCTTACTATTTTAATACTTTTATTTAATAGGAAATGAATTTCGCTGCTTCTCTCGCGAGAAATTAATCTCAGTTTCACTCTTTCTCAACGTGTGATTGGCTGTTCGCTACTGATGTCACACCTAAACTCCTAAACTTAGGATCAAAGCCTGAGTTGACAGAGAAAGTTGATGATCAGCATCATGGTACCAACAAAGCCTGGTTGGATTGGTTTGGTTTTGACAACTCTAAACTAATCCTGTAACCCTGAGTTTGTTCAACTACCATCATGGTACAGGCCTCTGATTGAAGATACAACCACGGCCTATTATAAGATTTCTAGCAGAAGCCGTCAGGTTTTGATTTTTTTATCTGTTGGTCTTTGATAGAATCCATTATGCTATGTATCTGAACAAGAAGTCCAGGACCTCCAGTAGAAAAATAGGCCCACAACATTAAAGATCCAGCAGTATATTTAATCATACAGATGGGGTACTTTTTTTATCCCTGTGTGCACCAAATCGTTTTCATGGGTTTTCTGCCAACAAGCTCTTTTTTAGTTTCATCTGACCATAGACCCGGTCCTGTTTGAAGTTCCAGTAGTGTCTGACGACTGAATAGGCTGTAGTGTTTTTTCTTGAAATCCTTGAGACAACATGTATGATATAGGTGCTGTTTGATATATATATATATATATATATATATATATATATATATATATATATATATATATACACACAATCATATAGAGGATTATTAGGAACACCATACTAATACTGTGTTTGACCCCCTTTCGCCTTCAGAACTGCCTTAATTCTACGTGGCATCGATTCAACAAGGTGCTGAAAGCATTCTTTAGAAATGTTGGCCCATATTGATAGGATAGCATCTTGCTGCTGATGGAGATTTGTGGGATGCACATCCAGGGCACAAGGCTCCCGTTCCACCACATCCCAAAGATGCTCTATTGGGTTGAGATCTGGTGACTGTGGGAGCCATTTTAGTACAGTGAACTCATTGTCATGTTCAAGAAACCAATTTGAAATGATTCGAGCTTTGTGACATGGTGCATTATCCTCCTGGAAGTAGCCATCAGAGGATGGGTGGCCATAAAGGGGTGGACATGGTCAGAAACAATGCTCAGGTAGGCCGTGGCATTTAAACGATGCCCAATTGGCACTAAGGGGCCTAAAGTGTAGGGCTGGGGCGGTATGGATTTTTTCAAACCGTGGTTGAAAAGCAAGATATTCCCGTGGTATTAGATACCCCCGACAGACTTTCCCGCACACACCAGAAGTCGTTTTTGCTGGACAGACTTTGTTAAATATTGTCACCTACATCCGAAGAAAACGAGCAAGCAGTAGTTTGGCATGAACCAAACACTAAATAGATTTTATTTTTTATTTAATCTATGTCGATTACATAAAAAGTGAACAGCATGAGTAAGATAGGGTCATAAGATGGGTCAGACATGATTTTGACCACTTTATTAAGTTTTGTAGAAAGTAGGGGTTGCACGGTAAATGAAAAAAACATCCGAACCGTTCGGTTCACTTGTCTCGGTTCGGTGCGTGTGTGCGTCGCACGGTTCGACGCGTGCACAATGTAACCTCGTGCCCGTGACCTCAGACAGTGTGTTTACTTTTCGCGCGAAATAAGAGATGTGTGGACAATGGACTTGCATATGAGGCTTGTTCGACTTGAACCGGCGCTGCACAGACCGATCGATGAATAACATCAAAGTACCGCGAGAGCAACGCCTCCGTATGCTTTTCAGTCACTCTTCGGGTACTTTGATGTCATAAACCGATCGGTCTGTGCAGCGCCGGTTCAAGTCGAACAAGCCTATAGACAGTAAAAGTGGAGTATGGAGTGCTGCAGGTCTCGTCACGTATAGAAATGGCAAGTGGGAGATATAAGGAAGGTTAACCGGAGTGGGAGGATGCGCCAGCATCGTATAAGTCCGGTGTGTGGGAACATTTTGGATTTCATGTTACCTATGATATTTAAATACAGTGACACTAAGTTTAGATAAGAACTCCAGTCATATGTTTCCAAATACTGCACTTTAATTTCAAGTGAAAAAAATGTATCCTCACTCTCAGGGAATGGAATGATTTTTGATACTGTTTTTGTGTTGAGTTTGAACTTATGTTTCACTTTATGGTTTTGGCCTTTGCTATTGTTATAGCCTCATTATAGGCAATTATGTGTAACATATTTTGACTTATTTAAAAGATAGTGCTTTAAGAGTTCCTCTCTTTTTCTTTTAAAAGATAAACATTTTGTAAGAGCTACACTGACGTTGACAGTTTGATAAATGCAAGTTCATTTTAATCTTTGTGTGCTAAAAATGCACATAAGTCCCTGTAGAGATAGCAATGCACATTCTCCTTTTTTGCCAAATAAACAAAAGCATTTCATCAATGTCTTCTCTCTTGCTGTATCAAAATGTCACCTAGCTTTCCTCAGAGATGGTCTCAATAATGTGCTTAAAGTCAAGTCAAATTCAGTTTGTGCATGATTACATGATATACATTTTTTTAATACTGTATCCTGAATTGTGAATAATTAAGCTATAGCCTATATCATATGCTGAAGTACATTTCTGGAGTGTAAAAAATAACAACAAGAACCGTACAGAACCGAATACTGTGACCCTAAAACCGTGATACGAACCGAACCGTGGGTTTTGTGAACCGTGCCACCCCTAGTAGAAAGCCTTTCTTTAAATTGAATTTCGTTTTGTATAAATTGTATCTTAATTTTAATCACTGTTTCATTTACAAATTGCCTGGAATTAGGAGCTCACGTTGATATTCTGGGGATACAACATAGCCAATAGGCCAGGGCTATTCAATTAATTTGGAATGGGGGCCAGTTCATGAAACTGAGGCAAAATAAGGGGCCGGAGAATATGAGTAATTATGGTAACAAATAAAGAAATTACAACAACATATTGAAGGAATCAATATATTCTATTTTGTAAATGCAGAACAACATATGCACATTGTGATGCACTAAGACACTAAGACTTTAGGTGAGCCATATCAGTTGTTTTGAATTTCATTAATTTAACTAACAAACAACTTAAATTCCAAGTGCGCCAACTAAAAATAAAACCAAAGTGCATAGGATGGTACAGAATAGAATTATAACAACATAACAGTGCATGGCACTTTATCAAGGCAAAACATTTCAAACTGCATTCAACAATAATACCACATCAAGATAAACATTAAGTGCATAATATGGTGTGAATAACTGTTAACTCATACTGTTCAAAATAGTTTGCCAACATTTGCCATCTAATGAGAGAAATGGCATTTTTTTGATTTGGCAAGAGTAGGGCTGTCGCGGTGAAGGAATTTCCCTTGCGGTAATTTTGAGTGGCTCAATAGCGCGATATGCAGTTTTACCGCCATTTATTTATTTATATTTATTTGCTATATAAATACGTGTTATGATGTGGTCAGCATACACAAAAACAATGTAACCAATGTAACCGAAACTAAACAGCGTCTCTGCGCATTGAAAGACTGTCACTCAGCGCGCAGTTGTTATGCCAACGGACTGTCTTTGAGTGAGTCATTGAACCGTTCATTCAACAAAAACGTTCAAAAAAGCTGATTCCTTAAATGATAGATGTAATGAAACAAGGTGTTAATTATTTTTTTAACTTTGAGCTCCACTTTTCAAGGCTCAGCTGGCCAGCAATGCTTCACTTTTGGGCAAAGCTGAAGCAATGCTTCACTTAATAGAGTCCAATGGCATTGATTCAATGCGTGATTCGCTGCTTTCCCCCCACGACTTCCTCGCGCTGTGTAATGCTGACCAGCGCTGACGCCATTCATGGTAAATACCCTTACACGTTAAAAGGATGATAGCCTACGACAAATATTTTGCTTTCCTTGGAAACGCAACCTTTTCACAAATATACATGACTTGACTTCAAAGACAGACGCAGGTAATCGCACGCGCTCAGTCGAACACATTCACTGTCTGTTAGGCTTAAGTCCAAATCCACGAATCCTCTGTACAAATCACCATGATAAACAGACTTGTTATCATTATTAACTTATTTAACATTCAATACACATGGTACGAACTACGAAGGGTTGCCTTTTGAAAAAAGAAAACGCGGTTCCCGGTTGCTGCGGTTAATTGCGTTTCTCTGCGGTTGGCCTGTCAGTAGCGCGGTACTGCGATATTGCGGTTATCGCGACAGCCCTAGGCAAGAGCAGTGAAGTCAGGTGTATATGTTGTCAGGGCAATGCGCAAGCAGTGTTGCAGATGCTGGTCAGTGAGGGATATGCGATTGTGAGTTTCAATGGCATTCATGTGTGAGAATGATGACTCACAAGTGTACGTTGAGCCAAAAATTGTCAGAAGAAAAAGTGCAAGACCCCTTGAATGTGGAAATTTCTCTTGGCTGACTTCATGGGTCCAGAATTTCTCAAAACCTGCCTGCAGCAATGACTGTCGCAAGTCATCTGACGACTGAATGTCAATGAGTTCCAGTTGTAAAGACCCCTCATCCAATGACAATACAAGGTCCTTCCCTCTCAATGCAAAATCTGCCTCAACATTCACACAGAAAGGGTCCTTCACAAATCTCATCACTTCACTGGAGATGCTGAAATCCTCAACCTAGTGGAAAAGTTGTTTTTCAATGAGTCAATAAACCCTGACATCACCTCGGTAATTAGCAGGCCAGATTTCCTTAATGTGGGAAAGTGGAGCATCTTGCCAGGACAAAGATCAACAGAGAAGAGTGAGAGATTTCTTTGAAAAGCATGAAGTTTCTCCACAAGTTCTGCGACTGTTTTATCTCTGCCCTGCAACTCCATGTTGAGTTGGTTCAAATGTTGGAAAACGTCACTCAAAAAGCAAACAGCGGCATTAAACTCATAATTTTCCATCAGAGACAGAAACTTGCCAGCTTTTTTCAATTTTGAAGACCGGAGAAACACCAGAATCTCTTCTCTTAGTTCACAAAAACGTTTCAAAGCGTTTCCTTTGCTAAGCCATCTAATGTCATTGTGAATGAGAAAATCTTTATATTCAGCAGACATGTCAGTCAACAGTTTGCGGAAAAGGCGGTGCTGTAAACTGGAGGTACAACGGATGAAGTTTATACTTGCCATGACAGTCCATGGTCTCTTTTAACTCACCACTGAGCTTGGCACACAGGAGGCTTTGGTGGATGAGGCCATGCAGAGATCTCGCCTGCGGAGCCGCAGCTGCCATCCTCGCGGCGAGCCCCTGATCCCTGCCCGCCATCGAGTGCGCACCATCCGTCACCAACATGTTGATGCGTGCCAAATCCAAGTTGTTCTCCTCAAAGAATGAAGCAATTTTGGTGAAGAGAATCTCACCAGTAGTGTGCCCCTCCATAGGAATTAGTCCAAGCAGATCCTCACGAAAACATTCCCCATCAAAAAGTCGCACATAGAGGCACAGCTGTGCAATATCATTGTTATCAGTCGACTCATCCACGGCCAAAGACATCACCTCAGCCTTCCTCAGCTTGTCCAAAAGCGTCTCAAAAACGTCCGATGCAAGGGACTCGACTCTCCTCATATTTGACGTGTCAGAAATTGGAATTTGCTTGATCGAATCAGTAATGTTTTTTCGGGTTTTCTCATCGGTTACCATCTCCTCAATGGATGCCAGCATACACTCCTTGACTGTCTCTGAGTCTGTAAACGGCTTTTTCTTTTTGCCTAATATCCATGCCACTCGTAACGATGCCGCAGTAACTCTCTCTTGATCCGTACAGGCCCGAAACAAAATGCGACGTCTTTGCTCATAACAAGATATAAGCCCTGTTAACTTTTGCCTCCGAGCAGCAGAGCCCGGTGGGAAAGTATCATCAAAGTTAGCATGCTTTGTCTTGAAATGCCTTCTCAAATTATACTCCTTGCACAGGGCCAGGCACTCATTGCAGATTAAGCACACAGGATTCGCATCAACGGCAATAAACGCGTATTTCTCTGTCCATTCATTGTTGAACTGCCTGTTCACTAAGTCAACTTTTCTTTTTTTTAAGGTAGAGAGAGACATTTCAAACTTCGTGTTTATATCGAAATTTATATCGAAATTACTTGTCTTGTCTTACTTAATTGCTTGTCTTGAAAGAATGTCAGAGCGTTTAGAATGTCATTAGACACAACGTACACACGTGCAGGCCAATGTTTTTTTTTTTTTTTTTGCGGTGATGGCGGTGACGAGCTCAGACCCGCGGTTGGAGTCACGTGACCGCGGTATTGCGGTAATTTGGTAACCGTCCCAGCCCTACTAAAGTGTGCCAAGTGGTAATAAGGCATGATGGATCCATGTTCTCATTCTGTTTATGCCAAATCCTGACTCTACCATCTGAATGTCTCAACAGAAATCAAGAGTATTAATTACTTATTGCAACCTCCTTTTCCCAAGTTGCCTAATGAGTTTGGAGAACACCTGACAAGAGATCAGAAACCATTCCTCCATTATAAGATTTCTAGCAGAGGTTTTGATTTTTTTATCTGTTGGAATTTGATCGAATCCATGATGCCATGTATCTGAACAAGATGTCCAGGACCTCTGCCAGAAAATTAGACCCACTGCATTAAAGATACAGCAGAGTATTTCATTTTACACATGGGGTACTTTTTTATCCCTCTATGAACCAAAGCCATCTTAAGTGTTTGCTGCCATAAAAGCTAATTATTTTGTTTCATCTGACCATAGAATCCATCCCGTCTGAAGTTCCAGTAGTGTCAGTTACTTTTCAAACATTCTATGGACATATATATATATATATATATATATATATATATATATATATAAATACACACACACACACACTCACCTAAAGGATTATTAGGAACACCTGTTCAATTTCCCATTAATGCAATTATCTAATCAACCAATCACATGGCTGCTGCTTCAATGCATTTAGGGGTGTGGCCCAGGTCAAGACAAACTCCTGAACTCCAAACTGAATGTCAGAATGGGAAAGAAAGGTGATTTAAGCAATTTTGAGCGTGGCATGGTTGTTGGTGCCAGACGGGCCGGTCTGAGTATTTCACAATCTGCTCTGTTACTGGGATTTTCACACACAACCATTTCTAGGGTTTACAAAGAATGGTGTGAGAAGGGAAAAACATCCAGTATGCGGCAGTCCTGTGGGCGAAAATGCCTTGTTGATGCTAGAGGTCAGAGGAGAATGGGCCGACTGATTCAAACTGATAGAAGAGCAACTTTGACTGAAATAACCACTCGTTTCAACCGAGGTATGCAGCAAAGCATTTGTGAAGCCACAACAAGCACAACCTTGAGGCGGATGGGCTACAACAGCAGAAGACCCCACCGGGTACCACTCATCTCCAGTACAAATAGGAAAAAGAGGCTACAATTTGCAAGAGCTCACCAAAATTGGACAGTTGAAGACTGGAAAAATGTTGCCTGGTTTGATGAGTCTCGATTTCTGTTGAGACATTCAGATGGTAGAGTCAGAATTTGGCGTAAACAGAATGAGAACATGGATCCATCATGCCTTGTTACCACTGTGCAGGCTGGTGGTGGTGGTGTAATGGTGTGGGGGATGTTTTCTTGGCACACTGTAGGCCCCTTAGTGCCAAATGGGCATCGTTTAAATGCCACGGCCTACCTACCATCCTCTGATGGCTACTTCCAGCAGGATAATGCACCATGTCACAAAGCTCGAATCATTTCAAATTGGTTTCTTGAACATGACAATTAGTTCACTGTACTAAGATGGCCCCCACAGTCAACAGATCTCAACCCAATAGACCATCGTTGGGATGTGGTGGAACGGGAGCTTCGTGCCCTGGATGTGCATCCCACAAATCTCCATCAGCTGCAAGATGCTATCCTATCAATATGGGCCAACATTTCTAAAGAATGCTTTCAGCACCTTGTTGAATCAATGCCACGTAGAATTAAGGCAGTTCTGAAGGTGAAAGGGGGTCAAACACAGTATTAGTATGGTGTTCCTAATAATCCTTTAGGTGAGTGTATATATATTACAGCTATATACTCTCTCTAGTCACTTTCTATTTTGTGAAGCTCAACAATATTTTGTTGCACATCAGAACGTCCCACTGTTAGGGCTGGGACGATTACCGCATTACCACAATACCGCGGTCACGTGACTACAACCGCGGGTCTGAGCTCGTTACTGTCATCACCGAAGAAAAAAAAAGAAAGAAAAAAAAAACATTGGCCTGCACATGTGTGCACGTTGTGTGTAATGACATGGATTATGTGTGATGATATTGTGTCTTATTGGCGGATTCAAGGTTTTCTAAACAAAACTTATCATCAAAAGATGGCGGAAATCCGATCTTTCGCGAGTTGGGGAGCGCAATGTTCCAAGACACATAATATCATTGCATTTGTATTACAGATGCACGGATGGGCTATTATTATTTCATCCGCAACCGCATCACAAAACTCATCATCTGTCTGCCATCCATCCGCACAAATGTTTCTTGATCAATTTCCGAAACCGCATCTACTGACTGTTTTAAGGTCTATGGGCGATGCAAGGCACTGTTGCCGCGACGCTAGAAAGCTCTTGGCTGTTCTAGAAAAGAGACTGATCCAATGCAGCAAAGATATTTAAAGGCTAAAGTCCCTAGTATAGCCTATTGGCTATGTTGTATCCCCAGAATATCAGCAGTGAACTCCGTCTCCGATTGGCACACAGGGATAAAAATAAATAAATAAATAAATAGCCTATAAGCCTATTGGGTATTTAAAGCGGTTCACCGCTATACCGCAGGAATATCTTGCTTTTCAACCGCGGTTAGAAAAAATCCATACTGCCCCAGCCCTACCCACTGTTCCCTGAGGGAGGGAACGGAGGACGTAGTCGACGTTGACTGAATGGGGATCACGCTAGGGAGCCAATAGTCTTCGAGTACTATTGAACGAGCCAATGCAATTGGCGTGCGTGATTTACATCACACACTCCGCCCCAGCAGCGCGGGTATAAATACGGAAGTGGATGCACGCACTAGTTGCTTTTCACTGAGGAGCCGAGCGTAACTCGGAGTCAGCGGAGGTCCAGCGGTAGTGGCAAGGGGACTACTTCCTCTGTTCCCTCCTTCAGGGAACGGTGGGTTGCATACGCAACCAGGACGTTTCCTTTCAGTCGATAACGTCGGACGTAGTCGACAACGTTGGACGTAGTCGACGTCGGCTGAATGGGGATCAACCATTGAAAACGTCACTAAGGCTGCCACCTTCCAGTGCCTAGACAAATCCTCCTGATGCCCCCGCAATTTAAGACGGGGAAGGACAGGGTTTAGGCCAGGGAAGTCAGTGCTTTACCTACCCTGGGAAAGCTATCCCTGTACAAGGAAGGAAGGGCCGCAGTGGAAGCCACATCCTGCTGAAGGGAGGTAAGATGTGGAGAATACACATATGAACTGGGCGGATGACCGGCAGTACAACATATGGAATGTCACTGGGGTCGCTCCAGCCTGTGACAGGGGGAGACTCACCGGACAGTGACGGCAGAGCAGGCTCTGCCAAAGGGAAGACACGGGCTCACCGCAGGGAGCCGCACCGTGGAAAATACACATATGGGATCACCGTAGGGATCGCAACATATGGACCCAGCCTAACACAGGTTCCACAAGCTTACGAGTGTTAGGCCTAACACCGGGCGCTCTGCCACGTCCGATGTCGGAGGTGTGCGGAGGAACTCAACAGGGTTCGGTAAAGGGAACTCAACTGGAGCAGAATGGCGCACGTATTCAGTCCGTAGGATGGGAGTGGCGCAGCAAGCCAACACTTTGAACCGGGCTCACGGTGAAACTGGCTTCATGAGAAGGGAGCCCACGGAAAGCAGCGGTTCAAGTATAGGTGTCGGCCAGCTCTAGAATATCTGTCAGCGAAGCACTCTGTGTCAATGCCTAGGCGGAGCACACACTCTATAAGAGGAGGTCAACACCTAAGTGGACATGTGTATCTCGGAATTTTCACCAAGATGAAGGCAGCCACCATTCAGTGGGCCAAATTCGTTTGGAAACAGCCTTCCCTCTCTGCTGATTTTCTTAACAGATAAGAGCTGGTCTGAGGTTCTAAGGCTTGCGTTCTGTGCACGTAACCCGCAATGAAGCGGACGGACAGAGAAAGCCAGGGCCGGGTCTGCCTCCCCGGGGCAACGCTTCCAGGCTAGCCACCTGGAAAACAGGAAAACATCCTACTCCAACCCATCTTGCAGAAAAGAGAGCACTGAATAACCGAATGCTCTCAGGATCTCCTCACGGAGAGAAGACTCACTCAACGAATAGGTTCCACTTTCTTTGGCGTAAGCACAACTTCCTATTTTAGGGGATGCTCGCAGAAGTGATGGTAACTACCACATGTTCCTGTGGTAGCCACCTGAACCTCCGCGTCCAGTTAGGACCGGCCTGGAATCTATCCAGGGGTCTGAACCCAGGTGCCATCATGCCCCCTCCCTGAAATATATTCAGGGGAAGTCAGGATGGCTGTCGAGGGGAGCTAGGTCTGGTTGGGCCAATAAGCAGCAACTGTCAAGACCTGCTCCACTCCTGACTTAGCACAATAGGTGCAAGCTGCATGCACGCACAAGACAGGAGCACTGCTCAACACTACATGTGAAGATCACTGAGCTTTAGGAGCAACTCTGCTCAACACCTGCATGTGAAGAAATTCACTGAGCTTCAGGAGCATCTCTGCTCAACACCTGAGTGTGATCATTTTCACTGAGCTTTCAGGAGCATTTCTGCTCAACATGCGAGTGTGATGAAAATCACTGAACTTGAGCAGGCACCAAACGACAATGAATCGTATAACGCTTTTTTAGAAGGCTCATCGGGGAAAGCATTTCTGCGGAGCCCGGGGCCAGCTGAGCCAGTGTCTGTCTAAGGGTTGTCCGCTCTGACAGAAATAACACAACTGGCAGGGGGATGACTCCGGAGAGGCAAACAGATGTAACTGGGCTGCCCCGAAGTGGTCCCTGCCCAGCTGGACCGCCAGGGGATGGAGTCTCCACTCTCCCTGGCCATAGCTGTCGTGAGGCTCGTTGGCGGCACGATTGAGCAGCCCGGAAGAACTAATGGAATGAAGCGACCCCAGAAGCTTCTGAATCCGAGGAGGAGGTGACGGGCGAGTTGTGACATGCGAGGGAAGCTTAGCGCAACGGTCGCGATGTTCAGACCAGTACCAGCTCGCTTAGCAGCGGTGGCTCAAAGCGAGGTGACCTGCAATAACTCGAGGCACGAATGCCAATGGAGTCAGATGTTGTCCAGGCCTCCGTTAAAGCATGCCCTTTGTACATGGCCCCTCAGACGGTGATAGTGGACCTCGTTCTAGGAGCGGATTGGCCCGGAGAAATGAAAGGTCTGATCACGGACTGAGGGTTTGGCTGCAGGCCAGGGTGATCTGTTGTCACACAGGGCGTTGCCTCTCTGCCATGGTCACCTCGGGACTCGATCATAAAGCTAGTGCTGAAGCGGTCTTCATATGGAGGAAGCCAAGCGGCTGCTTCTGCCATATGCCCCAGGAGCCTCTGAAAGTTCTTTCAGTGGGACCCTTTCTCACTTCTATATAGCACCAGCCAAACACACTCTTTTCTTGAAGAAAAGTGTTGGACTGAGTCCTTCTTCAAACTGAAAAAGAGATACTCAACCCGTGGGCGAGATTACTCTCTTCCAGTTGACCTGAAGACCCAACTGGCTATGGAGTACTCGATGGGTAGGACCATGTACTGTTACTTCGCACCATTGAACGCAAGAACACAGAATGATCTGTGTAGCGAAGGGATCGAGATCTATTGTACTGACATTCAGGTTGAACGCTGCAGGCCAACCTTGGGGACGGAGCATTTGGAAATGCATCTGTGTTAGCAACTTGAACGGAGGCTTTTGAAAAAGGGCCCGTCTCAATTGACACAGGTCCAAGATGGCCATGACCCACCACTCTAGGGTACAATGAATATGGGTTTATAGAAACCGGTCTTCATATCGGCTGGAGAAAGAGGCTACATCGCGTCCTTCGCCAGTAGGACTGCGACGTGCGCACACAGGACAGGAGCAATGCAGGCGGAGGAACTGGCAACGGTGGCAGGGTGGAGGCAGCAGCGGCCGCCGGGGCAGGATGTGCCGGATAGGCTCCCTCTGCGCTTGGGTGGCAGAGAACTGTTGGGCGCAGCTCTTCGCCGCGTTGCCGTCCAGCCCAACCTGGGAAATTGGGGAGACCAGAAACCGAACCTTGTCCGCATCCGCCATATTAACCAGGCTGAGCCAATGATGGCGCCCCTGGACCACGAAGGTGGACATCGCCAGACCGAGGCGATGGGCGAGGTCGGATGCACTGCGGTGCTCACCTATGAGCGCACGGTCTGGGCTACCCTTTTGAATTTCCATGGGTGCTGTGGCCTGACAGGCCTGTAGCAGCGCCATTGCATGCAAGAGGAGGCGGCTTGCCCATAGGCTTTGTAAACTCTGCCCGTCGGAACGGACGAGAACTCACAGGCCTTAGGGGGGGACGAGGATCTTTCCAAAAAGGAGCGGCCGCCAGACACAGGTGCACCTGTGTCGTGACAGACTGCCCCACTGGCGGGACAGCCTCGCAACCCTTCACCGCTCCTCCATCAAGGGTAGTGAGGGGGAAAAGCTATTCAGGCAGTTTTTGGCAGAGAAAGGTGCCGTCCACAACCTGCCCCGAGATACCATCCTCCAACCGAGACTGAACGAGACACGGTGAAGTTCTACTCGAGCCCAGCAGCCTTGTTGGCCTGTTTCAGCATTGCTGACATTTCTGGATCTGGCTCGGGCAATGTTACACTCCCAGAGGGAGATAACACAACCGAGTCGTCATCTCCAGAGGCCAGCTCATCCTCCGATGCTGCTATCGACATCTTATCCTCTGGGGGAACCCCATTTGAAACAGCTGATCGGTCCATTACAGAGGGACCAGTACGCTCAACAGGAATTCCATCGGCTGCGGTGTGATGGAGGAGTGAGGAGCCCACAGGGAATGGTTACCGGGCAAGACATCCATCACTATCCTCCGATCACCCATCCCACACGGCACCCGGGGGTAGGGCATGGTAATGGGGACTCGCGCTTCGCGGACGAAGGCGAGTCTCGATGTCAACACGGCGGCAGTCATATTCCCGCAATGGGAACATGAACCGTCCACAAAAAGCTGCCTCAGCGTGCTGAACATATAAATATATATAAATATACATATTTATATACACATAAATACACAGCTCAAAAACGTGATGCAACAATTGTGACCGTTAGAGAGGAAAGGGGAACGACTGAATCCAGAAACGCACAGATGGAATGACATCTTGAAAAAGATGCAAACGAACCCGTGTTGCTTTTTCAGGAAATAGGACCCATCACCAGTGCCGGAGCACACAGGGAAATGAACGCGGCAACACTGATCAGTGAACTGAAACAGTGAAGCACTCACTTTTCCGCCCTCTAACCAGCCATCAACACACACAAGCCCTTAGAAATTTGTTGCTATTAAAACAGCAGTTGAGACCTCAAAACTCGCGATCACGGCTGCACTCACGCTGTAGAAACCCCCAGCACTGGTAGGGGTTTCACACTCGCTCGTTGTAAACAACAGCACTCTTCAGAGACATCAAACGATCGGCTCCAAAGCGAAAGGCAACTAGTGTGTGCATCCACTTCCATATTTATCCCCCCGCTGCGGGGGCGGAGTATGTGATGTAAATCACACACACCAATTACATTGGCTCGTTCAATAGTACTCGAAGACGATTGGCTCTCTAGCGTGATCCCCATTCAGTCAACGTTGACTACGCAGACGTTATCGACTTGAAAGGGAACTATCTTCTTTTGTTTTACCTATTGTGATGGATGAGTAAAGGAATTTGCTACCCAATCTCCCTGCACTGTGTATTTATAGAACAAGTTTATGCTTTCTTTTGGCGTGCTCTTTATAAGCAAACATCCACTTTTGCGTGCATCTGATACGCAATACCCAGTTAAATTTAAATGCTTTTTTAAAATCAATACAGGAAAAATAATTAGTATTAGTGTTTTGTTTTTGGTCACAAAACTTTAGTTTAAGAAAATGAATTTTTTAATAACTGACCACACTCAAACTTAATTCTTGAAAGCTTTGTGATATTATTTCTACCAGAAAGACTGAGGAGATATAACGATGTAACAAACCATTAGCCTAATTTATTGACAGCCCAGCAAGCAATTATTTATAAAGTTATTTGGTGTAGGCCCAGTCCGTAGTTCATAATCCGAGCGTAGCGGATCTGCATTTCCTGCCTGAAGACGAAGGCAGGGGCGCAGCCGACCCCCCTGGGAGGTATTGACAGGACTATCCTGGTGGTGGTGGGGAGGATGGAGGGAGTTGTCGCGACAGCATCTGCAAACTCAAACGTGTGTAAGTACCAATATTTTATACAGAGACTATAAGGATGTGATTGGATAGATGTGAAGGTAATAAGTGACATAGTAATTAAGTCTTCCTGGCAGAACATTATGCTAAAGCTTTCATTTCTCCACTAGTGGAAGTCAGGTAATATTTACCTGATTTCTGTTCCCCTTTGCCACTCTCACTGTAAACGAATACTGATCCGAGCAGCTTTGTATCGGATTTGAGGAGCTCACCTAGCTGCACTGTATGAGTCAGGACTACCGTTGCTGTTGAAGTTTACAGAAGCCTATGTACAGTAGTAAATGACTTTTGCGTATAAAGAGTGCGCCAAATGAAAGCATGAACTCATGCTATAGATACGCAGAGCCAGGAGATTGGGTTGGTATTTGGCCTTTGTGTTTCCTCATTTTTATACTCCTGTAAAACAGGAAGTCATAGCTAGACAATTTTATGTTCCTAGTCAGCCTGGTGTGCTACAAATTGTAAATATGAAGGGGAATATACTTCAGATATATTTTACTCATAAGAATTTATAGGGGTACCAATAATTGTGGCCAATGTGTATTAGATAAACATTTATTTCATAATGTGACTCTGTTCACACTGCAGGCAAAAGTGGCCCAAATCTGATTTTTTTGGGGTCAAGTGACCAGGTCAGACTTCTTCAGAGGTAGTGTGAACACTCAAATCTAGCCCAGATCTGATTTTTTCAAATCAGATTTAGACCACATACATATGTGGTCCTGAATCAGACCCAGATCTGATTTTTTTCAATGCGGCCGCAGTGTGAACAATCAAGGCGGATTTGATGCGACTTTTACGTCAATCTACGTCGACATTTGTCACAATTATGCGCCGGCGAAGCCCTAGACACAACAGACACAGACAGTAGCCTAACATTAAAAACTTGACTAGATATGGAGAACAGGGATGAAGCGATTCAATGAGAGTGAGGTGTTAGATCTAAGTAGTATATGGGGAGATACTTCAATTCAAGCTAGAAGAACCTACCGTAACCGCTCCGTTTTTGAAAAAATTGCACACGAAATGGAAGAATGGGGACACAGGAGAACAGCGTCTCAGTGAAACTATTCATGTCATATTCCCACCACTCCTGGCTTCGTCTACGCATCCACACAGATCTCTGTAGTGAATTTGCAACCATAAACCCGCAAAAGTTTCCATTACACAAACATTATGAAATAAATGCGAATATGCTTACTTCCTCCATAACCTCCCGAACTTTAGTGCAAACGCGTGCTGCGTCTGATGTCATTGTTATTGTTCTTTTGCGCATGCCGGTTAGTTTGAAACCTCAAACAGTTCACACTGCAATCAGATATAGGTCACATTTTAAAAGGTAATGTGAACAGCCAATCAAAAAATCGGATCTGAGCAAAAAATCAGAATTGAGCATTAGGACTTGCGGTGTGAACGGGGCCTGTGAGACTTCATGGCTACCTTTACAAAATCACACCACAATGTAATTTTTTCACATTCAAACCAAATTATACAAAAGCCTGTGGAGAATAATGTAGAATCTGTTTTCATTGGACATGACTGCTATAAATCAATGTGACAAGTCACACTGTAGGATGCATTAGAGTACAGCATGATATAGTTGACCTTAAGACAGCTCTGATTCAGTAACCTAGTGCCCACTGCTGCTTATTACTTTCAAGGTGACACATGCTGGTGTGACAGTGATGCACACAGCTGAGGATAGCAAATGTTCTTGTAAGAAAAAAACAATTTTCTTGGAAAATTGGATTATACATCACAGTATCCATTTATCCAATGGTGACAGCATTTATATTACATTTGTGAAGTGATTATTTGTATTTATTTATTTTTTATTTGCAGTAGGGAGGGCAGGGATAATTGTAACACTTAAAACAATGTTCATGTAAAAAAACATTTCAGTTGGCAAATTAGAGATGACTGCTTATTTGGCAAATACTTTTTAAAACAACGTTTTAAAGTTTTATGCTAAACATTTTTTAAGTGTAACATTGATGATACTAATACAGTTTAAATGGCTTTTGTCTTAAAGTTACATTAAAGCTTTTTTTCTTAGTGAAAACTGTTTACTAATATCATGTACAAATACATGGGGCCCTATTTTAACGATCTGAAACGCAAGTGTCAAAGCGCAAAGCGCAAGTAACTTTGTGGGCGGATCCCGGCGCTGTTGCTATTTTCCCGGCGGGATAAATGCCTCTTGCGCCTGGCGCAAATCTAAAAGGGGTTGGTCTGAAGTAGCTTCATTATTCATAGGTGTGGTTTGGGCGTAACGGGAAACAAACCAATAAGAGCTTTATATCAAATTCCCTTTAAGAGCATGATGAACGAGGTGCGCTTGTTCCATGGCGCAATACTATTATAACGGCGCATTTACAAGGCGCGCTTCAGAATCGGTTCACAGCCGAGGAGATCGATGTTCTCGCCAGGGGCCGTAAAAGAAAGACAAGTGACAAACCCACCCAAATTAGCTTCAGTTAAACATGCATATAATTATTTGGGTAAATGTGTAAACTTTATGCCTATTTTCCCCATCGTCATGGAGACAACAATGATTTCACTCGTGTTTTAATATTTTTCCTTATAATAATGTATCATTTGCAAAAAGTTAAATGCATCTGTGTGGATGAGAGAATCATCTACAGTGTATGCGTGTTGTTCACACTCTGTATTATGGCCAAGCATGCGCGCTTAAAATTGCATCTGAATGTACGCGCAACGAGCCATTGACTTTAGACTAGTTTTTTTCTGGTCAGTGGCGCAATTGTTTTATAGAACAGCAAAATAGCATGAGGGAAAGTTTGCGCCGGAACACGCCTCCTCTTTGTGCTGAACCGCCCCGGGGAGCGCAAGTGTATTTCTTAGTTAACCGACGTGAGACTTCCGGGAGACTTGGGATGTCTGTTACTGTAAGGAGCTATTTTGTTACCTGTCCTGAACCCTTAAAATGAGCTAACAGTAATGTAGTAAATTCAAACATGTAGTAGATTAAAACATGATAGGCTAATTATGTTGTAACTTGAGTCAAACCGGTTAATTTACATCCCACATCAAACCCATTTTATGTCAACATTTTTCAGTGTACATTTTTATTTTTTTGAGCAAAAAAAAAGAAAAAAGAATTCAACTGATTTTATTTGAAAAACATTATTTAATTTCACCAAATCAACTTGACTTTACACCAACAAACATACTTTTAATGGATTAGATTAAGACTGCTGGTAAGGACAGTTTACAGGTAAGAAATTTTCACTCAGGCTTCCACATAAAAAAAATTGTTAGCACATTTATTTGTAAGGTAACAAGGACAGCTGTGCTGAATTAATGTTCAGTGTTTGACATGTGACAATACTGTAGCATACTACTCTGAAACATTATTTGTTGCATATTGTATACTATTTCACACACTATTCTTCAAAAAAATAGTTGTCAGTTTGCACTGTGTACTGGGCAGTAAGTAAGTTGTACCATTTCGAAAACTGCCTCTGTCTTTTTGAAATTCATTTACTCGTTTATCCACGAGTTTTTTGACAGACACAGTGACAATTTTGTGATTCTTTGACAGCAGATGAAAGCAGATTACAATCAACTGTTTAGTACACTCCTAAGCAAAACAATCTGCTTGATCAGATTGAGTCTATGAATTCCTAAGCAGGAAAAGGAGGGAAAAAAAGGAAGAAAAAACCCCCCCTCAGCGGTCCACCCATGGAAACAGCTTGCAGCATAAATTAAGGTCCCATTTCTGGCACAAGAGCCATTGCCCTAAACATCGTTACTTTTTTCTTCTTCTTTTTTTTTTTTGCATCCGGAAATTATTTGTTGCTTGACAAATTAGGCCTTAGTTCACTTAGGGCATTTAAGTAGCTTTTTTAAACGTGCCTTAGAAAAAAAAACATTAGTGTGCATCTTGAGACAAAACAATAATAGTGGTATTTTGAGATATGTAAGTGCAAGTTACTTTCAGATAAAACCGCTCAAACATACATTTTAGTCTGGGACTAGGCTTAAGCCTTGTCTGTGAAACCGGGGGCAACTATTCACTACTTCAAAAGGTTGATTTTAGCCTCTCAATCAGGTGCCAGTTGGCAGTCAGAAGCAATCGACTGCCAGAAGTATCAAGGGTTGTAAGGACGGAAAGTCAATGATTGTGTTCTGGCTTACTTCCCTTTATTTTATTTTATTTACATTTATTTATTTATTTATTATTTTTACTTTTAATTATTATTTTTTCCCCCACTTTAGCATCATTTAATTCCTATTTTGATTCCTATTTCTTTTCTTCTGAATGCAAATAAGTAGAGATGAATGTACTTTCAAATATTCTTTTTTATATATCCTTTAATATTTTCTGTATTTTACTCCATTTAATTTGTTATAATATTAAATGCAAGCTCACCTCAATAACATCCAAAATGAAGTCAAACATTTTAGCACTGTAAAGTCATCTGTGCTGACATGTCTCTCTGATGACATTTCCATAGGCCTTGAACACGCAGTGCATTAAAACAATGACAAATGTGTGATTCATCTTAACCATATATTCTAGCCGCAGCAGCAGTCAGTGAAGGGTGGGTGGTGAGCCTGCTGTTACTGTGTTACTCTGCTTTCTCTGATGTGAAAATCTTATGAGACTGGAAAAGATTCAATTGGTTACTCTTGAAAAACCTTGGTTACTCTTAAATGTTTAAATTTCTTTTTTTCTTCAAATTTCACCAACTATTTTCACTTGACTTTGTTCTAGATCATGTTTTTCAGAGGTGCTTTCAAAGAAAAACATGACTTCTGTGTCAAACATGGCTTTATAAATAACAGATTAAGATTTTTTTCGTTTTTTTACTTTTTACTAATTTTCACATGGATGCACCATCATAATTTTGTACACTGCAACATGCTCTTTGAAGTGAGGGCGTTGCTTAAAGCGCTCTGTCACGATAATCTCCAATGGAGCTATTCATGTTCTGCGTCATCTGACATTCACCACAATGTAATCTAAATGGCACTTAAACAAATATAGCAGCTCAGGTAATTTATGACCATAGACCATCAGTGTCTGTAGGATTCTGCCTTTCAAGTGTACTTCCTGAAGTGACATTATTTATTTTATTATTATTTCAGGGTTTTTTTGTTTGAGGTTTTTTTCTGGTTTTTGTTTTGTTTTGTTCAGACTGAAAAATAAGGGCTTCCCGTACTGACATCTCGCATTTTATTTTAAATGTGAAAACATTTTAAAATACTCAAAGAAAACATGCTCCCCCCTTTATTTGCCAAGGTACAAAGCGGTTCTGACATTTGGGATTTTACTAAGCACATTGCACCAGCACGTAGCTTGACAGTACATGAAGGGTCGGTCTAATTAAACGCTAAAGCTCTTGTTTCAAAGGTCGATTTTCGTGGCCGATCTGCCACCCTTGGCACTGATTAGATGTCTTTTGTTGGCAAAACCTCCGCAGCATCACCCCCTTCACTGCTCTTCATGTCTTGACAGGATTCCTCAAATGAGTGGTGTAGGTGGCAGTGCCATTATTATCACTGCTCTGATGATGAATCAGAGAGGTTTGAGAACTGAGGAGCGGTTGCTAATTGTAATGGTTAAAAGGAGAACTGCATTCTTGGGTCTCACCAGCTCTGGCCCACATGAGGAACCCATGTGGCTTGTTGCTATGGTGAACAATCATGGTGGAGATAGGAGTTTACAGGAGGAAGCACGGCTGTGGGAAATATGACTGCCTTAGTAATTATAATCCAGTCTCAGCACAGGTGTATTAAATGGATGGATAGTGACAGCTTTATATGTGAGCTTGACGTTGCAATACTTTGTAGGTATGTCATTTTTGATAGGATGCATACATGTAAAGAGCAGGCAATGTAAAGGAAATATGCAAAGTCAAGAACGCTGGTGTAAAGAGCTTTAATTATGTCAAGAGCCAAGAAAGTCTTCATAACTGCATCATTAAAATTTCACATATTGAGTTCAGCTGTGGCAGTCATGGAAATGTATATATATACAGTGTGTGTGTATATATATATATATATATATATATATATATATATATATATATATATATATATATAGCCTATAATGTTGTCAGTTCCCTTTATATATATATATATATATATATATAGGCCTATATAGCTATACTGTACATGTAGTCTTTGGAAAATGTTAATTTATGTGTATGCATAAGCCTATCTCTCTCTCTCTCTCTCTCTCTCTCTCTCTCTCTCTCTCTCTCTCTCTCTCTCTCTCTCTCTCTCTCTCTCTCTGTGTGTGTGTGTGTGTGTGTGTGTGTGGAGTGTTCGAAAGGAGTGTTTGAGTGAGATTCAAACTCTTTCCCTTTTTTCTCTTTCTAGATTTAAATATATTGGTTGAGCTTGTTAAAACAACAGCAGTGTGCAAATGTTTATCAGTGAAGGTGGCAACCATAGTGACAACCGAAAACAACTAGGTAAAAAAGTTACTCTTAGTTGTCAACAAATGATTTCATCAGTTATTCACTAAAAGAACTGAAGGTGACTACAAATACAACAACTGTGTAAATGGAAGCAGTAACAGAGAAATTATGAACATAGAAATAATGTATTCATGTTGCAGTGCATTGTTGGGAACTCAGTATTGTTATCCACAATTAAACAACTTCCTCTGTTCTCTAGTTCGTCAGGAACGCTGAAAACAAGTCACAGCAAAGGCGCTTACTCTGTTTAAAGCACGCTGGATGGCAAAGCTTCCTAATGTATAATCGTTTCACGTTTTCTCAAATTAATCTGCGCAATGAATTTAAACACCATCAGAATAAAGAATCAAACTGCAAAAAATCACATGGTGTGAAAATATAAGCAATGAAGCTACACACAGTTAACCCACCGTATCTACTACTTCCTCTGCTCTCTCGTAGGTATGTGTCATCCCTTATTATATTTATATTTGTTATATTTTTAATATGTTTTGAGATGTGTTTTTTATTTGTAAAATAATTTAATTTCATTTATAATATTTTGCTGTACCGGATTTTCATTGGTGTTTTAGCTTTTATTCACTTTGCACAGTTCTGTCCAATGTTTTGTTTACACTAATTTTGATGTACGTGATTCATACTATAGTGCAAATATATTGTAGTATACTATAGTATATATTCGATCTACCCCCTCAGCACGAGACGGGATATATATATTACCTATTTTCTTCGACAATTTTACCTCAAATCCTCACTCTCGGCTGGTTCCTGTCCCACTCAGGGGTGATTACTCCGGGTTCAGGCCAGATTCTGACCTCTAGACCTCAATATACATACACTTTTATTCTATCCGATTATTTGTGTGAAGTCGTGAAACATTCAAAGTTCTGTGTGTATTTTTTTTTAAGTTTTAAATTTCAAGCTAAAACATTTTAAACATGATTTTGTTAATTCTGTTGTACAATTATCATACAGTTTTTATGACACTATGAATTAATTTGTCACTACTATTTCAGTATACTGTTAGATGCTGAGAATGGGGAAACAAAGTTATTGTTACTTGTCAACTACACACATAAGCAGTGCTTTCTAAAGTTATGTCTGTTAAAAGTCCATTAAAATACTAATGGGGCCCATTTTCATGACCCGCAAACCCACAGGCCAGGACTGGCTTTGGGGATACACAAGGCAAAAAAAGATCGGGAAACACTGCATTATCTTAAACCTGGTAAACCGATCTTTACGATGTTGTTTTGTTATATTATCTTTTCATTCCATGTTCCGGATGTGCACCAATAAGAAACGAAATGTAAAAAATATAGAGTTTCGATTCTTATTAACTCAGCTATATGTTAGTTATGTAATATGTAATACGGCCATTGAAAGCTGAGGTAATTTGCTTGTTTTTTGAACAGACCCTGTGGTGCTATTTGAAGCACTGGCCCTCATAGAGATAGTCTCTTGTTTAGAGATCCATACTGAGTTAAGAGAATATGCTTTGAATATGACACTACATGCACCTTTAGATGATTTAAGTGTAGATTTGCAAATAAAGAAACCCATCACTTATGTTCACAGGAAATGGAGACTCTGAGGATAGAATTTCACATAGATTACTTGTATTTTCTGTACTAAGTGCAGAGCAGCTTATAGACCAGCACACATCCCCATGAATATAAATGAATGAACTCCACAGGTGCTGTGTGGTGTTAAAGCTTCATGCATGCATATGTGTTAAGGCATGGAAGGGTGATTAATGAATGTTGTTTTAGTAAAGCTGTAGGCTGTAAGTAGGCTTACTGATTAAATAAACGGACACAATTTATATGAACTATAAACTATAACCTTTTCTATTTGTCAAGTTGTCCTGACATTATCTATATAAATTGTTTGGTTCAGATTGTGGCTGATTCAGTTATTTTTGTTCTTTGAGGTCTAAGATTGTACTAAAATAAATATTATATATGCTGTTGTTGTTCCCTATACATCTGTATATCAGAATGAAAAGATGGATACATCAGATGTTTTTATACAAGTGTGTTACACTGGTGAAACTGCTGAGACTAATATTCAAGACTAGTGCTCCATCTTGTGGCTATATACAGTAGCTTAAACCAATAGGCCTGTGTTTGGCTGGTTAGCGTGTTTGCTATTTTTGTTTTGTTTTAAAAAAGCAACATTTAAATGTCCTATATTTCTTTATATTTAAATCTTTTTTCAGTGAGTGACTGTTTTTTGACAGCTCTTAAAAGCACGAAAATAACTTAAGTCAGTCTGCCAGTCAATGAATCAGCATTGTCAGCATATCAGGAAATAATTTTCCTGCGGCCAATGAGCAAAAATGGCAGAATTAAAATTACATACTGAAGCCTACTCATGTCCGGGGTAATGGACAACAGCCTTTGAGGTGAATGGGAATGCTAACTGCTATTGCTAGGTATTGACATAAACACAAGGGTTACTGGTTATATTTAAGTTTAATTGGTATATTAAGAACACTCTCATTCTTTTGTTTTACTGATCATCACCATATAACTTAAATGTCTAATATTGACTATTTGTCTATCTATCTTACAGTGACATTAATAAGAAATGTTTCATGAGCAGCAAATCAGCATATTGAATGACTTCTGAAGGATCATGTGACACTGAAGACTCATTCCAATTCAATAATTCAGCTTTGCCATCACAGGAATAAATTACATTTTAAAATTCTAAATTGTAATATTTCACAATATTTTTTTTTTTATAACTTTTAATCCAATAAATGTAGCCTTGGTGAGCATAAGAGACTTCTTTTGCAAACATAAAAAAAATATTAACAACCCCAAACTTTTGAACGGTAATGTATATAGCTATTTTTCATATACATACATTTCAGTGTCTTGGAATTTATGTCTAAACTTTAATTCCATGGTACAATGTTAATTTAGCAGAAAACAGGACAAAAACTGATCATGCAGGAGGTCATATCATATTATTTTCCACTAGATGTCAGTGTAAATCCGTTCATTGAACTCAATAGCATGTGGCTTGTTGAATTAATGAAAACCAACTGGATGCTTTCCAAAAAAAAAATTCTGTTTTATATCTATGATTGGTTGTATTTTTTCTATAAGTGTAATTTATAGATTGTAAATACAGACAGATGTATATCAGCATGGGCAGTTAACAAACTCATGTTTCTCTGCATGGCTCACTTCTCTGTTGTCATGTTGCCTGTCTGCAGTGTAGTGATAAGGCATCTCCTTCCATAGCTCATCGCCGTATGCGAGTACGACTACAAAAGCAGAGCTGAGGGCTGCACTGCACATGATGTGCTTCATAGGCTGACACTGTTCCATTTTGTTCTGGCTTTTTTTTTTGGCAGTAATTAGTCTCTTGTTGCTATGGTTGTGGGCTAGTGTTGCAGTGCTTGTGTTAGATGAAGCAGCCAGACGTTGAAAAGACGTCATGTCATTAGTAGCAGTCGCGACAGTGTGAAACGCAGACACACTCACAGACAAGCGTGCGTAATCACAGAAATGCCATAAAGTAACCTGTAATATTGGAACGGTGTAATACTTGGGATTCTTTGGTCCTCATTCAGTGCTATTTAAGAAGGATTAGATGTGGTATTTTGGTCCTGTAATTAAACGTGTCACCAGAAGCAGCGTGTTTATGGGGGAAAAAATGAATGTATGTATTAATTATCTCGCAAAACGGGACGGGCGAACATAGGGTGGACATGTCCTGCTCATTTATAATGGCATTTATAATGGTTCATTTATGAACAATTTTTGGTTACTGAAATAAAAATGCAATCACATAAAAATATTAGATGATATACTTAAACTAAATGATAAATACTGCCTCGTAAATTAACTGAAATAAAATAAGTTTGAGATGAAATGCTAACATTACTAAAACTGAAAACAAAAATAAAATGAAAACTGGAAATTTTAATATACAAGAATTAATTTATTGTATGAGAGTGTATATTCAAAATATAATAAATACTATAATATTATATAAGATAATACTAAAATAACTGGCATGTCAGTGTTGTTTCAGGAAGTTGGGCTGTGACAGACTTTACTGTCCACCATGGGGTGCTAGAAATATTTTCAAGATAAGAAACAGGAGTGTTTGTGAAGATGACAAACTTTAAAATACTGTCTTTAACTTTATCTACTAATAGTGATAATGCAATCATAGTAAAAAAGAAAATAATATTATTACTAATCTTTAACATGACCTTCATACTTAAAGTCAAATAATCTGCTTCACTGAATCATCATTCTTTTTTTAATTTCACAATATCACAATAATTGAATCTTCTTAGGCCTCGTTTACACTGCAGGTCTTGATGCCCAATTCTGATTTGTTGCCTATATCCGATTTTTTTGACCGTCTGTTTACACGTGCTTTCAATTGTGACCCATTTCCGATTTATGTGTTTACACTTGGCATACTATCTGAAACGTCGCGCATGCTTAAAGGGGGTACTTGCACAGATGGACGAACTCGTAATATGCTTTGCGATATAGGCCTATGCGAAGTTCGCCAAACACCATGATTTTGAGGTGGAGGAGGACGAAAATATGCTTCATATACATTATTGTGTGCGAGAGAGATCTTGTAGGGAACATAGCCTACAACACGATCTCATGAAAGTGGGTATACCACTAATTTTATTTATCATGCCATTTATATGCTAAAAATAGTTTTTGCGTGCATAATATAAACACTGTTAACCCTTTGGGTAGGATTATGGGTGTGGAGTGCGTGTGTATTACATGCCATAAAGTGCATATCATATGCACGCGAAAACTGCGTATCATATGCTCGCAAAAACTATTTTTGGCGTAAATGGCACGAGAAATAAAATACGTGATACGCATTTCCATGAGATTGTGGCTGGCTTTAACGAGGAGCAGTGGGTCCGAAATTTTAGGATGAGCGAGCCACATTCCTCTCCTACGACGACAGCATTCCGTCCCTTTGCAGATGCGCGCCGGGGTTTCTCTCGTCATTAAACCGCGTATTCTTAGCCTACTGCCCCAGAAAATCCGATCTGCCTGTTTACATGACAGTCGGATTGGCACATATCTGATTTATATCCACATATGAACGAGGCCCGAAACCGATCTTGAAATATCCGAATGCATGCGTTTTTTTCCTGTTTACACGGTCTTAGAACACATCCGTGTCACATATGAGCAAAAATCGGAAGAGGGGTCACATATCACTGACAGTGTAAACGAGGCCTTTAGAGTACTTTTTGTTCTTCATCACCTGTTTGATGTAATGACATTACCTTGACAACCATGCACACATATATGTTACCATGGTAACTAAAATTAGCTGCCCCTTGGAGTGGCTCTTCTTTGTACTTGCCAAGTCAAAAAAAAAAAAAAAAAGGATTAGGTTCACAAGGTAGACAAGCAAGGGCAACCCTGTATGTTTCCATATATTTTTAGAATTAATCACATTATCTATGATAATTGGATACTGTCCCAATGGATTATTGATAAGAAGAACATTTCATTCATCACATGTACTCATATTGATATATTGATAGTTTGGTATTCGTCCAATGCTCCGAGCAAAGATGTTTGATTGATTGAGCACTACCAGAGACAAATAACTGTAGTCCGTTTTCCTCCTTTGGATTTTGACTTGGACACTTTGAGCATAGGTTATTAAGGTCACTGGTCGTCACCTCACTACTGGTCACTATATCGTTCACTTATACGAATCTTTATTAGGTTTAAAGTCTTAAATCATCTAAAAAGGCCTCAAATTAAATCCCACTGCCTGTGTGGATTGCACTGACAGTGAAAAATGAAGGTGATTTTAGCTGTGGCATTTCGGAGAGCTGTGTGGTTGTCAGATGATATCACTGAGGTAGATTCAGATTCAAAGCATTTTGTGATGTTTTCCTAGACAAAAGAAGAATGATGCATGACACAATGCTCATCACTCACCCCTGCAAACACATTTACTAGCTTTGTATCTAGAACCCGGAATTATTGTAATTCTGAACATGTTTTAGTTTTCTGTTTATTATTTTATTTAACCACCAGTATGTAATTTAGCCATTGCAGATCCTTCATGATAATCTTGTTTATAAGACACATTGGGATCCACATTGTTTAGTCATCTTTTGCTACAGTTATCAGAATGACAGATGGGATCTCTCCAGGTCTACTGCATCAGTGGCTTGACCATGCTGAAGTTAATAAACCTCAGATCACTTTCGATGTATGCGCAAGTGTTTCAGCATGGTGCTGGAGTGGAGCTGGGGAATTGTGGACCGCAGTGTGGCTGAGTTGCTTAAAAGTGTGGAGAGTAGTGTTGCATCACCTTGTGCCTTCTGGTTCATGCACCTGCGCTTTACATGAGTGCCACAGCTGCTGTGTGTTACGCTGCTCCTTTGATGAAATGGAAATTAACTTTCATTTAAAATTCTGAGCATTCTGGACACTGGAATGAGAGAAGAAAGCCAAGTACTGTTACAGCTTCAGTTGACTTGTTAATTTTTTCAGCTACTAGAAATAGTATGTTAGGTGTGACAAAAATAAATTGAATCGGAAAACTATTATTGCATTCATACCTCAGGAGACTTGATTGAGTCTCGGTTGTATGTTTCTTTTATTGTAAGTATCAGCTTTGTCTGAGATGTTTCTCATGATATTTCTTTGGAGAAATGAAAATAGACACATGAGACAAATTGTTGACATCATACAGAAAAAGTATAGCACAAAACTATTTTTATTGGACTATTTTGGTGAAAAATAATTATATTGAATGAGTATGAGAATGTATTCTATAATTAAATCTCAGACTTTTGATTGCAAACTTTGATATCTTTGCAAATTTGAACATGATTTGTGGCATTCTTGTGAAACTCTACAGCAGGTTTTAAAAAGGGCTGCAAGAGAAGAGGGTGCTAGATAATCTGCAGAAAAAAAAGTATATATATATATAATTTTCATACTATTACTATTTAATTCTAAAGACTGGTTGGTTATGGTTGTTCTTTACATAACTATCAGTCTTCATTGTAAAATCCAACCCCATTTGGAGCACTAGTAATCAGATTTGGTAATCTGAAAAAGTGTGTATCTGGATCAGGGTGATCCAACCCTATTTTGGCTTTGAAAAACCAGCACAAAAGTAAAGATTACCTGGTCCTGGATAGCAAAACATGGTATTTTCAAATCTAGATAATTCTGATCCAGATCAAACTTCTTCTTTTTTTTAACAACTAGGCCCTGGAAATATTTTCCAGATCCTATTTTAAACCTATATATATATATATATATATATATATATATATATATATATATATATATATATATATATATATATATATATATATATATATATATATATATATATATATATATATATATATATATATATATATATATGTAATGGGTCTTTGTTCATGAAAATACACTAACCCTCAAAAGTTATATACCTTAATATATACCTTAAAAAACGAATTGTACTTTTATTCTGCAAGGATACATTAAATTGATCACCTAATTAAGCAAACAAAAAAATTATTAAGTAGCACACCACAATTTCAATAATATTAATATTTTATAATATTAATAATATAAAGAAATGTTTCTCGAGCACTAAATCAGCATACTAGAAGGATTATTTCTGCTTCACCCCTAAATTAGTATGAATGTGTCACAGTGTCTGATTATGTTTCCCTGGGTTGTCACTAGAGGTCCTCGTTCTCACGGTGTCTTTCACATTTGACTTCATTTCCCAGCATTCTGTCTGTCACTCATCAGTTCATTGCACTCAGCTGTTACCCATCACCTTGTTAGATCTGTGTGTATATATTCCCTGTCTGTGTTAGTGTTCGTCACGGAGTCCTTGTACTATGTCACCCGCTTCCCAGAGTTTTCTTTAATTTGTTCGTTCGTTCGTTCGTTCGTTCGTTCGTTCGTTCGTGTTTTGGACTGCTTACATGGATATCGACCTTTTGCCTGTTTCTGGATTATGATTTACAGATTACCCAAATAAAGCTATTGGATCTTACCTGTTCGTGTGCGTGCCGTGACAGAAATACTCCGTCACCTTAAAGATCCAGCATTATGGCCTTTCGTATCCTTCCCCCTAACACGGAGAAGGAGAGGAGGGGACGAGTCCAAAATTTGATGGACCTACGCCAGCAGGGCTGGACGGTGGGTTGTCAGGCTCAGACTTTTTGGACTCTATCTAGAGGTATGGACTACAACGATGCAGCATTGAAAGATTATTTTAATGTCTGTCTTGATGACCCATTACCTGAGTGGGAGATGAAGGGGCTGGAGATTCTGGACTTTTGGGGGTTCACCAGATACCTTCATCATCGGAGCCAGTGGGATACACCAGTCACGCCTGTGTCTCCTAACAGGATGACAGAGCCTTCACCGCTGGTCCCGCCCAGCCCAGAGCCTTCGCCGCTGGTCCCGTCCAGCCCAGAGCCCTTGCCGCTGGTTCCGTCCAGTCCGGCGCACTCTCGCTCTCCGAAACGGAGGAGAAGGAGGACTTCCTCCCTGACTGTTCCGGTGGTTCCAGTTCCGGTGGTCCCGAGTCCGGTGGTCCCAGTTCCGGTGGTCCCGAGTCCGGTTATCCCAGTTCCGATGGTCCCAGTTCCGGTAGTCCCAGGTTCGGTGATCCCGAGTCCGGTGGTCCCGAGTCTGGTGGTCCCGAGTCCGGCGGTCCGGGGACGGAGGAGGAGAAGGTAATCGGCACCGGTCCATTCAGACACTGTGCACGTCAAGTCTGTCCAGGCAGAGATGGTTCACGTCACGTCTGCCCAGACAGAGATGATGCACGTCAGTTCTAACGAGTCGACTTTTCACGTCAGACCGCCCAAGCCTGAACTCCACGTCTGTCCTGCTGAGCATGAACCCCTGAGGCCCATTCTCGTGGCCTCTGGGACATTGTCAGATTACTTTGAGCGTCTGGCCAGAATCTTGGAGATGCCTTTCGGACCCACAGTGTCTGCTGTTCCTGAGCCGGAGCCAGTGTCTGCTGTTCCTGAGCCGGAGCCAGTGTCTGCTCCTGAGCCGGAGCCGGTGTCTGTTCCTGAGCCGGAGCCGGTGTCTGTTCCTGAGCCGGAGCCGGTGTCTGTTCCTGAGCCGGAGCCGGTGTCTGTTCCTGAGCCGGAGCCGGTGTCTGTTCCTGAGCCGGAGCCGGTGTCTGTTCCTGAGCCGGAGCCGGTGTCTGTTCCTGAGCCGGAGCCGGTGTCTGTTCCTGAGCCGGTGTCTGTTCCTGAGCCGGAGCCGGTGTCTGTTCCTGAGTCGGAGCCGGTGTCTGTTCCTGAGCCGGTGTCTGTTCCTGAGCTGGAGCCGGTGTCTGTTCCTGAGCTGGAGCCGGTGTCTGTTCCTGAGCTGGAGCCGGTGTCTGTTCCTGAGCCGGTGTCTGTTCCTGAGCCGGTGTCTATTCCTGAGCCGGTGTCTGTTCCTGAGCCGGAGCCGGTGTCTGTTCCCGAGCCGGTGTCTCTACCTGAGCCGGTGTCTGGCCCTGAGCCGGTGTCTGGCCCTGAGCCGGTGTCTGGCCCTGAGCCGGTGTCTGGCCCTGAGCCGGTGTCTGTCCCTGAGCCGGTTGCTGTTCCTGAGCCGGGTTCTGTTCCTGTGCCGTGGTCGCCCGAGTGGTCGTCTTTCCCCTGGTCGTCACCGCCATGGCCGCCGAGGGGTCGTCACCGCCCTGGCCGCCCGATGGGTCGTCTGCTTCGCCCTGGCCACCCGATGGGTCGTCTCCTTCGCCCTGGCCGCCCGATGGGTCGTCTGCTTCGCCCTGGCCGCCCGATGGGTCGTCTGCTTCGCCCTGGCCGCCCGATGGGTCGTCTGCTTCGCCCTGGCCGCCCGATGGACTGTCTGCTTCGCCCTGGCCGCCCGATGGACTGTCTGCTTCGCCCTGGCCGCCCGATGGACTGTCTGCTTCGCCCTAGCCACTGGCTAAAACCATCACCCCCTGTCTCTGTTCCCTTCCATGGACCTGGCCCCCCATCCCTCCCCCTGATCCTCCACCGTTCCACCTCCTTCCTGGACTCTTGTTTTGTTTGTTTTTTGTGGGTACTGTCACAGTGTCTGGTTGTGTTTCCCTGGGTTGTCACTAGAGGTCCTCATTCTCACTGTGTCTTTCACATTTGACTTCATTTCCCAGCATTCTGTCTGTCACTCATCAGTTCATTGTACTCAGCTGTTTCCCATCACCTTGTTAGATCTGTGTGTATATATTCCCTGTCTGTGTTAGTGTTCGTCACGGAGTCCTTGTACCCTGTCACCCGCTTCCCAGAGTTTTCTTTGCTTTGTTTGTTTGTTCGTTCGTGTTTTGGACTGCTTACATGGATATCGACCTTTTGCCTGTTTCTGGATTATGATTTACGGATTACCCAAATAAAGCTATTGGATCTTACCTGTTCGTGTGCGTGCCGTGACAGAATGGATGTCCAGCCATAAGAGTTATTGGCATGGCATCATACTTGCCTTCAAGCATAAATACTCATTCATACACATTACATAAGTTCTGTTGCAGAACTAGGGCGAGTGCTTGTGCGCAGTCATTACCCCGAGGTTGCAGACAACCTTGTGTGTCTCTTCCTCTTGTCTGAACTTCTGCACTGAAGTTTTTGTATTTGTGATTGTTCAATTTACTTGCCTGGGAGTGTCAAGTACTGCTTTAGTTTGGAATCCATTTCATTGTGCCTTCAGCCCCTGTACATCACCTGAAAACTCCATGACCTTCTCTGACAATCAGTTAGCACGGAACAAATGGCATCAATGATGATCCTATTCAAAGCATCCTATTCAAAGCATCCCGTTTCGATCTCTAATGCTATCATAAACATTCATCTTAATTATCCCAAAGTGATGTCAAACGGCTTTTGCATGTCAATCATGATCAATCACAATGTACGGAGTACTTTGCAGAAAAGCAAATCAGATATGAGAGCTACAGTGGAAGGCAAGTTTATTGGTCATACGAATTTGGAACCACATGGCGGTCAGTGAATGATGACAGAACATACATGATTTTTTAAAAATCCAGTAGTGGAATAGTGTGTTCATTCTCACTTCCCTAAGGAACGTCTCTGGCTTATTAGCCATGTCATAGTGCTCTCCAGAGCTGAAACATGTTTCTAATCTGGGCATATTTAACCTGAAGCTCTGCTCCACTAAATGAAATGAATGAGGGAGCATGAGATTTGGGATAAAGACTTGGCCTCATTAAGAGAGCTAATGTAGACCCTTTGTTGAATTGTCACCATTCAGACAAGACAATTTGACAATTCAGACAAAATAACCATATTATGCACTTAATAAATGCAGTGGCAGTTACTTAAAATTATAAAAATAAAAATAAATCTCTCAGAGCATTTGGAAACTTGGACTGGTAGCATGAAGGCTGACTTTGATATTAAATAGATTTTTTTTAAGTATCTTATAAATATCTGACTGTGTTTGTTGTAAAGAAAGTAATCAGAGCTGTGAAGCCTTATAAAAGAGACAATTAATTTTTTCTGTCTGTTAGGGAAATATTTCAGTCTTAGGTTTTAGTATATTATCAAGTATTTTTTGCCATTCTCATTCATTTTTAATGGTAGCACCATTGCTGTTATTAATATTAATAGTAAATGATATTACAGAATGACATTTTTTTGATTCAAGCAAAACCTCATGCATTTTCTGTTGGATAAGTATAATTGTATGATCAAATTCCTCTACTAATATATATTTTTAATGAAATTAAGTGCCTTGCATAAGGTTTTGTAATACTGTAGCATGTAGAAAATTAATTGTTGACAAAAAGGAATTTGAGATTTACACTTGTAACTTGACCTGGAACTCTACGTGAACTATATGTGACTTTTTGATCCTGAGCTGGAATTTAAAAGTTGGAAGACAGGGAAAAATACACCCAGTCCATACAGTTTAAGAGCCCTGTTAAAACAAATCAGGTACTGGCGAAAATATCTACTATATAACAAAATTCTTCCTTGCAAAATGTTTGATTTCAGCAGAAGACATGGATACTTTTGAATATTTGTCAATGCAGAAAGATGCTTTGCTGCTAGACTATGTAGTTATCAGCAGAAGCTAATGCAGCCATGCTCAACAAACCATTACCTTGTGGAACGAATTGGAAATACTGAAGTACTTGGTTTTGTATTTTTCAATACGTACACCTCCAGTGTCTGTCTCTTTTATTATGAGTAATCTGTGAATGAGATCTAAATGTCACCCTATAGATGAGACTGCAGACCATCAGCCAACATTTCTCGTACTTCCTCTTTGCCCTTCCCCATCTCTCGGCACTCTTCACCACATAAAGATTTACTCCTCCGTTTGGAATAAAGACTCCTCTGTTTGCATAGACCCTCCTCTACAAACTGCCCAGCTGCCCATTCGGGATTTCCAGCCACTGCTAATGCAATCTCAATTAGATGTCAGTAAATATTTATCCTCACAATTGTAGCAGACAAAAGGTCATTGAGAACCGCTGCCATCTGACTGGTTTTCAATGAAGAGGTCATTAGATTGTTTTAGATTAGAACTGATGGGCTTGAAATCGCTTGTGGTTCTGTGATCCAGTTTCTGCTTAAATCTATGAGCCATTGACATAAAACGAGGAGAGAGAAAGCCTTGAAGATAATCATGGAAGTTTAGTTTAACTTTGTATTTATTCCTTGTAATTGTAATGTAATTTTGTGAATCTTCGTCCCCAAATCCTTGGGATTGGTTTAAGGTAGTGTGCAGAAGCAGGAATATATAATGTAATCAAAGGGGATGTCAGGATGTGTCGTCAGATGTGCTGCCTGCAAAATCACTTCACTAGCACTCAAGATGAGAGTGAGAAAGACTCTTCACCTCCCTATATATCTTCTGTTCTGCACAGTAACCATCTTATTTCAAATCATTGGTCTGCTAATCCAAGAAAACAACAGAACCGACTTATTATTATTATTATTATTATTATTATTATTATTCAATTCTACTGATAATAATAATAATAATACAAAATAATGATGATTTGCAAATGTTTATTATTATTATTATTATTATTATTATATATTATACTTTCTTTTCAATTTTGATTAAAAAGAAAGAGCAAAATCTTAATATAAATCCTAAATTTAACTGGTAGCCAATGCTGGAAGGCCAGAATATGTGAAAGTGATTTTTTTGTGTGCAATTTGACAGTCAAAAAAGCATTAAAAAAAAACATTTTGCTACACACATACTTACTTGTCAATGACAGTGTCATTTGATCAGAATAATAAAGAAAGATCTTACATTCACATACTCTCCCACACACAAAGCGGTGTAGATTTATGTTCATTCATCGGCGACCGTTGGCACCTCGTGACCTGCATGGCTAATGGAGTCTCTGCATTATTAACAAAGCTCTTCATACTGTGGCTCTGCAGCTGCCCGCACGCCGGCCTTGGCAATGCTAGCTAGCCCCCATGCTACACAGAGACCCCCTGTCAAAGCTCTTCTCAGTACTGAAGCGCTACAGTGCATCAAAAAAGCCAATAACTACTTAGCATTTGTGCCAGTGTCACACTTTATTGACTATCTTTGGGACTTGGCCAATCGAGTTAGCAGCATGTGCGTGCAGTTAGCTCAGCTTGATGGGGGGCTACATAATTTTAGGCACGGTAGCCGTAGGTTTCACTAATGGATCTGCCCAAGCGATGAGCTCGGTATAGTGTGACTTCAAGCGTCTTGCAGGAGCATCAAATATTTACCAGCCATGCTGCTTTTCCACCTGCTCTCCCTCTGCTGGAGCGTAGCGGAGTGCTTGTGATCCAGCAAAATACCACCGTGTTCGTTGTTTTTGACCGCTGCTAGGAAGACTGTTGACCTCGGTTCCCGGGCAGGGACGGTTTGCTGGTCTCTGATGAACAACTTTGCTTTGGCCACAGAATAGTGGCGTGATAGTATCAGTTTCTTTTTTGAACACCAGTTGAGAACAGGGCAGATGTTCTGCTGGTCTTTGGCTTCAGTTTTATTGTCTGAAAGCAGTGACTTCCTTTCAGAGAGATATAATAAAAGGGTGTTATGTGGCCCAAATCAAAATAAATGCATTGATTTGAGTTCCTTTTTTCAGGTAAATGTTTGAAATCAGATATATTTGTGTAAGTGTTGATGGTCTCATACTCCGATAACAAAAAATACAAAGCTGCCTTTGGGAAATTTATATTTCTTAGAGCGGTCAAAGCTCCTTCTGAGAAGTAAATCTAATGTATATAAAATACTGTAAATGATACTCAATTCAGGAACTAAGTAAATGGCTCTCTTTGTGAATAGGCAATTGAATCATTGGTTCATCCGATTGATTCGCTCAAAACGTGGATTCATTCAGAAATTAAACACAACAGTTCTGCTTTCGCTTTAAACTGTAGGTAATATTTTCGTTGGCAAAACTGAGCAAAAGCATACAATATTGTGTTTAAAATATAACACAATATTAACTTCTTATTTATTGAACTATTGTAATAAATCAATATCACATTTGCACTGCTATTCGGGACAAAAACATCACTTGAGTGATATTGCACTTGTTACTCGTGTGATATTTCTTAACTATATCATGATATAAATATGAGACAGAAACTCATAGGGGGATTGAAGTACTTGCCCTGATATCTTGAATTTTAAGGGCATTCTAACTGCATTCAAGAGGCTGCATCATGCAGTGGGTTGTTGCTCTGCTTCATGTTCGTCAACAATAATTTTTTTCACCTGAAGATCCAGTTATGACATTTTTATTAAAAATTACAACATCACAAAAATGTGGAAAACAAAACATATATTCACAATAGCATGCATTTAAAAAAATAGATAGGATGAATTTTCATTTCGTTACAATGTCTCTACCTAATTTCAGCTTTTTTCTGACATGCTTTTTTATTTTTTTAATATTTTTTTTTGTCCACGTCAGTCTATCATTGTTGGACTGCGCTTTGCATTGCATAAAATGTACGCTAAAACAATTGTGATTGATCGCTTTACATGTCATACATCATACTCTTCCTGTCTGAACAGGAGGAGTGCTGCTACATGAGACTTGTGTACAAGCGTGGTTCTTTCCTGAAATAATGTGCTACAGTTTTACTTGTTTCCTTGTTGATTTGACTTATATTCTGATTCATATTAACAGCAAAAACAACATGCACACAAAGCACCAGGAGCATTTTATTGGTCAAGGAAGAGTGCATGCCTGAGCCATGAGCTAAATCAACATGACTAAGTGTGACACTGAGGAAGATGAGGGAGTCCAGAGGAAAGATGAGAAAGCTGATATACAGTAAAACAGAATACGCTTCAGGCTGCTTGAGGATATTACAGAGAAACACGAAAGCTCACAGGAGTGCGCTTGAGACCAATACGGAAGGACAAATAACCATAGGAAGCTGAAGAAAATTGTTTTTCATTTAGGAACCACCGCATTATGATTGCCTAAATCCAGCAGAAATATAGCAGAAGTCATGTAGCGTTCTTGAATTCTGAATATCATTTTGAAATTTTATAATTAAAATACAACATCCACAATAGTGATAAGTTCATTTACCTTTGTTCTTGGCGGCAGCTAATGAAGGCCGTTGCGTGATAATGCTGATATTAAAATATGTATATGAAGTCATACCCTCATGTAGCTGAGTGAAGTACCAAGGGGACAAAAAAAAAAGCGCAAAGCCAATAAACAAAGACAAAATGGTGTGCTGAGTTTGGATTCAGCATGTTAAATCAAAGACAATTACAACTGCGCTGCTGTGTCCCATGTTAATGAGCCCAGCTCTGAATGAAGGGATGAATAAATCATGGTTCAGAAAACACATTTGAGGCTCCCGCTTTTCAGAGCCTTGTGTGTATATCTGTGTGTGTGTGTGTGTGGCCTGGTAAACCCTACATTATGGGGACAAAAGTCCCCATAAGGATGGCAATATCTGAAATCCTTGTTCGTGTGGGGACATTTTTTGGTCCCCATGAGGAAAACAGCTTATAAATCATACTAAGTGATGTTTTTTGAAAATGTAAAAATGCAGAAAGTTTTCTGTGATGGGTAGGTTTAGGGGTAGGGTTAGTGTAAGGGAATAGAATATACAGTTTGTACAGTATAAAAATCATTATGTCTATGGAAAGTCCCCATAAAACATGGAAACACTACGTGTGTGTGTGTGTGTTTGTGTGTGTGTGTGTGTGTGTGTGTGTGTGTGTTTGTGTGTGTGTCTGTGCATGTGTGCGTGTGCGTGCGCGTGTGTGTGTGTGTGTGTGTGTGTCTGTGTGTGTGTGTGTGTGTGTGTGTGTGTGTGTGTGTGTGTGTGTGTGTGTGTGTGTGTGTGTGTGTGTGTGTGTGTGTGTGTGTGTGTGTGTGTGTGTGTGTGTGTGTTGATAGACCAGCGGAGCATCGTGACAAACATCAAAGCAGCTAGACAAAAGGGATTCACTCTTATATGTTCTCCCCTTCTTCGGGCCGTGTGTAAGGTTATAATGACAGTGGTCTGAAAGAGAGATAGAAAGAGCACAAAAGAGAGAGAGAGAGAGAGAGAGAGAGAGAGAGAGAGAGAGAGAGAGAGAGAGAGAGAGAGAGAGAGAGAGAGAGAGAAAGAAAAGGGAGGGAATAAAGCAGTCGGTACAAGGCGCAGTTGAGGAGAGCGAGAGCCACAGTATACAGAGCAGCATATAAGGCGATGACGAGAGACATGTAGTGAAGGTGAACGGAAGAATAAAACACGAGGGATTGTGAACAAGCAGAAAGAAAACGGCACATGACGAGGGAACTGGATTCACAGCAAGGCAGCTGAGTCCGGCTCATGATGAAAAGGATCCGTTGCAGACTGCAGGCAGGGGTTGTGTGAATGGAAGAGACACTAGATCTGTAGATAGCGGAGACAGAAGTGCAGGGGATGGTTGGGCTGCATGGGCTCTGTTGTTGCTGCTGCTGCTGTTGTCCTACACCGCTACACTTGAAACCCTTTCAACACGCTCAGATATGAGCTCCAAACACTCATCGGACTGGATCCCTTACAGGTACATCTGTTTATCGGTGAGCTTGCATGTGTTTGGTTAGAGAAGATATATGTGATAGGGGATCGAGGATGATGAATGGATAATGCTGGCAGGGCTGCAAAGGTGACAAAGGTGATTCTCTCGTCCTTGTACTCTTGAGTTTCTCATGCAGCACTCAGAGCTACATAGCATGTGAGTGTCCAGTTGTGTAGTTGCTGCTGAGGTTTTTGTTTATATCAGCTGGTCTGATATCATATCTATTACAGGACTCTATGATAAAGATGGGCCGATGGCTACCGGAGCCAGTTGATGTAACTGTCACTGCTGCATTATCACTATACCTTATCTTATGACTGTATATTTTGATCTTGTATGTGTTTTATGCTTTGAGAACTTTTTGAAACAATTTTGAGACTAAAATGCTATTTAGCTGGCTAGCATGGATGAAATTTTGTTGAGATTGTGAGAATTTGAAGTACAAGTTGGAATGGCAACGTTTTAATTGTTTTGTACTATATTGTGGTATATTTTCCAAAAAGGTGTGCTTATGAATTTATAGTTTTTATAATAAATATAGCTGCTGCATTTATGTGATCAAAAATAAATTGAAACAGTAATATTGTAACAATCTATATAACTGTTTTCTATTTTAATATATTTTAAAATGAAATGTATCCATCACTTCAGTCTTCAATGTTACATGATCCTTCAGAAATCAGTCTAATATGTTGATTTGGTGCTCAAGGAATATTTATTTTTATCAATGTTGAAAACAGTTTGCTGCTCAATATTTTTGTGGAAACTGGATTATTTGATGAATCGAAAGTTTAAAAAAAACAGCATTTATTTAACCGCACTGTAAACTTCTTTACTGTCACTTTTTATCCGTTTAAAGGTGCCATGTGTAAGAATTGAGGTAAAAATATCCAAAAAAGTGGCTACACGCATAAAAAGAATGAGAAGAAAAAAGGGCGATGATGTCATTAAAAAAATTACAATATATAGTGCTGCAGAGATATCAACCTGAATTAGCAAGCTAAATTACTAACCACGGCCCGACAGGTGTCATAATACCAGTTTTGGCCATGGGAGGCGGTATGCGGGCAACACCAGCCAAACTGCAATACACAAATAACTCGCACGGCTTGTGGGCGTACTTGAACCTGACGTGTTTGATAGTTAGCTCTATCCATAGATCCGATCCGGTTTTCACCTGTTATCTACCAGAGCCCGTCTCTACCAAGCTGATGATAAAATGTAACATTAGCTAATTATATTATGTTTATTAAATTGCTTTGCTGAGGTAAATCTGACATATTTGTTCTCCAGCTATGTTATTGACCTCTGCACGCTGATTAAAAAAAATGATTGGTCGATATTATGTATGAGGAATACATTTTGGTAAGTTGTAGCCTACTGTATCTTTCAACAGTGTTCGTGTTTTTTTACTATTAGCTAGTAGAGATGATCGGTTCACGTGCGCTAGGGATCTGTCATGTAAATTTACAAGCGCCAAAACAGTATTTATTGTTTGAATTGCTTAAAAAAATTGACAGAATCTGAGAGCTGAGATTTTTTTATATCATAACTAACCTGCTCTGTCTAGTCTGTCGATCTCCGTGTCCTCTTTGCTTTGCGATTTTTCTGTGCGTGACAAAATTGATGTGTGGCGTGACTGAGAGCGTGTGAAAAGTGTCAATTGTGTGTGTCTCACGGTGAATTCGTGAGAGTTGGCAGCTCTGAATGGCGCTAACTTGGTCAATATCAGCGAATGCTGTCCGTCAAATTAATGTAATTCAAACTAACAATAAAAACATAATATGAACAAAACGAATATGAACATATTCACTGGTAAAGGTGAAGGGGAGTAGCTTGAAGATGTCATATTTAAAAATCACTTGACATCAACCAACGTTCCTCTGGAGTCAAAACGTCCTCTATTAGGAGTTGGTTCGGCTATGGCTATAGGGTTGTTGTGAAGGTAGGGGCGGAGCATAGAGACTATGCCGTTTCTCGTTTGTTACTCTAGAGTAGACCAACTCACTTTCTGGAGGTATACTGCCCCCATCTGGTATGGAATGTGGAGTATGAATTGATTTTTTTTGGCGGACATGACACAAGGCACCTTTAATGCACGCTTGCTTAATATTATTAATATATGTAAAGAAAAATCTTTTAAACGCTAGTGTTAATATGTATTATTTTAATTCCATATTTTCCCTAATATGGCTAATATCTCATCATTAAAAATTATTTGCATATATTTTGCTTTATATTTTTCCTGACTTGTATTTCCATCTGGCATGGAGGTCAGTGATTATCACTGTATATAGGAACATAGCCATGCTTGGTTTATGTTTAGTCTTGCTGCTGCCTCATTGTCATGGCTGCACTGCCTTCTCTGCTCTCCCATTGGCTCTTGGTTGCTATAAGTTACAAGCCTACTTTCTTCCACTCTTTCTTTGAAAGATTACATCAGGGAGCACTTGCCGCTTGTTGCAGGAAGCTAAAGGTACCGCTCAACCTACCCTGGAGGGTCTAAGGCTGTCTCTATGGGAGTGTGTTTTGTTTGTGAAGATCTGCCCTCTCCCACACCCCAGTTTCCTGTGTGTGAGATCTGTGATTGTGACCTGAATGGATTTGAGAAATCTAACGAGCTTTGGCACTGGAGGAGCTCAAGGAAACCGTAATGGAAATTCTTGTTTTGAGAGATGCATACATGAGTCAAACCCGAAAAAAAAAATCTCAAATGATACAAATGTGCTCAAATGTGCAAAAAAAATTAGTTTTATGCTGGTTGAGAGTTAATTCACATCTTGATAACAATCACTAAGTTAAGTGGTCTAATTGTATTTGGCATAGGACCTAAATCTTCATCCAATCATTGCATTACAGTCTGAATGCAATGATGCAATGTCCTAGCTGCCTGTCAGCAAATGTATTTCCATACCTCCGCGCAGGCTTCACGTCATCGGCGCGTTTCATGATATAGGTTAGACAGATGTCAGTCACCGAGCACCACAACCGAAAGAGCAGCAACCTTAAACAGTTCCTCCTGAACCAAAACAACAAGCTTATGCTGCATTCGCGCCATAACTACTGTAATTTGGAAGAAATGAAAACCTGTAATGTTATACTCGGAGTGGTTCGTGACTCAAATTTATGCTAAATAGTTGGGAATCAGGAACAGATTAGCTTTGCAAGTCAGGTCACCCTAATTTATTGTAGCACTTTATTTCAAATTTATTATAGTGCTTTATTTTTTGGTTTCAAAGCAGCTTAATAAACAGAAAAATAACTGAATCAGTGATGCAATCTATCAAATACGTGACGCATCAAATTCTGCTAAAAAGTAGCTCTAAAATGACAATACTGTAATTTATTCAGTTTAATTTAGTTCAAGTTTTGTTCTCATCTGATAGTATCAGTGTAGTCAAATCAATAATATTATTGAATATTATTTTGAATATTATTTAAAATATTATTTTAAACACAGACTAGCGAAAGGCGACAGTGGCAAGGAATCCAGGCTCCATCAGGGGACAGAAATGGATGACCCAAATGAATAATGAGGTGATCTCATATATTAAATACTGTGTGCCTTCCATATTGTATATTAGAGTTGTGGTTAGCTGCAAAGTAACATTTGAATCAATCATATATGAATTTCAGGCAATGATTTCCATCCAAAAAAGAAAGTAGGTCAAAAGAGGAGCAGCAGTAGAGCGATCTGCTATTAAGTTTCTTGCTTACAGGCAGATTGGTAATGCAGCAATATCTGGATCTTGGTCTTTGTGGTAGCAGCGAGCGCAGGCAGCAAATGTGTCCTTCTCTTATCTCTCCCTCAGTCAGCAGGGCCGTTGGGCCCTTCATGGTATTTTTTTCCTGGTGTGATGAACATCTCCTCCCCTGCAGATGGGGCTTGCGATGAAAAATGTATGGAGCTTAGAGATCGTGCTGGCAGAGCTGAGGTTGCCTCAGCTGGACCTTCTGCATCACATCCACTAATTTCACAGCCTTGTCCAGTTTATTTGAGGGCCAGTCTGCTCTGTTAGGTGCCAGGCCCTACACATGGACACACACATACTGTACACACACAGAGCTCACTGGAGGTTAAGAATTAATCAAAACTAACTTTAGCTGGACAATAACTTTATTCTAGAGCTGTGGTAAAGCCTAAACAATCTGTTATGGTAATTTCTATTAACACTGTAAAGCTGCTTTGAAACAATCCATATTGTTAAAAGCGCTTTATAAATGAAGTTGACTTGACTTGACCTTGTTATCCACAAGCATGGAAAGATAACTACCATTGCCTGTTTTCCATTTGATTGCTGTCATGCTAGCGTGCAAGTACATAAAGAACACGTTTTTTTAAAGAGTCCTTACAATGTCCACATATTGCTACAGTCTAAGAATTTTTTCCAGATCAGAAAAATGTTGTCTAAACAACAGCAGCATTTTTTTAAATTATATTAGATAGATGGATAGATAGCGTTTTAAGTTTTTCCTCAGTCAAAATGTCCTTGTATAGACTGAAAAAATTAACAGTCTGGGGCAATTGTCCAGAGCCTTAAATTGATCAATGTAGAGTTTTACGTTTTTTGTTGTTCTGTGATGCACTTAGTAAATTGCAGCAGATAGTCGTGAAAAGAAAGGGTCAAAAGAAGAGTGTCATTGCAGGTGGAAAGCACTGAGAGAAAAAGATGCAGAAAGATGTGGTGCTGAGAAAAAAAAACTTAAAGAAAGTAAAGAAAGTCTTTAAAACTACCTCAAAAAGGTTTCTTTGACCTTCTTCATAATTGAACTGTGCAGTAGTGCTGTGTAAATGCATCCATACTCCTTAATGTATAAATTTAAATGAAAAACCATTATAGGGGCACTTTAATGCCTGAACATTCCTTCAGGTCATTACTGTTTTGTAAGTGCTGCTCTTCACTCTGGCACACGCACCACAACAGACTATATACTTAATTAAATCACAGCCTTTGGTTTATTCATGACACAAAGCTATTTCACTAATTTAGATTCATTTCGATTAATTGTTCAGCCACATTTTTTAAATTTGAATTTAATTAGCTTTTTATCAACTATAATGAACCACTTTTGGGAAACCCTGCTGTAGTGCATTTGTACTTTTTGTTTGAGAATTAACAGGTAAAAGAAAAGAATACAAATCGGCAAACATAACTTTCTGATTCCAATACACACATACAGTGAAACACCCACATGCATATACACGCACAAAGACACACAAAGTGAATTGTCACTGTCATCAGTGAAGCTTGTTGGTGAGGGAGAGAAATTCTCCCGCACATTGTAGGCAGCTGTCAGCACATATCAATTTCTCTCTCATCCCTTGTTGACCCTCATTAGAAGCGCTCTGTTTATGTCATTATCTGCCAATCTGACGGGAACTGACACCCTTGACTGCTGACATTAGACACTATGCTTTGTGCATGTGTGCATGTATTTGAGCTTTAGGAGGGGGAACATGAATGTCTGCAAGTACGCATTACTATTTCTGTATCCTGCGGTTTGTGTCAGTTTGTGAGTAATAGGTGTCTGTATTTCTGAATGAGTGTGTGCTCATGGGCATGTATTTTCGTGCCCATGTGCATGTGTGATAGAAATGGTGTCAGTGTTGGCAGTCTATAAAGAGTGAAATTTCTCAGGTTTAAATAGGAAAGTAGAGACTTTTAGTTGGGCTCTGGAAGATCCTTCTGAGCGAGAGAAGGAGAAAAAGATAATCCTCTTGAAAAGACAAGCTTAGAGCAACATGAATTTCCTTGCTGGTTGGTATGCTACTGGTTTGAAAGTAATTTCCGAAATGTCTGTCTGTCTGTCATTCTGTTGTTCTATCTATGGTTGTCTATTGTTGTACTTATCATTCTGCCATTATATCTATCGTTTTGTCGTTTAATCTATAGTTCTATCTAACTATTTTTGTATTTTTCTGTAAGTCTGCCTATCACTCATTCTGTCTGTCTAGTTTGTCTGTATGTCATTTTAGCTATCTTTTGTTCTTAATGTTATTCTATTGTCCTCTCAAAAACACAATATATGTTTTTTGTACTATATGTAATCTACTATTATCATCTACTGTTATTATGTACCTTTTATGTTACTTGGGGTGAAAATAACAACTGCCCCAATATACAATCAACAAGCTGTCAAAGACCTTAGAGTTTTCATATCCTTCGACTTTTGGTGTTTGAACATATTTTTTTATTGTGAAAGTAAAAATAAGAGCATCTAATTAACATGTTTGTGTGTGTTTTATAATGTCAACAAGAAATTGAGTAAAATGCCTGTTGTGTTCTGAACCCAAACTGCTGTAAATCTTTTTATAATTATTTTGTTTTGTCTGATGACATCCAGAGGGATGCCAAATCAAAACAGATATAAAAGATGGCAGAATTCTTGATTTCTAAACAGTATTTGTACATGTGCATCTCTCTATTCTGATTGTAAAATATGTTCCTACCACATGTTGAAAGCTACACCCTGGTTGTGCATTACAGATTACAGAACACAAATCCTTCCACACCACCCTTGATCTGTCACACTTCTTCTCTCCGCATGACCCACCAGAACCACAGAGGAAGCCCTGCATTGCCATTTAATTAACATAGCTTTTGGCTCAGCAATAACAGGCGGCAGAAATGCATAAGGGGATCTGGAGTGAATGTGTCATAGCTGATTAAAGGGAACGAGAGGAGGGACAGGCAGAACACAAAGGTCTCACCAGAGACCTCCCTCCTCACAGGACCTGAAAGAGGACAATGAATCATAGGCATGAGCAACATGTCTTTGTCCTTTGAAAAATGATGTTCATACGTACCATTTACATACTGTTCTTCTGCCCATATTCTAGGTTTAATGACCAGTAAATGGAGACCAAATGATTTGAAATCGCTGATTTATTTATATGATTATTTTGGAGTCGCTAGACATCAGCTCTTTTAATGATGCTGTATGAGATAAGATAAGTTAAATACGGAATACTGATACCATGTTTTGTGCAGCAGACTTTAGTGAAGGACATGAACAGTCGGGAATTGTATCTGCAAATGTATTCTCTTGATAGTGGACTGGATTTTTGTGTACACAAAAGCTAGTTTGAATCTTATCTCTGCGCTACTCTTGCTGTGGCACATCTTTTTTGTGAGCTTTCCCCATTGAAGCTTGTTTTTGTCCTTCTGCAGCACCTTGGATGATGAGGGGACGACCCTGCGACAACAGAAGCTGGAGAGACAGGTGAGTCTTCCTTTGGTTTATTTTTAGCACTGTGGACAGAAGGCTCTGCTCAAAGGAAATGAGATCAATTGAAAAGAATGAGCAAAAGAAAAAACAGGCAAAAGTTGAACAATGAGAGAGAAATTCATTGAGGAATCACATCACATATTCTCAAGACGGTTTAAAGAAAATGCCTTTGATAAGATTCCATATGCCATCCCTCCCTTTATATTACATCATGTGCTGTTACTTCAGTAGACTTGCCCCAGATAGCTTTGAAACATTTGCCAAGATTGTTATTCTTACAGTTAGCAAGAGTTAATTAGTTCATTGTGGTTTGTATTCTGATAATCTGATAATCCTTTGTTATTAAGCACACTGGATTCTTTGGAGAACAGGTGGGTTCCCTGGAAAGCTTCACAAAGTTTTTGGACAGTACAAGTTAATTAATCATAAATGTTATTCTTTGCCACAAGCATATTTGCCACACATTTGTTCGGAAATGATTTTCAGACAAAATGTGGCATAAGGCATAATTTTTATTCAAGATGAATGTATTTTGAAGTCTTAACTTCAGTGTCACATAATCCTTCATAAATAGATCCGTCACAATATAAAAGTCTCACTCTCACTTTTGGTCAATTTAATGTTTCCTTGTTAAATGTTACTGGTCCCAAATTTTTAAATGGTAGCATATACACTCACCTAAAGGATTATTAGGAACACCATATTAATACTGTGACCCCCTTTCGCCTTCAGAACTGCCTTAATTCTACGTGGCATTGATTCAACAAGGTGCTGAAAGCATTCTTTAGAAATGTTGGCCCATATTGATAGGATAGCATCTTGCAGTTGATGGAGATTTGTGGGATGCACATCCAGGGCTCGAAGCTCCCGTTCCACCACATCCCAAATATGTTCTAATGGGTTGAGATCTGGTGACTGTGGGGGCCATTTTAGTACAGTGAACTCATTGTCATGTTCAAGAAACCAATTTGAAACGATTCGAGCTTTGTGACATGATGCATTATCCTGCTGGAAGTAGCCATCAGAGGATGGGTACATGGTGGCCATAAAGGGATGGACATGGTCAGAAACAATGCTCAGGTAGGCCGTGGCATTCAAACGATGCCCAATTGGCACTAAGGGGCCTAAAGTGTGCCAAGAAAACATCCTCTACACCATTACACCACCACCAGCAGCTTTCACAGTGGTAACAAGGCATGATGGATCCATGTTCTCATTCTGTTTACGCCAAATTCTGACTCTACCATCTGAATGTCTCAACAGAAATCGAGACTCATCAGACCCAGGCAACATTTTCCAGTCTTCAACTGTCCAATTTTGGTGAACTCTTGCAAATTGTAGCCTATTTTTCCTATTTGTAGTGGAGATGAGTGGTACCCGGTGGGGTCTTCTGCTGTTGTAGCCCATCCGCCTCAAGGTTGTGCGTGTTGTGGCTTCACAAATGCTTTGCTGCATACCTCGGTTGTAACGAGTGGTTATTTCAGTCAAAGTTGCTCTTCTATCAGCTTGAATCAGTCGGCCCATTCTCCTCTGACCTCTAGCATCAAGAAGGCATTTTCGCCCACAGGTCTGCCGCATACTGGATGTTTTTCCCTTTTCACACCATTCTTTGTAAACCCTAGAAATGGTTGTGCGTGAAAATCCCAGTAACTGAGCAGATTGTGAAATACTCAGACCGGCCCGTTTGGCACCAACAACCATGCCACGCTCAAAATTGCTTAAATCACCTTTCTTTCCCATTCTGGCATTCAGTTTGGAGTTCAGGAGATTGTCTTGACCAGGACCACACCCCTAAATGTATTGAAGCAACTGCCATGTGATTGGTTGATTAGATAATTGCATTAATGAGAAATTGAACAGGTGTTCCTAATAATCCTTTAGGTGAGTGTATATTAAAATTAAATAAAAACATCCTTAAAGGCCATTTTTACTACAGTCTGTTGCTACCCATTTTACAGGAATTGAATTTCATAATTTAACATAATTATCATGAGATGTAGTTCATAATTCAACATAATTTAACAACTTGTGACTGTTACCATTATGTTCTGTTAGTGTCATTATCATGGACTTTGAGTTTGTTTTCATTCTCATCATGTGTTCCTTTGTTCAGTTTTCCTGCTCCTCATTTGTGTTCTTGGTTTCAGCTGTGTTCTATTAATTAAACTCATTTGTGTTTTCTACTGTATATAAGTTTATCCCTCACATTTATTCTCTGTTTGGTCTACGTTACATTTAGTGTGTGTTGCCCTGCCTGTCTGAGTATTATTTGTATTACCCTCATTAAACTCTCATAAATCTTCTTCTTCGTCTGCCTTCCTGCAACCACCCGCGACAGTGACATGCAGTGAAATGTTTGCAACTAGCAGTATTGAAATCAGGGTTATTCATACAGATTTAGTGGGTTTACTCTAAAATCCAGACAGCTATAGAAAGATTCAGTGAAGCATTCCCAGAGTATCAGAACTACAGAGCTGGGACAGGTTTAGGGTGTTAGAGGAGACAGAAAGTGCATCCGCCTCAACCTTAATGGCTTTTTTTCCAGAGAAACCTACAGCTCAGAATTCTTAGTCTGTCTAAGTCCTTGCTCTCTTCAGCTGTCCAAAATATCTAGAGGTGGACTGTAGATGGGAGATAGGATTTTAATGAGCCGCGAATATTAGGAGAGCAAGCCTCCATATTCCGTGCAGTGAGGGAGTTTGGTGGTTATCTCCTCGAGGGTACTTTGCATCAGTTTGTCTGCTATTGTGCTGTAAACACCAGTGGTTCCTGCAGCTGGATAGGGAGACAAGCATAATTTCGACTCAAGCCAATAGGTTTAGCCCACAGCACTCAGTTGCTCTTTAATGAACCTCCTACTCTCATCACAAGACCATGAGACCAAATTACCATGTTTATTGCCTGTCTGCTTTACATAATAACCTTGAAGGAGCCCAGCCTGAAATTCTTGAGCATCACCTTAGCCAACCTCTTTGTGCTCTCTATAGCTTCAGGAGTCTTTGACCACTGCGTTTCAATTAATTTTAAGGTGCTGTGTGAGCACATATTCCGAGCGATCTCTTTCAATGATACTGAAAATGCATATTTGGCACCACATCAGTTCTGAGAACAGAGGAGAGCACAGACGGTGAATGTGTTTAGGCAATGTGAATGCAGATAAACAACTTTTTATTGGAACATCAATATGGAGATCTGTGCGCGCTGTGCAAAGGCATGTTTCCCCAAGCAACAAGGTACCGCCAATAGAACAAGCTTTGTATAGAAACCCCTGAGGGAGACGCAATCTTACAGGAACACAAAGCATTATTAAAAACGAATGAATTCATTGTGTCTCTATGTGAGGATGACACATTTTAGAGCTTAACACTGACGACACCAAACAAAGAACTGAATAAACACAGGACTTAAATACACAGAGGTACCAATGAGTAAATTAATTGGACAACAGGTGAACTGAGTCATTAATCAAGGGAACGCACTGGCACACACTAGGAAACTGGGTCACACATGCAAGCAGGCCCTGGGAAAATTCATCATTAACAGTAAAAAATATAATTAATATAATATAGTGCATATATTTATCAAAATGCACCTCTAGAGTTTTTTTTCTTGTTGAATAACGAGCTCTAGACATTGAATGGCTTTCCTGAAGTAAATGCAACTTTACGTGACATTGTTCACAAGCTGTTTTATTGACATCTTTCCACGGTTGAAACACTGATTGAGCGATTAGATGAGACATGATACATTGTTAGTTGTACAGTTTCTTTTAAAATACCTTCTGATGCTCATTCATGTTCATTTCTTGAAAGAACTAGTAAATAGCTAGATATGATCGTTCACTCGCGCTCAACGCTGCTGATTGAACTGAGGCACAACAGTGATCTGTCACACCACATTAAAGAGTGCCAAAACCACATTTATTGTTTACATTTCGTGCTAAAATTAAAAGAATGAGAAAGCTGAACAAAACTACAAAACACAAAGCGAATTGTGAATATTGGTAGGCACTTTACAACTAATATTTAGTGAAGTATAATGCTTTTTTCCACACAGCAGAAAACAGCACAGACTATAAAACTATTTTGGAATTTAAGAATCAATATTGGTTAATCAAAATGAAGATTTATTCATTAGCTCTAATAAAATGTAAGAAGAGGCTTTTTTATTTATGGATTTTTATAGCAGCTAATGGCATATTTCTGCCTGCATAATCTGTGATAAAAGGTTCCTTTCTCATTTACACACCACCCACTAGCACCGGGGAGGGTGTCTTTTCTGCCTGGACAGACCTGGTCTCAAGCCCACTATTCGCACATGGATTCCTTTAATGTTTAATAGACTCCAGCGCTGGGATCTCCCAAGAACTCTTGGCTATCTTTACATAATGTCAGGTTGCTGCGAAATTGAATAATGTTGTGTGGTGAAACCCATGCTGAGTTGAACATGCAGTCATGTGTGAAGAGAAAACGTGTTGTACTGGCTCTATAGCTCTAGGACTAAAGAGACACATTCCCTGCACTCCAAGTTATTCTTTTTGTGGCTTTGTTCCGTTGTTTTCAAAAGTTTCCAGATTTGAAGATGTGTTGCACTTCTTTTCTTTTAAATTAAGTTAAAAATGTCATGAACAGAGAATGAATGTGAGGGATCAACTTATATAGCAAACACAAACTAGGATAATTAATAGAACACAGCTGAAACCAATTAACTAATAATGACGGTAACTATGGAGACAGACGAGTGGCGGGAGTCAGAACAAGGAAACACGTGACAAATAAAAACAAACTGAAAGTCCTTGAACAAAACTAAACAGAATGCCGAAGTCAGTGCTATGAGTCATGGAGCTTCTGTTGAGTGACTGAGAAAGCTCTTTTGTTGCCTTGGCCCTTTTTAGATATATAGTTATAATTAAATGTATATATTGTTTTCATATTAGTTTAATTTTTAATAATTTTGTTTTTCTCTTGGTACTATTTCTGTTCAGGTTTACTATAATTTTATTTTCCTTCATAAGTTATGTATATTATGTATATTCAGATGCTATAATGCAGAATATTAAAGGGTAACTAAACCCCTGGTCAGAGCCTGACTCCACCCACTGGCAATATTTGAAAAATGCTGGAAAAGTGGGCAGAGCCCAGCGGAGGGGGGCGTGCACCTGAGACGCATCTGTCTGTATGGAACTTGCCAACCTCACCAACAACCCCTTACATCACGAACCACCCCAAACATCCAATAGGAAAATTCAACTGCAGTAGCCACCGTTTACCTGAAGAGGGCAGCACTGAGACGTTTTTACACCATGGGCCCTATCTTGCACCCGGCGCAAATGACTTTGTACACTGACGCATGTATCATTCCTATTTTGCACCAGCGCAAAGCGGACTTTTCCCTCCACAGACACACGTCGGTTAACTAAGAAATACACTTGGGCTCCCCGGGGCGGTTCAGCACAAAGAGGAGGCGTGTTCCGGCGCAAACCTTCCCTCATGCTATTTTGCTGTTCTTTAAAACAATTGCGCCACTGACCAGAAAAAAACTAGTCTAAAGTCAATGGCTCGTTGCGCGTACATTCAGATGCTATTTTAAGCGCGCATGCTTGGCCATAATACAGAGTGTGAACAACGCGCATACACTGTACATGATTCTCTCATCTACACAGATGCATTTAACTTTTTGCATATAATACATTATTATATGGAAAAATATTAAAACACGAGGGAAATCATTGTTGTGTCCATGACAATGGGGAAAATTGGCATAAAGCTTACACATATACTCAAATTATTATATGCATGTTTAACCGAAGCTAATTTGGGTGGGTTTGTCCCAACCCTAATGTCACTTGTCTTTCTTTTACGGCCCCTGGCGAGAACATCGATCTCCTCGGCTGTGAACCGATTCTGAAGCGCGCCTGGTAAATGCGCCGTTATAATAGTATTGCGCCATGGAACAAGCGCACCTCGTTCATCATGCTCTTAAAGGGAATGTGATATAAAGCTCTTATTGGTTTGTTTCCCGTTACGCCCAAACCACACCTATGAATAATGAAGCTACTTCAGACCAACCCCTTTTAGATTTGCGCCAGGCGCAAGAGGCATTTATCCCGCCGGGAAAATAGCAACAGCGCCGGGATCCGCCCACAAAGTTACTTGCGCTTTGCGCTTTTACACTTGCGTTTCAGATCATTAAAATAGGGCCCCATATATTGTAGAATTAAAACACTTTATACACAAATGTCAAAAAAGTTACTCGAATCAATGAACAGTACTAATAAAGCCCCATTCTTACAGATCATTAACTAAAAAAAGTTGGTTTAGGGTTTAGTTACCCTTTAAAGGGATCATGAATTGAGAAATCAAATTGTCCTTGATCTTTTGACATGTATGAGGTCATTGTACTATAAAAACATCCTGAAAGTTTCAGAACTCAAAAGTTCCTCATTAGTCAAAAAACAGCTTTTACTGAAACCAAGATCTGAAAACAATTAGTTTTTTCACTTTGGTCACATTATGACGCAATAGTGCGACGAAAAACCGCCCCGGGAAATGAAAACTACAGGTTATTTTTTATGATAAGCGTTTATTTTTGAATGTGATTGTTGGTACATTTTACTAGTATTTACCATACTTTCAATATACAAATTTAAATAGGAAAAATATCCAATATGAAAATTATTTTCAAATAAAATAATTTTCCTTATAAAAAACAAGATTTGGTCCTCAAGGTACACCTTGAGAAAAAAAAAAGGGGGGGTGGGGGGTCATATTATCATCCGGCTCGTCTTATATTCGGAACAATATAATTAATTACATAAACGGTCAATATTACGATTATTATTATGATTTTAACTTATCAATTTTTTAGGTTTACAGAAAACACAGCAGATGCATTTCGCATCCGTGCACAGCGGTATCCTTTTGTGAAAGTGAAAGTGAGTTTTTGATATTGAAAGATCTGCATTATTTACGTAGAAAGATTACAACAGAAAAATGCATCCCTGAGGTTAAAACATGCAGTGGATCCGGTCCTCATCTCCAGCTCTATTTTTCCACACACAAAAAAAACTTTTCAGTACATGGAAATAAGCTGAATAAAATTGGCAGAAGTAGAGGCAGGGCTATGTACTATGAAACCCCTTTAATAATACAAATACTTGCTGTAATACTGCAGTAGTTTTAAACAACCTTTTGTTTTTTGGTGGAAAAATTTGAATTAAACAGCTACTACAAGTGGGAGTTCTCTCCGAAATAAATTTAGTTTGTGCCAGTTATTTGTGCTCACATTTCATTTCAATATTTCTTCATGTTTATGCCCCAATACCCCCAATCGGTTCCCGGGCGCCACAGCAAAAATAGCTGCCCACTGCTCCGTGTGTGTGTGTGTGTGTGTGTGTGTGTGTGTGTGTGTGTGTGTGTGTGTGTGTGTGTGTGTGTGTGTGTGTGTGTGTGTGTGTGTGTTCCCTACTCGCTACTCCTAATGTGTGTGGACTAAATTGGATGGGTTATGCAGTGGACAAATTCTAAGTATGGGTTACCATACTTGGCTTTCACATGTCACTTTCACTTTTAGGGAGCAGCCCTAGACGTTACATGTCATTGATTGGTTTCTCTTAAGACTGTGCATCTTTTTAAGTGAATTGTTATTGCAGTTTTTGAACATCATTGTGTTCTTTGATTATATATTGCATTGAGTATCATATAGCACAAGTACTGTAACTAAAATCTCAAAACTGTTTTGACCCATTGTACTGTATTGTGTGTCTGTGAATGTGTGTTTGTAGCGAGCTTTACTGGAACAGAAGCAGAAAAAGAAACGTCAGGAGCCCCTGATGGTGCAGTCTAATCTGGACGGGCGGTCTCGGGTGCGCAGGACCCGGCAGTCGGAGGAACAGGCTCCCCTCGTGGAGAGCTACCTCAGCGGCAACAGCAGCACCATCTACCACGGTACACATAGCCACATAGCAAAAAAACACTTTCATAAAATATCAAATAACCATAGTGCCACAGAGACTCACGGGTCAGGTTCAATCTCGAGGGCCTGAGACGTTATTCCAAGCTGTCTTTACACTGACATGCCAATATCGACCCAAGCTGCTCAAACAGAGCGGCCCACAAAGGCCGGTGATTGAAAATGGGAATGCTTGTTTGCTGATTGTTAGGCAAACAATGCTGCCATTCTTCGCAATGCCAGCGGTACTGGCTTGAGTTACTCTATTGATCTCTGTCCCAGACTGCTCCGTGTTAGATAAATCCTTCCTACTATGTCACTGCAGACCTCAATCATCTATATTAAAACATCTGGTTGGCGTTATGGGTAAGCTCTACACAATGAAATAGCCTATTCTGGAGAAAATGGCAGGGTAACACGAGTAATAAAGAACTGTGATGTGTGTTATAGATCTACATTATAGAGTTTAACAATATCTTTAACAACATCTTATATATTTTGTTTGTTTAAAGCCTTGTGCACCAGTGTTATTTTAGAATTATTTCTAGATTACACAATATTTTTAAATACAATTGGTTGGTAAAAGTTTAGGGTCCAATTCTCACTATTAACTAATTGTTTATTAGCATGCATATTACTAGGATATTGGCTTTTTATTTGTACTTATAAAACACATGTAGAATATGATCATGCCTTATTCTGCATGATCATATTCTACATCCCTTAATCCTATCCAATACCTAATCTTACAACCACCTTACTACCTATTAATAAGCAGTAATTAGGATTTTATTGAGGCAAAAGTTGTAGTTAACACTGTAAACCCTAACGCTCAAAATAATTAATTGGTTTGAGTAGAGCCAACTCAAAGTATACAAATTAGTTCCATTAAATTAACTTTTATGAATATTTAGAACTTTCTTTTTCTATTGAGTCCACAAAAGTGACACATTTTAATTAAGTTGAATTGTTTCATTGTTTTGAGTTTTATAAACTTGTTTCTTTTAATTTAGATAAACTTAAATTTAACTGAAACTGGGCTGGGATTTCTATATCCCAGCATGCTTTGCCATGAAAATGCTAAAATTAAGTGTTATATAATGCTTTTTGTGCCAGATTAATGTTAAGTGGGAGATTTAGTAGTGTTTACTAAACAGTCATTAGGGGGCTACCATTAGGGGGCAGTCATGGCCTAATGGTAACAGAGTTGGACTGGTGACCCAAAGGTTGCTGGTTCGATTCCAGTACCGGCAGGAATATGACTGAGGTGTCCTTGAGCAAGGCACCTAACCCCCAATCGCTCCCCGGGCGCCACTCACGGCTGCCCGCTGCTCCGGGTTTGTGTATCCACGTTTGCAGTGTGTGTGTCTTCACTACTCACTACTCTGCTCCTAATGTGTGTGCACTTACTTGGATGGGTTAAATGCAGAGGTCAAATTCCAAGTATGGGTTACCATTCTTGGCCATCATGTGTCACTTTCACTTTCACTTTAATGTTTTGTTATGCTAGTTTAGAAGAGTTTCTGTTATGTTGGTTTTTTTGGGGGGTTACCATCATAGTGACGAGTGGAGCATGAGCTTGGTTTGAGAGCAGTGTATGTTAAATGTTATACAGTATGTAGCTGTACTCATTCAGCAAGTGCTATGCCATCAAAGCATTGTGTTACCATGTGTGGACCTGCGAGTCAGTCCTAGAGCTCCTCCTGTCCGATTTTAGTTGAAAATCGTGTCCATAGGTGATGTCCAATAGATTTCTTAGGCACGCCGAAAGAACAGCACAGACACAGTGTAATCACTATGGGAAAATCTTAGAGTAAAACTGGGAGTTATGAAAAATATGATACACCGGTGTTTTGCCAAATGAGAAGTTTATCTATGTATCATCTTTTACTCTTTTAATTCATTGTATAACTGTATATCTATTCATATATCTATTTTAATTAATTTTATAACTGTTTTCATTTTCCTTGCTTTTATTTTGTAATTATTTTAATTCCTTTCTGTAAAGCACTTTGAATTACCATAGTGTATGAAATGTGCTATATAAATAAAATTGCCTTGCCTTTCCAATTAGCAATGTAGCATTTATTGAATTAGCTTGTTAAGTTTTATTAGTATTTCTATTTAGTTTCATTTTTAAAACTATATTTTTATTTTTAGTACTTCAACTTTAAAAAAAAATTGTATTTCAGTTAGTTGCCAAGGCAACATTTCTGTTCTAATTTTCATGTACTTTTTTAAGTTTTGGTTTTTCATCTAATGTTTATATTTGATTTTATTTCTGCTTTTTTTTCAATTACTGCAAACTTTTAATAGTTTTAATTTTAGTTCACAGTAACATCACTTCTGTGCACACTGTAAGCAGTCTTTAAATGCCTGTTTTGATATGCCATTGCCTGTGATGAAGTTCTGACCGTGTCAGAAGTTTGTGGTCACATTCCTTCATTTGTTTAATGAAGAACCAGAAGGAGTTTTTCCTTCTTTTTTTACAAGCTGAGGGACTAGGTTGTTTTCAGTTGACATGATGTCACAGATACTGTCGATAGAGTTGAACTTGTACTGAGTCCAAGACATTCCAGTAAATCAGTTGATACTGATCACTTGTACTCTGGGACTATAATAATCCTCACAGGCTTGTGTCGTGTTATGAAAGAGAGGAATGTCTGTTGATAGCGGTTTACAGTATTATGAATAATTTACTATGTTTCCCTCAGTGTTGTGCTGTCTCATCAAAGAGAGAGAGCACCTTTGGCTCTCATCCAGCCTGAGCTTCAGTGAATTGTAAAACTGTAATCGATTATGCTGTGCCTATAATTTCCTTCTTTGTACATATGTGTTTGTCAGCCCTATTTGGATGTTTTAAATGTATTATGCCATCTTTACACTGTAAAGGCAACACAGATGCTGCATCTGAAGTGGCATATATACTGTACCTCAACAAGGTGCATTTGCACATACAATTTTGCTGCTCAAAGGGGCATCAATGCAGAAGTAATGTTATTGCATAAAATGATGACTAAAAATATGAAATTTGTAGGCAAATTGATTCAAATGTTTTAATAGCAATTGAAGGCATAGTTTTGTTGTATTCCAAGAAAGCTAAATAACAGGTCTTTGTGTAATTATTAGGCTAGGTTATTTGTGTGGAGGACACTCATTTCATGGAAAATGCTAACACAATATGATCATTTGTAATGGAATGATAAAATATTCTTTTAGTATTAATTAATCAGCTTTCTAATACTTTATAATCTTACATGTGTAAAAATCCTGCCCTTAACCAGCGTTTGCCTCAATATTTGTTTGCATGATTTTATTTTACCCGTTAAGCTTTGATAATGATTACCTGTAAATTACATGTATATTTTGAAATGACTGCAAAAACATTTGAGGGTTTCGTTGTCACAGAAGCAAAGCAGCATCAGAGCTATTTAGGGACTTGGGTGGGTCAAAGCTGCATATTTTTGCGTCTTTACATAATTTCATGCAGACAAGTGAAGCCTGAGCAGTGAAGAGTTTTACTTACCTGTGAATTGATGCCTTCTGTCTCTCTAAGCATGAGTCACTATAAATTTCACAAGTCACTACCTTTTTTAAAAATAGCAACATCTTTGTTGTTTCTTTCCATAACTAAACCATTGATCACTCTTATCTCACTCTGTCTGACAGGCTTGTCTTTTAAGCCTTTCAGTGTTAGTGATGTACTCCATCTATCGACAAGCTTCGAACTGACAGTGATATGCACTTTCGTGAGTATTGTCAGCGGGCACAGACTCAGAGGAACCCTTCTCATCCGTTGCTTAAGGAAACCGCTGCAGTTCACAGCCTTGAAGGACAGTTAAAAGGAGCAGGCTGTGAAAAGGAATAACATTTGCCTTAATGCTTTGATTTCACAGTTGGCTCTGACAGCCACTGAATCCCCTTCAATTAAAATTGCGTCCATTGGTGTACGAGTATGGCCCTGTCCCAGATGGCACACTTCATATGCACTTACGCTCTTGTGGACTTACAATGGACACGTGCGCATGTCCGTTAAGTCCATGAGACCGTAGGGTGTCCCATTTGTCATTTTTGCGGTCGATATGCACCCTCAATGCACCCTTTTGCACATGATGCAGGCTTCTTCCCGACAGTCAAACTGGCGGTATGTCATCAAAATTGCAGACTCGTAGGAAGACCGCAAGTGTTTAGTGTGCCTTTTGGGAAATGACCTATGGAGCTAAATCAGTCTCATTAACATTTCACGCAAAAAACATGATGCACACATGCATAGCTAATTTCAAATTCAAAAAATTTCAAAACAAAAAAAAAATTCACAAAAAACAATTCAAGTGCGCAAAATAAAATATATATTTAGAAAATACATTTCACAAATGCAAAACACAGTTCATAGATATACAACTGTGCACAAAAAGTTTTGAATGTTTAAAATTTACGAGTTTATCCATGAATCTGAATGTGCAAATCATCATTTTGAGACTTTCCTGGCAGTGTTCTGCTCCCACCTGGGTCAGTCATACTCTTTAGCCAATCAGATTTATGCTTATCAATGAACCAATTATAATCACGCCAGGGCATGCCTACCTGGATGTTATGTCATCAGCTTCCTATCACAGTTCAAGTCATGGCTAAGCAGAGGTATGTGCAGTCGATCGGTTCTGTCACGCTCGATTGCAGAACACACGATGAAGCAGAAGATTAGGTTCAGAATGTCCTTAATAATCCACAAGAATCAACTCTAATACAGGCAGGCAAACAAACACAACTCGGGCATTAACGAGACCAGGCAAAGAACAATTGAAACACAGGAACTTATATACTGATGATGATAAGGTGAACACAGCTGAACAGAATGACAAATCATATTAGTAACTAAGGGGACTTTCACACTGGCAATTTAGTTCGGAATGGGGCACGGTTCGCATGAAAAATCGCTAATGTGAACGCTGTCATGGGACCCAGGTGCGCACTGGGGTATCGAACTCGAGACTGCCTGAGGAGGTGGTCTGAGTTCGGTTGCTCCCGAACCGTGCTGCGATTCGCGTGTATGTGAAAACAACACGGACTCGGATGCGCACTTGTTCAGGAAGTAAAGTATCCTGCGCATGCGTTTTAGCCGATTATGATGTATTTAGTTAAATAAAACACACGTAAGGGATGAAGATTTACCCTGGATACGAGCAAGAGTGAGTCTGCAGTGTATTTGCGCATAGTGCGTGCAATCAGGGCAACAAATTAATGGAAATCCACTGTCTCCTCAAAAGAGTCCATTTGCAAGCAGCGGAAAGACAGATTATGTGAAACACACACACAGTTAACCTGCGTTGTTTACTCAGCTATGAATAATAGCACCAAATTAATAAAAAAACACAATATATTGACCCACGTCGTGTTTTCTATCATGCGCCGTGCACGTTTGCAGTGACGTAAGATGCACGCAAATGCACCAGAGTTCGATAGAATCAAGTTGAGTGTGAAACCAGACCAACGCTGCGGGGGGCGCCGGGAACAATCGCGCCCGGGCTCGGACCGCAGCAAACGAGCCCAGTGTAAAAGCCCCCTAAGACGACAAACGAGTGGTGGGAACAGAACAAAGGAAAACAGAAACCAAAGAATATGCATACCATACAATGTTAAGATTTTAGATTCATAAACTCCATAGAAAGCATAACAATGTTTTGACTGATGAGACATGAGAAATTTTTTTTGTGAATAGACGATTAAGAAAATATAATGTTTTGGGATATTTTTCACGCTGTCTCTTGATGTTTTATTTAATGAAGATAGGAAAGAGCGGTCACAGCAGTGTGTTTGTACCTGCATGTCACATCCTGTCTACCGCACATTCAACTGATGATGATAATGTATGTAATGATGTGCATACATTGGAGACCATTTACATTTCATTTATGTTTTGTTTTAAGCTACATATATATGTAGTTTTATTGTTTGAAATTTCTGAGACAGATGATGTATAAAGTTGCAGACAACCAGTACCGTGACCTTACCATTCCTAATGCAATTTAATAGTCATGTTGCAAGCCATTCATTTTGACAGTAGTTTTAACAAGAGGTTGAAAGTCATGCATTGTTACTGTATTCATTTGTATTTTGCTGACTATGTACACGCTCAAGGAATAAAGCCCTGCATTATTAAATGTTCTTTTAAATTATTAAATGTTCCTTTGTAAAAAGACATTTGTTACATAAGTTTTAATTTGAACATTTCTGAATCCTTTGTGAATAAAATCTATGTAAAATCACTTGGCCATGATTAATTGTATTGTTCCTGCTACATACGAAGATCATGAACTGACAGTCTCAAGTATGAAGGAGCACAACATTTAGTACAGTGAAATATATGTCTTTTCCATAGTTATGAGATTGTCTGACTAACAGTTTGAAGCTGGGCTATAAATTCTTCAGTCAAATGCCATTCTACTGGGTAACCATAATTTCATTCCATTCCATCTTCTTTTCTTTTAAAGTAGAAACATGTTTATGGCCAAATGATAAATATAAGTGCAATACATCAGGTGAAAAGTTAACAAATTAAATGTGTTAAATCCAGTCATCACTGGACCGCTCTCTTTCTCTGTCAGGACATATCAGATTTGGTCTTATATTTAAATCAGTAAACACCTAGTACAAGAGATGCAGACAGAGGAAGAGCAGGAAACAGGAGATTAAGTGATGGTAAAATAATTGAATGGAGTTTACAGAATAATCTTAGTTGCATGTTCTTATTTGCATCTCGATGATCAGTATGCCTTTGTCTGATCAGCATAAAAACTGATTTTTTTACCAGGCAAAGTAAAATGAATGCTTCACAACATTCTCCTGTGACATAAAAAATTCTGAGATGACAATACAGCACAGAACATTAGTAAATGAATATTAAATATAATAAGACACTAATACATAAAGATGAAGTATAAAAGAGAATAAAGAAACAACATGAACAACATGAAAGATGTTTGTGACTGCTATCCAGATGTGACGGCAAAGGTGTTCAATCCTGAAAATATGCAAGGAAACAATAACAATTTAGCACTGCATACTGTTGCACAAATAGCTTGTACGAATATCGTCATCACTAAACATTTAGTGCTCATAAAAATAGGTCTATTCACCATTTAGTCCAGCGTCAGCACTAAGAGTGAGCTAGGGTGGGCATTGGCCACCAAGATGACTGTTTTGCTCACCCTATAGCATTTGAGTGATTTTAGGTGAGGGAGCTTTGCACTAAAATACAACAAAAATGCATAATTTCCTCTTTATTTTGGACAAAGTATGGGACATCTCGGAGATCTGATTCCTACAGCAGTTGCTTACATCTGTTAAACGCTTTAACTGATCTCTAACTTTCTAACAAAGAAATTGACTTATCAACTCCACATACCTCTGCTTAGCCCAGCCATAACTTGAACTGTGGTCAAAAGCTGATGACTTAACATCCAGGTACCCATGCCCTCACATGATTGTGATTGGTCGATTGATAAGCTTCAATCTGATTGGCTAAAGAGTACGACTAACCCAGGTGGGAGGAGAGCGCTGCCAGGAAAGTCTCAAAAATACACACACACACACACACACAAATCCACGGCGATTCACATGCGAATGACGATTTGCACATTCAGATTCAAGGATAAACTCATACATTTTAATCACTTAGAACTTTTTGTGCACAGTTGTATATCTATGAATTGTGTTTTGCATTTGGGAAATGTATTTTATGAATATATAATTTTATTTTGGCCCACGTGAATTGCTTTTTGTGAAAAATATGTTAGGTTTCATGCGTGTGAAACTGTGCTACGCATGTGTGCTTAATGTTTTTTGCGTGAAATAATAATGAGACTGATCTATCTCCATATCTGAGAGCAGTGGGATATAGCTTTTTTTTGTGCTTGCAGCCATCTCCTGTTTGTACGCTGAATACGTAAGCTTAGTTTTTGCTTTGTCTTTGCTAACTCTCTTTCCTCTCATTCATTTTAACACTTTTCTTTATTTCCTCCCTTTTTTGTATTCTCTCACACTATCTTCTCTGCTCCTGCTGGCTCCTCCTGCACCTCCTCGTTTAGTACAAGAAGCTGAACAGGAAGAAGTTAAAGCCATAGCAGAGGTTCAGGCCCCTCGCTCGGCTAAAAAAACCAAGCCGCCTACCTCCACTCCTCAGACTGGCAGCGCCAAGAAGGAGAAAAAGGGCAAGCACAAAGGTCAGCTGAGCAGCCTACTAACCGTCAGGCCCAGCATGTGCACGAAAATCTGTGTGTGTGTGCACTTGTGTCTGAGTGTGTGAAGGACATTTGTGTCATCCAGTGAATCAATTTGTGTCATGATCAGCATTACCTGCACTGTACAGAAGTAAGAAAAATTGATTGAGGACGATCACATGCATCATGAAAGCATTATTTGCTCCATATGAATGTACACTACCATTCAAAAGTTTTAGGCCAGTAAGATTATTTTTTTTAATAGAAATACTTTTATTCAGCAAATATGCATTAAATTGATCAAAAGTGACAGTAAAGGCATTTATAATGTTACAAAAAAAATCAGCTTCAAATAAATGCTGTTCTTTTGAACTTTTTATCAATTCACTAGTTCGCCTGCCCATTCAGCCATAAAGGTTAATAGTAAACTAACTTGGCTTGCTGTCCTTGGAGGAGGCTCGAACCCGAGGCTCTGCTTGAGCTCCGAGTTAACGCCCCCAATTGAATTTTTTAAATTGTAATAATGTTATCGTTTTTACTGTATTTGTGATCAAATAAATAATTTGTTGAGCATACAAGACTTCTTTAAAAAAAGACTTACGGACCCCAAACACCTAAACAGTATTAATGTATTAAAAATAATTTTTTTTGTGGTTTTCACATCAATTTCAACACTGCCCTTTTGCCATGCACGTAACGGTTTTGTGTTTCTTACCCTTTGTCTCTTGGCGTGAAATAGCAATGCCAGTTAGTATTTCTATTGTTTTGAGCTCTCCTGCTGAATTCTTACACTGTTACCCTTTTTCCAGCAAGGCAGAGCTGGTGCTGGTTCGGAGCCAGAGCCTAGTTTCAAATCGGTTCTTCGTTTTTCGACCACCAAAGCACCAGCTCCGAACCAGTAAAAGTGGTTCTTAAGTAGCACCAAATCATTGCTGGTCTAGAAGTAAGAACCGCTTACGTTAGCGGCTGGGGGCGGGGTTACCGTGACCAACAAGACAAACAGAAACTTGTGACCGCCATTTTTTAAATAGCAGCTAAGCAGCTCGATTGTAATCTCCGTTAATGCAAGTTACGGCGATCTGCACGAACGTGCTGGATTCGCCGTGTTTGGATACCGATGTAGGTTTGCAAAGCCATAAGCATAAATAGTAATGCAACGATCGCCATTGTTGATGGAAGGCTTGTTCGAGATGCATACATACAGTGATGTATACAGTGATGTAAGATCTGGCTCTGTGATGGCTCTCTAGCCTGTGGAAAGGTTCTTTGAAAGCTCGTCAGTTGAAACAACTCCGAACCGGCACTAGCTCTAGCTCTGAACCAGCACCTGGTTCTTGTTGGTGGAAAAGGGGTATGTGACGTCGACCTTAATGACCTTAACAGTACTGCTTTTTTGTCATCGTTTTCTCACTCTCATGTTGTTCCAAACCTGTATGACTTTTCCTTCTGTAAAACAAAAAAGATGTTCCCTTTCGAAAGGGAACTCACACTGCTTCAGAACGCTATGGGGAACGCCTCCGCGTGAACCGGTGTCTGAAACACTTATCTAATCACGGCAATCATATTGGCCGGCGACCGCCTATGACATCATCACTAGTGCGACCCGGAGGTATATAACGGGAGCCTAGAGAACATGTCAACAGCTTTTTTGTCTTCAGGGACTGTTTTGTTTGAATGATTCAACCTGAAAACTTCAAAATGGTCTTTTACATGGCTTGTGAAAAACACTTCAGGAAGTGTGTGCATCCGTGTCTAAGATATTGATACTTGATGACACACAACTTGTGTTTATTGTTTGGGCTCAGAGCATGCACGATCAGTTCCTGAGGGATCTGCTTGTGCCACTGTGAGTTTTTTCCCTTGAGAAAACTGTTGTCTGCTCTATTCTGGAGGGAAGAGGGACAGACATCTGTACCAGGCGATTCAGGTCCCACTCGTGCTGAGGCAGAGTAGATACTGGAATCATGGGGTTTTTCAGAGGGAGCTCACTGAGGAGGTTGAGAGAGTTGTTAATCTCTCACGCCATTCAGAGATTCGCGAGATTTAGCTGCAGGATGAGGATGTGTTGTCACTAACATCCTCTGATCCAGCAGCGAGTGCTCTGTTGCGTATAAAAAAAACTGCCCAAGAGAGCAGGAGATAGCTGATGAGGGTGAAGAGGATATACAACCCAAACCCTCACAGCCACCCTGCACCGCGTATGTTGAGTGTTATGGAACGCACTTCAACAAGGCTTCTGCTGTTGTTGGAGTGCGTGAGGGAAGAGACCGCTCGTGACAGACTTGACGAATGGTTTCTTTCCAGCCATAAAGCTCCAGCTCTCGTGAGCCTTTCATTCCTGCCGGATCTACACAATGGGATTGGAAAGGCATGACAGAACCCATATTCAGCACGCATTCATCGCCATCAGCGAACTACATTGATGTTGAGGGGATGCACGAACACGGGTATGTGTCGATGCCCCAATTGACGAGATGTTTGCAAACTATCTCACGACTGGAGAGTCATCAACGCTAAGTGCTCCGGCCCTGCCTCTTAAGGCACTAAAATATGATTAGTTTTTAGTAAGGTTGAATAATAGGCCACGGTTCCCTGTTATGAAGTATTAAGGGGGTGTTAACCCCCTGGAAACGGCTATCGCGCCGGCGCGATAGTCTCGGTTTTTTTCTTATCGGTGCAAAAGAAACTCAAATAACTCCGTTGATTTTTGTCATACAGGCAAGTGTTATACATAATTAAAAACTGTTAAATGTCTTCTTTTTTTGTGTACACTAATAATAAAAACAAAAAGTTGTGTTTTTCGTAAAATAAAGAACAAAAACATGATGCACGTTCTGTCTTCTCTCTCAATGTGAAGTTCATTCTGAATCGCGACAGAAAATGATCTTTAACTCAGCCAATACTTGCCACCCACACATGAAAGTAATGTCTTTACAAAGCTTGAAGTCTCCTTTTTTAAATGAAGTAAATCATATTAAAAAAAAAATATTCCCGGTTTAAGAAATCCGTATGAAAGCAACGACATGTACAGTTTCTCCAGCCCAAGCTCATTCATTTTAATTTGACCACAACCCCATGCGCTCGAGCTGTTCTCATTCAAATGATCCACGTGAAGGAACGCAGAGCTGTTAACGCCCTCATCAGCTCGAAACAAAGAATCAGCGACTCCAGTATTTCTCTACTTTTCATCAGTTTGGAAGACTGTTTGCATGTTTGTGCTGTGGATTTACCTTGGATTTACCTCAGAAGAAGACGTTTTGATTATGAGAACAATTTTTAAGGTAAGAGACATAATAGTAAGTGTTTCATTGTTGCATAAACTTTACATTGTAGCTACTAAACTGGTGCCAGCCTGAAATGTTATGAAATGAGATACAAGTATGCTAGTATGAGTGTTTATTGCTGTGATCAAAGCTGAATTTTCAGCATCATTACTCCAGTCTTCAGTGTCACATGATCCTTCAGAAATCAGTATAAAATGATGATGTGATGCTCAAGAAACATTTATGATTAATATCAATGTTGAAAATAGTTGTGTACCTTTTTTTTTTAATTCTTTGATGAACATAAAGTTAAAAACAACAGCATTTATTTGAAATAGAATCTTTTGTAACATTATAAATGTCTTTACTGTCACTTTTTATCAATTTAATTCCTCCTTGATGAATAAAATATTGATCCATTTTATTTATTTCCCCCAAAAAATTAAATAAAAATTCTTACTGACCCCAAAGTTTTGAACGGTAGTGTTTAATGTTACAAAAGATTATTTTTCAGATAAATGCTGTTCTTTTGAACTTTCTATTCATCAAAGAATCCTGAAATAAAAATGTAAATAACTGTTTTCAACATTGATGATAATGAAAAATCATCATATTATACTGATTTCTGAAGGATCATGTGACACTGAAGACTGGAGTAATGATGCTGAAAATTCAGCTTTGATCACATGAATAAATTACACTTTACTATATATTTACATAGAAAACAGCTGATTTATATTGAAATATTATTTAACAATATTACTGGGTTTTTTTTCTAATCAAATAAATGCAGCCTTTGTGAGCATAAGTGACTTCTTTTAAAAACATTAAAAATCATACCGACCCCAAACTTTTGAACGGCAGTGGGTGTGTATATATAAATGTGTGTGTGTGTGTGTGTGTGTGTGTGTGTGTGTGTGTGTGTGTGTGTGTGTGTGTGTGTGTGTGTGTGTGTGTGTGTGTGTGTGTGTGTGTGTGTGTGTGTGTGAGAGTGAAAAATCTAAAATGTATTCCCAGAATCGTGCAGCCCTATAGTTTGTCTTGATATCAACATGTTTACAGGTGTTTATTTATTTATTTTTTAGAAAGGGACCAGATGCCACTGGATGAGTCTTGCTGACTTCAACATTCACATGAGTCTCTGTACATGAACATGGTAAAATGAAAAGTCAAACACCTTGGACATGACAGGTATGTAGGCTACTATGTTTCATGAATGGCACAAAGGTGTGTGACTGTTTAAGTCTTTGTCTTTAGATCAGTGTGTTTACTAATGTGCTTTTTGTCCTTTGTTGTGTATCTTTGGATTATGTTGTGTTGTAAATAAATCCAGACAATCTAAAAGCCATTCTTTTTTTAATTTCTCCTCATTCTTTGTGCAAGGCTCCTCATAATGATCGGGCCTGATAGCACCTAATAGGGCCATTAGGGGAGGGTCTTTGTCTTTCTCAGGTGTAAAATGCATTCATATTAATGAGAGATTCACGCCTCCTCGCTTAAAGGTTTCTCACACAAAACACGACATACACATTTTAAATCAATATATTGTCTTATCTAAATGAGTATGCAGGATGATTTCCACATAGTTTTGGAGCAAATATTCTAGGCTACGTGTTACAATTTTCAAAAGTCTTGTGAAGAAATAATCACTATGGGTTTTATGACCTTATTTCAGTGACATTTGTTTTTTGTTTTTTCACAAACCACGCATAAACATTATTATCTTAAAAATACAAACATGTACATGTTGCTCACATATTACGGTAGCCCCGTTTGTGCTATATAGAGTGAATTTACACCTTTGCCATTAACATGTTTGTAAATAACTGAAAAAAGCACAAATGTCAGAGCATGTCAGAACACCTCCAGGACCCAGAAAACACCTCAGACCCCAGAGGGTTAAATATGGTTTTCATAGGATGGTGAAATTAGGGCCCTAAAGTTCCCTTATATAGGTAGGCTATGCATACCCGTCCCATAGGCCTTCTCTTATGTTAGATTCGTCAGGCTTATATAACGGGTAGTGCCAATCTGTAGTAGTAAACAGGTTGACTTTATGGAAAATTCTCTAGTGAGGCCACCGTTCATCAAAGTACTTAATAGACATTTTTTGTGTGAGATGGCTTCCTCCAGAGGTGGGAGTAAGTCACACATGTGCAAGTCACAAGCAAGTCTCAAGTCTTAACCTTCGAGTCTCAAGCAAGTCCAAGTAAATTTTTTATAAAGGCAAGTCAAGTCAAGTCAAGTCACTGCCTTATGTCAAGCAAGTCAAGTCAAGTCGTAGCTTGGGTCACAAGTCACTGGCAAGTCATACAAACGTTTGACGATTTCACTGAATTTATATATTAAAATAAGTTAAAACTACAGAAGTTGTGGACTATGGTTTTATTTGCAACTTTTTTTTTATACATGCATTTCCACATATAGCTGAGTGGTTACTACAATAAAAATCTAAATGTAACTGAAATTAGGCCAACATTAAAGCATGAAAAAATAAATATGCCTCAAACATTACAGAAGACCATTAAAAGGTATTAAACAATTCACAATTCAAGTATAATTCCTATGCGACCAAAGGCATTCTTCAAACTGGCATCCCCTTAATACAAGTTATATATTTTTAATTATGAAGTTAAAACCGCCAATAGGTGACGCCAAATTACCGTATTAATGTACGAGTCATAGAAGCATTCATTTAACTTATGTTCAAAACGGCAGATTCGTTCTGGAACTAAGCAACTATGTCACTGAATCACAAATACGCATAACTCTTTCTCTGGTTTGTTTGGAACTATTGGCATTGGAGAAATCGAGCAAAAACAGAAAATATTTGGAATATTAGGCTATGTCTAAATGTCACATCACAATATTCACTCTTTGTTTACTGAACTGTTTTATAAAATCATTATCACATTTGCAATCGCGTCAATATTCTGGAAATATTTTTTTAATATCATATGTTATAATTATGAAAATAACTCATACTAGGGCATTTTTTCCACCACATTTTGAATTTTGGGTGCAATATTAATTCTGCTGGCATTTTGATAACATCTTATAAATGTAACCCCTGATAACATCTAACCCTGCTTTAAGAGAAACATAAAACACGACAAAACATTAACAGTTTTCTATGTTGTTTTTGTCATTGGAAAGAACGACATATTTGGCTTTAAAGCATGATTTGAAAAGAAATGTGGCAAATGTTATACAAAACATATGACATCATTAATTATCATTTGAATATTGACAACATTAAGCTACATTTGAAAACATAATTGTGTATAAAGAGGCATGCTGTTTTGATCAATATTCTCTATTTAAAGATAGTCACATTGACTATAACAAACAGGTTAAACAAGCCATAGCTTACTTTTAGACGTTGTGAATGAAGTTCGACTGTTCGAGGATGTGATGGTCGTCCGATATCCCTTGCCAGTTATTATGCGTACAGCAAATCTTCTTGTATGAATATAGTCAATTTCTAGTGTTTATATCCAAAAGAAACGATGCTGGGAGATGTTTTTGTATTTAGCGCGCTCATCGCAATGTATGTTTTTTTCTGGGCTTGTGCAGTGTCACGCAATCGCGCAGAATCTGATGACTGGCGTCAATGGTTCCGTTGCTTTCATTTTGTTCATCAATTGATGTTGCGATGATAAATGTATATCAAGTAATTCTCGAGTCATACAGTTCAAGTCAAGTCAAGTCTCAAGTCATTGGATCTCAAGTCAAAGTCAAGTCGAGTCATTTTCTTAATTTAGTCAAGCAAGTCTCAAGTCCTTAAATTTGCGACTCGAGTCTGACTCGAGTCAAGTCATGTGACTCGAGTCCTCCATCTCTGGCTTCCTCCCTATCGGGAGTTATTCTATTGAGGCCACCGCTCTGTCAAACTCCAGATAGAACTACAAAGTCAAGCATTGGCCCTCTTCGGGCCACCTTGATAGCCACCTTATACTAGAGCAGCAGTTTTCCTCTCACTTTAGAGAGTTGTTGAGATTTATTATTACACTTTGTATTCGTGTGTCGGCCCTCACGGGGCCGCCTCGATTTCTGGCTTAGGCTTAGTAACTAGGAAATTAGTGGCGGTTTGCTAAGCTTTCTCGCCTCAAGCCTCTCAGTATCTGAGTTTAGGTTCCTTAGAGCCCATCAGGATAAATTATTCCTGTAAATCTAGTTGTTCCTAGTACTGGCTTACTCTTACTACAAGAGTCATCTAGCCAAGGCCCGCCTTTTGCCCTAGGGGTAAAAATGCTAGTGGTGTTACAGGGTAGATGGCAGCATAGGCAGCAGGCTATCTTCAAAAAGCCTCCCATGCAGATATCTCATGGACGTTGTCAGGGCTGTTTTTCTCTAGAAAGTAAGAAGCAATATGCTCAGGCCTCCGCCCTTTAGAGCTGAGTATTGTAGCTAGTTTATCCAGCTAGACCTTAAAATTGAAAATATTTTCCGCTGAGCCCCTTGAATAAAATAATTCAAGTCATAAGGTTGAATGTCGTTGGCCACTTATTATGGCCTCCATTTTCTTGGGTTTAGAGTAGAGAATGTAAAACCTGTCTTGTAAAAAATACAAGATAATAGGCCTCGACCCTGATACATTCCTCAGGGTCATGCTGATAGTACTCCCCTTGTTAGGGACTTTATTCACAGTACTTGGCTACAGCTCGTAGTACACAGTACACAGCTCGTATGATATCACCCATCTCCACCCAGGCTCAGGTAGAGACTGATTAGTTACTCCCTCCCACTTGGGATGGTTGAGTATGCTCCCTTAGAGCCGAAGCACTGCCTGGGCTGACGCCCGTGACATTCGATGCTGTAGGCCTTACAGTAGGCCTCCTCGATAATCCGGTAGCGTAAGATTGGACTCCCCTTGGTTTAAAAGGTCGATCGTACTTTTTGCTGAGTACACTGCCGGTTGGCAATGTGAAATAAGTATAACCAGGCCCACAGAGATGTCTGTGAGAGCACCTGACTTCTGTGGCGAGCTCTGCTAACAGTCCAACTTTCAAGTAGTTAGGCCTTGACAGGCCCACTTGAAGGCGGATCCCCAACGAGTTGGATGCTTAGCATTGCAAAGGCAAAACCTTACCCAGAGCCTGGTCAATATTTATCAGGTTTTAAGTATATATTTAAGTATATCTGAGGATCATTCTGTATGAATACTTAGCTCCCTAAGTCTGGTCGGAAGATCGAAGGCCTCCCTGTTAGATCAGCCCTAGAGCTGGAGGCGCTCCCCTATTAGGGTCCCTTTCAGAGTGCCCAGCCTCCACATGGCTTTGAAGCAATGTGTAGATCCAGCATTGGGTAGAGTTACTCCCCTCATTCGCAAGGGTTAGAAAGCGCTATGCTGAGTTCTACTCTCCAGGATGCCCATCTCTATGATCCGGTCTGTGAGCAATGACTGCCAGTATCTGCAGTCCTCCCTATCGGATGCCTCCACAGGTGAGGCAAAATATGTTAGATACTCTGTTTAGGAAACAGACAGGTTGTTGGCAAGACTAGGTCATTAAAATTAGACCAGGTCAGCCTCCCTGGTGGCATGTGGGGTTTACTTCACGTCCCCCTCAGAAAAGGACTGGACGGGACTCCTTTGGACTCCCTGGCCATATTCCCTTAAAGGAACGCCTTCCACGATTGTTGTTGGTTCCAAAGACTTTGAGCAGCCTTGATAGGCCTTCATTGTATTGGGAGGCCTCTTTGAGCTTGGGCAGTGACCATAGGGAATACTGTCACTGACAGCCTGTATGTGACCCGAAGGGGGAGAGTGTTTGGCATTTCAGTGAAACTGACGTTTTTTTGACGTTTTTTGTCAAAGCCATAATTTGGCATGCACTCCCCTCATCATGGCAGCATTGGTAGCTCGTTCCCCATAGCGTTCTGACGCAGTGCGAGTTCCCTTTCGAAAGTGAACATCTGAGGTTACGACTGTAACCTATATGTTCCCTGAGAACAGGAAACGAGACACTGTGTCTTTTCACCATGCCTATGGGATGCCTGCTGAACAGTCCCCTCAGACGATAAGTTGTTGACATGTTCTCCAGCCTCCCCTTATATACTTCCGGGTTACACTAATGATGATGTCATAGGCTGTCGCCGGTCAATAGGAATGCCGTGTTTAGATAAGCGTTTCAGACACCGGTTCACGCGGATGCCTTCCCCATAGCATTCTGACGCAGTGTCTCGTTCCCTGTTCTCAGGGAACATAGGTTACAGTCGTAACCTGAGACGATATTATTGAAAAACTTCTTAGTGTTTTTTTGTCTGTATTTTCTATAGCTGGCAATGTATCCCATTGACTTTCAAAATATGTTCTTCTTCTGTTCCACAGAAGAAAGAAAGCCAAGAAATGATGGAACAGGGTTAATTTGCTTCCTAATTGGAAAAAAAGTAAACATTTAAAAAGAACATCATTCCAGTCAAACAGCAGATACTGTAATTTGCAATCTCTCATGTCGTGTGTTTGCTTAAACTATACCATAGTTATATACAATCTTCTCATGTCTTTATGTTCTCCATACTGTTATTTTTTATTTCCCCCTTATCCAAGGCCATCTCCTTGTGAGGGTGTTGAGTTTTTTTTTACTGCTTTCTCAAATGACAATGACAGCATGGCACACAACGTTAATAAACGTACCCCTGGAGATAGACCAAACCACTGCTCTACTGCCAATCCTTCCTCAAGGAATAACAAAATCCCCTCTAATACTGTTTATACTGTAGGAGCAGCTGCAGTCAGCCTGCCATGACCTACTGCAGCCTTCATCAATACAAGACACAAACATTCATGAAACAGACAAATGCTGTCTCTCTCTAATGCCGTGGATATTAGACACATGGGCTCGATCCAAGAAACGGCAGCAGTAGTGATGCTTTTAGCTCAACTTCAGCATCATTATGACTCATACAAGGCATTTGGTTTTATTTCTGAGGGCGAATGTATTTGTTGCTTTTTATTCACTGAAGGTGTTGCTTTTATTTGAGCAGCTGACATTGCTATAAACAAGCATACAATTCAATAAATGAGTACAGTCGAGTTTAATAGAGTGCTGCAGGAATAATATTTTTGTAGGTCAACCAAGTTAGCACAATGGACAAATCCTATTGGCTTTTGGATTATTTCAGAAAATTAGCTCTGTGACAAACAAAAGTTTAGTATTCTTACACATTTTGTCCATTAAGATAATCCTCACAAATGAACACAACTTTAATGAATTTTGTCACCAAATACAATCTCCAAAAGCTAATGTTAGGCTATAAACAAAAGTTAGGCTTTTGCTCCTTGTCTGAACACTTTCATTTCTTCACCTTTTTCTCTTTTATTACAATTCTGCTAGTCGTCTTCTGAGACTTGCGACAACTAAACCATCATTATGTCCCGGCACTTATGTAACAAACCTCGACACAGGTCACGGTGGTTTATAGGTGACATAACCAACGCAAACAGATCTGTGACTCACAAATGATGATATCAAATCAATCATGCTATTTCTGGACCCCAAGCTTTGAAAGAATAAGCTGATACACATGTCTGTTCATGCTATGAAGGCTATTCTTGATTGATTAAGATACTCTCTGTCTCTCTGGCTCTTTCTTTGATGATTACTCACCTTGTTAAAGAGCCCCATCACAAGTCAATTCAACCTCAATGACAATCATAGTCTAAATGCAATAGTTATTATTGTGCAACCACAGGCACCAATGCCTCTCGGCCATCTTGTCAGAGCTAATTCCCTGACATTGTTTAGCAGATGAATCTCTGAAGAGGGGTCTCTGTTGCTATAATGACTTGATTTGGCCTGCTTGGATGCATGGATGGATGGATAGATAAATGGGAGCTGTGGGCAGTTGCATGTTGCAGTGTTTGACATAGGACAACATGTTCTTCCCCTGATAGTGACTAATTGGATGAAATACAGACCCAAACTGACATAAGAGCATCTATAAATAGATGATTGCAAATTTTTGAAACCCCAGGGGGACTTAAAAGCGTCAGCACATGTTCACTGAGAAGGTTTTATAAGGTTTTTTGAAAGAAGTCTCTAATGCCCACCAAGGCTGCATTGATCAAAAACAGTAATATTTTTAAATATTTTTACAGTTTAAAATGAATTCCTTTATTACAGTGCAGTTTTTGCGTAGTTCTTGTGGTGACAAAGCTGTATATTCAGCAGTCATTACTTCAGTGTCACATGATCCTTTTTCATTTTTGTGATTTTAACATGTAAACAAAATGTTCTGGTGCACTCTGACAAGAAAATAAAGGGAAAAGACAACATTTGCTTAAAGCAACGAAAAACATTTATTGACACTAGGGCTATGTATTAACACATATTTCACAATTCGATTTTAGATTTGATTTCAATTCACAAGCTTGCAATTTGATTCAAGTATTATTATTTTTTTATACAGGTTCTGTACATGGCAAATTTCCTAAAAGAAAAAATCTCTCAATTAATGCTATAAACTATTCAGGGAAGGTCTCGGTTACGTATGTAACCCTCGTTCCCTGAAGGAGGGAACGGAGACGTTACTGACGAAATGGGGGTTTCGCTTAGAAGCCTATCACCTTCGAGTTCCACAAAACGAACCAATGATAAAACAATGCCATGGGTCTGCGGAATTTGATTAGCGCAACTCCGCCCCACCTCATGAGTATAAAAGGAGCTGCGCGTGTAATCTCGCATTATGTTACCTGCTGAAGAGCCGAGATTGAACGTCCGGCTGTTCCAGCGGTACAGTGGTTGTGGCAGGTGGACGTTCCCTTTCAGTCAGTTACTACGAGTTACGTCAGTGACTGAGGAAATGGGGGTCCCTATTTAATCACGCCACAGCGGCTGTCTTCCAGTGCCCTGCGCAAGTCTGAGCTCCCTATCGTGAGACTTGCACTGACGAAGGGCTACACACTGAGGTATCCAGCCCGCAGGGTGTGAAGTTTTAACCTCAGGGGTGGCAAGATGGACTTGCCAAGGGAAAGACACATGCTCAAAGAGACTTACCGTGGAAATACACATGTGGGGGTCGCCCAAGGGGGGAACCATGCACATGGAGGCACCTTGCCTGACACCAGGCCTGCCGCAGCATGCACTCTGGTATCGACATCAACAGTGCTGGAGGAGCCCAGGGCTAGACAGAGAGCTCACCTGAGTAAAATCACACACGTATCCAGTACGTGGAGTGGAATGGCGAAGCAAGCGATTACACAGAGCAGGTCCTAGTTACTGGCAAGTACACGGGAGGACACTGGCTCCACTCTGAGATTGTAGAATCTCGTGAATGTGTTAGGTGTCGCCCAGCCTGCAGCTCTACAGATGTCTGTTAGCGAGGCGCCATGCGCTAGAGCCCAGGAGGAAGCCACACTCCTTGTGGAGTGCGCCTTCACCCCTAGGGGGCATGGCAGGCTTTGAACCTGGTATACCAAGACAATAGCGTCCACTATCGAGTGAGACAGCTTCTGCTTGGAGAGAGCTTTTCCCTTCTGCTGCCATCCATAACAGACAAAGAGCTGGCCTGAGTTCCTGAAATGAAACACTGCGTTCTGCCTACGTAAGCACGAAGGGCGCGTACTGGACAAAGCAGTGCCAAGGCTGGGTCTGCCTCCTCCAGGGGCAGCGCTTGCAGGTTCACCACCTGATCCCTAAAAGGAGATAATATCCAGGCCGGGGTCTCAAGATCATGTGAGAGTTAGCCGGTCCGAATTCCAGGCGCGCTTCGTCAACCGAAAATGCCTGCAGGTCCCCTACCCTCTTGATGGAGGCCAAAGCAACCAGGAGCGCCACCTTCATAGAAAGGTATTTAAGCTTGACTGATTGTAATGCCTTGAAGGGAGCTCTCTGCAGCGCAGATAGTGCCACTGCGAGGTCTCAAGAGGGCATGAGTAGGGGGTGAGGAGGATTTAATCAGCTGAGCCCGTTGCTCGCGGCTACCCGGAAAAGCATGGCAGTCAGTTCTGGATCAGACTAGGGCAATGCTGGCACCCCCGAAGGAGGCAGCACAGCCGAGTCTTCATCTCCAGATGACTCAAGCCCACCTTGTGATGCGGCGATAGACATGACGTCATTTGCTGGGGCGCCAAGTGAAACGCTGGGCCCGCCACAAGACTGGCCTTGCTTCTGAGTTAAATGTTTTATTGACGAATTTCTGGTTGAAGCATTGATTGAGTGATTACATAAGACATATACCTTCAGCCTATTGTACTGTTTCTTTCAAAATACTTTCTGATGTTCAAACATGTTTATTTCGTGCTATAACTAGTAAAGCACAAGAGATGATCGTCGAACTTTGGCACTAGAGCGATCTATCATGACACGTTAAAGAGCAAAAAAAGATCTTGACTCGATTTTTTGCTCATATATGACACAGATCGGATGTGTTCTATGACAGTGTAAACGGAAAAAACGCATGCATTCGGATATTTCGGAATCGGTTTCAGGCCTCGTTCATATGTGGAAATAAATCAGATATGTGCCAATGCGAATGTCATGTAAACAGGCAGATCGGATTTTCTGAGGCATTAGGCTATGTATCCGCGTTTTAATGACGAGAGAAACCCCGACACACATCTGCAAAGGGACGGATGGCCCGACGAAACATTGTGTCGTCGTAGGAGAGGAATGTGGACACACGTTGACACAACTTATCAAAGGTTGGCTTGCTCATTATGCCATAGACCCACTGCTCCTCGTTAAAGCCCGCCACGATCTCATGAAAGGGCGCATCTATAGCACGAATTTTATTTCTCGTGCCATTTATGTCAAAAATAGTTTTTGTGTGCATATGATACGCAGTTTTTGCGTGCATATTATATGCACTTTATGGCGTGTAATACACACGCAGTCCACACCCCTAATCCTACCCAAGGCGTTTACAGTGCGTATCATGCACGCAAAAAATATTTTTGCCGTATTATGGCACGAGAAATATAATTATTGGTATAGATACGCACTTTCATGAGTTCGTGTTGTATGTTCCCACCAGTCCTGAGATCTCTCTCGCACACAATAACTGAAGCAAATGCACAGGCTGCAATGATGGCCCTTTTCGTCCTCCTCCGCCTCAAAATCATGGTGATGTTTGGCGAAATTCACATATATCGCAAAGCTAGCATCAAGCATTTTGCGTTCGTCCATCTGTGCAAGAACCCCCTTTAAGCATGTGCGACGTTTCAGATAGTATGCCAAGTGTAAACACATGAATCGGATATGGGTCACAATTGAAAGAACGCGTAAACAGACGGTCAAAAAAATCAGATATAGGCAACAAATCAGAATTGGGCATCAAGACCTGCAGTGTAAATGAAACCTACAGTAAGTGTATTTTTGACCAAATAAATGTAGCCTTGGCGAGCATAAGAGACTTCTTTTAAAAGCAGTTTTAAAAAATCGTAATTAGATTTGACTTTTGACTGGTAGTGCATGTGTCACAAATTAATTCTATATGCCGAGGGATTCATTTATTAATATTTGAATGTCTGTCTCCATATTTCCATAAACACCATTATTTTGTGACAGCGACCTGGAAACGGGATTGTTGATATAGTCGAGTTAACGGTGTTACTGTATTGTGGTGGTCCCAAAGGAATTGATGGGCCTGCTGCCTTCCAGGATGAGGGTCAGGAGCTGGGCAACCAGATTCAGATCCTGACAGTGGGCCACTCACCTGCCCTGGAGAGCGAGGCAGAGGGCCAGGGTGAGGCAGTGGGCAACACACAGTCACAGGGCAAACAGGACCTACGGGTCACCATGCTGAAGAAAGGTACACCAGCGATAGTCCTCGGAGTAACACAAACGAGAGTGGAGAGAGAGACAGATGGAGAAGCCACTATGATCATGATGACTAAGCCATGTACATTCGCTTATTGTTCTTCAGTATTACTGATCTGCTAACATGCAAAAAAACATGTTCTTGTAATATCATCATATGACGACTAACACTTTAAGATCTACTTACATGCTATAGCATTTATATTCAGTGTCTGCCTCTCTCTCCTCCATCTGTGACATTTTTAGATTAGATCATGTCTTTACTATCTGCATGACTTTTTAGAGCTGGTTTGAGCCGAACTGGACTGTGGACAATCATTTGCATCTCTTTTTCTGCTAATTTGTTGAACAGACTAAAAGTGAATAGGTTTTTTTTTTTGTATTTTTTTGCCCAAATGTTCTCCATTTGTTGTGTCTACTGAAATTCATGCCATATGCTCTTTTGGCATCAGAGTGCAGTTATTAACAGTGTTGTTTGCAGTGCATAATGCCTCCATGTTTGCTTTATGCCTGCTGCTGTTCTCTCCTCATGTTCTGTTATCGCATTTTGATTAGCACCTCAAAAAAATTCTTGTTCGAAGGAATCTCCAGTAGCATGAACTTCGATGAAGAGGAGGACGAAGATGATTTGGTCAGCTCAAGTTCATCTCAGCTCAACAGTAACACAAGACCTGGCTCTGCCACCAGCAAAAAGTCCAGCAAGGTAGTATTTCTCTGCTTATTTAGAAGTGTTCATTAATGATTTCAATAAATTAAGTTGATTTTTCAGTTTTACACGATGAACTATAGATGCAGACAGCAAGGAGGCATGGAGTGAAACAAATCATGGTTACCATAGTTACCAATTCATTGCTCTGAGGCGAATAAAGAGAAATATTTATGTCCACTTAAGGCAAATTTGCAGAACCTCAGGGCCGGCGGATTTATGCATAGGCATTCTAGGCACGTGCCTATGCTCGCACGTCCAGGATGGCCCAATTAAAATGAGGACAAATATTTTTTTATTATTATTATTATTGTTTCATTCTAATGCTAAAACTCTGTAAGAAAATTACTTTGAAAAAAACCCAAACATTTAAAGTATCGTCACTGTCGTCACAAACTTATTCGTAAGTATCTCCATATTTACACAGGCAAGCCTGCAACCTTTAGCCAAAAAAGCTTAATGGCTAATGTTAACACTGCAGCTTTGGTGGCACCCAAAGAAGGAGACAAGAGGCTATTTTTTTAAGAGAAGGGAGAAGTAGGGAATGTCGTGACAGGTAGGACTCATATATGGCATTACCACCAGCAAATGTGTAGTAGTATTTAATAATAGGCGTTGTTTAATATCACTTTAAATTTTTAATTTAAAAACCTTTCATTATAAAAGTTTTCGTGCTGCCTTAATTTTACATTTAGTCAACTTGAAATGTGAAGTTGTACTAAGTGACAACTTGGATATTTGAGTTGACTAAACTTAAAATTTTAAGGTGGCACGGACACTTACATTTTTAAGTTGAAACATGTTTTTACAGTGTTTAGTGATATTGTATATTTTCTAAAGAAAAACAATCGCAATGTTTTCTTTCTCTGGCTTTCAGTTTTTTTTCAATTATAAGACTTCAATGACTATTAGTGCCATGCATGATTTTTTGTTCACATTTTAATGAATAAAGAGAAAATTAACATTTAATTATAAATATTGTATTATATTTTTGTTTAATGATAAAATAAATAAAATAATGTGTTCTCTTTATGGCTTCAAGGTTTAAAAAAAATGAATCAGACTTGAATTGTAATGATTTGTGACTGCTGTGTATGCATAGTAATGATATAACACTTTATAATGAATGAAGGTAACAAAATGCAAAGATTTTAATTAAAAAAAAAAAATTCTTTCTATGGCTTTCAGACTTCCACAATTACATTACAATTACATTTTTTGTGATTAGTATATCTGCTATGTATGCCCAATAAAGCTGCTTTTTAATGAACAGACACAAAATGTGGTTTAATGCACACTGTAGTGACCAGTAATCTGCAGCTAATAGAGCAATTTGTGCTCTTTTTTTCCTCAGTAAAGCACATTTCACAAACATTGCAGTTCTACTGTACGTTTACTAGAGATATAACAACAAATATAGAACCTTATTCACAAGACAAACGCGCTAATACACAAACAAAACTGTGTGTAATGTAAACTGTAACTGACTATCATAAAACTCTGAACGCTGGCCACTGACATCAGTACCATTATATGATAGGATGAGGTGCATATAATGTGATCCAAGTTAGCCGTTACGCTTTTTCCTAATGGTAAGAGCTATAGACCCTCATATCTCCCTATAATAAGACAATCTCTGGACTAGGAAAGCACAAGACATGGGCAGTGTCCAAAAACAGTTAGCTGAGTTGTTGCCTTGAGTTAATGACTAGCAGGCAGCATTTGCGCACGATGGTACCTCGCAAAACTAATTGCGAACAGACTTCTGAGGCATCGTAACCGTTTAATGATCTACAGCAAAATAGAGAGAGCTTTGGTGAAAATTAAGCAAATATTTAATTACTACAATAGTAATTTCTCACTTGAAATGACAGACATCAAAACTAAACAACGTTTACACACAAACTGACCACCAACCTTAACTTTCAGACGCCATCTTTATTTTTCTTGCTCAACGGTCACAGAATGTGCCCAATTCAATACCCCACAGTACTCCATACTGTTAACTGTACAGTAAGTAGATCCGCTTCAACAGCTAATTACTCTCTGACAGCGATACCATCGAAAATATACAGAGCTACTGCGAAAACGGAAGGTCAAAGACAAAATTCTAAAAATGTCTGCGCGTTTCTTTCTCTGGCGCATAAGGTCTATAAGCAAGTCATGATAGGCCATGCTCAATATGCAACACTGATTAGTTTTTTTTACAAGGTGTAGGTCACTGCTTGTTCATTCCTGTCTTTTCTGAGATTTTTGGCTGTTATTTTAAGCAGTCTCTGTGCGTTAGCTCCAAATGTGAACTCCTCAGTTGTGTTACATGTACAGTGCTGACACAAGCAGTCTGTGTTTTGTCATGCTAGGATGTATTCTCTTGTGTCTATCTTGGCACAAAGCCTGCAATGCTGGAAATGGAGGGTCATAGTCCTGTTGTTTCCTATGGCAACAGTGAAATTATTACTTTCTTAAAATAACTTGATGGAAACCGTGCATGTTTGAAGCCCCTTTTCTTGACAATGTCTCATTGGTGATTTCTCTGTAGTCTGTACGGTGTTTTATAGAAATGTATAATAATTATTGCTATAGTTGTATATATATTTTTTATATATATAATATATATTTATTAATTAAACATATTTATTACCCCCCGGTTTCACAGACGAGGTTTAAGCTAGTCCCAGATGAAAATGCATGTTTGAGCCATTTTAACTGTAAGCAACTTTTGTCTTGTCTCAAGATGCACACCATTAATGTATTTTTTTTCTAAGGCACATTTATAAAAGCTACTTAAATGCCCTAATTGAACTGTGAATAAAGCCTAATCCTGGCTTAATCTAAGCCATGGCTGTGAAACCAGGCCATTATGTATTTTATCTCGCTTTTCATGGGGAATCATCATGTAGGCCCTAACCATATTTGTAGATAAGCCAGATGGGAATAATATCTGTGGTGTTGTGCAGTGTGATTTTGAAGATTATTTATTTTCTAATTTATGTATAATTATTATATATGCATTGTTTATGCTTTTATTAATTGAGAGACTACATGGACTGTCAGGTACTGGCTTGACTTGATAATCCAGATTCAAGAGGCTTGACGCAGATGAATGACGAAATAATATTTAGGAACAATAATGAGAAACACTAGCATGAAACGTTAACACAAGACAATGAGCAGAGAATGACTGAGGGTTTAAATACACTAGAATGATGACAAGAGGCTAAATGAAAGACAGGTGTAGGTGATTAGTTAACATGGTTACAAACCAGGCAAAATATGGAAACTAACAAGATAACATATGAGACATGGGACACAGGAACTAAAAACACAGAAACTGAACATAGGCACAACAAGACAAAAGAAAGTCAAAATAGTGAAAACCGAAACAAGGTAATCGTGACAGACTTTTAAAAATGTATTTATAAAAAAAAATCTGCAGTGTGACAAATGCATAAAAACAAATATTATTAACACAGTAAACTTGAAAGACATGTGATCACTTATATATTTTTTTTACTTTTGCATATACATACATTTTAACTTGCAATATTAATGTTGAGGAACCTTCTGAGCATGTTATTTGTCAGCTCTCCAAGATATTCCAGTAAACTTTAGTCATCAAGTCTAGATGTGTCTGTTATTTATTTGAGTGTAGTGGCTCATCCATGTCTCCTGGGCCTGACCTTGCTAACGTCATTGGGCTGCTTTGTTGATCTTTAACATTTCAGTTTTAATCCCAGCTGCACTTCTTACATTTCAGACCACAGGGACATTTGATTCATTTACAATGGGGTCCAAACGTCTGAGTGCACTAATGAAAATACCTATATTATGCATTTTTATAATTTATTAAAAGCAAGCATATCTGGAGTTCACATACTTACTGTGAAACATTTGATCAGAAGGCTAAATTTTTTCCCTCTTTTTTTTCTTTTGACAATTTATTTATTTTTCTTGAGGCTTACATTTTGTCCTTATTTTACATCAACTTTTCTTTATTTTACATTTTTCAAAATTCATTACTTCCTTCCAGGGTTAAATATAACAAATGTCTTCATTTGCAATGGCTATTGTAACTTAAGACTATTGTATGTACCCATCCATCCATCCATCCATCCACTTTTGTCCTTGTTTTACATTATAATGTTCTTTGTTTTACTTAGTTTTTTTTTATAGAGATATATATATATATATTTTTTTTTGTTATTATTATTATTGTATTATATCATTGTTTAGAACTGTTTATAAACAAATAAATATGGTTGTGTATTTGTAATAATTAACAAATGAACAACTAAAATTCAACTAGAATTAATCTATAATTAACCGGGAACGATTTCTTTTTGCTTGATCAATGCGAAAGGAGGCAACCTCAGCTTCCACCCCATTGGCCAATGAGCCATCCATCGACGTGGATGACCTGGAGGAGTTCATTCTCCGCCCCGCCCCCCAAGGGGTGACTGTGAAATGCAGGATCACGCGAGATAAGAAGGGCATGGACAGGGGCATGTACCCCACCTACTACCTCCATCTGGAGAGGGAGGACGGCAAGAAGGTCAGACACACCGAAACACTGATTATTCCCAATTTTTCTAAAGAGTTTTGGCTGATTTGTTGTGCACAAGCAATCAAGACCTATCAGTGATACTCCATTCCTCCAATTTGCCTAAGTGCTTGAAATGATTGATTCTGATGAAAGGAACCAAATTTAGCCCATAGGGATATTTAGCTATTTAGCTATATATGACAATTAACCATAATATTGCTTCCCTGGGCAAATGTTTATCTTAAAAATATAATGGCTAATCATAAATTACATAAAAATGATTCTATGCATCTTATTTACCAAATATATATATATATATAATATATATATATATATATATATATTCCTCAAAATATAGAAACGCTTTCTCAGAATGTTTATATAAGGTCTCTTTCTCTGATGGATCTTTTTGATGTCAGTTTTGTGCTGCTGTTCGGTGCCCAATAAAATTATGTCACACTTTAGGTTTTCCTTTTAGCTGGGAGGAAGAGAAAGAAGAGCAAAACATCCAATTACCTCATCTCCATCGACCCAACTGACCTATCACGAGGTGGCGAGAGCTTTATTGGCAAACTGAGGTATAGTTAAAGATGATTCATCGTGTCGTGCCATTCATAAGGTAGCGTAACCTTAATCAATGCTGTTCTTGTAGAGATAAGAGAAACGTGTCTCTTTTTAAACATTCTAGAGGGAGCTTTAATGAGTTCATGTGCATGTGTGCACTGCTGAACCTATTTAAAACTGTAATTGGGTTCATTGCTGGTTTTCTCGAGTGTCCTCATTCATATCAGGAGAGAGCAACTGCATGCATGTTGATGTTTGAGTCTCAATACGGCACTTTTAAAAAAAAACTTAATATGAAATATGTTCAAATGCTATAATTCTTATTAGTACAAAAATTGGAGAAAAAAATGTTTTGATTTGGGGGTAAATTATGGATAGACAGAGTCTTGGCAGTCTTTGAGACTCACCCTTTTTTCTGTGACAGGATGCAGTCTTAATTGTAAGAGTTTCTTCAATAAGCGCAATGTCATCCTCACAGATCAAACCTTATGGGTACCAAGTTTACAGTATATGACAGCGGTTTGAACCCAGTCAAGACCACCTCCAGCCTAGAAGCAGGGAATCTACGACAAGAGCTTGCAGCGATCTGCTATGTGAGTTTGTGAGCATGGTGTTGGTCAGTGGCCAGCAGAGAGCCAGCACCCAGCCCTAAGGGCACACTAGATCTTAGAGCCACGAGCAATGATGAGCCAAGTCTGACCTCTGCTGGTTGGTTTTGTGCATAGCAATACCACTGATAAAGGGAAAACATGTTAAAATAATTTATTATTATTTGAATTTGTTCTACAGGAAACTAATGTTTTAGGGTTCAAGGGGCCTCGAAAGATGAGTGTCATTATTCCTGGAATGAACATGGACCATGAAAGAGTTTCCATCAGGCCTCGAAATGTGAGTACAGGGCTGTTTAGAATGCCTTTGTGTGTATAAATATGAAAAATAAACATAAGACAGAAGTTGTGATATTCTTTTAGTCCCTGTCGTGACAGATATCTGAGTGAAACGGCTTCTTGGACAAGAAAAATCTAGGGCAAGGCTTGATTTTGTCCATCGGGAATTGATTATAAGGGCACATGAATAATAATAATCAAAAATATAATAAATACTGCAATATTTCATTAAAAAAATAGGAACTGTCAATTTTGATTTTGACTTTAATACCAGATTCTATTTTTTTTTATTCTAATGCCAGAATCTCAAAAGGGTAAAGGTACTTCTCAAAAGAAGAAGGAGAGGCAGTTCAAATGTGCACATGATAATATCATTGAAGACATTAATTTGCATTTTACTTAAATCAATTACAGTATTTATGTGTCATTTATGTTACATGAGCAGTAAAATATTATGTAATGTCTGTTTTGGGCCAGTGCAGAACAATAATCAGAGGAAACCAATAAACAGTGACCTATATTTTATATACAGATGTTAGTATTAGCAGCAAAGTTAGATGCTCTAATGGAAAGCTAATCCTCTCCCACATCTGTCTATCGCAGGACCATGAGTCTCTACTGGCTCGATGGCAGAACAAAAGCACTGAGAGTGTGATAGAGCTCCACAACAAGACGCCTGTGTGGAACGATGATACTCAATCATATGTGCTTAACTTCCATGGCAGAGTCACACAAGCATCTGTCAAAAACTTTCAGATCATTCATGACAATGACCGTGAGTGAAACAAAAGCTCATCCTTTTTTTTTTTTGAAAAATAAATTCTACTATATATATATATATATATACATACCACATACTCTAGAGATGGATTTTATTTGTTATTTACTGCACCGAAGAATAGCAGTTAATTTTTCTTTTCTGTATACAGCGGATTACATTGTGATGCAGTTTGGTCGCGTAGCAGAGGATGTCTTCACAATGGATTACAACTACCCCATGTGTGCCCTGCAGGCATTTGCTATTGCTCTATCCAGCTTTGACAGCAAGCTAGCCTGTGAGTAGCCGTGTCTCTCTGCCAGCCACAACCACGAAAGAACCCAGCCAGACTGCTTTACAAGCTGAATCACTTAGTCAAGGGCTGCGGTGAACTCCAAGGCAGCAGAGTCCCTCTCTCAAGATACTCCATGAATGCGTATAGAGCAAGGTGTGTGTGTGTGTGTGTGTGTGTGTGTGTGTGTGTGTGTGTGTGTGTGTGTGTGTGTGTGTGTGTGTGTGTGTGTGTGTGTGTGTGTGTGTGTGTGTGTGTGTGTGTGTGAGCGAGCGAGGTTTCTGCTTTTTCTTTTTTTTTTAAAAGGGCATCACAGTTGGGGGAAAGCACAAAGACTTCATAATTCAAGAGGGTGGAGATTACCGGATTACGGTGCATTCATTTAAATCGACAGTCAAAAATCTCCTAGGCGCTTTCTTTACTTAACCGACAAGGTAACACTAACATTTTGCTAATGTAAAAAAATAAGGATCTTTTACAGTAGTACTTTTTTCCCTAAGATTAAAAACAAACGTCATTTTGCCATGGTTGTAATTCTAAAAAAAAGTAATGTTCACTAACAGTTTGGATATTTTATTTAATGAACTTTTGTCAAATGATTGTCAAATGTGACATTTCTTCAGTTATACATCTCACGTGTGTCATACGTGTCATTTAATGTATCGATTCATGCTTCACAAGGACTCCAAAGCCAGTATGAAGTATGACAGACTAACATATTTATCCACTATTTATGTATTTATAGATTTCCATTCCATATTCTGCTTGTGTCTTACCCCATGCCCATAATTCACTGTACTTCAAGCACAAAACTTGACCAGGGCGCCTTCACATCTGAGCTTTTGTTGCGGATTCATTACAATTCAACTGATGAATGTGTGACACTTCCACGAAATAGATGTAATCATTATCAGTTCACGTCCTTCTGCACTTAAACTGCCTCAATTATGCTATTTTAAAGATTCCTAATTTTGTTTTGGAGGCCTCCTGCAATAGGTTTACATACATTCAGGGTTAAAAAAAAAACACTTTCTCATAATATGCATTGCAGCATCGCCTCAGTTCTCACAGTGTCTGAAATGGTTCAATAAAGGATTCGCCCAACAAATCGCCCATTACCATATAATGATGGTGTCAGTGTTCGCAGGCAGCCAATGAAGACCCTAGACTTGGATAGATGTCGATTATGCAAATTTGGTTTAAACCTATGAAGGTTCGTGCAGAAAGTAAGATTGGAATTACTGACGACTCATTTCATTAACTCCATTTATCGTGCATTCTAATCTTTGGAAGATTGTAGAACTATTAAATTTAAAAACAGTTATATTACACACTACATGAAAGGAAATATATACGAAAAAGCATAATAGGGGCACTTTAAAACAGTTTATCTACAGTTTTTTAGTGGACATGAGATCCTAAAACAGTTGTAATGTAATTAGAAGCAACCAAAATGAATGGTTCACCAGTAGCTCGAGTGTGAAAGACCCGAATAGTGGCGGAAGTGTGTAGTAAATGGGTATTTTATGTGAGGGTCAATATCAAGGTAAGTACATTATCATCTCATACTGACCCACTACATCCGTAGGGGAATGTACTGGATGGAGCACTTTATTCAGAGATTAATGGTGGAAAGCTGTAAATATTGTGCCTTTGGACAAGACACTTGTGATGCTTGAAGTTGGTGATATTCTACATTGTTTTCTTAAGACAGTGTTGTTTATCATGCAGCTACTTATAAGTGTCTGTCGTTGTTCTTGAGAACAACCTGTACATTTGCAATATACCGGGCTGTACATTTCCAGAAAGATCAGGTTTAGTTGCCTGCTTGTGGATTAGATGATTTTCCAGAACAGAGAAACTACTCATTTGAAACAGTGAGACAAGTATGTTTACATGCACTTTAAAAGTTTGATTTCTGTCGGCCTAAAATGATGATTTGCCATGTAAACACTTTAGATTTTTGCAAAGTCAGACTAACAGTCCTTCATTACGTGATTGTAGCTGGATTATAACTGTGCATGTAAACATGCTTAGAGACAGTTTGTTCAAGTCGTCTATAAAATTTCCTGCTGCATGAAGATACAGTAGTTGTGAAATATGTGGCTGAACAAAGTGTCTGTGGAATTTACTCAAGAGAAATCATCATCCTTAATGTACTGTACTATAGCTTGTACACTTCTGTGTCTTTGCTAAACAATTCTGATGAATGAAGAAGGGAAATAAGTGAAGTTGTATAATCAGTGTGGCAATTTAACTGACAAAATCCAAAAAACCGCTGTACCAATTGCAACTGATCTACTAGCTCAGCTCCATTACGCATTAGCATACCTTGCAGTTGACTTTTATCATGCCATTTTTCATTCCAGTTGAATGTCACAACAAAGTCTTGGAAATTGGATAAATCCAAAAATGTTGGTCATTGAGTAGAATATAATAACATTAATGTTTGATGAATGTTTTCAAGAAATTAAATAATCCTAATTTTATTCTGCCCTTCAAGTTTGTTGTCCATCAAGGGGGGGGGGGAATCCCCCTTCTTAATTTCACAGTGCAGTGCATTTTAAGTTAAAAATAATCTACTAATATTTAGAATGTTTGTATGTCTTATCAATCCAAATAAAGGCAAGAAATGTGCTGCAAATGGCATACCTTTTTTGTTACTATTCTCTTTGGTCATAAATAATGTTGTGGCTTCAGGCATCACATTTTGAAATATACATCTTTCCCTCCAGAAAAGTATTTTTACTGTTACTTTTTTAGATAAGAATATAAAATGTATATTAAATTCTTTGGCCAAATTGCAATAAGTGCAATTTGGAATATTTCACAAAGAAATATGTGCAAATTATTAAAGTTTGTTTTTGAACTGCCTCGTGATACCATTCCAGCACTTTCTATACTTTATGTAATGCTCTAACAGTTTTGGGTTTGCTCTAAATGGTTAAAAACACTGAAAATGTATGTGTTTTTCTGCTATTTTTTATATGTTTGAAAAAATCTCAACACTCTTGTGTTAAAGTGATAACGTATAACTGTTATGTCACACTGTTTTGTAAAATGTGTACATTGGTCAATATACAGTGTTTGTACTCAAGATATGAAAAAAAATAAATCTGAACGTGAATTTCCGTATCTCAAATATTCAAGATTAAATAGTTTTATTTGCTGTACTTCAATGCTCATGAAATAATGTTCATACAAGCCATTTTGTTAAAACTTTTTATTGGAAAAGATTTTCTTTGGGGTTTATTATAACATAACATACACTGAAAAATGTTCTCTCTGACGTTCTTTGAAACATTTTAAAGAAACTTTTAATTTTATTTTACTAGACAAGCCTAAATGACTACCGAGAAACTCAAGTAATAGTTCACTTAAAAATAAAATAATTCTGTCATCATTCACACACCCTCGAGTTGTTTCAAACCTGTATAAATTTCTTTCTTCTGCTGAACACAAAAGAAGATATTTTGAAGAATGTCGGTGACTAAACAGTTGATGGACCCTACTGACTTTCTTAGTATTTTTTTTTTCTTACTATGGAAGTCAATGGGGACCATCAACTGTTTGGTTAGAGACATTCTTCAAAATATATGCCTGTGTTTAGCAGAAGAAAGAAAACAACAACCTGTTTGTCAAGTTGTTTGAAACAACTTGAGGGTGAGTAAATGACAGAAATTTCATTTTTAAGTGAGTTATTCCTTTAAGCCTCCATATGCAAAGTGAGAAAAATTCACAGTAAGGTATGTTTATATAGAGGTCTAGAGGGTAATTAAAAAGAAAACATTGTTTTATTTTGACAGGCGGGTCACTTCTTCACCTTTTGTTTCTTGTGACGCATTCTAAGAGTCCCAGAGGCTTGATCTTTGGGAGACTCTGACCTATTGGAGATGACGGTTACCTCAGGTTGGTATGATTGTAGGAAGTCAAGGAGGTCTTCCTCCTGTTCCTCGGGATCACATTCCACATCATCATTAAATCCCAGGCTCTCAGCTTCCATCAGTGGGTCCTCCTCCTTCTCTTCCGTCTCACCCTGCCTTTCTTCATTACACTGATCTCCCTCCTCTTCATCACCATTGTCTTCCTCTTCACAGTCTTCCTCACCAGTTTCTTCCTCTTCATTCCCCTCCTCCTCTTCTTCTCTTTCATGTTCTTCTTCCTCCTCTTTCTCATATTTGCAGCCAACAGCGCCACCCTTTGGATAATGGAAAACGTGTCTGTGATCACTGAAAGTGATTTGTCGTCTTCTGCTTGGTTTCTGTTTCTCTTCTCCTTCACTTGGGCACTCTAGTGTGTCATCATCTTCATCGATTCCTTTAGGAAGGCAGGGCTGGTCCTCTCCAACATCTTCCTCATCTTCCTGCTCCTCCTCATCTTCATCATCTTCCTCTTCATCTTCATCTTTGTCGTCCTCTTCTTTTTCTCCTTCATTACTCTCCATGTTCACCTCCTCGTTACTACGTGCATCATCAGCAAGCTCATCCTCCTCTTCTTTCTCCATTCTCTCAGCAAGCTCCTCTGCTGTGGGAATGTTTTGCTCTGGTTCTTCTAGTATAACACTAGGAAATCTGCGCCTGCGGGAGGTCCTGTCAAACTGTGGGTAGGTCTCATCTGGATATCCTTGGGAAGCGGTGAATAAAATGAGACGCAAAATTCAAGTAACGATCAATTGAAACAGCAGTGGACCCAACATAAAACCTTGAGGTATACCTTCCCAGTCTGCAGTATAGGGCGCCTCCTCAGCCTCCTCCTCCGGCGTGGCTCCCTCTCGCAACTGTCTCTCCTTCATCATTTGAGTGATCTCCTTCAACTGTTTGAGCTTTCTCTCCTCACGCCTACGTGTGCTCCGGCGTGACCTGAAATCAAAACAAGTCAGAGACTACGTTAAAACAACTAATAAAAATCACAAATCGCAACCACTGCTAAAACACACCCACATCTCAATGATAATCATGAAGCAAAATTTTACTTTATTGGATCTAAAATGTGCAAGCAGTATGTTCTGTGAATATACAAACACTTAAATATTTGCATTTATGCATTTGGTAGAAGCTTTTATCCAAAGCGACGTTGTATTCAAGTATACATTTTAGAAGTAGGCTATGTGTATTCCCTGCTTGCGTTGCTAGCACCAAGCCCTACTGATTGAGCTACAATAAAGTTGTTGTTTTTTTGTAGTAAAAAATTATATAATATTTTCATTTGATTTAAAAGATGGTATCAGCTACAGCTTAAACCGTAGCTGAAGGATAATCACAGACGAATAAGGCTGCGAGTTTGCTTTCAAAGGATTCCATTTCCGAGTGTCATGCAGATCATGTCAGTGCAATGTCAGCTCATTGACCAAAAAGATGATGGATGGTGGAATGAGAGAAATATGATCTGTATACCTGGCAAATGGGTGGACTTTAGATATTCTCTTTTCTCTGACTTTTTCACTCATTCTGGCCTGCAGCTGCACCAGCTGACAAGTAGCTGCCAGGGAGACAATTGAATGAGGTTTAGAATCATGTTAGATAGAGATTCACTCAAACGTGTCCGCCACACTCTGCAGTCTCATTCTGGCATGTGCCAAAACTGGGATGCATGAGAATGATAAATATTTTACACAAACTTTAAAAGCAAAATATATTTTTTTTTTAGACTCCACAGAATTAGTAAGAATAGTTCATTCATTTTTTTATACACATGCTGGTACAGGGAGTGAGTGCTGTGCTAATGCTCTATCGGTTACTCCCTCCACCCTTTGGCATCCATTTTATGAATAGAGCTAAACCTCTTACTACTGATCCAAAAGACATGCAGTTAATTGGTGTTAGGAGCTGCTAGGCTTATAAAACATTACTTCTGATTGCTAATCCGGGTCAAATAAAAGGGAGAGAACAAAGCTTAGACAGGATCTTAATCTACCTTATCTGGAGTTGCATGTCGTTTAGCTACTGATATGCTGAGAATGCATGTAATGAATAAACAGACATGTGGTTTAAAAAGGGTCACAACTTGACAATATATGGTGCTATTAAGATGATCTAGCATCTTTGTTAGGTATATAAAGTTGTCCAACTAGAGTTGATGTATATGCCAACTCACGCATCTCTTCAAGCGTGCATTCTGACTGCAGCATAGGGAATCTGCACTCTTGTTGATGAGGTTTGTCCTTAGAGGTCAGCTGTTGAAAAATCAAGGTAAATGACACTGATTTTGCTACTCATAACCACATTTAAAAAATAATGGCAAAAAAATGTATCAAGGTTTCCACAAAAATATTAAGCAGCACAACAGTTTTCAGCACTGATGATAATAAGAATGATTTCTGAAGGATCATGTTACACTGAAGACTGGGGTAATGGCTGCTGAAAATTCAGTATGGCCATCACAGAAATAAATTACATGTTAAAATATATTAAAGGTGCAGTATTGGAGAGAGTTGTTTCCCCGCCTCTTCAGACTTGATGCTCACGCTGGTTGCCATATTGAGGACAAGCAACAGGAATGAGCGCATGCGACAATGAAAGGCAACAAGCCTGTACGTTTTTTAGATGGATGCCGAGGCTTTATAGGTCGCATACAATCTGCGATCTCTGACCCAGTTAATTTGCTTGATTCCATGGCTGCAAGATTTTGTGTTTTCCACCAACTGGCAACCCGTGGTGCCAAAATACTATTGGATAAATTGGCAATGGGTGAGATCACACAGACCAAAACAAAAATAGATATTCCGACACACATTTAAAATTTCTGATTACACTACCATTCAAAAGAGCAGAGCAGAGCGGCACATATGGTAGTGTGTACTGTGTATATTAAAGCACCTGTTAGATCTTTATTCCAGGGGAAGTATTATTACAGGATAGGTGCTGAACACAGCAGATGTCCAAATAGCTTCTGATAAGACTCACCTTGAAGAACAGGTAGATGATATAAAGGAAAATTCCAAAGCCATAGACAGGGATGACCTGGCCCAGCAGATTCGGCTTGCGAACACCCTTGATTCTGGCAATTGCCTCAGGATTGTAATGCTTGATGTAATGAGAGTCAGTGTCCCAGTGATCATGATCTTCAGGGAATGAATGTCTGTGGTGTGAGGGAGGAAAATGCCCTGGCCCAACTTCAAAGCAAAAAATAAATAAAAAATAAAAATATATATATTAATTTACAGAGACTGCATTCAAAAAGAGAAATTTCTAGTCAGTGAAACGTAATTTGAAATTTTAATGTGCAGTATAGTCATTTAATTTATATGTTTTTTCAGGCATGGAAAGTCACAATTAAAAAAATACATGACTGTAGCAACAATGATAAATCAATGTCCTTCCAGTACAAACATTTACCATTGTAACTACTGTACAAAATAAATAAATAAATAAACCGAAATTAAACAAATTGACAAAGATTCTGAAAGCTCCTTATATAGGCTAACGCTTGGAATGATCTCATAAAACATTAAATATTATCATATTTAATGATTGTCACTATGGTTACCGTGCTAAAGTGTCAAAGATGCCATAAGGATTAAATTAGGATAGATCTGTTGTGGAAATGACATTGGGGAAGTGATTCTCACATTATGAATCCACACACGGGGAGGAGGTTGAGGTTAACGGGACCTGAGCACAGAGATCAAAGGGACTGTCAAATCAGCGCTGAAATTACTGAAACAGTAAATGAGGGGTGAAGGATTATGTCTCATGATCATCATCTTACCATTCGACTGCACTGTTTCTTTCTTCACTCTGGGCAAAAATAATTTGGGTAGGAATAAAGACATGCCGAGGACGATGCAAGAGACGAAGGTGATCTTCTGACATGTTGAAACAGCCATATCGATACGTGAGAGGAAACATATGATGTAGAACAAATGGTGACAAGCGGCAACATCACGACATACCTTCTACGAAATTTCCTGTTGAAGCGGAAATGACTGAAAACATTAATCCGACATCCGGTTGATATTAGACTGAGGACTCATTAAATCCTCTATGATTAAATCAGTTCACTCATGAATCATCAGTCGCATTCGTGACCTGTTAATAACCTGTTTTATGAGATGATTTAGTCTTTCGCTCTTTATTGTATTTTTTGTTCGCTGTCTTTACATGAATAAAGGGGATCTGTCCGTAAAAATATTTCAAAATTAAATTTCACAAATGTAATGTTTTTCGTCTTCTTTTTGTTGTTATTCACTTGTTTGTCCGGTAGATGTCAGTACTGTAATGATTTTAGCGCTCATTATGACTCAAAAGCGTCCTACGCATGAGGGAATTCATAGAACCTTTTGATTGCGGATTATCTCCCTATGACATACATTCTAGTTTGTAATTCAATTAATAATAAAACAATTCATTTTATTTTGTATAAAATTAAAATGTGTTTCCTAAAATGTAACAGTAAACATTAAATGTCACCACAAATTATTGTGCTAACAATGATCTACTGATGCATTTTCTGCCACATCATAAGAAAAAAACTAATAAGACCATATCAGCATACAGTAATATCAACAGTTTTTCTGACTTACCCCATAATATATATATATATATATATATATATATATATATATATATATATATATATATATATATATATATATACATTTATATAGATATATTTACCTAATTTAATTAGATGTATTAATAAGATATGTAAAATATTATAAGTATCTAATCCTACCCTAGTTCTTTTCCCCTGCTATTTATGTAGAACCAGTCATGAAAAGGCTACACAGTCATTTTCATTTTTATGTTCATTTCTGTGTTTTTAAAATAATCCGTTCGTGGCGTTCTCTAAGACCTTCGAGCGCATAACATGCTCCACCTTAATGTGAAAATACCTTGTTGCTAAGCTAAATAAATATTCATAATTCATTTACATTTTCAATAATTCCTGATTAAAGTTTTGAGTTTTACCACATGCAGCTTTAATGAGCTTGTGGAAAAAGCATTTCCAGTTTTCAAAGGAATAGAGGAAATTGGAAAAGTGGATTGGTCCTTAAGTTTGGCATGGGGATGTAATGTGAGTCTGTGTGTGAGAGCGTGTGTGTGCTGATATTTCCTGCAGAGCTCAAACTCTTCCTCCAGGCCAGCTCATCTTTTATCTGTTTACTGAGCTGCTCTGTTATCAACATTTTAACAACCTAATTATTCTTCATTAGGCTCAATTTAAGTACCACAGATGCACTGCCACATAAGTCGTACTGTGTCTGACACCTCACACATGGCCAGTGCATAGTTATTTTTTCAAAATAAATAAAATGGTTTTGTCTGCTTTTCTATGAAAGTCTTAGTCCTCATATTGTTTATGCTAACAGGAAAATATGCCATTGACTCTTATGAAATGCTTGTGCCCCTTTGTCATCTGAGCAATAGATTCACATACATGGCAATCAACACACCTTCACCAAACAAAATTGCTTTCAGAAATAGCAATCGTTTTCTTTCTCTATATTCATGCAAGTGATTTGTTGTGCAATGTCACCTTACTCAGTGGTAGCGACCAGGTTCGCATCGAACCCCTTTTCGCTCTCTCTCTCTTTCTAGCTTTGTCTAAATCAGTCAATTTATTTCCAAATTGCAAGTTGAGTGCGGGAGCAAGGGCTTCTTTCACTGCTGGGGTGAAATATTAAATCAATGCACACTCCCATATGTCGAGTGGGCTTTAATTTTTTTATTTAATATTGATGGGAATGAAGCTGGCTTTGAGTGTCATGAAGGACATACTGTTGCAAATCCAGGGGCCTTTATATTCATGAAGAAGAGACAGTGATGGTGGGTGAATGTGGTGGATTAATGCGGACCTGAGGAAGCTTGGCGGTGTGGGCCAGGCCTTGAGACGCTGGCCAGTTGTCATCCTTCATTTATTATCATGAGGAGAGCAGGGCCGCAAATATGAGGCTTTGAATAATCTGGAGCGGTTCTGGAACTGATATATTTTCAGATGAATGCTCAAAAAAAGATTAAGAATCTGAGTTAAAATGCTTGCCAGACCTTCGACCGGTCTTCTTATTGTGGAATGGGGAAGCGTGTGAGTGTTTAAGAGTAAAACATAACTGGACAGTCCTACGAACGTGCTGATGTACAGTATTATGCGTTGAAGAGAGGAAGCAGATGGGGATTCTGATTAAGGCTCAAACGCAGTGTAAATAGTAATCTGATCTGTAGTGTCGTGCCTGTGGGAAAGCAGCTTGGGTTTTGGCCAGAGAGCACTGATGTCCTATACCAGCTCAAGACGTCACATTACTCGCTGCTGCACCCCTGACTCAGACAGAGGGTGAAGGGTCAAAGGTCAAAATGAATGAATGCTTGTTAGCAAGCATTTTGTACTGTATTTTGTACAGTATTTGAATATTGTTTTGTGAATTGTATCCTCCAATGATCATAAAATAGTTTAAAGCACTCGAGTGAAGAAGAGATCAGTCCAGGTTCATTTATATTACTAAGATGATGTTAATGGAAGGTGGAAATGTGTTCTCATGACAATATTGATTTTATTTTAAATGTTGTCATTTTAAACATTAAACATTAATCAATATTTGTATTGATTTGTGATTACATTTTGTTATACTGTTTGGGGCTGGTGAGTAAAAATATATAGTAAAAACAGTAATATTGTGAAATTTTATTACATTTTTAAAATAACTTTTATATATATATAAACTGTTATATATAATAACTATATATATATATATATATATATTTTTTTATATACACACTGAACCAAATTATAAATGCAACACTTTTGTTTTTGCCCACATTTTTCATGAGCTGAAGACTTTTTCTATGTAGACAAAAGGCCTATTTCTCTCAAATATTGGTCACAAATCTGTCTAAATCTGTGTTAGTGAGCACTTCTCCTTTGCCGAGATAATCCATCCACCTCACAGGTGTGGCATATCAAGATACTGATTTGACAGCATGATTATTGCACAGGTGTGCCTTAGGCTGGCCACAATAAAAGGCCACTCTAAAATGTGCAGTTTTATCACACAGCACAATGCCACAGATGTCGCAAGTTTTGAGGGAGCGTGCATTTGGCATGCTGACTGCAGGAATGTCCACCAGAGCTGTTGCCCGTGAATTGAATGTTCATTTCTCTACCATAAGCCGTCTCCAAAGGCGTTTCAGAGAAAGCCTCACAACTGCAGACCACGTGTAACCACACCAGCCCAGGACCTCTTAATCCAGCATCTTCACCTCCAAGATCATCTGAAACCAGCCACCCAGACAGCTGCTACAACAATTGGTTTGCATAACCAAAGAATTTCTGCAAAAACTGTCAGAAACCGTCTCAGGGAAGCTCATCTGCATGCTCGTCGTCCTCATTGGGGTCTCGAAATGACCGCAGTTCGTCGTCGTAACCGACTTGAGTGGGCAAATGCTCACATTCGACGGCGTCTGGCACTTTGGAGAGGTGTTCTCTTCACGGATGAATCCCGGTTGTCACTGTACAGGGCAGATGGCAGACAGTGTGTATGGCGTTGTGTTGAGGTTTGCTAATGTCAACGTTGTGGATCGAGTGGCCCATGGTGGCGGTGGGGTTATGCTATGGGCAGGCGTATGTTATGGACAGCGAACACGGGTGCATTTTATTGATGGCATTTTGAATGCACAGACATACTGTGACGAGATCCTGAGGCCCATTGTTGTGCCATTCATCCACGACCATCGCCTCATGTTGCAGCATGATAATGCACGGACCCATGTTGCAAGGATCTGTACACAAGTCCTGGAAGCTGAAAACATCCAGTTATTGCATGGCCAGCATCACCAGCCATGTCACCCATTGAGCATGTTTGGGATGCTCTGGATCGGTCTATACGACAGCGTGTTCCAGGTCCTGCCAATATCCAGCAACTTCGGACCGCCATTGAAGAGGAGTGGACCAACATTACACAGGCCACAATCAACAACCTGATCAACTCTATGCGAAGGAGATGTGTTGCACTGCGTGAGGCAAATGGTGGTCACACCAGATACTGACTGGTTTTCGGACCCCCCCAATACAGTAAAATTGCACATTTTAGAGTGGCCAGCCTAAAGCAATAGGCTGATAACATAATATTGCAATATAAGTGCAATAATCATGCTGTCTAATCAGCATCTTGATTATCTCGGCAAAGGAGAAGTGCTCACTAACACAGATTTAGACAGATTTGTGAATAATATTTGAGAGAAAAAGGCCTTTTGTGAGGCCTTTTGTGAGATTTGTAAGATTATAAATGTCTTTTCAGTCCCTTTTCATTAATTAAATTCTGATAAAAATTATTATTATTTTTTTTAAAAAGGTAGTGTATATAAGACTTCATTTAATTTTCAAAAATTCACTTGAATAAAAATTGTGACATTGATCTAGCCACGATCCCCCATAGGCCTATATTGCCCCAGTGGAATTCAGATATTTGCGAGTGCCTGCATACACTACAAACATTATTCAAGGAGGAAGAGAAATACACTAATTACCACAGCTAGTGCTGCATTTGCATTGAAATAGCTGTTTATGAAGCCAGTGTCAGTTTTCATTAAACTGCTTAGTGACAAACTACATACAGTATATGGCACAAATGTCAGTGTATTAAAACAGTGGTGCAAATTACTCCCAGCAAGGTAATTATGTGCCCGGCCTATCGTTTTAAAGGTAAGCCATAACCGATTGTGTTTTCACACAGGAAACTAGCAATTGATTGGCTTTGTTTGACATCTAGAGTTGTTTTCCAGTGCGCTGCATCTTTGTTGTGGACGCTGTATGTGGTGGAGACAGTGTGGGCAGGCGGAGAGGGCCACTGTGAGGGTGGAGAAGGTGCAGAGGTTCAGCTGAAAGAAGCTTTGATCTCAGACAGCAGGGGGGAAATGACATTATTTAAGGTGCCTCACCAGCACGACACTGCAGCACAGCGAGAGATGCGCTGTGAAATTGCTGGTTCAGTTGCACATGGTTGAAATGCCGGACACACACACACTTGTGCATAAACACACAGACAAGGATATTAGCAGAAAAGCCAGCCACAGGCGAGTCGGCAACACAAGCACACACTTGCCTCACTGTGAGGAATGTAAATGCTTCAAATACACGTGGGCCTTTCAAGTGTGACAGAGAGCAGTTTGTTTTTACATGGGCTCACTTAGATTGGATGTCTGGCCATATGAATTCAGAGAATTAGGACAGACGAAAGAGAATTCAGACTCGGAAAAAGTTTAGATTGCATATTTATTTAGTTTGTGACAATCATAACATCAGCATAATATATTCATCTAGTAGCCTACAGGTAACAATAACCAACCCCAGGTACATGTATACTAATATGAATCCAGGAACGTATACAAACCAAATGATCTTGCTTGGAATGGTATTTTGATATCCCATGATTCCCATTATAGATCTAATGGATAATATATAAATTTTAAACAAGCAATTGATAGTTTTCTCTGTGTGCTCAGGTCCTTGATCACATAATTTCTGATAGAAATATAACAGCACAAACATCAGTAGCCTAAGTATTCTGATTATTTTTTCAAATATATTTGCTGGTTCGTCCAGCTCTTAAATGGAGCAATGTCAAATAAAATGACAGGAATTGGTAGGATATAATAACGCAAAAAGGTCAAAAGATGAAAAAAAAAAAAAAAAAAAAAAAACCACATCGAGGAGCAAAGAGGACACTGACAACAAGTGACAAAGCAGGCAGACAAGACAGAGCAGGTTACTTTGGATATTAAACAAAGTCTCCGTTTTCAAATTTTGTCAGAAATTCATCTCATTTCGTCTGTAAACACTTGCGTTACCAAGGTAACGACTGACGCTTTTGTATTACATTCTAGAGCGACTTGGCTTGGATTGGCACGGAATGGAACTTTACAGAATGAGAACCCTTCAGTCCGACGGTGGAAAAGCGGTTTTTGGATATTACACAAAGTCTCTGTTTTCAATTTTTTTCACTTTTTTTATTACGAAATTCAATAAAATAAATATATAAATTGGTTGTTTTCCCGCGGAATTGGGCTTCTTTTACACTGTTGTCAATGTCGCGAGTTTTTGTACCCTCGCCTCGGAACGCAATGTTTACCCTCCGGAAAGAGACTTTTATATGGGGACACACACGACCCTCCCAGAATGGGAGCTAGTGGGCTAGTTTTGTATACGTGCTAGCAGAGAATGGTGCTAGTTATGATTAGCAATTTGACCCTTTTTTGTGCAGCAGCAGCAGACTTGAGGGCCTCCGTGATATATCTCTAACTTAGTGCCTCAGTTCAACCCACACGTGAATGGATCATCTCTTTATCTTCATCTTCTCGTTACAGCACGAAATAAACACGAATGAACATCTGAAGGTATGTTATAGGAAATGGTACAACTTACTGAAATTGACCATGTCTCATAATAGCTCAATTAATGTTTCGACTGAGGAAAGTCGTTAATAAAACCGCTTGTCACAAGGTTAACGTTACATTTACCTCAGTCAGGACATTTTAGGAAAATTAACTGTAGTGGGGAGAATTTTGCAAAAGAAATATTACATTCAGTATATTTTTAAGTTACTTGTAAGTTACCCTTAAAAAGTCATTATTATAACATTATTGTAAAAAATGGCCTTAAATGCAATTATGAGCTGTTAATTTTAATCTTTGTGTAATGTACCAGCTGACAGTGTTCCCATAGTTTACAGCATTAGTTGAGACAGACCCCCTAATTAATTAAAACATTAATTGGTTTTGAATCAAATTTAATCGGAATAGACTCGTGAAATTTGTGTCAATACCCAGCCCTTAAAAAAACAGTACCAGTTGTTGTACCATGTAAACATTGTAACATGTTGTCAGTAAACTGAATGAAATTATGTTCAGTTACCAAATGTTTTTACAATCCCAATACACTTCTTGTGATACAATTATTATAAATTATATGATGCAATTACATCATTAATTAAATAAAAGGAATATCTAATTCACAAATAAATATTATTACCTATATTATTATTTCATTCTGTTTTCCAATTTCTATTCTACTCACAGAAAGTATTTTAACAGTAAAAAATGCATATTGTTTTATGAAATACCTTTTTTTTAAAAAAATAGATTACAGGTGAAATACTGACATTTTAGTCTGCTCTTCTGACAAAGCTACTATGGCTTCAGTCTTGGATGGTCAGTATTCTTGTCATTGTATGTTGACAATTTCACATTTTAATTTTTGGCTGAATGTTTATGAGAGATAATTTCTGCTGTAAACACAACATCCCAAAGAAATGATAGGAAAGTGAAGTGTTTGTTGCACAAGCTCTGTCCTGAGAATGTCCTTCTTTTCTGACTGAGCAACTAGAGGCAGTTTTAATGTGCTATATAAATCAAATACAGAACGTGAGTCACTGTCTTGAACATATGGCTTTATATAAGATACTCACTTTATGGCTTATCACCTACACACTAAATAATAAAAAATAATAAAAATATAAAAACAATGAATAATACCGTACTACAAAATATTGAATTAAATTGTCGCCACCTTCTGGTGGAATGATGCAATGACACAACATTTATTTTCAGTGTCACGTACTTTGAAAAGGTGATTTACTCTATTTTGTTTTCTACCCTATATCAGTGTTTATATCCAAACTATAAACTTGTATCCCAGTACTTTAGTATCCCAGTAATAATTTGAATTGTTGTGGTTCAGTTGTCACAAACCTCAGTAGAGCTGATTTGCTTCAGTACCTGATGGATCTCAGTCATCCGAGACTTTATTTTGAAAGTGACAGAACAGAAAATCATCGGTGTGTACCTCGTGTACGGTAGGCACCTTGAATGGCCTTAACTAGCTTTAATAATAGGTGATAATGACTAGTGCTTCACAAAAAAGAGGGAACGAAATAACGGATAAAAAAAGAGAAAGAAAAAGAAGGAGAGAGAGAGAGAGCGCTGCTTCATGCAATTATTAACAAGTTAACTTTGTAGTGGAGACACTTTATCCCCGAGGACAAACAACCCAAATGTTTGCAAAATATAATTAAGCCGAGGCATCTTTAAATGTCATTGCAGCCTGTGCCATGTTTCAAATTGTTCTGCATCAACAGAATTTAACGAGATGGCGAAGGAATCCATTCCCTGCAAGCATGTGATAAGCCACACATACAGTGAAGCACTTTCATTGATTGCCAAAATAAAGCATTTTGTATGCAAATGGGGGAATGGAGTGGGTAAGCTGATTCAGCCTCATGGACACCAAATAATGGCCTTCACAATTAATACTCTCGCATGCTATCCATTGAAACTTTCATCTCTCGTTTAATGGCTCTGAAACATTTACACATGCCCCATCCACCCCCACCCCAAAAAAAAAGAAGAAAAGAAAAAATGGTGTGTTGTTCCAATGGATTAATATGAAAGCCAACAAATAAATAAAGTCCAAACACCCTGTGCCTCCACATGAGCCCCTCTCCGATTCTTGGCCCGTTCCTGCTTTTTTTTTTTTGTTGCTGTGTTTCAGGCACATTTTGGATTAACTGATAATCTTTGAACATGAAGGAAGGTCTGGGATCCCCCAGGGGCATGTGCTGGGGAGAGTGAGCTTGACAGGGGGATTGGGGCTGATGTGGCATTGTTTGAATGTAATGTGCTTGTTTTTGTACTTGTAAACACGCTTCTCTTTGTTTTAGTAATGCCACCCCCTTCCTGTGTAGATTTTTCTGCTGGAGCAGCACAAGTTTGTACACACAGAGGCGTGATGGGCTAATAGTGATATTTTATAGCAAGACCTGATCAGATTGCCTGAGAGGAAAGCCTAAAGCTAGCAGACAATGGAAGTTGAAGTAGAGCATCAGCCAATCTTCTGTCCTCCATTGAATGAGAGGTTACTGATGATATCATTAATAACATATAGTGTCATGCTACTAACATGTTTTGTTTAATGTGATACCATGGTACTTTCATTTTTAGAAGCATTGTAATGAACCATGGTATCTTATATAAAAACCATGATACTTGAATATGGTGATTATTCAATATAATGTGTGGCCTTTCGTGAAGTTCAGCAGTGGCCCTCTCAAGGGCTTTTCATGGAAGTTGCTATATTTTATTATTGCTGAAGTTATTATTCACAGCTATTGCAAGAAAAGAAAATGACTTGACTATGTTAAATTGTCCTAAGACTGTCCTTCCAAAATGACCAGTCACACATTTTATTAAACATGGATGTCAAATTGTCAATCTCTGACTGTGAACACACTTCCATTCAAAAGTATATGCCTACCAAGGCTGCATTTATTTGATCAAAATACAGTAAAAACAGTAATATTGTGAAATATTATTACAATTTAAAATAACTGTTTTTATTTTAATATAATTTAAAATGTAATTTTAATCCCGTGATGAAAAAGCTTACTTTTCTGCAGCATTACTCCAGTCTTCACTGCACACCTTTACACATTCACATGTAATTTTGTGTAAATTGAGAAAAGATATTAAGGAAGAAAATTTTCTTCCAAGATTGTTTGACGAATAGAAAAGTCCAAAAGGACAGCATTGATTCGAAATAGAAATCATTGTAACATTCTATTACTTTCTGACCACAAAAGTTTGAACTGTAGTCGAGGATTGATAAATTTTTTTACTTAAATTAACTTCAAAAATATTGATTTAGATGTTCCCACATGAAGCACATTTTTAGGTTAACATTTTTACCGTGAAGGTAGCCACTGAAAACTTGCTAGCTTCTGCCTGACCTTTAGAAACATAGATTTTAATCCAACTTTTGATCCTATATATTTACCTTATTTCACAAACTGTTATTCTCCAGACTACCAGTCTCTCTATACCTTGTTTTCTATCTCATCTCACTCTCAATCTGATGTTTTAAAATGAAGAGGTGATTGACATGCACAATTGATGTAACATAGCCATAAAAATCACATGTACCCTCTGATTATAGTCATTCCCAAAGTAATAACACTAGATCCCCATGTATCCCTTTTCTGCCATTCGTTCTGTCTGATATCACCTTTTCATTTTTGACATCTCTGTCCTTCAACTCATTCAGCATCTGTAAGTCGTGTGAAAGTCAAGGGCGGCTGTAAAAGTGTTGACAGCAGTGTTTGAGGGCTCAGGACCACCACGCCAGCAGGAGAAGGAGAAGTCTGTGTATATGTTAGTGTGTGTTTGAGATAAGTGCTGGTGATGGAGATGACCTCTGATAGGCCGAAGTGTGCTGTGAGGAGAATGGGATCTCCACACTGCTGCCCAGGCTGAAATTTGTGCTTGGGAAGTGTTTAACTTTCTCAAATCCCTGTTGCACTCAGCAGGAGGGGGTCTCCTTTTTTGCCTACAGCTCTGCTCTCTAGGTTGCCCTTGTGTCTGGGTCCTAAATGTGTGTGTATGTTAGGGGTTGGAGCACTAGAGGATTGATTGGATAATGGCTCTGCTGTCAGTGAGGTGAAAGTGAGCTAGGACATGAAGGGAGACTTGAAACACAGCTTTAATGATCCTTAAGCTCAAGGAACCTCAGAGGTGCTTGGGTAATGATGGAAGGATTGGCTCTGTTTTATTAAACAGTTATTTATATTTTCAGCATTAAACTGGAGTTGGAAATATTGTATTTTTGAGTTCCAAGCACATGAATTGCCAAGTGAAGTTGTATAGGCAACTTGTAAAATAGGACATTTTTAGGTTTTTAGAAGAAGGGGTGTGTTGATGTGAAACATGGTGGCAAACATGTCTGTTTAATGGTAATGAATGTTTTGCAAAGTTACTTACTTTCATTTCCTATGTGATATTTCAATTATATTAAGTAGCTGTATCAAATGATAAGTGATTACCTTTCACAGTTTGCTTTATGCAAAAAAATAAGTGATAGAAATCTATGTCATAATTTTCAGACATCGATTAAACGTTACAGGATATAATTTTGTTTAAGAGAGCCTACTTCCATCTGAATCTGGGAAATGTCATGATAACAAGTGTCTAATTTAGAGGTGCACTTCAAGGCAGTGTTTAAGTTACATTGTATGACAGATAAAGTTTTGGGAAACAAAGACACAATTGCAAGTGAGATTGGAATGTGAGAAATCGAAATTGCATATCATGTGGAATTACTGAATTTCATACTTAACTAATTTGAACAATTAAATAATCCATAGATATTTAATTTTTTTATGTATACAGTTGTATTCAAAATTATTCAAAAATTGTTCAGAAAAACCCTATGCAAAAGACCTGCAGCAAGACTTGCTGGCCACAAGCACTGGGGTTTCAGCTGCACAGCAAGGCACGTACTAAACGCATGCCAAAACTCCAAGACTACACCACTATTGACCCAAAATCACAAGAAATTTCAGCTCCAATTTGCTCAAAATCATATAAATAATCATATAAATATAAATAATATGGATCAGCTGTATGTCTGGAGGAAGAAGAATTAAATAAGTATATTCTGAAAAGAACACTGTCTACAGTTCAGCATTGTGGTGCTCAGTGATGCTCTGCGTCTGCTTTGCATCCTTCGGCACTGGGAACCTGCAGTGTGTGGAAGGCAAGATGGATTTATTGAAGTATCAGAAAAGAGGAGAAAACGTCATGCCATCAGTGAGGAAGCTGAAGCTTGGGCGTCATTGGACCTTCCAACAGGACAATGATCCCAAGCATTCCTCAAATTCCACCAAGGCTTCATTTCAGAAGAAGTCCTGGAATATTCCACAGTGGCCATTACAGTCAGTTGGATTAAACCCTATAGAAAATTTATAGAATAATCTCTGGTGGAATTTGAAGAAGGCGGTTGCAGCACGCAAACCCGAGAATATTACTGAACTGGAGTAGGGATGGCGAAAACTAAAAATTTTCTTGACCGACCACCGAGCCTCATTAGCCGGTTGAAACCGGTTAACCGATTAGTTTAAAATATGCTATGCTATTTGAAATAACAGCTATTTTGAGCCGCCTGCAATTTCACAAGTGGACAACATCCGGATACAGGTCGCATGTTAATGCCAAGTGTAAACGCAGCCTTACAAAAATAACTGGGTTGATCATGTTAAAGTCACATCAATCATCTGGGTTTAAGCTTATAGTGTGCAATGACTATATTGACAGAAATGGGAGATTGGTAAACATGCTGAAACAGTAAAAACATTCAACATTTAAAACATTTAAAAAAATTCTGATTATTCCACTGGCAAAGCAGCGTGAAGCTCTTCATGACTGATTGTGATTGGATAGGCGATCGCCTCGTTCAGATAATGTTGCAAAATTAAAATTAAAAAATGACACACATAGTATCATGTAAGTCTAAATAAACTGTTTTAAAGATTGACTAGGGGTGGGAATCTCGAGGCACCTCACGATTCGATTCGATTACGATTCAGAGGCCTGCGATTCGATTCTAAAGCGATTATCGATTATCTGAATCTTTTTGTGTGTGTGTGAATATAAATACTTTGCTTTAAAAGTACAAAGTAATGACCCATAAAGAATTAAAGTACAATATATTTTATTAAAATTGCAAAGAACCAACAGGAAAATAAATGTGTGCTTGAACTAGCAGCATGAGCATACTTGTAGTAAATTAATAATATAACAACGACAGGTGTTCTGACGATTCATGCTACCCATTGAGATGTGCTACTTACTGGTTTTGCACATGTGCAGACTCATTTTACTTCTGCTTACCACGCCCATAAATCTATGCATCCTTGCTGTGGAGGATTGTAGGAAACTTTGACAGGTCAAAGATGAATATTTGATGATAATTTTTACTTTTCACACCCGATTTAAAAATAAAAACAGTACATTATACTGTACTCTTAACTTCGAATTTTATTATAATTTTATTTCATATAATAATATAATTTTTACTTCTTATATCAAATGTGATAATTGCTAGTTCATTTAAAATATCAAAATATGCCCCCCATACACTTACCCTGATTAAAATGAAATAACAATGTCATAATATTGTGAGATTTATACCATTATGGAAACAATAGAGAATGAATCAACATTATCTGTGATCGATTCGCGTTTGGGTGGCATTTTTCGACAAGGCAGCAGAAATCGTCTGAACACCGATACAGCCCAGAGCCATAGAGAGAAACGGCTCTGGTACAGCCGAGTGTTTTTCCTCCTCTGGGTGGAAACGTGTCATATGGCTTCTCATATTTGTCGTGTTGCCGAAATATTTTAGTTTTATTCTACAAAGCTTACAACTAGTGTGGCTCTTGTCCAGCTCCTTTCCCCCTTCAACTTCATAGAAGCCAAAATATTTCCACACGTCGTCAGCTTTTAACGAGGAGGGTGTTTGGATTTCGCGCTCAGCCATCGCGTCTCTGTTATGTGTACACGCCACAGACAGACGGTCCGGGCACTGCACTTCCGCGCTTCAGAGTTCCGTCTTTTGCGTTCCGTCAATATTACGTCATTATAAATAGGCTACATATCTAAAAAAAAAAAAAATTTTATTTGAAAATCGATTTTTGACATTTGTGAATCGATTCAGAATCGTCCACGTCCGTATCGCGATGCATCTAAGAATCGATTTTTCCCCCCACCCCTAAGATTGACGTTTATTGTAAGGTTCAAATAAGTTTCATTTCTTGTCTAAACTGCGTTGGGCCATTATTTTCTGACAATCACGCGGGGAGACTGGGCAGGCATTTAAATTACGTCCACCTGTGAATGCAGACATGATGGCTGGATTGCGTTTACATTTCACTGAGATCCGATCACAATGCGTCCTCGACTACCTCCGAACCTGGACACGCTGATCGGATAACATTCCGATCAGATGTGCGTTTACACTTGTCTTTTCAATGTGTATGTGGACAACATCCGGATACAGGTCACATGTTAATGCCAAGTGTAAACGCAGCCTCTGTCACATCTCTCTGCCGCTCTGCCTCCCGCTCACACACACACTGCCCTGGCGCCGCTCTTCCACTCACGTCACTTTTTTTAAAAAATCCCCTACAGCGCGAAACATGAGTCCCGCAAATGCGGCGCCGAGGAGCTTGTAAGTAATCTGAGGACAAATGGCTCCTTAGTTTCGAAATGGTTTGGGTACAACGAGATCGCATTGAAAATAAAGGCGTTAGTATAGCTTTAGAAGCTCATTTGAAACATTGCCGCAGCTCATTTAAGAAAAAGACAGCTCCGAAGAGCTGCGCTTTAGTTTGAGGTAGTGCAATAATAAAGAAAGATGATCATCATCATCACCTTATCTGTTACTACTGAAATGTAGATGTAATGTATTTCCAAATCTAAGCCCATCTTATGCGGAATGTTGCCTAATAGACTGCAACACGATAAAACCAATGGATAAAACAGGCACCTTCAGAATGCGTAAAAGACGCACCGGCCAAGGCAGGTCTAACTCACTGTGTGCCTTCTAATAACAGACAGAACAACTCTTTTGTATAATTAATATTATTTTTTTATTTTTCAAAAAGACAAGTGTTACATCTGTGTCATTCTTTTTGGTTAAATGGTCCCACACACTACTTTTCTTTGTACGCTTCATCCTGTCGTCTGCCCTGGTTCTAACCTCGAGTGTTTTAGCCTGTAGCCTTTACTTTTCGCAAACCTTGTGAGCGTGCGAACCCAAATGCTGTGACCTCGCGCCAAATTTTTTTATTGGTTTATTAAGTACAAACGGACGAGTTATGAAAAATTGAGTGTGAGGGATTTGTTCACTTCACACAAAAATATCTTGGAATGAGATGGCTAACTGTAGTAGCGTTTAGTCCACTGTCTATAATAGCCTAATTTAGAGATCACTTTTTTTTTTTAACCGACTACCGACAACTTTGATCGGGCAACGTTGATACGGTCAACCATCGGTGAAAGTGAAAGTGACATGTGATGGCCAAGTATGGTAACCCATACTTGGAATTTGATCTCTGCATTTAACCCCTCCAAGTAAGTGCACACACATTAGGAGCAGAGTAGTGAATACACACACACTGCAAACGTGGATACAAACACCCGGAGCAGCGGGCAGCCTTGAGTGGCGCCTGGGGAGCGATTGGGGGTTAGGTGCCTTGCTCAAGGACACCTCAGTCATATTCCTGCCGGTACTGGAATCGAACCAGCAACCTTTGGGTTACCAGTCCAACTCTTTGGGTCACCGGTCAAACCAACATCGGTTAACATCCCTAAACTGGAGGCCATTGCTCATGAGGAATGGGCTAAGATTCCTCAGAAACGCTGCCAGAAGCTGGTGTCTGGTAATACATCTTGTTTGCAGCAGGGCATAACAGCAAAAGGGTTTTCTACCAATTACTGAATATGCTTACCATGAAGGGGTTGAATAATTTTGAAACTGCAGAAGTCATTAAAAGTAAAATTTTCAATTGAATTTGGGTAAACCACTTGAAACATTTGTTGTGTTGAGCTATTTCAATTCCTTTTGTTTGATTTGTTCATTGCAAACAGCTGAAAGTCTGTAAATTGTGACAATAAACCTGATTTGCAATTGGGGTTGAATAATTTCGATTGCAACTGTATATATTTTTCAGAATATTACTTTGGCATGTGAAAGACTATTTCTATTTTAAATCCACTGGACCGAGTAAATACGTTTTTTTCAATGCTAACACTAGATCGAACAAATTGTGTGTGAGTGATATCTCTCCATCATATCTGAGTTATAAAGCAATGGCAGGCCACTTCAATCTTCCTCAGAGTTGCTTCAGCATTACTGGTGGTCACTGCCATGCCCACTGACTCCCTGTTGTTGTTTTTGGATTTCATTTCACTAAGCTGCCTGAGCAAAAGGGTGAGCGAAAATCTCCACTAAGTCCTTCACCTTCTGCGCAACCCTCATAGATATTCTCCACAGAGATAAAGCAAAGTAAAATTGAAATTTTACAAGCGACTAAAAAGATAATACAGTTTGAAATAATCTTACTGTGCATGCTGAACGGTGTCAATAAACAAGCATGCTTAGAACAAAATGCTCCCGCTTTTATCTCGGTGAAAAATCCATAAAGTCTTTACTTCAAGCTGAGACAGAGGTAAAGTGGTTGTTGCTTTTATGTTTCACCTTGTTTTTCTCAAAAGTGAGACCCCATTTGGGATTTGAGAGCCATGCCTTCTTATGGTTGACATTTATCTTGCACATGTGAGGGATGGAGGAAAGAGAGAGTTAATAGAGAGTAAGCGCCATGCTAATCTTACAGAGCAGACAGTTGATTCACTCGGCAGGACAACTATAATCTCGTGGCAGGATGGATGCACATTTATGTATTTAGCTTATAATTAAGAGCATTAAATGCTTTAAAAAAAATTGTTACACTTAAAAAAGACGAAGCAAAAAAAGTCCAGTTTTTTTTAAAGTTCATATATTATTTATATTTCGAGTTTAATTTGATTCAAGTCAGTTACTTTTAACAATGTTCCTAATGACTTGTAAGGGGAAACATAGGTTCTTTCATTTTTTTGCATGAATTTATTGTGTTATTCATCTGTTGAAAATCATTGTTATTCCATTCCGATCACCACTCCCGACCCTCATTTCATTTCAAACATTTTAATTAAAAAGGTAAACAAATAGGAAACTTTTCCATTTAAAACAGCCAAATTAAATTGGAAACGAGTACAAAAATACATCCAGCAGACAATGTGTTTGTTTGTGTGTGCATGTTAGTCACTCACAATTGTGTCAAATGTAAAATTTTATGTAATCTTAGTAGGACCAGTAGAAGTATGTTGAAAGGTCTAAAAACCCTCCACAGTCTTGCTGTGCTTTTTGTCTCTTTTTTCTTTTAAATTTATCTTTCATTTATTTTTATTTCAGTTTTAGTTAGTTGCAAAGACTTTGGAAAGTGATCATGTGATCCAGTTGATGATGTTTATTAATTTCAGCTGTGAATTGTGTTGTGAGACTGTATGGCTGAATTAACATTATACTAATATTACTATTTCTGTCATATCTATAAAATGAATAAATACAACCCTCTACGCACACCTTGGCAATATAATCACCATTGGCTAATATATATATATATATATATATATATATATATATATATATATATATATATATATATATATATATACATACATACATACATACATACAGGTGAAGTCAAAAAGTTGATTTATTTCAGTAATTCCATTCAAAAAGTGAAATCTGGATATTATATTCATTCATTACACACAGACTGATATATTTCAAATGTTTATTTAATTTAATTGTGATTATTAAACTGACAACTAATGAAAATCCCAAATTCAGTATCTCCGAAAATTAGAATATTACTTAAGACCAATAAAAAAAAAAAAAGGATTTCTAGAAATGTTGGCCAACTGAAAAGTAAGAACATGCAAAGTATGAGTCTTTAGACGCTTCTGACGCTGTGTCTTGTTCAAGAGTGGCTTGGCACAAGGAATGCGACAGCTGAAACCCATGTCTTGCATACGTCTGTGCGTGGTGGTTCTTGAAGCACTGACTCCAGCTGGAGTCCACTCTTTGTGGATCTCCCCCACAATTTTGAATGGATTTTGTTTCACAATCCTCTCCAGGGTGCGGTTATCCCTATTGCTTGTACACTTTTTTCTACCACATCTTTTCCTTCCCTTCACCTCTCTATTAATGTGCTTGGACACAGAGCTCTGTGAACAGCCAGCCTCTTTAGCAATGAACTTTTGTCAGTTTTGTCAGTGCCACCGACTAATAGACTCCATGGCACGCCACATTTCTGCAGTAATTCAGGCAAAAGGAGCCCCAACTAAGTATTGAGTGATGTACATGCTCACACTTTTCATGTTCATACTTTTCATTTCGCCAACATTTCTAAAAATCCTTTTTTTGTAAGTCTTCTAAGATTTGTAAGTCTTTTAAGATTAGTCTTCAGTAATAATCTAATTTTCGGAGATACTGAATTGGGGATTTTCATTAGTTGTCAGTTTTAATCATTACAATTAAATGAAATAAACATTTGAAATATATCAGTCTGTGTGTAATGAATAAATATAATATCCAAATTTCACTTTTTGAATGGAATTACTGACATAAATCAACTTTTTGATGGTATTCTAATTATATGACCAGTACCTGTGTATGTGTGTGTGTGTGTGTGTATATATATATATATAATATAAGCTGATTTGGTGGAATAAGGGCTGGGTAAAAAATGTCGATTTCTAGATTTTAATCGATTCTCATTTTTACCAACTGATATCGATTCTTAAATCCCAAGAATCGATTAGGCTAGTCATCCTGTTTTCAGTTGATGAATGAATGGAACATTGTAGCGCACATCCCATCCAAAATACCGCAATAATATTTGTGCTTTGTGACTGATGATATGAAACAAAGTCTCAGATTTCAAATTACGTCCATTTTCTTTCGAAATTTTCAAAAACATAAATACCGTTTTTGGCGCTGTGGCATGAGATCGCTGTTAGGGATGGGGCCGATCCGATCCAGTATCGGTATCGGCTCCGATACTGCCATTTTTGCCGGATCGGGTATCGGTCAGACGAGGCCGATCTAAATCCGATATTGTGTGTTTACTATTGTGTTAATGTTAAGCCCCACAAAAGCATTATAAAGCACCATTAAGTGTTCGTGCACTATATTATAAGTGTTCTGAAGCCATTCTATAGTACAATGTGAGATAGAAATGAATATTTAAGTAATTAAATTCAAGATCACGTAAACTTTTCCCTCCGCTGCGGCTGTCAATCATTCTCCATTCAGCATTCAACAGCGCGGCGCGTTCGGTTATGACGGTCAACTCGATGAAACTCTCCAAGATGATTCAATGTTACTATTAGTATACTTGATCTGTAGATAAAGCCCTATGGTTTCGTATAAAATGACTATCTTGCTGGACTTGCTGTACCTTAATCATGTTACTTTTTACCGTGTGTCTGTTAGATCACAACACTGGAGAGCACTATAATTGTTCTTCACAGTAACTGAAATTTAAAACTGTTAAAAGAAAAGGCTGAATAAACTATTGCGTAGATAGATACTGTATAATACACTACGCATCAATATGTCTTTCCTTTGTGCTTGGAACTTTTCAATGCGGACTCGAAGCGGTGCGCGCTGTGAGTCTGTGTTGCTTCAAGCGCATCATTCTGCGCTTGGGATGCGCATAAGCACTTTGTGCCGCACTGTATTGGAGTCTTTCATAATCATATCATAATACTTTTGCGCAATGAAAGATTATTAAATGTCGCATCTATCATATGTTGCTGCCTCAATAAACAGCTGTGCTATACATATAAAAAATGTCTTAATTTTATAGTAGCTAGACTATGTATATACAATAATTGATCTTTTTGATTTTTGTTATCTTGTTTTTCATGAATGTATTTTACAACAATACAAACAGCAATGTGTAACGTTTTACCAGATTTAGTGCTGGTGCCTACACTTATTGTCTCTTATTTGTTCCCCGCTAAATAATGTTTTTTTCACTATGTTCAGATTTGATACAATTATTGTGCACTCGTGATTTTTCTAGACTAGATTTCTAATTTCTAGAGTTCTAATCTAGTGTATAATAATTTTTGTCATAGGTTATGATAATTTTTTTTTTATTTGTTGTTTTTCTTTATAATGAAGTTGTCTGTATTAAGTAGATTGTGTTTAACAGTGTTTACCAGTTCAACACAGAGTTCTAGAAATTCTACTTGATTTAAAGAAAAACTGCGCTGGTATCGGATCCGTATTAGTCGATAATCAGAATATTTGGTATGGGATTGGATCGGTTCAGAAATATGGTATCGTTGCATCCCTAAATGTAATAAATATTGAAATGACAATCAATTTGAAACACTTACAGTTGCATATTTATTTTCAGAATGGGATTTTTCCTGTTAATCCTGTTTTTCTGACTTCCTTTTCTAACCTTATACTTACCTCAAGTTGCCTTTTGGGACATATGCATACATGCGTACATATCATACTTGCCTGTTGAGAGGAGTTTATTGCAACATCATATAAAATCAACTATTATAATAATAATAATATTAAAGCAAACACAGCTCTGGTATCGGAATAGTATCGGCCGATATCCAAATTCAGGTATCGGGATCGGATCGGAAGTGAAAAAATGCGGATCGGTGCATCCCTAATCGCTGTGGCTCAGCTCAAGAGAAGCAGCGTGGAGCGCACATGATCTTCTCTTCCGCCTTAATAATACCAGTTACAGCGCGGAATAAACATAAATAAGCATCTGAAAGTGTTTAAGATAGAGTACAACTTATCGAAATCCGTATCATGTCACATGGAATCGCTCAATCAGTGTTTCAACCGTGGAAATACGTCAGTAAAACAGCTTGTAAACAATGTCATGCAACATCACATTTACATCCAGTGACCATAAACTCGTTAGTCAGCTAGAAGAATTAACTCTAGAGAGGAGAGATAAATATATGCACCGTTTCATTATAATTTATGTTCTTCAATATTTAATGCATGTTTGAATAAATCTGGCAAGTTTTTATGACAGCCACCATTTAAATTTAAATCATCTAACTTTATTATTATAAAAATAAATAAAAGTGTAATTTAAGTGTTTGTATACAAATCAGTTATTTTTTACCTTCAATATTATAGTAGGCTAATGAAGCCTAGTATGCTACAACTGACTCCCATAGTTTATAGCATTAGTTAAGAGATTTGTTTTCCTTGAGAATTTGCCATGTATTGTAGCCTAACTGATATCCAAAATAATCAATATTGAATCGAATCGAATTGGAATCGAAATCGAATTGTGAAATTTGTGTTATACCCAGCCCTAATAGTAATGATCGACGGCGAGTTGTGTGCCTTCACACTATGGTACGTCTAGTTTTCGGTACGTCAAAAACAGGTACGCTGCGCACAGAAAGAATCTAGATCGCTTGACAGAGAGCCAAACTCTCAAGCGCTGATCAGTCAGTCAGAGTGTTAAACGAGTAAAAATATATCTATGCGAGACTTATATTTAGCCTAACACACACAAAATCTGAGAATTTTATTAGCCAATGGCTAATGATAGACATTATTTAGTCGCCAGAGTGAAGATTTAGTCGCATATGTAGAGGGTTGAAATTGGGGATGTCCCGATACCATTTTTTCTGAACCGTTCCGATCCGATACCAAACATTCTGTGTATCGAACGATACTGATACCGATCCGATACCAGCGCAGTTTTTTTTTTAAATCAAGTAGAATTTTTATAACTCTGTGTGTTGAACTGATAATCAATCTTTTGTGTGTTAAACACAATCTACTTAATACAGACAACTTAATTATAAAGAAAAACAACAAATAAAAAAAAATATGATCATAACCTATGACAAAAATTCTATTATAAACTAGATTAGTGGATAAACTTTAGTCTAGAAAAATCACAAGTGCACAATAATTGTATAAAATCTGAACATTTAGTGAAAAAATACATTATTTAGTGGGGAACAAATAAGAGACAAGTGTAGCACTAAATCTGGTAAAACGTTACACATTGCTCTTTGTATTGTTGTAAAATACATTCATGAAAAACAAGATAACAAAAATCATAAAGTTCAATTATTTTATATATAGTCTACTACAAACTTAAGACATATTTTAAATGTATAGCACAGCTGTTTAATGAGGCAGCAACATATCATATTATGATAGATAGGACAGAACAAAAAAGGCTATTAATAATCTTCCATTTCACAAAAGTATTATGATATGATTATGAAAGGCTGCAATACAGTACGGCACAAAGCGCTTATGTGCATCCCGAGCGCAGAATGATGCGCTTGAAGCTAACACAGAGTCACAGCGCGCAGCGCGTCGAGTCCGCATTGAAAAGTTCAAAGCACAAAGGAAAGACATAATGATGCATAGTGTATTATACAGTATCTATCTATGCAATAGTTTATTGAGCCTTTTCTTTTAACAGTTTTAATTTTCAGTTACTGTGTGCATGCAGAAGAATTATAGTGATCTCCAGTATTGTGATCTAACAGACACAAGTTATAAACGAACATGATTAAGGTACAGCAATACAGTCCAGCAAGATAGTCATTTTATGCGAAACCATAGGGCTTTATCTACAGATCAAGTATAATAATATTAACATTGAATCATCTTGGAGAGAGTTTCATCGTTGACTGTCGTAAACGCGACGCGCTGTTTGAACGCTGAATGGAGAATGACTGACAGCCGCAGCAGAGGGAAAAGTTTATTGTGAACTTGAATTTAATGACTTAAATATTAATTTCTATCTTACATTATACTATAGTATGGCTTCAGAACACTTATAATATAGTGCACGAAAACCTTACCCGATCCGGCAAAAATGGCAGTATTGGAGCCCATACCGATACTGAGTATCGGATCGGGACATCCCTAGTTGAAATAGTAAGAGTAGTATGTTAGCACATTATTCTGGTTTCAGCTTCCCTAACGAATACTTTTTTTCCCGAAAGGCTTTTGTGTATGGTAGTCTTTTTTTAATCCCTTGTGACCTCTCCTTAGAGCACCATGAACTTATGTAGCACGCTCTACCGATTGATGTTTTTGACCCAGTACATTGGAAAGCATTCCAACCCTCTCCAAATAGTAAGCCATGATATTTCATTTTGTGGACAATGTTACTCATCAAATTAGAGAACTCGCATTGTGTTACAACACTCTTTCAGTGCATTTAGTTAATGGCAGTACAGTTAGTGGTGTAAGGTGGTTACATGTCTAATCAAACATGACAGAATACCAAACATTAGATGCTTTCCCTCCCAGCTCAATATGAAATGGGATCACAAAGGTTTCTGCAAATACACTTCAAGTGCTGTGAGTCTGTCAGCTCTTAATAAGTGAAAGCGAAGTGAAGGCCCTCATGAGTTCAGAGCACCTGACACAGAAAGTGACCTCATCAAGGACTAGTTATCTGGTGGCAAGATAGAAGATTTGATGATTGTGCCTTCTCTCTTTAGTGTCAAGTTGAAGAGCCAATGCCGATTGAATTTTAAGCCGCTGTGTTTATAAGAAAATTCATGGTCTTCTCATATTCTCACATCAGAAATAATGAACACGATGCTCTGTTACTACATTTGCGGTTTATTGAGCTGTGCAAAAGTTTGACTTTCTTATGTCCTACACCAAATAACCAGTTGCTATTAATACGTGTCAGCTAACCCGTTTTTTTTTCTCGCCCCTTATTGATTCATTTAGCTTGCTTTTTCTCAAAGATTTGTCTCCATACTGGAGACATCAGGAGAGCTTTCATAAGCAGAGAGTATGAAAAATATTACTTTTCGAAGCATTGGAACGCTTCACGTCACTTTGGCACCGTTATTACATTTCCTTTAACCTTTTTGCCGTTGGTGCGCAATGCGATTGACTAAGAGGAAGGCAGACAATACGCTCATAATAGCCTTTAAAACAGTTCAACAGCGCTGAGGAGCTCAATCTGCACCTAGACAACTTTCCTCATCACACTTGTTGAATAAAACATCAGGCTGAGCGCATGCTAATGGCTGACAATGGCTTCTCTGTTTTGCACAAACAAAACCTTACTCTGTCTCTCTCGTTTTCACTCTTTTCTGCGCCCAGGAGTTTTAGCTTTGATGCATTTTACACAAGCCTCGATGTTGACAAGTTATCTGTGACCTGTAGAGAGAACCCCCTGAAACTGCAGCGCTGAGAATCCATCTTTGCCTTCCCTTTTCGCCTCGAATAGCGGCGAAGCAAACAAACAGGGCCTAAACAATACGATATATACCACATATCAATTACACTAAATGCCTCAGTATCTATACTTCACTGTCTCAACCACACACCGGTTACAAGGCACACACGCTGCGGTGGGACGATAATGAGTCGGCATTGTTCTCCACCATCTGGAGCGCTGATAAGACTCGCCTGTTCATAGTTGATAATAGGAGCCAGCGGAGGAAGAACTGAGTGTTAAACATTTCCTTGGCCCATGAAAAAGGTTCCATTAAGTCCACTGACCCCAATTGAATATTAATGAGCTAATTAACAGATTTATTGTTCTACGCAATTTCTGGAGGGGCCTGTTTTTTTAAGTGCTATTATTTTTTTCTAATTATTTTTTGCACTTTGTATAATTGAATCTTTGTAGCTGCCAGCATCCCAATCGTGCCTTGGCAACACAGAAAAGAATTTGGACTTGTGTTTCTCTCTCTCTCTCTCCCTCTCTCTCTCTTCTCCTCCTCCACTACTCTGTTTTTGTTGTTGTTGGGGAAAGAACAATGTTTTCTTCGATGGCAATGTGTTTGTAATTAGGCTTTACCCCCTGCACCCCCCATCTTCAACAGCAGAGCTTAGGCCTATGAATTTTATATTTAAAGGGGCTACGATGTTTGTTCCAGGAAGGAACAGGGTGAGGTGTTGGATTACAAAACAGCAATCAGCGGGGTTACACTCGACTGCATCACTCGGAGGGTCTGGCAGGGCTCTTAAATGAGCATTGACAGCTGTGGCTGATAGATAGCATAATCAGCTGATGAAGAGGATACACTGCAGCGGTGCTCTCAACTGGCTTTTTGAATAGTGCTGCTTCAGCCACACACCGGGTTGATGTAAAGGTTACCTTGAAAGAAATAAATGCAATTAGGAATGCGAATGATCAACACGGGTGATAAAGGGGGACCGCAAACCTTCCGTGGAATCCACCAAATCTTGCTCAAGTCGGTGATGGATGGCATACTCATGCGAATGTTTTGTGTTTCAAAGGAGATGTTTGAAATGGTGTTCGATGCAAGGACACAGTCTAACAATTGCTTTTTTTGTGGTGAAATTGACATGCAACAGAATTTCAATAAGTGTACGGGCATAGCGACCGGAAAAATCGCAAATGTTCTGACAAGCGCACCTCTGTTTGAAATATGTGGGGAGAGATTGGAGGGACATCCCAGAGAGGGGGGCCGCCGGTGATGACCTTTTGATAACTACAATATAATTATTATTGCATTTTTTTTCTATCTGCAACTTTACTTAATTCTATTTATGCCCAGAATCCAATTCTGCCCAAATAAAAGCATCAATTTCTTTCGGTTACTCCACCAATATAACTTAGAATAATGAACTCATTTCACTGTTATATGGAAATAGGGTCTCATTACAATAATTTTGCCTGATACACAAGCCAGCTGATATTAGGAGCCGGGCCCTACAGTCAGAGAGGTTATTATGCTATACATCACAAACTGCATTAGGCTCATAAAACCTGTCACCAAAAAGGTTGAGAAGTTGCAGAAGCCAGCCCTGTGGCTTCACATGTCTCCTCTAAAAAAGTAGACTCTGATGAATCAACCACATAGAAGAAGCTGATTAAAAAAATAATTTCTGATTGTTCCATAGACATTAGGGTTTCTAGCTTTGCGTTTGTTAAACTTGAATTGCAGTGGTAGCCCTTTTCTTTTCCATCAACTATAACAGTAGTCTTTATCTCGTCTAATTCTCTAGATCTATTTTTTTTAAAGACCCCATCAATTCAATACATATATACACTACCGTTCAAAAAGTTTGGGGTGGGTAAGATTTTTGTTTTGTTTTTGAAAGAAGTCTCTTATGCTCACCAAGGCTGCATTTATTTGATAAAAAACATAGAAAAGCTATAATATTGTGAAATATTATTACAATTTAAAGAGCTGTTTACTATTTTAATATAATTTAAAATGTAATTCATTCCTGCGATGGCAAAGCTGAAATTTTAGCTTCATTACTCCAGTCTTCAGTCACACGATCCTTCAGAAATCATTGTAATATACTGTTCGTACACACATTAGTGTTGTCAAAAGTACCGACTTCGGTTAGCCGGTTCTCACCTTCTCCTTCCCTTATCAACGAACTGTTACATTTTTCCAATGTTGAAAACAGTTGTGCTGCTTTAATAGTTTTTGTGGAAACCGTGATACATTTTTTCCAGAATTCTTTGATGAATAGAAAGTTGATGAATAAAAAGCATTTATTTGAAATAGAAATCTTCTGTAACATTATACATTTATTTACTCTGTTTTCATCAGTTTAAATTAAAATTCAATTTAAAAATCTGTTTAAATTAATTTATTTTAAAAAATCTTACTGATCTCAAACTTTTGAAGTTTCTGTGTTGACTGTTTTTTATATGGCCATATATTACAAGCAAGTTCCTGAATTAGCCTAATTTCTTTTGTAAAAGCTTTGTGCTTCACTCATGTGGAAATATTCACGCAAAACAGATTCATATTGAAAAAAAGTGTATCACCGTCAGTGCTACTCAGCCCTAATTCTGACATAATTTTGTGTGTATTTGCTCAAGATTCAAGAACATGAACTCAATTTGGTTGTGAACTAAAAAAAAACAAATGATAAAATGAAAATGATAAAATATCTGGAGGAAGCATCACTGACCCGATGGTTCAGATAGGCCTATTGTCTTAGGAGGGCTGAGATGACAGACAAAGGGTCTAGAACCACCCCTGCTCATGTAAGCTAATGTCTAAGCTTAAAACGCCAGATACTGGTCCTCAGTGAAAACTGTAATGTGGCATTATTTTAATTGCTTCATTTCCATGTAGCAGGCTGCTTGGTTCTTGACAGTTTGTCATAGTTCTTTGTGTTGGGTGGTGAGGAGCGGATAGTGAGAGCGATGACATCAACTGCTGTTGATGTGAAATCACTTGAAGAACGTGTCGAAAAATTTGGCTGTAATTGCCAGAACTAGGAGAGAGTTTTAGCATGCGTCTGGAAAGAAGAGCTACCAAAGCTGTACCTTGGCAAGTCAAGAGTTGGAGACAAAACAACAAAGTGCAATAATTGTTTTTCGAGCTGAATGCCAGCGGGAATGTGTGATGCTAAAAGCAATGCTTTCTTCCACACAGCACTCCCAGCAGCCAGATGCAGTTCTGCAATCATTGTGTGTTGTCTCACATAAAGTAATCTTTGGTAACAATCAATTACAATACATTTCCCCTTTTTGTTAGTTTTTCGCATTCTGTACAGTCTGCTTAACAACCCTCTTTCAAATATCATAAAATATATTCATAGGGAACATTGAAACATGGAGTAGTTGAGCTTCAAAGTTGTGATTATAATGCAGGCTTCCTCTCAGTAGAGGAAATGAGGATAAAACAGGGCTTTTTGTTCCCATTATGCAGAATGAATTACTGTGTTCTTTTTTTAAGATGTCTGTTGTGGCTCTGGTGCTCTCTCAAAGAAATGTCCATACTCTGGCTAAGGTCGTGATTGTAGTCTGAAGGCAAATAGAGCTATATAAGGCAGTTGCTTGCTCTCTGTGCTGGTTGGCTGACATTGGAACGTTCCACCACTAATTTGCAATGTGAACTCAGGAATGTCTTGCCAAATGTATTGCTGGGACCAGTAAATTCCTGACTTCACCATTCCACAGTGTTCTGGCACAACTTTTGGGTTAATATTAGACCCTGGAAATTATGCCTTTGGATGCACCAATAATGAATTATGAGCCCACACTCTATATTAAATTAAATTTTAGGATTAATTCAAACAGCTGTTATGTTAAATGTAATCAGTAGACGTTGGTGCAGAGATTCAATTCGAAGGCCTTGTTAAAGGAATATTCCAAATTCGATACAATTTAGCTCAATCAATAGCATTTGTGGCTTAATTTTGATTGGGCTTATAATTCTATAAAGGTACATTAATTATTTTGTTAAAACTTATATTTAACATATAACTATTTTGTATGTTAAATTATTTTGGTCACACTTTTACTAACTATTAACAATGACTTTTGCCTCAATAAACTCCTAAACTCCTTAATAGTTAGTAAGGTAGTGAAGTTTAGATATTGCGTTGGATTAAGGAATGTAGAATATGGTCAATAAGGCATTAATATGTGCTTTAAAAGTACAGTACTAATAAACAGCCAATATCCTAGTCATATGCATGCTAAGAAGCAACTATTGGAGATAATTAGACCCTAAACTAAAAGTGTTAGTGTTACCATTATTTTTTATATATATATTTTTTATTTCATTTTTGCGGTCGTTTTAGGCATCACGGCAATGAAGTGTAAAACTTGTATGCAACTTCATACAGAAAAAGGTTAGTAAGGAATTTGGGTTACACTTTATTTTAAGGTGTCATTGTTACAGTGTAAATAAATATAAAGTACTGAGTTATAATATTACTACATGTACGTACTATAGTGTTAGGGTAGGATTTGGGTTTGGTTCAGTGTTAGTTTACTAACTTTAATTTACTGTTTTTATATGATAAGTACACGTAAAATAACACTAAGGACACATTTAAGGACACTAAAATAAAGTGTTACCGGATTTTGGTAGTTACGTGTAACTGTCACCTTAAAATGGTGTTACCAGGATTTTTTTGTCATTTTTTAATAAAATCATGTTAACACACATTGTCAATGTCATGTGGCTATACTACTGAATCTTTGAGTACTTTTAAGTTGTGGAAGTAGCGACAGTTCTTAGTATTTGCTCTGCTGGCGCATCTGTGCAATAGAGTTTGTGTGCAATTCCAGAATAGAGATCGGCCAAAATAAAAATAAAACTATTCTGTTTTTGCTTGCTTGAAATTATACTATCTAATTCAAATCATAAACAACTGCTCATGCTACACATGTGTAGCATCTTTATTTGGATCATGATTAAAATGCAGTGGTTGCCTCTGTCAAATGGCTACAGATATTTTTATTTAAGGCCAGTAATAGAGCAAATAAGCAACAAATAAATTAGCTTAAACAAAGAAAAAGAATAAAAAACGACAATTTGCTTAAAAAAATCGGAATCGGCCATGAAAAATAAATATTGGTGCATAACTAAATGTGATGTCTTGTAAGTATCAGGGAGGGGGAAAAAAGCAATACACTTGGATTTAGGGCTAACATTTCAATTACGGACTTCATCAAGAATGGTAGCTTATCCCTCATAATTAACATAAAATGGAATATATCATCACACAGTGATTCTATTTTAGAGCAATCAGAGCGCAATTTCCATTCGATTATGAACATGGTTTACGACTATACTGGGCGCCTATTGAAAGCTAATTAATTTGCAGTGAGGACAATTATCGGGGAGCTCATCATTTAGCACTGTACTGGAAGCTTTTTCTCCCCCCTTATTCCAATTTCGTTCACTCAGTCGGAGTGCGGGGACTGAATGAGGCTCATGTAAAGTCACTGAATATGCGTGAACCATAGCTATGCAGAGGGAGTATAAGTGTTGGGCCAGAGCTCTGCTTCCTCTTGGGGTTACTATTTCCCAAGCACAAGCCAACTTGTATGCTTGCCTGCCTTACAGCTCGAGCACTCCTGTACTGATTGGTCCACAGATTGCACCATTATTTCAGGACAGCAGCAATGCAAGATGGACTAAAGAGCCATTATCTGAGTGAGTGAGACCATCGGAACTTATTACACGTGTGACCTTTAAAAGCCTTTCCCCATTACAGATCTCAGGTGAGATTTTACTGGAATCAATTTTTTTATACTCAGCCAGATTGAGGCCCCTGCACAAAAAAAGGAAACGAACGAACCAATGAGCGAGTGAGCAAGTGAATGAATGCATGAGCAAGTGAAAGAATAGCCTGGATCTTAGTGAAAAATGCTCTCATAAAAGGATTCCACCAGAGCCGATGGAGATGGGCAGGATTTTAAAGCACATCTAATGCCTCTGTGCCCTTTCTTCGCAAATTAAAGAGACTTTGAACTGGCTGAGGAAGATGCTGCAGTATTGTGCTTAATCAAGGTAGAAACACAAAGCCGGCACAGGGTCCCCAAAGGATCACATCAAAAGGTGCATCCCACTTTGTGCACTATTTAATCAGTTAAAACACAGATGGCAGCCTGCCTCGATTAATTAATCATACATGAAGCATCCAGTACCTGTGAGCGGAAAGTATGTCAATGCTACCGAGATCTAATTTGGATCTCGATGTACCTCAGTAGTTGTCTACAGAAAAAAGACCCGCAGTTAAAAAACTTCTTTCAATTGTGCAAAAAGTGCCAAGCGTTGTTAGTGCAATTGTAAAAGTTGTGGCAGCGTGCAGCCTTTGAACCTCCTTATCCCCCTCTGACTGACAGATTCTCATTTGACTTGGCTCTTATTGAATAACATTGCTGGTGCTTACCCTAGATGTATGGCTTGAATTTCATTTTAGGCCCGTTAGTCGTGTACCTGAGGGATATAAAAACAGAAGATATGCACATTATGTGTGCGTCTCTGTAAGAAATGAAAAAATGAAAGGCATATCTGCTTCAAAGCAAACATTATTTTATAATTAGCCTGTAAAATTCACTGACGGCGAGAATATCAATGCAAAAGCGCCTGTCAACAGACTTTTCCATCTCTGGTTTGTTGAGCTTTTTGATGAACTGCATTTTTGAGGGAAAATAGGAAAATGTCAACTATTTTTAAAGATCTCACAAATATTAACCTTTTTTTTTTTTATCTGGAGACTTCTGGATAATGAGATGGAAAAGTGAATCTATTTTCTATCTATCTAATCTATCTTGAGTTTTAAGGAGTGCATGTGTCTTATTGCTTTGCAGGCTTTATTTGTGGTTGACTGACCTGGTTGGAAGCTGATGTGGAGGTATTGTTGTGGGCCCCAATATGGCGACAATGTTTCTACCATATTTTTGCCATCTTGCAACTCTCGTATATTGCTGTCCAGGTAATCAAACTACTTTGGAAAGTCTTGTCACCTTGTAAAAGTAATTAAATTTCCAAGAAAGCACCATGAAGTATGTTTAAAGGATTATAAAAGTGAGGGTAATGAATGTGGACATGAGGCCTGGAGCAGGGATAGAGATGGATATGTTGTAAAACACCAGCTGTGTGGACCCTTGAGTCTGGACCCGTTGCCCCATGCTAACGTCAGGGTGGCCCTGTCATTCGGAGCAAGGACTCCATGGTGAAAAAAACGTTTTAAACTAGGCTTAGCAAGTCTGCTGGTCTTAGTTGATTTCCCAGCCTGGTCAGATTGGTATACAGTATTGGCTGGTTTTAGTGGGTTTTTTGGCACATTTCAGTTGTGAGACCAGCTAACACCAGTTGGCCAGGGTAGGTGACCAGTTTAAATCAACCAACTTAAGGCCCATTTACACCAAGGACTATATCGTAACTATAATGATAAAGATAACGTTTTAAAAAATCATTAAAAACTGAAAAGGATAGCCATTACTATACACAAAAACAACTATAATGAAAATGGCTCAGAGTAACAATATCATTGGATTCACTTTCAGAATGATTTTTTTTTCCAGCCGATGAACAATAAAAACAGGTGCCGTGATCATAAATTTTGAATGATTTTTAAAAGGGTTTTATCATGATTCATTATATTAGTCGTCGTCCTTGGTTTGAACGGGCCTTAAAGGGATAGTTCACTCAAAAATTTTAATTCTGTCATAATTTACTCACCCTCAGTTTGTTCCAAACTTATATGAATTTCTTTCTTCTGCGAATCACAAAAGAAGATGTTTTAAAGAATCTAATTTTAAAGAACCTAAACTTAAAACCTAAAACTTAAAACGTCATTATTTAAAGCGGCAGACGTCGGCATAACTGCATCGTGCGCTTATAATGAACAAAACATTGTCGTAAGTTGGTATGGACGCTAATATAGTTATAAAAGGTTCTTGCGCTTTTGTGTGAATGGCCCTTTAGACTGGTTTGAGTGTTTTTTTCCAGCAGGGTATTATTTTAAAATACCACCACAGGGTGGTATTTTCCAGCAAATATAAATTGTTAAAAAGTGTGCCCCTGTTGTAGGGTTGGGAACCGAACTCGGTACTTTTAAGGGCACCGACCCAATTATGTCGGTACTAGGGAGTATCGATTCACATTAAATCAATCGGTGCCAAAGTTCGGAACCTGAAAACGGATCTGGTGATATATAGACTAGTGTGAATATTAAACAGCAAAAAGATTATACAAATCCTGCATGTCTCTGTGTGAATGAAAGGCGAAGATGCGCGGTTTAATTCACACTGAATTGCGCGTGACGGTCGCTTGTTTTCATCTCTGCCATGTCATACGAGGACATGAATGAATGGACGTCATCTCCAGACCCGCTCTGAGAGTCACTTCATGAGCATTAGCATTTTACCGTTTCATTTGAGAAAAACTACTGTCATATCATAAACGCACAGAAACTCAAAGGCCTTCACGGCAACCCATCAAAATAAAAGTTAGGTTTAACTTGACCAATACTGTTGTACAGTAGTATTTAGATGCGTCTAAATGTAATAATACTAATATTAACACTAATGTAATAATAATAAATTATCAAAACTTTATTTTTTAAGTATAATAATCACAATTTTTCTTTCATGTTTTAATTTTAACAGTATAAAGCTCAGTTGTGCAGCACTTTGTTTGACAAACATTAATTTAATTTATCTTTTAATTTAATTACATTTTTTTATGTCTTCATTTGATTACCAGAAAATACGCAAAACATAATTTGTGGGAAATCTTTTCATAGAAATGAAAAAAAAAAAAAATATATATATATATATGTATGTATGTATGTATGTATGTGTGTGTGTGTGTGTGTGTGTGTGTGTGTATGTATATATATATATATATATATATATATATATATATATATATATATATATATACACTCACCTAAAGGATTATTAGGAATACCATACTAATACTGTGTTTGACCCCCTTTCGCCTTCAGAACTGCCTTAATTCTACGTGGCATTGATTCAACATGGTGCTGAAAGCATTCTTTAGAAATGTTGGCCCATATTGATAGGATAGCATCTTGCAGTTGATGGAGATTTGTGGGATGCACATCCAGGGCACGAAGCTCCCGTTCCACCACATCCCAAAGATGCTCTATTGGGTTGAGATCTGGGGACTGTGGGGGCCATTTTAGTACAGTGAACTCATTGTCGAGTTCAAGAAACCAATTTGAAATGATTCGAGCTTTGTGACATGGTGCATTGTCCTGCTGAAAGTAGCCATCAGAGGATGGGTACATGGTGGCCATAAAGGGATGACATGGTCAGAAACAATGCTCAGGTAGGCAGTGGCATTTAAACGATGCCCAATTGGCACTAAGGGGCCTAAAGTGTGCCAAAAAAACATCCTCTACACCATTACACCACCACCACCAGCCTGCACTGTGGTAACAAGGCATGATGGATCCATGTTCTCATTCTGTTTACGCCAAATTCTGACTCTACCATCTGAATGTCTCAACAGAAATCGAGACTCATCAGACCAGGCAACATTTTTTCCAGTCTTCAACTGTCCAATTTTGGTGAGCTCTTGCAAATTGTAGCCTATTTTTCCTATTTGTAGTGGAGATGAGTGGTACCCGGTGGGGTCTTCTGCTGTTGTAGCCCATCCGCCTCAAGGTTGTGCGTGTTGTGGCTTCACAAATGCTTTGCTGCATACCTCGGTTGTAACGAGTGGTTGTTTCAGTCAAAGTTGCTCTTCTATCAGCTTGAATCAGTCGGCCCATTCTCCTCTGACCTCTAGCATCAACAAGGCATTTTCACCCACAGGACCGCCGCATACTGGATGTTTTTCCCTTTTCACACCATTCTTTGTAAACCCTAGAAATGATTGTGCGTGAAAATCCCAGTAACTGAGCAGATTGTGAAATACTCAGACCGGCCCGTCTGGCACCAACAACCATGCCACGCTCAAAATTGCTTAAATAACCTTTCTTTCCCATTCTGACATTCAGTTTGGAGTTCAGGAGATTGTCTTGACCAGGACCACACCCCTAAATGCATTGAAGCAACTGCCATGTGATTGGTTGATTAGATAATTGCATTAATGAGAAATTGAACAGGTGTTCCTAATAATTCTTTGGGTGAGTGTATATATATATATATATATATATATATATATATATATATATTTATGTATATTAAAATGGGTGTTTTTATGAATTCAATTAATTAAGTAGCTAGTTTCCTGGTAAATATTTCAGTACACAAACATCACAGACAATGGCAGACAGCGACCAAGGCAGCTCTGGCATAATGTCAATAACACTTCTATAAATAACTTACAGTTTCTTTAAAGTTATTGAGGTAAACGTCCCTAAGGTAACAAAAAAGGGACCGTTGGGTACCGGCACCGAATTTCAGGTACCGGTAAAATGTGAATGGTACCCAACCCTACCCTGTTAGCAGGACATACTGATATGCACATAAATGCCAAAAAACTCACTCATACAGCTTTTAACCTCCATTTCTCTTTTTTCAGCCTGGTGATAAACTGAAGTTTCTTTGTGTCATACCCAAAATTCCAGCAAAGCTCAATAAAGCACATTAATAGTTCAGGGCTGCCTGAGCTCAACTGTATGGAAATGACACCTATATAACAGTAATGTATCTGATCCCTTTAGTCATCTCCAGGAATCTATTCTACCTGTCTCCCCTTCTGGAGGCAGCGTGTACCCTGCAGATGGTGCTGTTTTAAAAAACATGGTGGCATGAAATGTTCCTGTGCTCAATTCTGCACTCTGTCTTACTAGTAGCACATCTAAATAAGCCCTGTCTATATCTGGCTAATATAGTTAGTTTTATGCCATACAAACAGGAGAAGTTTGCAGTCATTTTCTACCTTATATCTTGAATGTGTCCTCTTAAAGGTGCAGCAGTAGCACTTGTTCACAAAGTCTGAACATCAAAGCAATCTTTTAGAACGTGTCAGTGGCTATTCTTTTTCATAGAAACAGATATTGACGAAAACATCAACAAACTAAAGACCCCAGAGGGCGGGAGAGAGCAGAAGTGCTTGTGTTAAGGAGCTGCAGGACTGCAGTGATTGAGTACACTGTTTGTGCATTAGCAAAGTACAGCTGTGGTTAAATGAATGTTGCATCAAAGCTCACTCAATCAGCAGCAACACATGCAATTATAGCTGGCGCAGGAGCGAGGCACGCCATGACCCCAGTTCTGAAAAATAATTTACAAACAATTTACAGTAGAAAACACTTGGCTAAAAATACCACACCTGGAATCAGGAACCTGGGTTTATTGACTTTCTGTAGATCTATCTGCCTGTCTGTCATCCGTTATTTCTTTTCCATTTATTGTTGTACTACCTATTGTTCTGTCTATCATTCTGTCTTTTTTCTGTCATTCAATGTTAATAACATTGATTATATTGTTACAATGGCACCTGTTAAGGGGTGGGATAGGCAGCAAATGAACAGTTAATTCTTGAATTGCATGTGTTGGAAGCCGGAAAAATGGGCAAACGAAAAGATCTGAGTGACTTTGACAAGGGTCAAATAGTAATGACTGGACGACTTGGTCAGAGAATCTCCAAAACTCTTCAAAATCTCTGCAAAAATAGTTCAGTAATTGTTTGAGGAGCAAGACAAAGACCTCAAGGTGCTGCCTCGAGCACCAGATTCCCCAGATTTCAATCCTACTGAGCAACTATTGGATGTGATGGACCAAAAAATCTGATCCAAGGAGGCCCCACGTTGCAAAATGCATGACTTAAAGGATCTTCTGCTAATGTCTTTGTGCCAGATAGCAGGGCTCGACATAAGCAATGGGCCGATGGCCCGGGGCCAGTAAAAGATTATGTCGGGCTAGTTGATTGGCCAGTCACTGGCCCACGGCCATCAGCAAAACAAACAGCAAACGTCATACACAGTGGCGCGAAGAGTGTCAATGGTTACTTCAGGTTATTTGTAACGTGTTAAAATGTCAAAGAACTACGAGGCTGATAAGAGAAAGAGGACATTCCTAGTGTCATGGAAAACACAGTAGCCTACACCTGGGTGGAGAAAGGCGATGAAGGCATGTAGCCTACTGTTTCGTTTGCCGGAAATTTCCAACAAAAGCCGACCGAGCCGGGACATTTTACAAGGGGACCCAGAACTACAGAAAACAGGCCTTAGATGCACACGAAAAAGTGTAGTCTATTATGTACTCATTGTTCATTGCCGAAGTATTTTTTTGGCACACAGTGCCGCGACAAATCAATCTCTCCTTTACACTGGCTGCCTGCACATTCATTCACTGAGCTCGCGGCTGGTGCAACTTGCGCTCTCTTCACGACTCAACCTCCACGGACAGTTTTTAATGTTTTATCAGACAATAACTACTTAAGATTTTGCTTTCGCTTCAGTCTGGTTGTAATCAGATTCAGCGCGTTCTTCATTTTTTCTACATTGAAATTTTTTTTAGGTCATAGATGTTAAACGAATGACAAAAATAATCAGGCAAACTAATATACTTTTGTCTAATTTCGCCATTTTGAAGTGAAAATAGGCCTATGTAACGTTACTCATCACTCATGTAATGTAATAATTAGTTTACTGTCATTGTGAGGGGACAAGAAACATAAAGCCGTTTTCATCATGTTAGGCACAAGATTAATAATGAATGTGTACATGTTGAGAATTAATATAATACAGTTTGTAGCCTTCAGTAAATTAATAAAGTTCAGCTTTAGGAGGGGAAGAGACAGGGCAAGATGAGGAGACTGAGAGAAAAAGAAAGAGTGATGGAGGTGAGGAGAGGGCAGGTATTAGGGTTGGATATCGTTTGAATTTGAACAATTCAGATTTCGATTTCGATTCCTTGTTTCGATTCCGGTTCCTAACGATTCTCGATTCCGATTCTTTTAAGAGGCAGGGTCAAAAAAGTTTATTATATTTTAAATGAGCTAGCTAACCAACGATCTTTCCGAAGGAAATAGTCTAACCTTCTCCATCAATTTTAATTCTATGAACTTTTTACTTTTTATGAATTTCTCACAGGGTTGTTTTCAACTACAATATAAATATCAAATCCATGAACTTGAATATAAATATTATAAATTATGAATATATTTTCACACTTTCCTCAAGAGAGCTTTATTTTTGAAAACCTCATGAAAACACATTTACACATGAGTGTATGATGTTGCAGGTACTTAAACATGTTACCGTGATCCCACTGATGGGCTAACCTAGTGCAGAATAGCAAATAAACAAAAAGAAACAACTTGTAAAAGCTTCGTCATCTGGCGAGGAGAGAGCAACCAGCGAAATAACCTGTGCTCCAAACGGCGTCGAGAGCACTTTTGGAACATATCCATGCCTTAGTTTGATGCTGCGTTCACACCAGACGCGATTAGAGCGTCTGGCGCGAGTGATTTCAATGCAAAGACGCGTTACGCGCGTAAAAAATTCCTGCGGCGCGAATGGGGACAGGCCCGCTTTTCAGTTTATAATGTCTATGTTTATATAGACGCGAATATTCCTTTTTTACGTGCGTCAATTTCGCTCTTGATGCGCAAATGGATTCAAAGTGTTCAAGCGTATAACTAGACGCGGTAGGCGCGCGGTAGGCGCGTGGTAGGCGGGAATTTGACGCGCTATTAGCAGCATTAGGACGACTCTCGAGTTGCTTCGCTCGGTTATGCCAACACTTCCAGTGGATGCTTCTTTGTTGGTGTTCAGCGGTTTCTTCTTCCGGTCGGCGGACTGTGAATCGAAACTAGGAATCGAAATTTAAACTTTTGAACGATACCGGGAAAATCGCAAAGCTAGTCCCGGTTCCAATCGATACTCGATTATCGATACCCAAGCCTAGCAGGTATTGACAAATAATCTACTGCACGCTGACATGGTTTTAAAGCTATTTCTTACCCTTTTTTGGCATTCAAAACATCTTAAAATGTACATATGTAGATCAGAGAAATCTAAATTTTCTCGGGGGAGCACCCGAAACCCCCTAAATAGCCTACCTCACATTCGGGACCTCAAGGGGAAGAAAGGAGGAAAATTGGAATCTCTTAGTAAAATGGATCCCTGTGAAAACCACATTCTCTCCATGTTGGTGAGCCTATCTTCATTGCAGGAAAAATTATATATACTGCAATAACCATTCATAGTTACAATTACAATTTGGTTATTTTTGCATGTCTCTAGAGGCTCTCTCTTAATTCGTGTACTCCCTTTGCTGTATTGATTAATCCTAATGTATACAATAAATACAGTTTAATGGAAAAGTGCTTTTCCTTATATTTCTTTCAGGGCCAGTAAAAATATAGAAGGGGCCAGCAAAACTCTGATCTACTGGCCCCGGGGGCCAGTGGGGATTTTTTTTATGTTGAGCCCTGCAGATACTACAGGACACATTCAGAGATCTTGTGGAGTCCATGCCTTGACGCATCAGAGCTGTTTTGGCAAAACGAGGTGGACATACAGGATATTAGGGCAGCTGGTTTTAATGTTGTGACTGATAAGTTTGTATATACTGTCATATAGTTATTTTGCTATTGTTCTACCATTCTATATCTATATCTCTCATTCGATCTGTCATTCTATCTATTGTGCTGTAGTTTAGATCCATGTCTTTCATTGTCAATTTATCATTTCAATATTCAAAGTTTGTCTTGAAAATCTTTTCCTATTAAAGTTATTTGCACAGATACAGTTGAAATCAGAATTAGTCAACCCCTCTTGACCTGCATTTTGCTGGCAAGAACAACATTTTTGGAAAAAAATTCAACAAAGGCATCAGTGAACTATTATATAAAGTTTAATAACATTTGAGTAAATCTGAGAATGTAAAGTTGATGAGAAATGAAAATCAAATTGGCTCTAAACATTTGTGTTCAAAATTATTCAACCCCCAAAAGTAAAATTTTGTGCAGAACCCTTTATTCTTTAATAAATGCTGCCTGTAAGTGCTTAGAAGCTTCTGTCACATCTGTACTGCAATCTTGGCCCATGGCCCATTCCTCACTTGAAAAAGCTTCCAGATCACTGATAATCTTTGGTTTTCACATTACCACTGCTTTCTTCAAATTCCCCCAAATGTTTTTTTATGAGATTTAACCACATAAAATCCACGATGTATTTGTGTAGCAGCGAAAGCTAATTCAGTCTTGTTATAGAGTTTCCAAAGGGTTAATTGTGTTTTAACACAATTTTGCAACATACCATACAAATAAGTAACTTAAAAACAGCAACGTTGAATAATTATGACATAGCCGTATTACAAAAAAACTTATAACTCAAAAGCATTTCATTATATATTGATTAGGGTTGGGTACCGAACTCTGCACTTTTAATGGGACCGACCGAATTACGTCGGTACTACAGAGTACCTATTCACATTAAATCAATCGGTGCCAGATTTCGGTACTCGAGAACGCATCTGTGCACGAGAGTAAGACTATTTAAATACAAATCCTGCATGTTCTTCGTTTCTCTTTGTGAATGAGTGGCGCAGGTGCACGGTTTCGTTTACCTTCTACAAATGACTTAGTTTATTTATAGTTATTTAGGTAGAGTACTGAATTTCAGGTACCAGTACCAGTTCAAATGTGAATGGTACCCAACCCTAATATTCACATTATCACTTTTAATTTGCCAATAAACTGTTATAGATAGGGAAAAAAAACGAAACTCTGTATCTTTAGAAAAGCCTACATTGGTAAATTATTATAGTCTCTATGATGTTGAATAATTTTGATTGCAACTATATCAATTTCAATTAATTGCAATTCGGTATTTAGTTTGCTACATCAGTTAGGCTAAAATTCACATATTGAATTGGAATCTAAATAACATTCTTGGTTAGGTTCTGGTGTACTGACGGTAAGTGAGTCTATCGTTGGATTAGCGAATGAAATATCTGACTGTAACTGCCCGAGCTCACATTGCACTCTGGCTCGTATCAGTACTTAGAGCAATAGAGGACCACGTCAGCCCGGAGAGAAACTTAATCAACAGTAATATATACAGTGCGCCCCGAAACCATTCTCTATATCCAACAAGGTGATTTTCTCTCTCTCTTCCTTTCTTTACGAGAAAGAGAAAATTGCACATCTAATGAAATCCAATTTTATATTTCATTCTGAGGAGCACAATAAACAGAGAACAAGCAGTAAATAAGCTTTTCAAAAAGCTGATTACCAAAGCAATTTATTGCCAAGTCCAAAACCATAGCAGAGCAGAGATGTGTTGGGGGTGAACAGGGGGGTTTCTTTTCTCTCTTTTACCTTTTTGCCTGCTGTGTTGTTATTGGCCAGGTGCGAGCGTGTATGTGTAGGTCTCTATGTGTGAGTATATTTATTTATCCGTATGCGCTCAACTTTTCTGGGATTTCTTTGTCTTCTGATGAAAATAAAAAGGGGTTTGTGATTGGGGTCAGCCCTGCATCCATTAGAGCAGCAAATGAAGTGGAATTCAAGGCTCCTCCATTACAGAGGCCTTCTCTCATTGTTCTCAACTGCTTTCCATACAGCAGAGTCGCTCTCTAACCCAAGGCTGATTGCAATAATGATATTTTCCCACCACAACAGTCCAGACGTTTTCCTGATTGGAATACATAGGCGGGCTGTTCCAATAAATAGGCCTCACCTATCCCCTGCCCCTTCTGAACAAAAGGTCCTAGCCTGTGCTTTGAGACAAATTGTCTCCCAGTTACAGCTGTATCATATTATTCTGTTGAGCTCATTTACTGGAATAGAAAAATGATAATTTCATTGTATTGTTTGTGTAGTGGGTCCACTGTTATGGCCCTGCTATTCATGAGCTTTTCATTATTGGATTTGGATTCTAGACGTCTGGTTGAGCAGATCTTTGTCCAACAGGATTGAAAACGTATTGTCTCTGTACAGCCTCATCAAAGCGACTATGCGCCATCTATGACTTGACTTTAGATACGTGTTAGGTTTTTTTTGCCATGCATTTTGCACAAATGTGTCATCAGCATTCAAAATAGTGCCCATCTAGCTCAAATAGGAGACGGACTGAGGATGTCTGAAAGGGGGAGGGTGGCTAATGTTAGAAGAAATAAATTGAGCCGGCATACAGCGCAGTAAAAGTGCACCGTGCAGATTATTCACAGTTATATAATGTACTGGGTGAGAAACAGGCGCTTCTCATTTTGGTCACTTATCCCTCATTGTAGAGAGGCTGTATATGGCATTGCTTCTGCAGCAGCTTAGAGGATACATTTCAAAGCAGCAAATAAAAATTGGCTAAACTTCCAAAATTAGCACTTCAAAGTCAAACATGATTTGCAGCGAGGGAGAGGGGGGAGAGAGAGGAGGGAATGTGACTGAAATTTCTTCTGTGTGTATGTGTGTGTGTGCAGGGGCTAGAGTACAAAACACTCTGTGTAGACCCTAAAACCAATTTCTAGGCAAATTGGTTTAATTTAAGAATGAGATCATAGAATAAGCAAAATGCTGCGGGGGCAAGTGTATGTATTGCTGCATTTATTTTGGATCTCTTGCAGTCTGTCCATTTGGAAGTGTGTAACAGGAATAATTTCACCCAGGGGTGCACAAGCAGGTCAGCTTGCTATACAGCGTATGTTATCAAGCTAACATATTATACAATGAAGTATGTAGTCTCAGTCTGACCACTTTTAATAACGTATGTCTTTGATGTAGAACGACTGCTTCTTTTTTGATCACTTTGCTTAAAACTTGACTTAACTGAGCATATCAGGAACTAATGCGTAGTTTGGGGTGGGAGGGTGTATCTTTATTTTATAGATATTATATGTTGATGAAGAGACAACAGTATGAATATCATATGCTCTGCAATGCCCAATTCAAAACAGAATCTGTTCTCTTTCTGGAGATTGTTTTTCATAATGGTAAAAGAATGCTACTACAGTTAAAACCTGTTACTCGGTTAAGTTTCCTATTATTATATAATTTATGGTGAAAATCTATATTTTGTTTTGCAAGACAATACATGCACTTTTACAGTGAAACATTGTTTCTATGCTTGTAAAAAATATAATTTTTACTTATAATTTAGGGCGAAAAACTGAAAAGACATTCCATAAAGGAATGAACAATTCCAAATCATAAAGGAATTATGCTTAGGGCACCAAAATGGCTAGCAGCGGTACTGTACACACTGCACGATTTTAGTCCTGATTTTCACTCGCCGACAGGTTTTGCGAAATCGCAGACAAATGTCCAAAATCTAAGACAAATCTGTGCTTGTTCACGAGAGTGACAATCACGCAGTGTGCATTATCAAAGACGAGACCTGAGAGAATCGCTAACGCGTTGCCGACGCCCCTGAAATATTTGGTATGCCAAATATCTGGACCTGTCTGCGATTCAAAATCCTGCTGTGTGAAATGTGTTCTGACTGAAAATTACATCGGCGATGACCTACAGCCAATGAGAGAGCTAGCTACAGGGCAGCGGAAAGTTATAGAACAGAATATCATTATTGCACATAAGCTTTACCATTATTTAAAACAGAAACAGAGCACAAACATTTGCTTGATCAGCCGCAACAGCAGCACATTGCAAAATTATTTATTTACCTCCAACTCTCTTTGCAGAACACATAATCCTTGCTCCCGCGTCTCCCCAAATATTTCCTCCTCCATAATTTCTTTTTCTTTTTCTCCTTTTTGCTGTAAATCAGTGCACAGAAATTTTGAATCACAAGCTTCTTGCGGGGTATTATTTTTAATAACAATTCCAGTCTCGCGCGAGAACTGCGGTTTCAAGTTATTTCCTTATCACTTATCTTGTGTGTGCTTGGTTGTTGAACGTACATTACGGACCAGACAGACAGAGTTGTCTGCGATTCTTCCTTTTGTAAAGTCATGCAATGTGTAACCCTCTGTCGCAGATCCATCGTGCAATGTTTACACAGCAGTAACTGCATATTACCATGCAGGTGAAAAAGACGTACTGTTAAATGTATTAAAAATGCATTAAAGTGTATTTGTATTGTACTAAAAACATACTCAAGTACATTTTTAATACATACGTACTTTCATGCTTTCATTTTTAATAGTACGTCTTTTTCTCCTGGGTGGTTTGGACCACCATTCAAATGCAACGTATTGCTGATTTTTTTTCCTGCCCAGGGAAATGCACTGTAGCTCAGACAAGGCACCTGTAGTTTTAATTACACACACCTCACATTTAAATCACCAGTAAGTACATGTGCAGTCGTGTGTGTTGAGGTAATGCTGCAGCTGGGGATGATACGTGTGTGTGTGTGTGTGTGTGTCTGTGGTCTTTTCCCTCATTATTTTTCTTGAAAATGAGCAATCAGGCATCTTGCACAGAGCCTGATTGTCTCCCTCTGTAAATCAATCCAGGAGCTGCAATTAAAAGGTACTCTTATGTGGCGTAATTGCTGTCTCGCTAATCCTTTATTTGCACACCTGCCGGTGATTCTGAATTTTTAATGAATTTCTAATTAATGCACATTGTACACTTGATTTATTTGTTAGCAAATGATGTGCCTGGTCTGCTTTCCCTACTGGAGCAGTGTTTCCATGAAAGCCTGCCGTCATCCACAGTATAGGAACTTTCTCCACATTTTGGGTGAAAATATGCACATGTACGTCTGGCCTAAAGGTCAAAACCCATATGTTGTCCATGTGTGGTTATAAGTCTCGCCGATGCAGGTGGGGAGAAACATTAAAAGTTTATGGTGATTTTGCAATTGTTTGTTCGCCTTTATTCCTTGATTTGATGGCCTGTTATATTCACATGTGCTCAGTGTGTGTGCAGTTTGTGTGCAGTTTTATCACTGTTGAACTGATTACAGAAATTAGTCTCTTTTCGTTTAGTTTGGTGTCTGTGTGTTTGTATAATTTTTTCTGCTAGCGTTGTTCGAAATATTTTCTTATGGGCCTAGTTTTGGCCACACGATACACATTATAAAAAAATGTGTGTCGTTTGTAGGGGTGCAACAGTTCAAATTACTCACGGTTCGTTTTTTTCATCACGGTTAGGGGCACTGGTTAAGTACGGTTTGGCACGTGCTTTGTTCACGGAAAAAAGGACTTCTTTCCACCATGGGTGGAAAACGGTTCAATTCGGGGTTTTTTTTTTACCAAGAACTGTTAGCTACATCACTAGCAGTTTGAGCGTGTATATGTTTGTGTGAAGCGGCAATTAAGAGTATAATAACAAATAGTATAAAAAGTCTATTATAAAATACAATATAAGTATTGTATTTAGTTTCTTATTGTAAGGTATTGTACTTAAAAATGTTTTTTTATTTAAAAACTTTCCCCCCTACATTGGACAGCCTTTATAACAAAAACATTTTAGTTTTAAGTTCATGTTTGTACTTTTTTAATTACTTTGTTCCCTTTTAAGTCTGAAGTTTTCAAAGCACTCTGGGAAACAGGGAGAAGTTTTCCGTATGAATAGCATGAAAAGCTCCATTTTGCTAAATTATACTGAAGAGTCTGCTTTAAGTATTGGACATCTGTAAATGAAATTTCAATATGCTGTAAGACCCCAACTGATACCCTTCCCATTTCTTACCCACAATGAATGAAACTAATTGCTTTAAATGGCAGATCCTCGGTGAAGCAGCTCTCCTGTGGTTCAGAGCTCATAGAAACAAGAATTACCACCAACAGATGAAAATCAAAAGTAATGGGACAGAAGATTGTGTCACCTCAGTCGCAATCCTTTAATTGCACTTCTTTTGTTCATGAAAGCCATTCGGAAATGCAGCGCTTTTGAGAGAGCAGTTTAACTCTCACAATGCTTTAAAAAGACTGAAAAACCCAAGGTGGCATGAAAAATTTAGCTGTATGTTTTGCGTTCAAATACCATGCTGTTATTTTTCTCCAGACAACAGTTCATTATGAGGCCGTGTGATATTTTGATAGTTGTTCCATGTCAGACATGAACTCAAAAAGGTATTTGATCAAGACTTGAATCACCAATAGTAAGGATAAGTATTCATTTAATAAGTGGGCATTTAAAAAACAGAAAAATTGTTAAAGACTCAAACTCAGACACTCAGCATGACCAGACTTGACAGATGTGTTGTGTACTCGGATGTTATTTTATTACGACAACAACAACTTGGAGTTTAATTAATTTCCTTTATTCGAAATAAGACCTTTAATTCATCTGAAAACAACTTGTTTTAGTCCATAAGCAATTAAAATATGTTTTATTATATAAAATTGTCATAATTTATTATTACTTTGTAGTTGTCTGATAAATGTTTTTGAAGCTTTAGCCATTTTAAGAGTGTTCAAGAATTACATTTGTTGATACATGGGCGAGCCTCTTCAAACTTTAGGATCAGAAAACAAACTCAACTATGAACATTTAAGAATCTTTTTAATTCACACTGGTAATAAAATTGCATTACAGTTTCATAAAATAAATGTTCCAGTTTATATATACAGAAAACCGACTGTACATACCCTCAGAAGCATTAGAACAAGAGATAGAGAGAGAAATAGTTAGAGACCAAAACAGAAAAACATCACAAAAACCATACAGGCATTACAGTGCTCAACTAAGCAGGCACAACTGTACATCAAAACGTGTAACTGCTCAGTGTTGGGGACAGGAAGGGCCAAAAAGTAGTACATTTACAATAGAGTCCTCAGGGACCAATAGGGCTTTTACTGTAAAAAGTATTGCAGGCAAGCAGACAGATGCTCTTCTCTCTGAGTGCAGCAGAACATCCATCGCACAGAAGCATGTGTTTGTGTGTGTGTGTGTGTGTGTGTGTGTGGACCGAGAGCTGCCGCTGCCATCATTTGATTGGCTATTGAACTTGTGTCTCAAAGCTCCCATTGAGCTGCCCCTCCTCATAGTCCATCTGACACAGAATCATGTTGTTTTTTAGGAAAAACTTGTCGCCCACACAAAACCTGCAGAAAAAACAAACAAATACATAGGTTAACATACAAATCAATTTGGCTTATTCACCTCAAGTCCACAACAGAGGCAGCAACAGATTTTAAAATCAGCTTTTTCACACCAAGTCTGAAATATTGTACTATGTTGAACTTTTTGTTTTGTTTTTGTCCAGCTATTTTGTTCTTGTCATTTAATTTATAATAGGGATAACAAATTATCATTCAGGTATCTCAGGAAATAACGACGATTCAGCATCAGACTCAGTTGTGTGCATTTTTTTGGTCAGATTTGAACAGACTTTGACACTGAAACACTACGGTTTAGTTGGACAACATTCAGAATCAAAGAATTGTTTGAAATGGCAGGAAGAGGAATTTAATTCCAATACAATAATTGAATTACAGTATTGTAGTTAATGGGTAATGGATACTGGGAAATGAAGCTTTTATTTAAGTGGTAATCAAAGTGAACTTTATTTTGTTCTACATTTAAAATTTGAACTGCAATTTTATATACACTATCGATACAATTTTTGGGGTTGGTAAGATTCCTTAATGTTTTGAAAGAAGTCTCATGCGTACCAAGGATGCATTTATTTGATCAAACAATTTAAATAAACTGTTTTCTATTTGAATAGGCTATATGTAATAGATGTGTATGGGCTATTCAGCATTGAATATATACATAGAAATCCATTTACTTTATTATATAGGTAATAGTGAATCAATGTAAATGAACATGCAGTGGACCGTCTTCGTCATCACTGGCATCAGGAATGCTACTGTTTCTGTGGCAGCCTCAAAGTCTCCTGTGATGTAGCAATAAGGTGTAGCTTTAACTAAATGTTTTCAAAACCAACAGCATTTTTCAAAGCAGGACAGAACTGGCATTCAATGAAAGCATGCCACCATTCCTTTTCATTGGCAAAAGGAACCCCCAAAAAGCTGCACCAGTTTCCAAGGAAACCCCACCGCTGAGCTTTTCCCCCCCTATTTTGGGGCTCCTTGCCAAAGTATAAATTGTTAGCCTCTAAAAACTTCCAATGAAATTTCATGCCAATTAAAGAGAAAAACATTCCATGTGTGCACTGCAATTTTTACATTAACGAGTTTGCATATGAAAACCATGAATATTGTATGGACAATAGAGCGGCCATGATGAAAGCTAATGATGCTTTCTCTTATCAATCAGTGCCACACCAATGTTCTGCGTTGCCAAAGGAATGGAGCGGGGGAATAGAACTGGGTTCCTCGTGTGCCATCCTTCAGCGGTGATGCTTCACTCACCAAACATTACTACTCATATGGTTCTTATCAAATATGCCACTTGACTTTTTATTCCTCTTTCCTACCATATGCTTTATTTTGTTTTATAGATGCATTCAACATCTAGATCCTTAAGAGGAGTTGTAGTCAGTTACAAAATAGCTGAAACATATTGTATTTGCAGAACCTGTTCTGAAATGAAGTTTGAGCTTGTTTGTATTTACTGTAGTATTCAATGAGTGTAGCGTGCATGCAGCGGGTTTTGAGAATGACACAAAAGTCTTTTTTAGAAGTAGGTCACCCACTAGAGCATTTAAGACACTGTCACACTCCTTTGCTCCCCAGGAATGTTTGGAAGGATGATCCTTAAAAAGTTCATTTGTCCAGCCGCTTAATTCCCTCGGCGAGACGCATAGTGGTGACGTGCTCGGCTTGGCTGTGTATTGAGTAAGAGCTTTCTGGCTGACTGTGTTCAATAAGGCGTTCACAGTTTGATCAGGCTTGGTATTGGTCTGCTAACGGTATCTCCACTGAAGCGCTGGTTAATTTCACTCAACTCAAGCTTGTAATCCTGCTTCTGGTCACAAATAAGCCAGGACAAAAATAAAACATAGGTTTGAGATGAAAATGCAGAGTAAAACGGGGTACGGGCCAATCGGAATGTGTAAAGTCAATGCTAGAAGCCATTAAGTGATTTTTGTGTCAGCTAATAAGTTCTTCTGCATTTCTAGATAGAAAGACAATCTTGCAGGCTTGTTGTAATCTCTTTTTCTCCTTACCTCTGGTTACAAAGCTGACAAGCAAAACAGTCCAAATGGTAAACATTATCTCTGGCCCTCATAACCATTTCAAAGGCTGGGATCAGTTTACTGCAGGCTGCACAGTTCCCCGTTGTACCAAAGAGCCTGTGAGAGAAAACACAAAAAGCAGATTTACTCACTTATACCTTTCTTAGCCTTTACGAAACCATGCAACAAACCAAAAAAGGCAAGAAAACAACTAAAGAAGTGGGAGAAAAAAAAAACATTGGACATCTAATGCGATACGTGAATCCAGCTTGGCACACATTAGGTATTTTTTGTTAATGAGGGTACAAACCTAGATGTTAATTCTTAGCTAATGATCTAATTAAAATGATCACATGGTTCTAATCCCCTTCTTCAAAGAGATTTTGCCTAGCACACTGCAAAAGCAATGAAAACAGGTCTGAGGCGAGCAATTGAACTGCTCAAAGTTTTTTTTTTCCTCTCTCTTTTAAATCCAGAGTAACTAATGAGACTTTGCTCAGACCAAAGCCAGCTGGATTTTACACAAGAGGCTAAATACTATAATAGTCAAGTTCAAAAGATTCCCCTCACAAGGATACTGCCTCTATGCTCCGTACCTCTCCTCTCATTTTCCCCATTTCTCTGTGACTAGCTAAAAACAGAGTGAGATGTAGAGAGAGTGTCAGTGTGGTGCGTAACCTTGGAGAGGCAAGTAGATGCTCGCTGGAGCACAGAAAGTGACACAACTCACATTTCTCCGCTGTTTGTTTAAGCTTATTATATGGGATGCAAACCGCCAAGGTCACAAACAGAACAAGGCATCGAGGCAGATCGCCTTCCTCCACTACATCCGCCGTAGGATTTACATTTTCATTTTCAAAGCCCTTCCTCCAACGTTTAATTTGGAGATTCAGAGTCAGAGATATAGATATACGTTTTGCAGAACAGGGATGCTATGCACACAGGAAGAGCAAATGGAGAAGAGCAGGGATAGGAAAAAGGGAAAAATAAGGGAGGATCAGGATGAGGCAGTATGCTAAACACTCCTCTAAAGTTAAGGACTTGGTTGAAAAGATAAGGAAACAGAACAAAGTTGCTGCGAGTCCATATTAGTCTCTCTCGACTGCTTGTCCTGCGTCACAGCTTGCATCTATCTAGCAGACCCTGCTGTTAATTAGAGCAACAGACCCGAGCGGAGAGGAGTCTTATGGTGGGAGAGGGCATGTTGTTATATCAGATAGTCGAGGTGTTAAAAAGAGCCATTGTTAGATCGGGTTACTGCTCCAGTAAAATGTGTTTATGTGTAACTCTGACACTCTGAGGAGGCCATGTAACCCCAGTGAGGTGTTGCCACACAAAAGAGTTTAGCTTATTAAAATAATGGTTCAACTTCAGCTCTGTTCCAAGGTCAGCGCATAAACTAATAATTGCATATACACATTTTATATTTTCACTTTACATTTACAGTTACACTTTACATTAGGGTCTGCTACACATTACACATAGAATTATATTTGTAATCACAGTAAGTGTATTTACTGTACACGTTGCTAAAAAAATAATTGCTTAGTTCCATGTTATCTGTATTTCTAATGTATCACTGTAATAAGAAAACTGATGTATTCCAAAAAAAAAAAATTATTGGTAAGGCTGGGTCGATACAAATGTCTCAGTTCGATTTTGATTCACAAACTCTTGATTTAATTTAGATTCTGATCCATTTGGGTATATTTCAGTTAAAATGTGCATTTTGCTGACATGCAACAGAATGCCACTTTGCTAATGTAAATAATTCAAGGCTTTATTCAAATAAAACTAGTCAAATTGTGAACTTGTCTATTTGAACTGTTCATTTAAAGAACCAGCTCAGAAGACTCGTTTCTTTGTGAATCACACTATAATAGTCGTGCTCAGTGTTTGAAATTAACACCGCCAACCCGTCAAATGTGGGTAAAAATCAACTGTGGCGGGTAACGATGTCAATTCACTAGCCAATTTGGCAGGTTTCTTTGCTGGGGAAGTTCGTGTAAGCCACTGCGCAGATTTTTCGCAAATATTCAACTTGTGAGTCATCATGTTATATTAAATACAGCATATTACGCAGAATCTGCACATATCTGGCTTACTTGAACAAACGTCACTACGCAACAAATTAAGGCGCGCATATTCATTTGCATTGAAGCAATAGCGAAGATTTAAAAAATCATGTGGCGATACTTCCCTCAGACCAGAGTTCACGTACGCAAAGACCAAGCTGAAAAACTACACTGCGTTACTGATACAGCTGTGAGGGCATTAGGTTAACAGAAAAGACAATATTATTTAGCAGACCCTGGCTTATCCTGAGACCACAGGTTTATTTTCTTCCGCGTGATGTTTGATGTTCTTTGTACTGTATTGATCTGTCCACCTAAAATGCATTTTTGGTTATGAGGATGAAAGAGGAAGGGAGGAGATGGCTAGATGACAGGGTTTTGTTTGAATAAGAAATGAATAATTTAGAAGCAAAATCGGCCAGTGAGTGATAAAGTTAATTTCAAACTCTTGTCCTGCAGTATGTTTTTGATTCAGTAAAAGAACTTGCTCATTAGAGTAATTTGTTTATGGCTGTCAGGCTGTGAATTGGACGACACTGGTCTTGTTATATGTTTGTTTTTGTGTGCAGCTTATGGGGACATCTCAATAGACAGACTTTTCTTGTCATTATTGTGCTGTATTTTTTTCTTGTCATTATTGTGCTGTATTTATTGCATCACATGCAACTCAGGTGAAATATTTATTTTGCTGTGGTGCTGATGATTCATTATTAAAAATGAAGATCGTGATTAATTTGAACATCTATATTTTTACACCTCTCTATGTATTGGTATTTCATGCTTGGTAAAATGTTTTGACAAAGATAGATCAGTCCAAGAATTGTCTTTTCATGAGGGCCTTTGGCAGCATATTAAAGAGACTATGCCAAATCATTTGCCACAACATTTGACAGGACAACCCTTAACGGTAAGAATGCCAGTTGTAGTTGGCTGAGATCTACCAGTCATTCTTCGATCTTGGCAAGGTCTCACATAATCCTAACGTTTGCAGACACACATACATGTTCAGAGGCAGAAAGGATTAAGGTGTCTGTCTGAAGGGCTGTGTTCTCTAAAAGGGAATAGCACACAGGTTGTGGTCGAACACATTTCAAATGTCATGCCTTAATGCAGCAAGCAACTGGAGTTGAGAGTTCAATGTTGTGTTATCCTGGCTTGCTACTGAAAAGGTGGTCGGAGTCCCTGGGGAACCTAAACAATTTCGTATGGCTCACGTCCATCATGTTGCACAGTAGAGGGTGTTACAGATCACATCACAAGACCCATTTTCCCTTCTTTTCTAAATCAGGTCACAGAAAGCACAGGGATGGCAGTTTGAGAGGGTTGTTACTGACTTGTGAAAATTCAGGGACCTCTTGATGGTTTAAGAGCACAGCAGTCTTCTTAAAAGAGAAGGGACTCCTCATACACACACACACACACACATCCAGTGACAGATAACCAGGGTTCTGCAAAGAAATCTGCAGTGGTTTAATTGTAGGTTTTCGCCGCACTATGATGGCCCGGCTCAAAATGGAGACTTTACTGGTGGTTAATTTAAGTGGATTAGGAGGTTACAGAAACTCATTTGTAAGGTCAGCAGAAAACTTTGAAATACAATGGCTTGAATTTTAGGAAATATAATTCAAGATAAAGTGAAACCATTTTATCAGCATGGCCATTTAATGTGTTATTCCAAGCAAAATGTACTCAAGAACTTTCAGGCCTAAAAAGTCCATTTTGCATAATGTTTGCATTATGAATTGCCATTTACAACCAAACTTTTAAACTCTTTTCTTGAAAACAAAGGAGTCTATTCAATAACAGATACTGGTGATAAGATTGAGCACTCGACTAGAAAAAAACTCGAAATCTTAAAGTCCCCAGCATGCCAAATCCACTGAATAGGGGGGGAAATTCTTAAGACAATAAAGGAAAGGAGAACAGAGCTTTTCCCTTCATAATCTTGTTTGTGTTTAACTAAACTTTAGTATTAAAGCTGAAAGCCTTTGCTCATTGTTCTCTATGATTCCCTGTGGCTCTGTGTAGACAGGTGTTTCTCTTCTGGTGTTTCTTCATAACACCTCTGAAGCCGGCATCAGCTTCCTTCCCTTTAATGTCTCTCTGGGATTAGACTTCAGCTGTTCTGGTGCTTTACTTGCATTCAAAGAGACGGTGGTTCAATACTGTATGTGAATTTGCACAAGTTCTGAATACTGTGGGGTTCAAAAGTGAGAGTCCACAATAAAAATGAGATTTTCCCTTTTTTTTTAATTTTTTTTTTTTTAAAAGCCTGGACCAGTGTTAATTTTGACAAGAAATTTTAATGTAGTTTTAGTTTTTTGACTATAAAATTAAAACAAATCAGATGACCAAAACTTGACTAAAACTAAAAAGAATTAGTCTTATTTTAAAATAAGACTAAAATCAATAACAGATTTACTAGACAATTTTTACCGCTGGTATAGGAGACAAACTTAAAGTTAAATTTATGTTTTATACATTTTGGTTATTTCAACACAACTGTGTCTTTATTTCAATTCAAAAGCTTTTATGCAGCAAAAAACACTGTCATGGTAATGTAAACAATAACTAGCTGCCAATTCACCATCAACAAAAGAAAAATAAAGTTAGGTCCAGGACCTTAAACGTGCAGCTGAGCTGAACAATAAGTGCAAACATCTTTAATTTGAATCTAAAGTCCACTGAACGACATTTCGTCTGTAAATGTCTTTTCAAATTGGTTGTGTTCTTGCCACGAATGACCGCTCTGCATGCTTTACACTTAGTTTTGTTTTTTTCGTCGTCAAACGTGAAGTGTGCCCACAAGTCTCCCCTTCTTTTTCTCTTCTCTTTCGCTCTTTTAGACATCGTCTCTTCGAATGCCGTCTTCCCGGGAGCTCGGTCAAAGTATACCTTCGCTTCACGTCTCAAGTCAGGCTCTGATTGGTTCTCTTATCATGCAGTCTCGCCTGTTCCGTTTTGCCGATTGGTTCTTTTGTTCATTCCTCGCATCTCTCCCATCTGCTGATTGGATTTTCGTCTAGTCCTTTATTCGTTGACGATAATGTCAATCAATGTAGTCATAGTTTTAGTCTCCATTAGTGACTTCTTTTTTAGTTCTCGTTTCGTTTTCGTCCGCAAACATATATTCGTGACGAAAATAATGACGAAAATATTTCGTCAACGAAATTAACACTGGCCAGGACCTAAACCAAATGTTTATTATATTATAATTGTTCTACCTATCTGTTTGTTCTACAGTATATATATCTTATTATTATTATTTTATAATTAAAATTTGTACTAATGCGAACAGTATATGTTCTCTTAAATTGTAATGCTGATAATATAATTTGTGATTGAAACCGATGCATTTTCACTTCTGATCTCAGACTTTTGGACCCCACTGTATTTTTTTTTTACAAACAGGGGTCACTTTATTGTGTTTTTATGTGAGAGACGGTTGACATTGGGATTGTGTTTCCAATCAAACAATATGACTGATGTCTCTTTTTTGCCTCATTGGAAAAGCCGTGCTTGCTCAGCAGACTATTTTAACATCAAAATGCACTGAATGATTGCTGAGACTTATCTCTGCCCTTAAATCATACTCGCATGCTGCGCCATCATTAGGAGGGGGTGTAATCTACTTTATATTTCAATTAAAAGCATCCTTCTTAGAATAGTAAATGTCTGATGTGTCTCCCGTAATACAATGTGATGTTTCAGACATAAAAAAAGTCATGTCTTGGGGTGAGCAGTCAAACACAGGGGCACTCTCACTCTCTGGTCATGAGGTCAAGAGATTGTTGACCCCAGCAAAACAGATTAACCTATTTCTGTGCACAGTAATGAAAGAGTATCCTGAAAGCTTATAAATCCGGCATTTACTTGCTTCCTGCGTAAGGATGGTCAAATGCGATAGCTTGAGATAGTTTTTCCAGTGGTGGGGCTGTGTGTGTTTTCATGGGGTGGGGGATTATTATGGCTCTACAGTACTCCTGAAGGACAAAACGCAGAAGGAGCGCAGCTCATAATTAATGTGCGCATGGCAGGGCTCCAAAAAACCCAGCCAAAAATAAAAGAAATGCGTTTGATCCACCCGCCTGTCTTTAATGAAGTACCTCCCTGTATGGGAGACTAATTCTGAGTTGAGATTTCAGCTTCATTACCGAAGGCGAGCAGACTGATGCTCCAGCAGTGCACTGGAGGTGAAGTTTAGGTGGGACACCCTGCGTGGAATCACTCGCAATTAAAACAAACGCACCAATGCTGCCTCACTCTGTCTGCAAGGAGAGGGATACTTCTTAATTTGTTCCTTAATAGAATTCATATCCAGCATCTCCAGGCATTAAGTAGCACACATTTGTCACAGGCTGAAGAGCAGACGAGTGGGCTAGATTTCATAAGGACATCAGAGCCAGTACAGCGGCAACAGGAAGCTTGTTTTTAGGGCTGCAGCTATCGATTCTTTTTGTAATCGATTAATCTAGCACTTAATCGATCGATTAATCGAGTAATCGGATATTTTTTGTGTATGTGTTTTATTAACAGTATAGTTATATTAAACTTGTGTCTATTTCAGTTAAAGCTGTTATACGTTATATACTATAAGTTATATAGTATAAAAGTTATAAAGCTATCTCATATGTGAATTTTTCTTTAAGATGTTATAGTATAACCACTCTAAGCATCTAAGCATATTTGTGTATTCTGGTAGTTTAACGCTGAAGAAGAGCTGTAACGTGACTTGTTGAACACGCAGTAAAAGCTGACGCACTTTTTGTTCCGTGCGTTTTAACCAAGCGGCAACCTCCCTGTCTCCCTCTTGAAACCAACACGGAAGTGAATTAAACTGCAATTCATCGACTGGCCGCTTGAGGCTGACTGCAAAAGTGAGCCAAATCTGTATCTCCCCCATGTTAAAATGCCCAACTTTACAGCCGAAAAAATTATGTTTACAGCCTGGTGCCTTAAGTTGTTTTGGTCTATACAGCTAATTTTGCCCTTCATGACAACTGTGAGGGGGGTGAATTTTTTTATAACTCATCCGTTTAAATTATATTAAGCATTAAATTCCTGCATAATCAAGGGCGTGGCCAGTTGAGTGACAGGTGGATTGCCGCTGCTGTTATTACTAGCCGTTTGTCTGCTCTCTGTTAGCCATCATGTCACCTCAGCTGATTCCAGCTGCTGAACTTGTCATCTCTGCCGTGTTTGTACTCTTTACGGGATTATTTCATACAGTTTATTACACGCCGCCCTTATACCTTCGCCCACGCCGTTGGATTCCGTCGTTGTCGAGTATCGAGAGAACAACCAGCGCTGTTCTTCAGTTGTTTTCCTCTGTGAACATGCACTCATGGATGTCTGACAATATCGTTGCTTTTTGGAGTTCAGATTTAAAAACGTCTAAGGTATAGAGGCCACACTCGTTCTGCTGTAACTTACCGTTGATCTTACGGAGCAGATAGACTATGTTATAATATGCTTTTAGTGTTCAATAAAAAGTAACGTTACCGTCAGATTAAATCCTGCAGGTGTCAGTGCTTTCTTTTCGTCCCTTAAATGAGCGCGGATTTCTAGTGCATTACTTGAACTTCTTAGGTAATATCTATCAGAATTTAAAATGGACTGAATAAAGCTCTCTACGAACTTGACGTGCATTGCCGCGCTGACTGACATGTATGCGCATTTATCACTGTCACACACACACACACACACACACACACACACACACACTCAGAGCAAATATTGTAAGTTACTGCATGAGAATAATAATGCATCACAATACACGTTAGTCTCATGGTTAGTTATGTCTTTTAACTATTATAGTATTTCCAAGGGCAAAAACATAAACTTTAACTATTGGCTTTAGGTCTACTTCAAGTAAGCTGTCACTTTAGCGCGAGGCCAGTAGCACATTAGCTTAGCCTGAGCAAACTCGATCACGTCGAGCTAGGCGGGCGTAGTTTCAGCATCCAGGCACCTCAACACCACCCACGTCCCGCCTTTTTGCCCATTTTCGCTTATCCGGGAGTGACGCACTGTGACGCGCTTCCAAGATGGCGACGAGTGACTCCGCCCACTTTAGGCTTCAAAAACACTCTTCAGAAACCTACGGGTGACGTCATGGATACTACGTCCATATTTTTTTACAGTCTATGGTTTTAACTGAAAAATGAGTACTCCGAATCTTTATAAAAAAAACAACAGGCTGGGGACTTTAATTTTTTGTTGTTGTCTGTATTTGGCAGACGTGAAATACAAACAAGGTCTCGCAAAGACTGCAATACAATATTTGTTCCTCCATCACGTCCCGGTGTGTACAGTGAATGCATGCTGAAATTATTGTTATGTGGCTACATAAAAGTTTAAGCATATGTGATGCATTGCTGCAATTGGTCTGACTGGTGTGTGTGTGTGTGTGTGTGTGTGTGTGTGTGTGTGTGTAGGGGTTCTTTTTTTAGGCTATACTCTCTTGCAATTGAACGTGATAGTTACGTTTACTACTAAAAAAAGTCAAAGCTAAAAATCATATCTAGTCGAACCGCATCACGACATCGCTACAAATACAGTATGGGATTAAAATCAGCGAACATCAATAGGCTTAGACAACGTTACCTTGTTTCAGCGAGTTAAGTATTAAGTGACTGAGGTGTTTAATGATCCCACACTTTAGACAATTTCTGCCGTTTATTTACATATTTATTCTCCGCCATCGCGCCAACTAAATTCAAAATGCTTCCTGAACAGGTCCGTTTGAATAAACGGTCCGTGTGAAACAATCAAATCCCTGCGCCGCGCGTATAGTGCGCGTCGTAGGAATTTAACAGGGCAGAGTTTTTGCCTCGAGGAATTTTTGTAATCGAGTAACTCGAGGAATCGTTTCAGCCCTACTTGTTTTTGTGCTGTTTCTCCCTCCTCCACCTTACTTTTATTTCACCAAACAAAAAAGTAATTGCCAAACATTTTTGTACCATTTAGATTTTTTAAACTATTCATTTTATCATTACCTCACATGCTCCAGTTTACCTATTGGGAACTTTGTCAGGTTACTCTTACAATATCATAACAGTTGTGACTGAATGTGAAAAATGAGTAACAGCCAAATGGTAATTTTTAAACAGTTTTTTGTTTTATTCATAGTTTTTGGACAAAATACACTGCTTTTGGTTTCACTTTTATTGCATTTAGTTTCCATCTTATTGTAGTCAAAGATATTATTTTAGTTGACGAGAGTGAAATATGAATTCAAAGATTTTACACAGTATAGTATATTCATTCATGTTCACTTGTGTATTCATGACATTTTGTGCATTTTGTGTATATCTGATTAATCTCATATGTACATTTTGTGTTTGGGTAAAGTTAAAGTAGTAAAGTGCTTTTGTGTACCAGCGTTTATTCACTGTTGAGCCTGTGGCTCAATCATTATTCTCCATTATTATTTGTAAATTTTTTCTGTTTAAAAAAATATTATTAGTGATTTTTTTTCATACTTGAAATGTTTTGACCCCGTTGACTTTCTTTGAAAGACAAAAGACAAAATATCTTTTGTGTTCTACAGAAAAAAGTAAGTTATACCGGTTTGGAACTACATGAGGGTGTGTAAATTACGACATAGTTCACCCAAAAATAAAAATTCTCTTTAACACAGGTAATGACTGACAATGCTGAACTGCATGTCTTACTAAGAAGGGCCTCACCAGTGGGGGCTCTTTGGGGAGAGCAGCTTGGGGATAAATTACTAGATCTGGTTGAGAGACCCCAGGGACTGGGATTTAACACCCAGGAAATAATCATGTTTAATTTAGCAAGCAGATGGCTCAGAGTTAGGAGGCAAAACAGATCCTTAGACCTGCGGTTCTGCCACTCAGATGCCTGGGGTGAGCAGAAAGTCCATACATGCACTGATACACAGCAGTTTATCACTTAACTTAGAAAATGGGCGGCACGTCACATTCATGTAAACATGCAAAACCTCACCCAGCTGAACATAAACAGTCGCTACAAGATGCCACTCCAAGTTATTTGCTCACTTGCACAACTGGGATTTAATTGGAACACACAGAGTCTGGGTCGGTACACTCCGATGAAGAATGAACAAGCACTTAATCTTCGGTAACAGCTTCAAAGAAAACATCATTTACAAGCAAAAAATATTCTCTCTAACCCCACAAGTTAGCAGATAAACGCAACGGGAGAGAGAGAGAGAGAGAGAGAGACAGACAGAGGACAGGGCCAGGAGTGAGACGGGCATGGTGGCAATCATCGTCTGTTAGATGAGGGTGTACTTTTCTGAATGTCATGCAGCCTGAGGTGTAACAAGCCCTTTCTGCTTTGGCAGAACTTTGACTGGAGCATGTTCTTACCTCAGGTAGTCCCTGCGACAGAGGATGAGATTGGCTTTTGTGTAGAGGGTGGAGCCCACCTCCCCCAGGCGGCAGTCGCAGCAGGCACATTTCAGGCAGTCTTCGTGCCAGTATTTGTCCAGGGCCTTGAGCAGGTAGCGGTCTTTAATCTTGCGGTTGCAGCCGGCGCATCCCTTCTGTTTTCCTTTGGGCTGGACGGAGAGCATCGGCACACCTGTGGCGATAGGGAGACAAACAGAGAGTGTTGTGATTTACTGCCTGCTAAACCAGTGACTTTTCATGTTCCGCGCTCTTTGATAAGGGTGGCGACACCACCGAAGCTCGGGCCGATGTTTTATATGCATTAGCCAGGGATGCTCTTCCGCGCAGATAGGCGCGTGGGTCATTTTTGACTGCATTCATCCATCACTGTCCCAGCTCAAAAGAACAGATGTTATTTTTGGCAAGTGACATACACCCATTTAATTGGGGGTTGAATGCATCTCTATGTTGGGATGCCCCAGGACCATCTCTATTTATATAGCTGACAGAGGTATTTATGTTGTTTGGAAGATTAGCCATGGCCCTATTTCATCAGTATGAGAACTGTTGGCCATGCTAAAAGCCTCCATTGGGCTTTGTTTGGTATAGATCAACATTAACCTTTTAGAGCACTGTTGACCACAAGAAGGCTGCTCTCAGCTTCCAATGAGATACGGTATGTCCTAAGTGCCTTCCAAATGCGCGCACACACACGCGCCACAGCCCAATCTCCTTTTACACTCACAACCAGTGAAGAGTAACCAAACAGGCTAAATCGCCATGCTGTCATGTAGCCTCCCCCTTTAAGCATGCCTTTTAGCCTCCTAAAGGACAAATAAAGTCCATTTAATAACTGCACTAAACACTAATAGTCTATCTGCGGTCTGACATTTGTGTGTGGACTAAAAGCCGCCCCCGGGCCAGAGCTGGTAACACTGGCACTCGGCACCCCTCTGCCAGCACTAACAGGTCTGCCACAGCTGAAAGCGCAGGACAACAGCTCTTAAGACACTCTCTCCCACACTGAGCTATTGATCCGTCTAATAGAACACGCAGCTAAACCGGCACTCTCCCTCTCTCTATACCTCTCTGCTTTCAAAACACATTTCTCTCAGAAATCCCTGTGTGATGCCCTCGTTGACACCTACCCCTCCACCTCCACGCCTTTGCCGCCATTCGGTGTATTGTGCCCTGGACGGTCAAACCATTAAAAGCCCCCAATCCTATATGGAGACAGACCAATCTGGACAGAGGGCTTTTGATTCAAGTATTAACCATTTTACCGTTTTACAGTGCAGAAATAGCGTAAAAACATTCTCTGAAATCATTTAAAGAATTTGTGTTATTAAATTTAATGTGGGAGGAATTAAAGGAACAGTCAAAATTATGTCATCTACTCACCCTTGTTGTCGTTTCAAGTCAGTATGACTGGGTTTCTTCTGTGGTACACCAAAGATGATATTTTGAAAAATATATATTTTTTTGGTCATACCATAAAAAGTCAATTGGGCACTAAGTCAATGTTATTTTGGTCCCCTTTTACTTCCATTGCATAGACAACAACCTTTGCATTCTACAAAAGAAAGTAAGATTGATTGTGTTGTTGCTTGGACTTGGGGTGTAAATCGGACAGTTCATCACGATACGATATCGCCGATACCTCAAATTCTGCGATACGATTACGATTCGATTCAGGGCTATATCAATCAATTTATCGATATTTAGATATTATGTGTCAAGTGTACACAACCAGTTACGTTTATTAACTCACAAATGCATCCAAAATATATATAACATGAAAGTTTAATTAAACTCTTTGAAAATTGGACACCCTCTCCCAATTGGGACATTTACAAGTTGTTTGTTACAAGTTACAAGTAAAAAAAAAACATGATATATGAAAATGAACAAGAACAGAGTTATCTGCTTTTACAAATGAACTCTATAACAGAAGAGTTCATTTGCAAAAACAGATATATATCATGGTGTTTTTTTTATTGTGCATCTTATTCATCGATGTAACGTTAATCTCCTCAGCTGACATAGACGCGTCAAACTTTGTTGTTGTGATTAACGTACACGCAATACAGAGAGCTTTTCCCTCACCACGAACGTGCCGTTTTAGGAAGATTCCGTGAAAGTTCCAGCTATTATTTTCCTTTTACGCCCCGAAGAAGATATTACGGGTTCATCAAGTTAGTTGAAATACATCCTCGATCACTTTTAATCAGCTTTGATGAAACTCCTCAGCTAGCGCGTCTTTTCAAAGTGACTATCAGCCTTGTCACCTGACCTGAATACTTTTACAGCTTGTATCTGCTGCAAAACAAACTCCCGATGCATTGACAGTGGAAAATACTGTCTTTTGTTCGTTCAATCTTGTCAGGCGTTTATTCATCGATGTAACGTTAATCTCCTCAGCTGACATAGACGCGTCAAACTTTGTTGTTGTGATTAACGTACACGCAATACAGAGAGCTTTTCCCTCACCACGAACGTGCCGTTTTAGGAAGATTCCGTGAAAGTTCCAGCTATTATTTTCCTTTTACGCCCCGAAGATGATATTACGGGTTCATCAAGTTAGTTGAAATACATCCTCGATCACTTTTAATCAGCTTTGATGAAACTCCTCTCAGCTAGCGCGTCTTTTCAAAGTGACTATCAGCCTTGTCACCTGACCTGAATACTTTTACAGCTTGTATCTGCTGCAAAACAAACTCCCGATGCATTGACAGTGGAAAATACTGTCTTTTGTTCGTTCAATCTTGTCAGGCGTCTATTTCAGCAGAGAAAAGTTATGTGAGGATGTGGAGAGTGTCAAAATAAAGGTACCGTATATCTATATTTTATGTGTGGCATCGATGTATCGTTACACGTTTGATCGATGCATCGATCCATATCGATGTATTGTTACACCCCCTAGGGACTACCCGTTTAAATTCATATTTTCCCAGTATCGCCATGTTTATATAAAGCTTGTGCTTAGCTGATTGTTAGTGCATTGTAGATGTCTGTTAAGACTAATAGTATGCTGATGGCAGAGGTCACAGGCAGCAGCTCTAGTTCAGCTTTAATGTCCAGTAATAGCTCTACTGTACATGATCAACAAATGTACGCCAGTGGGCATGAACTCCATTATCCGTTACCCTGCATGCAACTATCAGCATATTAATGTTTTTTTTCCTCCTCTAACTGGACTAACTGTACTTAAGGGAGGTTTACATGGCAGGGTTGGACACATTTCTGAATCTTTCCAAAGTTTTAGACAAGGCTAAATGTTTTTGGATTTTGTAAAACCAATATTACAATTTTGTCCTGACAAACTTAAAGGTGCTGTATGTAACTTATTGACCGTACTAAAGGATAAAAATACCACAATATGCTAGCAGAGATTTGGGAAACATACTAAGTTCACATATTTGTTTCTCGGAAAAACATTTGTTTACTTTAAAATTTTACTTATTTTACTTTAAAAAGTGTGTTCCCATGTAGGAATGCCTATTTTTGTTTCAGTTTGTGTGATCTCACCCACTGCCAATTTACCCAATATTATTTTGACCCCCTGGGTTGCCAGTTGGTGGAAAACACAGCGTATTACAGCAATCGAAGCCAGCAAACAAACTAGGTCAGAGATCGCAGATTCTACCTGACCTAAAGAGCCTCGGCATCCATCTAATTAAAACAGAGATAAATCAACTCATCAACTTACAAGTGTGTATATCTCCTCGCCTTCCATTGTCAATTGTGCTCGCTCCTGTTGCTTGTCCTCAATCTGGAAACCCACGTGAGAGTCGATTCTGAGGAGTGGGCAGGGGAAACAACCCTCTCCAATATTTTGAATTTGAACGGCAATACCCATTTCAAACCGCTAGCTGTCAATCTTACACTGCACATTTAACTTTTCTGGTCAAAAATTAAAACAAATTAATTTGATTCTACTTCCTAACATTTAAATTTAAATTGCAATTCTGCATCCTGTTTGCTACCTCCAGCACCAGGGATTAAATTAGAATTTAAACTGCGTTCTCAATTTAATTCTGAATAGCCACAACTCTAGTACCTGCTCATTCTCACACTTTCCCTCTGTGATGCACTTGTTCATTTATTGGATTCAGATTTGTTCAATGATTCTGGACGGTCCACACATCAGTGGTGCTATGAATATAATATAATTAGCATTTCCTTGGTTATAAAATGAGGTAAAAATGTGAGAGCACTCAGGAAAGACCGAAAGAGAGAGAGAGGGCAGGAGAGCGAGGGCTTGTTAGTTAAATTTATGACTCGGATGTGAATAAGAGCTCTGATGGTATTCAACCATCTTATTTCTTTATCAGAACTGGAAAAAGATGGAAGCTAATTGGTCTACCGCCACTGATGGGAGCCATCAATTAGCGGTGTGATTTCCCCTCCAGCTTCCCCCCACCCCTCCTCCGGCCCCAACACGGGCCCCTTGAAGCCGCCGCATTAGGATCACAAAACTCGCTATAAATACCAATGTTCGGTATAAATGAAGGTAAAAAGCCTTTCAATTGAAGCCACACTAGCTGAGGGCGGTCGTTTTCTACCTGCATTTCATGGCTTGTTAGAGGTGCACTCTGCAGGTATGCCAACAGTGCTCTCCTGTCAGCCTTCTACGGAACTAGAAACAGTCTTAATGAGGAGAGGAAAAAGTGTGTCTGTGTTTGTACGTGAGTGTGCGAACGAGACGGAAACGAGCTTGGGAATCAGGCTCCTTCATTTCCCCAAGGGATGGCACAAAAATCTTTAATTTGCCTTTTATGACAGCTAATTAGTTATTCTATTCAAAATCTTTGCTTTAAATAAGAGAACTAATTATACACAAAGGTCGTTTCCCCCACCTCAGGAGAACCACACATAATTGGTTTAGGCCACAACCCACACACACTTTCCATCCACCTTTTAACAACATGCACATTGGTTGAAGAAAACGTTAACTGTAAAGAACCCTTTCTGTAGTAAGCCATATACGAGAAACCTTGGAGCATCCCCGTTCTGTAATTACCTGGATGAATTCAGGTAACTGAATGACACGTCACATAGTGACAAGTTTCCTAACCCAGATTTAAGGAGGCTAACGCTTCCTGTCTCACTAGGCTAGAGCATTCTCCAGGATGAGTTAGTTGATGTGAAAAGCACTGTATTTTGTCGGAACTAATCATCTTGTTTCTGCCATCTCTGAGAAACCTCTTGTTGTTTTCCAAAAAAGAGCCAGCTGAGATATGCTTTTAGAAGCCCTATATAGCCTCAGCACACTTTAAACCTGAAACGCTGAGTAAATGACTGAATAAAAGTACATAATGTTGACTCTTACATCAGCAAACTGGTATTTTGGGGTTTATACAGAAGAGTGCACCTGTCATCATTCTTTGAACAGCTTGGAATCTTGGTAGTAGCCCCTTCCCCCATTTCTGTCCTGCAGAACAAAAAAGGGGAACATTATAAATGGAGACGCAAACTGAGGAGGCAGCTCCCACTTAATCCAATCCATTTAACCTATACAAGTGCTGCTGACCTTCCGATGTCATTCCATGTCACAAAAGGCATATCCTGCTATCTGCCACTTGATTCATATCCCAACAGTAGATGTTTTTTTCCTTCAAGAGACAGCATTTGCCTTGTCAAACATTTCTCCCGAACAAATAAAAGGTAGGGAAGAAAATCATTCGCTATTAGTAATTGGTGTGCACCCTGTCATCTGCCTCTCTTCCGCCCATACACCCTTTAAAGACCTTATCTCCTTCGAATATGTACGGATGCGTTTTTGCATTTGAAACTGTCAGACCATGTACTTTCCATTATAAAGATAGGATCCGGTTTCTATGTAGGCCTTCATTTCAAGTTCCATTTTTGTGGATATCAAAAAAAATCAAATCAATGTGGTACCCTTTTGATGCATTTAAGGTTTAGAGCAAGAAGGGAAAAAGAAGGTTTCTCTGGTTAAGAGAAAATGATTTGTTTGTCTTTGTGGGTTGGAGTCTTTTTCCTTTATTGTTGCTTCTAATGAGCACACAGTGGAAGCCAGTGATGATGCAAAGTTTACTGTATGCAGGGTCACTGTTAATAGATCTGATCAATAAGCTGGACACCTCAGTGTGAGGCCCCCATGGGGACAGGTGAAGGGGCCCGCCAGGGTATTAGGCTTGAGATCAGTGACATCAGGAAGAGAGTGACTGATTGGGCCCAGGTTTTGCCATATGTATTGCCATTCTAAAAAGCATGCTATAATATGCTCTTAAAGAGTTATTTCACTCAAATTGAATTGCCATCATTTACTCTATTAACTTATATGAAGAAATTTCAAAAATTGTTTTCCATGCAATTACACTGGATGGGGACTGAAACTTTCAAGCTTGAAAATGGACAAAAAGAGCCATAAGTATCATGAAGGTTGTCCGTATGACTTCTGGGTTTGGTTGATTTGTTCAGAATCAGATTTCTGACTTCAGACTTTAGTTTTTAAACTAAAAACTTACTGCAAAGCTATTGTGGGACTTAAAATATAGAGCTCAGACTACCTTTATGAAAAATTCTATTTTGAAGTTTGAAAGTTTCCTTCCTCATTCATTATATCTGCATGAAATAAGACCAGCCTAGTCTTATTCTTTTTTTGCGTTCCATGGAAAAATAAATTCATACTGGTTTGGAACGACATTTGTAAATAATAAAATACATGTATGTATTTTAGACAAAAGCCAATTTTACTAAAGTATGAGCATGGCTTTGTGCTGTATGAGGGTCTGCTATGCATATGGATCCCACAATGCCCTTAAACAAACCTCAATGGCATAAACCATGCCCATGACCTCAAAACATTTGAGAAAGGGACCAATTTAGAGGGACAAAGTGCTAAACTACAGATGTATGAGGGATTACAGGCAGTCATCTGTTGCAAAGCTGTTGGCATGATTTTTCATGTATGACATGGAGTAATGTATTCATGGAGCAGAAGGGTTCTCCAAAATATTAAACGCTAGCAGTGAATGAAAAGTGTCTGAACTGTTTTCATTGACAAGAGTTTGCATACAGTACAATGAGTTTGTGAAAAGATACAAGAAATTCTTTAAAGACAGGTCTGATTCCAAAAGCGATGTAAGATTAGAGACTCTCTGAAAAGAGGCAGTAGAATGTGTTGGAGAGGAGTGTATGGTGGTTGAGACAGATTGGACCAGAAGGCCACAGTTTGACAAATGAAAGCTGATCAAGCCATGGGAGGTTGTAGTCCTTGATTGAGCTGAAGCATTTGCCAGAAGGGAGTCTTGGTGGTGACAGGGATGGGAGAGGTCTGTGATATTAACTGCATGTCTCCAAGGCATGTGATGATGATCTCTGTGGAGTTGATAAGTACTTGCAGCTTACCTGAGAGTGGGCAGATGCAGTCCTGAATTAGATATAACCTTATTGAATGGATGTTGTTGGTATTTTGGGAATTAAAGGCACCCAGTAGGGATGGGCAAAACTACATTTTTTTAAAAAACAAATAGTCGGTGGGAGATTTTGGGTTCACCTGATCAGACATGTTTCTTCATCACACATTTACATCCGACATGCTCTTGCATTAAAAAAAAGATTGCATGTTGTGCTCAACATACAGCATTAGAAAATAATGCAAGAGAAATTAAAATAAAATAAATTCTGCCATCATTTACTCTCCTTCATGTTCCAAACCAGAATGCGTTTTTTCTCCTGTGGAACACAGAACATATTAAAACTCTTGTTTTTTGTCAATACTATAAAAGTCAATGGGGTCCAATGTTCTTTTTGACCCCATTTACTTTAATAGGCAAAAGCGTTATATAATTTTTTTGTTCTTTTTTTTGCAGAAGTCATACAGGTTTTAACTGGCATGGGCTGGTAAATAATGACAATTAAAATTGAGTCAACTAGCCTATCCCTTTAATGTTTTAAAAAGTTGGACTGATTTAAAATATATTTGGACTATTTAGTTAAAGGTGTATGAATATTAATGTCAGTTCTGACTGGTTTACCGAAAGCTAAAGCACAGCATGGTAATTCTTTTAAGAAATAAATTGCCAGATCACAATGCCAAAAACTCATGAAAGGTATTTAAAGTTAACAGACTATATAAAAACTACTAGCTCCTCAGTTGAACTTTATCGTAAACCAAAGCTTTGCGTTAGCTCCAGTTGTGCATAGGAGCTGGTTCTGTCCGCATGTAAAATCTGTAAACGCTGCAGCCATGGCAATCTGGTCTAGAATTTGCATTTATGATATTTGTATTTTTGTAATTAAATTTTTGCAATGAAAATAGCCTTAGATGCTGACATGGCATTAAATAACACAATCTATCTATCTAGAATTTGCCAGACAGCCACCAAGGAGGTTAATGGGGAACTAAGGCAGATGTCCTGCCATTGTCTGCGTGAATCAGTTCATTTGAATCAGTCCATATCATTACTGTAATTGAGCCTGTAGACACTCATTCTCCTTTACTGCCAAGACAAAACGCATCTGGTAATAATGTCAGGTAGTATATGCCAGTTAAAACAGACAAATGAATAAGAGATTGATACTAGTTAATAAGCCCAGTGCAGAAATGATCTGGAACATATTGATTCATGCGTTTGGTGGACATGTTGCACATAATTGGAGAAAAGAATATACTCAGCTGTAGCTTGTGGGCAAATGAAGGTAAAGCAGTTGTGGATGCGAATACATCTTTTCAAGACTGCTCTGTGAATGAAATCAGGCCTATATTTGCTTCCTATGATTATGATATAATGAACACACCAGAAAAGTGTAGACAGGAGTAAATTTGACAAAAAGATGAAGGAAGAAAAAAGTGAGATCAACGCTGGCATGATCAGTATGGTTGGAACGAGGGTACCATTCGTTAATATAATGCACTTTTGCAAACTTTAGGAGCCGGCTGCTGCTAATAACCCCCAGTGAAACGGAGCAGCGCTGCTCCCTCGCAGTGCTGCTCCTTCGCAGTGACCCTGGCAATGCCCAATATAAGGGAGGGTTGTGTCTCCGGGAATAATTGCCCTTTTCACATATTACAAGTGTCCTGACCCTGCGGTCGGCAGACACTTTCCCCAAGTATAATTACTTCTGATCCGGCCCAAATGAGGCAGCCGCATTAGGCCTGCAATAACACTGGAACGGCTTCAAGCACAGCAGCGTGGGGAGTCTCCGGGATACCTCCAAGTCCTGGCGGTCATTTTCATCATGTCAGAGATCCATTTCTTACGCTTGCAGTCACCTCTAGGATCCAAGGCCTCTCTCGCTCTCTCGCTCTAGGATGAGGAGATTGAGAGGCTTACTAAACACATTGTTTGCTCTTGGTGCCCTGCTAAAGCTTTGGCTAACAGATGCGATTCCAATTAACGGTTAACTTCATTAACTCTAAGTGGGTGTTCGTTATTTATTTTTTGCTTTACACTTTTCTTTCTCCTATTAATTTTAATTTATTCACATGGGGTTAATTAAAATAAATGTATCAGGGAGATATGCAAGAGCCATCTAATTAAATTCATTACTGCTTATTTTGGAGACGTGTGAAAACTGGCAGTGTTTTTGCAAGAGGCAAGTTGTTCCAACACTTTGGTGCTCGCTCACTAGCATGGTGAGAAAACAGCTCTGGAAGGTGAGCTGTCGACAGAATCAGAAAAGCTTGTGCAAAAGGAGTGGGAGAACACACCCGACTCAGGGGTTAAAAGAGTTTCCGAGGAACAATCAGTCGCTCAATAGAGAAAGAATAGGGAGGTGTGTGACCTCACATTTAGACAATCAAGCCTCACCCGTCTGGAAGTTGTCTACAGTAGGCCTGGAGTGTGCGTTTGTTTTGGGTCTACATTTATACGGATCTCGGAGACTGCAGCCTACCCATTTACTCTACCAGAAGAACTGTCAATATCCCCAGCTGATGAATGTCTCTCTCTCTCTATACATATACACATTATATATATATATATATATATATATACACACCCACACACACAAACTCAATTCATTTTTCCCCTTTTCCCACAGATTGCATTTGCATCTGAATAAAAGAATAAATCCTCTATTCTCCCTCTAGATCTTTTCAGTCTTTGAGAAAAAAAAAGGACAATCTTATCTACTACTTCATGACTCCTGGCAAGAATGTAACCATTTGGACTGTCAGAGCCTCTTTACGCCATCTGTTGCACAATGATGCCCCAACACTTTTTAGCCAACATTAAAAATGCATTTGGTTAGGCATAAATGAAGGCCTTCTAAAGTTTGTGTCACTCACTCCTAAGTTTAAGGGAGTGATTTATGAAATTCCCCTCTCCCAGCAATTACTACACATTTAGAGTTTCAAAAGATATGCCAGGTGTGCCATTCAGAACCATGCTGCAAGGTTGAAAATGGAAGAAACGGCACGCAGCACAACTCCATTTTGGCCCCGTTTAGAGCGGAATAATGCAAATCCACCACAGGGGGTATTTGTTTGGTGTGTGGGGCCTCTGTGTCACTCGAACACTCTCTCAGATGCCCATCTCCTTATTGGGTAAATAATGAAGCAGGGTTTGGATTGCAACAGTTACATTTCATTTGCAGGCCTTTTGGGCAGGCAAATTACATTGGGGACCAGCATTTACTGTCCAGGCTTAATCAGGTGACCATTGTCGTTAACATTATGTAAAGTATTTTAACGGTCATTTGTCAAGTTGTAGTTGCTACGGTTTCCTAGTCATCGGAGAATGTGAACTTCAGAGCTTAATTTCTCATATTCAAAGAACAAATGTTCAGATACTCGTTTTTTTATTCTTATCAGTACACAATTACAGTAATTTCAGCCTGTGAGTTTGTGCTTTTACTTGGGTAAACTTTGTTAGGTATCATTCATAATGTTTATCGATGCAATAGTGATTCGCAATATTTTAAATTTATAGTATTCGTACTGCACAAAATTGGATATTTATAGTCCGATATTGAATTTCTGCATATTTTAAGATCTAGATTACAATTCCATATTCTAGCTCCATGTTCAAAATAGCAACCCTCTACGCACACCTTGGCAATAGAATCGCTATTGGCAAGTAATTTTTTTAGTTTACTCGCCAGACAGACAGATCTTTTTAAATATCTGAACGTACACTTAACGTCAGCCAATCAAGCATTACTATATGCTAATCAAGCACTATTTAATGATAGAACTTTAGTAATTAGAACTAAAACTTGGTAACCATGTATGCATATGTCATTTTACCTGAACTTAGGACTGGTGGAGGTGCTTAGATATTGTTGGTCATTCAGTTACTGTAAATTTTTTAAAAAATATATAGATTATAGTAATAGATAATATAAATTATAGTAATAGATAATATAAATTATCTAGATAGAATTATCATCTATTACTATAATATTTTTTTTTTTATATCGTACTAATTCTACTACAGGGCTCCAGACTAACTTTTTTTACTAGGAGCGCTGTAGCCTCTGCCCTGACTGAATATTTTAGGAGCGCAAGCAGAAAATTTAGGGGCACATCTTAAATAAGCTTGCAAAGCAATTATTCAAATTTCCCCCAAAATAACTGTTACCCCCAAAATACTGACAACTTTAATAATAAATAAACTTAACGTACAGATATTACAATGTGCAGTTTTATTTTAAGTTCACAGGGCTCCAGACTAACATTTGAGGGCAGCCGCACCAGAGCCTCAACAAAAAATATCTGGTAGCACTGGGGCTTACAATAAAGCACTAAGCTTAATCTAGGGTGTAGATGAAATTAACTTAATTATTATCATAATTAAAAAGCAAAACGAGTGAAAAAATTGCAAGTTCGGGGCGCTGCGCTGTCTATTATTGGTCCAAGCAAATATACAGTCCATGAAGCATAAATGAGTAGCGGATTTTCGTTCCGCTTTCATTTTGTTTGCATTCACTGCTCGGCAACGTTGTGGCCGCGTCAGCGCAACCGAAATAAATATTTGGTCGCACCGGCAGGAAAAATGGTCGCAAAATGTGATCAATTGGTTTCCGCCCACTACCGGAGAAACCGACATATCTTCTGCTTGTCCTCAAAAGCTGAATAATTCAAAATGAACAACAAAGAATATTGTTTACATGTAGCGTGTCGATTCTGCATGGTATGTAAGATTCTCTCTCTCTCTCTGTGTGTGTGTGTGTGTGTGTGTGTGTGTGTGTGTGTGTGTGTGAAACAGCGCTCTCAGCGAAGCGACTACAGGTCCTGCCGCCTTCACACTAGGGTTTACAGTACGTCAAATACAGGTGCGCTGCGCAAATCCATTGGGCTGAATAGAAATATTACAGATCGCTTAATTGATGGAGAGCTCTCCAACTCTGGAGAACTCTAAGTGCTCAGTCAGTGTTCAGAGAGTGAAAATAAAAACTTAAAACTTCTCTAACATACAAAGGCGAGTAAAATGTAAGAATTTATTAGCCAATGGCTAATGATAGACGTTATTTAGTCGCCAGAGTGAAGATGATTTAGAGTGATTTACTCGCAATGTAGAGGGTTGAATAGTGAGAGTTTATGTAAAAAATTTAACCCTTTAAAGGGTTATTTCACCCAAAAATTTAAATGATAGTATAATAAAGTGAAGCAATGTGATGCATTTTTGTAAGAAAAATCCATATTTATAACTTTATAAACTATAAATCAATGGCTTCCGGTAACGGCCATACTCGAGTCAAATTCCGACCGAAGAATGACCTCTGACCTGACGCATGACGTAGGATGAAAGAGTAGCGTAAGCTTAGGGGAGAGTAGACTCCTCTTGCGGTTCCAACAAATAGGGCTGGGCAACAAACTCAAGCTCCTCCGTAATTTCTCTTTAAAAAGTCTCATTTTAGACTTTTAGTTCATGACCAGTGTTTTGTTTTATTCTATCCTCTGTGCTTCAGAGTTTGTCAATACATCATGCGTTGGGTCAGAGGTCACTCTTACGCGGGAACTTGACTTGCATATGGCCGTTACCGGAAGCCAGTGATAGTTTATAAAGTTAAATATGGATACTTTTATTAGAAAAACGCATCGCTTTGCTTCAGAAGGTCTTTATTAACCTGCTGGAGCTGTATGAATTACTTTTATGATGGATGGATTCTTTTTTATATATAACTGATTGACTCTGTGTTTGGCTGAAAGAAGAAAGTTATATACACCTAGGATGGCTTGAGGTTGAGTAAAGTATGGGTTAATTTTCACTTTTGTGTGAATTTACCCTTTAAGGGATCTATTGAAGTCTCCCTTTAATGCCGAGTTCAGACTGCACGATTTTAGCCCCGATTTTGGCTCGCCGACAGGTTGAGAAATCGCAGACAAATACCCGAAATCACAGGCAAATCGGTGCTCGTTCACGCGAGTGACAATCACGCAGTGTGAATGAGCAAAGACGCGATCTGAGAGAATCGCCGTATTTGGCATGCTAAATATCTGGACCTGTCGGCGATTCACAATCCTGCTGTGTGTAAAGTGTTCTGACTGAAAACTACATCAGCGATGACCGACAGCCAATGAGAGAGCAAGACACAGGACAGCAGGATGTTCAGGGAGGAGTTATAGACCAGAATATCAGTATTTTAATAGATATAGGCCTATTTACAATTATATCAAACAGAAACAAAGCACAAACATTTGCATATGCAGCAGCAACAGCAGGACATTTGCAAAATTATTTATTTACCCCCAACTCTCTTTGCAAAACACAGTCCTTGCTCCCCTCGTCTTCCCAACCATTTCCTCCTGCATAAACTGTTTATTTTTCTCATTTTCGCTGCAAATCAGCGCACAGACAATTTGGATCGCAATCTTCTTGTAGGCTATCAATTTTAATAACAAATTCAGTGTCGCGCGAGAACTCCGGTCTCACGCATGCTGATCTTCCGTTATTTCCTTATCACTTCTCGCGTTTGTTTGGTTGTGAAACGTAGTTTGCGGACCAGGCAGAAGTTGTCTGCAATTCTTTCTTTTGTAAAGTCATGCAGTGTGAAACCTCCTGTCGCCGAACCATTGTGCAGTGTGAACACAGCAGTAACTGAATGTTACACCAGATAGTCATGCAGTGTGAAAACAACAGTGACCCGAATATTTTGAAAATCGTGCAGTCTGAACTCGGCATAAGAGTGCATTTCAGCTGTGTGTAAATGGATTTTTTTATAAATGTAACATTTAATTTGATATTCAACAATAATATTGATCTGCCTGCATTGACACGATTATACAAGAGCTGAACCGAGCTGGACATTGACATCACTGTTTGCTCCACGAACTTACAAAACTTTTTTGCATTATTTTCCTGTTATCGCTGTAAAGCTGCTTTGAAACAATCTGTATTGTAAAAAGCGCGATATAAATGTGACTTGACTTGCATTGTCATTTTTTTTTATCAATTAAATTATTTGATCAATTAAATATTTATCTATCTTTCATACTGTACAGTATAATAAAATAATGCATACATTTACTTGTAGCATACAAACTATTTAGTGTTATGTGTATTTTAATTGTTGAATTTAATTGTTTTAATTGTCTGGAATTGTCTTGTTTTAAATGTATACTATCAGCTATTTATTGATTATTGGCCAAAAGCTTTCTGTTACCGGCCGGAATGTCAACCTCTCTCTCTCTCTAGATAGGAATAAGGTGTGTCTAATCATAATTAGCTAAATAATGTTATTGTTATTTATGTTTAATACTGTCATGTTCTCATTTAGAAGAAATGTTTAGATGATGAATAAATGGGTGTAATGTATTCTAACCTTCTCCATAGCAGCATTGAGAGCACAGTGATTGAATGGCCACGCCATACAAGGTTATTGACGTTGCTGGAGAATTCAAGAGTTAAATCGAATGGCCACTCCATTATAATCTCCAACCATGCACAAGAGACCGCCACGTTTAAGTGTCAAGAAAGGGTAAAATCAGCGGCCGGCAGAAAGGGGGCTGGACAGCATTATTCAGCCTCTGCTCAGTTTCCAATTTCAATTAAAGCCGAGCAGAGTGGCCAAGCGCTTTGGACCACAGCTGCCACTCTAATGGATCAGAACCCACACGCTGAGCATCGATTAAATCAACCTCACCAATACGGTGTCCTTCCCCTTTAAGGAACAATACAAACTAACCGGCAATCAAAGCCTTTAATTAGGTATTCAAGATGTAATTTATCGAAGGTCGGCCAATGAGTTGTGCAAGTTAGGATCTCATTAAGTGGACTGTGTTTCCATTTGCCAGCCTCCCTCCAGTGCTTTCTCTAACAGCGTCCTCCCTTATATGTTGTGGCTTTTTTTTTATTAAAAAACGAATAGATTTTAATATCCATGTAATGTTTGGATGGAATGTGTGTACACAGCCTTTATTGGATTTCTCTCTCCCAACTATTTTAAGTACTTTACATGAGGTTTGTCATTATCGGTTTGGGGCATGCATATATATATATATATATAGTTTATTGAGCTGGGGGGAATTTTCATCATGTTGTCCCAATAGAAAAGAAAAACCCTCCGACATGCATGTTTCTTAGATTTATAACGGTGACCAAGGCAGTATTACAAATACTGATGAAGTGAATCCCTAGATTTCAACAACAAAAAAAAGGTTTAAAGGTATTATAACAAATGGATTGGTTTCTCCAGCAAAAACCTTTGACAGTGCAATAAAGATCAAGTGAAAAACATGAAGTTATAAAAATATTAAATTGGCATGTATACTTGGCTACCATTACAAAGTTTGGGTTCAGTAAGTTTTTTTTTTTTACATGCATTAAGGAAGGATGCATTAAAATGATCAAAAATAACGAAAGACTTTCATATATATATATATAATTTTTTACTTCAAATATATATATTTTTTACTTTCTTAAAATAATCCTGAAAAGAAAAAAAAACAGTTTGCACAAAAATATTAAGGAGCACAACTATTTAATGATAATAAACAAAATATATTGGCCACCAAATAAACATACTAAAATGATTTCTGAAATATTGACACTGAAGACTGCAGTAATAGTTCATTAAAAATCACCTGTCGTTGCAAGACTTGTGATTTAAATTTTACAATAAAGAAAATGAAAAATAGTTATTTGAAATTGCAATAATTTTTTTTTACCATAAATGCAGCCTTAAAGAGCTTTCAAAAAGAAATATACATTATATATGTTTTATACAGTAGAGAGAGAGACAGAGACAGAGACAGAGACATACATACAGTACAATAGTTTCCTTCAGATTCCGGTCCCAGAGAACCTATATCATATCTGCATGAGAATGTGTGGTTGTGAGGTGAGTCAAGAGGCTACAATCTCCATAAACATTAAAGCAATCGTTCGACTATCTTCCTCACTCCAGGAATGACAAATTGAATTATACTGAACAGTGTATCATTGCTGATTTCAGAATTCTCACTCCGCTATTCAGTAATCTTCAATCGCGCCATTGCAAAACACAGATGCACATCAGCTATGAGGACTAGAACTTCAACGGCACTCTGAGATATGCTTTGTGCGTGCATTCAAACATGCTGTAAACATACATGGTAAATACGTTCTGCACATGCAAATCAATTACACACACACGTATACATGCAAGCTAATGCACACGGTAAACATGTACCCATACAGGTGTGCACACATACATACATACCCTGTACTTACAAAACACACCACCCTAAAAACACCACAACAGTTATCAGTGTGTGCATGCAGTTCTCCGGTAAACACACTCTTGTGAATATGTATCTAGGGAACATTTCAGGAGGGATTAAAAAAGGCCTTCCAACTAATAGGCATAATGGAAGATCAATGTATAACAAGATGGAAACTCTCATGCATAAACAGACCCCGTTACAATTATGCCACAAGATTATATTTCTACATTAATCATTCATAACTGCGTAGCACACCCTCATAAACATTCACAATGCTTTCCCTTTCTGTGACTATACCTTTCACAATTCATGTCTTGCATCTTCCCTTGTTTTATCATATGTGAGTTGGTTGATATTTACAGAATAAGGACAGCAAGGCGAGGTGTGCAGAATCATGGTGTGATATTTTCTTTTCTTTGTTTTTTTACATTCATACATATACAAAGACACATATATATGGCAGCACTAATGAACGGGCTATGATACCTCAAGCTGCACTTTCTAACTTCATTAGAGCCAAATGTGGATATCAGTGTAGGTATCATTAGGAAAGCTTTTATCAAGTTACAGAATGTGATAAGGTTAATGAGGAGTTTATAAAAGTGTCTCTGGCGGATGGAAAGAGCTGGCAGGGAGGATGAGACCTTAAGCAAAGTATGCTAGTCATTTATTTCATTAGCATGGCCACCTGTACTTTTTTTTTTTTGAAAGGCTGATCCTTTTAAAACAAGAAGGTCATGCCAAAAAGTAACACTCAAAAGTGCAGCAGCAGAACTTGGTCGTGAAAATTGTGTGTATGTGTTGAGCTGTAGGTCACTGCGTTGTTCTTTACCTAGTGCTATAGGTCGCAGTCAGTGGTAAAGTAACATTCCTAGAGCTTCACAGGACAACTGGCACAAAAGATGAGAGATAAAGGGGGGAAGGGGGAAAATAAACAAATAAATACAGGAATGGAAGAGGGACTGATGAAATGGAGCCAAGTGTGACGACCTGCTGCAAGAGAAGCAGTGTGTGTGTGAGGGGAAATGCAATAGACGAAGCAACTCACCCTTGCAGCGAGACGTGCTAGCGAGAGGTGCTGCGACAAGGTGACACGAGGGAATAACGTGGTCTAAAGACCAAAGGAAAGTAAATTAAAAACCACCTACTGTAAAATCATCAATATGTAGCTGTATATCCCTTTTTCAGCAGAGCATATGTACTATTACTTGGAGCATGTCCACTGGGAGAAGCTACTATTGTTGAGAATTCCAGAGCAGAAACAAATTTAAAATGAAAAAAGGCAAACACTTGTACAGACATTGTGGCAAAAGTGTAACATTATATAGTGTTTTTCTATTTTTAAGATGATGTAAAATTTGGACAGGCCTGATTAGAGTAAACATCTTACTATATACACAACACTTAAATATTCTTTTCTGCACATCTCTTGCTCATATTCCTTTTTTTTTTTTTTTTTACTGAACACTGCACCTGTCTGCATTCGTCTCAGGACTCAAGGTGAAAGATAAGGTTGCTCCGAGACATTTTAAAAGGTAGCCTAAAAATGACGATTCATCTCGCTGGCAGCATGTCTGAGGATGTTATAAAAGGTTTTCTGTGTTCCCAATCCTTCAGTGATGGACTGTACGTCCTTCGAGCTTTTTAAAATTCTCATGTTTATTGAAATTATTTAAAAACTTGCCAATAATTACATCTTTACACAGGAAAATACTGTAGAAGCAAGGCTGGTAAGGATTCATTGTAACACGCTGCCGTGACATACTGTATGGATGCAATGTGAGCCTTAGCCAGCTCCCTTGATGTTTGACAGTGTTTAGAAATTTAAATGTGCTGGGATGTAAATTTTAATAAAAGTGTTTGCACGTAGCACATGAAGGGAAAGTGACTGAGCTAGTAATCGGTTCCGATCAACGCAACCATTTGCATCATAGACAGATGCATCGTAACTTTAACACTTTCTCTAGAATCTTCGTCTTTATTCAGGTCCCCTTTGAGTTGTTGAAATGGTGGGAAATGATATACATCTCTAGTCACTGATGTGAGAAAGCACAAGTTTGATAGTGATCAAGTGCCTTGGGACAGAGACAGAAATGAGTTTGGTGAACTGCTCATTTAGTCGATCACAGAAGATCTGGATTCGGTCTCTTTTGCTCAGTTTAATCCTCGTCAAAAGGATTGGAATGTTGTCCTGGGTGTTGCAATGAGGGGGGCCCGCCCATAAAAATTGGTCATGTGTCCCCAGGATTTAAGCGACGACCCTGCATGCAATTATGGTAAAATTGTACAACCACCTATCCAGTTTTGTACCATTGAAAAGGATGCATCACCTCAAAATGTGTCAGACCATCATGCATTCAAAACCATCATCAAAAAAAACAACAGAGCGAGCATGCCAATTCGAGACCACACAGCGATGAGGGATCTCTATGTTGAGGACACATCAGTAGCAGATATATTGAACTGTAATTGCATCAGGAGGAAATGTTTATAAAGTAGGAATTTCTTCAGGCTGAAGCAATATAAGTGGCAGGAACACAAGCATTAGGCCCCGAATCCAGGCGCAATATTGCGAGAGACCCAGGGCGAGAGAAACATTGATGTAATTTCAATATTTGAAATTGGCAAGTTTAATTTAGAGTAAGAACAAGCCAATAAGCTGAGAAGATAGCAAATACAAGAGAGAAAATTACCTTGCAGGATGAAAAAAGTGAAAAGACTTAAGGAATGTATAACAGTAATCTCCAAGTGGAAATTAGAAATCAACCCACAGAAAGGGGAATAACAGAAAATAAATATTACTGTCCACTCTCTAAATCAATATAAAATTGCTACGAGACAGAATTACCATGGTAACTCAAGTAAAGAATGAAGCAATTTTTTTTGTTCACTTTTTACAAAAAAATAAAAACTGGTGCCTGAAGCTCCAAGTTTTATTACAGCAGGAGACAGATCAGGGGTCTAGTATTCATTTGAAATATTGCATTTCAAATACATGCATTAGGAACGAACAGATTTCATTGGTCAGTCGGCATGCATGGCTCGTAAATTAAACGGTGAACGGTAACCAAGAATTTATCATCAGGATGAAGAATAGAACGGTGTTCTTTTCTCTTCACCAGGTTCTAGGGAGCCCAGCGATGCGAATGATCAATCCTGAACAAGTCCACAATGAGGACCCAATTATTCCTCCCAATCCAGATAGTTTTAAATACCTTGAAGGGAAAGAAAATGGCTGAATAGCTTATTTCTCCAGAGAGAATTAAAAGTCAACCGAGAGCTTCTTTTATTTAAAGGTAGTCATGAAAAGGAGTTGTGCTTGTTCTGTACCTTAACACATTTCCCACTCCCTCCTCAAAGTCAGGGTAAGAAAGTACAAGAGCAAGTACTGTATGGTGTGGCCTGAAAGCAGTACAGCTTTTTTTGCAAGGATCAAATACAGTGCAAGGACCACTGATGACAAGGCCTGCAATGCTGAGATGTGAAAGGGTTGATGATTTGGGAAGGCATTGTAATAGTAGTACAATAGCGAGAGTGAGCAAAACCCCGTCACAAGCCCCACATCACTCTACTTTCAATCTCCTCCGCTTAGTACATCACATAGACGTGAATGGCCCAATATTTCACATAGAAAAATGCACACATTTTGAAACTTCCTAATAAAGCTTCCTAAGAGTGCAGGGTGAATTTTAGGTCAGAAAACTAAAGCAAGCTTAGAGTATAGTAAAAACTACTTTGTATCCTATAACGAGGATGTCGGGAAAAAGGTAACAGGATAATTCTTCGACTGCTGAACTTAGTTATATCACAGAGTCACATTGAGGCCCTTTGGAAGTTCAGTTATGGAAACCAAATACAGAGCTGAAACTGGCATCTAATTTTCAGAATTGTTACAAAACCACAATCATAAAACATCTTGTTTGAAGAACATTTCTAAATCTGAAATATCACAATGCACCACCAAGTTCATAAGTACTGAGGATGTTAACTAACATGAGGGTTGTGCATATGGTGGTATTTTTTTCACAAGGTTCCCTCACTTTGAATACAGTACAAGATGTACCAAACTATGAGGGTACTAGGCTATACCTCAACTGATATATTTAGGTGTGTGTGTGTGTGTGTGTGTGTGTGTGTGTGTGTGTGTGTGTGTGTGTGTGTGTGTGTGTGTGTGTGTGTGTGTGAGAGAGAGAGAGAGAGAGAATCCAAGCTTCCTCCCCATCCCTGCCAAAATGCCAGCGCAGTTGGTCGACACCAGCAAGCAAAGGGTGAAGCTTTTAGGCAATGAGCAGCAGGTGATCTAAGCTTTTCTGTAAGTCCTAATGCTCCTAAAAGCCACTCTCCCTGCTTCTGTAATTGGGCATCAGTAGTTAATGTAGTATTGACTGCATTACATGCTCCTGTGCATCCTCTCCTACTAATGCCATTTGCATCACCTTGTACATTTACCATATTGCTTAGCCAATAGCTGTTAAAAGCAATCTCAATCATGAATCATATGGGGAACTTTTAGCAAGACAGACATCCAAAGGAGACAATTTACAGTTGAGTTAATCTGGGTACATTAGCGCAACATGGATTGAGCGAGACAGACCAATTTATGTTTCTACGGCAATCCCTTTATTGGTTTTTAGATGGGTTAGTGAAAGGATGGTTGGCTCAAAGATATGAAATATCCATTTTCAAACATAAATATGGGCCTGAAATGCAAGCCATTACTTTAGAGGGGAAAGGGCCCCTGGCTAAAACTAAATGTGTGCGTGATGACAATATTCCATGAAAGATGACAGGAAAGGCATTTTTAGGTCAGAGACGCTTTGTAGGGATTTTTCCCTCTCTCAATATTGTTACAGAAACATATCAAAATACAAAAAACGGGATTCAGCTTCAACAAAAACTTGTCAGTACCACAAGCTCCAAAAGAAAAGTTTATAAACGGTTTCCATAGGAACCAGAGTGCAGCGTATACAGAGACGTGCATTGTTCATGTGCCTGTAAAAACACAAAAATGCCTATAAACTAAATACACTATCATCAATTTGGTGATAAAATAGTTCTCGATTATACTTATAATCAGTATGGGTTGAGGTTCAAATGCGCTCACCTGTGAGCGAGGGCAGCCGCTGCGAATGAAACATCTCCGTAACTTAACAGATTTGCACGAGCGCTAACTGCTACTGCGGTGAATAGCGACGTTGATTCAGCTCTATCTACGTCTTTTAAACAGATAACATCATATTTCATACACGGGGACAGTAGAGAAGTGCACCGCATTCTGCATGTCTCTCCCGACTCGAAGTCTTTTAGAGTAGCCTACCGTACGCGCTTCCTCTCTCATGCAAACCTGACGAACGAATGTGTCCGGTTGATGAAAAACGAACTGGACCATGAAAGTGCCGTTCGGAGAGAAAATGGACGCTAAATGCTGCATTTCCTTACTGTCTCGCGTTCTTCATAGTCGTAGAGAGCAAATTAATGCACTAATAATCATCCGTGCACTTACCCTCTTCCTTGTCTAACACCATCGTCCTGAGGAGCGAGGAGTCCGGCTCCAGGCGATCCGTTCTCGGCTCCAGCACACTTCTGCGCGCGCCGCTCGCGTCTCTGAGAAGAAATTGCTTTGCAACAACAAAATAATAATCGTCCGTGTTGCTGCCACAAGCTTTAATTATACAGGCTCGCCTGTGTGATTTTCCGCTGTTCAGAGACGGAAAGCCATGTAGAGTAGCATATGCGTCTGTTGTTCTATTCTTTAATGTATTTCGGAGATTATATGCAGCGATGTCCCCCCAGTAGTGTTCGCGTACGCAGCGCGTCAGTAATATCCAAGCTTACAATTAACGATGTCTAAAACTAAAGTGAGACGCCACGGTGCATTCCATGCGAAAATGAAACGACTACTCAAATCTAATTTAAACACCCGTTTAAATTGAGCTGCCGCGAAGAAGCTCTCGGAGTAGAAACGTGTTCCTCCCAGTTCTCATTTGCTCCGAAACTGTAACTATATTCAAGAAATCCAATTCTGAGGCTGACAACTCCTAACAGCATGCTCGCGCTACCTTTCTCACCCAATTTATGCGCTCCGCGCGCTCCTGCTACTGAATAAATGCGCGCGCTTCCCAGAGAGCCACGGATTCCCCTGTTAATTAAATCAATTCATTATGCTCAGATCTGATTAGCAGCCCTTCCCCCTCTTTGAATCAATTATTCAATACACAAACATAATTGCTTGTGCCAGAGGTGTCTAAGTATTAGCTTATTTAACTCCAAGGACACTAATTACCCCTAGGGCAAGAGAACTTTTCTCATTAATTCTGACAAAACACAAAAGCACAGCTAAGGGAAAGTGTGTGTGTGTGTGTGTGTGAGTGTGTTTCCCAGAGTGTGTGAAGTGCTCACATGGGGATGTGTGTGTACATGTGTTCTTGTGTGATTGTGATGTGTGTTATAAATAGAGAAAAGAGGGTTTGAGCTTTTAAAAACATTTTGAACTATGCTTATGATCTAATTCGTTCACATTCTTCATTATTGTCATTATAATATTTCCACTGGATGTGTATGATCGGCTAGACGACTCACTTTCCATATTCAGATAAACAGTCATTTTGAGAGCAACAACACAACAGATGGGCTGTGTTTTGATTAGCGGTGAGATAGGAGACCGCGTTTGGCTCTGGTAATATAATTGTTAGCTGTTACTTTGCTGATAAAAGTGTTACTGTTTCATGGTGGGCAATTTGTGGGGGTTTCACCTGCCCTGCGGAAACTCTTAACCAATCAAGACAGAGATCCACCCGAGATTAACCATTAGGGGAGATGCAGAGGTTACAAGTGCTCTTTTTGCTAGTAATTTGCCGTACTAGTTTTCCTTTACTTTGATTTTACATCCCTGTCAAAGTAGAGATGGAAAAAATGGTGCCTCTTTTAATGTCTTTGAGATCTGGATCTCTCTGAAGGTGATGAATAGACATAAATTATGAAATCGTAATTCATATCTACTATGCCCCCAGACATTCATTCATAGTTTAATTCAAACTATAGGCTGTCGCAACCTTAGCAGATTGGGACATAACCCTGCCCCTAAAATACATTGTTTGAGCCTTTGCTCTCTGCCTCTCTTGCTTGATATGTCTGACTTTTCATTTCTGCAGTGTGATAGATGGATGACTTTTGACCACAAATGTATGTCGGCTGACCTCTTGTAGAAGTAAATGACACCCAATTATTCCAATCACAAGAAACCGAGGGAACAAGGAAAGCGTGGCCCCTTGTTGTTGAATGCTGGGCTACAAAAGGCCTCCTGACAGTTAAATGGGAAAACAATAATATGGCCGGTCTATAAGTGCTGCTATAGTGATTTAAAAAGCCATATGCTGTTAAGACACTTCTTACAAAAAGAGAAAGATTCATCTGATTAAATATGAACTCATATATTTTCTATATTTAAAGGGTAATTTTCGGACTGACAGTGAGATATAAGCCTACAGTGGTTCATTATTTGAAAACATCAGGTTGTGATATTCTGGCTTCTTATGAAGCCCTCTAGGAATTACTTTCAGTGCAGTGACACGTATCATGCTTCCCTTCTGAGCTGATGGTCAGTGATGGAGCAATCCATTGTTTCTTTATTATTAGGAGGCCTAGAGTGTGTCCGTGTTCTACGGCACACTGCATAAGGGGTCAGCTGTGACTGGAAACCATCCTGGAGTGTGGGCCTTGTGTTGCTAAGTTAATTAAAATTCATTTTTGATTGGGAATTAAGCAGGCCCATCTATTTACTGCTGGGGCTCACATACAGCCGGTTCAAAAACACAGCACAGTAATTAACCCTACCTAATCAGATAGCATAGAGTCAAGTTGGGTTCCCATTTATCCTGGGGCAAACAATCAGTGGATGGTGGAGTCAGGGAGAGGTTGAACACAAGCCTCTCCTATATTTCATAATGGTTAAGCTGATTATAAACCAATATCAGACATGGTACTTTTCTCTAACTGCGTTCAATGGAAAGTCCTGCTTGGAGGAAAGACTCGGAGAGGCTTGTCGTAATGATATCTGGATAAATGAGATAAATGATGCACATGATAGATGGTGCTTGCTTACATTGTCTTAAATGAATTCAAATACCAGTTGAAAGTTGTCCTCATTTTCTTTCATTTGATGGACAGCACTCAAGATTTGTATTTCATGTGTGAGAATAATGCTTCATAGCAGATAATTATCTTATAATTGTAATTTCCTCCTGTCTTTCTGGGCACATCCTCTGCGTTCTGGCAGTGAGTTCAGTTTAATTTTGTGTTGTATAATGGATGCAGTAACTTTTTTACTTTTACAATGCAATATTTTTAATGTTCCACAGGATCACATCAGGTTGAATCAGTGGACAATAGTTGTTTGTTTACTCTTCTGACAGTTTATGTAGCCCCTCCTAGTGGTTGCATAATGCATGTTCACTTTTAAGTGAACAAGCAAGAGTCTTTTTTTCAGCTCTCCTTCCTGTTACAACAATGTATTTCATATGAACCAAGAAACTGCCTGTGACCTTAGAGAACCTTACCACTTGAATATGCTCCTCAATGTTTGATTGCACGAAACGGCAATTTGCAGTCCACCTACTCATTCCAAATGGGACTAGTCAAAAATAGCTTAGGTGTCATTTGGGGGCAAAGAATCCTCTTCCCAAACATTTAATCCAACTTTAATCCCAGTCATTAAGAATTAGACATGCAGAGCTGTCCGGCCGTGTCTCTAAATTACAATCAAACGGTTACCAATTACACAAATTATTGATGGTAGATTCTCCTTTCAACTGCAAATTAAGGCTATTAAGAAAAGGCTCCTTTTTAATGCAAAAGTGACTAATTAACCAACGGATGGAAAATCTGCAGCCCAGATATCAAAAAAGTGCTCGGCGCACATTGCAGAAACACAAGGGAACCAATTAGTTTAATTATCAAAACAGCTAATTAAAATTGCACAGTTCCTAATTAGTTCTTTGCTTTTGCCTCTAATTGACAGTATGGAGATAAATGGGCTGCCGATGAAAAAAGAGAGAGAGAGAGAGAGAGAGAGAGAGAGAGAGAGAGAGAGAGAGAGAGAGAGAGAGAGAGAGAGAGAGAGAGAGAGAGAGAGAGAGAGAGAGAGAGAGAGAGGAGAAAAACAAGAGAAACTTGTACAGAATATTTATGCTGACTTTATCTCCGTCTGTGTGGCAGCCCTTGAAAGTGGAAAATTAATGACCTTAATTCCCAAACTGTTTTCCCTCTAACGGTGCTCCCCTCCATGCTCCCGGTACACTCGCCTTTGTATGGGGTTTGCCACCCTGCCAACTACTGGAATAGGGAAAAGGAGGACTTGGGAGTGGGAAAGAGCCACCAATTCTCCTCCTAATGTGACAGCTCCCACCTAACAATAGAGCGAGATGAAAGAGTGGAGCATATGTAACCGCTGGGAGCGTGGCATCATGGGACTGCAACTTTGTCGCACTTTTTTTAAACGGCTTCTGCCATCTTTTCCGAGCGCTAATTTGTCCCATAAAAAGAGAAGTCTGCTGGGCTGCAGATAAAAGACATTTGATGGAGGAAAATGTGCTTTTATTGAATGTTCAAATGCCAGATAAACAATTGCTCTCCAAAATGTATTTATTTTCAGATTCATTTTCCCATTGAGTTACCAATGAGAGTGCTGTACCTACATTACTGTGTCTTACTGTGTTTTATAGAAAAGGCTTCCTGCTGTTGGTACCTTCTCTTTAAAGGTAGTTGATGTTAAAAAGCAACGATGGATCCCGCTACACGAAATTGCTTCCCGGGCAATCTTGAATGACAGCCATTTGATTTTGAAGACAGTGGTTAGAGTGTGCCAGACACACCGGTCCTGTGCTCTGGTTAGGCCCAGACCTGACTGGATATAATCCTGCCTATGTATCCCCTCACATGTCACTGTCGCAACAACCCCCTTCACATTAGGAGATAAGCATCTACTAATCAGTTTACTCAGAGGCCTGTGTTAAAATGTAAATTACATTAATGCTCAAATTATGCATTATCGTAGTCAGTGATGCCTGGCCCATAGCCTGCATAATGTTCCCATCATTTGGATACAATCTTTTTAGGTTTGTTGTCAATGCACACTGATTTGCCCTGGTCTGGTCAGCATCAAGTGATACATCAGTCAGCTAGCATGTGGGACATCATAAGAGAGTCACCATTTCTGAATTAGAAAGAGAGTAGCTTTTTAGCGGAGCGGCTCTAAAAGGTTGCGATAATAACATGTTGGTTTCTTTTGCCTAGCAATCGTCCATGGAGAAAGACATTTCTGCTCTTTGCATTAATATTTCGGTGCTGGCGGTTGGAAAATTGCATAGGTATTAATTTACTTGTAATCCCAGTGAGTCAAAGTGGATTGCCTGAAGAGCTTTTAGGAACAACATTCGAAATGTGATTTATCTGTCCTCTTCCTGGCCATTTCGAAATTGCACCCTGAAGAGACCCTCGTGTTGCAGAAGCTCTTTTTGCCCAGAGGAACCTGCTGCCCATGACTAACAAAGACACGTTCTTGGCTAATTGATTGTCTTCTGTTTTATTTATGGAAAGGCAGTAATTAGTGGCCAGCATAATGTACGCCCTTCATTAGCACACGGGTACCACTATGGATTTCACTGCTTTGTTTTAGATGTGCACACCATTAGGAGCAAACAAAAGATGAGAATTTATTAGCTCGGGCTCTTGTAAATATCCCTGAAACGTCTGTGTGCCTTTAAGGGAGAACGCAAGGCCTGTAAAACTTCTCTCAGCGCTTGCTCAGTGATTCCATTCGCGAGACGGAATATGTTAAGGAAAAAGCGGTATAAATTTAATTTTAATTGTTTTGTACACACGCCAGTGAAAAGGAACTGATTGGACACAGTTCACAGACAGTATATTAATATGTTATTTTCATATGTTAATTGGTTTGCATAATCTTTCCCCGTGCCTGGTTTCAGAGTACCTGGCACCGAGAAGGGGCCTAGAGAGAGAAAAAGGATGACTCCAATTTACATAAAATGAGACTCTCCGAACATTAAATAATAATGCGTCTGCAAGCCGAAGGTGTGTTCAGTTAGCAGAAAGCACATTTCTATAATTTATACGCCAGCTGTTTCGATGCTTTCGAGTCCATTTTCCTCCCTGCCTGCATTTAATGAAATCTTGTTACTGGAGAATTGACTGGGTCTGAATTGAGATTTTAATCCCATTGACGTTGTGACATGGAAATGCACACTGGTGGGAACTTTTAATGGAGGATCTTGTAATCAGAAGACACTTGTATTCAGCTCCCTTACAATAATGAATCTCATCAAATGCTCCGGGCCGGGCCGTGTGCGAGGGGCTCAAATTTCAAGGTTTTTGACCATCCCCATTCGAGACATTCCTTGGGGAGAGTGTGATTACTCAAGTTTAGCAGTTTATTGCCTCATCTTTCAATAGCCACTGAAGCACAAAATTCTCATCTAGGTTACTCGTTTTCTTCTTCCTTTACTTGAAGAGCAGGGCAATATAGACTGCAGAACAGCCTGTGACATCTACCATGTGGATTGCTATTATGATGAACACTTTTAATGTTCAACTTATATTTGCATAATCATCATCAGGCGGTGTAGATATATTTTACATATTTATTATGCAGCTCTCCGAAATACTTGATTCCAATTAGTCAATTGTGGAATTTAGAGGTCAGATATTTATAATTACTGGCAACACTATATATCTCTTTTTTCTGTCTGATATACAGCATTTTCATTGACGACAATTAATATTATATTGTAATATTATACAGTATATCTGACTGCTGAAGGCCACAATTCACCTTGTAAATAAACCTCGTAACTACACTGGATCCTTAAATGTTGGTAAAACCTCATAACTCCACCCCGCCTCCATCTCAATGAATTGTGACACACATTTTGGACCACCTCAGCTTGTTTGCAATACAAGGGTAAATAAAGAACTGGTTGTTTGAATAAGTACAGCATTTTCTTTATTCAAGAAACATTATATATATATATATATAGAGAGAGAGAGAGAGAGAGAGAGAGAGAGAGAGAGAGAGAGAGAGAGAGAGAGAGAGAGAGGGGCTAATGTTTTATGTATTTGAGGAGCGGAGACTCTTATTCTAGCATTTGTCATGGAGTCATAGCCGATACTACCTTTAATAATGTCCGTAGCTGTAACATAAAATTTGGCCAAAAGGGAGAAAAAACTGCTACAGTAAACTTTATATCATGTAAGTTGATGAAAAATGTAATGCGATGCACTTACTGCTTCAGATGCGGTCGTTCTAATGACGGGAAAAAACGCAACATTCGCTGGTCAAAAACTTAGACTTCATTTCAGCTTGATTTTGGTAAAATGTTAATAATGACACATTCAAGTATACGATCATATATAAAGTCACAATATCAACATTGACAACACAGTGTTTAATTATTAAAAAAATAAAAATTCCATTTAAGAATTTTATTTTGCCTATACCACAATATGAGGTAAATCCAGCCCTGCTTCTGATGTGTATTCATGTTTATTTTGTGTTATAACTAGAAGGAAGAGATGATCGATTCACATGGCGCTTGAACTGAGGCACTACAGCGATCTGTCACAACACATTAAAGAGCAATTAAAGACATAATGGTATTTATTGTTTGAATTTCTTAAAAAATTACAATTTGAAAGCTGAGACTTGATTTCATACCAAAAGGAACTTGCTCTGTTTTGTCTGTCTGTGCATTGACAGTGACTTCTTTGCTTCACGATGTATTTTTTCACTGTGTGAGAACATGATGTGTGGCGTGAGAGCGTCATGGCTTGTCGGACATAGAAACAGTAACTAAGGGGGGGCGGGTCTTTGTGAAGGGTCAATTGAGCAATCAGATTTCAGAGGACGGCGCTTGTGCCATCATGCAACTCATTTATCTATTTCTGACATGACCTCAGAAGACTTCAGTATTAATACTGTTGCAGTGTTTGTCTTGTTGCTAGGCCGATTGATGTAATATGCTGGTTAATGAACAATCAGCCAGTCATTATTGCATTATATATACTCATATTCTGAGTGATACAGGACTGATTTATTTTGCAATAATGACCAGAGGTTTGTCTCAAGTGATCACAAGCACCATGTCTTGCTCACCCAACATTGTATTGCATAGGTGTTCGTTCCGCCATGATTCCAATGATGTCAAAGAAAGTTCTCGCAAGACTTTTTGAGGGCGGTCCATCAGCCTTGCGTTGCTGTGTGGAGATCATGCAGGGACACCGGGGTTGTAGTAGAGGACGGATTTGTCCATGTTCCTCCTGGAGGTCTACTGCAGATCAATCATTGCAGAGCTGCTCCCACTGGGACTCTCAGTAACATCTACTGATTGCTTTCTGTGGTGGAGGCTGTTAAGTGGGAGCCGCATGATGGGCTCATGGACAACACTTAACGATCAATCAGCAAGGTCCAGACCTATTTCCAACTGCATACAGAGGCCGTCCTACACACCACACGCATTCAGTTGGAGAACCATTCAGGTGATCAGAAGTGTTTAAGAATCACCAGGAAGAGAGCCACTATCAGCGGTGGAGCGGTGGAGTGGGGAGTGAGGGAGGGTTTTAGTGGAAAAGGATGTGCTATTTGTATTCAGTTTGGTGAATGTTTGGTCATTATTTATAATAGGGGAGATTTGAAAGTTGATATTTTGTTTTGAATGGTGTTTGAGAGCATGACCTTCAAAGAGTCAGTGTACGTTTCAGCTGGCACTTGATGAGAAGAGCTTGTCTTTGGGATTGGCAGGCATTCTGTTGTTTCCCTATCAATTTAAATACACCAGACAAACAACGCTCTGCAAAAAAGCAAAATGCATTTACCCAAGCAGAAATACTTGATGCGCTGCTTGTGCGATAGACTTTACCACAAAAAAGTAATGAACGGCAACAACCAGTACCATGTCCTCAAGAACGTTGTTGCGTTGTGCAGTACTTCTGCAGTTGTTGAGAACAGTCGAATGCGATACGTTCAAATCTGTACTATAGGCCTTACTTTAAATGTACCGTAAGTGCTTCCATAGAGCAGATGAAGCTCTAATGGCAAGAGAGCTACTTGAAGTTTTCCCATTGATTAAGGATTCCATTGACTTAATGAACCTTGTGCCTTCTATCAGACAAGCAGCCAATAAGTTCTAATCTCCCAAACAGATGTCAGGCACAGACTAGCTATAAATGAATTGATCTGCTCATCTTCCACAAATGGGAAAATGACAAAGTATTGATATGACTCCCAGCATGGTTATGGATCAGGGGTGGTGTTTAAAACAGGATCCATTGACCAGGAAGTGATTGCACAAATCAAGCAGCAATGCTAATTTTCTAGAATCCTTCAAAGGGATGTGAAATGAAGCGATGGGAAGATTTTATTTTCTTTTACTGCAAATATAGTTTTATTGAGTAAGGATTGTTATTCTGGATGGGATAGCGATGCAGAATATGACATATTTTGTATTCTCCTGATTCAAATTTTTTTCGGAAAGAATGTCTGTTAGATGATGAAACCTAATAATCAGTATCAGCAAAAAGATGTGTGAATGTTTTTAACATATAGAAAATATAGGAGTCGGTTCTTTCTGTGCATTTCTGTGCCCTGAAACCAGCCGCCTTTTTGAGTTATTAAGATTATAGTTATTAGACTTGGCTTGCTTGGATTCCTATGAAATCTTGGGAAGATTTATACAACCTCCTGCTGTATTTTCTCTCAGTCACGGCAAGAAGATCAAGTTTTGAATTAGAACAACTGCTTATTTAATAGAAACTGAAACAATCTCTTCCCCCACTAATCTTTCTCGATTTGGTTGTCAGAAATGTTAATCTTTCCTGTGGCCTGCAATAATGAGCCTGCTTTATTGGTCAAAGGCCATAATCATTTGAGCTCTTGCTTTATAAACTCATTTCTGGAGACTGACATTGTGATAGAGGCACGAATAATAAATCATAAACGGGTCCTCCTAGAAAATTGTATTGTAAATGTCAAACCACACAGGAAATTGTAATTAAAGAAAGGAAATTGCCTCAAAGAACCACCTGATTTTGAAACGAGCTAAGCATGGAATTTTGTAAGCATTTAATTATGGTTCAATTTGCCAAGACTGTTATTTTTTTCTCTCTTTGTTCATCTTTCTCTTTTGGACTTAATATTCTTTCCTCTTCTTCACAGTCACTCAGCATGAGTTGCTGAAAAGAGGATCACGAAGAGAGCTTAATTCTCTGTGTTTTCATTCACAACCAGAGTGATTATTTCATAAAATATTTAGTTCTGTCATTATCCAGTGCTTAAGAACCAAAGGGAGCACATTTAGCTGCACACCTTCAATATTTAGATGACTTCTTTTGGGGGGTTTTTGGGCGGGTTAATGCTCTTATCACATAAAGTTATATCTGAAATTTGTATACACAAATTATCAATATTTTTGATTGAAAGCACAGAATGAGAAACAGCAATACACTTTTTTTTATAAAGAACCAGTCTTTATTCATCAGTTATATGTTGATAAACTATTTATTTGTTTTTGTATATGTTTTCAGCATTAGCATAGATAAATGGCTTTCTAGAACACTTGATTCTGATTGGTCAGTCACACCATCTAGTAATCATTTATTGTAATCAGTCTCCATGGCAACGCTGTAAATCAGACCACTCTTCTGTGTAACTGAAAGTGCCGCTACATTTATATCTCTAGTATCACACCGCAAACTCGCTCTTGCTTGTTTCATACAAACACAACTCTCGCCATTGTGCATCTCAATTATCAACTGTTGTAAAAATGGACTCCTGGGATTTCAGTATTAATATTACTGTAATATTGTTTTTTGCCTTTTGCTATGCTCAATGTTTTATACATTGTGACAGACTGGAAAAATGATAAAATAATAGGCTATATAATATAAAATTGAATTAAATTTAATTTATAATACCTCTTCTATATTTAATGTCCACATATTAATTTATATGGTGATCAGCCATGTAATAAGTAGGATACAGTAATGTACTGTCAGTCAAGTTGGCACTATGAAAACATCGCTTGATTTGTGCAGCATAGCAGCATTAATGTCATGACTTTTAGGGCAGTACTATCTGTTGGTCAAAAGTTATTTTCTATTACTTTTGCAATTCTGTTTAGTGCGATCTGTGTTTGTGTTTGGAGCTCCGTCGAATTGATTCATTAATCGCTGATTTTCTTCTTTACCACTCATTTATAAACAAGCACTTTCTATTTTTATATCATGTGAACTTATCCTCGACACTATTCCTTATAAAAAACAATCGGATTGCTTTGATATCGCTACTTAGATCCAACTTTCCGAATCTCGGCTACTAGCCTTTAGCCCGCTAGCATTTCACGCGTGGCCTCGCGCCTATCGACCCTCTCATTTTACACCCGTTTGACTGAAAGGATACGTGTTATATCCATCATTTCAGTCCTAAATTAGTAGTGATATTGGTAGTACCACTACTAATTTACTGTTCATCTGTTATAATGGCGAACATATCGGATGTGTGTCTAACGTTACCTCTGAGTGCAGGTGAGGACACATTCGAGCTGGTTTCGGTACGATTGGAGCTGGAGTCGGTGGAGAAACAGATCCGCGTTCTGCTGGTGAAGCAAGCCGAGCTGCGAGATCGGCGATCAACGCTCGAAACATCACGCGCCGATGCTCACAAGTCAGTGGTTAGTAACTTTTTGACTCCGACTTCGTCTACTCCGTGCGTTTCTCTGCCCAGGAGGACGCGATCATCTCTGCCTTCATTCACTCCGGCACCGAGGCAACACCACGGACCCTGGGTGATCCCACAGCGGAAGACACGAGCCAGGACCAGACCAAGGACTTCCCCCCCCCTCCCGGTCTTCGAGATCTCCACCCGGAACCGCTTCTCCCCTATTCGCGAGCCGGAACGTGACGCCGCCGTGATCATCGGCACTTCCATGGTCCGTCATGTCCGTGCTACCTCAGGTAAGCGTAAGGTGCGCACTCACTGTTTTCCTGGTGCTCGTGTTCTTGATGTCGCTGCACAGATTCCCGAGATCCTGAACGGTGACGAGCGCGTCGGAGCTGTGGTCCTACACGCCGGGACGAAGGACATCAGGCTGCGGCAGACGGAGGTTCTGAAGAAGGACTACAGAAGCCTGATCGAGACGGTTCGCAGCACATCGCCTGAAGCAACTATCATCGTGTCTGGACCGCTTCCCACGTACCGACTAGGACAAGAAAGGTTCAGTAGATTATTTGCTCTAAATGAATGGTTAATGTCATGGTGTAATGAACAGAAACTGCTCTTTGTAAATAATTGGAATCTGTTCTGGGAGCGACCTAGGCTCTACCGTGCTGATGGCCTGCACCCCAGCAGAATCGGAGCGGCTGTTCTGTCCGACAACATCTCCAAGACGTTACACACCATATGACTAGTAAGTCAAAGTCCAAATCACAGTCTTTGCTGTCCCAACTTAATTGATATAAGTAGTGTAGAACATTATATAGAAACTGTGTCTATTCCTCGCTTAGTGAGGCCAAACAATAAATCTAGTGTAGGATCTAGCAAAAATCTTATTGTAATTAAACCAGAAAATCTAAATATCAGTGAACAAAAACAATTTCTAAAGCTAGGTCTTCTAAACATTAGATCGCTCACACCTAAGGCGGTTATTGTAAATGAAAGGGTCACAGATAATAGTTTCGATGTACTTTGCCTTACTGAAACCTGGCTTAAACCAAATGATTATTTCGGTCTAAATGAGTCCACTCCACCAGGATACTGTTATAAGCATGAGCCCCGTCTGATCGGTCGTGGCGGCGGGGTTGCAACAATCTATAGAGATATTCTTAATGTTACTCAGAAAACAGGTCACAGGTTTAATTCGTTTGAAGTACTTGTGCTAAATGTTACGCTCTTAGATGCAAGAAACAAATCCATATTATCTCTAGCCTTGGCTACCCTATATAGACCTCCAGGGCCCTATGCTGATTTCCTAAAAGAGTTTGCATACTTTCTCTCAGATCTATTGGTCAATGTCGATAAAGCAATAATTGTTGGAGACTTTAACATACACGTAGATAATACAAATGATGCGTTAGGGACTGCGTTTACAGATTTATTAAACTCCTTTGGGGTCACGCAAAACGTCAGCGGTCCCACTCATCGTCTAAATCATACACTAGATTTAATTATATCATATGGAACCAATCCAACTGATATAAATATTATACCGCAAAGTGATGATCTCACTGATCATTACATGGTAACTTGTATAATACGTACTGCTGAAATTTGTCACGTTGCGCAACGTTATCGACCAGGCAGAACAATCCTTCCAACCACTATAGATAGATTCTCAAATAGCTTACCTGATCTATCTCAGCTGCGCAGTGCACCCAAACAAACAGATGAACTAGAGGAAATGACTAGCAGTTTGAGCACCATGTTCTCTAGTACACTAGATATTGTTGCACCAATTAGATTAAAAAAGGTAAGAGAGAAAACTAAAGCACCATGGTACAACAGTGCTACGCATGCAATCAAGAGAGAAACTCGTAACTTAGAGCGTAAATGGAAACAAACTAATTTAGAGGTCTTTAGAATCGCGTGGAAAGACAGTATGTCACGTTATAAAAAGGCTCTAAAAGCAGCAAGGGCTGAGCATCTCCGCAAACTAATAGAAAATAACCAAAATAATCCAAGGTTTTTATTCAACACCGTGGCTAGACTAAGAAATAAACAAACATCACCAGAGCAAAATATTCCATTACAATATAGTAGTAATGATTTTATGAATTACTTCAATGAGAAAATAGAAAGCATCCGAAACACAATTGTAAATATACAATCCTCTATGATGTCTTATGATTCAGCCTCAATTATGGCCCCTCTAGAACAACTACACCGATTTACAACTATAGGACAGGAAGAGCTAAATAAACTTATCATTGCATCGAAACCAACAACATGTTTATTAGATCCAATACCCACTAAACTACTGAAAGAAGTGTTACCTGTAGTCGAAGAGCCTCTTCTTAATATTATTAACTCGTCTTTATTTTTAGGTCATGTTCCAAAAATATTCAAGCTGGCAGTAATAAAACCTCTCATTAAGAAACCGCAATTAGATCCAAATAACTTAGCAAATTACAGACCCATCTCAAATCTTCCATTTATGTCTAAAATACTAGAAAAAATTGTGTCCGCTCAATTGTGCTCTTTCTTACAAGAAAATGATATCTATGAAAAATTCCAGTCGGGATTCAGACCGCATCATAGCACAGAAACTGCGCTAGTTAAAATTACAAATGATTTACTTTTAGCTTCTGACCAAGGCTGTATCTCAATACTAGTTCTACTCGATCTAAGCGCTGCGTTCGACACTATCGATCATAAAATACTCCTGGATCGACTACAAAACTACACTGGTGTTCAGGGACAGGCATTAAGCTGGTTTAGATCTTACTTATCAGACCGTTACCATTTTGTCTGTCTAAATGGGGAAAAATCAAAGACAACGTCAGTAGACTATGGAGTGCCGCAAGGATCGGTGTTAGGCCCTCTGCTATTCTCAATATATATGCTGCCACTTGGTAATATTATAAGAAAACATGGAATTAATTTCCACTGTTGTGCTGATGACACTCAATTATATATCTCATCACGACCAGATGAAAACACTAACTTATCTAAATTGACAGAGTGTCTAAATGATATAAAATGCTGGATGACGTGTAATTTCCTGCTATTAAATTCAGATAAAACGGAGGTACTACTTATTGGTCCAAAAAACTACCCACAAAATCCCTTACAATACAACTTTAATTTAGAAGGATGTCCTGTTACTTTATCCACTACAGTAAAAGACCTGGGTGTTATACTAGACCGCAACTTGACTTTCGAAAATCATATTTCATATATTACAAGAACAGCCTTTTTCCACCTTAGAAACATTGCTAAGCTACGCAACATGCTATCTGTTTCTGATGCAGAAAAGTTAGTTCATGCTTTCATGACCTCGAGACTAGATTACTGTAATGCTTTATTAGCTGGCTGTCCTACATCCTCAATTAACAAGCTACAGTTAGTGCAAAATGCAGCTGCTAGAGTTCTTACTAGATCAAGAAAATATGATCATATAACACCTATTTTATCATCTCTACACTGGTTACCTATTAAGTTACGTATCAATTACAAAGTATTCCTACTGACCTATAAAGCCCTAAATGGTTTAGCTCCTGTGTATTTAACAGACCTTCTATCGCCATACAATCCATCGCGCTCTTTAAGATCACTAAATTCGAGGCTTCTGGTCATTCCTAGGATATCTAAGTCCACTAAAGGAGGGAGGGCGTTCTCGCATTTAGCTCCTAAACTCTGGAATAGCCTTCCTGATATTGTACGAGCCTCAGACTCGCTGTCCCAGTTTAAAACTAGATTAAAGACGCATCTCTTTAACCAAGCATTCACTTAATGCTTAACCTTTGATACTGCTGAATCGGTTCGAATGCATTAACATTATGAACATCAGCTATGCTAATTATTTCCCATCTGCCTTTCTGCTGTTATCTCGGGACGCTAGTCCCGAGGTAAATAGCGTTCGTCAGCTCCAGTTTGTATCCAGCCTCTCACGGAGACTTCAGATGCCCCAACGCCTGTGAAGAGACGACTCGACGCCTGTGAAGAGACGACTCAAAGCCGGCGATATGTTATGCCATAAATTAATACTTGATTAACTAACTGTATTTTTCTATGTACATTTCCGAAATGCAATTTCTGTAAAGCTGCTTTGAGACAATGTGTATTGTGAAAAGCGCTATACAAATAAATTTGAATTGAATTGAAATTGCCTCTAGTGGCGCAGACATTGCACACTTCCCCAACTAAAGACTTCAGTCATCTGACATATCAGAAGACCTCATTCGCACATGTTGTGGTGGAGGGAGGGGTGTGACAGATAGCAGTGAGTGTGTCTGGGAGAGAAAGATCTGGTCTTGAAGTGGCTATCTACCCACACTCCTTAGCCCTGTGCAGCGATGTCAACCAGCCCCTCTGCTAGTCAGCCTGAGTGAGAGGAACAACAGAAATTTCAACTGAGAAGATCAATTATAGATAGAAGGAAATGAATAGGAAAAGTAATTTAATAAATTATTGAGTTGATGTCTTATATCATCTACAAAAGCAAATGAAAAATTAGATTGTGTATTTGGATGAAACTGGATTTTTAAAAGGGCTCAGAAAACATATTTAATTAGGGGGGAAAAAGATGGTGATTGGTATGGTTACACAAGGAGGAAAATGAATAGGTGGAAGAGAGATAGTGAGACTTGTGAGAGGGAGAGGGGGAGAGGGGAAAGGGACACCAGAAAGTGAGACTGCAGTTTAGACAAGAGTGTGGAGTGAATTTATTTCTTTTTCAACTCCTGAGGCAGGACATTGAAAATGAGTTAGCATTTGCAATAAATTCTTAGATCACCATGTATTCTGTTTCAAATCTCATATTTACAGATATACAGTGGCTATAAACTTATAAACACCAGCCGTAGCAGAAAAATAGCCTCAGTTAATGTCAACGTGACTTCATTTTTTGTTTTCTACATACTGTCCCCAACCCAAACACATGTATCTAAACATAAAAGAGGACACTCTGATTTACCCATCAGCCCAAGGAAAAAGTAAACAGTAAAAGTAATTAAAAGGGAGTAACTTGAAAGTTGAAAGTGGATTTCCCTTTCAAGGGAACTTCGAGCTGCGTCAAACGCTGCGGGAACGCCCCTGCGTTGTGCGTCATGAAGCACGTATGGAATCAGCCCAATGGAGAGATGAAACGTCATAGGCGGGTGACGTCATCGACCAGGAAACTATAAAGCACCCCAAAAACACAAGCGCATTAGCTTCTGTGCTTTCAGTCGCGCTACATGTGAATCTGTCCCTGTGTGATATTGTCTGTCTTACATACCCTGCACCACACAAACAATTTATCCCTATATATATATATATTGAGAGATTATGGCGGACGAACAGCAGTTTAGAAAGTGTGTTCCTCCCTGCTCGCGTTATTTAACGAGCGGGGATACACATGATCTTTGTGTTGTTTGTTTGGGAGTTCAGCATGCCCAGTTTGCTCTCGAGGGAGCAGACTGTGAGCATTGCGAGCGTTTGCCGTTAAGGACGCTCCGCTCCCGCCGGTCGCTCTTTGAGGAGAGCGGTTCGGTGCGCGCTCCCCGCGGTTCGGGTCCCGCTTCTGCCGAGGCAGAGCGGCGGCGCTTATCGTGGGGATCGCAGATGGATCTCACAGCGGGGTTTGAGACGGGCTCTGCCTTATCTCTCCCTTCACCTGTGAGATCCAGTGCCTCAGTCCCGGGTTCGGAAGCACGCGCTGCGGTTTCTTCCGCTCGGGCTGAGGCACCAATGCTGCAGCTATCCAGTTCTGAGGAACTTGATGTTGTTAGTGTTGAGGGAGATGTGGAGGATTCGCCACCCCACACTCCTAAGAGTGATGAGCTTATGGAGGTGTTAACAAGAGCTGTTGAAAAACTTAATATTGAATGGCCAGTGACTAGACAGGAGTCTGTTTCTAAATCAAAGTTGGATGAGAGATTTTTGCCGTCACGTGTGCAGCCTCCACGCCGGTGCCTGCCGTTTTTCCATGATCTCCACACCGAGGTGTCGAAATCATGGAGAAAACCGGTGTCATATAGAGTGTTTAGTCCCCAGACTTCAACATACGCTAATATTATGGGAGCCAAGGCTCATGGTTATGGTGCTTTGCCTCGTGTGGAAGAGACGCTTGCGAGCCATCTCTCCCCCGAAGCAGCATCATCTTTTAAGGCACCGGCATTACCCACCAAGCCTTTAAGAAACACTTCGGCTTTAGTGGGTAAAGCATATTCGGCAGCAGGTCAGGCTGCGTCATGTCTGCATACTATGTCAATCTTGCAGGCATACCAGGCTGATCTGCTAAGGGACATGAGTGAGAGTGAGGAGGTCAGTACTGACGTAGTTCGTGAACTGCGTCAGGCTGCTGATTTATCCCTGCGTGCCACCAGAGAATCGGCCAAATTAATGGGTCGTTCTATGGCAGCTCTGGTGGCCGCAGAAAGACATTTGTGGTTAAATCAGACTAATATTAAAGAGAGAGAAAAAGCTTTTCTTTTAGATGCTCCTCTTTCTCCCATGGGGTTGTTTGGTGATGCTGTGAATTCAGTTATCGATAAATTCCAAGAAGAAAAGAAACAAACTGCAGCTTTTAAAAAGTTTCTTCCCCTTAAAGTTCATGTCCCTGGGGCTGCTGGGCGGGAGCAGCCCCGGCCGTCTTCGAGCTCATCACATAGAGCGCAGCAGAGGCAGAGTGTCGCGTCTCGTGCTCCCCCTGCTGGACAGTGGGCTCAGCCGCGACACTCTCAGCCGAAGCCTTCTCCCAGTAGAACTGATCTGAGGACAGTTATATTGGCTAAGAAGGCTTCGGCTAAGAAGAAGTCCTGACGCCAAGCCGTTCAGGATGCTGAGGGTGGTCCCCACCGAGGCGGAAAGGTGTTCACCTCTTTTTACGGTGCCCATTCCTCCTCGGTGCCCTCAGGGGCTCGTTCTGCCAACCCCGCCTTTATGCCGGGGCACAGACGATCCCAGCGAGCGCTTTCCCGAGGGACGCTCGCTCCCTCTGAGGAGGGTCTCAGAGCGGTCAGACCAGTTGTTCCCTGCCGGTGCGCCGTTACAGGGCGCTGCGTCTGCTGCTCAAGTTACACCAGAGGCCAGTCTCGAGAGGCTGGTACCCTTAGTAGAATTTCTGGCAGAGTGGAAAAGCCTTCCAAAAATATCTCATTGGGTCCTGCAGACAGTAGAAAAGGGTTATGCTATCCAGTTCAGGTGTCGTCCACCAAAATTCAGAGGGGTTCTGCACACAGTGGTGGGCCCCGAGCAGGCTCTGGTATTGGAACAAGAGGTGAAAACGCTCCTTCAAAAAGAGGCTATAGAACGGGTTCCTCCTCCCAGTTTGGAGTCAGGTTATTACAGCCGATATTTCATCGTTCCAAAGAAGGATGGGGGGTTGCGTCCAATTTTAGACCTGCGCATATTGAATCGCTCGGTAGGGAAGCTAAAATTCAAGATGCTCACTATCAAGCAGATCGTGTCTCAAATCAGGTCCGAGGACTGGTTTGTCACGATAGATCTGAAGGACGCATACTTCCATGTGTCCATCCTTCCACAACACAGGAAGTTCCTGAGGTTCGCCTTCGGGGGCGAGGCGTACCAGTACAGGGTTCTTCCGTTTGGCCTAGCTTTATCTCCCCGCACTTTCACGAAATGCATGGATGCAGCACTAGTGCCTCTGAGGCTTCAGGGCATTCGTATTCTCAATTACATCGACGATTGGTTGATTTTAGCTCAGACCGAGCAGATGGCGGTTCGGCATCGAGATGTCGTCCTCGCTCATATCAGAAAGTTGGGGTTGAGGCTGAACGCAAAGAAAAGTGTATTATCTCCTTCCCAGAAGACCACTTTTCTGGGTGTCGTTTGGGATTCGGTATCGATGCGGGCGCGACTCTCTCCGACCCGCATCGCTTCGATTCTCTCAGCTGTGAAACAAGTGAAGCTAGGCCAGCTACTCACTGTCAAGCAGTTTCAGAGACTGTTGGGTCTGATGGCAGCAGCGTCCAACGTTATACCTTGCGGCCTGTTGTACATGAGACCGCTACAGTGGTGGCTCAGGACCAAGGGATTCTCCCCGAGGGGAAATCCGCTCCGCACGTTCAAAGTCACGCGGCGCTGCCTTCGTGCTCTGGTCATGTGGAGAGAAACTTGGTTCCTATCCAAAGGTCCTGTGCTGGGGGCTCTTTGTCGTCGCATAACGCTAACGACGGATGCTTCCCTCACAGGGTGGGGGGCGGTCATGAGTGGTCGCCCAGCCCAAGGTCTGTGGCAGGATCATCATCTTTCGTGGCACATAAATTGTCTAGAGATGTTGGCTGTGTTTCAGGCTCTGAAACACTTCCTAACAGACCTGAGAGGCCATCATGTGTTAGTTCAATCAGACAACACGTCGGTGGTCTCTTATATAAATCATCAGGGGGGCCTGCGGTCTCGCCGGCTTTACAAGTTGGCCCGTCAGATCCTCCTGTGGTCCCAAGGGAAGCTACTATCTCTGAGAGCAATGTATCTCCCTGGGTATTTGAATGTGGTAGCAGACTCCCTGTCGAGGCAGGGGCCGAGGCCAGGGGAATGGAGACTCCACCCCGAGGTGGTGGAGCTCCTTTGGTTGAGTTTCGGTCGCGCCGAGGTGGACCTATTCGCTTCCAAGGAGACCACTCATTGTCATCGGTGGTTCTCCATCACTCTTCCAGCCCCCCTGGGGTTGGATGCTATGGTGCAGCCGTGGCCGAGGTCACGTCTGTACGCCTTTCCCCCGATTGCTCTGTTACCAGGAGTTCTGGAGAGGGTCCGCCGGGACGGGGTCAGTCTACTACTAGTAGCCCCGTTCTGGCCGGCCCGAGTATGGTTTGCGGACCTGATTTCTCTCCTGGACGGTTCTCCTTTGGAGCTCCCGGTCAGGAGGGATCTACTCTCCCAGGCGGGGGGCACGATACTTCACCCCCGCCCAGAATTGTGGAAACTGTGGGCTTGGCCTCTGAGGGGGCCCAGCTCATAGACTCCGGTCTCTCAACCGAGGTTGTTGAGACCATTCTTAACTCCAGAGCTCCATCCACGAGGAAGCTTTATGCCTTGAAGTGGAAACTTTTCACTTCTTGGTGTGGAGAACACCTGCAGGACCCAGTTAACTGCCCAGTGGGTGCAGTGCTGGAATTCCTGCAGGAGCGCTTCTCCACAGGGTTATCCCCCTCCACACTAAAGGTGTATGTGGCGGCACTAGCTGCTTACCACGTCCCTTTCAGTGGAGTTTCTCTTGGGAGACACCCGCTTATAACTCGTTTCCTCCGTGGCACTTTGAGGCTGAGGCCAGCAGTTCGTACGAGGGTGCCGACTTGGGATCTGGCCATTGTATTAGAAGGTCTTTCCCTAGCTCCTTTTGAACCTATCGAAGAAGTTCCCGAGAAGTTTCTCACTTTTAAGACTATCTTTTTGCTTGCTATCTCTTCACTAAAAAGAATCGGAGATTTGCAGGCTCTGTCGGTTTCACCCTCGTGCCTGGAATTTGCACCTGGCATGGTTAAAGCTTTTCTGCATCCTAGACCAGGTTACGTTCCTAAGGTTCCTACTAATATTGTTAGACCTACGGTTCTGCAGGCTTTCTGTCCTCCTCCATTTATGTCATCGGACCAGGAGAAACTTAATTCACTCTGCCCTGTTAGGGCATTAGACGCTTATGTCCACAGAGCTGCCCTGTGGAGGAAATCAGAACAACTTTTTGTATGTTTCGGGCCACCCAGGAAAGGGTGTCCGGCGTCTAAACAGAGAATGAGCAAGTGGGTGGTTGAGGCTATCTCACTTGCTTATGAGTCGGCTGGCCAGCCTTCACCTTTGGTTGTCCGAGCTCACTCTACCAGGAGTATGGCTGCTTCTAAAGCTCTTTTGTCGGGGGTTTCCCTGAGTGATGTTTGTGATGCGGCTGGATGGTCTTCACCGCATACTTTTATTAAGTTCTATGACCTAGACTTAAGCTCTACCCCTGGGGCACAGGTGCTCTCGTCCTCTGTGCGCTAGTCTCACATGACGGTCATTTGGTCCTATGGCGACGTGGGTATTCGCGTTCCCGCAGCGTTTGACGCAGCTCGAAGTTCCCTTGAAAGGGAACGTCTCGGTTACGTATGTAACCCTAGTTCCCTGATAGGGAACGAGACGCTGCGTCGCTCCGCCATACTCCCGGCACTCCCGTTAGCGCTTCCTTCAAGCCTATCAGAAGCTAATGCGCTTGTGTTTTTGGGGTGCTTTATAGTTTCCTGGTCGATGACGTCACCCGCCTATGACGTTTCATCTCTCCATTGGGCTGATTCCATACGTGCTTCATGACGCACAACGCAGGGGCGTTCCCGCAGCGTTTGACGCAGCGTCTCGTTCCCTATCAGGGAACTAGGGTTACATACGTAACCGAGACGTTCTCCTCTGTTTGAACCAGCGCATGAGTTATAGTGCAGATGAGGGAGAAGAGGGGAAGTAAGGAAGACTAATTATGCGTTCTTCTGAGTGGCTTCTTTGGGACAAGGCGGTGTAGTACGAGGAATGCAAATTGCGACTGTTTCTAGGTGAGGTGCACCACAGTCACAATTCGTGTTGGGACCCACAGTGTTCTCAAAAAAGGCCTTTGTGTTCCCATTCCCAAGAGACCAGCTCAACGAACAGTATTATCGGCATTGCCATGTTGTTTATGCAGAAAAAAATGTCACTATTTATAAGATGAAAAGCTATCTTCAGGGAATTAAGGAATTATTTCATTTTTTTCCCAGTTAATTGGTGTTCTGAGATACTTTTCTTGTCGCCAGCTCCCTTGCGGTTTTGATATTAGTGTATTTACTGGATTGCAGTTAGTTTCTGGAGCATTATGTCTCAAGGTGATGGATTTGTCAGTGTTTTGACCTCACAGTTATTCAATGAATGCAAAGTTCAAGTGTCCTATCCAGGCAGAGTTTCAACAATGGAGCATATACTGATTTCGCATTGATGTCAACTATAAGTTCCTGTTGTTACCGTACTTACTATAGTGAAAATGACTGATGCTGCAGATCATTTTTTCTTAAGTTATTTCAACCATTTGATCCAGGCAATCAGGATATTTTCTCTAGAATTCAACTGCATTAGTTCCTAGAATACAGTAATCAGAGGCTCAGTACAAATGCAAGACCAGACCGCTTCTTGGACATGAGAACAATCTTGTAATTGTGAAATGCTACTCAAGTATCATTCAATGATTAAAGAAGAAAAAAAAACATGATGAATAAAAGCAAATCAGAGACCTTAATCAAACAAAGAAGTCGAGTTGAATTCCAAACAGCCCTTCAAAGTGAAGCAGCATTTAGATATAGATTTGCACAAGAACAATCTATAGCGCCCATTTGTTGTTTTTCTATCACAAGACTCAAAAGGGGAAGAAAAGCTATTAACTTCTGATCAAAAATGTACTCGGTTGCATCACAAATACTTGTGATTCAAGTGTGAATAGATTGTCACTGCCATTAGATATGAGTTTATGCAGGTGTTGGCCACAGTCAGTGCTTGTGTGGGTGTCTTCAGGCAGGCCTGGAGTTGAAATGGTGATAATATAAAAATGCGTGAATCCGCTAATGAGACCCTCTTAATATTCTGCAAATCTAAGCATCATATTATCATAAACGTGCTCACATTTTAGTCAACTCCATTGAGCGGCTGTGCTAGGAAATAATTTGTCCCATTCTTTACGGCTAAATATTTGAAAGCACATGGATCCCTGCCACTGCCGTCAACCTTTTAAAAGCTTGGTGATTGGCACATGAATAGAAAGTGCCTCTTTTGAGCAAACGTACAAGTTCCTGCCAGTGTTGTGAATGGAGCTCTATATTTTACCGTATACCAACAAGATCTCTAATTGCATTCCCGATCAGGCTAATTAAATTGGATTCCAGTGCAAAGTCACAGTCATGAAGGCTTTCTAAAAAAAAAAGATGCCTATACGGATGTACTTCAGATGGGCGAGTGAGGGGATTGATGCCAACGTCCTTTGTTCTGACATCTGTTAGTGACATCTGATGATTGGTTGGAATGCGGCGTTACTGGATATATTTTTCCACAGCCAGAGCTAAAATTGAGCTGTGTTTCAGGGTCAGCACCACCATTGTGTCTGTCCATTAGAGGTCACATCTTTTGTCATCTGATTGTGTGTGTGAATGAATAAGGATCATTACATTAGATCATAAGTTGCTGAAATTCAGCCGCCCTAACCTTAGAGTAGCTCTCGCTCCTTCACCACTGTAATTGAATAACTTACCTTCACACAAAAAACTCTGCTCATACTTTTCGCCTTCCATGCAGCAACACAGAAAGGAAAAGAAAAGTCTGCTCTGTAACTACCTGGAAAAGCAACCCATCAACAGCTGTTAGAGCTGACTTGAAGGTTAAATATTAGGAAGGAATCCAATTTCTCTTGTCTATTCAGCTCAGCGGTGTGTTAGATTGCAGCTGGAGTGTGCTTAGCGAGTATGGGGATATGAAGTGGGCTAATCAATCCCCTCTGCCTCATTCTCAAATTCCTCTCATATCAGGTCCCTGCCCCCCAGGCAGGCCTTCTGCTTTCCGAAAGCCAATTCCACACGAAATAAGAACTGTGACCTGCAGCTAGAGGGTGAAGTTGAGTTTTCCCTTCATGATTAATCTCTTCTTGGGTGGCTTTCAGAAAAAAAACAGGGGAAGCGAGAGGGTGGACATTGGGGGGATATAGTGTAAGAATAAGACAACATGCAAGTTGCTTTGCAACAAGCCCAACGCTGTTTCTTTTTTTTTTCTTTTTAAGAACTTTGTATGGCCGAGCAGGCTTATGTAGTCGGGAGCTGCTTGTTTTGATAGGGATTCATTGACATTGAGAAAATGAAGTAACAGATGCCACGATTAGACCTGCCACTAATATTATTGTCGCCCGAACGGGGTAACACTAATGTGCTTTTTAACAGCTCCTATTTTTTTCCCAAGGACTTCATATGGCTTGGTGTGATGAAGTGATATATGTGTTATCCACTAAGGTCTGTGGCAATCGTTTACAGATGTACAAGGCAAGCCGTGTTACTTAGCAACTCTTTATTTTATTCTCATGGATTTTAACGTATATGTCAATGAATTAATTTTCAAACTATGTTTTTCACATTGATTTTTATTAAAAAAATCTCTTTAGATTCTTTAGAATTAGTATATAGATTATGATAGCTCACAATTAGATAAAAGCAGTTATAAAATCACAAAAAGACATCAAGACAAGCAGAGTGCAGAGTCTTCAGCGTAAGGCAGTATAACCTTAAAGTGCCAATGTAGCATTTTATAGCATATAATGACATCTTTCACTGAAATTGGACCTGTCAAGCACTCATCCATCCAGTTGGATTCTACCTAATGGCCGTTGGTTAGAGTTCAGAAAAAATGGTTGAAGTACCACATACAAGCCTCGAGTGTCTAGAAAGGCTTCAGAAATGATAGCTTTTGTTTAGAGATGGAACTCTGAAGGATATGGGGTATTAAGTAGTTGAATGTTTAAATGGCGCTAGCCAAAAAAGGGTTAAAAATTTGAACCAGGCTCAGGGATTATATTCTGGAAACATATTGTTGTGCATAAATTTTTTTTAAGCAATCTTCAGCTTTGCACTTCTCTGAAAGTTCCAGCCCGTGATCACATCCTCTCATTCTGACTCACATCCCCCCAAGGCCCTCAGATAGACCCCAAAAATGTGTTTACCGGGAGGCTAAATGGCCTCTGGAACCATGTGCATTTTTAATGTCTTAATGATGATCCCATGCTCAGTGTACAAGTGTTACACATACATCTAGTAAATTTTTTAGCATCTAAAACGCTCACTTTGAAAAACAGCCCATTTGCTCGCTACCCCCCACCAAACAAATTGGTGGAGAACAACAAAGTTCAATCTATGTTTGAATATTTCTGTGTTCCTCATCTGTGGCGGGCACTTACAGGAGTGCGTTTTTACATCCTGGATATGGTAGAGGTCCACGAGGGATGAGAGGAAAGTGGATTTTAACCAGAGGGGGAAATCGTCTGCATCCAGCTTTGAGCACCTCTGAGTCAGGCTAAACAGTGGGCACAGTCATCCACACACCAGGCCAAATGGAAGAGTGAAGTAGCAAACACCATGGAGCTACTTAGAGGAGGAGGACTGCAGTGCTGTAAACATGTTCCCTCTCATTGGTGTGTGTGGTCTTAGACACTCATTAAAAATGGAGTGGGTGGACTTGTTGGGGAGCCATTTGTACATTTGCTCTCATGTAAGAGATTTTTTTATAATATGCAGCATTATGGAATTATCGTGTTAGGTGGCCTGGGATGACTTGATGTCATTTGTTGTCTCTGCACAGATATTAAGCAAACAGTCTACTAATACTCTAATAAGAGTTAGTTGACATGTACAGTAGTTGCTCATAGTTGGTATAATGTGTAAAGTGGACCATCGAAATAAAGTGTTACTATTTTTTATGTTTTTCTCAACTGTTCTGCATATAATATTTTTTTCAGTTTCAATCAAATTTCTTTCATATAGAGGTGCCCTGGAAAGCCAACAATTTAGCATTCTAAACATGCAGCATGCTAAATGTAGTAACAATTAGCATGCATGCAGTTTCAAATAGCCCAATTATTATTTCCTAATGTCTTAAAATCAATTTTCTAAATGCATGTTATTAATCTTTTTGTGTATGATTCATCCATGCATGTGTTTTAATTTTTTTTATATATGCATATATACATATATTTGGGGTGTAACGGTACACACGGGTTCGGTACAGCAGGAGGGAGAAAACTAAACACAAATTATTTTTTTAATTAAACTGTTTTTTTTTTAAATGTTATATATTTTTTATAATTAAACATTTTGAAAGGATTAAAAAATATATTTTATCTAATACTGAAAACTAAATGGGGAGGCCTTAATTACACATTACTACTGTTTAATATTAAAGGTTACAATAAACAACAGAGCCCAAATTATTAAAATCAGTTGCTATTTATTTTTAGATATAATCACCATTAAAATTGCACATAAGGCAGGTTTTGCATTAACTTCTAAATCTAATTAAAAAAGTTAATTTTCTACTCCAATTCATTTTTGAAATATAATCATTTACACAGTGGCTGCCATAAGTTGTTTTCATGACACATTTATTTAAACATTCAACATTCAATAATCAAGACATTATTCATATTAACAGGTAAAGTAAATATAATGAATAGGCTGAAATAATACATGTACAAAATGCTTCTCTATAGAGTTCCTTTCTTAAACTAACTAGCCTGCTGTCGACACTTAATGCCTGAGGTAAATGTAATGATAGGTGAGATATTATTCTCAAGCTGTTTTATTGATATCTTTTCGCAGTTGAAACACTGGCTGAGAGATGTAAACTTATCGATCATCGTCTCTTTTTACTGGTAGCAAACAGAGTTGCATTACCATTGCCCCCTTCTAGATTGGAGTGGGTGGATCACCTATGACTGAATGTATTCATCGTGTGACTGCATGCACCGAACCGTGACGTCCATACCGTACATAGACATGTACCGTTACACCCCTAATATATATACAGTATATATAAATATATACAGTATATATAATATAATATAATATATGTATAATTCCTAAAAAATGCTTGATGACCATGGGAAAATGTGGGTCTCATGTCATGGCAAAACCAGTTGAGAACCATTGCAGTAGAACATGTTGTAACATTGTTTTGTTTTTTTGGAGCAGTGGCATAGTGATGTTCTGAGTCATTGAGTTATACACAAGTTTGAGATTTTCTGATCATGTTCTCTCCTCTCCTCCCCATCATAAATGGTTCTCTTTCTGTGTCCTATCAATGAAAGTATAGCAAAAGGCCCATAAAAAAATTACTGTCAAAGTGCAGCCAAATCTGGGCAGCTTTATTTAGATTTGAAGCGTGATGTCGTACGACTGACCAGGGTCACCGGACCTCTAGAGACCTCCACAGACTTCCATGTATGTGCAAACATACGAGATATGCCTGTAGTCTACGACACACTGTGGTACTCACACAGACCTTATCTCTGACAGCTAGGCCCCTGGAGCTCCACCATATTGATGAATAAAATAGTACCTTTTCCCAATTAGATTTCCCAGTGTTGGCACGAAAATGTACTGGCTGGAGAGGGGGAGTTAAAAGTGGCCTGGATGTTTGACGGTCTGCAAAGACAGCATAAAAGTTCTTCTGGCTCTTAATGACGGGGCTGGGGATGATGATGATGTTGAAGACTGACACTTTGTCAGAGGCTTTTATGGGCGCAGGGTGAAAGTGCACAGAGACGGTTCCGCCATCACTTCTCACCTCATTGTCCTCCGTGAGTAATGTACGGAGGAAGAGGAGGAGGAGTGTGATGAAGATGAAGGGCGGAGAGTGGGGAGAGCAGATGCTTCTGTACACAGTGGCGGACGTCTCAGTGCGAGAGCTGAACTGCACTTAGGCCCCATTTGCTTTTAAGGATGTCTGACAGGACGGCAGCCACGTATGATCAAACTCCCCCCACCCCCAATGTTCAGTTGTGACAGTTTGCTGAGAGAAGGCCTTAATGCACTGTCACCAGCGTTCTCCACTCAGCTGCCTTGATTTACCTCCCCATCTGTCCTAGTCAGGCAAGACAGGACAGAGAGCAGGACTAATGCTCTGGACCGGTTTAGTATGGGTCATTCTTTAGTTCATTGCACATAAAGCACATTAGCATTCCAAATTCACATTAACCAGACGTTTTACATTGCTGCCATTTTAATTAAAGTGGTTATTATTTACTCACCCTCATGTGGTTCCAAAAATCTTTTTTTTTTGTCCATACAATGAAACTCAAGAAAGAAAGTCATACAGGTTCGGACAAATTGCCATTTTTGTCCTCGGACTTTACCTCAGACTTTACCGTTCAAAAATCTGGGGTCAGTACGATTTGTTTTTAAAGAAAGAAATTAAACTAAACAATTACATGTATCAAAAGTGACAGTAAATACATTACATTTATATTACAAAATATTTCTATTTCAAATAAATGCTGTTCTTTTGAGCCTTCTATTCATCAAAGAAAAAGTATCCTAGTTTCCACAAAAATATTAAGCAGCACAATGGTTTACAACATAACAAGAAACGTTTCTTGAGCACCAAATCAGCATATTGTTACACTGAAGACTGGAGTAATACTATCTGGAGTATACTATCACAGGAATAAATTGCATTTTAAAATATTAAATTAATATATATTATAATTAAATTAACATAAAAATAGAAAAACATTATTTTAAAATGTAATAATATTTCACAATATTACAGTTTTATATATTTTATTAATTTATTTAGTCACATTAATCTTAGTCACATTTAAGACTTGGTGAGCATAAGAAGCTTCTGTCAAATACAATAAAAAAATCAGTAGTGATTTCACAGTAGTGTAATCCATCAAATGTGAAACTGAAAGTGTTAACAAGGCCTTTTATAGATTTATTTGTTATTGAGGTTTGAAGCAGTTTCACTGTCAAAGAAAATATTTTAGTTTATTAAATAATCATGACATGTGGCCAAATAATGTACATGCTTTTACATTTGGACTCACAATGAAAGCCTCCTTGTGCTCATCACTGCTTAAAATGCATCCTTTCAAAGCAGCAGGCTCGTGACACAACCTTGGGATGTAATAATGATTTTATGAATCAGAAGCTACTCTCACATGAGATAGACAGGAAATGGAGGGGAGGGGTAGTTGAGAGGGTTGGTAGAAGTGGCATCATGGGTAATCTGGAGGCTTTAAGGCTCTCTCTCAGCCATTATCTTAGGAAAGCGCGCATGTCCGCTTTGCCACGTTATTCCAAGGTCTCAATTACGCTGTGTTCTCTATGATTTAAGCAGCACTGTTTTCATACCGGCTACACGGTGCACAACAAGCCTCTTAAAGTCCCTAATAAATGTGAAATTGCATGTGATGTGTTTTCCCCCTCTCTCTTCACTTTGTGTGCTTTGATCATGCAGTCCAATGACAGATCCATCAGCCCTCTCTTCATCTCCTGTAGGAATTGGCTGAGCTTAATTGGTGCTACCAGGAATATATCAAAGCAGGAAACCGGATGCACTCCGAACATCATCCACCAAGCAACCTCTAAATCTGTATCGCCCCAATGGCCACTTAGCAGCATTCTGCTTTTCAACGCACACAAACATTTTCAAAATGTTATAATGACAGGTGCACAAGGAGACTATGACTTTACTACATCATGACAGAAATCCCCCTCTCTCTAGTATTTGAGGGCTCTCCGACAGCCCGTTGTTCTAATCTTATTTAACAGTCTATGCTTAGCACTCAATGCTGGGCCTCTCAGATTGGAGAGTTTCCAAACAATGCTGGGCTCACCCAAGCTTGGAATTGGTTTTCCGTGGAACGTCTCCCTCCTCCCTTTGGGCACTTTACCAATTTGACCAAATTTGTTCCATCACTGGCTCTAAGTAGCAGGAGTGTTTTTCGGCTTCGTACTGCAGACTGGCACATGCAATTTGCACATTCTTTGCAGAACATGAATAGCTTTGTTAAGGGCTGAAACCGACCTGGTACAGAGTAGCTTGCTCAGAACCAGGACTAGGTTTATTCCTCTGGCAGTTCCTCATGCTAAACTTAAATTAAGCTTAAAAGTTCCTCAAGCTAAGATCAAAATCCCTCTTGACTTAATCTGGGGTTTTGAAGGAGCTGAATCATTCAAGGTTATGCATATGATTTTTTCCCTCCTGTATATATTTATATCTTCATATACTCTCAACCTAATCATGTTTAAACTGAAGAAACCTTCAGCATTATTAAAAATAATGGAATGACTTTGACCCGCCTGCCTTTGACTTACTGTATTACAACAGACATGCTGTATTGCCCCTTATGCCACTCTATTAAAATTGCAATGTGCCTTCCTCATTATCCACGGGTAGGACATTACATCTCTGTGAAATTTTGTTGTTGTTGTAGTTTTTTTTTTTTACTGTCTAATGCAAGACAAATACTCCATAGCCAAGGCACCTGTCTACTTGATGTATTACAGACGTACAATAGGCTACTAAAAGTTGATATACTGTAATTGTGCATGATAATTACAGTTATAAACCCACCTGTAAATGCCCCATTGGGATCTGGTATATTAGCTTGTTCACTGAAACGCACGCCCACTGCTTTTTTAATTTTAGGGATGAGTGTTAGTGGAAATATCATTTAAGGGCCATGATTGCATTGGAGGTGTACATATAGATAAAGACCAGAATGCTTCATAAACCATTACTTTACAATTGGAAGATAAGTGCATGAATTAGGCTAACGCTAATGGAAGAGTGTGTAAACTCAGCAGTAAGTTTAACAGCAGCGAGACTCGAGCTGAAGCCGAGAACAGCTTCAGGCAGCAAAAGCAATTAAGAAAACTTAAAATAATTTGAACTAATTCTTTTCTCGTTATCTGTGGAAAATAATGCATTATGTGTTGATTATGAGCGGGGAGGAAGTCCTTTATCAGGAGTGGGAATACCTTATGCTGAGACTGCTTCTTTCAGGAGGCTGCTTAAGGGGATTGCAGCGCTGGATTTCTATTTGGTCTGACTTCTTTCACTCTCTTGCTTTCATTTGCAGGCTTTGCTCTTTTTCTTCTCTATAGTTTGTTCGCTCTCCACCCCACCACCTCACATTCAGAGTTCAAATTCATTAAACACGGTGTCATCACGCGTTAGTCTTCACCTATCCGTGGAAGCCATTTCCTCCCTCACGTTGCTTTTAGAAACAATTTGCTTGTGAATAGCAAGGGCATAACAAAGTGGAATGAATCAGAGTGAAAGCATAGTTTCCTGGAGATGCCTCTTGGCAAATGGAGTTCTGTGCCTGCATGTGACATCTAAACTCGCTGTATCCCTCAAACGGATGGTGCGCGTGTGTTTGGGGTGTCTGGTTGCAGGGATTGCCAGTAATCTTCAGTGGCTTGCTTATACACACACCACCCCGTCTGCTTGTGAAGTTGTGAATGCTGGTGTCGATCCAGAAAATCCTGTTGCCTTTGGATGCTCGAACCACATCAAGACCTTTTGATGAGGGGCAGAAATCCTTTTCAAATGTCATACTTTGGTGATGTTTACCTTTAATAACCCAAATCTAAATATTTCTTTTTAATTTTGAGCGAATCATTTGTGCGTGCTTCGAGAAGTTTTGTTGATATTTCATTCAGGCGTGCGTACACAATGAAACGGGCCTATTTGGTAGCAGTTTATTTATTTGATTCTCTGTGGAAGCTGCTGCCATCAGCTAGGCCTCGCCTGAACCCGGCGCGGTAATCTCGCCTCAGTCACGTCACTGCGAGGGCTCTGCTCAATTTCAGAGACACTAGTGAGCAGTCATGAGAGGATCCAAACCCCATTTAATGTCCTCTGATGGCTTTTGCCTGTTCGCTATCTCTCGGTGTATCAGAGTGAACTTAATAGGATAATGGAGTAATCCGGTTAGTTTACCTTCACTCTTAGACCATTTATTCAGCCTCTTTGATGCATTTGTTTCAGAGAACACCAGTGGAGATGTTTAACCCGCAGATGCTAGACCGTGGAATGGTTGCGTAACGCATTCAATTTCGGCAGAGCAGCAGGCATGAGCGCGGTGTGTCATGAGTACCAGAGTTCATGTAACCTAATGGAGTGCAAATAGAGTCATTATGCACTGTAATAGGAAGCACTCTCTGCAATATAAGCCGAGCATGTTTTCACCACTTTTCTCAGTTTTTGCTTGCCCTTCCCTTCACTTCCCCCATTATGCAAAATGGAGTTGTAAAAAGGAGGCCAACTAATCTTTTCATGCCTTTATCTTTTATTCTCTTCAAGCATATTCCAAGCTTTTTTGTGTTGTGTTGTTTGTCCGAGAAGGTGAATCCTGAATTTACAGCGGCTGCGTGCCACCTTGCTTCACGTGTTTGGGTTTAATTACATAGAAATAATCAATGGACTAATGATGGCGTAATTTAGAGCTCACATTAATCTACTGTCTAGAGGTGTTAATCAGAGCAGAGCCCAGTCTGGATGTGGGGAATGTAACCAGGGAGAAAGTTATTCATGGAAGACCGTGTCAAAGGCCATGATGGAAGAGCAAGGCCAGTGATTGATTAGGAATGTTATGGTTCAGCCCATTGGCAGATTATTCACACAGGTTTTATTGTGATAAGGGAGTCATTAAATTAAAGTTACATTTGTTGCATTTACACAGTTTATATTTTTGTTCATATTTCAAATTAATATTTAGTGTATGCGGTTCACTAAATGAACTTTGAGATATGAGGGGTGTGGTATTTTCAAAATATTTCATATTCACAATAGCCACTGTCAAAATGGGGAAGCTAATCGTAATTTGACATAGTTAAAGTTTAGTCAAGCCATTGTTTTGAAAATGGAGTAGCTACAAACAAAATGCAGTTTACTATAATTTCTAGGTATAATACATGTATATTTTAATCTGAGCCATATTTTTGTTGTTGGCATGAGGTGTACTGAAGAATGAACCAATTCACTAGAATGAATTGGACTTTCCAGCAGTAACATTCAAAAAGTTGGGGTTGGTAAGATTTTGTCTTTGAGTCTCTTAGCCTCACCAAGGCTGCATTTATTTAATTAAAAATACAGTTAAAACAGTATTATTATTATTATTATTACATTTAAATAACTGTTTTCTATTTAAAAATATTTTAAATATTTACTTTTGCAATGGCAAAGCTGAATTTTCAGCATCATTACTCCAGTCTTCAGTGTCTCATGATCCTTCAGAAATGATTCTAATGTGTTGATTTGGTGAAATATTTCTTATTATTATCACAGTTTAAAACAGTTGTGCTGTTTATTATTTTTGTAGATACCGTGATAAAAAAATCAGGATTATTTGATGAATAGAAAGTTAAAAATAGCAGCATTTATTTGAAATATAATTTAATTGAGTGATTATGCAAAGATTATAAAATTTAAATTGTCTCTGTTTTACTGTATTTGCATGAAGTTGAGTGAGGTAAACAGATCAAAGCCTTAGTTCCTTTAAATGATGGACAGGATTCCTGTAGGTTATATATTTAATATGGGAAGGCCTTGTCCATGCAGGATTATTGTTTAAGCCAAGCCTATGAGTTTTGCACTTTCAGTGGGACAAATGGGGAAATTGAGGTAGGCCTACACAGATTTTCAATAACCTGTGCAACGTCCCGCAGTGGCTCATGGGAAGGCACACATTCCTCTTCCTTCCTTTTCAGCAGGAAGCCCATGGGGGACCCAGCACGTATTTACAGGTACAAGTACCACGCACGGAAACAAGTGCCCTCGATCCCCCCTAAACCCCTAAAATACGCACACATATGCACCAAATGAATTCTGCCTCAGCAGTCCTTTGCTGGAAATATCTAGAGGAAAGAGACGCTTAACACAGCCAAACATTACTTAAAAAAATGTCACATATTGAGGACAGCGGAAGATAACTGCATTGCACAAGAGACCTGGACTAATGTCAGCTGAAGGGCATTGGAATAAACAGCCGCTTGTCTTTTCTTGGTTAGGGAACTAGGGATTGGATAGGGTAACTGGGGATAGAGATAGCCAGCCTCTTCCAGCTGTCTCAAAGCTTCAGAGGACTCTCTCAGACCTTCTGTCTCTCTCTCTCTCTCTCTCTCTCTCTCACTCTCTCTCTCACTCCCCCGCACTATTTGAGCTCAGATTTATTCTTTTTTAGACTCCTTTTATTGTGTACCAGAGTTTGGCCCTACACATCCTTCTGCTTAGTTTATATAAAGGCCAACATATTTTTTACTTATTAATTTTCCGTTTTAGCTCTGTTACAAGACTCAGTGGTAAGTTTGCCATGGCTTTCATTAAGGCTGAGGTAGGATGAAATATGGATGTGTAGGGAGTGGATTAGAGTGATGGAATGGCTTGAATATTGCTTTCCTGGCGCCTGGGCAATATTGTCTTGGGGGTGTAAGACACTTAGGCCCATAGAAACCTGAGCCATTTTCAAAATACCATCACACTCATTGGCAGGGCAGAAAAGAAGTTTGACTCATCCGCAACTGATGAATATCATCTTGAGACGCAGCAGACTTCAAAGTGTAAGAGAGGTTCCATCATCATGATGCATACAGTCTTGGGTTGAGAGAGGGGCTGTCCAGAATAAAATGTTTGGGAGAACTTTCAAATGACTTATACAAATACATTCTAACCATGACGCTCAACCGGCAGACGGTGATGTGCTTTTAATGACATTTTGCTAATGAACAATGCAGCTAAGACAGCAGTGTCATCAAATCATTTGACATTTCTGTTATGTATCATTACCAACACCAATATTGGAAACTAAGCAAAGTCCTTGTCATATATCAAGGGCTTGATACATAACCAATTGGAAAATGCCATGCTAGACTTTCCTTGCTGCATTTGCCAGTAAACAATGCACAGTGTGCATGATAAAAAATAAAGTAATAGTATAAGATGTGCTTTCGTCTCTGAGCTGAATGCAGTACGCTTTGTTCCTAAACAAATCAATGATTCATTCTCTCAACTGATTTGTTCAAAAACAATGACTCACTCATTGTTTTTGAAAAAATCGGTTGAATGAATGATTAAGTGACCCAATTAGACACTTCGATCCTGATGGTAGTGTTTTTGAATGAATCTGATACGTAAATGATTCAAAGACTCATTCATAAAGACAGTCACATGTTTTGTTCCTGAATGATTCATTGTGTTTTAACAAATCCATGAATGGATGCTTAATAAATCACTTACTTGTTGCCATCTACTTACAAAACGATGTAACTTGCAGAAAGAGTAATTCTGGGAAGAGTCATGTTTGGGGATTTGTACAGTACGTTTCAATTTTTTTGATGGCCTTTTGTTGAATTTTTCTATTTGTACAGTTAATATTCTTCTCTATTATATGCTCTGTCTTTGTGTTTCAAAGAGAGGATATCAGCAGAGAAAGCAGGCCAGCAATTAAAAACGCAACTAAATCACGTTAAAAATGAATTGCCACCATAACATTCTGAGAATTTATGGAATCCTCCAAAATGAGGGTGAAATGGTCGTTTTAGTGATGTACAGGAAGTTCCTCTGGAAGGGAGGCTTTCTTGTGAGACTGTGGAAAATGTAACTGAGCAGGGTAATACGTTTCAGTGTTTATCTGTGCTACATTCATTTTTTTAATAATAAAATAAACAAATGAATGCCTCAGTCTGAGGGAAAAGGTTGGCAGGATGCTAAATGTGAGAGTAACTTCTAACTTAGTGTAGTCTTACAGTAGTGTAACAACAGTAGGTCCGTTTCTCCTGTGAGTAGCAGAATATGATGTTACTTCCCTGTTTTTGTGTCGCATTATATTTTGTGTAATGCACTATAGTCAAGTGAACTTGTATGTTAAGTGTTCTCCTAAACTCTTCAATCTCTCTTATTCAGCATTCAAGATTCACCAATTTTCAGGGGATTTACTATTTAGAATTCCTACAAGGCATGTATAGCTTCTTTTTTGTTTAGAAATATTTAGTTAAATGGTGTTGTTGTGTTTTAACATCTATTTTATAGTTTTAATGGCTATATATATTAGCTATACGGTGTGTACTGCCTACCTGGAGTCCCTCTCTTCGTGCCATGTCACCAAATCTCTCTGCTCAATTCAGTTCCTTATCGTCCTTAAATACTTACGATACTGACGTTGTACCGAAAGTATCGATACTCGCATAAAAATATTGATAACAGATGTTTAAACTTGTAATGTTCTTACTGTAAAAATGAATGCTTAAAATAAAAAATAAACTGAACACTATCAGTCAAAAGGGGAGAGCTGATATTGACAAAGACAGAAACATCACTATATTACTACACTATATACACTATATACTTTGTTTAAATTAGTTATGTGTTTGTGATTTAGTTAAATAAAGCTTTTGTGCACATTCCTGTGAGATTGATTCTCATCCCTGCTTATAGATCAATGTCCCTTTTATGATGCAATCACAGCGTCTCTGTAGCCATGAAAAAAATATCCTTTCTGAGAGTTGATAGACGATCAATACTGAGTGACAAACATATAAATTGATTGTAATATTAATTCGGCTTCATCAAGTTAATTCTACTAACTGATCCAAATATTTATAATTAATTATAACAAGTTTTGTTTAATTATTCATATTTACCTTTTGAGCTAATATGTTACAATGGTTTAACTTATATATTTTAAAATATATTTTTTTCTTAAGTATCTTTAATGTAGTTTACCACATTTTGTTAGTAGATTGTAGCTTGACTGGCTACAGCTTTAAACTAGTTTTCCAGTACTGGTAGGATGACAGCATTGGCATGAATTAGTGTACCCTGTGGTCCTGTCAGGCTTCTTCCTCCAAAATCCCCAAACTCAGCTCTGACTTTAACCACACAACAGCCAGCACCCAAGCCAAAATATCAGCAGACCGTGTGAAATGGGCAGGCGACATGGAATGCGGAAACTTTCAGGTGAAATCTGGGTTAGAGCGAGACATGTTACTGCATGTCTGTTCCTGGTTTATGTGGAGGACAAATGCATTTGTGACAGAAAGCCATAATGATAGAAATGCTGCTCAAACATCCAATGATAACACAATAACATTTGTATCCCCACCCAGCAGTATTAGAACCCTGATCTACTCTCATCCCATGAGCAGAGAGAAGACAAAAAGCTGGAGTCTCTCTCTTCATGCCATATGTCACCAGCTCTCTCCAGCAGCCCATCCTCAGTGATGCATGGGCAAATACCTGTCACTAACTGCCTGCTGTAGTAATAGGCTGTTCAACAATCCAGTTGTAATTCATTAAAACATGTAAAGTAGACATTTGGATGAGAGAACCAGCTTGCCCATCACAGCTCATAGTGCGGGAAGATGTATTGCGTGGACTGTCACGATAAGGGCCTATCTGGCAGCGGGACAGTGTGGGAGAGTCAGAGGTTGGCTCTATCTCGGTCCTGGAGAGGCAGAGGCCTTGTCGGCTTTGTCTGCCATCTGCCCGATGGTCCCGCGATCTATAAATGAAGTCATCACTCAAGTTCGTCGCAAGTGGAAGTCGACGTGAGTCTGAGGACCCCTTTCCCTGACATTAATTACACAGAAAATTAAACAAAATCTATTTCGGTGATTGAGGTGTTTACTGAGAGCAAGCAGCCACGAGAATGTCTCTCTATCTATCATTCCACCGATAAGAGGACATAAAACACAAGGTGCTGTGTTGACATATTGAATTACCTCTGAAAATGTGTAGTTTCAGTGCAACATGTGAACTAGCATTGTGCATCTTATACTGTGTGTATGTAATGCAGTAAGGAAAGAGAATCCACATGTGGCATAAAGCCAGCAGTTACAGTACTTGAAAGGATTTTCAATGCTAAATACAAAGCACAGTGTTTTGCATCTGTGAATACGGAGGAATCCAATAATTGCACTTGTAATAATGATGGTTTTGACATCTGTCACTTTAAAACGTCTCGAGAAAAATGAAGAGAAATGAATTGTGAATGCTCCGTCTCGTATGAAGTAGTGTAATCCTCTTTAAAGGAAGACTTTGCCTTGCAAACCCTTTCTTCTTTAATTGTAACAATGATAATTGCAGTTTTGTGTTGGACGACTTTCAAGGACTTATCTCCTCTATTTTGTATTATTAACTTTCCCGCCTCCACTAAATCCGAAAGTTTTAAGCTTTGTTACCTCTATTGTCATTGTTCATTTTCAATTGCCCATATTTCCCTTTTGAAATATAAAGTCATTATGTTCTTCCTTTTCTTGTGTTTCCCTCGAAGCCCTCTCTTTTCTATTATGTCTGAGCTGAAAAGTTTTTCCCATAGATTTTCAACTCTGAAATCAACATTGAAACACCATGGCTCTATTTACAGACAACCCATTTGGGTCTGCTAATGTGAAACGGGCCTTTTTTTACCCAGCACTCACCTCCTTCTATTAAAATGCCTGGCCGGCAAAACGTCAGCGGCAAGCTCCCGTGTCTCAAACTCAAAAGGTCATGTGTGAATTTTGCCCCTTGGCCTTATCAAAGTTAAACGGCTAGTTTAACAGATTCCTATGGGCCTGCTTTGAGAGAGAGCTCGTTCACATCCAGGCTCCCTTGTTCATCTTCACAGACAATGAGTGATTAGCACACAGTGGTTAGTGCTTTTCCCTGGCTTCAAAGGCCTAGCCGTGTGGCCGGCTTCATAGGGAGGGGTGGCTTTTAATCTGGGCACACCACCTGTGAGAAGCGTCAGAAGTTGCGTGGCAGCAGTAGGACTTCATTATGTCTGAGCCAGGCTTGGCCTGAGTTATCCTGCCTGGCTGTACCGCTCAGAACACACACATACACACACACACACACACACTTCGCTCGGGCCTTTCCCTTTCACGCGGCGCCCGCAATTTGTCACTTTTCACATGAGATGAAGCCTTTTATGAAGTGAAATGAGTTTCCCCAAGAAAGAAGTGCCACAAAAGCCCCATGATTAATTTGCTTGTTAGGCTATTGCAGCTGTCACCTGTGTAAGACATCTGGACAGCAGATTGACTAATGCCATAAGTGGGACCGAAACATGGCTCACACTCTCTTGCTATTAGCTTTCCCTGCAGTCAGTCTTTTAGTGGGCTTTTAAAGGGGGACTACTTGCTGTCTAAAATTGGCCTTTTTCTAAGGGGTAATTAATAAGCATTACTTGTGATTGACATGGTAATTAGTTGTATTAATGTGCCGCTAAGAGGGTCTGTACAGGAAGGAGGGCTATGGGTGTGAGGTAGGATGGACTGACTCAAAGTGACCTCACTTATGTTTAATAGCCTTTTCTAATAATAATCTTTTACGGGCACGACAAGCATGGTTTAAACAAAAAAGGCAGAGCACACAGTCTGACTGTGGTTAATATTATGTGAAATCACTTTGAGGGTCTGTTGTCAGATCCCTGATATTGTACTAATCTTTAATCTACTGCATTGGACCGCTGCTAGCAGGTGTTGAAATTTTTAAAAAGACCTTCACCAGATTTCTTATACACCTTTATCCTGTTGTAATTCTTTTGTTCGTTTTAAGGAGCGAAGAATTGAATAGCGGTGCCTGTATTGGATACAAGATTGCAGGGTTGTGTGCAATTCAGAGTTGAACTTAAAAAGCCTTTTAAAATCCAAATCATTTCCTGAATTTGAATTGAATTTGATTCAATGTGAATGTCACAATGTCAGTTTTTTTTTATTTTTGTTTTTGTCTGTGGTTGGTTAATCTGTCAATTAGCTTATTAATTCTTCATCCGCCCCCTGCCTATTTTTTTCTATAGTTTCTTATTGATTGTTAGTTCAGTTCAGGTGTGTTAAATCCTGTTTAGCTGGAACCACCTTTGTAACAGACGAACTGACCACTACTGATGGATCTACATGTAGCAGCAGCTATGCTGCCTGGAGTTCGTCTCCTCCTCCTCCGTCAGGGCATCTGCTCCTTTGAGGATCACACCCAAGACTTTCTGAACCTTGCGCATCAAACTGACTTTCCGGATAAGTCCCTCATAGTCTTTTATCGGACCAGCCTTCACGAACCACTCAAGACACAAGTCTTCTGTGAGGATCCTCGAGGGTCGTTTGCAGACTTTGTCGAACAGGCTTTGTTACTCAGCAGATCACTCCTCACGGTGAGGGCGGTAGTGGAGGAGCCCTTGGTTAAGATGGCGCCACCATGCCTGAGCCCTCGGGCAAGATGGCCGCTGCAGAATTTCAATCCTAGTTTATATGTAGGGAAGTGGAATTAAAACAAAATTTAAAGAAATTCATAAATCTAATTTTTTTAACAATAAATGTGAAGAGAAACGTTAAATGACTTGCCAAAGCCTCGTTTGAAAATTCTATAAGTTTTGAAGTAAGGATGGATGGATTAATCAGAGAAATTAAATAAATTACTATTACTGTATAATTCAAGAGCCAATTTAACCCGATGTTGGGTGTGCCAATTCAAATTCATGAATTAAAGGAAACCAGTTCTTCAATTTTGCATGTTGCACAACCTTGCAACAGTTATAAAGCATTCACCCCATAAATATCAGCAGCAGTTGAATTGTTATTGTATGGAGCCTTTAATGTATAGAGTGCATATAAAAGTACAGCTGTGGCTTTCCTGCAGTGCTAACTCTGTTCACTATACGTTTGCAGGAGGAGCAATTTCCACACATCCCAACAAGAGAGTTACAGCAACGAGATTTTGAATGAATCCCCTCCCTTGATTTTTAATTATTGTGGAATTAGCTGGTGGTAGCATCCGTTTATTTATGTTTTCTGTGTAATCAGGAAATTCATTTGAGAAAACAGAGGCCCAAGGGCCAGTGACATCAAAAAATGCAACACAATACTCTCCCATTCACATACCTCCCGTTTGATTAAAACCGTTTTGAAATATAGATAAACAAATCTGGCAGGTCCCGTCATGTCATCAAACAGCAAATTCCAGCTGGAGAGAGAAAAAAAAGGGGATTTACAAAATGGAGATTCTCAATCCAACCTTTTAACAATTCATTCAGCAGAAGCTACTATAATGATATCAGTGGATGGGGCTTTAGTTAATGTTTAAAAACATACACTGTTGCGCCTGTATTTCTTTCCCGGGATCAATTTACTGTTAAAAGACATATTTCACTCTGATGAAGCAATTTGAGGAATGGAAATAACACATGAGAACTTGTGATTCACCCTGTGCATTGATCAGAAGTACCAGGGCTTTTTGTGGATGTGCTGTTGAGTGTAAGCAGGTCACTAAATCAGCTTCATGAACAGCTGGTACATGAAGAGTGTTGGCATCAGGCTTGTGGAAAATAGCCCTGTAAAAAAGATCATGTACCACCAACTTCCTCGGCTTGCACCCAATGTCATTACTATGAAAGATCTATGAATCAGACATTTGGAAATGATACAATATAATATACTTTATTAATCCCCGGGGGTTGAATTATCTTTTCTTTTGATCTGTGTGGTGCATTTTGTTTTCTGTCATTTCCTCTTGTAGATCCATTGCTCACTTTCAAGTTGGATTACTTTTATTACATGTGCAGTGTGTTTGGGCTTCATGTGATCAATTCCCCATAGCAGCATCAGTCATAGCAGAGATACAGGATAAAACTAATCAGATACGTCTGTATTGTTTTGTTTAGTATCTGCTGACCAACCAGTATCAACAGAACTTCAAAAAACGGCTACGTACTGCATTTTCCATTCCGCTCTCTCTGTAGTGCCTTTTTTGGGCCTATTTCAATAATCCTCAACATGTAAGTTTAATGGCAAGGGCCCCGACAGGAAATGATCAGCAAATGAAACGAAGCGGCAGGTTATTACGCAGCACTGCGGTGTCAGCCCGGGCTTCGCCGCCATTAATTTTATTGTAACTCATTTCAGCGGCCGAAGTACGCCGGGATTTAATGTTTCCATTCCCCCAGTCCTGTTCTGCATGACAAATTGTTTTAATAAACATATACTGGGTCATAATACAGTAATAATAAGCCTACCAGTCACCTTATATCACTGCAGTTAAATTCTCCCTCCCCATAAGCCAACATTGGTTACAATGACAATTACATGGGGAGCCAATCCTTAGCAACGGCAAGCACAATGGACAGATTTAATATAGTTTGTAAATATGATTAGTGTGCTGTCGAGTTATTGGAGTCGGGTATTTACATTTCTCTCAGGGTTATTCACTATAAGGGATCTATGTTGAACAGAGGGGCCTTTTTTTCCCTCTTTCTTTTCCCTCATAGCTTTTTTTTTTCTTCGAAGGGCTTCCTCCGCTCCCCTTCACAACTTAATGAAAAACACGATTGACCGTTAATATTCCACGGATCAATCACCATTTTTAATTTTGAGGATAAATGTGCAATTGTGCAACCCTCTAAACCTTTCTCCCACCTACACTGTGTATGTGAGCGCGTGCAGTCATGTGCATATTTGTTTGCAGCCGGATGCTGGCTGGTGTTAATGGAAAAGAGAAAGAATGTGTTCTTGTAATGGCTGCTGGTTATTTACAGGGGTAATTTCATGCTACATTTCAATTATTGCCTAGGTTTGTTTTTAGCTCCTCAAGCTGTTGCTCCTACCTGCAATTGAGCAGAGAAAGGAAATTTACAATCAGTGCACAGTTGGTTCTGTGCGTAGTGAAGACTGCAGATTGTTTGTTAGTTACATCCGTCTCCAACATTTGGATAATGAAATACTCAAGTGGGGATTGCTGAGGTCAATAAATGCTGAAGCAATGCATTTAACCCATTCTCTTATTTCTGAGTCAGCAAAGGGACCAATTTGGCTGCACACAGGAAAGCACATTTGTAGACCTGCACAACTAAGTGCAGCGCATATGCTCCGAGTTCAATATGTTGAAGAGAAGCTGACTCTTTGTCTAATTATTCACAGCTTTTCAAACAGAGAATTTCAATTTTTCCCAGAGTCATTCGAGATATGAATCTGTTTGCAGAAAATATTAACCCATCCCGACTCTTACAAATATGTAAAGCAATAAACTAGGCCATATTATGAAGTCTAGTCCACAATGCAACACAAATATTGATATCATAACTGTAAGATGTCAATAGAGGACAAAATACACTAATCCTGTCCAGAGTGTGAGTCTGTCTGTTGATCTATGTGTTCTTCATCTGGAAGATTAGATATTTAGATCCCATTCTGTTTTCATGTTGACCTGTTTGTGCCATGTGGGATGTAGAGGCTGTTTTGGGAATGAACACAGGTAATTAGAACATGGACCCCAGAATCTCATCAGATTTCTATTGTTCTCACAGTATGATGAACTACCCATGGGAACTCAATAGTGTGTCAATGATGTAGCAGATTAATGGGATTATAATTGCAAGTGATGTTTGTGAACATTTGTGAAAGTCAACAGTCTTTTTTTGTGTTAATTTTGATGTACATGTACCATTTAGACAGTGGTGGAAAGAGTACTAACAAATTGTACTTAAGTAAAAGTATTGCTACTTAATTAATAATTTACTTGAGTACAAGTAGAAGTACTGAAAAATAAAATGACTCAAGTAAGAGTAAATAAGTATTTGCTTTAAAACTACTCAAGTACTACAAAGTACAAAGTACTTTAGTATTATTTTTCTATTTTTACCCAAAATGGGGAGATGATAGCGATATTGAGCGCCAAACACACACGTCATCGGTTTCTTTCATACTGGAAGCCCAGTACTGATTCATCCCCCACGCAGAAAGTCCACAAGTGAGATTCATAGAAGTATTAAACTATATAAAGGAAATGCCTTTTATAATAATATGCAAATAGGGACGTTTTGACTGAAACATAAAGACAAACATATGATAGCGATAATATATCTGTGTTCATCTATCTCAGGTATTTTCATAAGAATGATGTATGTATTTAAAGGGATAGTTCACCCAAAAAGGAAAATTAGCCCATGATTTACTAACCCTCAAGTCATCCTAGGTGTATATGCATTCTTCTTTCAGACGAATGCAATCCAAAGTTATATAAAAAAATGTCCTGAGTCTTCCAAGCTTTACAATGGCAGTGAATGGCTGGAGAACATTTGAAGCCCAAAAAAGTGCATCCATCCGTGATAAAAGCGCTCCACTTTTACTCCTGTGGCGCAAGTCGAATTGCGTAGTATGTGTACGGTCGTCTGGCGGAAGCAAGTTATTTTAGATTATAAAGTAATAAATATGGGTATGTTTCTTACAAAAACCCAGGGCTTCGCTTCCGAAGGCCTTTAGTAACCCACTGGAGCCGTGCAATTTGTAATGAGTAATTAGTTTTTTTCCAAAATATTTTCCAGCCATTTACTCCCATTATAAAGCTTGGAAGAGCCAGGACTAGGGATGGGACGGTATGAAAATTTCATATCACGATTATAGTGACAGAAATTATCGTGATTATCAATATTATCACGGTTTTGTTAAAACAAGATGAAAGTCTTAAAAAAGAACTGATGCTCACACTGAAAACATTTCAACAAGTTTTATATTTGAGAATCAACAAACAAAAAATAAAACGAGCAGCTCTATGCACTTTCTAAAGCAAGATTCTATTCTGTGGCATTTCCTTCCTTATAATGACCGTCGTCAATAGCATTAGCAACATATTATAACACAGCGCACATCCATGTAAATCACAACGGACACACGCTCTCATTTCATTCAAATATAACTTGTCATCTTACGTCTCCGTTTTTGATTGTATTGAAAATGAAATCAGAGATGATTTATTGTTTACAGAATTTGATAATATTGTTGTGATCATCTTGTCCGGACGAGTTTTGTACGCTGTACTTATGTGTAAAAAAAAAATCAGTGTTATAAGTGTACAATGAATATACATTATCTCTTAAATGTCACTCTTAATACTCTTGTTTGAACTTGTTCGTTCGTCTTTGGCTCAAAGACACTTGCTTTGAACGCTTCTTCGCGGAAGCTTCAAGTTTATTTCAAGTGAGTGAGAAAATATTTCAACTCAAAACAACATTTTGTGCCCAATTATTTCCCAGACGTAGTTTTATTATTGAGATCAAAGTTAACTTGCCTTGCGTTCGCTATACAACAGTGGATGATGGTCACTCAGGACGACTCGGCCAGATTTTGATTTGGGTGAACTAACCCTTTATAGAAATTTTAATCAACATAGCTTGTATCATAGAATGTAATAAAATAATACATACTCTGTGTTAAGAACATGAAACAAATTACATTGTATTTCATGTATTGTGATTTTGAAAAGTAAGTCCGTAAGATCATTTGAATGTTTCAGTTAAATTTCATAATTGAAGGCAAAGAAGAATAAGAGAAAAAAAAGAGATTTACAACAGTATGAATAAAAAAGTGCCAGTAAAAAAAAATAATAATAAGTGGGGTACGGGTTAACATGATAAATTAAATTCTCCTTTTTTTTCGTTCTACTGAAAATGTGTTGGGAGCCCACTGTTGCTATAGTAACGAACTACACTTTTACGTTCATCTGATTGACAGATAAATATTGTGATCTTATTTCGCTGTTGTTGAGTTTTTTCAGCTTTGTACAAAGTTTGCTTCCTACATTTCGTTTAACTACGTTGTTAAAGAGGGCAAGATTTACCATTCAATTGAACTGTGTGTGGATCTATTTTAGACACTTACCTTGTTCTTGCTCCGTCAGTGCAATAACTGCGTCCATGTTATGAGCCGAGTTTTTCATTTACTTCAACTGCTCAGTGCTCTGTTATTATCAATGGGATGACCCATTTCAGGAGTTGCCATAATTAAAATTTAAAATCAGAATATGAGCACATTCACTGAATTGAAACGTAAGCGATACTGATTCAAAACACGAGTGCCCCGGCCCCCAGCCGATCTTTTGATTGGTTTTGCACCTGAGTCAGACTTGTCTGTTATTGGGCGAAGCGCTCCAGATCTGTCTGTTATTGGCTGAAGCGCAGGGCTCCATTGCAGTAGTTTGAAAAGTGTCTGTCAAATGTCAGCTTGCCCTGTTGCTCCGTCGGCACCTTTGTCAAAGTACTTTGTACTTTTGGTGATAAAATAAATGTAGCGAAGTTGAATACTTTTTTTAAATTCTACTCAAGTAAGAGTAAAAGTACCATCATTTAATTATACTCAAGAAAGTAAAAAAAAAATGAAACCTTTCCACCACTGCATTTAGAAAGAGGCGAAAGTGCTAAACTCCTTGCAAATAATATTTACCATGGTAAGCAGTGTTTCTGTCAAATAATTAGGTACTGTAGTTTTTATATTGTTGATCTTCTGTCGTCATTTACTCACCCTCATGTTGGAATATGGGATAGTCTTTTATTCCCTATTGTGACATCCAAGTGAAACTGCTTCTCGAACGAGAAAAAACGTAGGGTGGAACTTGATTTTGTCCATTGGGAATTTATTGGATTGTTGGATTTGTTGTTTGCTATTGCTGGAAGGGAGAGGTTATTAGACTGCTCTCTTATAGAAAATAAGAATTGTCCATTTTGATTTCATGGTGACTTTAAGAGCACCTTAATAAAAGTAGTCCATAAAACAGTAACATAATAGCGTTGTGTGATTGTTTTGTCTGGTCTCACAAACAAATCAGTCAGACCTGTTCTGTTTGCTGGACAAACTCATTCTTGAGTCTGGTTCATTAAAAATATCAGACTCAAAAGAAAGATTAATTTATGAATCATATATCACTACTTTCATAAACTCTCTCAGGACAGCTAGGGTGGATATTAAGATATTTTATGAAAAATGTCTGTTAATCACACAAAATCTATTGTAAAGCACCAGAAAGCTTAGAATATAGTCATGTAAATCAAATTCTTTTCAGTCCTCATTCACTTTCATTATTTTGATATCAGTGACTACTAGTTGGCCTAATAAAAAATTACTTCAAATTTTCAAAAACTTCGAAAATGTACCTTTTTTTTTTAAACAACATGAGTGTGAGTAATTGATGACAGAACTTTATTTTAAATTATGTATTTTGCCAGAATCAACTGTTAACATAGTGAATTTTTAGCAGTTACTTATAGTCTCTATTCATGTATTAAATATTCTCTTATGGTGTCTCGCTATGTCCAGTTTTTTTCCAGACACTATGGGGTCATGTTGTCATTAGTGGCATGAAGAGTTCGGAATGTGTGCAGAGCAGACACCATACTCGTTCTGACACGGGTTTGACCAAATTCTCCTCTGTGAACTGCCTATCACGACTGAAACTTTGACTGTGCTAATTGTTGTCAAGCAAAGCCTGATCACGCCTGGCCCACTGTGCCCGGCCTCTCTGATGAAAGGAGCCCTTGCTTCCCTCTTGCTTTGGAAAGAAAAGGATGCCTTCAGTTCACTAGCAGTGGCCCTACGCATGTCGACAGGCCCCCCTTAAACTGCCATCACATGAAAGACGCCGGCGCACACCCCACAGAACTGACAGTTAAATTAAATATTTATTTTCAATATCTAAAAACATACATTCTGTCCTCAGCAGTAGTTGGAGAACATAGACTTCTGAAACACCTCATTGCCATTAGAGTCTTGGCCCTCCAGTGAGTCAATTAGGGAGGCTTAGAAATGTTGGCAGGTTTCCTTTCCTTTTAGCTACAGTCTAGGTCTAATTTTTCATCTTTCAATTCTTTTCATCTAGTGTGCACTTATGATTCATTTCTTGTGCCTAATAAATTGTAGGTGAAATTCATGTTGAACAGGCCGGTTCAAAGCTCGCTATGGCAGACAGATAACTGGGGCGGAAAGGTCGAAACTGACATTTGGTGATTTTCAGCCTTCATATCTCTCCAGCGCTCGCTTGTTTTTTTAATATCACGTGTGTCATGCTTGCCAAAGCTGCCGAAAAACTTTGGAGACCTCAACACAACAAGAACTTATAAATAACCTACTCTCTCATAAACCTGCTTCCTCACCCACAGGTCCAATTTCTCACTGACTGAAATAATATTTGAGTTCGCATTACCATTAATACAAGTCCAGCGGAGTTGGCTCACATCAGAAGGGCTATCTAAAGGATGCATGACCTTTTAAATGTATTCATATTTCTGTAATTGTGTTTCATGCTTGTTGCCCAGAATTGAGTTGGTTGTTATTGTATTGCATTTTTACTCTGAATTCTGAGCAGTCGAGATACCATTTATGAAACAAATGGTCAAAGTGATCTCTTCATTAATTTTTTTCTTGTAAACAGTTAGTTTTGGGCAAATAAAAAATAAAACAGTTGGTTCCTTGTTTCAGATAAAATAACATGAAACGTGCAAGAAGCAATAAAAATTGTTTTGCAGAAAGGTATGTTTTTCCTACGAGCCTGGGTTGTAAATTGTGGCCGATACTGAAAGCCAATAATTATTTTATGGCTGATATTAAAGCTCTATAATATTTGCAATAATAAAAACGTGAGTGTTATCGGCAAAGGATACAATACATGACAGATACAATACATTTTTAAAAATCTCTAATAACTAATAACCCATCTGGTACCAATATTGTGCATTTATATTCAGAGCTGTTGAATTTTATTTTAAAAAATCATACTTCCATCCTCCGTCCTTGTATTTATGCCATGTTCATAAACAAAGAAGATGTGGCTACTATGATGCCAGATATGCTCACCTTGCTTGATTTTTAGATTATTTATCTTACTATCTGTGATGTTGGTGTAGCTATTCAGATGAACACAACTGTTTAAATAACTTCCCCTACAAGTAACCTGCAATGGTATGTTCCCAGAAATATGTAGTACTTTTAAAACTCCAGCTACACCTTACATACATTTTATTTATGTATGTATGTATGTATGTATGTATGTATATATGTGTGTATGTATATGTGTGTGTGTATAAATATATATATATATATATATATATATATATATATATATATATATATATATATATATATGAATATGTGTGTGTCTGCGTAATTAGGTTTAGCTGGAGTTTTAAAGGTGCTACATATATATACACTCACCTAAAGGATTATTAGGAACACCTGTTCAATTTCTCATTAATGCAATTATCTAATCAACCAATCACATGGCAGTTGCTTCAATGCATTTAGGGGTGTGGTCCTGGTCAAGACAATCTCCTGAACTCCAAACTGAATGTCAGAATGGGAAAGAAAGGTGATTTAAGCAATTTTGAGCGTGGCATGGTTGCTGGTGCCAGATGGGCCGATCTGAGTATTTCACAATCTGCTCAGTTACTGGGATTTTCACGCACAACCATTTCTAGGGTTTACAAAGAGTGGTGTGAAAAGGGAAAAACATCCAGTATGTACATCCGGGTACCACTCATCTCCACTACAAATAGGAAAAAGAGGCTACAATTTGCAAGAGTTCACCAAAATTGGACAGTTGAAGACTGGAAAAATGTTGCCTGGTCTGATGAGTTTCGATTTCTGTTGAGACATTCAGATGGTAGAGTCAGAATTTGGCGTAAACAGAATGAGAACATGGATCCATCATGCCTTGTTACCACTGTGCAGGCTGGTGGTGGTGGTGTAATGGTGTGGGGGATGTTTTCTTGGCACACTTTAGGCCCCTTAGTGCCAATTGGGCATCGTTTAAATGCCACTGCCTACCTGAGCATTGTTTCTGACCATGTCCATCCCTTTATGGCCACCATGTACCCATCCTCTGATGGCTACTTCCAGCAGGATAATGCACCATGTCACAAAGCTCGAATCATTTCAAATTGGTTTCTTGAACATGACAATGAGTTCACTGTACTAAAATGGCCCCCACAGTCACCAGATCTCAACCCAATAGAACATATTTGGGATGTGGTGGAACGGGAGCTTCGTGCCCTGGATGTGCATCCCACAAATCTCCATCAACTGTAAGATGCTATCCTATCAATATGGGCCAACATTTCTAAAGAATGCTTTCAGCACCTTGTTGAATCAATGCCACGTAGAATTAAGGCAGTTCTGAAGGCGAAAGGGGGTAAAACACAGTATTAGTATGGTGTTCCTAATAATCCTTTAGGTGAGTGTATATATATATATATATATATATATATATATATATATATATATATATACACTGCTGTTCAAAAGTTTGGGGTCGGTAAGATTTTAATGTTTTTAAAAGAAGTCTCTTCTGCTCACCAAGGCTGCATTTATTTGATTAAAAATATAAAACAAACCCAGTAAATTAATATTGTGAAATATTAAGTCAATGTAAAACAGCTGTTTTCTATGTGAATATATAGTAAAGTGTAATTTATTCCTGTGATCAAAGCTGAATTTTCAGCATCATTACTCCAGTCTTCAGTGTCACATGATCCTTCAGAAATCATTCTAATATGATTATTTGATGCTCGAGAAACATTTATGATTATTATCACTGTTGAAAACAGTTGTGCTGCTTCATATTTTTGTGCAAACCGTGATTCATTTTTTTCAGGATTCTTTGAAAGTTCAAGAGAAAAGCATTTAATTAAAAAATAAATATTTTGCACTAATATAAATGTCTTAACTGTTACTTTTGATTAATGTAATGCGTCCCTTCTGCAGAAAAGTATTAATTTCTTTAAAAATAAAAAAAACGTATTGACCCCAAACTTTTGAACGGTAGTGTATATATATATATATATATATATATATATATATATATGTATATGTGTGTGTGTATACTGTATACACACACACACACACACACACACACACACACACACACACACACACACACACACACACACACACACACACACACACACACACACACAGTGGTGGCCAAAATTATTAGAACGGTAAGATTTTTTAATGTTTTAAAAGAAGTCTCTTCTGCTCACCAAGGCTTCATTTATTTGTTCCAAAATACAGCAAAAACAATAATACTGTGAAATATTTGTACAATTTTAAATAACTGTTTTCTATTTAAATATATTTTAAAATGCAATTTATTTCTGTGTTGGTAAAGCTGAATTTTCAGCATCATTACTCTAGTCTTTAGTGTCACATGATCCTTCAGAAATCATTCTAATATGATGATTTGATGCTCAAGAAACATTTATTATAATGTTGAAAACAGTTGTGTACATTTTTTTTCAGGATTATTTGATGAATAGAAAGTTCAAAAGAACAGCATTTATCTGAAATAGAAAGCAAATGGCAGGTGTGGTTGTGATATAATTATTCTACTGATGAAGTATGCAGTTTTAATGTAGAATCAGTGGGCTACACAGAGTGGTAATTGACTGGATTAAGTTGGCTCTGCTCTTGTCTCAATTAATCTGTAAAGAATTCCACTCAACATCTTGACATTCATGTAAAGAGCAGGCGGATGAAAGTATGGAAGCTCAGAGGCACTGGCTGTGCAGACAGAAAATAAATATTATGCATCAAGAGAGAAAAGTCTTACATACCACCTTTTGTGTTTCTCATTCTTCTCAGACCCCCCCACCCTCCATTTCTATATTTCTCTTTTCTCTCTCCGAACCTCCCACAATCCATCCCGCTCCTCCTTATCTTCCCAGCCCCTGTCCTCAATTCTCCTTGTTTCCTTCTAACTCTTGTCTGCTCTCCAAACCTTCTTTATCTTTTTACCTCTCTTTCGCCTCCCAGTGTCTTAGTATCACTAATAGAAATTCACTCCATCCCTCTTTGCTCTCCTCTAACATCTTAGATTTTGACGAGTCGTTCCCCCACCTCCTCATCCCACCCTCATGCTCTTCAGCCTTAGCAGAGAATTTTCCTGTTAGTTTAATTCTCATTTCAACTAATTAATATTTTTGCATATAGCATCTGCAGCTCCCCTGGTGCATTCCTTAATTAATCATTTATAAATCTACACAGCCTGCTAGTTTATTGGGTTCTGCCTTTAGCACAGACCTGCTGCATTGGTAAACCATGAATGATTAGTTAAAAGAATGAAAGGTTTTCAGCCCCCACCCTCACCACCGCCACCGCCACCACACCACCAACACCAGCACTACTACCCAAGTGATCAGGGTCTCACATATACAGTAATTCCTTGCTGTTACTTTAGGTGTTTGAGTGACACACTTGTCTCTTATTTTTGCCTGACCTGTCTTTTAGCTGGACTGTCGGAAAGTATGTTTACATGCACTATAGTTAGATTCAGTCGGAGTAAAAACAATAACTTTCTAACAGTAACCGGACATAGCAGTCCAATAATAACTTGTGTAACAGTAATCTGACATATTTAAGCATATTTAAGTCTGTGCTTAAATATCCGGGTAATTTTGTAAATAGTTAATCAGATATCTTTGGCGTTAGTTAATCACATCTTCAGAGTACATGCCAGTGTTTTTCTATGCAGCAGCGAACTTTTCGCAACTCTTGATTCAGCTCTTATTAAAAAGTCAGTCAAAAAGATTCACAGCACAGTCAGTTTGAATCAAACTCAATCAAGCTCACTCAGTCAGTGAACCATTCAGAGTCGTGTGATTTTCTTGCTGCTCGACCCAACCACATGTGCGCACAGGGCCGGAGAGGGGGGGGGGGGGGGCGGTGAAAATTATCCACTATTAATTCTGCTAAACTCTGACAGGGCAAGTGGTGACAGGGTGTTGAAACTGTCTGGGCTTTTATTGGAAAAGAGGCAGTATTTCCATCACTTAGAAGCGAAATAAATTAATTGAATCAACTGGAGGCGTTGTGGGAGCATTTCATAATGTCTCTCCACTCTGACAGGAAAGTGTGCCTTCTTCAACAGGGTTCCACCAAGCAATTAAACCTCCACTGGCTCCAGCAGGCTGGACTCACACAGGCCGCTGTTGCCTGTTATCAGTGCTTTCTCTCCCCCTCTTATCATCAAAGAGGCTGCACTTTAGTACAGAGAGGAGGTATATCTAGTAATAAGGTAACAGCGTAAAAGCCATCCACACTATATAATGCACTTACCGAGCTCTTGACCACACTAAACCGACCTGAATCCGACTCCATAAAACTGCGCGCTATAAATCATGCCCACTGGTCTCTTTTCCACTAACAGCCCGATACTACATTAACCAGAATTCCTCTCATTTTAAGCTGTGCTGTGGCCAAGATTTCTCTGCACTCACTGTAGGCATATGGGCCTCTGTTTGGCTCATTAGCGCCTCAGTTGTCAGCCAGACCTTATGCTGCAGCACACGCAAGCCTCCCAGATAACACTGACAGAAAAGAATAATCATAACAGAGGAGGGGGAGAAACAGAGTGGGTCTCGCAGCCACAGTAATTACACTGCATTCATCTGAAGGGGCTGAAAAAGAGTGTGTGTGTGTGTGTGTGTGTGTGTGTGTGTGTGTGTGTGTGTGTGTGTGTGTGTGTGTGTGTGTGTGTGTGTGTGTGTGTGTGTGAGCTAGACACCATATGCAGGCCTGCACAACTACACAACAAGAACCAATCACTTTTATTGAAATGCATCTCAATTTCCCTTTTTTAATACTGAGGGGTCCATTAAGGATTCATAGGAAGACACAATAAATGGGAGGGAGGGATGGTGGCACACAGCTGTCTCCGCTCTGTCTTCATTACCCAGCATCCCTCTGTGCTGCTCACCATTTCCAGCCAACCAAATATCCCCATAATGTCTCTGTTATAATGGAGTCTGCATAGATTCTGTGCATTGTACCCTTTGTTTTGCACTCACGCAACGAACGCACTCATCAAGCCGAGACCAGAAAATATTGAGGAAACCCGTGATCGCTTAGATCCGATTCCACTACTTAAGCTTTATGTTTTTACTTGAAGTGTTAACAGCACTCATGACATTTTTGAGGGTGCAGAAAGCTCTGAGACCACATAATTCTTCTGCTTTGCTTATATGCTTCGGATTCAAGACCGACTTCATGCTGGCTGCTGAGATGAACAGGCAGTAACCTGATCCTTGCTGGAAACTTTTCAAACACCAGGATTTTTCTCACTGTTTTCTCTGGCAACCCACTCACAATATAATACCCACATCTACATCATAAATCTCCCCCAGCCTCTCAGGCTTTAAACACTGCTGAGTGGTAGGATTAGATATGAATTTGGCAATTGCCAGGCTTGGAGATTTCTTGACAAAGTGACTCATAACAATTCTTTAAAGTGAAATACCATGCTGACGGGATGGTAGAGTTGTAAGTTATTGGTTTAATTTCGATTTTCATTTCTCATAATTGCATCACATTCTGTGTCCACACTGGGCCATGGTGGTGATGGAGGTGTTGATCCTCAGCTGGAGAACTTTGAGAGATCTGGTGGTATGAGAAGGGAATACATATTTTTCTTAAAAAGAATGAATGGCTTTCAGCATGTAATCACAGTTCCAGCAGCAGGGAAATGTCGCGGAGTTCAAGTATAGCAGATTCAATGAAATCTATTACTAGAATTGTTTGATTATTTAATATATAATGTTAGCAAAACAAAAAGGTAACGCTTTACAAATAGTCTCCATTTGTTAACATTATTTATTGCATTAGGTTTCATAACATGTCAATGAACAATACTTTTACAGAATTTAATGATCTAAGTCAATGTTAATTTCCAAATACAGTATAATAATATATTTTTAACATTTGAAGTTGTGTAAATGAACATTAGTTAACAAAATATGTATTTTAAATGGACATGAATTAACTATGAACTATATTTATATATTAACATTAACCAATTCACCTAGATTACAAAATATTAAATAACTGAATAATAAAAAGTATTAATGCATGTAAAAATACATATATTTACATATAAAGTGTATTTTTCCAATATTTTTATGTTCTATTAATGTTAATAATGTTAATGAACTGAACCTATTGTGAAGCATTACCAATCAATCAAAATAGCACTTTAAGAAACTTTAACAAAATGTCCCCACGAAGATGGAAATGTCCAAAATCCTTTATTTTGTGGGGACATTTTTTGGTCCTCATGAGGAAAACAGCTTATAAATCATATGGAATGATGTTATTTGAAAATGTAAAAAGGCAGAATGTTTTCCCTTAGGGGTAGGGGATATAATAGCCTATACAGTGTGTACAGTATAAAAAACATAATTATTTCTATGTAAAGTCCCCGTAAAAAATTAAAACCCAACGTGTGTGTGTGTGTGTGTGTGTGTGTGTGTGTGTCTGTGTGTCTGTGTGTGTGTGTGTGTGTGTGTGTATGTGTGTGTGTGTGTGTGTGTGTGTGTGTGTGTGTGTGTGTGTGTGTGTGTGTGTGTGTGTGTGTGTGTGTGTGTGTGTGTGTGTGTGTGTGTGTGTGTGTGTGTGTGTGTGTGTGTGTGTTAATATATTAGGTAGATGTGAAGAGAGAGAGAGTGAAGGAGATATTTGCCTTTACAGCTGTTTAACATCTTGCAGATGTTGGGCAGTTTTTTCCTCTTAAAATCTCAACCGTTACTAGTTGCTTATTATAGCGGTTCAAAACATTCAGTCCCATATTCCCTATGCCTGCATAGAGATTCTGTCATCTCTCTCAATGAATGTGTAGGAAACAAAAGATTGTGTTTATGAAGATGGAACTGATGGATTTATCATCTTGGAGTGAACTGATTTCAGTCATGGTGCCTTTTCAGAATCCATTACAGTCTGTGTGAGGACTGTGGCTTGTGGAAAGAGGAGTCTGAAAGACAGGTGATTATTCAATGACTAGAGTAAACAAGCAGCAGCAGACTTTTTCTTACCTGTATAAAGATATGCATCAATGTCTTTTGAGTTTATATGGTGTTGTGATTTGCCTCTAGGGATGTTGTACTGAAATCTTGTGGTTTGTGTTGCATTGATGTTGTCTTATTGACACTTTACTTGGAGTTTTAGTACTTGGCTTAGTATTCTGCCATTGTACCAGCTGATGTAGCTGATCGACCAGTCAGCGTCTTTGCACAAGCAAGTTAAAGCTGCTCTGAGAAGACTCTGTGTAAGGACCAATACAGCATTAAAGCCATAAACAAAAATGCCATCTCAGCCCCTTGCCTCAAAGGCAGCTTGATGCTATTTTGCTTCTTTAGGTGAAATACAACATTCATTAGATTACATCAGAGTATGTATCATTTAAAATTTCAGGTGTTTAATTAGGACTCGAGCACCGATGGTGTGAGGACCCTTTTGGAATTGCTACGTTTTTTAATCTATCTATTTTTAAAAGTTCATATTTAGAACATACAATTCATAACTTATTTCAGCAGTTGGATTCCTGTGACCTCCCTAATGAAGGCTTGATCCGCCCTGAAGGACATCAAAATAAGATGTTTGTTGGGCGGGCTACTCTTTGAGACTACTCAAAGAAAGCCATAGTCTACCCGTAATATGAAGCGTTACCTATAAATATGAAGATTGCGGCATTACATTTACAGTAGATTTGTTTGTGATAAATCATATTTATAGTCATTTTCTTTTATGCCTAGTTTGCAGTGTTGCAGCATTATAACCAATCACGCACGTTTCTGTTGAGTTTAGGAATGCAATGTCAAATCAGAGGCGTTTTGATTCGTCACGTACAAATGCCGGTGTCATGAGGGTTTGTATGCGGTCACTGACTAAATTCTCTATTATCATCATAAACAACAAAATGCAGAAAAGATGCTAGTAAGAGATTAATTTAGCAGTATTTGATAAAGTTTTGCAAAAATGCATAACTCACATTAGACTAAAGTCGTGGACCGCTTCGGTGTTCTTTGATGGCTTTCTTAATGTAGGGTAATAGAGTGGTGCAGGTATGACGTCAGTTTGTTGGCCAAAACCCGGAAGCGAGTTAGCATTTTAGCATTTCCGGTTCCATTGTATATGGACCAATCAGACACATACTAATTATTCATTATATACAAAGGTTTATGAAACTCCTCACACAGCCCAAATGAACAAACACAAGGGCAGAAACAGTGTCATGTTACAGGGCATGATAAGGAGATTTTACGACCTCCGAGGAATGTGGCCACATACTCAAGAGAGAGACTATGAAACAGAAACCCTCTTTAAAACAGACTTTGCTGCATTAATCATAGACTAACTGATCTATAAATGAACATGCATAAAACTGTGAAAGAAACAGTGTAAATGGTTTACCGTCTCGTGTACTATTAGGTATATATTATGGTATGTATCCTGGTATACAACCAACTAACGATCAATGTAACCTCACCTGTATCATGCCTCCTACCTAATTAATCCTCATTTAATGACTCACACTTTGATGTACATCACCTTCTTCTAGAATGCAGTGTGGATGTGTTATAGCTATCTGAGCATTAATGAAGGTATAATCTTGCTAGGGACAAAGATCCGTAAATCAACTAAGAGCCACTTTCCCTCTCAGACATGTCACCTTTCTGATTGGTCGAGTTCAACCCTTAGGGGAGGATCTTTTCCAGGCCTTATTAGAGACAGTCCACATGTGACCTCCCTCTCTTAGTTCTTTCATCCGGCCGCAACACTGTTCTGGTGATTCTGGGGAACCCCCTCCCCCTCCACGGGGGCCCCAGGGCCCAGCAGGCCTCTATTCCAACCAGATATGGGCTTAGGCAGGAGAGAGATGACTCTCTCACAAAGAACCAAGGACAATCTCAAGAGTTTTGGAACAAAGACTCCAACCAACAACGACTCCAATCACCCATCCTTCCAACTTCCTCACTTCTCCTGGGTGCTCGGCGTGGCCTCAACAGAGTCCCAGGCCTTGCCCAAACCAGCCATGCGTTCCTGGAGAAAGAGAACGCTCAACCAACTTCCACTTGACACTGCCGGAACCATCAACGACTTCAATTTTCAACAACTTCAAGAATTGTTCCCATTACAAATGCAAGTATTCAATTCAATGAAATGTGAAAATTAAATTCTGATGGTTCTTCTCATAGACCCTCTTCAGGTTTCCAATTTCATCCTATCACTAACCTATTTATGTATTCATGTGTGTATGTTGTTTAGTTTATTTATATTCATATAAATATCTATATTTAGTTAATAAAACTTGTACATAATATGTATTTGGTTCTGTTTTGTTTGCAATACAAGTCACTTTACGATCACGGTTTTTGCTACTGGCTCAAAGTACTGTACAGGCGAAGAAATAATTATTCTTCTGTGGCCAGGGAAGATACCCTTTTCTTAGAATAAATTAATAATCAAAAGAGTTCGTTGGAAGAACTGATTAATTGATTGTAATATTAATTCAGCCACATCAAGTTAATCCAATTAACTGACCCAAATATTTATAATTAATAATAACAAGATATTATTGATTATTAATATTTCCAAAAAGCTGAGTTCCTTACACCATCATCCCGAAGTCAATGGGTTTTTTGAATGGGGTTTTGGTTAAATGACTGAAATAAGGTCTGTGGTGAACACAAGCTCAAGTTTGACATAAAATACATCAGTATTACCCCACTCATGATTTTTTTGTGAAGCTGTTACGTGTCTTGAAAAAGGCGGTTGCAAACAAGTGGCTAAATGGGACTTCAGAGGCTTTCGAGGAGATTAAACATCATCACAACAAACAGGTAAACGCAGTCCTCTTTTACAGCCTCATTATGTTTATAATTGTGCTCTTTTATAAACTATTTGTTCGGGGAAAATGTTTTTTAGGTTAAAACTGAAAGAGTTGTCAGAAGCTTAGTGATGGTGACGTTGAATTTGTGGTACCGTGTTGTAGTTTGTTTACAGCCTACCTTTAGCTTTTTACTTAATTATCTTTATAGACAAAACGTGATTTTTGAAGCCTAAATGCAGTCGCCTAAAGTAAAAAACTAAAGGGAGGCTATAAACGAACTACACCACGGTCCCACGAATTCAACGTCACCATCACTAAGCTTCTGACAACTCTTTCAGTATCATACACTTTTGTTGTATCACAGAGTTTGTTTTTAGCGATCCAAAAGCATATGGGAAAATCCTATTGGGTTTTTGCAGAGGGAACCAGTGTGATACTAACCTCCTATTGGCCTACAAAGTGACGTCATACCTGCACCACTCTGTAGCTATATTCCCAGTTTGAATAACTGTTTTGTTTTTCATGCTACTGAAATAACCAATGTTAAGCAAAAAACAAAGTCATTAACAGAGCTTGTTTTGTCAGTAGCCAGAAAATGTGCTTTTTCCCCACCGAAAAAACTTTGTCGACTTAATAATCATCATTACAATTTCAAGAGCAATAATAAACCATAATGATTTTTTCATATTGCAGCTTCGCCCCAATGACTTCATGTTTATAGGCTATTTACCTTATGCAACGTAAATACATGTATGTGAACAGCATTAAACAGTAGGCCTATGTGTAAATAAACATGAATAGAAAAAATTGTTTTGATTGATTAAAATAACTGGTTAAATTTAGGTATTTGAACAACACAGATACGCAGATTCAAGTTGATTTTAATAAGGTATCCCCTAAAAAGGCTTAAACATAAAATGTGTGTATATGTAAAGGTGTGTGTGTGTGTGTGTGTGTGTGTGTGTGTGTGTGTGTGTGTGTGTGTGTGTGTGTGTGTGTGTGTGTGTGTGTGTGTGTCTGTGTCTGTGTCTGTGTCTGTGTCTGTGTCTGTGTCTGTGTCTGTGTGTGTGTGTGTGTGTGTGTGTGTGTGTGTGTGTGTGTGCGTGCGTGTGCGCGCACCATTCAAAATCATTGACCCTTACTACCGTTTGGGGTCGGCACGTTTTTTTAAATACTTTTATGTTCACCAAGGTTGCATTTCAAAATTCCAAAAATTAAAAAATTACAGTATAAACACTAATATTGTGAAATATTATTCCAATTTAAAAAACTATTCTAATTTTATTTATTCCTGCACAGCTGAATTTTAGCATCATTACTCTAGTCTTCAGTGTCACATGATCCTTCAGAAATCATTCTAATATGCTGATTTGATGCTCAAGAAACATTTCGTATTATTATCAATGTTGGAAACCATTGTGCTGCTTAATATTTTTGTAAAAAACGTGATTTTTTTTCAGGATTCTTTGATAAATAAAAAATAAATTTTTGGTACAATTATAAATGTCCTTACTGCCATTTTTTAAAATCAATTTAATGCATCTTTGCAAAGACCAGCATTGAGCCCACATTTTTGAAGGGTATTGTATTTTTTACCTGATCTAACCCGTATAATTATTTTTCTAGTTAAATTATAATAAATTAACAGTGAGATTAAATTAAGAGCACACTTGTGCAGGATGTTTTTGCGGTCAAGATGGAGAAGCAAAACATTAATTGACTGAACTATCTATGGAAAGATCTTGCTTTATGTCTCCACTAACTTAATGGAAGATTCAAATATATTCACTATAAAGCTCTCAAGATGCAATCAAGATCAACTCTGAACATTCCATCCTTTTCTAGACTTGCATTACCTCAAAAGGTGGTGCTTTAAAGTCTAGTACTATGAATTATGAGAGATATATGGTCAATGAATAGCACAGTCGACTTTGATGTTGACATGTTGAGTGATTTGCAATTAATCTGAGGAAAGAAACAGATGCAGTGTTGATATACAGACTGAACATTTGTAATTGTAACATGCTGGCCTTTGTATTCATTTTCAAAATGTACCCCATCAAAACCAAAGCCCCTTGTGAAACTAGTGGAGCCATTAAAGGAAATTGAAAAACCAGGTCAGTTCCAAATGGATGTTGTCAACCACCATTAGCAACATTCACAGTAGATAGAATAATCCACTCTCTACAACACAAACATACATCAGTTGAAGCTTTAAAAAGCCACTGCATGGACATCACCTACATCAGAGAGCAAGCAACATAACCTTTAGATGCCGTTGAGAAAGCATGTTAGCCCTGCGAAAGACAATCGTCTCTTACTTCCTCTTTACAAATGGAATGAAATGGCTAATAAAATTACTTGGCAGATCGCACACCTCATAAAGAGCATGCAGGCCCAACTTTAAGACTGTTTACCCACCTGACTCCGTGCAAGGCTGCGATTTGGCCTCTTTGTCCAGATTGCACGGGAAAATGACTTGCTAATCTGTTTACTTATTTGGAGTAATTGGGTTGGGTGCCAGTGGAGGGGATTTCCTTGACTGTTAAAAGTCTCGGTGAGTAGTCCATTCCCAGCTCCTTGGGATAATTACTCTGACTGAGCCATGGCCACAGGGCCCACGCGTAGGGCTGCTTTTTAAACTGTAAATTATGAAGGATTAGCATTTATGAATTTTAAATCAGGACTGTGGTAGGAGACACTAAAGCTGCTTAGTGATTGCAAAGGCAGCATTTGAGCAGGCAGGCAGACGGGTAACCCATTCCGTGCCCGTCTGCACACACACACATTGAGCGCAGTCACACTTCTGACTGCAGTTATCAGCTTTAAGTGAATGAGGAGTTGACATCTTAACATCCCGTACATCACAGAGAAGTCGGCTAAGGGAGATGTTTGAGCCAGCCGCTGGGTATGTCTCTCTCTCTCTCTCTCTCTCTCTCTCTCTCTCTCTCTCTCTCTCTCTCTCTCTCTCTCTCTCTCTCTCTCTCTCTCTCGCTCTCCTGCTCTTCACCCCTACCAGAGTCACGGCTTTGCCACTTGCTGAAGTGTCACAGTGAGCGGCATATCCAGTTGGTGATTATGATAATGTGGGACTTGATCCAAAATAAATTATGCATAATGGATTGATGTGGCACCAAGTCATCAATTAGACGGATATCAACATTAAGAAATGTGGCGTAGCACAATGTTTTCTTTTCTTTGGTCAAATTAATTTGTGAATTAGCTGTGATTCACTTCATTTTACAGAGTATAGAAATTATATTGCAATGTTTTTGCGTTCGCTTGCAAAACTTTTGCATTCTCGCTTAAAAGTATTCCGTTCCCCTTAGAAACTTTGCATCATCTCGCAAAAGTATTGTGTTCCCCGAGAAACTTTGTTCGCTCGCAAAACATTTGCGTTCTCACATAAATATTGGTTCCCACTTTATATTAGGTGTCTTTAACTACTATGTACTAACATTTGAAAATGAATAATTTAATACAATGCACTTATTATGTACATACATGTTTTTAAATTGTAAATTGTATTTCATAAAAAAATACCTGCATGAAATTACAGCTGTAATTACATCTATATTTACCTTTCCCTTATCTTTTAACCTTAAACCTACCCATGCCACAAAACATGTCCCTAACCTTACTGTATCCCACCACAATAGCAGTAAAAGTGTTTTTGCAGTACAATATGAACAGAATAATAACATACTTATTTTTTTATGTAAGTACATGGTAGTTAAAAACACCTAATGTAAGGTGTGATCAAATATTGCATTCCCTTGAGAAAATTTGCATTCGCAAAAACATTTAAAAAAAAAAATCCTTCACCATGTCCCCTTAGGATCTTTGTACCATTTCTCCGGGCCTGATTCTGTCTTTACCTGACGCACTCAAGGACGAACGTCGCTCACCCCGTCACCCAGCGACTTTCAGCGGAAGGTGCAAGTCAGAAAAGTGCCACAGCACATTATTAGCTAGTGTGTGGGCTGCATCTTACCACCTGCATCCCCTGCTCATATCACACATCTGGGGCTGTGTGTCCCTCACTGGCGGGCCATGACCTGAATGTGTGGTGTTAACTGGCTGGGCCAAGCAGCTGGGGGATTCACTAAGGTCTTGTTGGTCTCTCTGCGCCACACGTCGTCTCTATGCTACATGACACATGAGCTGATTAACCTCCATCTCAACACCTCAGCCACCTTCAGTATAGGGCTCAATGACACATTAGACCAGCCAATGTGCTGACACTCGACACACAGGCGGCGATAGCATGTCAAGCAGGTAACTTTACACCGGGAAAGTATCATTGTCAATGCAGAGAAAAAGTGCATGTTAACAACTTGGGTGGGTGGTGTACAAAATATCTTTTGAAAGTTGTTTGCAGCAACACATATCTCCCTGTGAGCACATGGTGATTTAGTTCACAAAAGGCCTTTGTCCAAAAACAACTTTCGTGCTTATTGCTTGGGTGCACAAGGTAGATTAAAAAAAAAAAATCTAAATCAAATCTAGGTTCTAAACCAGGATCTGCTAAATTAATAATTGTTAAAGCACAAAAATTAAGGAATCTTAGTAACACTATATTATAAAGTTCAATTTGTTAACCTTAGTTGATGAATTATGTGTCATGACCTAGCATTTTTTTTATCCTGGATTTTACATACTAAATACTTTTGAAACATTTTGAGATGTAAAAATTAATATTATAAATTGTAAGTAAATATTCAACATGAAATACTATGAATGAATATGAACTAACAATGAATCATAGTATATAAATGAACATTAACCTAGAATAATAAATGCTGTGAAAAATAATGAAAAACCATTCAATGTTTATTGTTAGTTCATTAATCTTAAAGCATTGAACTTTATAGTGAACTTTTTTGTGTTGTCCACTTTTACATGTATTTATTTATTTATTTATTTAACAGATCAGTTTGACTCTTGCCGGAATTTAAAAACTATGACATTTCACTTTAATTGCTTATATCTTTCCACTGTAAATATCACAATAAACACTTTTATAAATTGTTCTGCTGGTATGTTAACAGAAACATGGTGTGAAACAAGCTGAAATAATAAACAATCTAGTGTAAGGGAAAAGAAGGATTGTTCGGATGGAAAACTACAGCAAATCTTTCAATTTGTTGTGAAGACAACAAGGTAGGATGGATAATTTTGTCCTATTAAATCGTGTGTTTGTTGAGCATGCTAGGCCTCCTCTGGCCTTGTTCCTTCACTTGGAAGCATAAATGGACATATCTTATTGATTTTCTTTCAAACTGGATTGCATGATTCCTGTGAATATGGTAGACTAATTCAGCTGGTGATGTCCATCTGGAGAGCATGAGTTGGGAGAGGGGATGTTGAGAAGCCAGGCGTTATGGGGTCCACGAGCACTCCTGCAACACAGCTGTGGGCCTCATTACACCAAACAGGGGCCTAATTGCTTTTCCCACCTGTCCCATCTCGCACTCCTTTCCTTCACGGCCAAATTAAATGGAAAGTTTTTAATTATTTATCAATACCACGTCTGCTAGTGGATCAATCAGTGTGAATGGTTATCAAATATAATGGGATCAAGCGGGCTGATGGAACGCTGTGAAACATTGATCGCAGTCTTAAGCATTTTTATGTGTTCCTTAAGAAACCCAATTATTTTTCTTTAGCAGGGGGAGAGTGACAGTGGCTTTGTTAATTTGGGCATGGAAGACACAGGATGGGGATAGTGCCCCAAGGGGGGACAGTTGACCTACTGAAGTGTGGCGGACTTCAAGGTCTTGTCATTCATTGCCATGAATCAAACCCTATAGCCAGCACATTGTACATTTAATGAAGAAAGCTCTATTCGAGATTTATTGCTCTTCACATCTGAACATAGAAGGATGTTTTTTCGACTATGGGCACTTTAAGACCTGTGAAAAAATAAACCTCTGGTATATTTATTTGTCAAATAGTGAACATGTCACAATTTTTTTTCCCTGAATGTCACAGTGTCAATTCTACCTCAAATTATGTATTGTGTGGTATTGTTTTTAATAGATATATATGACGGAAATAACACATTTTTGGAATAAAATGGACCACTTTTGTCTTGTAAAAACAAATTTTATAGCTACCATTTTGTATATCCTAAATACATTTTTACAAGTACAAATACATTTTTTGTATATAATTTTAACAACACTTTTTACAAATTTTGACAAAATCACAGCTTGATTGGAAATTACACACAAAATGTTAAGTTCACAAATGATTAACCCATTTTTCATCATACATCACATGTCTCATCACATGTCAACACTGGTGTCTCCTTGATAACAAAGTATGTTCACTTTTGAACCCTTCAAATCACAAAAAGAGAAAGTTAAAATCAGTTAATATAAAAATCTATGCCTGGGACATAACAGTTGAAGAAACACTCAGAAATGTATCTTTGATTTCTCCATCTTTTCTGTTCTTCTTTTTATGTTAAGAAGCTAATTGTGTCGTTACATAAAGAGCTCTTCACATGGAAAGACAATCTGGCCTTTATGTGTATTACACACTCAAGGGCAAAGTCAGACTTTTAATAAAACTACTTTTCTGATTGTCAAGATTAGCAAATCTTATAGATACAGCAATTGCCTCATTGGCGGAAACTTTCCCTGCTCATGCTGCTTTCTATCAGGCTGTGCGAGGTTGTGTGCTGTCGGGAATTATTAGCCGGCAACACACAATGCAATCTTATTTAATACAACAGGTATTCAATCACAAAAGAATTGAATGTTTCAGGCATTGCAAACAAGACAAGAGATGGTTCGGGTATTTCAAATAAATTAAGTCCACGAGATGAATTTCTTTTCCCTTTTATTTAGATATTAATGACATTCACATAGGTGCTCCCTTAACATATTCATTCACCCAGGACCAGTAAGTAAACAATAATGAATTCAGAAGACAAGCTAACATAAAAGGAAAGATATGAGATTTCACGTCATCTTCTTTTTTTTTTTTTACTTGGGTTCTGCTGGAATTGGATTATAGTGCTGGAAAGGAGGGGCACTGATTTGTAAGGGGAATTGAGCACCACAAAATAAATTCTCACCTATTCATATTTAAATCACACCTAGGTGTTGCAGATAATCCATTTTAAGATAGTATGAACTCAAAATGGAGGTCTAGGACCCATACATCTGAAATAAACACATTATCGTATCCTCCGCGAAGAGAGAGAGAAAATGCATGCCCCATCCTGGCGCCATTCCAGGTTGTATTTATGTATAAAAAAAATTTAAAAAATGTTGAACTGCTGAACGTAGTTGATTATTTTCCAAAAGGCATAAACACTCACATCCATATTCATTAGGAATTTAAAGCTGTTTCTCCAATCAACATGTCATATGGATTCTCAGCCAAAGCTCCTTCCAGCAGCATCGCTGTTTAGTAGGATCAAGTAAACCTGATTTTGTTTCGACTTCTCTCCATTCAAATGTCATTTCCTATCAGTCCCTCCTCTCGTGATGGTTGCGCTTACATGTCGGTTACTGATTCATTAATCCTTTGGAATGGCTTTTTTGGGTGAACATGGAGACTTAAGCTTTGAAGAGGTACAAGGTTTACTGTGAAGATGAGCTGTGAGCGGCAGCAGTGCCAGTGATGGTGGCAGCGCCAGCCTCTAATGTGCGAAGAGAAATATAAGCAAGTGTGTGCAGGGGTTTGTGGGTATGTATTCAACCCTCTCGTGAACTCAATGAGTGTAAAATCAAGTCAAGTACTTGTGGGATTACATCAGTGTCCAGGTTTTTGGTGTTTGCGTGTGGGGGTATAAGTGTTTGTCCCGGTATAAGTGTTTAGACCTATTCAAGCATCTCTTTTAGATGCACACCTCCACCATTAACATAATTATAAAATTATACAATACTTACTGTTGTTTGGACTCTTGAATCTCTCATAATGACTTTAGCGTATGGAAGTACTTCATGTTCTCTTTAATCAGGTACTGTAACTACTGTTATCTGATGGTATGTCCAGAAAGAGATGTTCTGTAAAAGTTTTAGGAGTGTCACGTGCCACTACCTGTTACAATATAAAACATAGTTGTCATGTTCATGTTTAGTTCATAGTTTCATTGTCATGTTCTATTTCGATTTCCCTGCCACCATTTGCCTGAGTTCAAATTCATAGTTAGTTGTCATGGTTTCTGATTAGTTCACACCTTTTCCCTGTTCATTTGATTACAATTCCTTGTGTATTTAATTCCTCTGGTTCCTGTATTTAAGCCCTCAGTTTTCATCAAAAAAATCGTAATATGTGTTTCGAAGATGAACGAAAGTCTTATAGGGTAGAACAACATGATGGTGAGTAATTAATGAAATAATTTACATTTTTGGGTAAGCTATCCCTTTAACTTTTTGTTTTTTTTACACTATGGTGGTATAGTCATATGAATTTGTACAAATTTAATCATAAGAAAATGTACGACAATTAGAAAGTAAAGTAAATATGAAGATCCACTTCTAAACCCTAAACCTAACCCTTAGTTGGGTATTTGCAGATTGTACCGAATTTGCCAACAATTTGCCAAAACGTAAAATAGTTGCGGATTGCCACGCAAGTGTATGTTGGATCACGCTGATCCTGCCACATCGTGGGACCTCTCCAGCCAGGAGCAGAGCACATCAGGGTACGGGAATATAATCTGAGCACAGTTTGAGACATTGTTGAGAGGGAATAGGGATTTGTAAAGAGCACAACATACACACAAAAAAAGGCCATGTGCATCAAGAGTATTAAAAAGGATAGGGTGAAAACAGTTACTTTCGTTGTAATGGCTGACCTTTCTCTAAAGTAGCATCCTCGCATTTTTATGCACGGGCATAAATAGCTGAGCTACATAACAATTAAGGTAACCTTTCTGTTTGAATAAGAGGCAATTTCTCTGCACGCTGAAATTACATGAATGATGAATTATTTTTGTGTTGGAGAGCAGAGATGTGGAGAAAGGGATGAGATAAGGAAGAGGGTGCAGAGTAAAAAAGGAAAAGGAGGGAAAGAACTGCTTTGTCTATAAATCCCAGTTTTAAAGGCCTTAAAAATATTGAGAAGCACAACTGAGGTAGACATACATGATACCTTTTTTTTTTTTTTTGAGATGTCTCAGTGGGATTCATTAATGTGTGTCCCGGCAGCAGTCTCACTTGCACCGTACATTCGGCTGGGTTAGCGTTCATCCCCAAATTACATTTAATTGGACAATTACTCAAACTCAGAATACCTCCCCACAAGAAGCCAACAAGGCTGCTAATAAACACCTTGTCTTCTCAATAAAAACAAGGAAGTCATTTACCTGACCCAAGAGGCACAATTTTTATCTGTGCTAAATTTATTTTCAAAATAATTGCGGCACACGGCGTGAGGAAGAATATTAAAAAGGCGGCTATGCGAAGAAAGAGTAATGCAGGCCAACCCCAGGCCTGCTGTGCAGCCCTCTCCCCTGGGAGAGAGGCTCATTTGTTCCCAAGATAAGAGCATTTCACACACTCGCACAACTATAATATTATTGCTGTCATGGCATAATGAAATAATTACTGGTTTGGCCATGTTCTCAAAGACGCAAACACACACGCGCACACTCACCCATCTCCAATCCCCTCTGCCTCTACCCCCCACAATGAACAAAACTACTTTTTGTTTTTGAATGAGATTGTTAATTAAAGATTGCTGGTAGAGGATGTCCATATTGGCCACATTATGATTCCTTTAGAATGAGCAACGATTGTTGAACAGTGTACTGCGCCTCAGGACTCACAACTAGTTGTGAGGGTTTACACAGAGGAAGGAAACATGCAAAGTTTAAAAGTAGGTATTTGGAGAGAAAAAAGTGACCACTGAAAGTTTCTGGCCTTAGTTGGCACTCAGTGGTATCTTTGCACTGGAGATACTTGGGAATTGCTCACCTCTGTCACTGCTAAACTTCCTAGATATGAACACAGAAAATGGATATGGTGCTAGCTTTTTTTATTTTATCTAGCAGTTATGCATTGCCTTCAGCAAGTAATGATTTGTACTTCGGCATCCACGGCCGTCATTTAAATGCACAGGGTCCGGTACAAGATTTGTTTGGTTGGGCCCCACTCACCAAGCCCAAATAAGTAGGCTGTACCATTCAGGGTTGTGCAAAATACAAAATTGGGTAAAAGGTTTCCTTTTACTTCATGAGTGTGAATTTGAATTGAATTGGCCACACTCCAAAGGAAGTTGACTTGAAATTGGAATGACAGAAAGAGAAATTTACTGAATTGCAATTCAAAGAAAGAAAAAAAGTGATGCATTCTGGGAAATGAAGTTTTCTTGTGCCTAGTTATATTTTTGTTTAATATTTTTTATATGAAATTATAATTGAAACTAAGTGGAATTTTGTATATGAAAGATTTATTGCATTTATTTCTGCAAAACAAAAGGCTGATTTGATAGGAAGATATGGGCAGTAGTTCTAAATAGCCTGTGCAAATAGTTTGGACAATATGTAGTTCAAGCAGTGATATTTGTTTATATTTTATATGACAGACCGATAGGTTTCTATGTTTTGTTAATGGCATTTATTCCTGCAAAATAAAAGGCTGATAACTTTGTGATTAAGAAGATTGCGTGAATGTAGTTAATGTGGATGAAGGTCCCCTCAAGAGGTATAAGCCCAAGGGCCTCTTATAGTATTAATGCTACCCTATCATTATAATTCTTCATAATCATTATCCTTCTTAATTATTATCAATGTTAAAAACAGTTGTGCTCCTTAATATTTTTTTGAAAAACATGAAACATGTTTTTTCAGGATGTTTGATGAATAGAAAGTTCAAAAGAACTGAATTTATATGAAATAGAAATCTAGAAATATTATAAAAAGTCTTCACAGTCTATTTTGATCAAATTAATGCATCCTTGCTGAACAAAAGTAATAATTAAAAAAAAAATCTTACTGACCCCAAACTATTGAACGGTTGTGTATTCAGACAACAGTTGACCTTAATGATGACCCTGATAGTAACACAAGCCTGAATAAAAAACGACGACTATTTAACTATGAGAGACATGATTAGATCTCTACCTATTGACTTAAGGCTGCACACAGCTTTGTTTCTCTCTCAGTGTTTCTCCTTTTTTCTTTTTGCCCTCCACTCTTCCTAAAGCTTATGGGCCACAGGCTGGGCCTTTTCACATCTCTGAGTATGTAATAGTGAGAGAACAGCAGGATGAATAAATAATCGTATGACCTCACACATTCAGGGACAGCGGTCTAACACCTTAACTGACAAGAGTTCATCCAAATGCCACTCCCTGGTGAAACAGAAACAGAGAGAGAGAGAAACTGCGGGAAAAGTGAGCGAGAGTGTCCAGCCCAGGAGAGTTAGATTGTGACAAATGGTGTGGAAAAAACAACAGCAGCAGCAGTCTGAGGGGAAGACAAGAGTAAAACTCACAAATAATTAACTGGGTAAATATTGGAGAGCGGACTGACTAATTACCTCACACGTCTGGCTGCGCTCTCATTACTGTTCTTGTCAGAGTTAACCCCGTACTGCCGGCTCACAGTACACACACAAACACACACATTGCATAGATTAATCAGGTTGCGATGATAGGAGTTCGGTGACCGCAAGTGGTGCTGGAAATATCCTCAGGAGGTGAAATCGAAAAAATGAGGAGACACAGGTAAACTGGGTTTTGTCATTTGAAATTATATATCCGTTTACATTCATTGTTATGTCCTAGTTAGTATTTTATTTAGTAGGAATGCACTGATTATAATATTGGCTGATACCAATAAGCCAATCATTTAAATTTTTTGATGGCCAATAAAAGACAGACATGGTTTTGTCCCAAAATAAATAAATGAAGTAATCACACAAAAAATGATATTACTGGTTTGTTCTTGTAACAAATGTCCACTGTAGGCAAGTTTGAAGAACCCCATGTGCAGTTTATTGAAAATCCCACTGTGAATGGATACAAAAGACTTGCCTTGACTTGAAACTCACCAAACAGCGTGTAACACGAACAATGCTAGACAAAAGAAACACCTGAACACAATGAAACAATGAACCAATCAAAATGTGACACATAAGACAAGGAACCAATAAGAACACATGACCAAAACCACCAATCAGAACATAACACAAACAAGGGAAGCACAAGACATGAAGACCAAACATCAGTGGAAGTAAGAATTACAACTACTCACGTTACTGTAATTAAGTAGTTTTTTCGGGTACTTATACTTTGAGTATATTTTTAAATTTGTTATTTTACTTGTACTTAAGTACATATTAAGCTAAGTAATCTACTTCGCTACTTGTAAAATCAAATTTCGTTACTGAGTACTCCTAATAGAATAAATATATCAAATCGTAAACGGACCAATAAAAAACCCTGATATTTGGACCGAAATAAGCTGCCGCAGCTGCAGGTTTAGAATTTGAAGAACTGGTCATAAGTGAAGGAGGCAAGAAGGGGGGAGGGGGGAGGGGGGAGGGGGGGGGCAGTAGGTCCCCTGATGGGACCATGGAGGCCGTGTCACCTTGGCCATCTGAACTGCCTGCTCTTCCCTGGCCGCCTGCACATCCTACTCCGCCCTGGCCGTCTGCTCCGCCCTGGCCACCTGAGCTGCCTGTTCCGCCCTGGCCGCCTGCACAGCCTGCTCCGCCCAGGTTGCATGCTCCGCCCTGGATGCCTGCACTGCCTTCTCCGCCCTGGCCTCCCGTCCTACCGCAGTCTCCAGGCCCTCTTCCGCTCCACGGGCCTGGCCCTCCATCCCGCCCCCGGGTCCGCGTCAGCTCCACCACCCTCCTGGACTGTTTTCCTGAGGAGCGTCTGGAATCCGCTCCTTAAGTGGGGGACTATGTCATGATTCCTGTCTGGTGTTCTCCTTGTTTTGTGTGGACTTTTGTTATTTCCTGTTCTGTGTCATGTTTTGTAGTCATTTGTAGTTTTTCTTGTTTATTAGTCTCTCCAGGTGTTTCTAATTAGCCCCACCCCCTTATCTTGTTTGCCGGTTGTTGTTGCTTGTAGCTGTTTGCTGTTCTTTGTTCCTGTCCTGAGCTCCATGTTCTGTTGTTTGCCCTGGATTACCTGTTTGTTTTATTAAAGTAGTGCTTGCATTTGGATTCTCTCTCCGCTTCGTCCTTGCCTCATCGTTACACGCAGTGTTGTCAAAATATCTATATTTTGATACATATCGATACTGAAATATCTGACGATACTCAATATCTGTTCCGATACCCAATTTCTGCAGTATATTGGCCTACACTGATATCAGCTGCACGTTCTCATTCTCTCATCTCTCTGACAGCGAGTTTGACACACACCTCCTGTCAGCGCGGGATTGCAGGTATTGCGCATAATGTTAATCATACCCGCCGGTTTCTATGGCATATTTTAATGGCAAATGTCGCAAGCGCAATATTGTAAGGCGAGGGCACATTCATGTAATCGCAGAAAACTGGATGCAAGCTCTCAAATGAATAACTCAGATATTGAGTGTGTGCTGTCAGACTGGGCCATGTCATGTGTAATCGCGAATCTCTCCCAAGTGGTTCTCACTGCAGAGTCAAAAGACATCCAGCTCCAATCTCTCCATGCTCTTGAATTAAACGTTGTCAAAAGTTATCAACCTGGGATGAAAATGCTACAGGAAATCTTATTGGCTGTGAGTGAAATGCACCAGGAAGTCTTTCAACAATCAACTTCTTTTTTTTTTTTACAAGGTTAAATGTATGTATTAGAAATGTTTCGGAATGGGGCATTTGTATGATTTGTATATATAAATAACCTTCTGCCTAACTGCATTACTACATTTTACAGACATTACAGGTCAAACAGCACTGATTTTCGATTTTTCTAAATAAACAGCATATTATATGGCTCTTAAAGGGTTAGTTCACCCAAAAATGAAAATTCTGTCATTAATTCCTCACCCTTATGTCGTTCCAAACCCGTAAAACTTGTTCATCTTTAGAACACAAATGAAGATATCTTTTATGAAATCCGAGAGTGTTCTGACCCCACATGGACTGCAACGTCATAACCACTTTCAAGGCCCAGAAAAATAGTAAAGACTTCACATAGATCCCGTAAGCGCTGTACTGTCTTTTCTACGTGAACAGCAGCCAAGAAGTAAAGGGAAGAGAAGAAATTGTTCAACAAAACTCTTTATTGTGGTTATTTTTGTTTTTTGCTCACAAAAATTATTCTTGTTGCTTCATAACATTAAGGTTGAACCACTGTAGTAACTTGGACTATTGTAATGATGTATTATCATCATCATCTTGGAGGAGCAGCGGCTCTTCTCTGAGCTCCTCCCGAGTGACCGAGCTCCTCACCCTATCTCTAAGGGATCGCCCAGCCACCCTGCGGAGAAAGCTCATTTTGGCCACCTGTATCTGGGATCTTGTCCTTTCGGTCATGACACACAGCTCATGACCATAGGTGAGAGTAGGAACGTAAATTGACCGGTAAATCGAGAGCTTCGCCTTGCAGCTCAGCTCCTTCTTCACCACGACAGACCTGTACATCGACTGCATTACTGCAGAAGCTGCACCGATCCGTCTGTCAATCTCCCGTTCCATCCTTCCCTCACTTGTGAACAAGACCCCAAGATACTTGAACTCCTCCACTTGAGGCATGAACTCTCCACCAACGTGAAGTGGACAAGCCACCCTTTTCCGACTGAGAACCATGGCCTCTGTTTTGGCGGTGCTGATTCTCATCCCAGCCGCTTCACACTTGTCTGCAAACCGTCCCATTGCATGCTGAAAGTCCTGGTCTGGTGGGGCCAGCACGACAACATCATCCACAAAAAGCAGAGACGAAATCGTGTGGTCCCCAACCCAGACACCCTCCGGCCCCAGGCTGCGCCTAGAAATTCTATCCATAAAAATTATGAACAGAATCAGTGACAAAAGGCAGCCCTGCCGGAGTCCAACATCCACCGGGAACAAGTCTGACTTACTGTCGGCAATGCGAACCAAGCTCCTGCTCCGGTCGTACAAGGACTGGACAGCCCTTAGCAAAGGGCCCATATCCCAGAGCACCTTCCACAGGACGCCTTGAGGGACACAGTTGAATGCCTTCTCCAAATCCACAAAGCACATGTGGATTGGTTGGGCAAACTCCCATGAACCCTCCAGCACCCTGGAGAGGGTATAGAGCTGGTCCAGTGTTCCACGGCCGAGATGAAAACCACACTGTTCCTCCTGAATCAGAGGTTCAACTATCGGCCGAATTATCCTCTCCAGTACCCTGGCATCAGGCCCGGCGCCACGAGGGGGCAAAAGGGGGTCTGATCTGATTTGTGCCAGTTTAATTATTGTATTCATGGTTACAAAAGAAATGTTTAACCTTTTGAGCGGTACGGTCCCACATATGGGATTTAGAATGTTCAGTGACGTGACATAACTGCCAGATTCGTGCGTTGGTTGGCGCTGAGCCAGAGACGGACGAGCTCAGCACTGTCATATATCAGACATTTAAATACACATAACACTAGTAAAACAATACATTTGGAGTTTGTAAAATACACACTGATGTCTGTGGAAGCAGCAATAACAATATATTCAAATATAATTTGCCAATGTGTGTTGTTCAGATCAGACAAACATAGTGGAAGTAACTATAAAGTTTACTCTATTCTTCTCACAGTTCACCGGCCACTTTCTTACATGTATTTTGGGAGATGACTGACAGGACTCTCTGAACTGCGGCGCAAAGAAACATGGTGGCGCCCATCTCACATTATAGATCAAGATCAAGATTATTTATAAAGGTTTTAAACGACCAAACACACTCACTTACACATTTTTTAAAATCGGAATATCAGATAGTTGATGACATGGTAAGCAAGTTTGTGAATATTTGAAAAAAAAGGAAAAACTAAATAAAAGCGATACATCTGTCATGCATTATTGTGGCTGCGGTGTGTCACGTGACATGCCATGGAAACATTAAGCGGGAACGTTCTAAAATAACGTCGCCTTGAGAAAACTTACTCTGGGGAGAAAGTTAGAATTGTAACGGCCCTTAGAGCAGTTACTATGGTTTTAAGTTGTAGTACCACTACCATGGTAACACAGAAGTAGTTGCAGAATATTTTAAACTTAAGCATGAAAGGGTTAATATATGCATAATAAATTACGATGGTTTATCTTTTTACTACGCGGTTACCTGTGCAGTTGCATATGGAGTGTTTTAGGGAGCGCTGCATTTAAAAGTCTGTCGTTCCAAAGCGAGGTGTGTATTGATTGTTCATTGATGGTATTAAGTTAAGCCGCCTTAACAATTTCACATGCCCCCTCAGTCATTCATCCTGCAGCCCCTGCCCGGCATAGACTTTCCCGGGGAGGCAGAGAAGTGTGATCCCCCTGTAGTTGGAACATACTCTCCGGTCCCCCTTCTTAAAAAGAGGGACCACCACCCCGGTCTGCCAGCCCAAAGGTACTGTCCCCGACCGCCACGCAATGTTGCAGAGGTGTGTCAGGTAAGGAATTAATGACAGAATTAAAATTTTTGGGTGAAATAACCCTTTAACATGCACTGTTGCATATAAAAATTCAGTCTAATTTTTCAATTCAATCGTCGAATACTTCAACTGTATTGAGGTAATTTATTTTATTTGTTCTTATTTTATTACTCACTGTTTACTTATCTTTTTTTTGTAAACTTAGTTCAGTTTGAAATCAAGATTCCTTGTGCTGTGTGTGAGCTATTGCAACAGTTACCCTATTGCAAAGTCAAATACACAGTGTGAGCAAATGTTTAGGTTAGATCGTTTTAATGGCTATTGATCGATGTTTAAATAAGTAAACAAAAGCCTAAATTGAAATCCTTTCATCGTATAAAGCGGACGTGTCTCTTCAGAAGACTTGAAATGTTATTGTTACAATGAGTTTTGTGCTTTTTCAAGCTTGAAAATAATGATTGCCTTGACAAAATGGATGGACTTAGGACTGCACGATTTGGGGAAAATGTCATATTGCGATTATTGAAGTCAATATTGCGATATAATAAACAAAGGGTTTCATGAGTCAACTTGCTTGGTTCTCAAGGAAAATGCACAAACAGATTAGTGATAATGCTGAAATGTGTATTTCTCAACTCAAACTAGCAACAACAACTAAATGATTGATAACACTGATCAATAAGCCATTGATGTCTGAATAAAAATGTCTTGTCTCTTTTTGTCTTGTTGCGCGTGAATGGTTTAAAAGAATTTGCATGAATAAAAGCGGGATCATGTTACACTAGCCAAAGGAAGACAAAAAGTAACAGATGCTGCGTTAATTGCGTTAACAGCCCTAATTTGTTTATTTCATATAAAATCGCAGTATTTTGTGTCATATAATCGCATAGGCTAGACATCTCAATTGCGATTGCAATATGATTAATCGTGCAGCATATCTATATGGCAGTATACAGTATGTGGTGGTTTTCCTGATGGTACTGGAAATTATACTGAATATTGACATTTTTCAAGGTGTTGTATTGAAGTTAAAAATTCCAGTATCATGACCACTGATTAATGTCCTTCATCAATAAGGTAAAAATGTGTTGAAAGTAGCTATTTTCTACATAGATCTATGACTTGATTGAATATTTATTGGTAATAATACATTAAAGGTTGTATCAGCGATTGTGGGTGACGTCACTTCTGTTTGTGTTTGAAGCAAGATCCCAAACAAACCAAGTTAGCTCGCCCCTCCCTCCCGTTTCGTGCATAATGAAAAAAATGATCAGGCACGCTTATTTCTTAAAGCGACAAAAACACACTATATTCAGATTGACGGGCTACCTCAATGATGGCTCATTCTGCTGGGTAAATCATTATAGTTGTTTTTCTACCATAATTTTACAACCAAGTAAATATAATATCCGTTACTTACACTTTCAATATTGTTTATTTTAAAATAAGCTAATGCAGAAAATGTTTCTATTTTTTTTTACTTTGTATGCATGAACATTATGTTATCAACTACATAGCTGTGATGGGGAAGGTCTCCCTCTGAACGGCGTGGAGGTCATCAGGTCTTTCTGATAGCTGAGGCAAGCAAACATTTGATCACCAAAAATAAATAAATAAATAAAACAATAAAACTAAAATGTGAACTTGGCTGCTTTGGATTACAAAGTATAATGATGTATATAAAATCTGCAGTCGAGCCATGTCATATCATACAGCTAGTTTTGCTGGTGCTTCACTGGAAGCAGCAGTATGATAAAACGTACCAGATTCAGTCATATAGCTACAGATCTAACGTTATGGGGAAAATTCATGGTAACAACAGCTATCTGGAATAATATTATAACAGCTTATTATTTTAATTCGGCTAACGTTAGTCCTGAACGTAGGCTAGTGTCATTGCTAATAGTACAATGTTATGGCTACAAATCAAAGTAGACACATTTAGCAAACGCAACTCACACACTAAATCCCTACAATCTGATATTCGCTATGAGAGCTATCCAAGTTTAGTCGAGCTTCACTCATATTTTTTAAAGAATTATATTTTCACACACAGTTCACATACAAAAAAGTCAGCACTAGAAGCTACTCGCCTGTCCAGAAGAAACAGTGCAACTTCGGCGTCCGATTTAAACATTTTCAATTCTTTGAGTTCTCTCCACCGTTCAAAAGCCTTCCCGATTATTATTCGTTTCTTTGACGAAAAACGAGGGTATGCCCTCGCCCTAATCCTCCTTCTCTTCTTGGGGATTGCCTCTTCCATGTTAAATGTATCTGGTCCGTTGATAGCATAGGGTTGATAGACGCTAGCTTATTCTTCAGCTCCGACTTCGCGTGCAGACGCCGTGCACGAGCACAAAAACAAACAACACCCGCCCCTGTCGGTGACTGGTTAGAACACTGTTTATTTTGATTTTGAGTGGTGGTTGTACCCATTTGTTTTTGTGTGCAGATCTCAGAGCCTAGGCTGCCTACAGAGACGCGTTTTTTTGACAGCCTGCTTATGGGGCGGGCAGCTAGCGGATCGTTAGGAAAGATTAGATGAATGTGATTATTTTTGTTTGGGCCTGAAATCGCTGATACAACCTTTAACTATCGCCAGCTAAAAAGTAACTCTGAGTAGTTTTTGAGAAGAGTAATTTTTACTTTTACATAAGTACTTTTTTGACACCATTACTTTTGCTTGTAATTGAGTATTATTTCAGCAATGTAACAGTACTTGTACTTGAGTACAAATTTTCAGTACTCTTTCCACCACTGCCAGACTTGGCTAACTGTCACGTTTGGCAAGTCACCTTTAATTATATAGCGCTTTTTACAATACAGATTATATTAAAGAGGCATTCGGCAACTATTTTAACTTAATAAAACTGTTTAAAAATCATTTGGATGGTTTAATAACCTGTTCCGGTGAAAATGGTGACTTCACACGCTCCCCCCAACGTTCCTAGGCGGAAAACCAACCTTGCAACATTGGGACTAACGTCCCGGTAAGTTGGAAATAGGAAGTCTCGTGAGAAGCGAGAACGAGCAGGAAACACAAACTGCTTTACGGCAATTCGACATAAACACACACGCTGCCATCAATGTGTATGATGTATTACCCACTTCGGTAGATAAAGTTGGCCGGCTCCGATAATAACAAATGCAGCGGTAGAAAGGGGGAGGAGGGTGCCGCAATTGACCCACAGCTGTAGGGGGAGCTCGTTGAGAAAACATGCGACAACAAAAGTGAAAATAAGCGAAGAAATAGCTAGAGTTGCCGAGTTCCCCTTTAAAGCATCTTCACAGTGATAACATGAAAATAATACAACAGAGTTTGTTTCTAAAAGAAAATTGCTTCATCGTCCACCTTAAGGCAGATCAATAATGTTGAATACTAAATGTCCCCAACTAAGCAAGCCAAAAGCCAAGGCAACAGTGGCAAGGAATCAAAACTCCATCAGGTGACAGAATGGAGAAAAAAAACATGGGAGAAACCAGGCTCAGTCAGGGGCCAGTTCTCCTCTGGCCAACGAACGAACAGTGTATGATTATGATTGAGGCAGCATTACAGGTCAGAAGTCAGATTGGATCAGAACATTCAGAATATTTATCCAGTTCCATCTGGTTGGAAGTCGGAGTCATCACGCCGGTATGGAGACGCCGGTAAGTTTGTTGAGGATCAGTGCCGATGGCTGTCGTGTCGATGAGGCCTTCACAGGGCTGATGAGGCTGGCACTTCAGGGATGCCTTGTGGATTGGTCCAGGCGCAGGTCCACCATCTGATCTGGATACGGCCCGGATCCGGCTGACTTCAGTAAACCTCGGTATAAACAGAAACACTAACATTAGTGTAGATAACATTCTTCTCATGAAGTAACGTACATCAGGTGTTATAGGAAGTGTCCCCGGTTCCGCCTGACCTAATCTATGCAGCCTAATAATCATTTAACTGATTTGAATAATAGAAATGTATAATGTTCTATATGAATGCCAGGTAAAAGAGATGTGTTTTAAGTCTAGATTTAAACTGACAGAGTGTGTCTGCTTCCCGGACAATGTTAGGAAGACTGTGTCAAAGTTAGGTGCTAAATAGGAGAAAGATCTACCGCCTGCAGTTGATTTTGATATTCTAGGTATTATCAACTGGCCAGAATTTTGAGATCGCAGTAGACGTGAAGGACTATAATGCGTTAAGAGTTCCCTCAAGTACTGGGTAACTAAACCATTTAGTGCTTTGTAAGTAGTCAGCAATATTTAAAAATGTATACGATGTTTAAAAGGGAGCCAATGCAGTGTTGACAGAACCAGGCTGATACGGTCATACTTTCTGGTTCAAGTGAGAACTCTAGCTGCTGCGATTTGGACCAACTGGACTTTGTTTATTAAGCGTGCAGGGAAACCACCCAGTAGAGCATTACAATAATCTAGCCTTGAGGTCATGAACACATACAGGCAACGGTCCTAGTACTGAGCCTTGTGGTACTCCATACTGAACTTTTGATCGATATGACATCTCTTCATATACTGCTACAAACTGATAACTGAACTATGCTAGTGCAATTCCACTAATGTCAACATACTTTTTGAGTCTATTCAAAAGAATGCCGTGGTCGATGGTATCAAATGCAGCACTAAGGTCCAGTAACACTAATAGAGAGATAGAACCACTGTCACGGACACACACACAGGAAATGTAAGATCCAATAGCAATTTATTGGGGTAATCCGTAATCATAATCCAAGTCAGGCAAAAGGTCAAAATCCAACAAAGGCAGCCCAGAAAACACGAAACAGTACAGGCATGGAAACATGGAAGTGCACGGACATCAAACAAGGACTCCATGACAAACACTGACACAGACAGGGTATAAAACAACGAACTAACAATGAATAACAGGTAACAGCTGGGTACAATGATGACGGGGAACAGCTGAGTGCAATGAACAGTGATTGGTACAGACAAGGATTGTGGGGTATGCAGTTCCAGAGTGAATGGTGACAGTATGGGGAAGAGACCTCTAGTGGACACCCGGGGAACACAAACCAGACACTGTGACAACCACGATCGGATGATAAGAGAAAAGCATTTGTAACTCTAATGAGAGCAGTCTCAGTACAATGATATGGTCTAAATCCTGACTGGAAATCCTCGCAGAGCTTTATTTTTCGTTAATTTAGCCACTGTTTCGAATAAATATCTAGGGTTGTGTTTGTTTTCTTCTAAAAGTGTTGAAAAAGCAGATCTAGCAGTTTTTAAGGCCTTTCTGTACGTAATCGTACTCTCTCTCCATGAAATGCGAAAAACTTCTAATTTAGTTTTCTTCCAGCTACGCTCCATTTTTCTGGCTGCTCTCTTTAGGGCCAGAGTGTGCTCGTTGTACCACGGTGTTGGACTATTTCCTTTAAACAGTTTCTCCATTGCGCTTAAAGAAGATTAAAGTGCTGGAAAAGAGAGAGTCAATCATTTCTGTTGAATGAGAGTCAATCATTTCTATCTGGGATGCTGACGAGATGAAACTGATCAGGAAACTGATGCTTTCATTTATAAAGCAATCTTTAGTGGCAGAAGTGATAGTTCTACCATATTTATAACACAGAGTTGGATTTGCAACCTTGACTAAATTAAGTATACATGAGATTAAATAATGATCTGAGATGTTATCGCTCTGCTGCAGAATTTCAATGGCATCAACATTGATTCCATGTGACAATATTAGATCTAAAGTATGATTACGATAATGAGTAGGTCCTGACACGTGTTGTCTAACTCCAATAGAGTTTAGAATGTCTGTAAATGCTAATCCCAATGCGTTTTTTTCATTATCTGCATTAGAGGTCAACCGATAGTGGATTTTACCGATACCGATATTTTTGTTTAACCGTACATGCCGATAACCGATAATTCAACCGATATTTTAAAAAACGTATACTGGATTAAAAACAAACATAACACTCACAAGTAAAACAGTGCTGAACTGAAATGTGCTAAATTAACTATATACAGAAAATAATTGAAACATTAAAATATTACAGGTTTCATCAGCTATAACCTAGAAACATACGTACATTTCATAGGTAACACTTTGCAAGTCCCATTTGTTAACAAGGGTGTATTAGCTAGCTTTCATGAACTATATGCATTATGCAATATACAACGTTTTTACTGCACGTATCAATATGAGTAATGCAATTGTACCTTTATCATTCATGTTAGTTCATAGTACATTAACTAAGGTAATAACAGATAAAATAAGAATTAAAACTCCATTTCAAATGCATTAGTAAATGTTGAAATTAACAAACTAACAATGAATAATACTTCTACAACTTTTATTAACCTTAGTTAATGCTAAAATGTCATGCTTAAAGATGGCCATTAAAATTTTATAAAGACCTATATAACATATACGTAATATAGCTATGTATAGTCTTTCACTTTATTTGCTTATATTTTAGAACACTTGATGATTATCTAATCAAAATAACAAGATGTATTGTAGTGATAAAAATATAACTTAAATCGAATGCGTTTCTGATTTGTTTGTTTCTGTCGGCTGCATGAACATATCAATGTTGAGAAATCAATCACGTCACTAGTTTTAAATACGCAACTTTGTCGGCTAATGAATGCATTAAAGTGCCCAGTTGGATATAAAATAATGCAAATAGATGGTAACAATTGCAACATAAAACATTTGGGTCAGGTCTGCGTGTGTATTTGTCACACTGTTTAAACCGCTAGACTGAGGTAATAATGTTAGAGTCCTCTGCCTCGACGGCAAACTGCTGTTCTTTCTCTGATGATGCAGCATCTAGTCAACAAATTAATTACTTTATAATGATATGGCAATATACTTTAGTGTTCTGTATTCATACCATTTTGCTATCTGTGTTTTAAGTGCGCGTCTGAAGTGTCAGCGCTCTCTGTGCTGCGTGTTCTCTCTGTGCTGTGCGCAGCCTCACGTGCTAATGTAAACAACTCAGCCAGTGATAGTTTGTTATTTGTCCTCTAGAGGGCGCTCTCCCACTGTATAATGCCAGCAGTCTCTTCTCAGCGCTCTCGTACTGTGTAATGACTCCGCACACTTCTCAGCCGCTCCAGCAACGGACGCAACTCGGAAAAACTATCGGCGTGGATTTTTGCCGATAACGATAGTTCCATCAATCAACTATTGGTGCCGATTACTCTGCAAAACCGATGAATCGGTCGACCTCTAATCTACATGGATATTAAAATCACCAACAATTAGGACTTTATCTGCAGCCAGTACTAACTCTGATAGAAAATCAGCAAATTCTTTGATAAAATCTGTATGGTGCCCTGGTGGCCTGTATACAGTAGCCAGCACAAATGTCAAATGGGATTTATCACTTATGCTAGATAACGTTACAGAAAGCACCATCACTTCAAAATAATTATTTTTGAAACGTCCTGGTTGCGTATGCAACCCACCGTTCCCTGAAGGAGGGAACGGAGGACGTAGTCGACGGTCGACTGAAATGGGATCTCGCTAGAGAGCCTATCCTCTTCGAGTACTATTGAACGAGCCAATGTAATTGGCGTGCGTGATTCGCATCACACACTCCGCCCCCGCGGCGCGGGTATAAATAAGGAAGTGGATGCACGCACTAGTTGCCTTTCGCTGAGGAGCCGAGAGTAACCCGGGGTCAGCGGTGGTCCAGCGGTAGTGGCAAGGGGACTACGTCCTCCGTTCCCTCCTTCAGGGAACGGTGGGTTGCATACGCAACCAGGACGTTCCCTTTCAGTCGATAACGTCAGACGTAGTCGACGGTCGACTGAAATGGGATCACCCTTTGAACACGCAACTAACGCTGCCACCTTCCAGTGCCTAAACCAAAGCCTCCTGATGCCCCCGCAAATTTAAGGCGGGGAAGGACAGGGCTTAGGCCAGGGAAGTCACTGCTGTTCCTACAGGACCACTGGGAAAGCGTTCCCCGTACATTGGAAGGAAGGGACCCTGTGGAAGCCACATCCAACCCAGAGGGAGGTAACGTGGAAAATACACATGAACTGGGCGGAAACCGGGCAGTCTAACATATGGAATGTCACTGGGTGGCTCCAGGCTAAGACGGGGGAGACACACCGGACAGTAACGGCAGAGAGACTCTGCCGAGGGAAGACACGGGCTCGCCGCAGGGAGCCGTATCGTGGAAGAATACACATATGGGGTCGCCGTAGGGACCGCAACATATGGACCCAGCCTAACACAGGTTCCACACTGCTTACGAGTGGTAGGCCTAACACCAGACGTTCCGCACGTCCGACGTCGGAGGGGTATGAAAGGCGCACGGATCCAGTCCATAGGAGGGGAATGGCGCAGCAAGCCGACACTTGAACCGGGCTCACGGTGAAACTGGCTTCATGAGAAGGGAGCCCACGGGAAGCAGCGGTTCAACTAGGTGTCGTCCAGCCCCCAACTCTAGAATCTGTTTAGCAAAGCATATCGTCAACACCCAGGCGGAGCACTTTACACTCATCATAGAGGAGCTCAACACCTAAGTGGACATGTTGCATCTCGGATTTTTACCGAAATGAAGGCAAGCACTAAGTGCAACTTTGCATGGAAACAGCCTTCCCTCTCTGCTGAGTTCCAACAGATATTTGTAGAGCTGGTCTGAGGTCTATGGCTTGCATTCTGTACACGTCCAAGCGAACGGACAGAGAAGCCAGGGCTGGATCTGCCTCCTCCAGGGCAGCGCTTGCAGGCTCACCCCCTGCTCCTATTACGGGAGAGGTAAGAACCTTGGGCACAATCTGAGCCGGGGTCTCAGCTTGTGAGAGTTAGCCGGCCCAGACTCAAGGCACAATATGTTGACCGAAAGCGAGCAAGTCCCTACCCTCTAGTAGAGACCACGCGAGCAGGAGAACTGATATAACAGAATTTTTAACTCACTGCCTGCAGTGGCTCAGGGGCGGTCTCTGCAGTGCAGTCGCACCAGGGACAAGGCCCAAGAGGATAAAGAGGGACGCAAGGATTTATCAAGACCTTGCTCCTCAGGAACCTGACGATCAGAACGTGCTTCTGCACACTTCTGCAACACGATGAGCGTCGTTTAAACACCAAGGCAACATCATTTTGAGGGTGACGGAAAACAGCCTACTCCAACCTATTTTGCAGGAAAGAGAGCACTGAAGTGATCGAAAGCTTTCAGGATCTCCTCTGGAGAGAAGACGCACTCAACGACTAGGTTCCACTTCTAAAGGCGTAAGCACGCTACCCATTTCTAGGGGGTGCTCGCAGAAGTGATGGTAACTATCACATGTCCCTGTGATAGCCACCTGAACCTCCGCGTTCAGAAGTAAGACCGCCCGGAATCTCCGGGGGAAGAACGCGGGTGCCATCGTGCCCCGTCCCTGAAAGAGTTTTCAGGGGAAGACAGGAAGGCTGTCGATGGGAACCAGGTCTAGTTGGGCCAATAAGGGGCAACTATGAAGACCTGTTCCTCTCCTGACTTGGCACGTAGGTGCAAGCGACGGGCGCAAAAAGACAGGAGCATTGCTCAACACAACATGTGAAGATCACTGGGCTTCAGGAGCATTTTCTGCTCAGCACTTGAGTGTGATAAGTTCACTGAGCTTCAGGAGCATTCCTGCTCAACACCTGAGTGTGATAAACTCATTGAGCTTCAGGAGCATTTCTGCTCAACACTTGAGTGCGAAGAACTTCACTGAGCACCAGGAGCATTTCTGCTCAGCACTGCGTGTGATGAATTCACTGAGCTACAGGAGCATTTCTGCTCAACACCTGAGTGTGATGAACTCACTGAGCTACAGGAGCATTGCTGCTCAACACCTGAATGCAATGAACTTCACTGAGTTTCAGGAGCATTTCTGCTCAACATGAAGTGTGATGAATTCACTGACTTGAGCAGGCGCAAGGCGACCATGAGTCGCAGTCGCCTTTAGAAGGCTCACTGGGGTTAAATGCATTTCTGGGGGCCCCTGGGGCAGCTGAGAGCCAGTGTTTGTCCAAGGGTAGTCCGCTCTGTTTGTACAAACACTGGCAGGAAGACGAAACCGGAGGGGCAACTGAGCGGCCCCGGAATGGTCATGACCCAGCTGGACCCAGGGGATGGATTCTCCACTTGCCCTGGCTATAACTGTTGTGAGGCTCGATGGCGGCACGATTGAGTAGAGCGGGAAGAGTGGAACAAAGCGTCCTCAGAAGCTTCTGACTCCAAGGAGGAGGTGACGGGTGAGTTGTGACATGCAAGGGAAGCTTGCGCAACGGTCGCAATGTCTAACAACTCGAGGCACGAATGCCCGTGTAGTCGAGGGTCGCCCAGGCCCCCGTTAAAACACACCCTTTGTACATGGCCCCTCTGTTGAAGAGGGTTTGGCAGCAGACCGGGATGAACTATAGTCACACAGGGTGAGCTGCTCTGCCACGGTCACCTCGGGACTCGATCGTGAAGCTAGCGCTGAAGCGGTCACATATGGAGGAAGCCAATCGCTGCAACTACCATATACCCCAGGAGCCTCTGAAAGTTCTTTCAGTGGGACCCTTTCTCACTTCTAGCACCAGCTGAACACATTCTCATTGGAGAGACGTGTTAGACCGAGTCCATCTCCAAAACTGAAAAAGAGATACTCACCCCGTGGGCGAGATTAATCTCTTCCAGTTGACCTGAAGACCCAACGGGCTCTGGAGCACTCGAAGGGAAGGACACTGTACTGATACTCCACCCTTACACGCAACCCACAGGATGGCCTGCGGTGCGGAAGGTAGAGATCTGTTTTTAAGCACATGTCTTTCAGATCGGAGCTGCAGACCAATCTTGGGCCAAGATGGTCACGACCCACCACCTAGGAGCACGAAGAACGAGTTAAAACTGGCCTTCGTACCGGCTGGAGGAGCGGCTATATCAAATCCTTCGCCAGCCGGATAAGATAAGCACGGACAAGTCAGGAGCACTGCTCAACACTCGGTGTAATGTATATCACTGAATTTTCAGGAGCACGTCTGCTCAACACCTAATGTGATGATTATCACTGACTTGAGCGGGGTAGCCGAGCCTGAGGTGGGGCAGGAAAGTAGAGAGAGTGGTGTTAGTGTGCTGTGCAACACTTACCTGTCTCCACTAGCGGCTGGGGGCGCATGAGAAGGCGGATGACCGGGTCCTCGAACGCACCAAGCTGCCTAGTGGCGACCAAGGGGGAGCTGAGGGGTGTAAGGCTATACAGGGTCACACCCGCCAGACTGGCCCTCTTGGGACCCAGGAACAGATGAAATTGCTCTCTCTTTGAAGTGTGGGTACCGCTTGCTCCGTTTTTTTTTTTTTTTTTTTTTAGGGAGCCAGCGGCGGAACAGACACACACACAAACAAAGGCTCCACCGGCCCTCACCCGGGGGGAGGGAGTGATCGTGCCACTCCAAGAGCATCTCATCCATTCCTGGGCGGCCCGCTATGGAAAGCTTCCGTTGTCGCTTGCCATCTGGCTTGGCATGCTGAGACCTGGGTGGAGGCTGCTGCGGAGGCCAGCAGGAGCGGCGGCCGGGGAACGCCCAGGGCGACGAGCAGGCGGAGGAGCTGCCACCGGCGGCGATTGGAGGCAGCAGCTGGCCACCGGGGCAGGATGTGCCGGATGACCTCCGTCTGCGCTTGAGCGGCAGAGAACTGTTGGATGCAGTTCTCCACCGCGTCGCCGACCAGCCCAACCTGGGAAATTGGGGAGACCAGGAACCGAACCTTGTCCGCATCCGCCATACCCACCAGGCTGAGCCAACGAAGGCGCTACTGGACCACCAAGGTGGACATCGCCAGACCGATCACACACGCTACGACACTCATGCCCCGGAGGGTGAGGTCGGATGCAGTGCGGTGCTCACCTATGAGCGCACGGTCTGGATTACCCTCGTGCATGCCATGGGTGCCCTAGCCTGTAGCAACGCCATGGCACGCAAGAGGAAGCGGCTTGCCCACAGGCTTTGTAAGCTCTGCCCATCGGAACGGACGAAAACTCACAGGCCTTAGGGGGGAGACGAGGATCCCCCCAAAAGGCAGCAGCCGCCGGACACAGGTGCACCTGTGTCGACAGACCGCTCCAATGGAGGGACACCTCGCAACCCTTCACCGTTCCTCCATCAAGGGTAATGAGGGGGAAAAGCTATTCAGGCAGTTTCTGGCAGAGAAAGATGCTGTTCACCACCTGATAAGCTCTCCATGCATTTCGGGAAAGAAAGGCACTGGGGCGGCGAGCTGAGAACCAGCGCGGCCCGCCACAAGTTACCAAACTCCAGATTCCAACCGAGACTGAACGGGACACGGTGGAGGTTCCACTCGAGCCCGGCAGCCTCGGCGGCCCGTTTCAGCATAGCTGATAATTCTGGATCCGGCAACATTGAACTCCCGGAGGGAGACAATGCAGCCGAGTCATCATCTCTAGAAGTCAGCTCACCCTCCGATGCTGCAATCGGCGTCCTGTCCTCCAGGGGAGCCCCGAGTGAAACCGCTGGCCCACCCATTACAGATGGACCATCAGACAACACAGGAGGCTCCAGTGGTTGCAGTGGAAGGGAGGAGTGAGGAGCCCACAGGGAATGGTTACCGGGCGGGACATCCAACACTATCCTCCGGTCACCCATCCCACACAGCACCCGAGGGTGGGGCATGGTAATGGGGACTCGCTCTCCGCGAACGAAGGCGAGTCTCGCCCTCAACACTGCGACAGTCATGTTCCCACAGTGAAAACATGAGCTGTCCACAAAAGCTGTCTCAGCGTGCTGTAAGCCCAAACACGTGACACAACAGTTGTGACCATCAGAGAGAGACAGGGAACGACCGCACCCAGAAACGCACGGGCGGAATGACATCTTGAAAAAGACGCAAACGCACCCGTGTTGCTCTTTCAGAAAATAGGACCGTCACCAGTGCCGGAGCACACAGGGAAATGACCGCGGCAACACTGAACAGAGAACTGAAACAGTGAAGCACTCACTTTTCCGCCCTCTAACCAGCCATGAACACACACAAACATTTAGAAATTTGTTGCTGTTAAAACAGCAGTTGAGAGCTCAAAGCTCGCGATCACCGCTGCACTCGCGCTGTAGAACACCAGCACTGGGAGAGTCTTCCTGAAGAACACCGACACACTCGCTCGTTGTAGACAACAGCACTCTCAGAGACATCAAACGATCGGCTCCGAAGCGAAAGGCAACTAGTGCGTGCATCCACTTCCATATTTATACCCGCGCCGCGGGGTCGGAGTGTGTGATGCGAATCACGCACGCCAATTACATTGGCTCGTTCAATAGTACTCGAAGAGGATAGGCTCCCTAGCGAGATCCCATTTCAGTCGACCGTCGACTACGTCTGACGTTATCGACTGAAAGGGAACTAGACTTCTGAGTAATACTGAAGATATTGCTATAAATTACAGCAATACATCCACCTTTTCCTTTTAAACAAGCCTCGTGTTTATAGCATTAATCTTGCGGGGTGGACTCATTTAAAGTAATGTAATTGTCTGGTTTTACCCAAGTTTCTGTCAAACACAGCACGTCTAGGTTATGGTCTGTAATCATATCATTAACAATAAGTGCTTTTGAAGAAAGGGATTGAATATTCAGCAACCCGAGCTTTATCATTTATTCATCTGCATTATATTTGTTTTTTATTTGTTGAACATCAATCACATTTTTACCCTTAAATGGATTTGGGAGTTTTTTTGTATTTCCTAGTTTGGGGAACAGACACAGTCTCTATGTGATAATATCTAGGTGAAAGAGTCTCTATGTGATGGGATTTATCTGACCTCAGTGACATGAGACATCTAGCAGACGGCCGGTTTAGCCAGTCTTTCTGCTTCCTGACCTGAGCCCCAGATTGTCTGTTTGATCTCTAAGACTAATATGGAATACATATTACTAGAGAGAAGAGCAGCACCGTCCTTAAACAGCCAGTTATTGAGTGAGGACAGTCTACTAAGTATCTCATCACTCCATACGACAGCCATCGGCACTGATCCTCAACAAACTCGTCTCCATATCGGCGTGATGACTCCGACTTCCAACCAGACGGTACTGGATAAATATTTGGAATGTTCTGCTCCATTCTGACTTCTTATTTGTAATGTTGCCTGAATCATAATCATACACTGTTCGTTCGTTGACCAGAGGAGAACTGGCCCCCCGACTGAGCCTGGTTTCTCCCAAGGTTTTTTTCTCCATTCTGTTCCTTGCCACTGTTGCCTTGGCTTTTGGCTTGCTAAGTTGGAGACATTTAATATTCAACAATATTATTGATCTGCCTTACTTAAGGTGGACGATGACGCAATTTTCTTCTAGAAACAAACTTTGTTGTGTTATTTTCATGTTATCACTGTGAAGCTGCTTTGATATAATCTATATTGTAAAAAGCGCTATTTAAATAAAGGTGACTTGACTTCGAACAGGAAGGGGGCCAGAGCAAATTACAGTGCCTGGGTGCTTCTCATTTCTTATTTTTGCATCCTCGCTACCTTTTCTCGTGTCTCCGCTCCTCCGCCTGTAGGATACGAGGGAAGGCTGCAAGGAAAGAAAAGGAGGACGGAGGAATCGAATGAAAGCTTTTTTTTATACATTGGAATACTTGATCACTCGAGCGTCACTCCACAACGTCATCAGCAGCGCTCAAAGGATCTGTTGAAGTTTATTCATTTAAGAAATTAATAATAAATAATAATAAAGCAAGATACCCTGTTGAAATATTTGAGATGTTTTTATATAAACTGCAAAGAGAAAGTATAAATTAAAATAATTGTGACCCATGTGAAGGGGGAGGAGAATTTATACGTACGTCACGTTTAGTCGATAAAACACTTCCGCATAGGATACAACTGTGTATCCTCGCTCATGACTCCTCTGGTAGCCTCCTCACTCCTCGATACTCGACTCCTCGTGGTGCAATTAGAGAATTGAGATGTCCTTCAAGATGGCTGAGCTTGATTTTTTTTCCGGGTCATAGGATGGAGGACGGAGGAATGAGGAGACGAGGAGGAATATTGAGAAGCACCCCCTGACATCGTACTTGCAAGTTAACACACACCACTTTAATGTTAATTTTAGTTATCTCCGATTGGCGAAGTTGAACACAATTAGTGCCAACGTGAATAATAATCTAAGAGAATTTACAATTAACCTTAGCCAGCACTTTTAAATTTGCTTTGATGTCAGACGGTCTCTGGCTCCCAGCAAACATGTGACTATGGTGGCTGGTGTCTCTATTTTCACGTTCCATGTAATAGAATCGCCAATAACTAGGGCACTTTCAACAGGATTCTATCTCAGGATTCTATTCAGGATGACTATCTCCCTGCATTTATCACATGTAAAACTCTCTGTGCTGACAGAGAAGGCTATACTATACATGTGACATGAAGTGCAAGTGACTGCACTTGCACTCGCAAAATCTTGATTTTGCGATCAAGATGGTGCCGCGGATGGCTGCCTCGGTGTGGAGCTCTCCAGCTATTGTGTTGTTTTTGTTCGTTTGTTCTGCATTTAATCATTCTTTTCCTATCAGTTTCACCAAAGACGAACTACTGGACATTAGGAAACACACACCAGATATCTTTTCTACAGTTTTTGATTATTCGGACGTCTTGCAGGACATTCTCATCGGAGGGGCAGCGTTGTTGTTCAAACGCGCGGTCAGACGCAAACGCGGGAGGCGCCCTGGTTAAACTCCGCGAGCGCGGCCTGCGCACTGCACTCCCCATTGTTCATCTTGTGAATCTCCGATCCCTTCCTAACAAAACGGACAAACTTCTTCTCCTCACCCGCACTAACAAGGATTTTTTAAACTCTGCTACTCTGTGCTTCACTGAAACCTGGCTGAGTGAAGCCATACTGGACAACGCAATACATCTGCCGGGCTTCCAGCTGTTCCGAGCGGATCGCATAGCGGAGCTAACGGGGAAAACAAGAGGTGGTGGATTGTGTTTCTACATTAACGAAAGTTGGTGTTCAGATGTAACAAGAAGATGTGCTCTCCTAATTTAGAGGCACATTTCTTAAACTGTAAACCTTTCTACTCACCTCGGGAGTTTTCCTCTTTCATTCTCGTGAATGTATACATCCCTCCAGACGCATGCGTGAGCGCGGCGCTACAACAGCTGGCTGAACAAATCGCTGAAACGAAGGTATCCTGACTCTCTTTTAATCATTCTTGGGGATTTTAACAAAGCAAATCTTTCCCGTGAACTACCAAAATACAGACAGCACGTTACATGTCCCACCAGAGACAGTAATATACTGGACCACTGTTACACCACAATAAAAAATGCGTATCACTCCGTCCCACGGGCAGCTTTGGGGCTCTCTGATCACTGTTTGGTTCATCTCATACCGACCTACAGGCAGAAACTGAAATCAGCTAAACCTGTAATAAGGACTGTTAAAAGATGGACTAATGAAGTAGAGCAGAATCTACAGGCCTGCTTTGATTGCACTGATTGGACTGTTTTTGAAGCTACCAACGATCTGGATGAGCTCACTGTCACGCGGCGCTGGAAAATAGTCAAGGATTCAGATGCGAGTGAAAAAGTATTTATTAGTCAAAAGAGAAGACAAGAAACTCAATTTGACAGGCAGCATCCACAGGGATCGCTCAGTGAATGAATAGTAGACAGTTCTCAGACAAACACAGAGTTGAACTGGCAGATAATCCTCAGGCAGACTCGGTAACGCAGGGACTCAGTGGGCGGAATGCAGATCTGCGTGGAGAAGAAGATCCTCGGGAAAACGTTGAAGAAGCAGGACTGGAACAGTGGGGTGGGGGGGGGGGGGGGGCAGGAGCAGGCGGATTAAGAGGCGATCGAAAAACGGGTTTAATTTTGGAGACATGAAATGCGGTATGAATTCTCTTGTATGCTAGAGGCAGGTTGAGGCGGACTGTCACCGGACTAATAATCTTGGTGATAGTGAACGGGCCAATGAATTTAGGAGCTAACTTATTAGAGATGGAACGGAGAGGAATGTTCTTAGTAGAAAGCCACACCTTTTGACCAGCGGCGTATACGGGTGGCCTCGACCGGTGGCGATCGGCCTTAGCCTTGGTGCGTGACCCCACTTGGAGCAGAGTCTCACGGGCTCTGGTCCATGTGCGGTAACACCTCTGGACGAACACGTGAGCGGAGGCGACCGCGACTTCGGATTCCAGACTGGGAAAAATTGGTGGCTGGTAACCTAAACTACATTCAAACGGAGATAGGCTCGTGGATGACACTGGTAATGCTTTGTGGGCGTACTCCACCATAGAGATATGTTGGCTCCAAGAGGAAGGATTCCTGGCGGCCAAACAACGCAACACTCTCTCCAAATCCTGTTTGGCTCTCTCGGTCTGGCCATTGCTCTGGGGGTGAAACCCTGAAGACAGACTAACGGTCGCACTAAAACTGGTGCGATTAACTTCTGGATGGCAAGCTACGTTGGAACAATGCCCCCACTGAATGACCTCTGACCGTAATCCCTCCGGCACAAATAAACGATTCGGTGGACAACCGGGCAGAGGCGTTACCCCTTCTAAGGCCGTCTTGACCTTCGATTCGACCTCCCATGTGAGTGTGGAGACAAATATTGTCTCGGGTAAAATGCACTCGGGAGTAGACGGGCGTTCAGAACGGTCAAAAATACGCGATAAAGAATCGGGTACGAGAGGGAAAAATCAAAACGTCCGAAAAAAGTGCCCACTGAGCCTGCCTGGAGTTCAGTCTCTTGGCGGTTCTTATATATTCCAGGTTCTTGTGATCGGTCCAGACGATAAAAGGTACCCCCGACCCTTCTGACCAATGACGCCATTCTTCCAACGCTAACTTCACTGCCAACAACTCTCTGTTACCAATGTCATAGTTGCGTTCGGCAGGCGATAAACGATGAGACAAAAATGCGCAGGGATGCATCTTGTCGTACGTGAGAGAACGCTGGGAAAGCACTGCTCCTACCCCCACCTCTGATGCGTCGACCTCCACCACAAACAGACGTGAAGAATCAGGAGCTATCAAGATGGGAGCTGAAACAAAGCAGCCTTTAGTTTGGCAAACACAGCCTCAGCTGTGTCTGACCACCTGAACGCAGTTCGGGGGGAGGTCAAGGCAGTCAGTGGCGCGGCTAGTTGGCTGAAACGGCGGTAGAAGTTGGCGAACCCCAGAAACCTCTGTAGGGCCTTACGGGAATCTGGACTTGGCCACTCCACCACAGCCTTAACCGTCTCAGGATCCATGCGTACTCCCTCAGACGAAATGATGTACCCTAGGAAAGGAACAGACTGTGCATGAAAAGCGCATTTCTCCGCCTTGACAAAAAGCCCATTCTCTAGCAACCTCTGAAGCACTCGTCTGACGTGTTGAACGTGCTCCTGGAGAGACGAAGAAAAAATCAATATGTCATCCAGGTAAACATATAGAAATTGATCAACCATGTCTCTCAACACATCATTGACGAGTGCCTGGAATACCGCCGGGGAGTTCGATAAACCGAATGGCATAACCGAATATTCAAAGTGTCCCCTGGGAGTATTGAAAGCGGTCTTCCACTCATCCCCCTTCCTGATGCGAACCAAATGATATGCATTACGTAAATCCAATTTTGTGAAGATAGATGCTCCCTGCAACCTCTCGAAAGCCGAAGATATCAACGGCAAAGGATAAGTATTCCATGTTTAGTAGTTTTTAACACTTTTCACTCATGTTTGTAGTTCTGAACTAAATCCTCCTCCAAAGTAAGGATCCTCCTCACACTCCGAAAATCTACCGGAAATAGTAGATCATCCAGAGACTTTTGTCGCATTTGTGTCACACTTTTGGTTTAACATACTATGCCTTGGGACACACTTATTCTAATCTCACATACTATTATGATGGATAGTATGGGCATTGTGATGCAGGGTTAGGGAATTTAGCCATCACAAAATGATAAAATAAAACAGTGTAAAAGATCCATATTTATTTTCAGATTGACTAAATGTTTAGTTTTTAAATTGTTAGCATATCAGGACATTGATGATATTTTAAATGCATCCACGATATTGACAGATACAGATAAATGTTAAAAAACAAACAAAAAAACAACAACAGTATGGTAGCGATTTATAATGCATCCATACTACATAGAAACATATTGTGTATTTTAATGGAAAATCATGAAGTTTCATGAACCATTGAATCATAGTTCATGAATCATGAACCATTTTCCAAAGATCTCTAATGTCATACTTGTACAACTTACATTGTATCAAGTTTGGCTGTACTGTCATACACAATCATCCTGACTTTAATGGATGTGATATAATACATCAAACTAGATTCATGTGAAGCAGAATGATGTTCCTGTGCGCTCTCTCACACACACAGCCAGGCATTTCTCCAATAATCTCCAGGCCACTGGCTAATGACAGCAGCTGTGAGCCAAGCATGCACCACTTCCAAAGCTGATACAAGTTTAACGAGCCACTCTAGAATAGTATTGATTCAAATCTGTGTTTGACAGGATACTCTCAGAATGTGTATTTAATGGCTAAGGACTTCAGATACTCTGTAAAGCATCTTAGAGGAGAAGGCAGTTAACAGAAGCTGTGTCTCATTTGTGTTGGAGGAGGTCTGCCATCTCCAAAGAGTGTGAGGGGAGTTTAAACTTGCGCGACTTTATTTTCTCTTACATTATCTCTCTTCGCATCCCTTTATTTTATGTCATGCATTTCTCTTCTGAATAAGCAAGCATATGATAACATGATAGAAATTCTGAAATTTCTATATATATAAATGCATCAAATTGAATACATGTCAAAAAATATACTTGCATGTAAATAAGTATAGCATTTATATAAAACAGAATTGTGGAGACCAGAATTTCTATCATGTTATTATAACATGGACAATACAAATCCATTGTATGAATAGCGCTTGGCAATTATAATGTTCAGCTTTCATTTGGCAACATGATGACCTCTTTTCAGGAAGGAGTTAATTGAAATGGATGTGGGTGGATCGTAACACCGCTCTCTACACAACAGGGTCAGGTGAGGTAACTTAGTGTTATTTATTTCGGTATGAAGGACTTTGGGAGGTTGCAATTGTAATCTCTTTCAAAAGCATCCTCAACCTTGCTTGTAAGTCAATTACGAGAACATGCTACTCTTAGTTCCTTTTGAATATTTATTGAAACCGCAAAATTAGTACCATTAAACAAGACCTCAGCATAATAAACACAGCTAATTGCATGCATGCATAAACAAATGTATGCATGCTTTGCGCGCAAACATACACAGATGTGCTCGCACACTGTATATTGTGAATAGTTCATTAAAGTAATAGAAAAAAGCATCTCTCATGGGGGAATGTGCATCAAGGTCCAAATAGTCAAAATATTAAGAAATATAGTTATAATGTAGATCTAGCCACAGCACATTTTCCCTGAGGGTGTCTCTGTCATAGCTCTGCTGATGATATGCACAGGGACAGGACACTCCACACTCCCACATTCCCGTGATTTAGGTCATCCCTACCTGAGTTGACGGCCATGAAGAGAGAAACATACTGTACATCTCGCTGTCATCATCTAAACTCTTTTCTCCGTGAACTATCCCACAAAAACAAAAGTCTTGATTAGCGTGCACAACTTTAAATTTGTACGTGACTGTAACAAATGCTGTTGCGGTCAGCTATGAATTTAAGACGGTTTTCCTCCGCTACAGACTAGCTGACAGCTTCTTAATGCTGCCACATTAAAGTGCTTTTGCAGCATGTGTGATGCAGCTTTAACTAGGTCCTGGGGGCATTGTTAGTTATCATTGCCTGCTGCAGGAGCGGACGGCCCGGGCCCCGGTTAAAGCAATTTCAGCTTTTCCTCCCAATCAGCCCACACTACACAAGAGAGGGAGTGGAGAACAAACGGGTCGTGCTTGCTCGCCACTCTCCGCAGCCCGATCTTATCCGGACCCCGCTGCTGAAGTCCGCATGGTATGCGTACTTCCATTCCACCATAAGGCACAGGATAGGTCGCCTCAGGCCTCCGAGCACACGCAGATATCCGTAAATTAGATCTCAACAACCGATGAAACGGCTTGTGCATCAGGGCATGAGCGCAGCATGCCAGTTAGAGAAAGCGTTGAGGTTTGTGTAGTCTGAAGGAATTTGTGTGGCTGTGAATTCCAGAAACACAAATTCCCCTTAAGTGGCAAATCATTGGTGCTACCTTCAGTATCAGATACATAATGAGTTCAACTGCGCTTCAAATGCTCACACTCCAGAGAATAGTCAGGGGAAATGATTTGAACTCAGTATGGAATGAAAGAGACTTAATAAATGACACGGGCAGTGTAGCGTATTGTCCAATAATGAGAACTTTTTCAGTTTGATACATATCAGGTACTTTATGAAACCCGCAGTGACAGGGCATGGGGGGGTGATTGGAGTGGTTGTAGATTACGGCTTCTGAGAGTTTAGGACAGGGCTCTCTCTCTCTCCCGTGTTGTTCCAGGAGGCCTATCATTAATCTTATGTCAGATGTCAGATAGTGTAGGTACAAACACACATAGCTGCTGTCAGATGCTAGAGTTATGAGGCGGTGGAGGTATTACTCTAAGGGTAAAGCTGGTGGCCTGTTACACATTAAGGAGGAAATTTGGTGTGGTTTATTCAAAAATGCATCACAGCTGTACACTCTGGCGAGTGTTCATTTTTCAGATGGGGTCAGAGTCAGACTTTTTTTACAACTTGAGATCAGTTCTGTGGTCCTATTACATAATAAGAGTGTAAAAGAGTAACATATGTAGGGCTGCAACTAATGATCATTTTGATCATTGATTTAATCTGTGGAGTATTTCTTTGATTTAGTAAAAAAAACTGTTCTATTTTTATTGTATATATATTTTTAATTAATATAACTTTGAAAAATCTAAGTAAATAAATTATATTATATATAATATGTATATATTATTTAAAATATACAGTAATTAATATAATATAATATAATATAAAAACAAATTAAACCAAGATAGGTTGCAATGGAAATGTCGATTTATATATAAATAATATAATATATATTATATAATAATAATTATATAAAGTCAAGTATATAGAAACATATATAAATCAACATTTCCGTTCATTACTGACTGTTTATTTTTTTTTATTTTTTAATTTGTTAATTTATCATTTAATACATATAATTTTTAAAAAGGCAGAGTTGCTATCTATATAGAATTGCATATTCTTTTCTTTTAAGGTTACACGAAAATAAACGGCAGCTGCCGTAGACAGTGAGTTAGTTCACTAGGTTCTGGAACAGAGCTACGTTGTCTGACTTACTCCAGAAATCTTTCTTTAGGAGTGTGTGCCTCAAACAATACTTGTGAAGGGTGTTGGCATTTTCCTGCTAAGTGGCATTTTCAAATGTCTTTTCCCATTTCACACATCACGATAATCTTTCCCCTGATTTCCTTTCACATTTAACAGCCTTGTCTATGTCAGAGAAGCAATTGGTAAGAATCATCGTCTTGTCGGCTTGTGCACAAATTTTACACAGTCACCCCACCGTAAAGTGTTATCTTGGGGAACCAATTAAACGCACTGTAACAACCATGCTGTTTGTGTTGGTGATTTTGATGTGAAATAATCTTTCCGGGTTCATACGGGCCACGGTTAAAGGTAGCGGAGGGTGATGATTAAGATTAACCATATTGTGGTGCATTGAGGTAAGTGACCTGCCACTTGGAGCAGATAAGGCTCCAATTAATCTGCGCTGAAATGCGCCAGGATAAAATAAAGATAATTACTAAATCACCAGGCTACATAGCCTTGATAGATTTTTTTCCCCCCGTATTATTGCTGTGAGAGAGGAGAAATTAAATGGATTATATCACAGCCCCTTTCAGATGGATTACAACTGCTTTTAAATAACAACAAGACAGCAAGTGCTATTTCATCAGTGCCTGGCAGTCCAAGAAGCCACTGACAGCCTCTGCGTGATTCAAATTGCACTCATTCTCTCTCTTGATTTAAATAAACCCTCGGATATGGACGTGCACGCAGACACAATGTTGGCTGGAAGTATACGGGAGAAAAGGCTTTTAATTCATTTTTAGGAAATGGCCAAACAATTAAATACTTGATTATCAAATGTGGGATTTTTGCAAATTTTTATTATTCATAAAAAGGATTTAGGGATTGCACTGAGAGAATGATTAGAGGGCATTGTTGGAAACATTTTATTTCGGTAGACATGGGCCGGACTCTTGATAGCAGCAGAGAGATGGAGGTGGGGGACCTGAAAGGGAGGTGAAAGATTATGAAAAACTAAATCATGTTTATTTACTGCATCTGAGGTTTGGGGGGTTAAAAACAGTAAATTGTGGATGAGTAATCAAAGGCATGTGATGGCAGATTTCATGGCTAGTTATCTGCAGGTTCTCACCGTTCCTTCGCTCTGCGTGCCAGGAGATTGCAGAAAGAGCCGGCGTGCCAAGTGCCCAAGGCTTTGGGCCCTTCCTTTAAAGCCCTGTTGGCACACAGCCCCCTATCGGAGCAGAGCACTGTGCTGTATGCACTCATTATTGCCTCCCATTAGAGTAAACATTTCAACAGACCCCTCATACAAACACATCACCCCCACCCCCCTGACACTGGCTTTTATACTCTTAGTGCCAGTCTGCATCTAAGCCGCCATGGAAAGATGAGAAATGGGCCCACTCTTCATTTTATTTATTTATTCATTTATGTATTTAGAAGAGTATTTGTCAGCCAGAGCATTTCTGATGTTTTACGTAAAGAGCTTTTACATGTCACAGCTCTGGCTTGAGTGCTGTTATCTAGGTTGCCATGGCAGAGTGCTAACAAAGAGGATAGAAGAGATCCCGCATGTTCATTAGCTGCTCCTGCTAATTCCTGCCCGGTCAGAGGTCATATGAAACACTTTTACAGTCAAGGTTCCACAGTAACTGAGAATATATATTCTTTTATTACCCTAATAGAAACAGGGTTCTGTTTATTCTCTTTCTTTTTTAATTTAGGAAGATGGGTGTAGCACAATGAACATCTTGTCTGATTACTAGTGAAGAGTTCTCCAGAAAATGTGAAGGAATTGTTCACCTGGAAATTAACTCTGTCATTATTTACTCATGCCATTTCAAACTGTGAAAGTAACAATCTGCAAGCCACAAAATAGGAGTTCATTCTTATAACATTCATTTGTGGACACATTTTATTAATGAATTCCCTCATTGTAGTCAAATTGTGGCCATGTTGTTCTTAATTTGTTCCCTAATTTTCACATTATCCTTCCCTTGTTTTAATTTAGCTAAGTCATTACCACAGTTTAACTAAAATGAGGGAATGGATTAATGAGTCATAAGAACAAATTCTTAATATGTGGCCACAATATCCTTTCCCCCCACATATCATGTACTGGGCTCCTTAGAAAGTCTGTGTGAGGAGTGAGGATTAGGCCGAAACTTATGTTGTTGTTCACAAAAAAAATAAAGTTACCTTTTGCCCTAACTCTTCTTGGCACAAATTAATGAGAGATTTGCCGTGACACACCAAGCCGACATCAAAGAACTAGCAGTAACGAAAGCCGATTGTGTGTCCGCCTTGTGTCAGCTGCGTCTGGACCAAAAAGCTGTGAACACAATGCAAAGTCTGCCAACTAGCAAATGTGTTCTGCGCCTGCGTGTAAGAAAATAACTGTCTATATCAGCAGGTATCAATAGTCTATATTCGTCAATCAAAAAGGGAAAACGAAATTAGGACTGCAGATACAAACAGTATACAAAGCAGCACTGCCTTACCATTTTGAATATCAATTACCGGTATGTTGGTAACTTTCTTCATTCCATGCGGCTAATGTTGTTATGAAAATATTTGCGTATTGTAATGCTTAGGTAAGAACAGCCTTCTGTCTGTGCTGTCTTTGATATATATTTTTTTTGACTTTGACTGATTTTACTTTTATGTTTTTGTTCGCTAAACTGAACAGCCAAACTATAAACTTTCTCACCGACAGCGATTCAACATGCGGAATCGGGCAAACTCCCACCGACATGAGCCCGAATATCAAGTTCAAGTTCAAGTTCAAATGTTTATTTCAAACCTGCATTCAAGTTTTCTCACAAATCAACATAACAGGCTACATAACAGACAAATTATACAAGTGCATGGTTTGAAAAGGAGGTGGATGAAGCAAATGCTTATATGATTCCAAACCCCCTCACATTCAACACAAAATGCCATACAAAAACAATATACAAACAAAATAATTCAAGAGCAAAAGTATTCCTGTACAGTACATACAGAATAATAATTGTTACTATACAATTGGTATAAGACAAACAAAACAAAACAACGCAGACACACCACACACCCTTACAAAAGACACTGGCCCAAAGACTCTCTGCCTCTACACCCTCTCACCACTAGCTTCATACTGAAGGCATCATTCTCTGTCCTCTACATATTTCCTTATAACATTGTTTTTAAACAAATATTTAAAATGAATTATATTAGGACAGGTTTTTAATTCATCCACCAAATCATTCCAGAGCTTCACTCCTCGCACTGAAATACACATAGATTTTAGAGTGGTTCTAAACTTGGGCAAATGTTTATTTTTATTGCCTCTTAATGTGTAACTATGATGAGCATCTCTATCACAAAATAAATTTTGAACATTGGGAGGCAAAGAATTTTGAGATGCCCTAAACATAATTTGAACAGTTTTAAGATTCACCACGTCCTGCAATTTAAGCTCTTCCAGCTCTACAAACAATGGAGATTATAGGCAACATGTGAAACACATCGCAAAAACTATCCCAACAGACGTTCACTTAAAATCGTCAATGTGAATGAATCATTCTTCTGAGTCAGATCTTTTCAATGAACCAGATGATCCAGTTCACAAATTCTGTCTGAAAGATATGTTCATAAATCAGACGGATCCGGTTCTTGAGTTCAGCTCACTGACCGTTCACAATGGTTAACCAGCCACTGGAAGGGAAGATTGTTGGCGAATAATGAACTTAATTCTGCACAGGTAGTATTGTCCAGTTTTATGATTCTTTTATTTTTGAAGAGACACAGTTTTGACCCAGTTCTTATTTACAGTCATTATAAGAGTGGACAGGATATTGTCAAAAGATTCACCTTTTATTTTCCATGGGAAGAAAGTCAGATTTGGAATATAGGAGGAGGGTGAGTAAATGATCTTGGCCGTATCCTCATCAGGGTTCAAACATGAGTGAAAATATCTTAACAAAAATGCATGGCAGAAGATTTATTGGAGCTCTAGGCAGAGATCTTGAACGATAATAACCCCAAGATGTAGAGAACTGTCTGTTCTCTAATTATGACAAGGAAAACATTTCCTTCATATAATATATTATTCCCAATTTATCAAAATGAAAACCTTTTACTGAAAAAGGTGAGGGAGAAGGCATTCCTTTGATCTCACTGATGCGTCACTTTGTAACTCTGTTCTGTTGCTTCTTCAAATCCTAAAATACACTAATTTATGTGACAGTAAGGTATTAGCATCCATGCAGACAGGTGCCCTAGGCTTTCCCCTTGGCGATGGTTAGCCCAGCGACTTCTGTCAATGTAAACATCTCACTGACCAAATGTACAACTTGGGAAATGACTAGAGGTGTACGGCGCAGCCTGTAATGATCATCTGTCACCTGTTTGGCACACACACCCTCACATACTTTCTCTCTCACACACACAAACTTGCAAAGATAGAGAGAGACAGACTTTTTTTCTCTTTCTCAAAATGAGCACTCGATGTTAGATGATGTTACAAGACCCCCTTGCCTTTCCCTCTCGTCAGTCAGACACTCGCTGTCAGCGAAACACATGTAGAGCTAACGAGCATCTGTGTAACTCGGGTCGGCCACTCATCCCGCCCAAGGCATACCACAAGACAAGCCAGTGAGCAAGGAGGATGCAAAAGCCACATGACACTTGCTTTTGTGTATCATATCATTTTTCAATCATCTGCATTTCATTTATCTCTCAGACACAGAGCTGCGAGCCAGCATGGCAGGCCTGCTCGCTTAGTTATGAAGGGAGGAGAAAGAGAGAGACACACAGGCTGATGAAACACTGTGATTTGTGCTTTTCTGACAGAGATGGCTTATAACATGCAATGCTGTGCGTTGGCCATGTTGTGTGAGGACAGAAAGGGAGATGAATACAAGTTGAGTTGGGGGTGGATGTCCATTGTTGTTGTTTTCATTGTGTTTCGTTTTGGGTTAACCCTCCTGTTACCCTCAAATCTGATAACATCTTTTACCCACTGGGGTCAATTTGACCCCAATGGGTAAAATTTTACCCCAGTCAATTTGACCCCAGTAATTTAAACCTCCAGAAAATGATTTTTTATTTATTTATTTATAAAAAAAGTTTTGTGTCTCAGGTAATTTATGTCTTTGTTGACTACTTAAATAACCTACATCCAGAAAACCCATTGCACAACTATGGACAAATTTACTAATCACCATCAAATCTTTGACCTACTGATTGACCTAAAATTGGAAAAGTATATATTTTTGGTGTTTTTTATTTGTTTTATAATATTTCTAAGTATAGATTTTGGTAATCTATAACATTTTGAAAGGAAAAAACGTCTCGGTTACGTACGTTGCGTCGGATGACGACGAATGGGGTTTCGCTTAGAAAGCCTATCGACTTTGAGTATACAAAACGAGCCAAAGAAATGCCATGGGTCTGCGGAATTTGAATTGCGTATCTCCGCCTTACGTATAAAAGGAGGACGCCGGCAACATGCAGATATGTTTCTTCGCTGAGGAGCTGAGACTGAACTCAGGCGATCCCCACGGTACAGCGGAAGTGGCAGGAAGACGTAACATCTCCGTTCCCTACTCAGGGAACGAGGGTTACATACGTAACCGAGACGTTCCCTTTCGTTGTCACTCCGAGTTACGTTGGATGACGACGAATGGGGTTACCAGTCCAATCACGCCACCCTCTCGGCTGTCTTCCAGTGCCCTGCGTAAATCTGAGACCCCTTTCGTGAGACTGGAATGGACGAAGGACTCCTATTTAGCACAGGAATACTAAGGTACACTGGGGAGCATATCCCAAAGCTTTATAGGAAATATGCAATTATTGCCAACCCCATTGGGTGGACTTAGAGAATACACATATGAACCGGAGGGATGCATATGGAGAACACTGGGGGTGTCCAGCCGCAGGTGGAATATTTCAACCCCAGGGGTGGCAAGGTGGCTTGCCAAGGGAAAGACACATGCTCGGAGAGGCTTACAGTGGAAATACACATGTGGGGGTCGCTCAGAGGAGGGACCATGCACACGGGAGGCACCTCCACTAGATAGTAGAATCTGGCGAATGTTAGGTGTCGCCCAGCCTGCAGCTCTGCAGATGTCTGTTAGCGAGGCGGCATGCGGTAGAGCCCAAGAGGACGCCACACTCCGGGGAGTGGGCAGTCACACCAAAGGGGCATTGTTGACCTTGCTGCTGGTATGCCAAAAAAAAGGCGTCCACTATCTTTTCCAGATAGACAACCTTTGGTTGGAGAGAGCCTTTCCCTTCAGCTTCCCACCATAACAGACAAAGAGCTGGTCTGAGGTCCTGAAACACTGCGTTCTGTCTACATAGGCGCGGAGAGCACGTACTGGACAGAGCAGTGCCAAGGCTGGGTCTGCCTCCTCCAGGGGCAGCGCTTGCAGGTTTACCACCTGGTCCCAGAAGGGATTGGTAGGAACCTTGGGCAGATATCCAGGCCGGGGTCTCAGGATCACGTGAGAGCAAGCCGGTCCGAATTCCAGGCACGCTTCGTCAATGGAGAATGTGTGCAGGTCCCCTACCCTCTTGATGGAGACCAATGCAATCAGGAGCGCTGTCTTCATTGACAGGAACGCTCCACTGATTGCAAAGGCTCAAAGGGAGCACTCTGCAGGGCAGTTAGAACCACTGAGAGGTCCCAAGAGGGAACGAGAGAAGGGCGAGGAGGATTCAGTCTCCTCGCTCCCCTCAGGAACCTGACTATCAGGTCGTGCTTTCCTTTGGACTTACCTTCCACTGTAACATAGTATGCGGCAATAGCGGCAACGTATACTTTCAGGGTGGAGGGAGACAGCCTTCGCTCCAACCCTTCTTGAAGGAAGGAAAGCACGACACTGATCGAACATCTCCCGGGGTCTTCTTGGTGAGAAGAGCCCAGTTGACGAAGAGGTTCCACTTCAACGCGTAGGCATGTCTCGTGGACGATGCTAACCTGATGTGATGGTAACCACCAACGCTGGTGGTAGGATACTCAACCTGCCTCATCCCGTCCAGGAGCCACACGTGGAGGTTCCAAAGATCAGGACGAGGGTGCCGAGGGTGTTTAGATGTCATTTTCAAATGACAGAGATGGGGAACATAGAGAGCACACAGAGCACAAAGAGAAATGGTTAAGAAGGCTTCTGTTCATGCTTTTATAATGTTTACTCCTCCCCTTTGTTTGGTAAACCATGAGAATTATGTTTTACCCTCCCACTCGGCACGGGGGGAATACATTTATGTAAAATTATAATGAACATTATACAATTATAACATGTTATAGTGACCTCAATAAAACAACCAAAACAAAAGTGGGTGAAATTTTAATATTTCTTATGTTTTATACAGCTAAAAGAGTCTGGGGTCAAATTGACCCCAAGGAACACCGATGCTACAAAATGTGTACAGGACATTGAAAAAATATCAGCAGGTTAATTTTATGTGTACAGAGTTGTCCCCATTAAATTAGGAAAAGTCATAAAATCTGAAGCAAAAAAAAAAAATTATTTACAGACGTTAAACATTGAATGGGGTCAAATTGACCCGAAAGATAATAGGAAGGTTAAGTTTCATCTATACACCACTGAAGACACTTACATCAGATTGCTATGAGCCTTTTTTTTTGTCATTCCTGTTATGCAGTACGTTATGAGCTCTGCAACTCTGTTTAATGAATGTGCATACAGTATGTCATTTAGGGAATTATTTTAATAAAATAAACAGGCACTTGAACTCTTTTTATTATTATTTGATTATTTACACAATGGCAAGGATGAAAATAAAGAGTAAAGAAAACAAGTTTGAAAAAATAAATAAATGCCTGGAATACTTTTTTTTATTTTTATAAATTGCCATACAGCAGTATTGAAATAATTGAAAATTCACACCATGTTCAATTAATGATCTTATTGCGATAAAAGAAAACAAACTAATATGATTTTCAGCTTTATTGCACGTTTAATATTTTATCAGATATAGTAAGACATACAGTCGATGATTGGATATGAAAATGTATTGAATGACCCTTTTAGTGTGATACAAGAAATATCCCTATTCCAGAGAAAAAAGTAAACAAGCTTGGATTCAACCAGTTCTTGTGTAGGACAATGTTTCTGTCCCCATAAATATTTCAGGGGCGTTCTTTGTTTTGACTCGGCTAATGTTTTTTTGTTTTGTGGTTAATGCAGCATAATCTCCAACTGTTTATGGTCTGAAGTTACCTCATATTTAAAGCAAATCTAATAATGGACATTGGTTGTAATATATCCCGTGATCCTGCATTATTGATATCCTCTTTCAGTCAGACTGCCCTGTTGAGAGGCTAAATGCAATACTTCTGTTGTCATAGAATATTTACCATCAGCTCTGTCTGTATTGATTCCTTTTATTTTTTAAATAAATAACTAGAAATGCTCTAAATTTTTAATGCATCAATCAGCTTGTGAGAGAGAGAAAGAAGGGGAAATTAAAAGGCCGTTTGTAGTGAGGGTGTGAACGGATCGGGGGTGCTGTGGGGGCGTTTGAAACTAACATTTGTCGGAGATGAGGTGAAATTGGATAATTTACTGCTTGGATGCAGAAGAGCGATGTTCCCCTTCTGCAAATTTACAAGTAAAGTACCTAATAATGCCAGGCAATTAGAAGCTGACTTCTGCTCGAAAACAGGGGCTGGAGTTGCCAGGACGGATTAGGAGGCATTATCCAACCAATGCAGAAAGAGAGAGAGATGGCGCAAAAAGGGAATGAGAGAACCGTTGTTGAAAGGTGGCATTACACAAGCTACAAGGACAATGCCTTTAAATGCCACACTTCAGCAGCAAGAAGGGATTTGACTCTAATTAATTTCCAAAGATTTCTCCCTCTGCGGAAGACTGTTGGCGGGAGAAGCGCATACAGGAACTCTTCTGTCGTGAGCAAATGCTCAACGTCGTTAAAAAAAATCAAGTGCCATCTTTTTTTGAGCCAAACTTACTTGGATCACTACTTCCATCTGCACAAGAAATTACTACATTATTGAAAATCCTTCTCTAGGCGCTCTAAACATACCACCTGCTCATGACCTACATCACCAGATAGGAGGATTATAAGAAATGTTTCTCAAGGACACATTCTGAGGAGTGCATTTCAGTTATCATATTAAAACCCACTGGTGAATTTCAACATTTTTAGCTGTTTACTTATGCATGTATTCACACCCAGTTTTAAGATGATAAAAAGTTGAAGGGTTTGTCAGACTTATTCAAACATACGGTTTCACTCGCACTGATAAACAGTATTATTGTTGATTTGAATAATTATTTCTTATTTTCTTTCTATAGAAACCCTGGGTTAACCCTAGGTAACACCAAAATACCAGAAACAATGAAGTCTGTGAAGTCTGATTCTCAAAGGCTGAAGCTGAAATCGCCCACTAAATCCCTATTACCTACCTTGAAGGAATGAATGAAAATGACTGAGTGAATTTGGAAAGCCATTGAGCATACATCAGCTGTAGACTCGTTATTGCGGTGCAATGTGGGATTGAATGAGTGCACTCAGTTACGTCCACTATGGTTTTGGACACCACTACAAATGGCTGTCCCCTCAATTAATGCCCTATTTGAGGGTATATATAGGGGGTGATTTCGGATTCAGCTAAAGAATTGCTTTTATGAGTCCTTTTTTTTTTTTACTGAATCGCATACGGCTTGAGCAGTGAAGTCCGATTCCCGAATGAAAGGCTCGACTTGTTCCCAAACTAATAACTCTTAAGAGCCGGTTCTTTTTAGTGAATCAAAAACATGGGCAGCGTCCGAAATCGCATACTCTCTTGAGTACTTGTACTTGTTTTGAATAAGTAGTTACTTCACAACTCCTAAAATGTTTGTTCTATATAGTATCAATGTCTGTAGTATAAATGTAATTCGGATGGACTACATTCGCCATGTTGCGATTATCACGTGACCTACCGGCATCAGTTACGTCGCTTCACTGTCATTCACAAATCCTCTCCCGTGGCCTCATGGGATATCAAAATGTCCATATGCACATTTCAGAATCTCGCTGGAAGTAGTAGGTCATCCGGGTACTTTTTACTCTTTCATGAGTACTGTGAATTCAAACATACTTGTTTTGTCGCATACTGTTTTCACCTTCTATAAAGAAGGGAAGTATGGGATTTCGGATGCACCCATGCACATAACCAGTGATGTTCACTTCCCAAATGAATGAGTCTTATAAGCCGGTTATTTTTAGTGAATCAAAAATATACAGCACAAGCAGTGAAGTTCAATGCGCTAATGACTCTTATAAGTGGTTCTTTTTAGTGAATCATAAAGACGTTTGAGTCAATTGGAGCAGTTTCTCAATTAATCAGACTCAACCTCAAGTCTTTGAAGAGGTCGTAGGCTACTTTATGTTGTCAGCAGAAAAATGGGAAAAGTACTGGTCATTTTCTGCCAGGACATTATCCGTTCACCTAAAAATTAAAATTAGCTCATGATTTACTCTCCCTCAAGTCATCCTTCTTTCAGACAAATACAATCAGAGTTATATTAAAAAATGTCCTGGCTCTTCCAGGCTTTATAATGCCAGTGAATTTGAAGCCCTTCAAAGTGCATCCATCCATGATTAAAGAGCTCCACATGGCTCTGGGGGGTTAATAAAGGTTTTCTGAAGTGAAGCAATGCATTCATGTAAGAAAAATATCCATATTTAAAACTTTATCGACTAAAATAACTAGCTTCCGGCAGACGGCCTATGCAAGTTGACTTACGCCAAAAGAGTAACACTTGATGATGTATGACGTAGGATGTAGGAGTAGCATAAGCTTTGACGCCTCTCGCGGTTCAAACTAATAGGGCTGGGCAACAAACTCAAGCTCCTCTGACATTTCTCTTTACAAATTCTCATTTTATACTTCTAATTCGTGACTGGTGTTTTGTTTTGCTCTATCCTCTGTGCTTCCACGTTCGTCATTATGTTGTGTGTCGAAGTCTAGGGTTAGTCTTCCACCGTAAATCAATGCATACGGCCGTCTTCCAGAAACTAGTTACTTTGGTCGATAAAGTTTTAAATATAGATATTTTTCTTACAAACATTCTTACTTTTTAAGAATGTTTTTTAACCCCCCGGAGCCGTGTGGAGCACTTTTATCATGGATGGATGCGCTTTGATGGACTTCAAAAAATATAAAGATTATATAAAAAAAAAAATATTCCCATTATAAAACTTGGAAGAGCCAGGACATTTTTTTATATAACTCCGATTGTATTCGTCTGAAAGAAGAATGTCATATACACCTAGGAAGACTTGAGTGTGAGTAAATCATGGGCTACTTTTCATCTTTAGGTGAACCATTCCTTTAAAGGTGACCTATAATTCAAAATTGAATTTACCTTGGTATAGTCAAATAACAAGAGTTCAGTGCATGGACATGACATAGAGTGAATCTCAAACTGGACTGTTTTCGCGTTCTCATTTAATTCACGTTTATGAAAAACACCCCTGAAAAACGGTCGGTTCTCCACACAATACCGACTGTGACGCAATAGTCGGGATCATTAATATGTACGCCTCCAAATATTTGCATAATGCCAGCCCTCAATGCCAGGCGGAACTGCGCAGCCGAAGCATGGCAGTTGCTCAGTGTGGATGTACACATGAACACAAAAGTATTTTTTAGTTCCTTCATCTGAGCCTCTGAAGAAACAATGGGTTAATTTTATTTTCTCTGGAAATTTCCAAACATTTCACCGACTGTTTCCTCAACTTGGGCCAATACAGAGCTGGCCTCGGATCGAGCTACCAAGCAACACTTTCTGATGTGTAATTGTTCAAGTTCAGACAGGTAATCTTTCTCTCAAAATCGTTCAATACTGTTTATGCATCAGTAAGTCAAGCCAGTGACTAAAATATCAGCTTCACATCGTTTCTTTTAGTAGGATGAAAATAATCGTATTTAAATTGTGAACAAATTATATACAGAAAGCGATCAAAGAACAATCTTTCCACACAGCGCGAGTTTATCTGGACACTTGCCAAACTCGTTATGAAGTTAATGGCGCACGTTACTGCACAACGAAGCTCTTACTGTATTTACATCATCGTGTTTGCATTGGTGAAAGCATTAGAGAGTGCAGAAACTGCTTTGCAATGATAAGATCTTCATTCTCGCGATCAACACACTGTCATCTGCTCAATGCTCATCACGGCAACATTTTATGTGATGGGAATAGATCTAAATACTTTAAAAACATCTCACGATTCGTTAATCTCGATAGCTGTTATTGTAAAAACGTATAATAGCAGTAGTAAAAGTATTCGGGAGAGAGTTTCACATCTAATGCGTAGCTATTTCATATGCACGCATGTCAGCCAATCACAGCAGTGGCCGCGGTTACACTGAATCCCACAGCAGACACGCCCCTTCAAACAGAGTGTTCAAATCAGAGGCTAAAAGCAGGCTAGGAAAAATGCCATTTATTTCTAAATTATGATTATTTTTTATCTAAAAAACATACTAACATTACAAGGGTAACCCAGGAAACATTATAAAATAATAAAAAAAAACATTCTAGGGCACCTTTAAGTTTACATGCATTTCCTTTAACTTTAAAATACACAATGCAATGCGTAATTCAAAATAAAGGTAAAACAGCTTTGAAAAATTAATTTGAAATATTGCTTCATGTTTACACAATACATTATGTCCTATTTCCATGAATTTATGAAAGTGTACTTAAGGCCTGTGAGACTTTAGTGTAGTTGCTGACTGGTTTTTCATATTGCAATTTTTGCCTGGTATTTTGTAAAATATAATAGAATTAACTAAATGTTACCTAATATTTTGTTCTTTGTTGTTTTGAATTTACTACATAATTGCATTTCCGTATCCCAAATATTCCTCAAATTCCAAAGAATCACTTGGATTTGACACAATGTTAAGGAATCGTTAAGAGGAATCAGAAATGAAATTGTGAAATTCCATGTGATTCTCTTCTCTGCTCTTAAGCACACGCCCATTATCCTCTGTCTACACACACAAGCATCGCACACACTACCCTCCTGGCAGTTTATCTGAGTGCCATCTGATGGGTTGTTTTAATGGAGAGGAGGAATGTGGTTCTGGATGACAGATTTTAATTACACACACACACGCACACGCAGACACACGCATGGTCTAGTCGCACAAGAATGTCCGGGTTCAGTTCTCCCATCAGCCAATAGAGTGGCAGATAAAGCCACAAAGATAAAAGGAGCACAACATGATTATGTTTTTGACAATTCGAATGGGCAGCACTGATGTGGCACAGACCAAACTACCAAAAACACGCACAAATACAAAGACCTGCTGTCTGTGGAGCCACTATAATTAGTCCCAGTACGTTACTGTAGACATTTAACCATGTTAAATGTGAGAAAATGAGACAGGAGAGGCCTTAACTTAGGAGAAGCCAACACCACAAGTGAGAAAGAGTTGAAGATCACAGTTTTAAAAAAAAAGTTTCAATAATAATATGGCAGCTAATGTGAAGAAAGGTTGGACCAGCATTTTCTGAGCCTCGACTGTTTTTAATTAACATTAATTTGGCCTCTGATGATGAGCAAAGAGTGATTATCAGCCTCATGGCTTATATTATAAATTGACCCCTTGATTTTTCCCAAAGCAAATGTTGTCTCCACAACCCGAGTCTGGTTTATCATTGAATAATGTTGGCCATGAAAGGATACTCTTTTTGCCAACAGAATAAATTATTTGATTAATCATAGTGGCTTTGCACAAGCTCGGTCTGGTCCGATTTCCAGCATGACGCATTACCTAAATGTTTTGTGTGCCAGTAGGGTTTTAAATGGGCCAACTTTGAAATTAATAAGCTAGTTCTTTTTGCAATGCTACATTTATTTTTTATTTATTTTTTACCTCGAAAGTGACTGGAGAAAATAACAAATACTTTTCAGACTTACCACACACGTGCAACACTTTTAACAAACTTCAAGTACTTGTACTTTTCTTAGCGCTTCTTTACAGCACTCTGGCTTTGTACAGGTTTTTCAGTATCAACATACTGTGACCATCTCTTGTCATAAAGGGTTCCATGTGCACTCTCTGATCGTTAAACCATTGAATTAACTTTCCTACTACGATGCATACCACTGACTCTGTGGGAATGTACAGCCCTACGCATCAGAAATAAACAGAGATGCAGCCAAAGTCATTGGCAGAGCCTCTCCCGCCGTCTGCCGAGCATGGAGAGTATCTCCAGGCCGGCTCTTTTCTCGTTATTCCGCAGTCGCAGCCTGGTGCTCTGCAGATACATTGAGGTCTGCGTGGCTGAATTGTTAGAGCTAGAGCAGTGTGAACAGTAACACCCAGGACAAATTACACAGTGCGGGGAACAGGCCCTCTCTGCCGCTGAGCCATGGTGGCATCACAGGGGCGGAAAATGACAATTCCCTGAAAAGGTCATACAAGACACTCGTGCCCACCAATTCAAGCTTACAGCCAATCTGACAATCTTAATTCAAATCATGACATCCCTTCACTCACAAAAAAATAAAAATAAAATAAAAAAATTCATCCCCTGTGTCAAAATGGCAGGTTGACCTTCAGTATTTCAGCACTTTCACTGACTTGTAACCTAATGCTAATCAAAAAGAGTAATTAGCACTTGCACATTCTCACAATGTGCCTATATTTATATAGTGATTGATTTTATGAGATCAACGACAGGTTTGATGCTAATTCTGGTGGACAGAAATTGACATCTCTCATTGTTGATACAATGACATATGCTAATGGCTAAGAGCGTGAGAAGTGCTAATGCATTGCAGAGACTTTTTTATTTTTGCATGCACAATATTTAAGCACAAAATATCTAATTGTATGAAATGGAGAGAATAATATGCCCTGGTGCACATAGAATTGCCATAAAACCTGCAAATTTCACATTATATTGCATCTAAAGTTTCTGGCCATTGTAGCATGAAGAGACGATTGCCAAATAATGGTGTAATAAAATGAGGCTCCTGTAGGAGATAATAGGCTTTCCTCTGAATAACGTCTGTGCAGCCACTGTGTGGTGCTACTCTGTGCTACAGCCAGCGACACCAAGGCATGCTGATACCTGAGCCGGGAGTGTGTGTGTGTATTCTGACAGAAGGACAGAGAAACGCTTGCTTATACAGGCAATTGCTCCTCCAGCCTGTATCTGGTATGATCCACGTCTCTGCAATGAGTCACAGATCCCAATGAAATCCAAATATGGGCCGGTGACACTGGCCTTGTTTGTGCCCCAGACTGTCGCCTCGGGGGAGGTTTTGGTGGGAGAGATATAGTACTCACTCTCTTTTCACAACACAGCTCGGTGCCCAGATTAATTGGGAAGATAGGCATATGCGCTCGCTCATCAGTCTGATTTTGTGAACGGGCTGCAGTTGGTATGGAAGATGCTTTTAGAGAGGAGATCACGGCTTTGGTAAATGAAGACGTGCTGAACGTGTTCTTGTTGTAGCATAATGACTTCTGTTCCCTCTATAAACTCACATCATGTATCTCCTTTCGTCACCTCACCTTCTCATTACTCCCACTGAGAGTAATCACACCCAGAGGCACATGTGTCATTCCATCACTTCTTTATCTCAGGTGCTGTCAAACTTTTTAATGGCAAGGACTCCAAAATATGATGTACAAAGATTTCATATTATAAAGACAACATGTTAACTTTAAAATTAAATAATTGCCAATTTATTTTGTAAAGATATTAAAATTGTAGAATTGCATAATACAATTTAAATAAATATAAAAAGAGAAAGCTGAGTGAGTCAAGTCACCTGTGGGAAACTATTCAACCCACGCTGTTTCGGGTTGGTACAGTCAACAGAGGGAACGAACCAAAGGGATTATTCGCTGTGTTTTTGGAACCTTCAGATACCAGCTGCAGAGCGTTGCCTGTTCCTAAAACCTTACCTCAGGTACTCCAAAATCATTTCTCCTCAAAGGACAATTCCAGCCAAAAATGAACCATTCGAACCACGAACGCCTGGCTACATGAGTTGAACTGTGACTATCGACCAGGACGTAGCTATGCTTTCATGGTTCGACTGGTCGAGACTGTTTTCCAAAGATGGCTCCTGCATATATACGCGAAGTGTACTGTCTTTATAAAGTATCTTCGTATTAACTTTCACACTTAAGTTTAAAATATTCTAACTGACCCCCCAGCGTGAGTTTTTCAAGGCGACCGTTATTTAGAACTTGGCACTTTAATGTTTCCACGTAATGTTGGCACCTTAATGGCAGTCATGGCCTAATGGTAACAGAGTTGGACTGGTGACCCAAAGGTTGCTGGTTCGATTCCAGTACCGGCAGGAATATGACTGAGGTGTCCTTGAGCAAGGCACCTAACCCCCAATCGCTCCCCGGGCGCCACTCAAGGCTGCCCGCTGCTCCGGGTGTGTGTATCCACGTTTGCAGTGTGTGTGTGTGTGTTCACTACTCACTACTCTGCTCCTAATGTGTGTGCACTTACTTGGATGGGTTAAATGCAGAGGTCAAATTCCAAGTATGGGTTACCATACTTGGCCATCACGTGTCACTTTCACTTTTTTCACTTTCACTTTCCATGGTGACGCGTCATTGCTTGTCACGTGGCACGGCGCAACCACAACACAGCGCTGAATGAATGATGATATGCTTATATGTATTTTTTCCTTTTTTATTAAAAATATACACAAATGTATTTGCTATATCATGAAACACTGATATTCCGATTGTCAAATATGTGCAAGTGGAAGTGTTTTGTTGTTTAAACACCTTTATAACGATCGCGTTAGTTGAGCTGTACGCGCAATGGGCGGCGCCCATTGAAGTCCTTCAACTAACATGTTAGTTTGTTTCACAGTTCAGAGAATCGGATCTGTTGGATTTACAACATGTCAATTCCTCCACTTCTCCCGAAATACATGAAAGTAAGTGGCCGGTGAACTGGGAGACGAATAGGGTAAAATGTAAAGCTACTTACACAATGTGTATCTGATATGAATAAAAGTGTTGTCTTATTATAATGGAAAGGATTATTATTGCCGCTTCCATGGACATCAGTGTGTTTTTTACAAACTCAAAATCATTGTTTTGCTATTAATTATGTGTATTTAAGTGTCTGAAGCCTAAAATAAACATTATGTGGTTGAAAACACTCAATAATTGTGATATATGACAACACTGAGTGGGTCCGTCTCTGGCTCAGCGCCAGTCAACGTGCGAAAGCACGTTTGAATTTAGCAGTTGATCACGTGATGCACTGACCTAATCTAATTCTAATCACACCGTGTCTTACACACCGGTGTGATCGTACGTGCGAAAGGGTTAAACTGTCTGTACACTTAAAAAGTTTTCAATGCTTCGCTATGCAGGTATAGACCCTAATTATGCTACTGTGTTTGTGTGGGGCTATTTTGAGCCTTGTTAGTGGTATTAACTAGCGATTTTTACTTATTTGATGCCCCATACACTAGCGTTATAAGCTAATCTGCCGTTAAACTAAAAATAATGTTAAAACTTGGTACATTCTCTCTCTCTCTAAGTCGTCCTCAGACGAGCCTTCCATCGTTGCCTCCAGGCATCCCGATTCTCCGTGCATCCGACCAGTTCGTTGGTGCTCTGGGCTCCTCTATCCCTCTTGAGTATGTCCATGTATGTTAGCGTGGGACGTCCTCTTGACCGAGGGCCATGTGTTGGTTCCCATAGCACCAGCTTGCTGGCTGGCAGCTCGCGATGCCTTCGGCAATGTCCTGCAAGTCTCATTCTTCTCACAGCAATCTTGTTGCTCACTCTTGATACTCCCTCATACAGGATCTTGTTGGTTACATGCACACTCTTACTGATATTAAGCACTGCACGCAGCATCCTGGTGTAGCACCCGTCCAGGGACTTCTCTAGGGTTGGATTCAGGGTCCAGCATTCACTGCCATAGAGGAGAACAGACTCTACTGTCGCGTAGAAGAAGCTGAGTTTGATTTGGCGTGAAGCCAAGTTCCTGCTCTCGCCCACTGATTGCCTTCTTGAGGGCAAGTAAATCAAGGACTATGATAAAGAGGAAGGGGGCTAATGTATCCCCTTGCATAACTCCTGCCAGGATGTCAAACTCCTCCCTGTTGCCATCTGGAGTCACCACCCTGGCCCTTGTTCATGAGTACATGGACTCTATTGCCCGGAGTAGGTTCGGAGGAATTCTGTATGCCTTCAGGATCTTCACCATCATGCCTCGATGAATCGAGTCAAATGCCTTTTTGAAGTCTATGAAACGTAAGACTGCAGTCAGGTTGTCCTTCCTCACCTCCTCTATCAATCTCCTGAGTGCCAAGATCTGGGTTGTAGCAGTTCGCCCTACTCGAAATCCATTCTGATTTACTCTCAGGTGAGGGTCGATTGCTTGCCGGACCCTGTTTAGAATCATGCGGTTGTAGATTTTGGCAGTGATACAGGTCAGGCTGATACCTCGGTAGTTGTCCGGCTTCGAGAGGTCTCCGGATTTGGGTACTGGCACGATGTTTGATAGAGACCACATATCAGGCTGCCGATTGTGAAGCAGAGCAAGGTTGCAGAACTCTAGAATGATGTCATCAAGATCACAGTTCTTCAGCACCTCTGGGGGTATTCCATCCGGACCAGCGCTTTTTCCCACTCTTACTGTGGCTTTTGCCCTGACGAGCTCACCGAGTGCGAAGGGACCATCGTTGACGTTAAGGTTTGGGAGGTCTGATGGTATTTCCTCTTCCTCAGCTGCGTCTGCTGTTTCACCCAGCAGCCTTTTGAAGTGGCTTGACCAGGTCGCCACCCTCTCTTCCGGGCTATGTCCCTTCACCTGTCTCTCCTTGGTCCTCTTCCGCCCCGTTATTTCATTGATGACCCTCCATGCTTCCCCATACTGCTGTTCCCCATGCGCCGCCTGCACCCTCCGCACTCTTTCCATCAGTTCTTCCCCTTTGATGGTATTATAGATTCTGAAAAGAAACTGTTTGGCCTCGTTCAGCTCACTGCGCCTCTCCTCAGTTGGTTCCCGCTCAAAGTTGAGGCGGCCTTCCTCCACCATCCCACGTGCTGCTATGACCTCTGGATGTTTTGATCGCAGGGAGGTTCTGACTTTATCCATCTTAGGCACGCACAGTCTGGTTGCCTCCTCGTTCACTGTGACGAATCTCCTGTATTCCTCGCGGATCCCAGTATCCGTGTGTGGGCACGTGGAGGCACTGCAGGAGTCTTGGTGGTTGAGAGGCTGTGTACCGGCAGGAGAAGACTTACGCACTCGGCTCCTCTTTTCACCTCCACTAGGGGGGCTAGCCGGTGGCAGTAGCTGAAAGCAGAGAGTAACAAGCAGGAGCAACATGCAGCACATAAAATGCAACATGCACTACATTCGATTATCATGAAAATGCATCCCAGAGAACGGTCGACTTGGTACCCATGTGTATTTAGCCCTAGGTTTATTTTTGGCCGGAATTGTCCTTCAAGCTCCCCAAAAGTCTTCCTCTGCTCTGAGGCCTTCTTGCATTCAATTCAGTGACACACACAAACACAAACATTCACATTAACACGTTCACCAAACGCGCTTTCAAGTCATGCTCGGAGTGAGCGCTTTTGTTTTGTTCCTTGTTTTAGGTTTTGTATATGCTAATTTTTTGAATGTGACGTTATGTGCATGAGTGTTACAAAATGTGATATCTTTGGTTATATTTTTGGATTGATATTTTGTTGAGAAACGTACTTATTAATGGACTATTGAGTAATATGAGTACACCACACGGACTACATCAATGGCTTTGTTGATTTGTTTATTGTACCAAACCTTTGTTGTGTGAAAATTGTGTTTGTTTTTTTATTTTTGTTTTGTTAAAGGAACAATACAAATATTTACACACTGAATATTTTTTGTGTGAGAGGTTTTTGTGAATGAATTCCATGAGTATACATTTGTTTTGTGTAACTGGTGGTTTATGAGTTATCCTGGTTTAAATTCTTATGTTTTTGGTAGACCCGTTTTACCTGGCACCCGAATTAATTAATTTCCAATTTAATTCCTTTTGCACAGGCATGCCACCGTTATGATAGATAGATAGATAGATGTTTTTATGATATGCATTTATAATTTTAAATAATTTAAAAAAATATTGATTAAACATTTATTTTATTCCTTAAACTCGTTAAAATAAAATAATTGTTAATAATCACAATTAATTATTCTCATGGTTTCAGAGAAGTTTTTAGATCAATATTTTATTCAGTAAATATTTCAAAATTGATATAATTTTTAATTAAGCATGATATTGATATTCAGTTCATTCAACCTTAAAAATTGCAAAGTAGAGAGAAACTGTACATTCAAATACATGTAGGTGTTAAAAAGCATTAGCAATATGAAAATATTAGCAATATCATATGTTATATGTCATTTTAAAACCTTGTCATGCGTATTTTTGGTGCTGTCTGGTCAGACGGTTTCTTGTATCCTTGTTCAGTTCAAGTTTTTTGCAGTCTGGTTTTAAACAGGTTGCAGTTCTCCGTTACTGTTCTCATCTTTCTCACTCCAGGCCTCCACTGAGTTCAACATCATGCTCTCCACGCCTTCAGCCAGAGGTTTAAACTCGTCAGCTCCCGAAGGTCACCTGTTCTCTCAAGGCTGTTTAGGAAGGTCAGCCAGTAATGAGCTGCAACTACTTTATTTGCCACGTGGAAGCTTGGAGGGATTAATTGTCCCCGCTCTGTCTCATTCGCCATCGGAGGCCCCTTTGTCAAAATGATCCATTGCTCTCGTCCCTCAGGCCCCCACTTCCATTATTAAGGTGCTCTCCGATCGATCTGACCATTTTTAACATTGTGCCCTGTAACTTTTATCAATCCTTATTATCTAATGACCAATACGACTCCCATCTGCAACAATCAAGAAGCTTATGCATTTTTAATTGGACCTGATTGTTGCACTAACAGCTGAATATGCAGATGGCCTCCTTCTCCCAGGCGTGGACCAATAGTAAGAGAAAGTTCTAAATTAAAAGACCCAAGAAATCAATACAGGGGGTGTTTGTGTGAGCGGGAAGATATTCTGTTCCAAGGAGGATACTGCTTCTTTCTGTAGCGAAAATATCTGCATATGCACCAGGAATTACCCCTGAGGAAACCGTTGCTTGAAAAATCAAAATCAAACACTTAAAGGGTTTAAAAGTTATGTTTTTTTTTAAGACTGCATCAGACAGTTGTCCGTCTGCAGCTTTTTCAAGAGCGAGAACGATGCAGAACCACGCTGTCAGAAAATATTTTATGGGCAAACAGCACGCAAAGCGCTAATTTAAAGCTTGAATCCCTCTCATCGTGACACAACAAAGAGGGAGGTTGACAAACAGCTGGCAAGTGGGCAATTACTAGTGACAGAATACATTTTGAAGCTGCATTAGGCAAATTCATTTGACAGTTGCTCAATACGATTCTATAACATGACTGGATTATATGCTGAAAGCTCCAGCAGATGCTGCAAAGTGCATGAAAGTATTTTTAATAATGCATCTTAGAATCGCACCGAATGGAATTGGCGGAAGAGCCGCTGCAGTGTGATCAGAGCGTCTCAGGATTTCAAGCTATCATCAGGACAATTGCAGAAATGACTCAGTTCCTTTGTAACAATAGGTCATTTTCTTAAATCAGAAACTTCTTGTAACTATTAAATGGGAAAAAGCATTAGAAAAGAATTAGAGAAATGTTCTACTCTGCATTACAGATTTCAGCTTAATTCTCCTCAGTATTAATCTTCTTCTTAGGTTTATGGTCATCATGTTTTTTTGAGGGTGCACCAGTAGTGGTTCGGTCTCACTTGGTGATATAGTCTAGATAAAACATGGCCAAAGGGGGGGAGGGGGAACTATTTTTAACTACTTATTCGTTTCTGTAAATGTGTTACATGTGTTGGTTTAGTGGTATCATTTTCGTTAAATGTTCAAGGGGGTATGGGATCAGTTCCGGAAAAACTGTGTCTGAACTTGACAACTAGTGATCATCATGCTTAATAAATAAATTGAATTGGCATTAAAAATCCAGCTGACTAAAATAATTGGAGGAGATACATGATGGGGCACAGTTTAAATGAGCATCTTCATTTAAATGAGCATCTTCATGAGACACTTCTGTCTATGTTCTCTTATTCTGTAAGACTTGCATGAATGCATGGGATACAGATTTAAAGGAGGCAATGAAATCATACAGTGCTGACAGTTCACATACAGTCTAGAACTCAGTGAGAGTTACTCAACTAAATTACCTGAGCGCTTTCTCTTTCTCACTTTCACATACACAGAAGCTGAAAATGAGGCTAATTTGTGAAGGGATCCAAGGCAGTATTGGCCGGCAACACATTTCTAATTATCACTGCAGCTCTAGAGTGATTACTCACTCAGTCTCTTTCGCTGGCCTGCTGAAGTGTGTGTGGCTGAAAAATAGATGAGATCTTTGTCACTCAAATCACTATATGTTTTAAGTGCTTTGGATGGGTCTATCATGCATTATGGAGCACAGTGGAGGGACTAAGGGAGCATTAACTACTTTCTCGGCTACCCCGTTGCTTTTATGACTCTTTAAGTGTCTCTGGTATTGTGGACAGAATGATAGATGCATGGCATTGGCTATTTTAATACAGATTTATGTTTAATGTGAAGTTTAGACCTAATTAATCTGAGCAATATCACATGCTTAAAGATTCATTCTACGCTAGCTGAGGCAGGTAATACCACCCATCTGTGGTGCTGAGGAGGAGCTTTCGCTGGAGTTTAACAGGCTTGTCAGCTTTAGTTTGATATTAGCTGCTGTTTTCTTTAGAATGCAGACCTTTAGAATGTACAGTCCTTGTGTAAAGGCAAATAGATCAGATTAAAAGAGTAGTATTGTGCCACAGCACATTGGCCTAAGCTAAAGCGCTAATAATAGAAGCCGTTTTCACAAAAAGGGCATGTAATTCCGGGAGCAAGACTTGACTTTGCAGCGAATGACCAAACTTTAATCCTGAAATATTGTGATAGTTGTTTTACCATTTTACTATTGGAAATATGTACTAAGACCTGATCTGGTGTTTGAGATTTCCACACCCATAGTAATTGTCTCCAAATATGAGAACACATCATACGTATAGTGACCGTAAATGAATGTGGTAAGAGGATTGTAATCATGTGCCAACAGTTTCTAGTTTCCATCATGAGCAAAAGCCTTATCGCAAAGTATAGCCTGTATTTCGAGCCAAAAGTTGTAATTCCTTCAGTGTTAATTTAAAAGCATTGTTAACGGTCCTGACTATAAGTGTTGTCCAGGATTAGTGTCCAAACACCCAGTAGACCCTCATTATGTGGTTTTTGTGAGCATGTGTGTGTAGTGCATTTGATTTCCCTTATGGGCTCTAACAGAGGCTCCGGTACAGTTAGAGAAACTTGGCCGGTTCCTATCTGCTAAGGGTCATCCATTATTGAAGGCTTGATGGGGAATAAGTCAGACTTCATGGGCAATGAGGGCACAGCCTGAAGCTTGTGGAGTTGTTCTAACAGTCAGACAGGTGAGTTAGCAGAGCAGCTGCATCATTGCATTTGGATGCATACTTTGTGTAGCACTCAGGGCTTTTTACACATAAAGTGATAGAGCACAAAAAAATTAACATTCTATCATCATTTATGTCATTTCAAACCTGCATGATTAGCCTATTTCCTCTGTAGAACACAAAAGAATATTTTTTATGTTAGTTTTCTTTAGTTTTTTGGTCCATACAAGGAAAGACAGTGGTGTTGGACCGCTCTTTCGGCTAATATATTCCTAATTGTACCATACAGTTTGTCCTTGACTTTTCAGGGCATGAATGTAAAAAAAAAAAATAATAAAAAAAAAAAAACTGTCTCCCCTTCACTCAAATTTACGGGTTCTGAAAATGTTTCAGAAAACTTAAAATTTATATTTTTAGGATTTAATTGCTGCATGAATATTTAATGAAGCTGAAACAATGTTCAGTTCATGATTGTTTGGATGTTGCCAATCAATTGGCATTATGTTTTAATGAGCCATTCACATAATACTTTTTTTTGCGTTTTTAAACGCAAGTCGCAGGACAGTAGAATAAAACAAAATGCAAAGCCTACAGATGTTTTTTTTTAAGTTTAACTACTGTTAATTTGAGCAAGATTGTAGAATGAGCGCAATGAACGCGTGAATGCAAAAGTCAACCCTACCAGTCTAGTGCATGCTGACATGGAAACTCAGTGCAGTGGAATGCAAAAATGTGTTCTGTGTGAACGACCTTAGTCACTACTGTCATTTCTTGAAAAAAGTGTTTCAAAATTCTTAGTGAGAAACGCTTCTTTATTAAAGGGTTAGTTAACCCAAAAATCTTCTTTTGCATTCCACTGCAATGACTGCAGTGTGAAAAGCCCAAGAAAGACTGGATCTGGAAAGAGAAATTGTGGGCTCTAACATAGTAGGAAACCATGGCTTTGAGTGATGGGTAATTAAAACAGGTCATGTCTACCTCATTAACAGCGCTTTTCAACCTATGATTCATACTGGAGGTTTTCAGCTGATAAGGATATCCGAAGTGGCCACAAACCTGTAGTTTCACCTCAACCATCCACTTTCCTAATGACTATTTAACATTATAATGTCAAATAGGACTGTGTACATGAAGGACTTTGGATTTGTTAGATAAATTCTTCCCTGTGTCATTTAGCCAAGTCCTGTCAGTGTCAGCCTGTCACTCTCAGCCAGATCTGACTCATCGGTGAGACTGTTGTGACAGCAGCTGTCTTACGTGGTCCTCCATCTCTTTGCCTTCTAAGCTCACATTGGGTCTAAACGTCAAGATTCTGTTAAGGGTGCCTTCATCAGACATCAGAATCATTGGCGCTCTCCTTCTAGTTCCCTTTCTCCTCCCCCGCAGACGCACCTCGGGTTGGCGGAAGCCTCCATCGTTTCCTTTGTAGTGCACATCTGTTCAGCATTAAGTGACACAGCTGATTAGCCTCAGTCAGGTCTTAATAAGACAAGCTCAGCTCCTCGCCAAACCGAAATCAGTGCTCTCGGGCTTGTCCCCAAGCCACATCCCATCACGAAAGTCCTGACTCAGATTAATACATCACCCAGGTTCCATATTCTGGAAGTCTCATTACTGGGAATGAATGTTACGTCGCCTTGTCACCTGAGCGGCAGAGTGAATTTGTTTTATTGTTGTTATTGTTTGTTTTTTCTCGGTGTGTCGGCTTCTGCAGTTTTGTAGGTAATGATAATGTGTTTATGACATCTTCCCCTCTAGGTGTGTCAGAGGCGATTCGCCGACTCTCGTTTGCTCTCGAGTCGCTGCGTGACTTCTGTGTAGTCTGATTGTACTGACACAGAGGCTTCACACCAGAAATGGCTCAGTCTATTTGAAATATACGCTAAGACACCACAAGCATTTGTTATCCACAATCTCTCCAGCTCAAATGCGTATATGGGTTGTCTGTTCAAGTACATCGTGCATTATGAATATAGTCAGACATAAATAGCATGTTTTTGGTACACTGCTGTTATTATTCTCCTCCACTACAGCTATGGCCACATTTGCCTAATTGCACCAGGTGTTCATGTGTATGTGTGCAGGGAGAACAAAGCCGAACAGGCAGCGCTACGCGCCTGTGTTTCTAAGTTTGACCATGAATGCTGAAGCGTGTGGGTGTACACTCACTCCCGACTCTCTTTCTCATCGTAGCGGCAAGGGGTCGAACTTATTTCCACTATCTGCCATTGTCTCCGTGCTGCCCCTCTCCACATCGATGCCCCAACTTTGTGATCTGTGTGTCCCAGCCCACCTGTTCAGTGCTCATTACTGTCAGCAACGTGGTTAATAAATATCCAGGTGGAGAGATCGTTCCATCGGCCCTGCTTCATCTCCATAAGTCTCCCTCTACACACATACACACACACACACCATTGACGAGCCTGACAGTGTTCATGATTACACTGTAAGTACGGCCGTTTTTCACCCCATGCCTAAACACTGACACTGCACTCCATCTTGCGCACACACACACACACATAGAGGAAAGTAGTGAACTTACAAAGGCCAGGAATTTGTAAAGTGAGTTTGACTCTGAAAGCTAATGTGTAAATGCCAGCTTTTTTGGCCTAATGTTTTAGTGTGCAGGTAGGAGGCAAGTTGCATTGAGCGGATAAACAATTTTCATTCTTGGTTGAAGAATTTTTCATTCACCATCCCTACTGTTTTAAAACTTTATGAACTCCTCAAAACTCCTTTTCACTTCAGAATATCTTGTTAATGTTTCCACAAATAATAGGTTAATAGGGGGTGGTGAAGGCGCAGTGGATAAGACACATGCCTTTGGTATGAGAGACCCGGGTTCGAATCCACTGTGAGACACGAATGTGTCCCTGAGCAATACACTTAACCCCTAATTGCTCCAGAGGCGTGCGACCTCTGACATATATAGCAATTGTAAGTTGCTTTGGATAAAAGCGTCAGCTAATTGAATAAATGTAAATGTACTAGCAGAATGTGAGGCTTTTACTCAAATTATTGTGGATTGAAGTTGTCAATGGCTTTCAACTGTTTTGGCAACCTAATACAATACCAAAAGTGTTTATTGTACAAAAATCTACAAAAATGTCCTTAAAGGCCCACTGAAGTGCCTTGGAATGCGCAGCTTTATGTGATGCGTTGATGTAATTTCTACTGAAATTAGCTAAGCTAAGCTGGGACATATTGACTGGCTCCTCTCCCTTTTCAAATAGCGAATAGCATTTAGTTTACCTCACAGACTGCATCGGTCGCTTTGACCAGGTAGTATTTATAGTTTAGGGGGCGGGATGCTTTAGATTCTAGAGAGCATTTGATTGAACAGAAGATATGATGAGAAGCTGAAGCTGATATGATGAGAAGCTGTCATAAAAATCTGTGATCCATTTTAGCGGGAGAGACTAAGTTTTGAATGCTTATTGTGGCGAGCAGGACGAGGCCGAGGGCTGTGGCAGAATCTGTCTCGTATCTCTCACGGAGGAGCGGAAGCATAAAAGAAGGAGCGACGACAGTGGAGATCGAGAGATGCCAGTCCTGGATTTTATTTGATGCAGACACTGCCACTAACGCCATTTGTGGACATCATCCATTCGCTCGCAAGTCTTCACCAGGAACACCATGAAGCGCTGCTGGGCATGAGGGTTGACCAGGAGCAACGGTGCCGAGCACTTGTCCAAGCCCAGCAGGAAGACTGCGAGCTGTTCCAGAGCTGGATTGACCGGGAGGTTCGGGCAACACCATCTGCCCCAGCACTGCCCACTCAAGATGGGGCCGATCTCAGAGGCTTTCCTTGACCTCTGTGGACTCATACACCATAAGCAGTTGGAATAGAGAAGTGGAAAGAGTGTTGAATTGATAGTGATTTGAGCTGTAGTGTGCACGCCTTTTGTTTTGTTTATTGTTGTTTTGAGTTTGTACAAATAAGACGTACGAGTCCCAGTCACGCCGACCCTGTCTTCTTCCTTCCAAACGCTGAACCTCATCACACTTATATCTCCTAAATGTTAATTTTGTCATTGTTTTGGAATACACCAGGTTATTCATAGCAAAATAGTCATACTAAAAGCTAAAAAACTAAAATTTTGATTTCAGGGGGCCTTTAAATTCAAACAAAAATTTTGAATTTAATCTTTGCTGCATGCGATCTTTTAATTGATGCGTATATGTATAAAGAGGATAGAGAGGAACAGGATCAGGTCAGGAAAGAACTATAAGCCAGGACTTGCCTGTGGCTCAGACACTATCAAGATACTTTGGCTACAATAACACAAACATTTATATTATGAAAAAAAAAACCTTAAGTCTCCATCAAGAATGAGAATGCCCCATCTTTGACAAGTATTGTGAAGGTTTCCTGTTTGAAGGATTTACATAAATGTAAATTGGGTTTTGATCATGCACATAGGCTAGATGGGGGAGTTAAGAGTGGCCAGCTTTCCTTAGTACTCCAAACTCTACTAGGCCATGACTGCTGCCTGTAAAAGTCTGCGGAAATGATAGCGAGTACACAGACACTTGATTTTGAAGAAGCAATCAAACTCTAAGGCATTTAATGCACTGCCTTGAGTCTGAGCCACAGCAATTGGGTTTGATAGCCATGTCATTATGAGAGGAGGGCATCTGGAGGTCTTCAGGAGTCAGGGATTACAGAGGGGAGTGGGTAAGAGTGTGCATGTCACTCCAAGCGCTCTCAGCAAAACTCCCACCTTTCCACTGATTCCCCCTCTGTCAAGAGTCTGGGCTGGAGAGCAGCACTTGACCACATGATAGCGTGTCTGCACAGACAGCACCAAGGACACTCAGGGATTCATGCAAAAAGTTAGGATTGGGATTCATTGACATTGAGAAAACATTGTAGAGAGGATAACTGTAAAGAACAGAGTCTTGATTAAACGGAAGTTGTTTGTTCAAAACTGTGTGCATGTTTCCATATTTATAGAGGTGGATTGTAACCTATAACCTCCATCAAGTCCCAACTTTGTAGCATAAGTGAAGGTATATATTGGATGCTATAAATGCAGCAAAATGGTGCAGATGTCCGCATAAGAGTGTCATCATCAGTGCACAGATGTGTTGACAAGAGCTTGGGCCTCTCTCTCTCTCTCTCTCTCTCTCTCTCTCTCTCTCTCTCTCTCTCTCTCTCTCTCTCTGATTGGGCTATCTGTGTGGCACCCGTCGTTTGCCACTACTTCACTTTGATTAGCGGCTCCATGAAAATGTATGCTCCGCTCTCAAAGAAAACTGGGGGAGTCGCTACCTGTCAGGAAATTCACAAACAAGCCTATGTAAAGCTGGGCACGCCGCATACATTAAACTCTAATCCACCTAGCCATTTCATTGTGGGGCTGATTTGCTAAATCCCTCCTGACTCCCGCCTTCCCAGCGCTCTTCCCACATCTGACGCGAGCATCCCAGGACGACAGGAAAGGAGGTGCAGAACCAGCCCCCCAAACCACGATCGGGGGAAAGAGATCGCTCTGCAAAGTATACTACAAAGGCATCCCAACAGATGCTGTGAATACCAAAAAAGCCCCTCTCAAACAGTATATGAATTAATCAGAGCACAGGTAGATAAATAAATAATGTATATAAGGAGCTAATTAAACGTGTTTATTCCTGTTATCATATGCTGTCCCCATTTTCCCCTTTCTCAAAGCCATGAATCTTTAAGTGCTTGTTAAATTGGTCTCAGGGGCCAGAGGGGCGGTCAGCACCTGTCTCTGCTGAAGGCAGGTGCGTGACCAACAATTCCATGATCCTCCACTGAGCTGGGCTCTGTGAGGGGAGACGGGAGGAGGCAGGCATCACGCTGGGAGGTTACCGTCCAGACGAGGAGCGGCTGACAGGGCCGGCCGTCACAGCCCCAGCTCGGCTTTGATTAATGAGGGCATTTGAAAGACAATTAGCGGGAGCAGATTTACCTTCAACTGCCTTATCAATCAGAGGCCTTTAATTCAAAGTAGAGCACCCCCTGTCACAAAACGGGTGTATCAGCACAGAGCCTCCGATTCGTAGACAGCTAAACAGTGCCAGCGGGGGGCGAGGAGAAAGAGGGCGTTGGGAGCTTCGTAAACAAAGCAAACTTTTAGGCCTTACAGTCGAAGAACTCTTGTATAACTTTGACTGTAAGTTTCTCAAACTACCCTAACTGCCTCCTTGGCTTTTTACGGAGCCCCTAAAGGGACATGGTGAAGGAAAAAATATGAGATATGAGGAAAAATTATTTGTCAATGCTTTTGCGTTCCCTCGCAAATGTTTTGCATTCCAAGTCAAGTCACCTTTATTTATATAGTGCTTTTTAAAATACAGATTGTTTCAAAGCAGCTTTACAGCGATAACAGAAAAATAATGTTGTAATAATATTGTTAAATATAAAATTAAATGTCCCCAACTAAGCAAGCCAAAAGCAAATGGCGACAAAGGCGAAAAAAGGTGAATGACAGACAACAGTGGCAAGGAACCAAAACTGCATCAGGTGACAGAATGGAGAAAAAAAACCTTGGGAGACACCAGGCTACGTCAGGGGGCCAACAAACAAACAGTCTATAATTATGATTCAGGCAACATTACAGGTCAGAAGTCAGATTGGATCAGAACAAAATATTATGCAGTTCATCTGGTTGAAGATCGGAGTCATCGGGTGTGTATGGAGACGAGTTTGTTGAGAATCAGTGCCGATGGCTGGCGTGTCGATGAGGCCTTCACATGGGAGAGTCTAGTTGACACAAGCTCTGCTGACACTTCAGGGATGGTCGTGTCTAGGCGCAAGTCCACCATCTGATCTGGATATGCCCCGGGTCAGGCTGATTACAGTTAACCTCGGAATAAACAGAGAGACTGAAATTAGCGTAGATGCCATTCTTTTTATGATGTAGCAAGTACATCAAGTGTTAAACTTCCTATATTATTTTCGGTTTCTACCGAGAAAGTTTGTGTTCCCTCGCAAAAATATTTGCGCTGCGACGAGAAACTTTGCGTTCACGCACAAAGAGCTCAGAAGGGAACACAAAGTTTCTTGGGGAACGCAAAACATTTGCGAGAAACGCAAAAGCATTTACTCATTATTTTTTCTGCCATCTCTTTATTTTTCACCATCATGTCCCTTTAGGGGATCCATAGCTTTTTCTATGAGAACCCAGGATTTATTGATCAATGCAAGGAAAATAAAACTAATCAAAGCAGCCCATATTTCACTGCATTCATAAAGACTGAATTCTGATGTGAATGTGTAAATTGTACCATCTGTGGGTAGGTTTAATAAAATACAGCATGCTGACATTTAACAAGGTTTTAAGCCTCCTAATTATTAAGTAATGATCCCAAATTGCAGACATAAATCATGTTGGTGGGTGTTACACCGATGACTTTGTACAGTGTTCGCATTCACGCACATGTTGCCCACTGCAGCACAGAATTCTTGCATTTGCATGCTCTGTAAAAAATCTCTCTCTCTCTCTCTCTTTCTCTCTCTCTCTCTCTCTATATATATATAGATATATATAGATATAGATATAGATATACACAACAGGTTTGTGAATTTAATTGAAAATGCCTTAAATTCCAGTTTAGTTTCAAAATTTTAATTGAAGCAGCAAACAAAATGCAAAACTAGTATTAAAGGAAGTAGAATTATAGTGTTTATTATATAATAAGTTTTATTTTTAACTAGAAAAAAGCAAAACTATCAAACTTTAACTAGCAAAGCAAACTAGGTAGATGGATGGATGGATGGATGGATGGATGGATGGATGGATGGATGGATAGGATTGGACCGAGCACCAAAACACACTTCTAGCCAACAAGGAGTATGGTGTGTCCACTCATGATGGGAGAGGAGAGAGAGTGAGCAAGAGAGAGCTTTGAAGAAAGAATTTAGAAAGAGAGATGGCTGAGAGAGACATTACAACAACAACAAAAAAGCTCACAGGAATATCACTGGAAAAAGAGGGTTGTGATCAGGCAAGAGCTTTAGGACCCGACCCACGTTAATATTAGAGAAGCTTTCCAGTGCTGAGAGACCTAAGCGGGAAGGCCTGAAAATGAACACAGAGATTGCGTTGTTTCTGATCCTACGTGAGTAACATTGGTTTTGATTGTGTTCTGCTGGCGACTAGATATATATATATATATATATATATATATATATATATATATATATATATATATATATACATACATACATATATATATATACAGTATATATATATATATATATATATATTATTTTGCTTCGCTTCTGCTATGATAAAAGAGACACTCTTGCATTGTGTGTTCATGCATTTTGGGGGCAGAGCAATGAAAGGAAGGGTGTGTTTGTTTTCAACAAAAGTGTTCAACGACGATTTTGAGAAATCGCATACTGAATTCAGAATTTTGCCCAGCCATGGTAAAAAAATATAAAGACTGATATTCTCAAGATGTTTCCTCTAGTTTTTGACAGCTCTCAACAAATATACAGTATCAGGACTTACTCTCTTTAGGAACTGTGCGCAATTAAACACGTCAGTCATTCAAATTCGAATTATTTGAACCATTGGAGGACTGACAAACACTCGATTCACCAGAGCGCTCAAGGGGGTTTAAAACAGAAATGTGTTTTTATAAAGCTAGAACAAGTGAGTAAAAGAAGCATCTCTATCGATCTGACTCCTTGTAGATTAAGCAAGTGCAAGGGGTGAAAAGAAACAAACACATGAGGTAGATAGTACCTCTGGGAGGAAAATCAATATGGCTGCCCCACTCGGTCTTCTCTGGTCAAACTATTCTCACTGGGCTCTGGAAGCTGCAGGGGGAGTGAGTGGACGGACATTTTTACACAGACATAGAAAGATTTAGTTCTGACAGACAACAAAAATGGTTAGATAGTTATTTCAAATAGAGCTGAATAGATTTGAAACTAATGCAATAATGACACCAAAGTTCTGATTTGTCTGCACTGCCGAGAGCTATTAGAAAAGTACAGCAGATCCGTAAAAATGAGACCGAATCTTGACACTGCTCGCCTGACCCCGAGAAAGAACTTGAAAATGACTGTAGTTCCCAGGCTGGCAGTAACAGTCAGACCTGCCTTCATAGGGACATGAAATCATTAGAGAAGAGGTCAGCTAGGGACAAGAACTACTCCAACATAGAAAGCGAGGAAATTACTCCACAAAAGACTTCGCTCTGGAAAATGAAGAAAAAACGGACAATGAGAGGAGAGATCTGTTAGTCGTACACCCTTGTTTGTGCTATGACTGACATTAAACCCACAAGCAAGGCCAGCCCACTAGCTCTCCTTCAGCTACAGCCCAGTTCGCTGTGCTGGAGCCCCTCTATTTTCCATTAGCCATTTATTTCACGGAGAATTTACTTGCTGTATGGCATAATTGCTATGTAGGGCTTTCCTAATGCACTGGGTGGAAGCTGATCTTTTAAACAGGTGAAGCTAGACGGTATTGGATTTTAATTGTCCATTATTTTCTGCAAATACTGAAACACTTGAATTAACTTCAAGATTGGATTATAGAAAATAACTAATAATTGGTTCACTATTATGCATTTAGGTCCAAAGCAACTTAAATCATAGGCAATGTGTACATTTTATCAGTTCATTATTTCATGGGAATTAAACCCATGACCTCAGCGTTTCTAGCACCATGCTTTGTTTGGTGAAGTATTTATGTCATTGTTGTATTATTTGCATGTTTATGCAATGATTTAAATGGTTCCCAGCTAACAGAATTTTGTTATAAGAACGTTCTCCAAATATTCAGTGCTGGTTCTGGGAACGTGAAAAACGTCCAGTTTTCTTGACGTTAGAGGAACGTGTTTTAAAAGGTATAATGTTCCTCAAACGTTCTTTAAACATAATTTTCGATTAAAAATTCAACATTATAGTAATGTTGATTTCTAACATTCCAAGAACATAAAAATATCCAGTTTCCAGAATGTTACTACACAGCAAAAACTCAAGAGTGTTAAAGACTCAAGTGTGTTAAATTAACACTGAAGAGTGTTAAAGTTAATGTGCTATTTAAGTTATTGATTGAGTGATGATTGAGCATTATTGAAGACACCTGATGATAACAAGCAGAATCACTGAAGAAGAAAAATCACATTTTAGTCACCATTATGGAGATCAGTGTTTGGTTTAGTTGGGCTGTTGACCTTTACATGTTTAACTTTACATTTTGTTTGGCTGTTGTACATGAGTTATGACAGCCAGATGAACAAAGAGATTACGTGATCTCATGGTGTTGGTTATCTTTTAACAATCATTTTTTCACAATCAAATTACCTGAATCACTGAACTCATTTAGGCCTAATCTCTGACATAGATGTATATTGATCATTATCGTATCAAAGTGATTTAACATTATAAAATCCAGATTTTTCAATATAATCAAAAAGATTTCTTAAAAGTTGTTCTGATCAAAAGTCGTTGAAAATTGAATTTTGTTTGGACACACAGACATCAGTAATCAGCCTGTGATTCTCAACAATGGTTACAATAATAAAGCATGTTGCAGTGCATTCTGGGTGCCACCAATCAAAACTCATTCATAGTTCCCATCATACATTGCGGTATGAATAAATTATGATCTGAATTGTCTTAGGAATCTCCTTTTCCTAATCAAATATTATTTGTTACCATTGTTGAGATTCATACACTGAATCTGTATGTCTGTGTGCTTGAAAGGTTTTTTTTTTTTTCAGAACAACTTTTAAGAAATCATTTAGATTATATTGAACAACCTGGAATTTATACGGTTGAATCACTTTGATTCTGTAATAACCAATATACATTCTAATCAGAGATTAGGACTACTTGAGTTCAGTGATTCAGGTCATATGATTGTGAAATAATGATATGTTAAAACATAACCAACACCATGAGATCACATTTTCTCTTTGTTCATCTGGCTGTCATAACTCATGTAGAACAGCCAAACAAAATATAAAGTTAAACATGTAAAGGTCAACTGCCCAAGTACACTGATCTCCATAATGGTGACTAAAATTAGATTTTTCTTCGGGGATTCTGCTTGTTATCATCAGGTATCTTCAATAATGCTCAATCATCACTCAATCAATAACTTAAATAGCATATTAACTTTAACACTCTTCAGTGTTAATTTAACACTCAAATTTTAACACTTTAACAGTCTTGAGTCTATAACACTCTTGAGTTTTTGCTGTGTAGTAACATTCAGGAAACAGGACATTTTTATGTTCTTGGAATGTTAGAAATCAACATTACTATCATGTTGAATTTTTAATCGAAAATTACGTTTAAAGAACTTTTTAGGAACATTATACCTTTTAAAACACGTTCCTCTAACGTCAAGAAAACTGGACATTTTTCACGTTCCCAGAACCAACACTGAATATTTAGAGAACGTTCTTATAACAAAATTCTGTTAGCTGGGTTGTAATCACTTCATTAATATTTTGGAGATTGTTCGTTCAAATTGCCGCTCCCTGTATTTCTATGTATTTATACACTACTGTTCAAAAGTCTCTTTTATACTCCCCAAGGATGCATTTATTTGATCAAAAACATAGTAAAAACAGTAATATTGTAAAATTTTATTACAATTTAAGAACAGTTTTATATTTTAATATATTTTAAAATGTAATTGAAACATGTAATGGAAAAGCAGATATTTCCATAGCCATTACTCGTATTCAGTGTCACATAATACTTCAGAAATCATTGTAATATTAAGATGTCTTATTATAACCAATGCTGTGAAGTTGTACTTTTTTTGTGCGGGAAACTGTTATAAATATTTTCAGGATTCTTTTGATAAATAGAAATCTTTTGTAAAATTATAAATGTCTTTACTGTCAGTGATCTTTATCACTTCTGATCAATTTAATGCCTCCTTGCTGAATAATTATCAAAAATAATAGTATTCATTTATATTTAAAAAATCTTACTGACCAAGGTACATGGTAAAATGGTAGTACCATTGTACATGTAATAATAATAATAATAATAATAATAATAATACATGGTATTACCATGGTACTCTTTGGAAGTTTTTGTAAATGAACAATATTAAAGAATTGCTGTGTGTCAAACTCTTTTCTATTTCCCATATCCTTACCAGGCACATATATGGAAAAAGTTCGGTATTAGTTTAATGGTTCATGTAGCAGTCCTAATTTGTGGTTTGCCCTCACCGTATGACACCACCTGTTTAATGTATTTACAGGACGAAAGAGAGCGCACACGTGTCATTAACCCACATTTCCCAGTAGTAATAGTCATAGTGTGTGTAGCTTTGAGGTTTCATTAGTGACGTTTTATAAGGAGCCGTTTGCATAGTAACCGGTGATTTGTTTTCCAATGTTTGCTGTATCCAGGAGACAGAGTAATGTAAATTTATTTAGTTTCATAATAGATATTTGCTCTCAGAGAGGAATAAAAAAAATATAATTTTATTTTTCAATAACGAGGGCACCTTAATTATCTCTCTCACTTTCATAACTTTCTGGGGCCCTGTTACTGCAAATGAGTCATCCATTGTGTGTTTGGAATTCCACATGCATACAGCAAGTATTGAATGACAAATTGCAATAAGTCTTTGTCTCTAGTGGAGACCAAACTAGGGACTGTAATGATATTCATTTTCAAACAGGAGAACATTCTAATGGGCAATTAAGACGATCAAGCCTGCCAAGCTACATGTGAAGAATGGAGACCCAGTGCCAGCCATTACGTGTCCACCCCCTTTCCACTTTTCCCCAGCTGGATCTTTGTCTAACATGTGTGCGCGTACGACACGAGGAGCAGGAGGGTGCGCGGGGGTGTCGGGGGGAGCTCCAAAAGCACAATATAATTGAACTTTCCACATTACTTCTCACTAATATGTGCTGCCACTTGGTCTCATTAGTGGAATGATGTGCTCTCCAGTTCAGGAATGAACTCTTTGCCCGAGTAATTAAAGCTCCTAAAGTTTCCAGTCCTTTGTTTAAAGAATTCGTCCTTGTGCTCTCCATGCCCCATCAGCTGCCTAATTAGCAGGGCCTTTGTGTGATTAAAAATTCTCACAGAGATTCCATTGGATATTTTCCTCTGTTAATGAGTGTTTGTGGACAGCTGGGAACAGGCGCCGGCTCCCTCCTCGCCGGACCTCCTGTGCACCGGGCCAGACCTCTGTCAGGGCCCAGGAGTGAAAGCTGTCATTTCTGTAATAGGGATGGAAATTGGTCAAAACCAGCGCTGGCCTCCCGTAGGACTGGAAATACCTTGAAATATAAATGAGGATGAATATTCATATTTCTCCTTTTCTCTTTTTTTCACCCCCTCATTCAATAAAAGTGCTGAGTATTAATATACATGTCAGTCAGATTAGGAAGCCCCTCGGAACTCGGCACCAGCGTCTGCCCATTAATGCGTCCCTGGCTTCATTTGCTATTATTCTCAGGTTCTTTCTGTCCCCAAAGTTGGGGTCACCTTCTCCACTGAGAATTGCTCACTGGAATCTTTCCCTTTTGTAATGTTTCTCCCCACTAAGTGAGAGAGAGAGAGAGAGAGAGAGAGAGTATGTGTGTGGAGAGAGGAGCAGAGAAGCATTTAATGAAGCCCACTCGGAAGTACGAAAAGTAGGGGTCAAACTCAAATGAAAGAGGAAAGAAAAGCAGTGCGTGCACTTGCAAGAACTGGAACCTGGAGTTGGGAAAAGGGGGGGAGGGGGCCTTAAAAGAGACAGTTGGCTGGTATCACTGGACTGTTCCAAAAAAGCTAATTGTAACGGAGACCAGCTATAAGAGCTGTGCAAGTAAACCTCACTCCCCTGGCCTCAAGAGGCGCACTGGCAACTGATGCTAGAGGTTACAGTCTTTAGCGTCCTCGTTAACGTGCCAGCCTCCCATCCCCATGATCCTGGTTCAAAACCCGCTCGGAGCAGCGCAAGTAGGAACATACTATGGTTCTTAATTGGTTTTGCCTCAAATCAAGACTTGATTTGACATCAAATAGTGACCAAAACTGTTTATCACACAAGTATACAAAATGTCTGTAAAAAAAAACAAAAATGTATTAATATAAATAAATATTCATTTATATTATTATTTTTATAGTTTTTTTTAGTGACTCTTTCTGCAGCATACATACCAAGACAGCAAAATAGTGTCGGCCCAGATCCGGCCCACATCTGGTACATGATGCATACCAGATGTGGGCCGGATCTGGGCCGACACTATAGGGGCTTTTGTCCAGAGGAACCTTTTCATAGTTCCTAGAACTATTTGCAGAAGTATCTGGATTTCATGGTGTTCGCACTGTAGGAACTAGGAATGATTTTAGGTCTAAGAACTCCTTTTGGAGTAACTAATTTAGCTCCTACTTTAAAATAGGGTCTAAACCAGCACTATAGGAACTACCAGTGACATTAGTGTACGCTGATTGAAAAAAAAAGCCGTTTACACACAGATTATAGCCTATATATTTACTCCATAAACTAAAGCTATGAGTATGCACATGAGTAAAACCTCACAAAAGCTCAGAGAGATGATACAGATGGATAAATAAATAATGAAGTTATCACGCAATTCTTCTGACAGGATCATTTTATTTAGCAAAGTATCTCACCATTCACTGATGTGTCCAGGTCCTACTCAGTCATCATATGTTTGGTCTAAACATATCATACACAACTGCTCTCATGTATTGCCGTAGGACAGCAAATGTGAGTAAATTCTGTCATCTTTGCAGGACTGTATTATGAAGAGTGTGGAAAGTAGAATATTTTAGAAACAGTGTGAAAGTGAATAGCACGTAACAGGCACAATACTGGTATAAACATGAATATCTATTGGTACAATATCTATCACATGACTAAACTTATGTCATCGTTTTTAAATACCTTTGACAGTCCACACTACAACGCGAAAACGGCGTTTTCAAATTTATCCACTTTGGAGTGTGTTTTCAAAAAGCTTTGTTTTCATTAATAAAAACGCCATCTCAGTGTGGATGGACGGCCAAAACAGAGAGAAAAAGACGCGTTTTGAAACCAAAACATATTAGTGTGGACATGGCCTAACCATAGAATGTAAAAAAAAATATATACCATGATGTCACTCGTAGGTTTCTGAAGAGCATTTTTGAAGCCAAAAGTGGGCGGAGGCGGCCGTCGCCATCTTGGCAGCGCGTCACCGCGCGTCACTCCGAGATAACAGAAAATGGGCAAAGAGGCAGGACGTGGGTGGAGCTGAGGTGCCTGGTTGCTGATACTATGCCCTCTTAGCTCAACCTGATCATGTTAGCTCAGGGCCTCATGGCTTAGGAGCTAATGGTATATGCTACTGGCAGTACCGTGTCTGTGCCAAGTGTGCGACCACACAGGGCCTCGTACTAAAGTGACAGCTGACTTGATGATGTAAAGCCAATAGTAAAAAGTTCATGTTTTTGCCCTTCGAAATACTATAATAGTTAAAAGACATAGCTAAAAATGAGACTATGTCTGTCGTGATGCTGTATTATTCTGCTAGTTAAAAATGTATTATGCAGTAACTTACAATATTGCTCTAAGCATGTCACAGTGATTCATGCACATACATGGCAATCAGCGGGGCATCGCTCATCAAGTTCGTAGAGGGCTTTATTCAGTCCATTTTAAATTCTGGGCCTCTCAAATGGGTCAGACCAAAGATATTACCGCAGAAGTTTAAGTAGGCCTATATGCGCTAGAAATCCACGCTCATTCAAGGATGTGCATTGCATGGATGGAGAAAGCACTGACACCTGCAGGATTTCACTACGCACAGTTTTTGTGGGGTTTTTTTACACTAAAAAGTTAAATAAGCATAGTCTATCTGTTCCGTGAGAGCCATGGTATTGCAGAACAAGTGTAGCCTCTATATCTATAGACGTTTTTAAATCTGAAAACGTCCTATGGGAACCTTTAGTTCTCGGGGAACCACCCTGGTGCCTAGTTCCTAGAACTAAGTTCCTAGAACTACCCCGTTCGAAAGCCCCTTATGTTGCTGTCTGGGTAGTCGCAGAAGTCATTGAGTAAGTGAGTCTCTGAATAATTAATTCATCTAAATCCGGAGTCACCAACCCGTCGATCGCAGTCGACAAGTCGATCTGATTCAAAATCAGAGAAAAAAAACATATTTTTATTCATTATTATTTATTAATTTAAAATGCACCATGTGTGAGCCTATTGTGTGTAGTAAATTGTGTCTTGGGGATGTGGAAGCGCGCGCTGTTACAATGACGTCATTTTGCCGCACGCACCTTCGCGCTCATGCGGACGCAGCGAGTATAACCAAGGCTTTACGCTTTAAAGGGACATTAAGTAAGAATTACTCCCATCTATCGGTGAAATTGTATTTTGCATTCAAATGAATTGTGCTCTCCAGCGCCTCGCGTTTTCAAATGCGTGTTGCATCTACGGTAGCTGTTATGTACCAAAAAGCTATGACAGGATGGCTTCTAATAGCACTTTGTCGAGTTTTCCTTCGGGTGAACAGGTTTGTTATTTCAAACAAACTTCAAATTGACACAACGAACAAACGAATGTTACAGTATGAAGTAATGAGTGTCAAAAACATGAACTATTGTAATTAGTAGTTATGCCTTGTTTACTCGTTATATTATTTTGAAGTATGTGCATTGTTAGATATCATCATCAGATGATTCAACAGTAGGGAGAGGAAGAAGTAGAGGTAGAGGAAGAGGACAGAAAGGCAGTGGATCTGTGGGGTCTAGGCGAGGAGGTGGACGACGAGGAAGAGGAGGAGAGTGAGAGTCAATACAACGACGACAAAGATGCCCGGCAGCTACAAGAGCTACATACAGAATTTATGCGTCTGTATTATACAATGTGAGGTCACAGTATAAATGATAAATAACAGAAAATATCAGATAACATAAAAATTGTGGTAGACTTAGCTATGCAAACAATGCAAGAACAATCATATGCTCTATTAAAATATATTTGTATCAAATTTCTAGCTTACCAAAGTAAACTTACAAACTTTTTTTAGCGCCTTCTCTACTTTACTCAATAGCTACTATTCATCAAAGAGCCTGTTTAACTTTTAACTGTAAATGTTCTTTAGTCTATATAATAAAGTAAACAACCAAGCAATTTAAAAAAAAACTTGTAATTAAGACTGTAACATTGATTTACCTGTCGAGGTGAAAGCAGGCAACTTCAGCGTCTCTTTTGAATTCTTTCTCCTGCATTAGTTCTTTCCACCGGGAAAAAGCAATCCCGACATTCACTTGTGTTTTTTGTATCCTCCGGTCACGTTTCCTTTTACAATCATTTTTGGTCTGTTTTGGCGAAGAGGATTTCTTATCCAGTGGCTCGGCATAGGTATGGTCCGCCATTAAAAATAAAAGTGACAAGCGCCTCTCCCTGCTCTGCTCCTCCGTTTCTGCTGCTTTCAGTTACATGACGCTGTCTCTGAACGAAAACGTGTTGTGGAAACGCGTTGGCCTAGTACTTTTTGACCCCCTCTGCTATTATAGTTTTTCAAGATGGCGGAACTACATGGCGGAAGCCTCCGTGGACTTACCTGTCCCATGTATATAAATATAATAAATTCTTCATTTACGAGGATAAATCAGATAATTGGCAGAGGTATTTGTACACCATTGGGGACATATTTATGAATAAAAATGTAGATTTTAGATTATAAATTACCTAAAAAGTTACTTATAGTCCCTTTAACCAGCTCAGCCACTTCAAACTATTCTCACATCAAGCTCTTCAAGCTAACGATACGCAAGCTAACGAAACAATGGCTAAGGCACAACCAGCACAACGGAAAAAGCATTCAATTCACCATAGTTAAGGACAAAACAATTTGCCTGATTTGTCACCAGGCTGTTGCGCTAGCAAAAAAGAGTATTGCTAGTTTGAAATCTTTTGGCTATATTGTTAAAAGGAGATCTGTGTTTTATGTTGTTGAAAAAGGGAAAGAGAATCAATGCTGTACAGGATTGTTTTAGGCCTGTAATTGATTGATTATTGAGGTAATGAATAGTAGTAGGTCTGTATCTGTAATTTGTGTGAAAATATTTTTGAAGAATTGAAGGATGACTGTTGTCATAATATTTTGTATGCTAGTTGCACTTACCTGAGTATTTCCATTTTGAAGTGTTTGAAATATGTTTTAAAAGGGAAAGTGAAACAGTACGTTATTGGCTTAGGCCTGTAGCTGACTGATTATTGTGTTTATATATGAGTAATAAGCCTGTGGAAATACTTAATGTTATATTACTGTTGAAAATGTTGAATTATAGTTGACAGTTTGTATAGTTATATACTATTTGTATGGTCAAATAAATATGTTGCTAGTGACTAACAGGCAACAAAAAATTGTGTACATTGTGGCCTTGTTTTTTCATAATTTGAAAGTGGTAGATCTTGGTTTACATTTGGACTTGAGATGTGATCTTAGGCTTGAAAAGGTTGGTGACCACTGATCTAAATCTTTCAAAAACACTGATTCATTCAGGAATGAAACTAGTGACTGTCTTTGTGAGTTAGACATTGAATCATTCACTTAACCGATTTGAACACTGCTAAACATTAACAACGGAATTGTTCAGTTTATCACTGTTAAACTAAACACAGTTTATAACCGTGTCTAATATTTCTATGTTTTCAGAGCTCTATATCAAAATGAAACGACTCATTGCAAGCAAGTGCAGGATGGGCTTAAGGATATGTGAGCTCACCGCTCACGAGGATTGAAGCAACACAAGACAAATCAATGATGTGATCAGTACTTGACATGGGTTTGGAGAAACTGTTGAAGTAGGCGATTCTGTGAAAGTTTAATTACAGTTCAGGAGCAATAGATAGATTTCTGGAAACATCATTATAAACGGAGAGCATGTGCATCGGGGCGCCCGCCTGATTATCATTCTATTCAAAGCGTCATATTTCCAGAGAACAGGTGATCTGATGACAGAACATCTTACAGAACAATCTACACCTGAAATGACATGTTTTGCTTTGAAATTTAATTGAACAAAATGACAGGAAATGATTCCTTGCCTTGACAAAATATCATTTTCAAAAGAAGTGTGATGTGTCTTGTGATAAAGGCCCTGTAGTGAAGGTTAAACTGATTAGATTTGATTATCAAATAATGAATGAGACACTGATGTAGTCTTAATTGCATGCTCCGATGACTGCATTGTTTGACACGCATCATGTGTTCACTTTGTAAATATAATCGAGCTCTTTATTCTTCAGCCTTTGGTTTTTACTCTCACTGGTGCTACGCTGCTCTGCTTGTCGATGCAGTTGGCATGAAATGAAAATTCACCTGACTATTTTTAGCATGTACAGCATGTTATCTTATTGTAAATTATTCTTCCAATTATTCCATAAATTTAATTTTTGTAAAATTAAAAAAAGAAGGAGAAAAGGCCTGTTTTGATGAAATTAAAATAAATTAAATGTTTTACTCAATCTTCCAGTGAAAGCGGCAGATTTTTCTCTAGTAAAGTATGAAGGACTTCTCCATAATTCAAGTACACATTAAGATCTGCCTCCATCAACCGTGGAAGGATAAAAACTTTTTCTCTTTCAATAATCTGTTTCGCTTGAATACATCTAACAGTATGGAAGAAAATGACTTAAACTTAACCATGTTTGTAATTTGTGAAGAAGAAAAAAATAGTATGTTCTTGAATAATATTTGACATCCCCACCTCCTTTTGGTTTCTATTTATTTGGTTTTGCTTAAAATTAAGTATTTTTCAGCCACAGCTACTAGATTGTCCTGTTTGGTGACTTGAGCGTATGTAATCAGCAGCAGTGCTAAATGTTGTTTCATTAGGTGTGAAAAGGCCCAATAACTCAACCGCCACCAGACAAACCTCCTCCTGGCGCTGGCTGGTTATTAATCTGTTTTTAATTTCTTCTGCACCAATGCAGGAACACCGTAAAGGGAAAACGACATACATCGCTGGTTGCCCCTCTGTGAAGTTGAGAGTCAGATGGCAGAAGCATGGTTGAGAAGCTCTTAAACACTCCAGCCGTGAGAACGATGTGTTCTTGTTACCAAGTAAGTGACTGATTTGAACGATTTTGTTGTAACCACACAATACAGTACTGAACATTAACTGAAACTTGTGACTGTTGTCTTAACTCATGCAAATGAATGTTCATTCAAAAGTCACTCTAATGTAATGACAAATACAGAGCGCTAGTACTGTATATTATTTGAAAATGGTAAATGAGGTTACCTCAAATATTAGCGCAAAAGCTACAGTCCGTATATTCTCCCCTCGCTATAGCGCAGGAAGGGTTGTTTGTTGTACCAAATAAATCATACTGTAGATGTGGCAGGACAGAACAGAAATAGAAGGCCCTTGAGGTACAAAACAAGTGAGGAGACATGACCTCTTTTTTCCCTCAGAAAGGCTTGACAGTGTGAGTGTCTTCTACTTGTCTTTTTTCATCCTGAATAGATTATCGCAGGGCCTAATTTGCTTGGTGAGAGCCATGGAAGAGTGAACCAAGCCCTCCCCTCTCATTTCTTCAGGGATGACTTCTGAAGCTCTTAATAAGGCGACAAGTACGCCTTCCCGTATTGAAATACATCAAAACCACTAATCCTTGTAGATTGGAGCCACCCACTGATTCAGATTGTCATTATGTATTTCATAAACGTTCCAGTCTGAGGTTTTTATGCTCCTAGATAAAAGAAAGTAGAGGAAGGTGTAAATGTTCTTTTCATTAGCATTCCTTGCTTTCTCCCGAGTTAAACCCAAAAAGGCTGACTACCGAAACATTCTCGATGGCTGTTTTCCACCTAAGATGAAAGCCCCATTTGTGGTGGCGATAATGGTTGCGGAGCCATGTCATTTGACGTGGCTTGTGTTTCTCTGTTCTCCATCATTTAATTGGGTTTAAGGAGCGTGAGAACACTGCAGACTTTGTGACCATTGCAACTAATTGACCAGACGAACATTACTTACAGTGGTGCACCACTGTGAAAACAAGGGAGGTGGAGAGAGCCTTCACTTTCCCCTATTTGTAGGAATTGAGCAGTTACAATTTCACATTCGGAGCCAGCAAATAGAAGGAACCGATCCTCTTTTTACAAACATGCAGCACTGCAGTCTGGAGTCATTTTCTCTTTACTCAAGCTGATAAGTTGACTACTGATAAAGGATGATTAATTTCAATAAGCTAACTAATTAAAGTGGAATTTTATCTAAATAAGTCAGCTTTGATAGCTATAGACATGAATTTTAAGTTGAAACTAAATCTGGCGGTTGACATTTGTTATTTAATTTTCTTCTGTAGAGCCACTCTAACAGGATTTTCTCATTGTCTTCCATTATACTGAATGTGCTTTTCCTATTCAATTAGCCTTTAAGCAACTAAGAGAAGTCCATGAAGCAATATGGCTCTGGCATTTCTTTACCGAAATTAAATGTATAATTAAACGTAATTGAAGACATAATTGTTCCTGGCAGCAAATAATAGAACTAAATTGTGCCTTTAAGGAGAATCAATATAAATGCTGACATTCTTCTTGCGTTTGAAAAGAAGTTTGTCAATTCGGGACCCGACGAGAGGAACTCGAGGGGGGAAAACACAATTGGACCTCTTTGGGTGAAAAAAGAAGGTGGCTGTTGAAATGGACTCTTCTATTTTTCATGAACAAGGTCACTTATCAGTGACCGGAAAGGCACCAAATTCTCTTCATCAATTTAATAAGGATTCAAAGTAGAAAAATAGTACGGTCATTTCTTTGTAATACACCCCTGGGCTTTTTATTATGACTTCATTTCCCAGTGTAATATTGGAATGTCTCTATAATTGTAAAAGTGTAATAGACTCTAATAGAATTTCATTTTGAACCCTGAATGGTCTATGCCATCGCTGCTCAATTTGAGTAGAATAATGATTTTTAATGTCCACACATGGCTTCCTGTGACCTTATTCAATCTCAGGCCTGATCAGGAAATATATCGATTCAATTACAGCCTGATGACAAGCCAACTGAGGAGAGGAGGGAAAAAAGGTCAGCACATATTTGAAAATGTAAATCTTAACAATGTCTTTTGGGTTTGCTGAAAAAAAAGCCATTATCAAATGCCATTTGGGTCCAACAGCACCAGGCCTCTTTTTCTCCCTCTCCCTCTCCCTCTCTTTTCCCTGAGCGATGGGAATCGTTACAACATGTTCAACACTGAGGATGGACTTTCCTATTGTCTGGAGTTGTTAAATGTGAAGTAATTTCACAGGAAGGTCCTGTCTTTTTATTGGGTTATGTCTGTGCTCTGTACCGCTACTTGTCATGCAACGAAAAGATGTTTTGATGTTTTGCTGTTTGACGGCCTTGCCGCTGTATTTCCTCTTCATAAGTCCAAGGATGCAGCTCTGTGGTTGTAGTTATTGGCGGAATTTTAAAATGCACCGAAGTGCTCCAATTCCACTCAGAGCAAATTGCATGCACATCACAACGGCTGCTAATTCTTAGTTTGGTCATTAAAAACTCATTAAAATTAAAGTGTTCATTTGCATAGCTCTGTGTGTTGCATCATAAATTATTAATTGAAAATAAATAAATGAATGCAATTTGGAGGAATAAGTGGTGGAACACATGCACCTGCAGAGCTGTTTTGACTGTTTTTTGTCAACACGCTGAGAAAAAAAAAAAGGGGGGAAGTTGGTGAATCTGATGTTGTTCAAGGTTGTTTTGTGGACTTTTTTTTTTAAAGTGCTTTGTACAAGATGCCTGTCTAGAGCCGAACACAAAACTATATTTTACCTGCTTATACAAAAAATGTTCTTCCTAAATGTTAACTTGAAATCCATTAACAGTGGGTGTTCACTTGCACTTGTATTGCACTTAGGATTGCTTCAGAAACTAGGATTTGACATTCAGCGTTGCATTCAATACTTGATTAAAGTACGTACTGTTATGTGTCAGGCGCTGCCGTGCCTTTATGCCTCGTTTGATATTTTCTGCTGTTATATTGTCTCTTTTTTTCATTTGCAAGCATTGGTAATTGCAGCCCTTTTTCAAATCACTTCATTAATTAAATGAGATTGGAAAAGGTTTTGTGCTAATGGATTACGCAGGGGCCTGGTGGCTCAGCTCTGTTTACCCGAGGTCACATTTCATTTGCTGCCTATGTCAAGCGACTAGCGGCAGGACCCTCTGAGGCAGGCCAATCAATGTCTCCGTGCCCAAGCCCTCAAATGAATCCATTAAAGTTATGCGGATGCATCCTGCCTGGGTGGAGAGGGAGAAAAAAAAGGTCTCCTGATACCTCTGATAGAAATTAGCCATGAATTAGGAGCAAGGCTGCCTCAGCCTGGAAACAGGCCAAAGCAGAATTAATAGGCCATCAGTGCCTCTTGTGTGTTAAATCCCATTTGTTCGCAGTGTTTCATGAAAGTGTTTTTTTTTTTCTTCTGCCATGTTTGGCCTTGCCTATAAGGACCCCCATGCTCCAACCACCACATCCTCAGCCTGTTAAAGAGTTCGCCCCCAAATCAAAATTCTGTCATTATTAACTCACCATCATGTTATTCCAAACCTGGAAGCTGTTATTTTTTTCTGTCAAACACAAACTGAGAATACAAACAATTTGAACTATCCAGGTCCAAAAAACTCCATTGGTTCAGTAATGATGTCACAGCTGGTATGCCGTTTTTGTTGTCCGTTTAGAGATTATCAAGTGAATAACACATTTGTGTAAATATGTAAAAACACCAAAACACTATTGGACACTATGAACTGTTACTATGAAAATCCTTTAAAATAACAGATAAACATTAAGGCATTCAAGTTTGAAACAACATGAGAGTAAGCAAATAATGACAATTTAAATTTCAGGGTAAGATACAAAGGGGCCGTGTTGGACAGAGGCTTTGGAGACGTGTAGAACATCCACTTGCTTCTGGTTCACAGGCTGTATTTTCATGATCTGAATCTCCTGAACTAATCTTAACTGTAGATCTCTCTCCTCCGACTGCAGATGCGACCCCTCAGTGCGGCATCATTATTTTTCGCTGTGTGGAGAGGCATGAGATATAGACATGAGATAATTATTAGACATATACTTTATACATAAAGTAATGGCTCTTGGCATCTGTGATTCAGAGGAGCTGTCTGGCTCCTTTTCTCATGCCCACTCATATTGAAGCTCTGCATAATTCATTGGAATGTTGCCCTTAATAAAGCGCCGAGTCGTACTGTGAGGCTTTACCGTGTACAGTTCTGTCTCTCTGTTCACTTTGGCTGTTGCTGAGTGTAGTTTTGTCCCTTAAAGACCAATTAGCAGCCTTTGTTTAGTGCAGCGTAATCGTTTAAACTGATGGATCAAGCTTTTTTCTTCACACTCAGTTTCAGAGTCTATGAAAGTTTGCAGAAGGAGCGTATAAGACAGAAAAAGCTCTATCATTTATTCTGTTCCCCAGCTGAGCTTGGCTGATTGTGTATGCTTCCATGTGACTGACCAGCAGCAAAGGTAACCTCTAAATGAACTTTTGCCCACCAAAATCAAGCGGCCAAGCAAACTAACGTACGAACTGGCAACTCATTTCAGGTGGCGGAAAACCACCTAACATCCGGGATTTGGTGAAAGGTTTCAAGTGTACAAATTGTCCTTTGTTTATATCATAACCTTACTTTTTATCAATCTTTAGAACCAATCTACCACACTGTTGTTTTGTTTTTATTTCACTGAGATTTTTATTTCTGTGACTGGCTGCTAATTTTATCTAAAATAAAACTAAAATGAGCCAACTGTTCACTAGCTGAAAAGTTGGAACGAACACTTTTATTAATGCATGTCAGTTATTGAAATGAGACAACAGAAATGTTATCACTTAAAAAAAATCCTGTAAACATCTTGATAAATTATTATTAACCTTTTTTTTCTTTTTGTAACACTTTACAACAAGGTCCCATTAATTAACAATAGTTAACAAACTAGACAAACTAACAATGAGCGAAAAAAATTTACAACATTTGTTAATCTTTGTTAAAGGGGCTATGTGTAGGTTTTTACTTTAAAAAATCTTTAAGATAGAGTTTTCATTTGTACATTTATGAGCCAACCATATTGTAATAGAAAGAATGACACCTTGACTGTCCACCACGGTTGCCTCTATCAGCCTGTAGGCTCAATTGTGTGCGGAGGAGTCGGGTCCGAATTGGCGCGAAAATTCATAAAATGTGACGTAATGCGCGTTCTCGTCTACTTGGGCTTACATCTGTACGGCAGCGGCCATCGCTAGCAGTAGTGTTTCAAATGGACTCTGCGGACAGAAAGAAGCGACCAGCCTCCAGCACAATCCAGACACCCACGGAAACTCCTCGTAAGTAAAAAAAAAAGAAAGAAGAGCCTTATCTAGTGCGGCCAGCGAGCGTGCGCACCGAGAACGAGCATGAGACTGGCTGCAGTTTCTCTAACAGCCACTGGTGTCAGTAACGGTTAGAAATTTCAGAACTTCCGCAATGCTCCTTTAATGTTAGTGATACAGTTCTTCATTGGTCATGTTAATTCAAAGTACATTAACTAAATGTTAACAGATGCAACTTGGTATTAGTAAATGTTGAAATTAACATTATGCTGTAGAAGTATTGTTCAATGTTCATTCATGTAACTAATGTTAACAAATGAAATGCACTTTTTTTTTAAATCACCCAATTGACTTGCTGAACAGAGTTAGAGAACCACTGGCATAAGCAACGGCAGCTAGCTTTCTCTGCTCCTTTCTGGCCTGAATGTGGGGCGGTCCATCTGAGCAAGCCCACATAAAATGACCCACTGTAATAGATTGAACTCCACACATTCACATTTTCTTCCATAGCTGCCGTACCACACACGCAAGTACGAACGCATCCGCATACGCAAGCTCACGGAGACACGTAAATAAGATCTTAAACGGCTCTATGCTTTGCCCTCTCTCTCCAGTGCCAGAGTCACGCATCATAGTCAGCAGCCAGCAAAACAAGATGAAATAAAATTCTAAGCCGTCCTGGCAGTCAAGGACACCATTCCCTCACCGTAATAGCCTGTATCGTCTGGACACTCCATGTGTAGCTTTTCTTCATTGCTCTGGGCTTTTCTTCCAACAATAAGCTCTTTATCACTCCTCAACACAATTCATTTAAAGCCACCGTCAAGAAGCAATCAAACCTTAAGTAAGAGGATTCAAAGTCAATGTGTTATTGTTGAGCAAAGTACCATTGCTTCATTTCCATAATGCACACAAAGAAGATGCCAGGCAAGTCACATTTTAGTGATAGGACACATGGAAAAAAAACATTTACTTGATTCTATTTATTGTCATATTTTTCACATTCTTTTGTGTACACGTTATGATTTAATTGTTCCTATTGTTTAAGCTCTGTAATGTCCTTGTTTTTACCCGTGCTTCTCTAATTTTCTTCCTCTTTCTCCGGGATGACATTATGTTTGGCTTTCTTGTCTCTCTGCCCTGAACACCAATGATTTAGCAACTCTTGACATATCCATTACACGGTACAGATTGGCTATTCTCTCCTACTCATGTCTCAGCACCTATAGAAATGACATGTAGCTTTCTATTTTTTCTCTAATGCCCTCAATTCGTGGACAGATGCTTCTAGCTGGAAATGGATTCAAATTTCAGGAGTCCTCCTGTACTATTAACTAGAGACTACAATCTTGACAAAGTCTTTTTGGAAAATGCTTTCCATTTCATATTGCCTCTATATTTTATGGCTCTATTATTTCCTTTCATCCTTGTTTGTGTGTGTCCTTCATGTGCACATGTATCTCATGCACATGTAGTCATTGTGTATGTATGCAGGCCAGGCCGTGATTAGTGTTCTTGATTTCATGCACTTGTTTTGTTAATATATGCAACTTACTGTAAATATGCCTATACGTTCACTTCAAGCTTCACTGCCACATGTCTTTACTTGCATAAAGACTGTCACAACAGCACAATGCTAATTTCTAAGAATGCTGAATTTCACCTTGTCTCATGCTATAGGCTGCTGTGCGTGACCTTAAGAGCCATCTGGCCCTGTCTGGAGTCCAGAGTGTCTCCTGTAACTGTCTGCTGTTTAAATCACCCTCAACACCAATATAGCATGAGGCATATTGCGGTTAATGGTCTGACAAACATGTCTCAGGCAGGTCCTGTCCACTCTCTCCATCTCCACGAGACTGTCCTTCCTCACCCAGCCACTCCTCCATCACAAGGGGATTAGAGCTAATGCTTTAAATGAGCACGGCCCAGAACCAAAGGGAATTAAAGGCAATTAGCATGCTAACAAACGGCTAATAACATGTCGTTTTCACTGTTTGTAAGGCTTTACCTGTACTCTTTTGACAAGAGCTTATATTCTCCCCAGTAATTAATGTAGTCGGATGGTCTATCAATTATTGAACACAACTATTTTAATATTAATAATTCTGCTTTTTTAAAAGCCTACCTAACATAGAAGGATCGCAGGATTAATATTTGCACATTTTATCACTACTCTGCCATAATGTCACAGGGGGCTTTAGTTTTGTTCACAGTAAACGGTGAAACAACTTAGCGGGCTTGTGAAAGAGGCTGTATGAGGGCCATATAGTGAACACTAATTAATCCCATGTAATTAGCACTAGTGTTCTATCACGGTGTGTTTTACACTATGATAGATTTCCCAGAAGCCACACGAAATTATTTATGTCTAATATCATTTATGCGGGTTTTCAAGACAGCAGATCTCAATGTGAAAAAACAGTCATGATTTATCTCCGCCATCATCTTTGCGTTCACCCAATAATCAAGCACTACTGATTACAATAATAATGATGATAATAGTAATAGCATCATTTCAATCTCACTTTCAGTAACTGTATTGTTCCACCCGTTTCCGTTTCTGCTTAAATTGTATTTAACTTCATCTATCCCCGGCCCTGCAAACAGGATTACTGGTACTTAGCTGAAATGAAAGTGCATCTTTGACGCACTGTAATAACAGGGAGTGGAAATCCAGTCCATCGCAATAAAGCTGAAACTAATTCATTAGAATGGTTGTCTGTGAGGAGTGTTTTTCGATTCCACCATGTCGCGCGTGGCTCGGGCCCGCCACTCCAGCGCTCTCCTGTCTCCACCCTCCTCAACCCTTCCCTGGAGCAAATAATAAAGGCGATGATGAGGGCCATTTGTGTGATGTGCCATGACCTGAGATGGGCAAAGGGACTGTGGAAAAGATCACAGCAGCTGCATCAACATCCGTGTGCGTCAGGCCTCTGCTAAAAGGCCATGCTGAATGCAAACAAGACTATCAAACTCTGCAACTTTTCCGAAGATGCTCGGGAATAAAAAGGCTGACGAGAGGGAGCGAGGAGTCGTGTCGTCCGTGCCTCCTGTTCCATAATGGAATAGAAACACAGGGGCCCTGTTTGGTCGCCAAACACAATTAACAGGGTTTCTTCGGCCACATCAATACTGCTATTTGCATAGAGTATTGATCTGGGGTCCTTATAATCACAAAATGTTAAGTGCACCAATTAATTCTCAATCTGTTTGTGCCCTTGTCTGTTCGCCAGGAGCTCTGAAGGTCAGCGCGAAAATGAACCGCTCTTTGATTTGCCTCCCACAATACCATTCAGTTTGAGACAGCCGGAAAGGCCCATCCCAGCTTTTTCATTATCATTCCTGGTGAGTACAGACTAAAGTGTTTGAAATCTTGCGATCTGATTTGTCCTTTTAAACAAGGTGTTTCTTTCCTCGCTCACTAATAGGCCTCGGTTCCTGGTCTCTCAGCCAGGCCTTGGGTTTTTACAGTCTGAAAGCCTCAATATCTACCTCATATTGTCTAATAAGTCTATCACAGAGTGTTTCCCTGTTGATTCAGACCCTTAACAGCGTGAGTACAATGTCACAAAACGCTCTGTCTGGCCTTGTTACAGCACTATGGAACATGACCTTGTGCTTGCTCATCTATTTAAATTGATCATAGCAATAAGTTAGCAGCTGCTCCCATTCTCTTGTTTGAGACATTTCAATTCATTGGGAGAATGAAGGCTGCATCTGCATGTGAGGATTATATATGTGAACGTACCTTTCACTTCTCATAATAGGTATCTTTATCTTTTAATGAAATCCTATCTAATGAAAGCTTGAGGTCAGAGGTGAGCTGTGACATAAGACATCCTCTCTCTCCCTATGATTGAGAATTTGCTCTTTTTGAACTTTAAACGCTAGTTTATATAGAAATATAAGGAGGAAATATAGCGCCCTTCCACATCTACTAAGTCTTCTGGTTTGCGAGATCTGTTTGTGTTGCAGATGTGTAGAGAGGTGCCAATTGAATTCGCAGCTCTATGGCTCTCACTTGTATCGCACCTTTGTGTATGAGATTGGCAGTGCATAGCCAACGGATACAGCTATAAAACATAAGCAAAAGATTGTCGAGCGTCCTCCATGTTCCGGCGCTGTCACGTGTCCTCACATGTCTGGTACGACTGTGATGCTCCGCTCTGTCCTTTCTCTCGTTTTCCATCAAACAGTCAGCGGTTACGGCCAAGTGACAAATGAGCTCGCCTTCAGCGAAAGATGAATTTCAATCCACTACACCTGTGCCACCTCACCAAATGAAAGGCCTGACTGCCCGCTATTGCGTATTTGAATTGCTTAATTCCTCCATTAAAAAACCTATTTACATGAATTAGGGACAATTAGCGTTTTCAGACCCATTTCGGCTTTGTTCGCCCTGTCCATTAACATTTAAAAGTGTCGGCTGCCAGACGCAAGAAAAGCCCCATGATCTGATTTCAGCTGACCCCCCATGTTGGGTGGACCCTTTTCATCTCGCCTGCGCTGAAGAGAAGGAGCTGGCCTTGCTTCTCAGATTTGCCTCAATTACACATAATCAACAAAAGCAATTCAGACAGGGGCAAAAAAGAAAAAAGAAATCGCCTGAAAGAAGAGGTCTGTTAGAGATGGACAGGGCAGAGCTGCTCTCAGATTTTATTCAAAGGCAGACTGTAAATGTGCACAACATTACTGAGGAATATGGCTTCATTCTCTGCTTTCCAAATGGATTTAGGTCCAGAATGTGAGGAAAGGTTAAAGAATGGGCAACTAGAAGGAAAAGGTGAAGGTAGAGGTGACTGAAGATGCACAGATTTAATGAGCACCTAGATAATGTGCTCACATGAGATGCATTAATTGCTTTACTGTAAGTTTTGTCATTTCTTGCATGCTTAAAAGTGAAATCAACTCCATTGAGACCATTTATACCTTGCCGTCGGTCTTCATCTGCTGCCCTTCTGCCCATCCACAAATTACAGTGGCTGACCCCAGTTTCTGATACATATAAAAGGCCATCTTTCTGCAAGAATCGGTTAGACTGAATGATTCAAAATGTCATGGTTTTTACGAGAGGGTTACTGAGCTGAAAATGATTATTTTTATTCTCACTTCAAGTTCATGAAATCAAAAAATGGAGAGCAATAGTGTACTTTTCATGCTCTTTCTATCACTAGCTTGCCTTATTCAACAAGCTTCCCAAGGGTTCAGCCTTTAAACACAGGTGCCATGTATGTGTTGAATGAAAATATTTCCACTTTTTAGTGGTGGGTAGTTAGTTCAAAAGAGGTTGAGGCTACAGTTTCAAAGCAGAATGTTGGATGCTCATAGAACAGCACAGAAGAAAGCAGAAAGAGTTTACCTTGTGCTTGAGTTTCCTTTATGGCTCATAAAGGTAAAAATATAATTTTTTATATACACTACCATTCAAAAGTTGGAGGTTGACTGATCAAAGTGGGTTATGTTACAAAATATTTCTATTTCAAATAAGTGCTGATCTTTTGAACTTTCTATTCATTACATTCATTACATTCTATTCATTACATTCATTCTATTCAAATTTTCTTCAGCATTATTGCTCAGAGATTGTCAACCTACCTATTAAAGAATGGCTTCATTGACACTTCAGTTCAAAAAGCGGGCATTCCAGGATTCTCAGGATGCTTAGAACATATCAGTGTTATCTGGCAACGAATACAATCAGCTAAAAAGGAGAGGAAGGAGCTCCACGTGACATTCCTGGATTTGGCTAATGCATATGGTTCAGTGCCACATGAGCTTCTTTGGGCATCATTTGATTTTTTCAGGGTACCGATGTCGATAACAAATTTAGTGAAAGCCTATTTTGGAGATTTGCAATTTAGTTTCTCAACTCCAGAATTCAGCACTACATGGCAATGCTTAGAGGTTGGAATAATGGCAGGATGCACCATTTCTCCACTGGCTTTTACCATGGCAATGGAAGTAATCATTAGGGCATCAAAATGGGTAGTAGGAGGAGAGCGCTTGGCTTCTGGGATGCGACTACCACCAATCAGAGCATACATGGATGACATGACAACCATGACTACAATGGTAGCCTGCACTAATCGGTTATTGGGGAAGTTAACAGATAATATTGAATGGGCACGAATGCAATTTAAGCCCTCTAAATCAAGGAGCATCTCAATAGTTAAAGGCAAGGTAGTAGATAAAATATTCTTCATTAATGGTGAGGCAATACCAACAGTTTCTCAGAAGCCAGTGAAGAGTCTAGGGAGATGGTACGATGGGGATCTAAAGGACACAGTTCGAGTGGGAGAAGTTAGACGACAAGCAGTGGAAGGGTTGAAGAGCATAAACAGCTGTGCTCTACCAGACAAACTAAAACTCTGGTGCTTTCAGTTTGGTCTACTGCCAAGGTTGCTGTGGCCACTGAATGTGTACGAGGTTTCTTTGACAACAGTGGATAAGCTGGAAGCGTTAATAAGTTCATTCATCAGGAAATGGTTGGGAGTTCCACGCTGCCTCAGCAGAGTGGGACTTTATAGTAAAGGAGTATTGCAGCTGCCAGTCTCTGCTTTAACCGAGGAGTTTAAGTGTGCCAAGGTCAGACTGGAAATGACTTTAGCAGAGTCACGTGACAAATGTGTAAGGGAGGCAGCCCCTGTGGTAAAAACTGGTAGAAAGTGGTCAGCAAAGAAATCTGTAGTAGAGGCAAAGGCTGACCTTCAAATTGGGGATATCGTGGGACAGGTACAGCATGGAAGAGGGGGTTTTGGGCTCAGTTTAGATCCTCCTAAATGGCACAAGGCAGGCCCAGCTCAAAGGAGGAAGCTGGTAGTCAACGAGGTGCGAAAGCAGGAGGAGAGGATGAGATGTATAAAGGCCATTTCCCAGGCCAAGCAGGGAGAGTGGATGAGATGGGAGAGTGTGGAACAACGAAAAATGGGCTGGCAAGACCTTTGGTCAATGGAAAAAAGTAGGATCAGTTTCCTTATTAGGTCAACATATGATGTTCTCCCATCACCGCAGAACCTAAACCTCTGGGTAGGAGAGGATCCCTCTTGTCCTTTGTGTTCATCACCTGCCACATTAAGGCAAATTTTGACAGGATGTAAGGTGGCTCTTAGCCAAGGTCGGTTTACTTGGCGCCATGACCAAGTATTGCGATGTTTGGCTTTAGCATTGGAAGGCAAGCGTAGTATGACCAATAAGTTGCCGCCTGTTCTAGCAAAACATTACACGCAGAAGACAATATTCCTCCACCCAGGCGAGCAACCACCAAGAAAAGGTGCTAACACCAATTCTCGCCCAGGACAACTGGAAGCTGCTAGGGACTGGAAGATGCTGGCTGATCTTGATCAACGGCTTATTTTTCCACCTGAGATTGCCACCACTAACCTACGACCAGATATTGTTTTGTGGTCTGGATCAGCACGCATTGTTCAACTGATAGAGTTAACAGTGCCATGGTAGGATGCGGTAGATGAGGCATATGAGAGGAAGAAATTGCGGTATGCTCATCTGGCCACTGAAGCAGAACAGCGAGGATGGAGAGTCCAGGTTTATCCAGTGGAAGTGGGTTGTCGAGGTTTTGTGGCACACTCTACAACCCGGTTCCTCAGAGACGGCGGATTCAGTGGTCAAGAGTTGCTTCGCACAGTAAAGAACTTATCTGAAGCAGCAGAAAGGAGCAGCAACTGGCTGTGGTTGAGACGGAAAGATTCTAGCTGGCTGAGTACAGGCCGCCATGCTACGGTTTCGTAGAATTCTTGAAAACTTGAAGGGTGTTGGTTTATTTGTATAGGTTGTATAGTATTTACAGTCATTACGTTCCTGTGTATATTGCGTGAATGACGGGATGTTGGGCAGATATTGTGTTTTGCGGTAGGTGGTATGCCATACGGAACCGTTGCCACTGAAACTGCATATTAACGCACCAGTGGGGCTCGACAGCCTTAGTCAAACGGGTTGGCGCGTATGGTTGGGTTGCGGAGAGATTGTGAGATTGTGGTTAGGTCTCAGCAGCACTGTTGGTTTATTTGTAGAGGTTGTATAGTATTTACAGTCATTACGTTCCTGTGTATATTGCGTGAATGACGGGTGGTTGGGCAGATATTGTGTTTTGCGGTAGCTGGTATGCCATACGGAACCGTTGCCACTGAAACTGCATATTAACGCACCAGTGGGGCTCGACAGCCTTAGTCAAACGGGTTGGCGCGTATGGTTGGGTTGCGGAGAGATTGTGAGATTGTGGTTAGGTCTCAGCAGCACTGTTGGTTTATTTGTAGAGGTTGTATAGTATTTACAGTCATTACGTTCCTGTGTATATTGCGTGAATGACGGGTGGTTGGGCAGATATTGTGTTTTGCGGTAGGTGGTATGCCATACGGAACCGTTGCCACTGAAACTGCATAATAACGCACCAGTGGGGCTCGACAGCCTTAGTCAAACGGGTTGGGTTGCGGAGAGATTGTGAGATTGTGGTTAGGTCTCAGCAGCAAGAGGGAAGTAGAGGTCAGTAAGCTGGGCTGAGTTGAGTGGGGGACGGAGGGGGGTGACTCTGGGACGCCAGAGTCACTGTCGAGCCTTCTTGAGGTGTCGTGGGCTAGTCGACGAAACACTGAGGACGGAAGGTGCCCACTTGAAGACCCTAGAGATGTTCCCTACTCCGCTTAATCCAGAGGGTTGTTATGGGGGGACCGCACTGTGGTTGCAGCCGTTGTGTGTGCTGACGCGCAAATACACTATTAACACCAGACAGAAGGAAATTCACGTCACCAGATGGAAAGAAGCATAAATGGATGGAGAAGCATAGGTTACTGTAAAGCTACGTCTTAGTTGGTGCTTATCTTGGCGAAAGCCGAGTACAAATCAGCATGAAGTTTTAACATCTACTCTCGTGTAATGGAAATCAGAATCCTGGAAATAAAAACTATTACCAGCACAACTCAATGTTTCTTGAACACAAAATCAGCATATTAGAATTATTTCTGAAGGATAACGTGACACTGAAGACTGGACTAATGATGCTGAAAATGCAGCTTTGTCTATAAATAAATTACATTTTTAAATATATTAAATAATAACAATTCTAAATAATATGTGTTACTGTGTTTTTCATCAGATAAATGTTGAGAACATTAAAATCTTACAGACCTCAAACTTTTGAATGGTAATACACTACCACTAAATAAAAAATATGTAATATTATATTTTTAGTATTTAAATCTTTTGTCCTCTTGTGTCTTCAGGATCTTCCATACCTACAGTGTTCTCATAGATGCTAACAACAACTGAACACCAGCTACTAATCTGACTTCCCAGCTCTTTAAGATGACTACATGACCTGTCCAAAAATATTATGGTCATTATGAGGAAGATGATTTGAAAGCATATAGAAACTAGAGGCACTGATTTACACAGTGGAGCCGTTTAGACTTGGGGAGTCTTAAAATATTTACCTGTAACAAGTAAATAGTCTATATTTTAAGGCCTAAGGCCTTTAACTGAGGCTCTACAGCGATCTGTCACGACACATTAAAGAGCCACAAAACGGTATTTATTGTTTAAATTTATTTTAAAAAATGACCAAATTTGAAAGCTGAGACTTTGTTTAACATGTTTAATATCAAAAGAAACCGATAAGTAACCTGGTCTTTCATGTCTGTTAGCATATTGTCAGTCTCATCTCTGATCCGCGATGTATTTTTCACTGCGTGAGAACATGGTGTGTGCGTGAGAGCGGCGTAGCTTGTCGGACATAGCGACAGTAACTAAGGGGGGCGGGTCTTTGCGAAGGGTCAATTCTCAGCTAAACCCTCCAGCAATCCTGCCAATATCACGGGTTTCCACAAAGGACACAGTCAAATGCCATTGTCTCTCCAGCTATGGTACAAATATTGTATTCTCTACAAGACAATCCTTTTCCAATATGGTTCGACTCAAAGGAGGCAGAGGTTTCAATATCCCCACCACCCCAAAATCACACACATATACACATACTGTTTCTTTTCAATTTGGTATATATATACAGCATTAAAACCAGCTGCTTTTGATACTAAACACACTTTTGCATTGGCAGTATCTGGCTTGGTTTCCTTCATATTAGGAGTAATTATAAGTAATATTTCTGAATTGGAAAAAAAATATTTTATTTATATAGGCCTATTTATTCTGTGTTCTATAGAAATGAATGAAAGCAAGGTTGTGAGGGATAGACTTACCGTGTTTTCAACGGCATGTGCTATAAAAAGCTGTATGAAGATCACTTGTTTTCCACAGCTCATATTGTCTGTAGTTTTATGTCTACTTAAGTTTCTTGGAAAGATATTTATGAAGTGTTTCTTCAGCAGAACAATCCAAAAACACATTAAATAACAGTACAACCCACTGAAGAGATGTATATCCCTCATAGCCTTGCTTTCAGTCCCGTTTAAAAAAATCAAAGATGGCGCTGCTGTGAATAAGGTCTATAGGGCCTAGCGTGGACCATCTGTACTTTTCAGTGACTTCTCACTTTATAAAGTGGATTGAGTAATAGAAAAAGAAAAAGGTCACTTAAGCTGTATTTCACAAATGCTCATTTAGCCCCAGCCTTTGCAGTTGAGTCTATTAGCATAATTGTGGTATTGATTAGGAATAACTCACTTTTCATCATTATGATTACATTCAATTGTTGACTTCACCTATACAATGAATTCATTTTTATGTCAGTCTTGTTGACTGGTATGATCTATGGCTTGTCTATATCATTGATTCTTGCAAAGTTCATCCATCCATAGGTGAGTGGCATAAAAAGATTTTACATAAAAAGATTGAAGAGGGACAATGTGCATGTAAGCGAAATGTCACTGTTGTGAAGACAGGCTTCAAAGGCACCGTCCCTTGAGGAATTGCTTAGGCCATATTGTGATATAACACTAATTATGTAAGGTTTCATAATGGATTGATGTATGGAATGCCGAAAAGAGCATGTCTGAGTTTAGGGGAGAGCTTAATGTACATGGCAGGACAGAAACCATCCCTATTTTTAATTCCACGGCGGTCTGAGTCACAGACTAAAAGCCAAATAAAGCATTCTCTAAATAAACACTTTGCCTGTTGTGTGGTGGTCGTTACTCCAGTGGTGGAAAAGCAGCTGTTGTGACAATGGACTGCCCTCGGAGAACCTGCGGATATCCAGTCTAAATCCAGCCCAGGTAGCTGTGAAAAAGCTAATAATGCGTTATTGCTGCTCAGGTCTTCTCTGTCATCTCTCTATCAGTCACCCTATACAGGGCTGGCCGAGTGATAATGGGTAATAATGCAACGGGGAGAGAGACCAATCTCAGCAGGTTCAGAGTGGTGTGAGAAGGCCCAGGGTGTTAGGCTCCATATCCCACGTGTGATCCAGGGAGGAAATGAAGAATCGTCTCGGTTACATATGGTAACCCTCGTTCCCTGAGGAAGGGAACGGAGATGTATGTCGTGACGTGTCGTGACTAATAGGAATATCGCTAGAGAGGCCAATCTACTTCGAGTGAAACTAAACAAGCCAATGCAAATTGGCGTGCAATCATTTGCATCAGCTGCTCATCCTTGCAGCGCGGGTATATAATGAGCAGGGGTGCAATTGCACTTCAGTTTTTTGCTGAGGAGCCAAGCCTGATAAGCTAGCCGCCCCGGCGTACGGCAGCAGATCTGGCGACGGGATGTACGTCTCCGTTTCCTCCTTCAGGGTACGAACGTTGCCATATGTAACCGAGACGTTCCCTATCAGTCGGTCTCTCGGCGTACGCCATGACCGAATAGGCCCAGACAGACAAGGCATCCCGTGACCCCAGGTAATGTGGTCATCCAGAAACACTCAAAGCTCACACATCCAAAGCTCTTTTAGGGACTGCTCTCACTGGTGGTGAGGCACGCAGGGGAACAGTCAATGCGAACACAGACAGGAATGTGCACCTGTCTGTGCGCTGTCTCTCTCTCGCAGGCAGGTCTTACCAGCTGTAAAAACAGCTTTTGAGCGCTCCGCAAAACCGGAAAAAAGACAGAGAGAGAGAGAGAGAAAGATTGTTCGCGCTGCTGTGCTGTAGCGCCCACACCAGGGTGGAGAGATCCAGAAACGCTCATTGAATTCACACTCTGTTATAGAAACATCGATTTGCTTGGCTCCGAAGCAAAAAGCTGAAGTGCAATTGCACCTGCTGCTCATTATATACCTGCGCTGCGACGCTGAGCAGCTGATGCAAACGATTGCACGCCAATGTGCATTGGCTTGTTTAGTTTCACTCAAAGTAGATTGGCCTCTCTAGCGAGATTCCTATTAGTCGGTCTTGTGTACAAAAGGCTTTACAACCTATGAGATGTAGCAGAGCATGAGAGATGTTTTGGATTTATTAAGTCAACACTGGAATTTTTAAAAGTCAGATATATGGTATCCTAAAAAACCCTGACATCTCCCGACTGTTTTTTGTGTTTTTTTTAGCCTTTAGTCCCTCATTTTAGGTATTTTCTTCCAACAGTTTCATTTTGCACTTATTCAGTGTTTTCTGTTTTATTCCAATTAATTAACAACATGAGCATGTTGCTGTTGCTTTCAGATTGTGTATTCACTGGGGTAATCTGAACTAGGCACCATCCTTAATTCTAACCCAATTACATCTTTCTTGACATTATATCCATATTTAATAGAGCTATATTCCCCCCACCCCAAAACGAAGGGAAAAAAAGCGAGAGATCAGAGATTAGTTTGGTGCTAATGCAAACTGGTGGATTTGTTGTGAGGGCGTTTAAATCTTTCAAAGAGAATGGGAAATGAGGAAGAGTATTGCTATAACTTCAGGCTTACTCAAAGAATATTGCAGCCTTTTAAGTGTCAACTCCTTTTGTTCCTTTTTATTTTACTGCAAAGTTTTAAAACAGCCCCAAGATCTGACTTGAATATTATCTGCACTTTCAAACCTAAACATATTAAATATTCTCTTCTTTGATCGCAACAAATGTGTTTTTACTTTTCTCACTATGGTTTACTATAATATATTTTGCTCTAGAGTATTTGACAAATTGAAAACAACAGAGAACTTAAAACAACACTGCAACTGCACACAAACAGCATCAGCTGATTTGGGGGAACTGCTTACCTCTATGTAAAACACAGAAAGACCCCCTGGTGCTACTAGTACACATGCTGATAATCTACACAGACATGGCTGACAATCATCATGTGGGTATGATTGGTACACAGTTACATTAGATATTCACACAGCTTATTGTTCTTATTTTAAAACACATTGCTGTATGTCAATTAAAATGCGTCACATTTACTCCCATAATCAACCCAGCGAGTAAAAAAAAATAAAAAATACTTTCCCGTTACCGGGAAACGGACCTTTTAGCTTGAATATTGCTATTTACGTAATGCTATTGCACTGGATTGAAGGAGTTAAACCATATCACACTCTTAAACAGTACTTTTGCACATTAAAATCTCCTCAAACATGACTTTGTATTGCTGTTGGCATGTGGAAAAGTGGGTCTGTGTTTTTAGTCAGTGCTGTTGGATTCGCTGGTGGATGTGGGATTCTTCTGAATATCTACTCTCTGGATAATGGGCAGTGAATCTTCTTACTCAATAGACCCAAAGTGGTCACAATGAATTATACTGTCATTGTCCAACTTGATACACACAATTCACAGCAGAGCCTGTATTCTAAAGCAAGTTTCCATAATGAAAACCAATTAATGAAAAAAAAAAAAAAACATGAGTCATTTGTCTCTAAATTGGACAACACAGATCACAGGTATGTATACGTTTTCAAATTAAATTTAACAGGCTTGTTGTTGGGCATAACTTGCATATTTCTGCCTACATATTATGTGTCCTGCTCTACTTTTCACTGACAGCACTCCTCATGGGAAGCATGTATAAAATCCAATTCGCAAACAAATGAGGTGGTTCTTTTAAACTCAGTTACTGTACCAGTTTGAATCAGTCTAAAAAAGTCTTCACTGAATGAACCCTGAAAAAAACCTGAAACAAAATTATAATAATAAAATGTTTCTTGAGCACCAAATCAGCATATTGGAATGATTTCTGAAGGATCATGTAACACTAAAGACTGGAGTGATGATGCTGAACTAGCTTTGCTATCACAGGAATAAAGCAGATTTTAAAATATATTAAATTAAATAAAATCGAATGACGAATTTGATCAAATAAATGCAGCCTTGGCGAGCATAAGAAAATGCTTTCAAAAGAATTAAAAAGAATTGTACATCCCTCAACTGAATGGTAGTCTTTTCTCAGTGTTTCATACTTAAATATAACTTACTTGATCACCCACACAAGGATTGGTCATGGCCTCTCAGGACACTTTTCGACTGGGCTTTTCTCTGAAGTAGCTCTTGTAACCGGGCTGGATTTATCACAGGCCTCTAATAAATGCCCCAATTACTATAAGGACGACAGCAGAGATTTGATAGAAGATCCGATGCTTTATTTTCTTTAGAGCATCCCTTTCCATCCTCTTCAGTAACCCTGCGGGTGCTCTCAGCTATTATGCCCAAAGTGCCCCCTAACTCTGGTCAGTGCACCCTCTCCACACAATGCCTGCAAAACAAAAATTAAGTACTCGAAAAGAAATTGATTCATAGCAACAGAAATGCGTCAAATGACCTTTACAGCACTCATTACACCTGGTGCACATCACGGCACAAGAATGTTCCCGGTCTTCGGACCTTTTGTCTCGCTCGCTCCTCTTCTTCTCTGCCTTCTCCGGGGAAATGGTAATTAATTGAAATCATTTCCATGTGTAAGGTTGCCCAAGTCCCTCTTTACACTATGTCAATGGGTCGATAGATATTTGGAGCATACAGTTCACACAGGTGATAAGAACTCAAGTCACACTGTGTTAAATGATTGCCAAAGCAGCAAGTGATAGAGGGGGAAAAAAACGAATCAGATTCAAGGGCAGAGGAGTTTGCGGAGAGGGAACGGGGGATGAGGAAGAGGAGGGGGAGGCGAGCAGTCCTCTGTGGATGACATTCTGGCAGCAGGGGCTGATGGTCAGCACCCGCAAAATTGTAATATTTCAGGTGATTCAAGGCTGGCCACATTTCTCACTCCTTTTTCCTCTCACTCTCTCGCTTTCAATTATCAAAAGGTTGTCTGTGGGAATCAAACAGTCGCCTTGGGGGAGTTCATGCGTGTGTCCTCAGCGTTCAGAGCTCCTTCTCGGAGCCGAGGGCCACTCGCGTTCCGTCGCCTGCCAAGGAGCGCTGTATCTTTAAGAGGCCTGTTACATGCTGTTGATTAGTTTTGCTGAGTGGGTATGCAGAGACCAATAAATTAAATATGAATAAATTAAGAATGTACTGTAGCAGAAAATTGCTTGGAAAACAACCACCTCCCCATTAAAATATGTATAGTAATGCCTTTTATGTCTGGCGACGTGGGATTAGATATCACTGTAAATTAACACGCCATCCGACCGTAGTTGAGAACTTTTCACTTTTAACAAGGACTTATAAAAAAAGCATTTACTCTAGTGTGTTCACTAATTAATTTGATATTCAAATGAGCTTATGAATTATAATTGCAAATATCCCAAATAAGAGCAGTTTTGAAAAAATAAAAAGAGTGATAGTGTCAACAAAGATTGATGAAGCTTGCTTTGAAAATGCCATCTGTTTGGAATGTTTACTCCTCTTAAGAAACGCGTCTGTGGTTGTGTCAGCACCTAACGCTTTGCATTGAAGGGGATCAGGGACATCAGCATGTGAGATGAGCTCCCACAGATAACGTCCCTGCAACGTTGGTGTGACATTGTAGCCGCATTAGCTCATTACTACAATGTCATGGGCGACATGGTGCGGATGCTGTGCATTAGGAGGAACTCGACTGCAGGTATCAGGTCTCTGCAGATGAGCTGCTTAATTAAGAGAAGCGCCATTAAGGTTATTGAGATGCGACTCCCTATACGAGCAGATGCTGAGTCCGGTGTGGGTGGGAGACCGGAGGGGGGCACTTACAATCCCTTCTTCCTTTATTCCTCAACCTCAAGTGACATTAGCATCTCCTGCACACCAGCAAACTCCTGGAGTCACACAGTGGGCCGCATCTCCGCATCCTTCTGTGCCTCTGACTCCAGGATCTAAAAGAGGCGACCAATTTTTAATTCTCCATCTCCTCCTCCTCCTCCTCCCCAGTGCCCATCTGTCAGGCTACACTACTGCAGAGGAGGAGGAGGAAGGCAAGCACCTTGTTCCAACTGGCCGCCTTTCTAATTTTCTGTGCCTCTACAGCTTGTACCAAACAAACGCCCCTTTCTCAGCTGCCATGCTACCCTGCCTGCTGCATGCACACAGAAGAAGCTTTTCAGAAGAAAAGTTTGCGGGATAAAGATTTCTCCAAAAAATAAGAAAAAAATCAATTTTACAACAAACTGAAGTGTGGATGTACTCGCAAAGAGGAATGTGAAGATATCAGAGCCATTTCTCCAGCCGAACTCCGAGCAAGTTTTTCTCTCTTTTTTTTTTATTCTACTAAATTTCTGCTCTCTTTCACTCTCTCCCTGAGGCCTACAGATGCACTCCTGTAATTTACTGCAGGTCACATTCAACCAGCACAATTCAATTTGAAGATTTCTCTCTCTATCTCTCTCTCTCACTGATATAATGAATTAAAAGTCTGGCACAAGAAAATGAGGGCCATATGTTGAAATCCCATCCCTGCTACTGACAAGGCATTAGCCGTACAGGAGGTTCTCTAAACAGACCTTATGCAAATTCACTCCCCAGCCTTGAGGGGGTTGAGATTTTCTTAAAACATATAAATTATTGTTATCTTCCCCCTTTTTGCCATCAATGGATCAGTTTAGCTGAAGTCCATCTTGTTGTTGTACTTTTGCTCGGATCAGGTTGTGGATATGATTCATTGTGTATGGGTAATAAACACTGTCATACACTATAATTATTTAATGGCTCAATCAATCAAAAGTGACCATGGCCAGACACACAGGAAACTCAATACAGGGCTATTGTGATCCAACACTCGTCTCTGTTCCTAGCGTGACAGTGCTTCGTGTTTTCTACAGCTCCATCCAGCGGTATCTCTCTGCTCACAACATTCAGAGTTATATAAGTCTGAGACGGAACAATAACTGAGCTTAGTTCCGTATTATACGATAGCTCCGGTGCACTTCGATTGGATGAGCCAAAAGTGATGATATTTGGAACTGGACTGTTTCCATGTTTGCATCACGCAGTTTGTGCTTGCTACTATTTGATCCTGCTTTGGCTTCTTTCTGAACTTTTTTTTGTTTTGTTTTTTTTTAAAGAAAAAGCTGGTCAATTTGTGTCTGAAATATCAGTTACTTGATATTAATTTATAACAACATCACAAACAAAATTATTCTAATGTACTGCAATACCAAGGCAGTTCGGCCAAAGGTACACAAAGTTAGACTGTTAGATTGCAAGTGTGATATTGGTTTAATACAGTTCTATAAACAATAACTTAATGCTGTTGAAAAGTTTGGGGTCAGTAAGTTTTGGGGGTTTTTTCCACAAAAATGTTAACCAGCACATCTGAGCTTGAGCAACAATTCAGCATATCAGAACATTTTGTGATGGATCATGTGACGACTGGAGTAATGATTCTGAAAAGTCAGCTTTGCCATCACAGGAATAAATTACATATTAAAATATATTCAAACAGAAAACAGTTTCTTTGTATTGTAATAATATTTCACACAATTACTGTATTTTTTATTTGAAAAAAATCAGCCTCAGCATAAGAAAAAATAGACATTAAAATATTACCAACCCAAAAAACGTATGAACAGTATTAAATAACTAATATTTCAAACACAATATGGCCATTTTGTCCCAAATGAAGTAAAAAAAAAAAAAGCAGGATTAGAATTGCAATTCCATGTATGCAAACATGTGGAGTGATACAAGCACTGAAACGTTCCAGTGCTCCAAATGAGTTATATTGTTTAATATTATTTTTCAAGACCTAAAAGATAATTATCTTCATATCAACTACTGAATTCGTTATCTGGGTAATCTCTCACACCTGATCGTCTGTTGATTTTTTCACAGCTGTCATAGCAGATCATTATTTTTGTTTCATAGCAACATTCTGTTAAATCTTCTAGTACAAGAATGGCATTTCATGAATGTGCTTAGTAAAAAAATATTTTAATGAAAATAAACATATTGATGCATAAATTATTTACTGACCTTACAAAAGCAACAATGCACTCAAGGCCTCATTCTTAACAAGGCCATTTATTCATAATAAGGCAAGCCTTTCATACCTTTTTGCACCTTGATTAATGCAGTCCATCACATCTTCTTTTACTATAAAAGGACAAATTGAAAACATAACAAATAAGTGCAAAGTAATAATGCATTTAAAAGGGTCTTGTCCCTGGAATTCCCATGAACACAAACACACTCGCACACATCCACATGCAAATAGGAGGATTGTAATACACTCTGAGTGAGTTCTGCTTGAATATTTTAATATTGCATCTATCTTGGGGATTATTCTCTCTTCAGCAGAGAGACCAGTGCTGAAGTGCTGCAGTACTCACAGTATACCCTGCTGCTCTCAACAAGATTAGAGACCCTGCACTTTGACTCCCAATCCTGCTCTCTTCATGGTGTCTAACCACTTGGCGCCCCACCGCTCACAGTCATAGCACATGGCTAACATTAAAGTGACTTATTTATTTGTGATGCAAGCGTTCTGCACATCTAATGGCGGTAGGAAAAATTCATATTGTGTGTGCGAGTCACTGAAAATTAGGATAGAAATGCAACAATGGTTACTGTTGGATGGTTTAATTTTAATGGATAACAATATACAATGGCTACCTGATGTGATTTGGCAAATGATGACCAGTGTGATCAACACAACTGCGGAAAATGAATCGACAGAAAACCTGAAGTCCATCAGGATAGCTGTTACTATTGTGGCATTTGCTTTAAAAGTGGTGAATACTATGCTCTGCTTGAATATTGCATCAAATTACTCTGTTATTTCCTATTTATTGCAAAACAGAGCTAACGCTATTAAACCCTGTTATATTATTCACGGTCCTAAACTTCCTTTATTCTCAATAGATAATTTATTCCCTAATAGCATTTCAATGTGCTTCAAGATGACTTATGCACCTTATGTTAAATGCTATGAACAGGCAAATCAATCTCGTGCCTAGCAGGGCTATTGTAGCAATGACTTCATCTGTTCCAGGTCCCCCCCCCCCCAAAAAAAACCTAGCAGCTCATCCTCGAACAAAATATCTATTAACATACATCCTACTAAGGAGTCTAAAAACACATTCACATTGGAGGATGTACAGTTTTACTTTTGATTCATTGTTTTGGCTTAAAGAGTCATTCGTGTATCCAGCGGGCATACCACGTCACAGTGACCCCCAGGAATTCCTCATCTTTGGCACTGGATGAAACCGTGATGTCTAGCTGCGTTTTTTAGCCCGGAAATCAACAGCTGGATTGGTGGAACGGTGGATAGAAGAGGTGGAGGGACGTGGGGACAAGCTTTCGCGCCTGCTTGAGTTGGATGCTGCAGCGGGGGCTTCTACCGATGATGTTTTGAGACAGGATCCTGAGATGGAGGAGGCCTTGCTGTAGCTTTTTGTGCTTGCCTGAGCAGGGGGTTTGTTACCTGTGTGGGACTGCGGAGATAAGACACTCTCATTCATCTCACAAAAGCGCAACAAACCACACTACCGGACAGTGCTGCATGCTGTATGACAGCTGCTGGAGAAGGGTTATCTTGGCACCATCTAGTGTCCGTTTAGAGAACAGGCAAATTGTTTTGTTTTTTAAATGGGACCATAGAGGTTAGCCATGAAATAGCCAGGATGTCTGCCTTTTAAGAGACAAAATATCCCTCTTTGACTAAGCACAAATATCTTAGAAAATCAACTGCAAAGCAATTAGAAGCTCAGTGAATTACTGACCTGTGCAGTGGATGTATTTGGAGTGTTGCAGGCCTTTGCACCAGAAACACTCTTCTTTACACCATTAGAGGATGAGGCTGATAGTTTTTTCTTCAGAGGCTAATGGAATGAAATATATTGCACATGAAAAAACCACAGGACAGAAGAGAGAGTTTGAGAGAACTTTAAAGTATTTCAAGCAAGTCGGTCAACATGGCAGCTATATTAGTATATCTGATCATGCAAGTGCAAGTCCTACGGGATAGACCAAACTCTATGAAACTGTTTGCCAAGTTTGCAATAAAATAACATGTAACCATGAAAACTTTACACCATAAACTTTCTTTAGCTCAAATCAGGCAAAGAACGTATTTAAGCAATACAAGAAGCTGTGTTCTCTTGTGAATAGAGAATTGTCATAGCTAAAGGCAGTTGTTCTCTGCATTTTACCTCTGCTCTAGCTTCTTTCCTAACCTAGCTTTATAATAAATGTGACATTGCCTATATGAATATAGTTGACTGTGTGATGAATTGCTGTGATGTTCCTCTTTTGTAAGTCACTTTGGATAATAGCATCTGCTAAATGCATGAATGTAAATGCAAGGACACATTTTCATTAAAAATGTTATTAAGTTCTTAAGTTAAGTTTATTAAGTGGCATACTTTAACTAGATGCTGTATTGTCCTTAACAAGTAAACAATAACAGACCGTGTTCTATATGGCTGCAGTGATATACACAGTATTATTTGTGTCACAGCCTTTACTATTTTTAGAAACTGCATCCCTATATGACTGCTGTGATGAGGGATTGAGATTCTTCCAGATTGCTCCTGGAAATTTGGCCTGACTGGTTTGCAGAAATGCTTCACTTTAGAATCTGTATGCACTACATATAAAGTACAATACCTGTTTTACAATTAATCTTTACACTGTTTTTTTACCTTCTTGTTTGGAATGGAGGGTTTGCTGCTACTGTTGCTGTCTTTGATGTCGTCAGGATGTGCTGGGGTTACTGAGAGTTCTTCAGAAGTTCTCTGCCCTGGCCCTTTGTCCTCAGAAGAAGTGAGAGAGAAGTTGTCCAGTGCCTCATTTATTGCCACACTCTCTTCGTCCACTGGATCATTCCGTAACTTACGCATCATCTCCTGACGCATCATCACTAAGACGTTTGTCTGTGTAACCATGGTTGAGGTGTCCCCCTTTGAATACAGATTTTCTTTCTTTCAAGTCTTTCTTTCTGACAGGTTCCACATTTAGTCATCCATCAAATTGAAGAGTGCTAATTAGCTGACTTCTGAATCTATAATATGCATGACCTCATTTGAACAGGAGAAAAGAGTAATTGAGTTCTCTTACCGAAATCCAAGGGTTATCTAGCAGCTCATTGGCTGTGATGCGGTGAGCTGGGTCAACTTTCAACAAACACTGTATAACATTTTTGGCTGTAAGATAGAATATAAAATAGTTACCACACTGGCTGAACTGCAATCATAATGGTACGGCAGAGGCGGTTCTAACCGGCATCACTAATGGTGTTCCACACAGGGCCAGAGAAAGTGAGCTCTTTCATAATCATCTCAGAAAGTCTTTCCTTAGAGCTGTATATGAATGGAGGCTCTCCACACAACCTGAAAACACAAAAACACACACAAAGTGCAAGTCAGAGCGCTTGATTGCATGTGAGTCTGTGTGTGTGCAAGAGAAGGAAAACAACAGAGGAGATCTTCTTACAGCATGTACATGATGACGCCGATGCTCCACAAGTCACACTGTTGGCTGTATTGGTGACCATTAACCACCTCAGGCGCTGAAAGGGCATGTCAGTGTGTCAATAATGAAAGATGTTTGAGGCCGGATTAATGTTTTATATCTGATGTGTCTACTCCTTCCCGAATGTTATCAGCTTCCCATCACTTAAATTAGGTCATCTTCTCTTTACTGCTCATTTTAATCAGCCCTTCATTCAATTTATTAACCCACCCCCCCCCCCCCCCCCCCCCCCACCCACCCCATAGTAATTTATCAAATCACGGGTTTCTGATTCCTCATCATTAAAAATAAAATGTGAATGTTTGCATTTGAGTATGTGAATTACCCATGTACATAGGTGTCCCACAAGTGGCCTCTAGCATGTTTTCACTGCCCACACCGCCCATCTTCACAGAGAGTCCAAAATCTGTGACCTGAGACCAGAGAAGACATTACTTTATGTTACTCACAATCTTAGCCATCAAAAATGAAACATTATTCAACACAAGCACAAACACACTCAAACGTTTCTTTCTTTCCTTGATAACTTTCATCACTAGATTCTGATCTAGTGGAATAGTGAAAGTAATGAACTGTTTACATGCTGCAATTGATCACCGTAATGGCCTTCCATAGAGCAGCCAGTACACACACTCACACTATGAGACTATGAGCTCCTGAGACATATGAATAATATATATGAGGAGTGTATATCGTTTCATCGGTGCGTCAGGGGCGGGCAGGATTAATATCCAGGAGAGATGACCACCTTCTGCCAGATAAAAGCTTTTAATACAGTGCCAGGACAGCGCTGTCTTTAGGCCCCTGTTCTACTCTGATTTATAACACAGTGCTGCCCTGATTCAACCCTCCGCTCCAGGTAGCGGCATCAGTCGGCTCCCATCAACGCTCTATTCTGCTACACGCTGTGCCCTGGCTGGCAATTTGTCTCAGAAAAGCCACTTGTGATTCATTTTCTTTGAGAATGTGATATGAAAGGAGTTAGGTAGGAGGTCTGGTGTAATGAGACAGTATTTAAAAAGCAGTTAAAAGGTTTGGGCAAGGAGGACGGTGGGAGAACTAAACAACAGACGAGAATGTCCAGAGGTCCTGCCGTGTTTGAATGTCATACCACATACCTGCACAGAAGTTTTTACCGTCTGTCTCACCTTGATATTGACCATATCATTATCGTTGCCTTGGTGACAACTCTTCACAAGAATATTTTCCAGTTTGAGGTCACGATGAACAATGTCTGAGAGAGAGAAAGAGGAAACAGAGCAAGGGAGAAATGGGTTTGTATTATTCATAAAGATGAGAGTGTGGCAAAAATGAAACGCACTAGAATAGTAACAGTTTTAAAAATGCTTTAATGACCAATTCAAATGAAATGTTTTGCACCATTCCCTTTTAAATTGCAATTCATTCTGTCACACAATGTAGTTCTCATGTGAACCCAGCATACAGGGCCCACCTCTTCTTCCCACTTTCATCCGCATCATGATTCTTCATTACTGCTTCACACGTTAACTGTACGTACTTCAATAGAAATGTAAAAATAATCAAATTATAATCAGCATGTGAGGCTAATATTCTGCAATCTCATAAAACACTTCAGTCCTATATACACATTGCAAGTGGCATCATTAGCTCCTCTAGACGTGAGACACACCAGCACTCGGGGACTGTTGAAAAACACACCTATTAATCAGTATTCCTCCCCTGCTCGTTGTTAATGACTCATTAGCCCCATGTAATGGTGTCTCATTGCCAAGCAACGTCCTAAATTACCTCTAACTGCAGATTTCACAAGAAGGAGAGAGAAAGAGAAAAAACACCAGCATCTTCTAATAAACCCCTCAGACTCAATTAAAATGGGCTGATATTTTGTCTGACAGTTGTTCATTATTATCTCATTATTAAAACAAGCCTGACTCTCCATGATGACAGAGGAACTTAATGTGGATGCAATCTTCAGAGTGATTATCGAATATTGGGTAACAAAGGATTCCAGGGCGTTGCATATGACTTAACACAGATGTGAGCAATTTTTCAAACGTTAGGGTTTTCATTTTCTTTAAACGCATTTCTCTAAAGGTAATGCCTATGAAATAAATAAATAAAATTTGAATGATATGTTTCCAGGGTAAGGAAGCATCAATACATTTTATAATTTCCTTAGAAAACTCATGAGAAGTATCTGCTGACGAATGTCAGGAGGAATGTGCTAGGTTTTATGAGTGTCACCTTTTTTGTGCAGATATACAATAGCTTCAAGCAAGCTTTTGATGATGTGTCTGGTCTCCTCCTCAGTAAAGTGCTTTTTCTTTCGCAGGAGATCCTTTAGATCGCCTCCTTCACAAAGTTCAGTCACGAGGTACATCCTCTGAAGAACAGCACACAAACATACATATGTACATTTCTGACAAGAAAGCGTTGTCAAAAACAATCCAGTTGCACACAGTAGTATGATGTGGTTCACAACAGCATAGCTGAGCGAAACTTTAAAGGAAAGAGAACAAAATAGATGTTTCATGTTTTCGCTCTTACCTTTAGTGTCTCAAAGACTTCCTCCAGATGTATAATATGTTCATGTTTCACTTGTTTCATGATGCTGACTTCTCTTTCCAGATGTTTCACACCAGAAGTGCCTGCCTGCATGGATAAAAAGCATTTGTGACACTTAACCCATCCTTGACAACCATGTAAGCAGCTCTCCATCCATTACCTCTGTCAACAGGTGAAACATAATGACCAAACACTTACCTTCTCTTTGTTCACCCTCTTAATTGCCCACTTCCTCTGCGTCTCAATGTGAGTGGCTTCGCAAACGACGCCAAAGTTGCCTTGACCTAATTTCCTCCCAAAGGAATAGATTTTCTAGGTATCCAAATAAAGAGGGCTGCATTAAGTGAAGTATTACATACACACTCCTTCTCCAGTAGTGAAGTAAACAACACTCCAGCTCTGACTAATGGGGACAGAATGAGGGTTGGTTTGTTTTTCAGCTTTTCTATACTCCATTAAGTTGAGACCTGAATCCTTAAAGTGGAACTTAATTTTAAAGTTTGCCAGTCTCTGGAGTTTGGGAGAATATAGTATTTCTAATCAAGTTACAAATGATTAAGTTGCTGCCGCAGTTCATTCAATCTCAGGTCTAATTAACTTGATCATTATCTCTGCGCATGCAAGGCTGAGCACTGCCTGCTGCGGATTTGGCAAAGACAGCAGTCGGAAACCTCCTGAGAGGGCGAGGGCAATCAACAGCATAAAGAGCTGTAATTTCCCTCCAGGCCTGATGGGGGTGCTACCAGATTGAAGGGAGATCAGACCATGGCTAGCAAGGCCATGGCTCTGGTGTAAGACAGAAGTGGCATTTTGCCACTGATATAAAGTCACAGACTTCTGATGGCTGAAAAACAGACTTCATCTAGATCACGTGTGTCAAACTTTTTTTTTTTTTTTTTACGTGTGTCAAACTCCGCTCCTGGAGGGCCACTGTCTTGCATAGTGTAGCTCCAACCAGATCCAAAGCACCTGCCTGGAAGTTTCTAGTCATCCTGAAGACCTTGATTAGCTGGTTCAGGTGTGTTTAATTGGGGTGCGAGCTAGGACAGTGAGTGGCCCCCCAGGAGCAGAGTTTAACACCCCTGATCTAGATCAAAAGGGCTCTACCTGTATGCTGGATTCATCCTCAATGCGAGTGTGGGGCACCTCCTTCTCTGCACTGTTTGCACGAGCCCAGTGAGAAGCCATTTTCTTTTCAGCTCCAGACACATTTGTATGTGTCATCTAAAAGATGAATCAATTTTTAATAATTTGTATATAGAGCAATAACATAATCGCAAACATGGAAACTCCCACAAAAAGAGATCACAGAATTAGAGACACTAGGGTCTCATTTACTAACCATGCATGCACCCATATTTTTGAATATTTTCACGCAGGAATCATGATTCATCAATGAATTTATTCTAAATTTACATTAGAAAAAAACAAAACCATACACACAAAAAACACTACCTGTGTCATAAGAAACGTGGAATGTCTCAAGCCAATAGATAAGCTATTAAGTAACCAATAGAATAATAAAAACAGTAAGAACAAGGATTATTATTATTATCATAAACCGCTTGTCCTATGTAGGGGATGCTGAACCCTATCCCTGTGTCTTGGGGCGAAGCAAGAAAACACCCTGAATGGATGGTCAGTTCATCATAGGCTATTATCATTATTATTATTATATTATTTATGAATCCATTAATAATAATAATAAATTAAATACTAAGTCACCCTTAGTCTTAAAAAGTCACCTAAGTCTTAAAAATATAAAAAAAGTAGGAAAAGAATGAAAAAGGACATGTTTACAGAGAGAGAAAAAATGTCTGTACAGTACAGTTTGTACTAAAAGCCCTTATATGGAGACAACTGTGTATTATGCTAATTGAGGCAAGAGCTTCCTCAAGTAGAATAGTTAGATCCATCAATATTAGAATTAGAACAAGGGTAATTTATGCGTGTGCACACCTGAGAAACTTTTCTGTGCATGCATGTACTTGGATGTAATTATTAGTGACAAGTCCAAACGCTTGTATGTTAAACAATGAATTGTAAAGTTTCAAATAAGACATCTCTTTAAAAATTCATTTAGAAGTAAGTGTCAGTCATCACATACAGTACATGCAATCCAGAGTTTTAACGTCTCAACTGTAGCCCCTTATTAGCTAGGCTTCACCTGTCGCTCTCCAATTCACTTGTCACTTTAAAAGAAAGTGTCTAAAGTCTCCACACTAACATTAAGCACAATTTACTCAGCTTAAAAATGTTCTCCAGAGCCAAATTAAATGTAAAGCAATTATGGTGTGATGAGTGGGAGCGGCGAAGTGGATCCGCCACACAGACAAGAGATTAAATATTAATGAGGAAGCAGTGTCTTTAACCTCTCCTCTCTCAGCGGCATTATCAAGACCCGCTGACAGGTTCTCTCATAACAGCATTGTCTTTCCTATTACTGACCATCTATCTGCTAAACAAAATGGTTGTGACACATTCTGGACACTCCTATCAGCTCAATTAGAGTTGTGTGATAAGACTACTAAAGGTCAAAGTATAGCATGAGGTTCCCTCTGAACAGGCCTGGGGAAATGAGGAAAATGGTTAACGACATAGAGACATCGCAGAGGCTGTCACGTCTTGCAGCGCTGGCTTCTGCAAATACAAGAGGATGTGTAAAAGAGTTGTTTCTGAGGTGGACGGCAAAATATTGCTAAACCTGTGCTTTGTTAGTGGAGAGGAATCGTGAACCCCTCTTCAAAAAAAGCTTTTTAAACTTCAAAAACTGAGTGGCATTGATGAAAAGGTGCATCAGCATTTCACTCGGGTAAAACAACAGCATTGTTAAGAGTGAGCCAAAGCCAAAATTAAGCCATAAATGACATAAAAGCCCAATTTCAAAAGCGCTAAGATCAGAGGGCTGAACAGTATATTGAAAGCACTCTATTTATACTTAGCGTTGAATATTGATTAACATTACAGTTTTTCTAGTCTGTCGAAACGGATTTGTCTTATTGAGGTCTTGCTGAGAACAAATTAGAATAAATTTAACACTCCTTCTGCAATTTAGACCTGCATACATACGTTTTTTTTTTTTTTTATAGGATTTTTCCTTGTATCTGATAACATCAGCAACATACACACCGTTTCAAATTCAGAGTACATGCATTTCTCGTCAGGCCACTTTTCTCATCTTTAAGCTAGGCTTACAGAACTCAGAAGCAAACATCTACACAAACACACATTTTCAATGAGCGCAAAACGAAGCACACATGTACCCAAGCAAACAAAAATAGGCAAGAGGGTAATAAGCCTCACAGATTCAGAGTCATTCTAAGAGAGACAAATTTTTGATGCCTCACAGAATATACATCAGCTAAGAACCAATCCACAGACCTCCCAGATTTCTGGAAGCACTCAAAGGAAAGTAATTATGGCAGGTAGAATGTCCACAATTGATCCTCTTGAATTTTTCATTTCTTGGCCATAACAGTAAAAGCCCCATTAGTGCTTGTTTACTGATTTTATGGACTTAAATGTGCATTGTTTCTCTTGACTATGGGAGGTACTGTCTCTGGATTGAGCCCAAATTAAACGTGACGCTAGTATGATGTCTGAACACATAAAGATAATACAGGGCCTGGATAGAGTTCTCTCCTACTCTTTTCTCTCTGCCAGATACAATTTTCTTCCTACTTCCTTCCCCTCATGCTCTCTCTCTCTCTCTCTCTCTCTCTCTCTCTCTCTCTCTCTCTCTCTCTCTCTCTCTCTCTCTCTCTCTCTCTCTCTCTCTCTCTCTCTCTCTCTCTCTTCTTCATTTCTTCTTACCTCAAATATCTGAATTCATTCTGATTTTTTTTTTAATTTATGCTATGCTTGACATTTTAAACTCTGTGAAAAAATGAATGTTTGAGTGTAAATGAATGATTTCTATAGTTAGCTATATTACAAAAGATTAACAGGACAAATAGTGAACACAAGAAAAAAAATGATTACCAATTAAAGTAATATTCCCAGGAATATGTGTTTTGTTTGAAACATTTTGAATTTTTTAATAAACAAAAGAAGATGAAACACCTTAAATATTTCTTAATAAATTGCATGTTTTTCATAATAGAATGATACATAAAATAGAATGGCAACATTACTATAAATCAAAACAAGTATTTTTTTATTTTCACACCTATTCACATATTGACATTCTTTGAAAAAAGTGAGTGTAATATGTATTCTAATATATTAAAACAAATGTGAGAGCAATATGGCAATGTACTGCATACCATGAATGATTTAAATTATTTATCAATGAATACTTGACCAAGAAGATTATTTGCGGAGGCCAAGCATTTTTAGTATTTTATTAAAGCATTTATGAAATAGCCTATTATTGATATTTTTAAGATATGCTAGAAAGATGCCATAGTTTCAATCATAATTGTGTTATTTGAAGGTCATTGACTGAAGGTCAATAAATCTGAGATACACAAAGCAAACTGAAATCAAATATTGCATGATGATGATGCTGTCTCCTGATCTACTCTTACTAAAGATTTTACTCTTCTTATCTGCAGCTTATTTATTCATTGACAGGTGCCTTTGATGAAAAATGATAAACGTCACAGTCTTAATGAAGCTTGGAATTACATTACCAAGTGATATAGTACCTTGCTTGTCTAGACTGATAGCACTATTGGAGTCATTTAACCTCGTAATCATAATTTACCTCAGTGCTTCACCTCACCATACTGTTTAACATGAAGTGTAGGTTTGTAATGGACTGCCAATTGATATAGTCCAACCACTCACAACAAAAGTAATTATATTTAGTTGTTGAGCTTGCGATTTGAATGATGTGATGAGGTTACTTGTTAAAAAGACTACAAAATGGCAAGAATACATGTCTTTCTATTTTGTTGTCTCTGTGAAATTAGTACTAGTACTACAGTACTACCAGTGTAATGTGATTAACAAACAAATGATTCTTATGAGCCTGGTCTTTTAACTAATCATTCAGAGAGACGCTCACAAGTTACCAGTGTGAATCATTCTGATGAATCATTTACATAATGAACTGACTGAATCCATCCGAGCCATTAATGAATCAATATCTTACTCATTTACTAAACATCAATTTATTGTTACTTTCATATATTTATATTTATAATATCCTTACCGACTGGTTATTAACCTTTTGTGAAAGATAGACATTTTTGCAATAAATGATGTTTTAATAAAAAAATAACATGATAAAGCAGGAGGCATGAGGGAAAAGTCCCCTGATTCCCATTATCACTACGTCAAACATACAGTCAACGTATTGTTTAACATAAACAAGTGATTCTCTCAGGATACTCATTGAAACTCTTGGATATGTGTAAATCTATCAGGGCACTGGACTTTTAACAGGCAGAACCCAGGTGGTCAAGATGGGAAACATAACCTCATCCATAAAAATAATTAAGATCAGCACTCCACAGGGCTTTTGCCTCAGTCCTAATTATACTTGTTATTCAACCATTCACTGCTTCTCTACACATTCCAGCAGCAGCATCAAATTTCCTGACGACAACACCTTTATTGGGTTAATCGGTGATAATGACGAGCATATACAAGGACCCACTGCAGGAGAGGATTGCATTATAACAACAGTCTAGCTTTGAATTCCAATGAAACAAAAGTGAACTTGAGGAAAAAAGGACAACGCACAGCCCAATCTGCATTAATGACTCACCTGTTGCAATCATTAACAATTCTTCAAACTGCAAATATCGGAGGAGCTGCAGCTAGACACCAACATTCCACATTAGAAAGGGCTCATCAATCAGTGCCTTTGTTGCAGTGCTTAAGGAAGTAAGCAAGCATACCCTTGTGAGCTTTTACCATGGCATTCAATAGCATGCATAACTGTCTTGTATGCAAAAACCATTGTCTAGGTTCTACCTCAGGTTGGTCACAAAGGGACTCTTGACATCTGACGGATTTACGGCAAAATAAAAGCTCAATGGTTCAACATTTGAAAATGACATTAAGACATTTTATAAGAATAGAATTTTACAATTGTACTGTACAATTTTTGTTTTATTTTACAGTGAAATATTACTTGTGGTTACTTATAATAGTAATATTTCTTATTCTGCTTAATATTTTTATACTACTAATAATAACATTAACAATAATAATAATTTTTATTATTGTATAGTTTCATTTATATATAATATAATCACAACATTTTGTGATTATATATCAATATGACTATAACAAAATAACCTGGAGCTTTTTTATATTGCATTTTAAATTCATCACAAAACATGATTTTTTTTCCCAAAATCCTGCAGCCCTAATCATAACTGATAACTCGTTTCAAAGAGCTGTTTACAGGTGACACTCTCCCTTGTTTAGCTGATGATTGAAGGGAGCTGGGATGACGATGTCTGAATTAGGGGCTGCAAGCATATATGTGGATACAGTGACTGCCAACCTACCAACAAGCGACAGATTTAAGATTTTAGAGACGGAAAATGTCTGTTCTTGAATGATGAGATACTGTTTGCAAGACTAGTCAGACTGAGCAGCCTAATCTAGAAAAAAAAACATATATTTTTAAAAATGTTTAAACTAAGCATTGTTTGCCTATAAACTAACAGGATGCAGTTTCAATGGCGAGAGACCTCACCAGACAGGTGCCAGAGTATAATATGTAGATTGCTGATGTCAAGGCACAGAGTAAGTACAGTGTCTGCCTCAGACAGAAAATCCTACTTGATCTTACTATCAATATGTGACAGTGCACAGTCAGGAGAAACCTCAGTCTTACAGGCCAAGTGTCATTGCCAACTGGGGGAGTAGCATCTGCCTGCAAATACGGAGGCTGCATTTTCAGGACCCCACTTCTAGGACCGCATTTCTAGGACCCTAGGTTTTTAGTGACAACGCCACCTACCGAATTAGAGGACCAGCGAAGATGGATGACATTCAGATTATGAGTATCAAATGCGAATCAATTTTTATTTGTTTAACTTTAAAAACAATTGTGATGCATTTCATTGGAAAGTTAACGTTGCTAATGTGCTGGTGATTTGCTAAACAGTCTTGAATGCATAGCCATCATATATTAGCCTCTAATGCTGGAAAATGAATTGTTAGCACGTTCATTTAACGGAACTGTTGCATGATAAGCCTGTGTTGACTTATTTACAGCACAATAAACTGTAGCATGTTCGTTCTGAAAGCTTGTTAATTACTCATTGTTTTTCCATTTTCTCTCTCTCTATTATTTTTTTTTCTCAGTTCAGAGGGGCTTTATTGACATGAGTGTTTCTAGAACCTTTGTTCCCACAACATCAAAATCATTTTTTTTCCCAATTCTTTGAACAGTATGCAATAATTGTATTATGAACATTGATTGGTATGAAGATTGATATCATTATTTTTATCATTATCATTACTCTGTGGTAACTAAGATCTTTTAAATATGAAATTTAAAATTAGAGAGTAGAACATGTTCAACTAAATGTTCCTTATTTAATTCACTTCTCTTTCTCTCTCTTAGGAGTCAGTGATGATGTTGTCCATGTGTTTGTCCATCCATTGTAGTTTGTCTATGTGGTTCACGTCATGATCAAATTTGTTTTTGTGTGTGTTCTCAAGTTCAGTTGTTATATATTATTTTGTAAAATATTTTGTGTGTTCAATTTCAGTTGTTATATATTATTTTGTAAAATATGTTGTGTGTTCAAGTTCAGGTGTTATATATTATTTTGTAAAATACACAATCTTAAATCTTCCCCCAGAGTCATCCTTGTCTTCCCTCTGTACTTGAAAATGTGGTCCATCTAGTGACTGAAAAGACTATAACATGATTCCTTGTTTATTTTACTTGAGTTATTATAGTATGCTACTTAGACCCAATAATTTCTCAACATTCCTAGGAACCTGGTTTAATTGCAATAAAGAAAGTAGTATTTGGGTGTAATAAAACTTGGAGAAAAAAAACTCGAATGTAGTTAAAACTGGGTGGAAATACTGCCTTGGTGGCACTTTTTTCGGTCCTCCAAAACTAGGGTCCTGGAAATGCGTTCCTGGGACTGCGGTTCTCCGACTCGGTAGGTGGCGCTGTCACAAAAAACTAGGGTCCTAGAAATGCGGTCCTAGAAGTGGGGTCCTGAAAATGCAGCCTCCGGGACTGCAGACAGATAATATTGAACTGGGGAGGAAAATCAGTGAGAGTCTCAGCAACTAAAACAACCTGAGAAAGACTGTCTCCTCTTACAGAACAGACTCAAGCAGTGCCGACCACTGGGCACTCAAGTTACTTCTGGCACTGTCAAACCAACATCAGCCAGAGAAGCACATAAGCCAAGAGACTTGAGGGAAACACTTTTACGCAATTTGAGACTTCAGTGTAAAACCAAAAGTGCTCAGTTTGAAATACTGTTTAATCTTCAGTACTTTACAATATCAATATTCTGTATTTTTAATACATAAGGGGCAGAGCAGTAAGAGGAAAAATACATCAAAGTAAAGGCCCCGATATACTTCAATTGAAATAGAAGAATGAACTGATGTGACGTAATTTTGAACAAAATCAGGCCGAAACGAAGTTCATTTTGGGAGTTTGAAACAGCTTGACAAAGCAAACACCTTTGTTCTACCATTGGTTTGTGGTTATTAAGTAATAGGTATGTGTGCGAGGAGGCTCTGCCCTCTTTCACGTGAAAATCTTTTCTGGTTCAACTTCATGCGATTTGGCTTGATCAGTTGGTCGAAGTCAGATGTCCGTGAGTGAAAACATCAACACCCTGGAGAGCTGCTTTATAATAGAAAATGAAATTGTATTTCTGATGAAACGAGACACTCACACTGTTTTTCATGTGTGGTTTTAAAGGCCGTGTTGCAGGGTTAATTTTTCAACGGATTTGTGCAATTTGCTTGTTGGTAATAAACATTTAAACTGTTATCCATTGTATTTTATGTTGTTGTGTATCACAAAACGGAATATAATACGAAAAAGTGGGTACTGTCTTACAGTGGTTTGCAACGATTCTCCTTTCCCCCACAATGCATTGCATTACGTCACCTTGGGGAGAGAATTTACCAAAGCCCGCCTTGAGAGCATTGAGACTGACCTGGGCTGCGTTCCAGCCCAAAATTGACATGGCCTTTACTTGCTAACTTCCCTCCGCCTCGTTCACTCGGTGCGTCATAAATGTTGCACGAGTGTCCACTACTGGCGGAAACTGCAATGGACTGAACTGGAACATCCTAAGCCCTTGATCACTTGAAATCAGCTATGTAGTTGATTTATTATTTACAATTTTTTTCCCTTTAAGAATTTGTTTAATGCAGCATCCAAATGTGTATAGGTGTGTTTGGGTTGTTTTATATAAAAAAAAATTATAAATAATATATCATAGAGTTGTTTTTGGTGGTGGTGATTAGCGAGCTGTGCGGTGACGTCACAATCGTGTTGCATTGGGGTATATGGAACTGCCTGAAGTGTACATATGAAGTAGACTCGCTCCCTCGGTCAAAATCGAGGGAACAAGGGTCTGTCCATATAAACTTCCCTTGTCCACTTCACGAAGTGGAACGCGCTTCAAAATGGCAGCAGGGATTCCCCCGAGGGGAAGTGCTTAGGGAAGTTCGCAAGTGCGTGTCTAAAAGTGGACTGGAACGCAGCCTAGAGAGACGAGTAGTAGACGAGAGTATTCAGATAGCGCAGATAGATAGATAGATAGATAGATAGATAGATAGATAGATAGATAGATAGATAGATAGATAGATAGATAGATAGATAGATAGATAGACAGACAGATATATAGATATAGATAGAAAGGCTAGTTGTATATGCGGCAACTGCACAACCAATGGCGCGGGCGCCTCTGATGTGCGACCAACTCTACGTTGTCAATCTACCTACTATATATTTCTATCTATTTATCTATCTAGCTGCTAGCTATCTATGCTAACATTATGCTATCTGGCTGTCTGCCTATCTCTCTCTATACCGCCCACACAAGCACCTGCCAAACACAGCGACAGACACGCGGCGGCTACGTTTACAACAACATTTTCACCGGAGGAAGAGATAAACTCTTAGAAATGCCCATATAGCTAGCATGATGCCTTCTATTTCTAGGTGACAAAGACAAAGTTTACCAGTACTACAACACTATGACAAAGGTTACCGCCGGTACTTATCTGAACTAACGTCATGATCACTGCCACTAGATATAAAGAAAACGTTGATTTTTTTTCACTCGGTGCTATTCAATGACAGTAAAAATATATATGTGTCGTTATTGTGCACAGCTGCCCGTAGACTATCTCCAGTGCTCATTGCTGCGTTGCTAAATGATAGCAACTCACCAGGACACTTCACCAACTCTCCACTCATTCTCCTCGGACCATGCTTTTAATTGGCTTTGACGGCCATCAGTTCTTGGCAATTCCTCATTTGCCCTCTCACGTCTGGCAGGTTCGAAATTATACGCCTGCAGGCCATCATACATGTTAGCTCTTGCCACCTCTTTCTCATCCCAGTCAGTCGCCATAGTTCTAATACTAGGCTGAGGCTACATTTCCTCCACTTTTCCCCAACGTGACGTCATCACCGAATTGCGGAAAAAAAAAAACGTTAATACCAAAAACATAAAAAACTTGTCTTTAAGACCATTTTTGAGACATTTTAAAAATGATATACATATCTTGAGTGATTTATGTACCCATTAATCGACAGTGGTGGTTAACCTACAACATGGGCTTTAAGCTATTATAATAAACGTGTCGTGACTTTACTGGAGTGCCGTAGAGCTCATGCAAACATATTCATCACATTACTATTATAAGATGCTTTTTTAATGCTTTATTAAAATGCTTGCTGTTTTCTCAATTTTGTTCTGTGTTTATTTTATTATTTAGAGAGAAAAGCGGGCAGCACATATTTACATATTCATCTAAACACTGCTTTCAGCAGTGTGGGCAGTGTCAGATGTTCGATAACTGTAACTCACATATTTCAAACTTCATTTTACCCCAAAACGAGGAACGAAAAAGAACTTCGCCGTGAGTAGCATATCGAGGCCCTAGAAATATGATTGGCCAGTTCTGAAATATTGTGTTTTTGTCCAAAACCGAAGGAAGCTTCCTTGCTTCTCAGCCATGATACACAGTATTTTGTGTATACATGTGCTTGGAAGGAAATTTGTTACATTAGTACACAGGATGTGATGCAAACAATGGTTCCCATTCCGAAACAGACTTGTTATACCACAAAGCCTATTTTGTAGGACAAAACGAGACCTGGCACAACCAAGGCAACCAATATTCAGCTTAAAGCCAATAATTATTTAAATCTCGTGCAAGTAGCAATTAACTCCCTGTGACCTGTTCTAGCTAAATATAATTATCTGGCATAGAACCTGCATAATAATAGATGTTTTATTGCTCTCCTATGTTTCAAAACACCGACGATGCTTGGCTATTGAGTGGTTAGGTTACTAACGTTATATCCTGAGCGTGCGAAAATCAGGTTCTTCAGTTTATATACAACTGCTTAGTTATCTTTGTGTCTTTTTTATCAGAACAAAATAATTACTTATTTTCTTTTTTTTTCTTCTCAACTCTATTGGACGGTTGTTAGCCAAGCAAAATTCAAAAGTTGTTTTAGTCTATTGAGGTGCAAAATAGGATTATTAACATATAAGGCTTTTAACATTATGGTTCTACTTACATTACGACTACAGGAACATCTTCATTGAATTTGCGGCGAGAAATGGTTAAGTTAGAGTTATTTAACAGCACATTAGTGAGATGAATATTATACTGTCTACTGCTCCGGACCACGTTGCCATAGAAACATAGAGCGCTTGGCCAGCTCGCGGCTCCTCTTCAATGAAAGTTTACGAGACATTAACACAACACGCTTTTTGTAAATACACACTTACCTTTCATATAGATTGTTGTGTTTGGGATGGCCTTTTCATTTGTTATGCCTCTTGCAGGTCATCGAAAACCTTGATGCAAGAGAATTTAACACTTGCGGTTGTCAAAACTTTCCTCCCTCGAGAGGGAGGGAGAACTACGGTGTGGTGCGAGGGACATCACGAGAACGAGACACCTGCACACTGCAGTTCCTGTAGGCTATGTGAAGAACCAATTCAAAAACTGAAAACATGAATCCTAAGTAGGTTACTATTGTCATGTCACGACCCAGGTTGTTTCTAGCTCTTCACCGGTAGGCTACTGGTGCACAACATGGTATGGTAGGCCTACTTTGATTTTATATAGGCCTACGAGTTTATAGCCTACCAGTGACATTTATATATATATATATATATATATATATATATATATATATATATATATATATATATATATATATATATATATACACATATGTGAACGTCCCATGAAGTGCAGGTAAAAAAACGAGAAGTTTAAGAAGAACTGAATAGATCTTCTTCATCGCTGGCACGCAATATCAATTTACAAATTTGATTTCAAATTATTTTAGGTAAATATGCTACTTCATTCAGCGTTGCAAGTAATAGGTGTTTGTCTCCATCTAGTGGATTATTAGATCCTGTAAGGGTCATGAAATTGTGTCTCATTTGACAGTGGCACTGGCACACATGGTGTGTCTCTCTCCCCATCTTCCTTTATATTATGACATGAACAAGTTTTACAAGGCTATTTTTTTCTGAAAGTGTGGCAGTGGCCTACTCTTCTGAAGAAATGCTTTTTAAAGTTACAACATAAGTATATTCATTTTTTTAAAAGTTTCATAGCTCGAGTTACCGCATAACAGGAAAGATGTCACATAATTTCTATTTACATAATATATAGCCTACATTTTACAGTTTACTGAAATGCTAAAACACAAAACCCCATTCTCTGAACCAAATTCCCAATAGCCTAAACCAATTGGTCGAATAAATCACTCTTTCTGTAAAACATTAAACAAGTTCAGGTAGTTAATACACTGTTTGCAAATCTCATCCACTCTTTTTTCAAAACTCTAAACACTCACTCACTAAAACACATTTCACACTGTGATACAATTAAGTTTCAAAATGCTAAACACAGGCAGGCAAAAGTTAAACACAACTGCAACACATTTGTCATTGTTTACACACAACGACTCAAAATTGTTCACACTTATTTCTAACTATGTGATCAAACCAACTGTACATAATACAAGTCAGTTTAGAGTCCCAAAATTGACTCAAAATGTTGCACTGAATGTTGATAGCAACAATGGATGGAAACAATATAAGAGGGAGAGGAGGAAAAGTATGTGTGTAAGAGGTGGTGAAGAAAGAGGAGGAGGACGAGGAAGAGCAAGGTGTGGAGAATGTTGTCAAGGCTGGATCTGGCTTTTGAGTTTTTCCCTTTGCCTGCAGAGATGACGCCGTCTGATGTGGACAAATTCCTGAGGCCGGCCCAACATGAAGACGTGAAACTGAAGCAGAATCAATCTCTCTCTATGACCTTGATTCTGCAGCTGCACAAATCTACTGAGTGTACTGTAACATGCTTTTCATTTAGAGTATTTTACTGTAACCTTTTTGGCTTTTGCAGTTGGGTCACTGTATTTTCACAGTATGCAAGTGTAAGAATACAGACATTCAATACTATACAATATTCAGTACAATACTATACTGCAGTGAATACAGTATACAATTTATTCAACTTTCTACTGTAAGTTGTCATTACTATACTTTTTTACATAATTGCAAAATTTGTTTACTTTGTTACAATATACTTTTTTTCTGTAACTGCATGCTTTGTGTTCTGTGTTCTCCATTTTTTGATGTAGTGTCTAATGAATGATCTGTAGTGTCTAAAATATTGACTCACTGTCTGTATGATCTGAAAGCATTGTTTGATTTTGAACAGATAAAATGGTTTGGAGCCAATTTTTTGATTTTGCCATAAGTCAGAGGTTCTCTGAATGTGGTTTGAAAATTTGGTTCTGTGTTTAAGGTTTGTGTTTAAGGTGATGGTTTCAAGAAATGTGTTTTATCAATTCAGAAAAAAATTTTATTTAGTATATTAAACAAAAAAACCTGAGTGCTGTAGAAACAACGGGTAGGCCAATGGTATTTAGACCAAGAGACAGAGTAAAAAAAAAAAATGCTACATTGCCAATTAACTAACAGCAATCAAAACGTCTCGGTTACATATGTAACCCTCGTTCCCTGAGTATAGGGAACGGAGATGTTCCGTCGTGACGACGAATGGGGTTTCGCTTAGAAAGCCTATCGTCTACGAGTATTACAAAACGAGTCAATGGCAAAGAAATGCCATGGGTCTGCGGAATTTGCATGGCGCAACTCCACCCCACCTCGTGGGTATAAAAGGAAAACGCCGGCAACATGCAGATATGTTTCTTCGCTGAGGAGCCAAGACTGAACTTAGGCGATCCCCGCGGTACAGCGGAAGTGGCAGGAAGACGGAACGTCTCCGTTCCCTACTCAGGGAACGAGGGTTACATACGTAACCAAGATGTTCCCTTTTGTTGTCACTACGAGTTCCGTCGCAAAGACGAATGGGGTTCCAGTCTAATCGTGCCACCTTCACAGCTGTCTTCCAGTGCCCTGCGTAGGTCTGAGCTCCCTGTCGTGAGACTGGCACGGACGTAGGACTCCTACTTAGCACAGGAATACCAAGGTACACTGGGAAGCATATCACAGGGGAATATGCAATCAGTGCCTGCCCGAAGGGGGGGGGGGGGGACTTACAGAATACACATATGACCGGAGAGGGGTGCATATGGAGAACACCGGGTTGTCCAGCCAGCAGGGTGGAATATTTCAACCCCGGGGGTGGCAAGGTGGCTTGCCAAGGGAAAGACACATGCTCAGAGAGGCTTACAGTGGAAATACACATGTGGGGGTCGCCCAGAGGCACACGGAGGCACCTAGCCAACGCACAGGCAATAGACACTGGCATCGACTTCAGCAGTGCTGGAGGAACTCAGGGCTTGTCGGGGAAGCTCACCTGAGGAAATATCGCACGTATCCAGTCCGTGGAGTGGAATGGCGTGCAAGCGAAGACACCTAAACGGGTCCTAGTACTGGCTGGTTACACGAGAGGACACGGGCTCCACTCGGAGATTGTAGAATCTGGCGAATGTGTTGGGTGTCGCCCAGGCTGAATCTCCGCAGATGTCTGTTAGCGTGGCGCCATGCGCTAGAGCCCAAGAGGAAGCCACACTCCGAGTGGAGTGGGCTGTCACACCAAGGGGGCATGGTCGACCTTGCTGCTGGTATGCCAAAGCAATGGTGTCCACTATCCAGTGAGACAACCTTTGCTTGGAGAGAGCCTTTCCCTTCAGCTTCCCACCATAACAGACAAAGAGTTGGTCTGAGGTCCTGAAACACTGCGTTCAGTCTACATAGGCGCGGAGAGCGCGTACTGGACAGAGCAGTGCCAAGGCTGGGTCTGCCTCCTCAAGGGGCAGCGTTTGCAGGTTCACCACCTGATCTCGAAAGGGAGTGGAGGGTACCTTGGGCACATATCCAGGCCGGGATCTCCGGATCATGTTAGAGTAGGCCGGCCCGAATTCCAGGCACGCTTCGTCAACAGAAAATGCGTGCAGGTCCCCTACCCTTTTGATGGAGGCCAATGCAACCAGGAGCGCTGTCTTCATTGACAGGAACTTAAGCGCCACTGAATGCAGAGGCTCAAAGGGAGCACTCTGCAGGCCAGTTAGAACCACTGAGAGGTCCCAAGAGGGAACGAGAGGAGGGCGAGGAGGATTCAGTCTCCTCGCTCCTCTCAGGAACCTGACGATCAGGTTGTGCTTTCCCACAGACTTATCCTCGACTGTGTCATGATGTGCGCGATAGCGGCAACATATGCTTTCAGGGTGGAGGGACACAGCCTTCGCTCCAAACCCATCTTGCAGGAAGGAAAGCATGACACTAATCAGGCATCTCTGGGGTTCTTCTCAGTGAGAAGAGCACCAGTTGACGAAGAGGTTCCACTTCAATGCGTAAGCATGTCTTGTGGACGTTGCTCTAGCAGAAGTGATGGTAGCCACCACCGCTGGCGGTAGGGTACTCAAACCTGCCTCATCCTGCCTCATCATTCTAACATCCCTGAGAAAGAAGGTCCTTCCTCAGAGAAATTGGCCAGGGAGGTGCTGTCACGAAGAGGAAAAGTACGGGGAATCAGGTCCGAGTGGGCCAGCGAGGCGCAACCAAGATGACCTGCTCCTCGTTCTCCCTGATCTCGCACAAGGTCTGTGCAAGAAGGCTCACTGGGGGAAACGCATATTTGTGGAGGCCCCGCAGCCAGTTGTGCGCCAGTGCGTCCGTGCCGAGCGTGCCCTCGGTCAGGGAGTAAAACAGGGTGCAATGGGTCGAGTTGTGAGAGGCAAACAGGTCTACCTGTGCGTCCCCGAACTGGTCCCAAATCAGCTGAACCGACTGCGGATGGAGTCGCCATTCTCCAGGGAGGGGCTGAAGCCGTGAGAGCTCGTCGGCTGCACAGTTTAGTGCTCCGGGGATATAAATGGCTTGAAGTGACCTCAGATGCTTCCGACTCCATAGGAGGAGGTGGCGGGCGAGTTGTGACACACGGCAGGAGCGTAGACCACCTTGACGGTTGATGTATGCTACTGTGGTGGTATTGTCTGATCGGTCTAGTACTTGTTGACCCTTGAGCAGCGCAAGAAAACGGTGCAAGGCAAGGCGTAGTGCCAGCAACTCGAGGCAATTGACATGCCAAAGGCGCTGGGGTCCTGTCCAGGAGCCCACGGCAGCATGTCCATTGCACATGGCATCCCAGCCTGTGGTGGAGGCATCTGTTGAGACAACAACATGCCTAGAAACTTGTTCCAAGGGCACTCTGGCCCATAGAAAGCTGAGGTTCGACCACGGGGTGAAGGTCTGATGGCAGGTCGGAGTAACTGGTAACTGGTAGCCTCTGAAATAACTTCAGTGAAACCGCACTCTTGCCCTCGAATTGTCTCAGGCAAGTCAGCAGTGACTGCGCACGCTCGCTCGTAAGCTGCGCGGACATGGCGACTGAGTCGATTTCCATACCGAGAAAAGAGATCCTCTGCACGGGGCAGAGTTTGCTCTTCTCCCAGTTGACCCGAAGGCCCAGACGAGCTAGGTGCCGGAGCACTAGGTCCCTGTCGATTTCCATACCGAGAAAAGAGATCCTCTGCACGGGGCAGAGTTTGCTCTTCTCCCAGTTGACCCGAAGGCCCAGACGAGCTAGGTGCCGGAGCACTAGGTCCCTGTGTTTGCAAACCTGGTCTCGAGCCAGGTGAGCTAGTATCAGCCTGTCGTCGAGATAGATCAGGATGCAAACCCCTAGTTCCCGTAGAGGAACAAGGGCTGCCTCCACAACCTTCGTGAAGATGCGAGGAGACAGGGCTAGCCTGAATGGGAGAGCCGCATACTGGTATGCCTGCCCCTCAAAAGTAAACCGCAAGAACGGTCTGTGTCGAGGGAGAATGGAGACATGGAAGTAGGCGTCCTTCAGGTCAATCGCTGCAAACCAATCGTGTGGCCGCACACACTCGAAGATGCATTTGGCCGTGAGCCTGTAAAGGGAGCGGTTCAAGACGCGCAGGTCCAGGATTGTCCGTAACCCACCGGATTTCTTCGGGAGAATGAAGTAGGGGCTGTAAAACCCGGACCTCATTTCGGCTGGAGGGACAGTCTCGATCGCACCCTTCGAAAGTAGGGTAGCAACCTCCGCTCTCATAATAGGGGCATTGCCACCGACCATAGTGGAGCGGACTCCCCTGAAGCAGGGAGGGGACCGTGCGAACTGAATCGCATAGCCGAGCCTAATGGTTCGTGCGGGACAGGTTGGGAAGCTCTAGCCAGGCTCCCAAGAACTGTGCCAGTGGGGTCATCCGAACCACAGGCGTCCCCTCGGTGGGGCAGCAAAGCGGAATGACCGCCCTGGACGTGGACGGCATAGGGACGCGGTGTGGGGGCACGGTCATTAACCGCAACCTGACAGAGGAGGCCAGGGAAGGACTATCGTTCCGCGGGGGCCTGCTCTGCCTGGGGTCTGGCGACAGAGGAGGATGAGAGTGGTGCGGCCCAGGGGTGGCACACACTGTCATCTGAGAACTCTGTGACAGAGGGGGACGAGAGTGGCGAGGCCTGGGGCGGCGCGCACTGTCATCCAAGAATTCTGTGTGCTCAGAGACGGGAGTCAGCTCTTTCTGAGAATAAAGAATGGGCCCTGCTACCACCTCCTGGAAAGAACTGAGTCCCATCTCTGATCAGCCCGTCTCAGGAGCGCCGTCTCTTAGTCCGGCGTTTAGGGGGGAGCAGGGCTGGAGAGGACTGTGGTGCCCTCCTGCGGCTTCCTCCATGAGCCAGCCCGGGTAAATGGGAGGGTTGGAGCCGCAGCAGGACGCCCTCGGAGGTGGGCAGACTGAGGGATCTGAGCCGATGGCAGGGCAGCAGCGGGCCGTCAGGGCAAATATAATGGATAGCCTCAGTCTGATCCTGTGTGGTTGAGAACTGTTTGGCAGAGTCCTCAACCGCACCGCCGAAGAGGCCAACCAGGGATATGGGTCAGGTTCAGCCACAGGTTTCGCTCCTGTACCACATTGGTGGACATCACCTGACCCAGGGAGTGTGCAGCCTCTTTCGTCGCTCGGAGAGCAAGGTCAGTGGCGGTGCACAGCTCATTAAAGAGCCCTGGGTCAGTCCTGCCCTCGTGCAGGTCCCTGAGCATCTGGGCCTGGTAGACCAGCCGAATGGCCAAGGCATGCAGTGAGGCGGCTGCCTGTCCTGCGGCTCTATAGGATTTCGCCACAAGCGTAGACGAAAAACTACAGGCTTCGGACGGGTGCTTAGGGTCGCGCCGAGAAGAAGCACCCTGAGGACACAGTAGCATCGCAACAGAGGCTTCAACTAAGGGAACCCCAGTGTACCCATGGGCAGCCCCGTCAAGGGGAGGAAAGGCGGAGGAGATCAACGAGGGATCACTGGAAGACATGGGGGTCTTCCAGGACTTTGAGATCTCCTCATGCACATCCTGGAAGAAAGGTATTGGGGTTGGACGCCGACGGGTTTCAGGGGCTCCACCGAAAAACCAATCATCCAGCAGCGAGCGCCGAGGACAGGGTGGAGGGTTCGACTCTAATCCAATTCTCGCGGCGGCCCGGGAAAGCATGGCCGTCATCACAGGATCCGACTCGACAAATGCCGTATGTGCACCCGAAGGTGGCAGCACTGCCGAATCTTTACTTCCGAAGATTCTTGCCTGCCCTGTGATGCTGCGATGGACATCATATCTGATTCTGGAACGTCAAAGGAAACCTGCGGGGGGTCCGAAGACGGGCCTGCTGGCGTCCCGTTATCACTCACGGGTTGCGTCAGTGAAGAGGGGGGCGTGGGCCCGAGGACAAATCGTCTGCATTTTGTTCCACACCATCACCCTCAAGTCACCCTGGCCACCAGCCGTAGTGTCACCTCTCGTGGAGGGTGTAGATGGATGAGGGGACTCTCTCTCTAACGAGATCATTGAGTCTCGACCGTAATGACGCGATGGTCATGTTCCCACAGAGAGAACACGAGTCATCCACAAACGCTACTCTAGCGTGATTAATGCCCAAACACGCAGAGCAGAGATGTGCCCATCAGAGTCGGAAATGAGTCGACCGCAACCAGAAGTGCACAGGCGAGGCATCTTTAAAAAGACGTGCCGCATGCAAGCTCTTTTGTGAGAGGAAATAACTCTACGGATGTTGAAGCGAGCAGGGAGAAACACACTCACTGGCAGACTCACTCTCTGTAAAACACTCATTGGCAGATACTGCACCAGTGGTGGCTCGTCAATAGAGGGCGCTGTCCCCATCAACATTCCAGAAATATACATGTATACAAAAATTATATAAAAATGAAATAAAAATAAAATAGTTTACTCATACGATGTGCAGGCTGGTAGTAAGAGCCTCAGCATTTAATAAAAACTGTCTTTAATCCGTTAACTATTTTCTATGTTTTTCAATATGTTTAATGCGGTTTCATGGGCGAGGGACGCCGGACAAATGGATGTCTATGAGAGTCCTTAAATTTTCAGCAGCATGTGACCTGAAGCTGGTCTCTAATTGGTTTCTTGAAGATCCTCCTCCGGGCGCAGGTCGCTGCATCCCTGGCGAATCAGAATTTGATACGTTATTTTATCCAATCTGATCTCTGTTCTCGTCGACTGTCATTGAACTTTACGCTCTTGGCCACTACTGCGAGTGCGCAGGCGACTCCGTCAAAACCTTGCTAGGCTGATCACTTTCGTAGAGATAATGGCAGCAGTTAAACCAAATTTAACCCGTCATTTATTTACAAAAAAAAACTTTCACAAGGCGTTCGCTGGAAGAAAAGAAAAAAAAGGATAAAGGATCTCGGACCGGACCAACCCGATTTACAAATCCGGCAGCAGCCAGTGACAGAGGTCGAGCTTCACCCGGAGCTTCACCCGCGCTTGTCATAAGAAACGTGTCGGCATTGAAGTTTTGTGGACAATAACGGGGGTAAGAGACCTCAAACAGCTATCTGAAATTTATTCGTATTTATTTTCACCCCGCCCCCCAAAAAATAATTATCACCAGCCACCACTGTACTCCACAGATCAGCAGGCAGTGTGAACGTGTGTGTTGCCAGCGTACTCCTTTTATACTCACGAGGTGGGGCGGAGTTGCGCCATGCAAATTCCGCAGAACCATGGCATTTCTTTGCCATTGGCTCATTTTGTAATACTCGAAGTCGATAGGCTTTATAAGCGAAACCCCATTCGTCTTCACGCTGGAACTCATAGTGACAACAAAAGGGAACAAAAGTTCCACTCATGTGAAAAAAAGTGTCAATTTAGACATGAAATAAATTATATAGATCAACACTTTGGGATAAAAAGATATTTATTGCAAACATATCAGGTTATGACAGAGTGTACAAGCAAACAAAATATTAATTATAAAATAATTATAGTAATAGTAAAAACCACTCATTTAAAAAGAAACCATTTTATTAGTAGGTTAATGAACATATTACTATGTTTAAAAAAAAATCAAGGTACACATTCCACTTTTGCCAAGTATTGTACTGAAGTGAAGTTCTACATTATAAAGCTGCTCTTCAAACAAATTACAAAAATAGACAAACACAGCCAGCTTAAACTAATCACACAAATTATTGAAATTCACATAAAACTACTGGTACCTGAACAATAAACTGAAAAGTATATTCAGAATTGTATTTTGTAACTTTAGCAGCAGTAACCTCAGTTTAATACTTCCTTCATCTGATAAGCAGCCTTGAACAAGAGAGTTCTTGATTGATCGATATTTCTGAGATGTCTTCTTTTTTCTTTTTTTAGAGAAGTCTCGCATGGCTTCTATTGCTGTGTCTCTTTATAGTCCCTAGTTCCCTGTGTTGTGAAGTCAGTATATCGTGAACACAAATTCAGGCACTAGCAAGAGCCTTGAGCCCTAAACATTGGGGCACTGATCGAAAACTGGGTCGCACATAAATGTCACCGGTATTTATCAACAACATCACTGTATTACATTCCAGGACCAATGCACTTCTAGTATGATTTGTGTTGTTTATCATCATTGTTACTGTTAAAAGTACAGTGCCATGATGACTCCATGAAAACACCGGGTATACGCACGGTATAAGCTTTTTAGGGTGCATTGTGAGAACTTTTACTGAGTAAACATTTCAGTCCACTGGAACATTTTTGAATGGGACAGCCCTAGAAATTGAAGACTGAATTTGGCCTTTTTTAAGGTAACACACCTCAAGCCAAATACTTTAGATGAGTTGTTAGTTTAGAGGTTCCCATATTTCTCCCACTCTAGACTTTTAACTTTTAAACAAAGTGATCAGTACTACTGACAAAAAAAAGTGCAGTTGCTTTTTGTTATTAACCCTATAAGATGATTGTTTTTTACACAGGTCATTCCCAAGGGACAACAAGCCTTGTCTTGCAATTGTATTGTACAAAGGCTGCGGTCTTGTTTTTTTGTTGTTGTTTTTTTACTCAAAAGGCCTTGAGAATTCTACGGAAGGAATGCAGGAGAGTTTTATTTTCATTCCTCTGCCTAGGTTTTATTTAGAAAGGTAATTTACCTGCAATTTTACACCTCATCACAGCATCTATATATGAAATTTACTCTCACTTTGTTGTGCATTCCTTGACACAAACTCAATCTCGTGCCATCAAAACATTTTCAAAGAGCGAGGGAAAGAATGTGTGCTATCCTTGAATAGAAAAGCAAAAGCTTTACAAAGTTGCAAACATTTCCCTCTCAAAGATATTGAAAATATTATCAAGAGGTGTACATGTTTTAAAAAAAATCTGAATTTTGAAGTTGCTTTGGGTGTTCCGACTCTTCCGAGACTGATAAGAGTAAAATAAAACAATATGGAAACATAGGGCTAAGATTTTTCTTTCTACAAAAAAAAAAAAAAACAACAGTTAGTTCTCAACAAGGGGACCCCAAGATTAGCGATTAAGCAACAACAACAAAAAATCAAGATCGGGAATCAAGAATCAAGATTCTTATTTTAGTTCAGCCTTCAACAACTTTGAACAACCAGGATGCCAATGGTCTTGACAAACCTGGATATTTGATGTGGTCAATTATTAAAATCTTAAAACTCCATGGGCAATTTCTGCCAAGTTCTAAAAAAAAATTATTGGGTTGAAATAGGAGTAAAAAATATTTTTTTTAAATTTTTCTGTCATGACAACTTTCTGAGTGTTTGGCATTGTAATGGGCAATGTTTGTATGTTTGGTCATGACTGACCCTGCTGCTGTTATTGCTGCAGCAGAGCAAGTACGGGACTTGCTACTGCCAATACAGACATGACACGCTGCTGTGAGTAAGACATGCTGCTGCTGTACAATAACAGGTGTACATGAATATCCCGTAGCAGATCTATACAGGTGGAGCTGGGGAAAGTGGAGGGTTTCTAAAAACTGCCTGCACTGCTAAGGCAAATGCTACCCAAGTATTTGAAGGTTGAGCACGCAACCTTATTGGCTACTGATACAGCAGGAACCAATCAGCCAATCAGTGTCGTATAGATAACGATGTGATTGCAAGCAGGTTGAGTTAAGGACCTTTTAGCCTGTGCCATTTAGAGTTGATGACAGAACTTTGTATTTATTTCTTAAATCATGAACAACTGGAAAAGTCTTAGGGCCTTCAAATATTTTTGTGACAAAGGGTTAAAAAGGTTGAGAACCACTGTTCTATATGATGTTCTTGGCTGCATGGGATCTCTCATAGTGGTATTTGAATTACACTACTTATTAGAGACTACTTCGATAAACATTTTCAAGAAAATTGAGCTTAACAAGGACACGTCTCTGTTGCTGAAGGCAATGCTCTTTTCTGGGCTCTTTTATTTTTCTGCATTCAAACAGACTTTCTCCTCTTGCCAAAGACATTGTTGATGAGCTTGGCCATGGACTTGGAGCCACTGTACCGTCTGCGGTCACATCTATGCTTCAGATGTTCCATCACATGCCGGATGAGTTTGGTGAAGAGGTTGGAGATATCCAGATAGTTCTCAGCCGCCGACACCTCCTGGAAGTGGCATTTGTTCTCCTGGGCCAGGGAACGGCCCTCTTCCTCACTCACTTGACGGCTGTGGCATAGGTCCTGCTTGTTACCCACCAGGCAGATGGGAACCTCTCTATTGAAATGAAATCAGATGATTTTCTTTCCAGATAAATTTGCTTTCTGAAGAAAACATGGCCATATGATGTATTACTTTGAGTAAATTGAATATTGGTTGGGAATACATTATAATTTCAACAGTCTAAAAAATGCTACAATACATATGGCATTAAATGGTACTATCCATACTGACTCTAAACATGTTCACACACTGAGTTTAATTTCTCACAGTGTATGTCATTGGAAAAATGACATTGGCCTAAACTTGACATTTTCCTCATGTGGCAGCATAGCAAGTGGAACAATTTTAAATAAAATATCAAATTATCACAATGTGTGAGCTCAAACAACAAAGAAATGGGTTGGAAACTTGCTGCAAAGCAAAAACCTCACTACAAGTACAACCACTTGTTGCCATGTTTTGAAGTGTAAAAACTTTTAAGCAAATTTTGAGGAACTAAAACCACCCATGAGTGATCTCATTGCCCATTTCAGAGTTCTAATAGGCTCCAGATGCCTAGTCTCATGCTCACTTCCTATTGTTTCAAAGGACTTTCAAATGACAAATAGTCGGTGAAACCTAAACCAACCAGACTTTTAAATTTCTCTATAAATGTGATGGACTAAAATGGAAAGCTTTGGCCTGCTGGTCATACTGCAGTAATCAAAACCATTGGAAATATCATCGACATGGAAATGGACAGCTTTATATGAGTTATTGTATAACCGCTGTGGTCTAGTCATAATGTGACCCAGTCTGTCCTTTACAGATGTGCACAAATCTAAGCAGGAAGCCTCTTCTCGCTGTTCGGCAAATGGTCCTCGTTAAGTCATTAAAGCTCCATCCTCCAATTTCAGTCAGCATCAGACAAAGGTCAAAAAGTCACTGGAGAGACACTGACTCACCCTTTACAGGTTTCTCGACGACTTTCTTTGATCTGCGCCAGGATGTTTTTGGCATTTAGGAAGGACGTACGGTCGCTGATGGTGTACACCACCACAAAGCCATCAGCCCAATCCACCGGTTCCTCCAGAATACATCTGCTTTCTCCACTCTGCCAGGGGATGGGGAGCACACAGAGGTCGAGTCAAAAAAACATGCTCATCTAAAGTCCTCTCTGACCAAATGGAAAAGTGGACTATGTAATTTCATGTGTTTACAGTTGACTAGTTCTCTACCAGAAGTTTTTGTTTTAGATGCAGTGGCTGACTGCTAATGTTGGCTGTTTATAGCGCAAGCATTTAGTTACAGGGTAGAAAGGTGCCCATCTCAGGACTTTTTGGAAATCAAAGTAAAACAATAACTACAGAAGTAAAAGTTTCCAGATGCAGCAGCTGTAAGCTGTGAGGCTCAGTTTTCAAAGGCTTTGCACTGTATACTCTGCTTCAGGGAAATATCATAAATCCCAGCAGAACACAACATGCATTTCCCATAAGAAGCAGGTATATCTGAGCATGTTGCCCTATGGCAGTGTTTGTATTAATGCTAGCCATGAGCTCAGGGTAGACATTATGAATGTATAAACACAAACCTGCGAGCACGGATCAAAGACTTCCAAGTTCAACTGTCTTCCATCAATGGAGAACCTTTTATGGTATAAGGAGTCTGCAACAAACAATTTTGGATAAAATCCTTGGTATTACAACAAACGTGTGCATCATAAAATCTTACCCCTGAAATGAAGGTGGACCATTAGATACTCATATAAAATTCAAGGGAATAAAAGTAGAAACTGAGTGCTGTGATGTGATACACATGTAGTTGGATCAGAGGTGAGTAGGCTAATTACTGGGAGCTTCGGGAATCCTTGGCATGATTGGATGGATTAGACATATGGGAACTGAACAATAGGAAAGCACACGCAGCATTGCATGTGCACAGGACTTTTTACAATTAATGTAAATAATGGGAAACATTAATTGAAAATGATGCTATTATTTACTTGGCTTCATGTCGCTCACTTTCTTTCTTCTGTGGAACACAAAAGTAGATATTATGAAGAATGTTTTATCTTTTTTTTCTGTACAATGAAAGGCAAAGAAGTCCAAAAACAACATTGGATTATGCTCTGTTTGGTTGTTCCTGTCATGTCTGTATGAGTTCTCATTAGCTTCCATGGTTACAGATTAGTTAATCTTTGTCCAGCTATTTCTGTTTAGTTCCCTCATTTACTATGTGTATTCTTCCTGTTCTGTTCAGCACTTTGTCAGTTATTGTTTGCATTGAACGTGAATGTTGCTCCCGAGTTTGGTATTAAAGACTGTGTTATTTCATCATCTCATTCGTCGTTTACTTTCTACAGCCATTCGGTGACACACAGGTTTGGAACAACATGAGTAAATAATTACAGATTTTTTTAAACTAACCCTGTAGAACTTTCTGAGATAAAATAAAACATAAAAACAATGTAAAAAAAATAATAATAAGAAGAAAAAAATATATATATATATCCTGTTTAAATTTACAGTACAAATCAACAACTGTGGTTCACTGTAAAAAAAATAATACAGTGACAATATTGCAGGTATTATGGGGTGGCATAATGGTGCCTGTATATTTTACAACTTATAGCTGTATATTTCCTTAAGTTATATGATATTAATTTACCAATCTACTTGTACAAAAATCTGAATTGTACTGATAACCACCAAAATAATGCAGCTGGTGAAATAGAAAGCAGTTCATTTTAAGTTGCCTGTCCATAAACATGTTTGTAGACAGAGCACATGGTCATATACACACAAAGACATAAACAACACCATCAGGGTGTGACTCTAACAAATTCAATAAACTTTAACTAAATGACACCAAATGTTACATAAACACCATACTGTATACAGTACACTTCTTACAAAAATAAGAAGAAACAAAATTATTTAAATAAAATATAATTTTTGATGTGTCATACAGGGGTTTCTGGGAATCTACTGTTCCCTTTCGTAGTCACTCCGAGTTACGTCGGATGACGACGAATGGGGGTTTCGCCTAGAAATCCAATCATCTTCGTGTATTACAAAACGAGCCAATGGCGATGAAATGCCATGGGTCTGCGGAATTTGCATAGCGTATCTCCGCTCCACCGCGTGGGTATAAAAGGAGGACGCCAGCAACATGCAGATATGTTTTCGCTTCGGAGCCAAGAGCTTCTCTTCACTCCACAAGCCAAATCCTGAGTTTTCCTTGACATCATCTTCTTCGAGACGAGCGAACTCTCCGGTGTTGGTGTGACGGCGGTACCCAGCGAGTTTCACATTGCCTGCGATCTGAGCAGTGATCTCCCAGTCTGTGTGCTTCTCCCTGGTCGCCTCAGCATCGCTGAGTTTTTCCTCTCTAAAAGAGCTGCACGTGGCACATCTTTTTAAAGATGTCTCGCCCGTGTTCTTCTGGGTGCGGTCGATTCCTGTCTTCCTTTGATGGGCACAATCGCTGCTTTGCGTGTCTGGGCTTAGAGCACGCTAAAGCAGCACTTGTGGATGACTCATGTTCCTTCTGTGGGAACATGGCCATCGCAACACTGAGGTCGAGACTCAATGATCTCATTCGAGAGAGAGTCCCCTCATCCACACCTCGATCTACACCCTCCACGAGAGGTGGTACTTCGGCTGGTGGACAGGGTGACTTGAGGGTGACGGTGTGGAACAATCCGATGATGCGTCCTCGGACCACGCCCCCCTCTACAGTGTTGCAACCCGCGAGCGCTGCGGTGATTCTACCGGGTCCATCTTCTGATGCCCCGCGTGTTTCATTCGGAGGACTCGATGTCGATCGCGGCATCACAAGGCGGGCAGGAGTCATCGGAAAGTGACGATGCGGCTGCGTTGCCTCCTTCTGGAACGCTGGTCCTTCCCTGGTCTCCTCTTTCAGGACGCGGAGCTTGGCCGCGCCCCCGCCTCGGGCCGCTATGCCACCCTCGCTTGGGCCGGTCACTCCGCTTCGCTGCCCCTCCGGGGGGACGCCTGTGGTTCGCATGACCCCGCTGGTTCAGTTTCTGGCAGCTTGGTTAGAGCTTCCCAGCCTGTCCCGCTGGGTCGCCCGAACTATCAGGCTCGGTTTTGCGATTCAGTTCGCAAGGTCTCCTCCCCGCTTCAGGGGGTTCAAGATGCTCACGGCCAAACGCATTTTCGAATGCGTGCGGCCTCAGGATTGGTTTGCAGCGATAGACCTGAAGGACGCTTACTTTCATGTCTCCATCTTACCTCGACACAGACCGTTTCTTCGGTTTGCTTTCGAGGGGCAGGAATACCAGTATGCGGTTCTCCCATTCGGACTGGCTCTGTCTCCTCGCGTCTTTACGAAGGTCGTCGAGGCAGCCCTTGTTCCCCTGCGCGAACACGGGGTTCGCATCCTGAATTATCTCGACGACTGGCTAATATTAGCTCACTCTCGAGATCAGGTTTGCGAACACAGAGACCTAGTGCTCCGGCACCTAGCCCGTCTGGGCCTTCGGGTCAACTGGGAGAAGAGCAAACTCCGCCCCGTGCAGAGGATCTCTTTTCTCGGGATGGAGATCGACTCGGTCGCTATGTCCGCGCAGCTTACGAGCGAGCGCTCACACTCACTGCTGACTTGTCTTCGACAGTTCGATGGCAAGAGTGCGGTCCCACTGAAATTGTTTCAGAGGCTCCTGGGGCATATGGCATCTGCAGCCGCAGCAACGCCGCTTGGACTGCTTCATATGAGACCGCTTCAGCTGTGGCTTCGCGATCCAGTCCCGAGGTGGGCATGGCATCATGGCACGCTCCGAGTTCCAGAAACTCTGACCTGCCGTCAGACCTTCACCCCGTGGAGGAACCTCAGCTTTCTACGGGCCGGTGTTCCCCTAGAATGAGTTTCCAGGCATGTTGTTGTCTCCACAGATGCCTCTTCCACGGGCTGGGGCGCCATGTGCAACGGACATGCCGCCGCAGGCTCCTGGACAGGACCCCAGCGCCTTCTGCATGTCAATTGCCTCGAGTTGCTGGCAGTACGCCTTGCCCTGCACCGTTTCCGCATTTTGCTCAAGGGTCAACACGTACTAGTCCGTTCAGACAATACCGCGACAGTAGCGTACATCAACCGTCAGGGTGGTCTACGCTCCCGCCGTATGTCGCAACTCGCACGCCACCTCCTCTTATGGAGTCAGAAGCACCTGAGGTCCCTTTGTGCTATCTACATTCCGGGAGATCGGAACTTTGCAGCCGACGAGCTGTCACGGTTTCGACCCGTCCCCGGCGAATGGCGACTCCATCCCCAGTCGGTCCAGCTGATCTGGGACTAGTTCGGGGACGCACAGATAGACCTGTTTGCCTCCCACGACTCATCCCATTGTGCCCTGTATTACTCCTTGTCCGAGGGTACCCTCGGCACGGATGCACTGGCGCACAGCTGGCCGGGGGGCCTACGCAAATATGCGTTTCCCCCAGTGAGCCTTCTCGCACGGACCCTGTGCAAGATTAAGGAGGACGAGGAGCAGGTCATTCTGGTCGCGCCGTACTGGCCCGCCCGGACCTGGTTCTCCGAACTGATACTCCTCGCGACAGCACCTCCTTGGCCAATCCCTCTGAGGAAGGATCTCCTTTCTCAGAGACGGGGCACCCTCTGGCACCCTCGACCCGATCTTTGGAGGCTCCACGTGTGGCTCCTGGACGGGACGAGGCAGGTTTGAGTACCCTGCCACCTGTGGTGGCGGCTACCATCACTTCCGCTAGAGCATCGTCCACGAGACATGTCTATGCGTCGAAGAGGAACCTCTTCGTCAACTGGTGCTCTTCTCGCCGAGAAGACCCCAGGAGATGCCCGATCACTGTCGTACTTTCCTTCCTGCAAGATGGGCTGGAGCGAAGGCTGTCTCCCTCCACCCTGAAGGTGTATGTGGCCGCTATCGCCGCATATCACGAAGCTGTTTGAGGTAAGTCTCTGGGGAAGCACGACCTGATCGTCAGGTTCCTGAGAGGAGCGAGGAGACTGAATCCTCTTCGTCCTCCTCTCTTTCCCTCTTGGGACCTCTCTGTGGTGTTAAATGCCTTACAGAGGCCTCCCTTTGAGCCTCTGCAATCAGTTGAGCTTAAATTCCTGTCTATAAAGACAGCGCTCCGGGTTGCATTGGCCTCCATCAAGAGGGTAGGGGACCTGCACGCATTCTCCGTTGACGAAGCGTGGATATGTGCCCAAGGTTCCCACCACTCCCTTCCGGGACCAGGTGGTGAACCTGCAAGCGCTACCCCTGGAGGAGGCAGACCCAGCCTTGGCACTGCTCTGTCCAGTACGCGCTCTCCGTGCCTACGTAGACAGAACGCAGTGTTTCAGGACCTCAGACCAGCTCTTTGTCTGTTATGGTGGGAGACTGAAGGGAAAGGCTCTCTCAATGCAGAGGTTGTCCCACTGGATAGTGGACGCCGTTGCTTTGGCTTACCAACAGCAAGGCCGACCGTGCCCCCTTGGTGTGACAGCCCACTCCACCCGGAGTGTGGCTTCCTCTTGGGCTCTAGCGCATGGCGCCTCGCTGGCAGACATCTGTAGAGCTACAGGCTGGGCGACACCCAACACATTCGCCAGATTTTATAATCTCCGAGTGGAGCCTGTGTCCTCTCGTGTACTCGCTTCAGTCAGCTAGTACTGGACCCGCTCAGGTGTCTTCGCTTGCTCGCCATTCCACTCCACGGACTGGATACGTGCGATTTTTCCTCAAGTGAGCCTTCCTCTCTGAAGCCCTGAGTTCCTCCAGCACTATTGACGCTGGCGCCAGTGTCTATTGCCTGTGCGTCGGCTAGGTGCCTCCGTGTGCATGGTTCCTCCCTGAGTAACCCCCACATGTGTATTTCCACTGTAAGCCTCCTTGAGCATGTGTCTTTCCCTTGGCAAGCCACCTTGCCACTCCTGGAGTTGAAAGTTGCCACCCCTCGGGCTGGTCACTCCAGCGTTCCTCCATATGAAGCCCTCCGGCCATATGTGTGTTCTTAAGTCCTCCCTACGGGTAGGCATGCTGTGGCATATCTCCTCTGAGATATGCTTCCCAGTGTACCTTGGTATTCCTGTGTTAAGTAGGACTCCTACGTCCGTGCCAGTATCACGACAGGGGGATCAGACTTTCGCCTGGAAGACAGCTGTGAAGGTGGCGTGATTTCACGGGGACCCCCATTCGTCGTCATCCGACGTAACTCGGAGTGACTACGAAAGGGAACGTCTCGGTTACGTATGTAACCCTCGTTCCCTGAGTAGGGAACGGAGACGTTACGTCTCCCTGCCACTTCCGCTGTACCGCTGGGTAGACGCCTGAGCTCAGTCTCGGCTCCTCAGCGAAGACATATCTGCATGTTGCTGGCGTCCTCCTTTTATACCCACGCGGTGGGGCGGAGATACGCTATGCAAATTCCAGAGACCCATGGCATTTCATCGCCATTGGCTCGTTTTGTAATACACAAAGATGATTGGCTTTCTAGGCGAAACCCCCATTTGTCGTCATCCGACGTAACGTCTCCGTTCCCTACTCAGGGAACGAGGGTTACAAACGTAACCGAGACGTTTTTCAGCATATGGTAATTCATAGTTTTTACTTGCAAAACCCATACATTTGACTATTTTACAGTAAAATTACATATAATGAAATGCTAAACCATTTACAGTTTTTCTCCATATATGATAAGGCAACTTAAAGTTAAGCAGTTAAAAGCTTTTAACTGTAGCTTTTTTTACAGTATAATTCTGTACAAATATTTTACAATGTAGTCTTAGACCTTTCTCTCTTTTGAAGAGAACGTTTTAGTATGCAAAAAGCTTCAAAAATCATTTTATTCTTTTTTTTTGTAAATGTAATAATTAAAAAATTTGATCAACTTTGCTCTTCTTCCAGCTGTTTATAATGGAAGTCCTCTTGCAAGCTCACAGTTATGTTGTTCATGTATTAAATGAACAAAAAGCTTTACGTATGGGAATTATAACATTTAATAATATGCCAGACATAATGCTGAGGCAGATAAACCCCATGAAAACATGAGTAAAGTTCTGGCTTCATTATTAAATATGCATGTGAGACTGTACTTACTGGCATTTGACGCATATTCTCCTATGAACCGCTTGGTCAAAAATCTCACTAAAACCGCTAAGGACAAGAGAGAGGGGAAGATTGATTAGTTAGTTATTGAGATTGATCATCCAGAGCTGTGATGTAAATGACTCATAAGACAGCTTGAAATAGGAAGAGAGGGCACAAGGTCAAAGTCCAGCCCCTCATCAAAGACTTGGCCAACTCCGCTGTTGCATATTTGGCACAGGAAAAACCGTTACATTTTCTCCATGAGCACACTACCTGGTCTATATTAAATATTTGAGCCATGAAGCTTTGCTGGCTCATTGAGTCATTGAAGTCAGGACTTGAGTTTCCATGCATAAATACACTCTGCGGCAGCTTCGTGAAAGCTGCTTTCAATCCTTCAGTCAGATTTTAACACTTATTCCTCACCACACCTCAAATCTGCAACAGGACTTCCTTGTTGTTCTGTTCTGCCTTCACCCTGGTCATTTGGATCCGAACCCTGGTTAAGGACTCCCTCATGACCCCCGCTAAACTAGTTTTGATCTCAGGGGATGTAGCATCATCGTTTCCCAACTACTTAATAGTCATTAGTACAGGTATGCAGCCTGAAGGGCTAAATGTTCCTATGCCGCAGAGTGGAACAAAAAATAACCTTTCGACAATTTCAGCAATTACTTGCATTTTACAATCATTTATTTTAATTTCCCTCTCAGATGAGTTCTATAAGTTAACGATGATCTCACTATGATCTGTTCCAATATACAAAGTCCTTCCAGTGTTTGCAGAGGGCCGAAATAATTGCGTTGTGATACACACACTAACACACCACTCACACATGATTTCCAACTCAAAATGTGAGGACCATGCAACAGGCACATGGGAGATTCTGTAAAGTTTTAGTTAATCTGAAAGACACATGTGCATATAAAATGTATTGACTATATATAAGATGAGCACTTACCAGATTTACCTGCTCCCTCACTGCCCAGCAGGGCCAGTTTGATGTCATTCATTGTTGTAGACGGTACCCTGTGTTGGCTATGCTTCTTTGTGTCCAAGTGGTCGGACTGTCCCAGCCACAACTCCTTACTATTTACTCTGCTCAGTAAAGTGGTGCTACGCTCCCTCACTCTCTCTATCTCTCTTGTTCTTTTTCTGTTACACTCGCAGACGTTCCTTTATTCTGTCTCCCCTCCCACTACACGGAGTGCTGAGCTGCCACAAGGTCAATTCAACATCCCTTTCATATTTAAAAAGTTGTTCTTCTAAGTGGAGAGTGAATTTAAACCAAAATGATCTGTGATCTGATTTTGATTAGAAACTGATTTAGATTCAAGCAATATTAAAAAAATATTGCTCACAGTCCAGAGAGGCTGGTGGGAATTATTTCGTGACTCTTTCACTGACTCTCTATCACCATTCGGTGGCGACATGTAATTGTCTTTATGAGAGGGTTTTTGAATCTTTGACTTGTTAAATCATGTTGTTCAAAGATGCAAAGGTAACTGGCACTATTTTCTGTTTTCTCTGTAAACGAAAATAGCCACAAACAAAGCCACAGTTGAACTGTTGCTCTTCTCAGAGCAACATAAAGTTGTTTCGGTTCTGAATAATTTTCTGAATCTGTGTTTTGAGTGAATCAGTTCAAATTTAACTGATTTTATTCAAGGCTAAAGACAAAAAATAAATAAATAAAGTCACGTCGCCACTTAATTGCGCATTAATGTAACCTGCAGAAAGAGTCAGTGCAAAATACCCACCACAGAGGGTATTATAGAATAAAATAGAATAGAATTTATCTTAAAGATTATAGATTACCACAGGCCTTTGAATGCTTGATTATGATTGGCTGACAACCGTTGACGAAGGTGTGCAATTATTTTTCAAGAAACGCACAGTTCCAGGCAGGTCTTGACTGCATTACAGTTCCATATCACTTCACCAAAATATTTCAGTTTTTTTGAAGGTCCTTACAGCCTACATTACAACAGCAATTGAACCAAAACCCACAAAGTAACGTCACTGTTTTTGAAGCAGTTAAAAGCTTCAGTATTTGTAGAGAAGCTGCTGCCAACCACTGTTACCAAAGCCATGCAGACTAATCTCTCTCTCTCTCTCTCTCTCTCTCTCTCTCTCTCTCTCTCTCTCTCTCTCTCTCTCTCTCTCTCTCTCTCTCTCTCTCTCTCTCCTTCCTTCATATCAATGGCTCACGCCTCTGTAGCTCTAAAATTATGTTTTGGAATTAGCAACGCAGGCTTAGGATGTGAAAATTAAATAGAAAGTAGTACAAGTAGAATATAATAGAAATTATTTCTACAAACAAGAGGGTTTTATGGACGAAAACCTGACAAATGTCTTGAAATAAAACATCTAAACAATGTTTTAAGGTGTGGTAACCGTGTTAGAAGTGGAATAATAATGCTCGCCCAAGGAGCAACCTTCCACATTGCCACTTCGGTGTGCATTATTTCTCAATAATTAAACGGCTCGTCATCAGTTATTTCTTTCTTAGAATAATACGTTTTTGTTTGATACAATAGTGGAATATCATCAGGAATCATATCATGCTGAGACATTCCCCTTACTCTTACGGTTGCTTGTATAAGCTCTCTCAAGCAAGTCCCCATGTGAAGTATATACAATAAATAGCCTATATACAGTCATATACTGAAATTGAAGTTTTGGGTCAGGCATTTAAAGTGGTTGGTAAAGCTGTCTCGCACCAAGTATACGCTATCTCTCAATTATCTGGGTGAACATGTTAGCCCTAACAGCATAGTACTAATGCCAACATATAAGTCGGCCAAGAATGTCAGCCATATTTTGATTCCAGGGATCAATTCTTTTTAAAGTGAGAGCAGCAATCAATTTTCCCTCTTTTCCAGAACAGTTCCAAAAATTGAATGACGTTCAGCCATCCAAACTTCAATTTCATGGGCTGCTACACTGGTCAGGGAGTCTTTTTTCCCGCAGACCTTTTTTTCTCTCTCAGTCTTTTCATTCTTCAGCTGAGTTCACCGCGGTGTCCCATTATTATTCTGTTATGTTTCATTTGATTTTTGTCATCTGAGGACTCACATACACTTTAGAAATACAAAAGCTCAAAATGTGCCTGGCACCACAAATATGTGGCACATGTCAGGTTAAGTCAATTTCAACACTGAGTATTTCACTTCAGACAGAGTGGAATTTCATGAAATTACAGCTAACAAATTTTGTGGAATCAGTGAAGCTTAAAACAGGAATATCACTCAAGTTAAAAAGCATGCAAAGACCTTATTAACAAGCAATCGCTGACAAAAAAAAACATGTTTATGAAACAGAAGAATGCCAATTATGATTATGAAACAGAAGAACACTATACATCACTTATATATAAAAGACATGCTTCAAACTGGCCAAGCAGCATGATGTGAATCAAACATAATATAAAGCTCCATCAAACCACACATTATTTTCTGATCTGCTCTAAAGGACGCATTTGTAATATGGATATATTAGTATGGATTTTCTCTTTTGTGAAACCCTAAATATTTGTTCTATTTAGACAGCAACATGTTATGAAACATGCCATTTATTTACTTGCTCGTACTGTATGGATTGTAATATTTATCTACATGTTTCAAATGCAGTTGCATGTCTAATCACAATCAAAGTACTTCCAAAAGCACTCACAGAAGAGTGTGCAAAAAAATGCCCATTAAACTACAAGAAATCATGACCTCCTTTAAGAGTCATTATAAATGAGTACGCTAAGCTGAAGGTGGGGGGAATGAGGCCAGCTGTATCTCATGAGAAGAAGAGGAAAGGGGGGTTTAAAAGCTGCCAGTAGAGTTATTGCATCATGTCTGTGTTTAGTGCGGCCTTGTGGAGGCTCTGCTCTTATCCCCCATCTTTAAGAAGGCAATCAGGGGTGTAATCCTGCAGGTATTGGGGGAATTCTCTGAGACACACACCAGGCACTGATCTGATTTAAGTGTCATCAGGAAGCTGTCAGTTAAGATGAGCCAGGAAGTGTCTGCTGGGGTTCAGAATTACAGTACCTTTTCAGGGAAACTCAATTTGTTAAGAGGGGGGGGGGGGGGGGGGGGGGGGTCTGATTTCTCTGAAGAAAGATGATCTCTCTTAGATGGTATCAAAGCTCACTTAATATCTATTTAAGGAAGTGTTGGAGGAAGATTGTCCAATATGAGGGCCTGTATTCACCTGCATTTAGTAGGCTATTTATGCCAAACATGACACATTGAAAACTCTTACATGCAGTTCTCTAAATTATTTGACGCTTTATTAGCATAAAAAAAACTGTTTATTTTTAGAAACTTTTTATTTTTATTTAACCCTCATCCTCTCCTCCTGAACCTGTAACAAATAGGCCTATTTACTATATTTGTATAATAAATAAGTATAATAAATAATAAAAAATATACTTATAATTATACTTATTCTTTTTTTGTCCAGAAAGCTTATATCATTTCATTTTTATAATTGTTTTCTATTTTTAATGCATTTTTAAAGATATTTCATTTTCATTATTTAATATACCTTTAAATTAATAGATTTTATCAATAATTAATTTAATAATATAATTTAAGCACATTCTTCACATCCTTTCACTTAAATATGCACCAATGCTATATTTTCTAAATGTCATAATCATTTCTTAACAAACAAGTATTCATTAGTTCAATGAGCTCATTTTTTCTGCATTAAATACATTTTCAGTTAACTGTGACTTTGTATATGTACATTTCTTAAATGCTTAACTTTTACCTCTGATAACAGAACACTCCAAATGATATGGACTCGAGCACTTTCTGTAAAGCTGCTTTAAATTGATGTGTATTGTGAAAAGCACTATACAAATAAACGTGAATTGAATTGAATTGAATTGAATTACAAAATAACTCTCCATTACATGAACAAACTTAGAACAGCTCAAAAAGTCTCACATTGGGTGACTCTGCTGACCTCTTGTGTAAAAAGAAAATAATATAACATGATATTTCATGACACTTGACTAATAGCTTTATATGGAGCAAATGAACTGTTCCCCTGGGTCCTAAAGTCCGTTTTTCTTTAGTTTTATTCTTCAATATGCGTTCAGGTATATATTTTAGACATTATAAAATATTTTTTTGGTAAAGCTTAAGCCTTTTTTATACAGTAGGTTTGTATTTACAGTATAATGAAGTGTTAGATATTATAATAATTCAAGTTAGTGAGGTGGACAGCAGGGGGATAAAAGTAAAACCTTGAAGAATATTTATTTGAAAATGCTGATTTTAATTCAGAATTTAACCATATAGAATAGAAAATATAATATAAAATATGTTCTGCATTATAAATGTGTTCAGATCTAACTACTTCAAATGTGTGTGCAGTCTGCATTGTGCCTGACTGGTTTTTATAAAAAAATAAAAAAATAAAAACTTTGCCCCGATTATATGACCCCCCATTCAAGTGTGTTCAAGTTATGTGATGTGTTATGTGATGATATCGCTACAGAAAATGGCTAGAAATTTGATTACGGCTGTCTTAAGAAAGCAATAAGTTATGTACAAAATCTTTCTCTTACAAATATTGAACAAAAACAGTGTCCTCTTACCTTGGTGCGGACGGCATATGCATTTTGCTTTCACATATCAAACACAAAGTGGAAAAACCTCATATTGATTTAGCGTGGCCGGCGGAGATGTCATCTGAATGTTTTTCGCTTGTAATGAAATTATCCAGGGCCCTCTTCTTGGCTTATGGCCTCTGTGCTTGTGGATGGCCAGACTTTATTAATCTGTCAGAACTCCACATGCAACAATACAGCCTCAAGAATCTCAGGGAGTTCTAGTGAGTTTCTGCTCTACGGGAAAAAGCCCTCACATACTTATTACAGTGTTCACATGCTCACACAAAGAACATCAATGAGTCACACACTCTGCTCAAGCCAACACCAACACTACAGTTCTGTGAATCCCATGCATTTAGAGCTATATTTTCACAAGTATGTTTAAAATGTAACACAATAATTTAATCAGTTCCCTGCAAGTAAAATTGAATTAAGATATGGTTGCTAGAACAGACCATTTTGCAAATAAGGCCTAGGGTTTGTGTACCACTTGCCAGGATGAGTCATAAGTGTGTCAGGGCTGTACAGTAAGAATGCCTAAATGGACCATTTACTTCAAACAAAATTGCAGAAAAAAAATTAGGGCTATTTTATGCTATCTAATGCTTGAGACATATTTGAGTCTTTTAACCCCATCCAACTCTTAAAAACCAATAATACATTTTGGAAAATCTATTTTACAATAAATATACTTTTGTACAAAGCCTTGTATACCTTTAAGGGTCTTAAGTGTTTAAAGGTTTTATGTCTAAATGTCAATTTCGTTCCATTGTAAATGTCACAAAAAATGTATGGTGCCGTAGGAAAGGTTCTGTTGACACAGCAAAGGTTAAATTATTTTGAAAATCTCCCGATGTAGTTTTAATCTCTTATTTTGTACATTTCAATCAAAGCTAGAAGTTACAGTTGTTTTTGGAAAAGTAATTAATTGCATGAGAAAATTTGTGAGCTTAATTTGATAAAATGAGCTTACGTCTCGCAGGCAATTGATGAAAATTCAACAAAGGCCTCTTAAAAAAGCACTCTGATATTTCTTTAGTGACTTCAACTCACCAGCAACATGTAATGATTTGCTTTCAATTTTATGAAGTCTTGATGTTCAATCAGCTAAATTTCATCCATAACTCACTGTAGATTTAAATTAGGTTCATTTCAAGTCTGATTTTAAAACCATTAGGGAACCGCAATGTTATGTTTGTGTAGAAGAAGGAAACAAGAAGCACTGAATCACATATTTACACCATACAGTATATATTTCAGACTCAATACAATCCAGATAAAGATAGCAAATGATAGCAAATGATCTGCACAGCAATTCCAGCAATTAAGACCAGTATTACAAAATTCAAAGGACATATGAATATCAAACCTATTTGTGAACCACATGGAGGAACATGCTGGACGAAAAAGTGTCCCACCCGCCTGTGAAAACATTAGATATTAGATATTTGTCTCAATAGTCAATAAACATTTGAAATATCAATTTAAAACATCACAGTAATGTAGGAACATCAGCCTAATATATCCCCATTTTATTCTAGAAAGGGGTTGTGGGATTCGGTCACATTATGCACCTCCTGCCACCAAAAAAGTCCAATATGAACTAATGTGTTGCCACAGGCTACATGAAGTGCTCCCTCTACAGGTCAATAAAATCATCACAGTTAAACAGCTGGGAAATTACCTCATTATAAGGGATTTTTGGATAAAAAGAAAAATGAAATTTAGAACAAACATATTATATAATATTACCAATTAATGTTGCATATCTATCTTTACTAAGTAGCAGTTGCCAGCAACCAGTCAGCTATCAAATTGATTATACAATTTAATATAAGTGTAAGCATTGGAATAAATACTAGTGCAAGACCTTAGGCAAAGTCTGGAGATATAGGCTTATATCAACACCTATCCAAAGCTACAGATAACAGCATATACATGAACTGATTATAATATGCGAGATTAGTCCTCAGAAAAAAGCATATACTGTTTTTCAACATGAATCCTTAAAAAACAGCAATCCAGACAGTATGGAAAACTCAGAGCTCAAAGTGGATCAAATGTCTCTGTACATGTATATGAGCACAACTAATAGTGATTTCTCCTCCAGTTTAGTGAGTGCCTCCTCTTCCTCTTTCTGTGGCTCTGCTCTCTTCTCTCGGGCCAGGGAAATCCAGTCACCATAGCTTGTTCCAGCTCCTCGTAATCCTCAATGTCAGAGTCCTCCTCCTCCTCCTGGACAGGGCAGGTCAGATCTGGGAACACCTCCCTCAATTTGGAGGTAAAAAAGGACTGTAGACTGTGGCCTGCCTGAGCCACCTCTGAGTCAGGCTAGAGAGAGAAACAGCTTGGTCAGAATCTGTCCTCTTAAGATCTAGAGACACCATATGTCTGAGTATACTCCTATACACATTTAATACTTTTATCAGTCTAAAGTACATGAACCTTCTAAATGCCAATAAGGTCCTTATGACCTTGATGATACTAAATAATTGCATCAGTATATCTGTCTTAATCAGTCTTGTTTCACACTTAATATTAAGATATTATTATATAAGATAAGAGATGAAAGATATATTTTTATTATATATTTATGTATAAAATACATAATTGTTTATATTATATATATATATATATATATATATATATATACATACACAATTTTATTTTATTTTTTTGATTTTTAAAACATATACATATAGTAGTGACCAAAAGTGACCAAAACCAATCAGCCTAAGAAAAAAAATTACATCTACACGCTTTATTAAAATATTATTAAAAACTGGTTAAATATTTTCTAAGCGTATTACATAGTTGTGCTTGGAGTCAATTGTTTTGAAAGTGAAAGTAAAGTGACATGTGAAGGCCATAACCCATATTTGGAATTTGTCCTCTGCATTAGGAGTAGTGAGCAATGAAAACAAACAAACAAACAAACACACACACGCACGCACGCACGCACGCACGCACGCACACACACACACACACACACACACACACACACACACACACACACACACACACACGGAGCAGTGGGCAGGCATTTAGCTTGTGGCACCCGGGAAGCGATTGGGGGTTAGGTGCCTTGCTCAAGGGCACCTCAGTCATTTCCTGCCCCTAATAAAAGTATTTATTTGTGATAACGCAATGAAACATGCCAAATCGAGCATAATAATTTTTGTTTGTCCTTCGATCGCCCTAATCTCCTCACAACCCCCTAAACCCCCCTCCCCGACGACCCTCCGTAATAGTCATTGGATAATTTGTAATTGGTGTCACTAGATGGCCACATACTTTTGGTAATGTATTGTACAATAAATAAAGATGGATTTGGAAGATGCCAGAGAGAGGAACTGTAAGTAGCCACTTACAAATTCTTGTGATTTGATGGACAGGATTAGATGAATAAGCTCCTCCCAAACTTTCGTTCAGAACTTCATTTATTATACAATGCAAATACACAAAATGAACTCAAATGAGTGTAGCTTTTTTTTTTAGCTTAATCTATTAAGAATTTAATTTAAACTAAATTAAACGGGATATTAAAAAAGTGATGCATAATCATTACATTAGCACGTGGTTTGAATGTGAATCAGTTATGAAATTAAATATTCAACACTAATGGCTAGAAGGAAGTAGATTAAAAAATAATGCAATTCACTCACGTAGTTGAACTTGGCACAGTTTTTGAACATGAGCAGGACATCAGTCACAAACTCTTGAGGGGAAAGATAGTGTGTGTGGGTGTTTCTGCTGAGCCTGTTCCGGATGACGGACAAATCCATGGGTTTCTTGATGATCTGATAATAATGACGGGCCTATACATAGATAAAGATAAAAAAAGAACAGATTTAAAGTAATAAAAGTATCATCTACAAATATAAAATCATGAGATTTTCATTTTAAAATTACCAGAGGGCTGACAGGCTCATGGAACGGAGCACTGAGAATGTTGCAGAGGATCAGCAGTGTCAACTTCTCGCATTTCTGTGATCAAAAAGACAAGTCATCCATCAACAGAGATATTTCACTTGTTAGACAAACTGTGAAATTCCTGAGGGAGGAACTTTTTTTGGATTTGGATTCCCAGATTTCTAAGGTCACAGGATTGATCAGAGCTAGGACAGATGAGACCTGGCATCCCCTTCACTTACCTTCTGGTCACACGCCGACAGCCCATATGGCATCGTGCCTGTGGACATCTGGACATTCTCACAGTCATATTCCACCTCTGGTTGCTCCAAGTCCCTGCACAGGGTGCAAATCCAGTCACCTCTATGGAAGTCCGAGATGATAAAGGTTAGTTTCAGTGGTGAGTAAAGACAAAGTCAGATACGTAAAGTAGGAGGGAGAGTGACTTACGTGGGAAAACTATGGAGTGGGGGAACGTGGCATGACAGGTGAAAGACCTTTGGGCAACGGTCACAGCACAGAAGGTCTCCTCCTATGAGACAGACCGCACAGAAGTCCTCGTTCTCTATCTCAGGTCTTTCCTCTGCAGACTGATGCTCAACAGCAGGTTCTGAGACATTCTCAGAGCCAGTGGCAGGTTGGAGAGCCGGCGGCTCCGCCTCCCATTCAGACTCAGGTTCAAGATTCACATTCACTTCGGCTGTGGAATCCGGATCTGATTCAAATTCCTGTTCAGAAGCCGAGAGCACTGATTCAGGAGGTTGCTCCGAAATGACATCTGATTCGGATTCGACTTGCAGTTCAGATGCAGTGCTCGGATCTGATTCCTGCAGGAGCTCTGATTCCATATCTGCATCTGAACCTGGTTCAGCCTCTTTTGTGGATTCAGTTTGGAAATCAGAATCTATAACTAATCTGAGTTCAGATGGGAAGTGTATCTCTTCAGTGTCAAGTTGTAAGACAGGATCTGAATCATTGGAGATGGCTAGTACCCCGGAATATTGGTTTAGGTTGCAAAACTCTTGCAAAGGAGGCTGAGAATCCTCAAGGGAGACAGATGATTCACAACTGTGCAGATGTTCTGGTGATAGCTGCTCTGTGGGCGACACGCTGTCCTCTGGCTGAACTGATTCCTTATCCAATGTTCCCTTCAAGGACATGAAAATTATTATTATGAACTGTAAGATGATATAAACCTTTTAGAAAATCATTTAATCAACATTGAAGTGATACCTGAGAAATGACCTCTCTTTCTAGCACCCTCAAGGAAGTTTCTTCAGGTTTGAGTCCAGACTCTGTCTGAGAAGTAAGATCTGTACTCTGATGGTTCTGTGGTGGATGTCGTGATACCAGTATCTTGAGTCGCTCAAGACACACAACTGGAACCTTAGAACCATCTGGGGCTTCTTTGTCACTGTATCAAACAAAAACACCCAAACATTTCAACCTTTCTAAGACAAATTTGCAATGTTACGTATCTAGGGCTGCATGATTAATAGAAATAAAACCGAAATCGTGATATGGTTTAGTGCGATTATCAAATTGAGAAGACTCAAGACTGTGATTTAATTAAATATATGTATGCACTGTGTGTTTCTGTGTTATTTTATGACCTGGTGTTTTCAGTGTCTCAGTTTGCAGTAAATACTGCTCCGCACAAAATAATGCTCTGTGGTTTAAAATTGAAAAATCAAGAAATTAATAAATAATAAATAATATAATAAATATTAATATTGTAATTTTACAGTTGTACAATAAAATATTTGTATTGTTATTTTTAATGTATTTTCTTAAATAATCCATTTTTATTTTACAGTGAAATATTGCAACAATAACATTTCTTATACTGTTTAATATTTTTATTTAGTAATAATATTGATAATAAATATATTTATTCTTTACAGTCATTTTGATAATTAATCAACAAGATCAGCAAAAGCGGAGCTTTTTGTAATAACATTTTAAATTGCAATTGCAATTTTTATAAGACAAATTGTGCGGCGCCAGTTACATCCAATCAATTATACCTGGTGTCTGGATCCTCTCGAGTCATTCTGCTCTTTCTGGTATTCAGCCTTCTGTTTTCATAGGCATATGCATATACATTATCTGAAACCAGGGGAAAAAATGTATGTAGATTGATTAATCCACTACAGAATATCTTAATTTATTTATATCGCAATTTAAACATGACAGAAGCTTATTCAGAAATTATAAATGGCCACTTCACCTGGTTCAGACTTGTAGGTGGTCAGCGTCGACGCATTGTGACTGCTTATACGTCCCGGGATCATCTCAGAAGCATCAAAACGTGCACAGACCTGCTGAGATACAGGAAGTAAACAGTACAATAAAGGTTTAGAAACACTGCCATTCTGTTGACAGGTAATGGATGCAGTGATGTCACAACATCAGCATACAGAATCAGTGAATATGAATGTGAGCCAACAGTGAACTTGTTAAACCGAATACAATCAGTTATGTGGGCTGCTGCATCTAATTTGTTCTCAAACAGAACAAGTTTAAAGGAACTGTTTCCTGGACAACAGTAATCTCTTTTGATGTACATCATCTGTATTACTCATTAAAAGGCAAGTAATAGATCTGTGTGCAATGGAACAAAGGTTGATGCTTGAAATGGACTTAAAAAGTCCACGATGAAAAGTCCAAAATCATGATGAAAAGCACTTCAGGACACGAGTATTTCATCAATGTCAATTACTATTAACATTAATAAAGTGAATTATTCCTATCAGTCTACTATTCTTTCTTACTAGGGATGCACCGAAATTTCGGCCGCTGAAAATGGTGTTTTCGGTTTTTGGCCTAAACTGAAAAACACTAAACATATGAGCTGAAAATATGAGCTGAAAATATATGTCGCACATCAGAATTTTTTTGTAACATTGCGAGCCTTTGTAACCTTCTAAAGATGCACAACTTTGAAGTGACTCTGACTGGTCCTGCTCGGTAGCACAAATCGCCAGAACAACGGCACCCAGTCTGCTCAATGTTCCGCTCAGTGTGTGTGCACTCTCTGCTCAGTCGCTCAAGGCCCAAGCGAACGCTCTACCGGAAAAGCAAAGTCTGCCCAAACACCTGCTGACAGGAAATTTCTCTGTAGTAAACTTGTTTCTGTTTGCAAAAGCCTTTATTTTAAAAGGTATTTCAGAACCTCAAGAAACAATGCTGAGCTCTGGGACAAAACCCACTAATGAAGTGGTTCTCAACCTTTTTGACTCCAATGCAAGTAATAGATCTGTGTGCACTGGAACAAAACCACACTGGAACCACTGTGTCCATTTTTATTTATTTTTTTCATTTGTGGCAAAAAAAATCTCTTTTTTAGTTGTTAATTGTTTTAGCTTGTTTTAAATCGTCTTTTGCCTTTTTTTTTACATTTTAAATCATTATCTTGAGTCCTTGGAAATTTGCTGAGGCCCCCTGGTTAAGAGCCACTGCACTAATATCTAATCACATGGAAAGTTTACCTGCTGCGTTGTGCATCCCTGGTCCCCAGCCACTGTTGCCAGGTTGTGAGCAGCCCTGGCCGGCCTGTCTTTACAGAGCCTTTTACGAGGTCCTCGGGGTCCTACCGCAGTGCTCTGAGACCGGGTCGCCCTCTTCGAACCGGAGCGGCTCCGACGGTCACCTCCCCGGGCTTGAGCCAGCGCGTACATCTCTAGCGCTGAGGATCTCTACAGAAGAGAGCCAAACTCTCATTAGCGCAGCACTAGGCTAAAAGTGATCTCGACAGCGTATGCAGCACACTACAACCATAGCAACAGTGTCAACAGATGACAGAGAACTAAAGAACAACAACCTTGAGTGTGACAATGCACAGTAGCTAGTTTGGAGCAAAAGAAAGAACAATAACAAGCCCACATCTATCAAATGGAGAGAAAAGTACAAAATAATTCTCCTGATAATATATGACTTAGTTACAGCACCAATTATCGTATGTAAATCCCACATCTGGGGCACGAAAAGGCTTCTTTGAATAAGCAGCATTAACACATCAGAGATTAGACTTTCTCTCCTCCACGGCCCTCTTCTTCTCTTGTCACAATTTCACTAATGCGCAAAGTTCTAGAAAAGCCCAAGCGACTGCATCCTTCGCTAACATGACAAATGTCAGAGTCGGAGGCAGCAGCCCGTGCTCTCAACGAAGCCCCTCCTCCAGCTGTCTCTCAGCCCTCTCTCTTTCTGCAATAATTACCTCAGGATTAAAAACACTCACCTGATAGAAGCCGCGGAGGAGAGGGTGGAATGAATCAAGCTGTGGAGAGTGTCTTGCAAGCATGTGTGGGTGCAGAGAGAAGGTAGGAGGTCTCAGAGACTTTAGAGGTAATCGTGTGGGCTCTACAGCGAGATGAAGAAAAATGCAACAGCCGGCTCCTTCAATTCCCCTAGCTTCTCATTAATGCCAGGTTAAGTAAATATGTGGTTGCACCCAAGCGCCTTTTCCCTCCCTTTAATCATGTCACAGTTATGGGCTGAAGATGATACATAAAAAAATACTACACTAATTTGCCTCTGGAGTGCCAAATCTTACAGGGAAACTGATTTTGATTGGTGTTTGTCCTAGGAAAATGAATCAAAATACTGATATCAAGAGATCTAATAATAACTTCTATAGCCTGATTTGGTTCTCATCCAATACAGCTCGAGGAGCGGTTGCTGAGCAGAGTGAGTCTGAATGTGTGTGCGCTATTGTGTGGTCTTAATTGTTTTTGAGCTCACACCACAGTTGTCCTCACATATCTGTCTCACCATCTGCTTGCAGAGGTGCTATATGCAGCTGCCAAGATGAAAACATTACCGCTGCATAAATAGAGATGATACTGCCTGGAATGATTCAATTTCCTCTTTCTAAATTAATATTCAGAGTGGTGTAGCCCATTGCGGGTTCACTGTTCTCATGCTGTCACCCACACCAAATACACTTAAAGCACAAGCACAGCAAAACACAATGTTTGAGTTGAAATAGCAAACTATGTATAGACTATATATACAAACAAACAAACTATATACAGTAGAGTAATTCAATATATATATATGTATATATATATATATATATATATATATATATATATATATATATATATGTATATACATAAAATAATCGGTTTCACTTTATTTTTATGGTACCTTTAACACATTCTGTTGACTACAAGTAAAGTTGAACCTACAAGTCAACTCACTCTCATTAGAGTGTTAGTAGAGAATAGTAGACTGGTTGGGTTAGGGATAGAATAAGTTGACATGTAGTTGCAAAGTTACTTATAGTCAGTAGAATGTCTGTTGGAGAATACACAAAAATGTATAATCATAAAATGTATAAAAATGCCAAAAGATTTTATTAATATATATGATTTTTCCAGGTCTAGAAATCATACTTTATAAATAGGCTACCTAGGTTTTCAAAGACAGTGGTAACCATGGTTCCCTTTCGTTGTCACTCCGAGTTACGTCGGATGACGACGAATGGGGTTTCGCTTAGAACACCTATCGACTTTGAGTATTACAAAATGAGCCAATGGCAAAGAAATGCCATGGGTCTGCGGAATTTGCATGGCGTAACTCCGCCCACCTCGTGGGTATAAAAGGAGGAAGCCGGCAACAAGCAGATATGTTTTCGCTTCGGAGCCAAGAGTATTTCTTCACTCCACAGTCATCTCTGACTTCGCTCTACGAGACGAGCTTCTCTCTCCGGTGTTGGTGTGACGGCGATCTGCAGCGAGCTCACAGAGCCTGCTGATCTGTGCAGTAATCTGCCAGTGTGTGTGTGTCTCCCTGTGCGCTTCAACATTGCGGAGTTTTTTCTCTCCTCTCATAAAAGAGCTCGCACGCGGCACGTCTTTTTAAAGACGGCTCGCCCGTGCATTTCTGGTTGCAGCGGACTGGTATCGGACTCTGATGGGCACGAGCGCTGTCTAGTGTGTTTGATCATGCTTGAACAGCGCTCGTGGGTGACTCATGTTCTCGCAAGGGAGCGTGATCATCGCGTCATATATAAGTCGAGACTCGGTGAACTCGCAAGAGTGAGAGTCCCCTCATCCACCCCCCGATCTTCGGCTGGTGGCCAGGGTGACCTGAGGGTTACGGTCTGGAACAAGGCGCCGACTATGTGTCCGTGACCCCAGCCCCCCTCTTCAATGACGGTGCCCGCTAGTGAACTGCTGATTCCCGCGAGTCTACCCTCTGGTGGCCCGCGTGTTTCAGTTGAAGCTACAGAGGAAGATGCCATGTCTGTTGCAGCATCACTAGGGTATTGGTTTTGGGTAAGGCCGCCGACCCTCGTCCGCGGCAAACCCCAATACCTCTCTTCCCGGACGTGCATGATGAGATCTCGAAGTCCTAGAAGACCCCTTTGTCTTCTCTGGACCGCTCGCTGATCTCATCCGCCTTTCCTCCCCTCGATGGGGCCGCTGCCCTTGGGTACACTGGGGTTCCCCCGGCTGAACGCTCTGTTGCGATGCTATGTGTCCTCAGAGTGCTTCTTCTCGGCGCAATCCTAAGCACCCGCCCGTGGCCTGTAGTTTTTCGTCTACGCTTGTGGCGGGATCCTATAGTGCCACGGGACTGGCAGCCGCCTCACTGCATGCCATGGTCATTCTGCTGGTCCACCTGACCCAGATGCTCATGGACCTGCACGAGGGCGGGACTGACCCAGGGCTCTTCACTGAGCTGCGCGCCGTCACTGACCTTGCTCTCCGAGCGACGAAAGTGGCCGTACGCTCCCTGGGTCAGGTGATGCTCACCATTCTGTGGCTGAACCTCTCTGATGTGCTGGATGTCGCGCGGACCCATCTGTCGACATTCCCATATCCCAGGTCGGCCTCTCCGGCGGTGCGGTTGAGGGCTTGAACAACAGCTCTCAGCCGCTCATGAGTAGACTGACGTTGATTCTGTCCCGACGGCCCCGCCGTCCGCCCAGATCCCTCGGTCTGCCCACCGCCGAAGGCGCCCTCCCACGGCTCCCACCCCGCCCGTTCACCCGGGCCGGCTCTGGGGGCCGCGGGCGGACGCCACAGCCCCTCTCCAGCCCCGCCCCCCGCTACACGCCGGGTTAAGCGGCGCTCCTGAGACGGGCTCCTCAGGGATGGAGCAGACTGAGATTGACTCTGTCCCGACGGCCCCACCGTCCGCACAGATCCCTCGGTCTGCCCACCGCCGAGGGCGCCCCCCCGCGGCTCCCACCCCGCCCGCTCACCCGGGCCGGCTCTGGAGGCCGCGGTCGGACGCCAAAACAGTCCTCTCCAGCCCCGCCCCCCGCTACACGCCGGGTTTAGCGGCGCTCTTGAGATGGGACTCAGAGATGGGACTCAGTTCTTTCCAGGAGCTGGTAGCAGGACCACTCCTTTCCCCGGGTGAGGGCCGGGAAAGAATCCTTATTCTTCAAAGAACTGACTCTCCCGTCTCTGAGCACAGAGAGTTCGGACGTCACAGAGCGCCGCCCACATGCCGTGCTCTCCTCGTCCCCCTCTGTCCCGGAGGTGGTTGACACGGCGTGCCGTCCACGACCGCTTCGCCCCTGTCCCCCTCTGTCGCCAGACCCCTGACAGAGCAGGCCCCCGTGGAACGCTGGTCCTTCCCTGGCCTCCTCTGTCAGGGTGCGGTTTTGACCTTGCCCCCACACCGGGCCGCTATGCCGTCCACGTCTGGGCCGGTCATTCCGCTTCGCTGCACCACCGGGGGGAAGTCTGTGGTTCTCAACGCCACTGGCACAGTTGGGAGCCTGCCTGAGCTTCCCTATCTGTTCCGCTGGGTCGCGCGAACCATCGGCTCGGCTATGCGATTCAGTTCGCACGGTCTCCTCCCCACTTCAGGGTAGTCCGCTCCACTTTGGTCGATGGCTATGCCCTATCATGAGAGTGGAGGTTGCTACCCTACTGGCGAAGGGTGCGATTGAGACTGTCCCTCCAGCCGAAAGGAGGTCCGGGTGTACAGCCCCTACCTCATTGTCCCAGAGAAGTCTGGTGGGTTACGGCCAATCCTGGTCCGAACCGCTCCCTTCACAGGCTGCCGTTCAAGATGCTCCTGGCCAAACACATTTCTGGATGTGTGCGGCCACAGGATTGGTTTGCAGCGATCGACCTGAAGGACGCCTACTTTTATGTCTCCGTTCTCCTTCGACTCAGACCATACCTACGGTTTGCTGTCAGGGCGTGCGCATATCAGTACGCTGTTTTCCCATTCGGCTAGCCCTGTCTCCTCGCGCCTTCACAAGGTTGTTGAGGCTGCCTTTGTTCCTCCATGGGAACAGGGGGTTCGCATCCTGAACTATCTCGGTGACTGGCTGTCTTAAGCTCACTCCTGAGACCAGGTTTGCGAATACAGGGACCCAGTGCTCCGGCACCTGGGAGGACGAGGAGCAGGTCATTCTGGTCGCGCCGTACTGGCCCGCCCGGACCTGGTTCTCCGAACTAGTACTCCTCGCGACAGCACCTCCTTGGCCGATTCCCCTGAGGAAGGACCTCCTTTCTCAGGGACGGGGCACCCTATGGCACCCTCGTCCCGATCTTTGGAACCTCCACGTGTGGCTCCTGGACAGGACGAGGCAGGTTTGAGTACCCTACCACCAGCGGTGGCGGCTACCATCACTTCCGCTAGACCGTCGTCCACAAGACACGTCTATGCGTTGAAGTGGAACCTCTTCGTCAACTGGTGCTCTTCTCACCGAGAAGACCCCCGGAGATGTTCGATTAGTGTCGTGCTTTCCTTCCTTCAAGATAGGCTGAAGCGAAGGCTGTCTCCCTCCACCCCTAAGGTCTATGTTGCCGCTATTGCCGCACACCATGAACTGGTCAAAGGTAAGTCTGTTGGAAGGCACGACCTGATCGTCAGGTTCCTGAGAGGAGCGAGGAGACTGAATCCTCCTCGCCCTCCTCTCGTTCCCTCTTGGGACCTCTCAGTGGTTCTAACCGCCCTGCAGAGTGCTCCCTTTGAGACTTTGCAATCAGTGGAGCTTAGTTCCTGTCTATGAAGACAGTGCTCCTGGTTGCATTGGCCTCCATCAAGAGGGTAGGGGACCTGCACGCATTCTCCGTTGACGAAGCGTGCCTGGAATTCGGGCCGGCTTACTCTCACGTGATCCTGATCGTGATCTGGATATGTGCCCAAGGTTCCTACCACTCCCTTCCGGGACCAGGTGGTGAACCTGCAAGCGCTGCCCCTGGAGGAGGCAGACCCAGCCTTGGCACTGCTCTGTCCAGTACGCGCTCTCCGCGCCTTGTAGACAGAACGAAGTGTTTCAGGACCTCAGACCAGCTCTTTGTCTGTTATGGTGGGAAGCTGAAGGGGAAGGCTCTCTCCAAGCAAAGGTTGTCTCACTGGATAGTGGACACCATTGCCTTGGCATACCAGCAGCAAGGTCGACCGTGCCCCCTTGGTGTGACTGCCCACTCTACCCGGAGTGTGGCGTCCTCTTGGGCTCTAGCGCATGGCGCCTCGCTAGCAGACATCTGCAGAGCTGCAGTGAGGGCCTCAATCTCCGAGTGGAGCCAGTGTCCTCTCATGTACTCGCTTCAACCAGCTAGTACTGGACCCGCTCAGGTGTCTTTGCTTGCTCGCCATTCCACTCCACGGACTGGATACGTGCGATATTCTCCTCAGGTGAGCTTCCCCGAAAGCCCTGAGTTCCTCCAGCACTCCTGACGTCGGCGCCGGTTTCTATTGCCTGCGCGTCGGCTAGGTGCCTCCCGTGTGCATGGTCCCTCCTCTGAGCGACCCCCACATGTGTATTTCCACTGTAAGCCTCTCTGAGCATGTGTCTTTCCCTTGGCAAGCCACCTTGCCACCCCTGGGGTTGAAATATTCCACCTGCGGCTGGACACCCCAGTGTTCTCCATATGCATCCCTCTGGGTCATATGTGTACTTTCTAAGTCCCCCCCTCTGGGTTGGCAATAACTGCATATTTCCTCTAAGCTATGGGATATGCTCCCCAGTGTACCTTGGTATTCCTGTGCTAAATAGGAGTCCTTCATCCGTGCCAGTCTCACGACAAGGATCTCAGATTTACGCAGGGCACTGGAAGACAGCCGAGAAGGTGGCGTGATTAGACTGGTAACCCCATTGGTCGTCATCCAACGTAACTCGGAGTGACAACGAAAGGGAACGTCTCGGTTACGTATGTAACCCTCGTTCCCTGAGTAGGGAACGGAGACGTTACGTCTGCCTGCCACTTTCCGCTGTACCGCAGGGATCGCCTGAGCTCAGTCTTGGCTCCTCAGCGAAGAAACATATCTGCTTGTTGCCGGCTTCCTCCTTTTATACCCACGAGGTGGGGCGGAGTTACGCCATGCAAATTCCGCAGACCCATGGCATTTCTTTGCCATTGGCTCGTTTTGTAATACTCGAAGTCGATAGGTGTTCTAAGCGAAACCCCATTCGTCGTCATCCGACGTAACGTCTCCGTTCCCTACTCAGGGAACGAGGGTTACATACGTAACCGAGACGTTCTTTAAAGGAACAGTAATGAAGAAATATCTATTATGTTTAGGAGTTTTAATTTAATAGCTTACTTTAATGCTTGTTTTTTCTTCATTTAAATTATTTTGAGTCATCTTGAGGCCGCCTTAGAAGTTGGCCCCTGAGCTTAGAACCACTGTCATAGAATATCTGGAATATCTGTAAAGGACAATTGAAATGAGCTGTATAAATTGTAAACTATGACTAATAATAGTAAAAAGAAAAAGGTGGCCCCTCACTGACATCACCTAAAATGTATACTTTCCATTCATTCATATAAATTTTAACCTAAAATCCTGACAAAAAATAAATAAATCAACTACCAAAAGACATTATACTGTAAGGACCCCACATTGCAGCCCTCTTCAATGCCTTAGCACATTTGCAGTGCTGCTCAATGGTCTCTCATCTGCTAGGACTTGTGGTGTGGACAAGTAAACAGCACAGTTGACATGCAACATTTGCAAGCACTAAAGAGCGCCAGGCCTGAGGATTGTGGTCAGTGTTGAGCACATCGAGAGCAAAGGTATTGCTTTTGCAAAGTACACACAAATAAACACAGAGCCACATTAATGAAACTCACCCTGTCATCATCGATGCGAGGAACGATAGGCTGCAGTTCAACCAGGGGCTGGTTGCTGGTTTCTGTGGTCGTCTGCACTCGAGCCTGGTTGTGGACCTGTGGGAGCTCTCTGTCTGGTGATGCCTCTTGCCTTGTGTCTGCTTCAGGTGCAGATGTTTGCCCTCTTCCGTTAGGAGACTGCTCTGGTGCACTGTGTCTCCCATCCATGACAGTCTGGATGGAATTAGCAGGGAGCGGCTCGGGCAGCGGGTGGTTGTTGGATCCAACAGGCTGCTGAGGCAAAGCAGAGCTGGATTCATGTTGGACGAGGTCAGATCCAGGGTGAGAGGTGGACTGCTGTATAGGCTGAGCACCAGTTGGATGCATGGGGACAGATGCATCAGAATCCCAACAGCTGTGAAGGGACGGTGGGGAGCTACGCCTGGTGGCTTGAGGACACGGGGCAGGGAATTTATCCAAAGGGACGGATTGAGTAGGTCTGCAGTGAAGGCAGCAGAGCTGGGGCTGGCAGAAGGTCTGGTAGGCACAGCCAGGTTCCCGCACCGCATGGCACAGAGGAGGCATTGCTAAGCATGGGACAGGCTGGGGTCGCAGGATACTGGGATGACCCACAACCTCTGGGTATGAATGACTTCCACCTTCAACGACCAGCTGACCTAAAGCAAGGAGGAATCATTACAATGATTGTGTGGCAATAGATACAGCATTCCTCAGACATTTCATCTTTCTTCTCCACCAGTGTTAATCTTGTATTACTGACAAGAGCGTTAACAAAGTTTTTTTTATTGTTTTTCCAATAAAACAATATATATATATATATTTTTTTCTTAAATGTATATACATTTATATTTTATATACAATTTAAATATAAAATTATTATCAATGATAACAAAGACTAAATGAAAAATGCACATTATGATGCTAATTATTTAAAATGATTACGTTCTTAATCATTATTTATAATTATAATGATTTTAATTAAAACATACTATTGATGAATATATTACATGTTTAAATCTATATACTGTATAAACTGTTTGAACATTTGGTTTAACTTTGCACTCTCATCAACTAAAATGTTATTTTTGATGAGTGAAATTAAATGTAACTTTAGTAAAATTGTCAAACGAACATGACAAAATATTTGCTCAACTTAAAGGATATTGTCATCCAAACGCAAACCTAAAACAAAATATGAAGTATTTTATTTAATTTTCAAACACTATTTTTGAAGAACTGTAAAGATTAAAATGTATGACCATTTAAAATTGTCCATTTGACATTGTTAGAATGTTCTGAAAGTGATGATGATGTCATCAATCATGGTATTTGCATACTGCATTGTGATAGGCCTTTTCAGTTTACCTAAAGTGGACATCTGCTTGGTCCAGAAGCTGGCATCCCAGTTAAACTTGATTTTCAATGGGGTCCAAGCCTCTGAGAGCATCAGTGGCTCCAGTAATTGCTGCATCTGAAGAGCAATCTGACAAATGAATTATAGATCAAACCTCATGATTACAGAGACACTGAGTTATAAATATTGCATGCAATTCTGGCATTGAAACTGAAACTCTTTCTGCACTGTCTCTATTTTTAAGTCGATGAGAGCATGATTAAGGCTAACTCTAAGAGATCTAAATGCAGCAGCAAAAAGAGGTGAGGCTGCTTTAAACTAATAGCGCTGGCATCTTTTTGAGACCTGCCAGAAACATAGCAGGCAGCTGCCAGGAATCTTAACATCTAAAGCCCACTTGGACGTTGAGAAAATCCTACCAGCTCTTTGCTGAATAGCAGCGGATTGCGTCTGTGGTGGGCCGTAGCCCAGGTAATGAAGTTCTGCACATGCTCCAGCTGGCTGCACAGTTCTATGGCCCCCTGCAGCTGGTCCTCCAGACGTTGCTTGAAATCACTGGAGATACTCTGCACCGGAAGACAACGACAAAAACATGGATCCCCTCATCACTTTTCCCAAGATCCCCATCTGTTTGGATATGTCACTACTTGGCGGAATCTGCCTATTTTGCATGATTCGCTCTGAAGACGTTCTGTTCCGCACGCTCCATCACCAGTACATCCACAGTAAGCTGGATGTTTGGAGATGAATACGTTTGGAAAGATGGAGAGGGAAACGAGGGGAAAAAGTAATTACCTCTAGTTGTTCTATTAATAGGTTGGCCCGTTTGTTAAGCTCGTTCATCATAATCATCTTTGCCATTTTTATCTGGTTCTCTGCCTTCCTCTGCGTGATCTTTATACCGTGGAGCCTGGACAAACGGAAAGAAAAATGAACAGGGAGATGGCTAAGGGAGGATAAACAAACCGATATGGCCAGTACATCTGGATGGTTAAACATCTGCTGAAATCATTCAAAGGAAGTAATGGATCTTGTTAATGTCATTATGCTTCATTTAATCTATGCTTATCTGTTCACGTTTTAGATGAGTAATTGACACGCTTTGCTTAACTAGCATTAACGCTAACATTAGCAGCATCAAGGAGGTGGAATAGATGAGGTATCGTCCCACCTGCCCTGGATCTGTTTGGCGGTGCTCTCCACAGTTGATCTTTTCTCCTCCACTCGGGCCATGAGGTTCTGCAGGAGCCAGCGCTGGTCTTGCAGAGCTTTCCCAACATGCACCAGCCTAAAGACAAGAAAACAACAGCAAGTAAAACACCTTTGACTTTTAAAGTTTACACACAACATGCTCGATAGCATATAGTTGTTAATACGTGAGAAAGAGGCCATCTGTTCTGTCTGCATCTTTGTGCATGTGTTTAGAAAGACGTATGAGAGAGAGAGAGAGAGAGAGAGAGAGAGAGAGAGAGAGTGTGTGTCTGCAAGTGCTTGTATGTGTACAAGTGCATCGTGAATGTAGGCATGCATGTCAGTGGGTATTTGTCCTCTGCGCATACCGGTGGTCTTTGTGGGCGGACAGGTGACAGATGCTGCAGGCCATGAGGTCGCACGTTTCACACAAGAGTTCCAGAGGCTCCTGTTTATGGAGGGGACACATGACAACAGCATGCCCGCAGCAACCGGCTCCTGAGACACGCAGCACAACAGAGAAGAGGGAATGATTAAGACCACATTATCTGTAATCAAGAATCACAAATCAAAAAGAAATATAACAAACGTACGAGTGAAAAATGCATGAAAACAAATGTGTTAATATAAGCATGTGGAATCTCTTAGAGGTTTAATGAGGTTTTAAGTATGTTCAAATCATTTTGACCAATGTAGAGCGAAAGACCTTGTTGGCCTCTGTGAGTCACTCTCTATGCTAGCTTCATTTATTTTTAGTGGAAAAACAAAGCACATCAAAATGCTTATAAATATTTCTGGACGTATAAATGCATATTTTTTCCAGCAAAAGAAAAACAGACAAAAATGGAACACAGCAGAGCTTTGATCAATCAGTTAATGTCTCATTAAAAGCCCTGCCAATACGGATTGTAACTCTACATGTGCTTTTGAAGAGCCAAATAAAGTAGCAGATACTGCTATCACGTGTACCTTCAGAATGGCCCACATTTCTGACACAAACTCAGCACTGGACATTTAGAAACCATCAGATCAGAATGCTACATGGCATGGTCGTATAAACTACATACACATACAAGTTTAAATTTTTTAAATTTTATCCTATTTTTAAATAATTTTAACAATTTAGTTGCATTCGAAGAACCAAATAAAGAAGAGATACTGTTTTCACATGTGCCTTTAGAATGGCCCACATTTCTGAAATACATCCAGCACTGGACATTGGACACTGGACAAACTACCCAGCTAACTAAAAGATGTTCTAAGAACATTTTGCTGACATTCCCATCCAGTTATAAGAACGTTATTTCTGAATGTTCTCTGACCGTGCCAAACATCCAGTTTTAAAATGTATTAAAAAAAAATCTTGGTTATGCGAACATTAATGTTCCATTTTACCATTTGCAAATATAATGGGAATGTTACTTTTGAATGTTCTCTAAACATTCTGAAACAAGTAGTAACATTAAAAAAAAAAAATGCTAAGCAAACATCAACATTTCAGGTAAAAATGTTCTATGAATGATGTATAAATAATGTTTTTGTGTTACCTTTGTGAGAATATTATTAAAGAAAACATACATTTGAAAAAATCTTTTTTTTTCCATTACTGGAAGAATTTTTGTTCATAGCTTTAAGAGAACCTTGCCACAATGTTACTGGTGTAAGTGGTGAGAAAGTTCCCTGTTCGCTGGGTACCCACACAGACAGGGCTTACACCATTTTATTTTATTTTAAGTAATTATAATTATTTTGTTTTTCCAATAAAACAATATATATATATATATATATATATATATATATATATATATAATTTATTTATTTATTTATTTGTATTTATTTATTTTACTTAAATTAATATACATTTATATTTTTATTTTAACAATACAGTACCCGTCAAAAGTTTAGAAACATTACTATTTGTAATGTTTTTGAAAAAAGTTTAAGAAGATTCTTATGCTCATCAAGGCTGCATTTATTTATTTGATCAAAAATACAGAAAAAAACTGTGATATTGTGAAATATTATTAAAATAATTAAAATAATATATTATTAAAACTAATAAAAAAATTATGTTAAAATTTAAATAATATTAAAATAATATTAAAATAATATACAATTAAATTAAAATATTATTAAACCAATTTAAAATAACGGTTTTCTATTTTAATATACTTTATAATATAATTTATTTCTGTGATCAAAGCTGAATTTTTATCATCCATTTCTCCTGTCTTCAGTGTGAAATGATCTTTCAGAAATCATTCTAATATGCTGATTTGATACTCAGTTATTATCAATGTTGGAAACAGTTGTGCTGCTTAATATTTTTTTGGGAACCTGTGATTCTTTTTTCAGGATATATTGATGAATAAAAAGTTTTTTTTAAAGTACTTTTCTAACAATATAAATCTTTACTATCACTTTTTTTAATCAATTTAACATCCGTGCTGAATAAAAGTATTAATTTCTTTCAAAAAAGAAAGAAAATAATGACTGACCCCAACCTTTTGGACAGTAATGTATATTGTTACAAAAGATTTCTATTTTAAATATATGCTGTTCTTTTTTAACTTTTTATTATAAATAAAGTATCATATGTTATAAAATTTAAGATTAATTAAAATGAATCATATGTTATTATAAATTAAGCAGTATAACTGTTTCTAACATGATAATGAATCAGCATATTAGAATGATTTCTGAAGGATCATGTGACTGGAGTAATGAGTGATGAAAATTCAGCTTTGCATCATAGAAATAAATAATATATTTTAAAGTATAATTGTAATATTTCACAGTATTACTGTATTTTTGATCAAATAAATGCAGGTTTAATGAGTATCTTTAAAAAAAACAACATTAAAAATAATAATGTTTTTATTGTTAAAATGCACCTGCTTTTTTCAGCTCTGCACATAAAACCACAAAACTCTACCAAAGCTGTCTATCCAGAAATTAGTTTGTTTGAATACACACATCTACTTGAACCTTGGCTGAAGCAAACAGCATAAACAAAATAAATCAAACATTCTCATTTCCGTTCCATTATACCAAAAAAATCCTACTCTTAATAAAACATGATCATTTTAACAGTCCCTTTGCGTATATAATTCTGCAACCAGAGAGAGTTAGTCAGGCAGAATGCAGAACTCCATTAGAAATAAAGGACCTCTGTGTCAGCACCTGTCACACTGGATCTACAGTCTGTCCATCAGAAGCGCCGGCTGGCTGATGCTGTGACAGTATAGGGTAGACAGAGACACGCTGACACATTGCACAGGGAGAGAGTGTGTTAAAGTATGAGACCACAGGCTCCAACACTGAAGAGCTCCCACTGTCTCAGTGCATACTGGTGACCGACCACATCCTGTTTCACAGCCGCACTTCTGTTTCTCTCACACTCTACCACTCTATCTTTCTTTTCTGTCATTCTTTTTATCACTTTATCACTCCTTCTCTTGTTTTTTTTGTGACGACTTGTGGTGTCGTTATCATATGTTTAGTGGATTTCAGATCATCTCACGAAAAAGCTCAGGAGTATCGATGAAACGAAGCTAGCATAGGACAAGCTGGACAAATTTGTGCTGCGTTTTCTGAGAGAGAATCAGTTTTAGAAACTAGGTCACATAAAAAATACACCACTACAATACATCACAGGATAATTATTCTCACTTATTATAAAATGCATTATTCATTGTGTTAAAGAAGCGAGGTTAGAAAAATATGCTGCAGAGCTGATAATGTCCGGTGGCTAAGAGCAGAAATGTGCAAGCAAACAGCCAACCGAAGCTAAAAGAGGAAAGTAATTACAGATTGGCAAAAGAGAGACGTCTTGCCTATTTCAGACGGTGATGGAGGGTCTCGCGGCTGGTTCTGCAGATCAGAGGGTTGAGTGGAGACTCTCTCATGCTGGTGCAGGTCTGTGCATTGGAAGCACAGCCACTTGTTGCAGAAGGTGCACAAGCTCTGTGCCATCCGGGGCTCTGAACACTCAGAACAGCACTGAAGCACAAGCAGATACATTTATAATCATTCTTTTGTATTCCGATAGAATGAGATTTGCTGACAAATCTGTCAGGCTCAAGTGAGTGGGAGTCTTGATCTAGCAAGTAGCTAAAGTAGCATCTGTAAATATATCAAGTAGCACTTTAAACTATCAAAAGAAGTGTTTTTTTGTTGTTGTTCATACAGTTAGTCAGTATTGTTTCAACCCCATTGACTTTCAAAACATCTTCTTTTGTGCTCTACAGAAGAAAGAAAGTCATGTAGGTTTGATTTTTTGGGTGAATTATCACTTTAAACTATTGGATATGTCTTCTGGGACTTAATATTTATAAACCAAGCATTGTTGTCATGAAAAACAACATAAAGCATTCATTCTGTACCCCACACTTTAATGAAAGCAAAGCTGCCCATTCAAAGGATGCCAAAAATATTCACATTCACATTCCGCAGTATTCCCAAAAAGCAAACCCAGCGAAACAATCACACAGTATGCGAAATTTGTGTCTCACAAGAAGCCGCAGTTTGCTGATTACCTCAGTGTCAAACCAAAGGCAATTCAAATGTTGCATTATCAAACTCTCCAAATCTCCCTGAAAATGCAATGCATGACCGTCTTACCTTCTCCATGGTGGTGGCGGGATCCAGATTCCTCTGTGAGAGCGTGAGAAAGATTGTGATATCCAGCCAAGGCGCTCTCGCAGCAGTGAGGCAAGGACACGGCAAGCCTCTGACACAGCTAGAGCTCCACACCACACTGTGACAGCTCTACCTGCGGCAGGAAGTAGTGCACACTGCACACTTTAACCCCAGTGGAGTAGACTCCTGAGCGCTCCTCCTCGTGTGCCCTCAGCCGTGGCCAGCGCGTAGCTCTCCTCATTGGCTTCCTGCAGCAGCTTGAATCCCGAATCTTTCCCTCTAACAGCCACCATGATCTTTCTTCTTAAATAAGCCTGTTCATAATAATTGGGAATTAGGGAGGGCTGATAATTATTTTTTTTTCTGGGACAAAATATCCCCGGCAGCCCTTGTTGCCAAAAATGGAAGGGGAGAGGTGCCAGATGACCTACAATATTTAAGAGAATTGCACGCGAAGGGTGTGAGATGGATCGGGGATGAGGGAACACACGTTGGTGCCCTCCTTCCTCACTTCCTTAGATCAGCACTAGTAAGGGACAGGTCCCTCTGGACAGGACCCGCTCCCACGTAACACGCTGAAACCGGGTCAGCCTTCTCCAGGAGAAGATGGGAATTGAGATATGCTCACACAATGCCCTGCAAAGCGTGAAATCAATTATGATCGTATCAAACTTCATCTTCTCGAAAGAATTTTGAGGAATGAATTCTTCAAAATCTTTCACAGGTAGATGTTCAACAACCAATGCATAAAGTGGAAAAATGCAGACGGGCGGGTGGGCAAAAGGGGATTGGCGTAAACTAATGAAACCGTACGTAACCCGAACTGACATCGGTGTCGTGCAGATCCCCACTAAGAAACCACCGTGAGTCTGCCTGACAACAACCCCTGCAGCCTGACCTACAAATCTGACAACTCTCTCTTCATCTAGAGCTGCTCATGGGAGCTTAAAACCATCCGATTCCCCATTGTGTACCCACAGACCCACTTTAAAACACAATTAGTCTACCCAGCCAGTCTTTCTCTTGTTCTTCGGGCAGACAGCCGTGCCTGCGTCTCCCGTCTTGTCTTCCGTGCCACTCCATTTGGCTTTTAAAACACAAAGCTTACGCTTCCTCTCTCTCTCTCTTTCTTACTGCCAGAGATAGCTCCTTTTCTCCAGTAAGTGAATTCACCATGAGTATCCATCTGCCTGAGCAAGCACAGCCATCTCTAGAGAAAGTACATTAATAGAAACTTGAGAGGTGGTTCCTACCCTGGAAGAACACCTTAGTAACATCCATTAACATCATTGGTTATGAGATCATGGCAGATGGTAATGTAAGATTATTCAATTCATTATGTCTTCACTCATTACAAGTGAATACTTATATTAGCCAATTATTGGTTTGCAGATTGAAGTCTTAACACACTCATCGCTTATTTGAAAGAATATAGTATATCCTTTATATAAGTGATACAAACTTAACTGATGTTTAAATTACCATTGGGCCTCTAGGAGATGATTATTTCCTTTTCATGTGTAAATATGCAAAGACATTTGTCTAGTGAGACAAGCTACATATAGCCAAACGGCTGTCAAAGTCACATGATTTAGTGCGAAAATCGGGGGGGGGGGGGGGGGGGGGGGGCGTCAGGGGTGGTGGGGGTCTCTTCAAGCGCACACACTTGAAAGGTTACTTCATATGGAAACCTACTGTACCGTATGGAATGTTTTCATGCACTGGATATAGTTGCAGATAGTTGCAAATGTAATATAAAAGTAAATCTTATTTATAGGAGAAAAGGACTTTGTCAATATCATTGTTATAGGTGAAAAGGAAGTGGTACCAATGACAACATACCAGAAGAACATTTACATAAAAATAATAAACCATCTGAGATAAAATGTTATGAGATTATATGAATGCAGAGTTATCTATTATGCTGTACAGTGATAAGCAGATATAAGTGTAGCCACTGAAAATGACCATGATAAGCAACCACAAGCTATTGCAGAATAAACACTGCACATTACCAGTGTGCTAAAAAAAAGTTAGGCTAAATATTCATACATAGGCTATAAGGTGTGAATTATGGGCCAGGATGGGGGGTTTTGCGGTAATCCAGAACAAAGGGAGTCTTAGTAAATGGACATTTTCATACAGCTATATTTTTTCCCTACAAGTAAAGTATAATAATAAATTATAATAAAAATGGCAAAAAGTTGCAAGTCAGAACCAAAATTAGACGCCAACTGGAACAAAAGTTTGTTCGACCAAAGACGGGATCCAAACATACGATACGCATGCGCACGGACTTTCCATTACGATCCATACGAGTTAGGCCTACAGTATACTTCGGCAATGCACGACAAGTCAGTGTGGATAGAATTACAGAAATATAACACACGAACACATTTTTTCAGAGTCTAGTAAAATATTTCAGGCTTACTGAAGTTTAGCTAATGGCTCCCAATTAGCCTGCAATTTGCGTTGCAAAACACAAACAACTGACAGATCGTTGCCCCCCCCACCCCAAATTATTCAGCAATGTGGACATCAACATAGGCTACTGTCCCATTTAAACCTGTAAACAGTAATTGGAGTCAATATCGGAGGCAAATACCTCTTAAGTGAAACAAATTATTGTTAAGGGACAGATAATAATAGGAATAATTCCATTTCAAGCCCTCTAAAATAGTAATTATTTGGCCCCATTTACTTTAAAAAAAAGAATAATAATAAAGGTGTACTCCCCAGAAACACTTTAAAAAAATGAATGGTGCTAAAACGATCGCGTTGAATAACATGATACGAAACACATGCACGTGTTAAGTTGTAATATGTCAAAATGCGCACTATAGACCTCTGCGTTTTTGGGAGAATCTTCTCGCACACCTCACGGGATGGGACTCCACAAAATCCTGCACAAACTGCTCATATAGGCTATACGTGCAACATTTGCGATTAGCGCATAGAGCGTCACTGATATAATCACACTGACGACGATAGAAAATGAAATAGTGATGAACGCATGCACACATAATGAGTTTGAACCGCACCTTGCTTCTCTTGAAGAGGCACAAATCCAAAAAGCATCCTCCTCCTCCTCTTCGGCGGCTGGAAGATTAAAGCGATTTCAGCAATGCTTCAGTGTCTAAACTAGCTATATAACCATATCCTTAAAAGTCTTTCCACCCCTGGAGACTATATTTTTTAAACGTTTGTGATTTTATTTCCTCTACCGCTTAAGCACTGCAACTGTCAAAGGCACAATCGTGCATACATCTATAGAGATGCACAACTTTCAGTGTGTAGACTCCAGTAGATCTGCCATCTGTGGAAAATATCTAGCACACGTAATCAAAGTTGTAATGTAACCGACCGCATTATCAATCCTGTCCTTCAGCTCCCGTCTTTTTTCGTGATACGCACCCTGCGTTGCGCACTAAAGTTCTTTACCTTTAAATGTCGTCTGCATCCAATCCAGCAGATGTCGCCTTTGCCTCAGCTTTCAGGTGAGGAAATGGATTAAAAACATTTTTACCAAACTATAGTGATTTGAGCGGCCAGCAAGACAATATAGAAAGCATTCAGTTACATGTCTAGTGCTGGCAGATTAAATCATATTATTATTATTCGTATCACACGTTGCGGCTCTTATATAGGGTTAGGTTAGGTAACGATGTTTATTCAACATGTTTTATCAGGATCAATTTAATTGGGATAAAATGGCATTTTAATGTAAATATAAATATATTTTGGGATCGGGTTAAAAAATAAAATCAACCCCAAAAAGTGCCAATTCGTGGTAATGTTACAGCACACACACGAATAATATTTTGGTTAGTTTCTTGGATATACAGTATCTGAACTGTAATTCGTATTTTGTATGTAATTATAATTTGGCACCTAGTTCAACAGCTTTTAGAATACCTACAATTTGTTTCACAGATTTGAACTTTGTCTACAAAAATAAATCTCTCCTGGTAGCCATGTGACTGACAGCTTTCCTGAACTGTTTTTTCTTTCTGGGTAGTGCTACAAAACACAGTTGTTGTGGCACCTTCTGTGCCACTTGTGGAGAAAGATGTCAGTTTTGCACTTGCTCTCAGGGCTTTGATGACATTATTGAGACTGTTCTTGCCCAGGCAGGGCCCAAAATAAACTTTTTTGTGATACCCACCCAGGGAGAGTGGATTGAGAATATTTACCAGACATAAATACATTTAACCAACCATAAATCTGTAAAAAATATTGCATATTGATATATTTTTATTTAAATATACGTCATCTAACACAATTATTTTTAATAATTTTGTTGAATATTTGTGTGAACTTTGTACTGATAAGATTTGTATTTATATAAAGTTCATTTTCATAATTTTCTGGAGGTAAGATTTTAAATCTAATTTAGATTTCTCTGTTCGTTTAACATTTTAGTGCATAAAATGACATTAATGGCATATGCAATAAACAAAGTGCCTGTCCAAATGTCTCTTTCATTATGTCTTTCTCTGATATTAACCACTTTAGTTCATATTAATCCAACAAATATCAACTTGCAGATTTTTTTTCTTTCCATCATCTGCCTTCCACAGACACTGGCTATCGACTGAAGTACACAGAGCACCAATACAGGACACATATAATGAGTTGTGTATGTTTCTTTAATATAGAAAAAAAATGTGTCAAGTTTCAAAACATTCCCAGTGTATTATTCATTGCTGCTATTTTAAACACCAAAAAAAGCCTGACTAAAAGGATGGGAATAACTCAACTGATAGCTAGGGCCTGCTTCTATGATCCTGAACATTTTGGAACAAATCTGTTCATGAATGCAGATTGAGAAATTAACAGAAAAAGCTTTATTGATTTTTTATTAAACACTGTAAATAAGGTAATTATACTCTTCATGTGTTAATAAATGTACAAAATACAGTTCATGGAGAAATTCTAGCGTTAAATACTACACAACCACTGTACATCCACCTGTCAAGTTTCCATTCATACATCTCATCCAGCTTAGCACAGCTATCTCTAAGGGTGGAGGTTATACTGCAATATAACCTTTCATACTCTCAGTACCATCCTATTATTTCTCTAGTGTCATATACAAGTACCAGGAAAGGTAACAACAGAGCTACATGTGAGATTAACAGCACAGCTTCCATAAATATGTACAAAACATGAACGTCAGAGTCAACACAACAGACATGGACATACGTGGCTTAGCCATGTTAGGTCTTCAGATGTAGCATTTGTAGAAAATGTCCACAGTTTTTGGTTTCATGATAAAGTGTTCTTTAGTTCTTTTTATGAAGGAACTTCATTTTATTTCCTGAAAAAAAGATGAAACTTTGGTGTATCAGGTCATTTCTGATATGCCTTTTTCATAAAAGAAGGCTGATACTTCGGCCGTCTGTCCACCAAACTGCCAGCTGAAAACGCCAAGCACACGTTTTTTTGTTGTTGTTGTTACTAGTATCTGATTTCAAATATAGTCATCTGGTCGAGACATGTATATTCTAAGAACTGCAGGATATGGTCAGCAGAATATGTTTAGTTATTTGTCTAAACCCTTCTCCAGTCTGATTGGATGGCTGGGTAAAAAGTGACAGTGACAAGCACTGAATTTGATTCAAGGTTGACCATTTTTTAACTTTCAGCAACCAGAAAAAAAGCCAAACGTGCAGCAATCAGTGTAAAATAGACACTAAGCGGCTAGTCGTGCTGCTGCCGTTTTTAAATATAAACAATGAAAACAATTGAAAACGCTTTGGTGGACACACAGACTTTCCTATGTATGTGAAACATAAATGCTGTGCTGTACTCACCTAAACCCTTCAGAAATTTGTTGACTCCACTCTGTTCTGTGTCTGGTAACTCCTCCAGATACTGTTCCACTCTCTGCTCAAATAGACCTGATAAATAAATAAATACATAGACCCATTATTTTTATATTTATATATTTATTTTTAGCTTCTGTCAAAAGCATTGTTTTTGTTAACCAGAAGGTGGCAGTACAGATCTGACTTATATATTAATACCCCTCCACTCCATCTCAAAAAGACTCACACAAAAAGTGTATAATTATGCTGGGTGTGGGTTTCAAATTACACTTACTGTATAATGGCCTGAAGCTAATAGGCAATCATGTTTTATGAGAAGCCATTTTCTTTAATTGACCAAGCACGATTTACCTTTAGCCCTATACTTCCTCATCTCCTTATCCTGGATGAATCCAGTGAACATCTGAGACTCCATGAAGACACCCAGGAATCTGCGGATGCTCTTAGAAGCCACCGACTTGCGGAAGGCTTCGCGCTGGAAGATGCGCTCCCCTCTTTCGCCCTGGGTAAGAAACAGGGAATAGTGGCCAATGGTCTCCAGGAAAAAGCGGATGAAGGCCTCTGACACCACACTGTTCAAAGAGGCGGTGCACTCTGTGAAATGAGGGAATTTCAAAAAAGATTCATTATTCAATATCCTTGAGCAACTAAACTGGCTATTTATATTTTATCAAACATTAACAAAAGATATTAATCTAAGATGATGAGATATTTGGTTCATGGTGGTTAAAAAACAAAGTTTGAATAGGAAATGAAACACAGTGAAGCCATATGTTCTGCTTTACAGTCAGAGCATGTATGCAAATAGCCAGTGAGTCCATTGAAAACAGATGGGCAAGGCCACAACGTCAGGCTTTTCACCTTCATCTGATTCACTGTCTGAGTCTTGATTGATGATGTCGTTTCTCTGTTCGAGAGATTGCTCCAGAGCAGCTTGCAGTTTGCGTGGTAATAGAGAGGCCTCGTCATCCATCTGTATACAGGAAGAGTACGAAGATTAAGGCTGTAACAACGTTCAGTGATTCATATCATGACACAACCCGCTTGTTTAGATTACGCTTGTTCTCAGATCTTAATGGCAACATGCAATTAGCACTACAAGCATGGGAGAGTTTGTGTTAAACTTTTTGGAGAGAGATTGTTTATGGACGAACCTGTCTGATGAAGCGGTCCGTTCCAAGATCGACCATTAAAGCCTGAAACAAAAAGAGAAATCGATCTCAAATAGGTTAGGTGCGCCACGACTAATTTCAGTAATGTTTAAACGGAAATTATGTAACTGACTAGTCAACTAGTCTAACAAACCTCTGGAAGACAGTTAAAAAACAGCTGTCTGTATAAGCAATCTATTTAAAATGATGGATTCGCTATGAATCAAACAGTCAAATCCCATACTGAATGCCACTAAAAAATAAATCATATACATGTGACGTGCTTGCCTTGCATTATGATTATTGTGCATTAGACATATTTATTAAAATCAACTGAATCGATAGGCAGTGCAAGACAGATTAACAGAATTCCTCAAATAAATGTTAAGGTTACACTTTATTTTAAGGTGATGTATTTACATTCTACTTACTCAAATAAGTACTAAATAATATTAATTAAGTACAAATACTTACAATAGTTATGGTTAGGTTTAGGGTTAGTTACTTGTGATTATGCATAATTTACTGTTATTACTATAGTACATGTAATAACGTGTAACTACGTCACATTAAAATGAAGTGTTACCAAAGTTGGACTGCGCATCCAGGTTTGAATGTGATTCCTATGTACAGTGCTGCTCAGAATTATTTGCCCCCTTAGTAAATATGATCAAAGATGGCTGTAAAAAATAAAAAAGCATTGTTTTGATATTTTATTTTAAAAAATAGCAAAAATCTAACCTTTCATTGAAGTAAAAGAATTGAAAGTGGGGGGAAAATCACATTATGAAATAAATGTTTTTCTCCAAAACACATAGGGAACAATTATTTGCCGCCTTTTATTAAATACTTTTTGCAACCTCCTTTTTCCAAGATAACAGCTCTGAGTTTTCTTCTATAATGCCTGATGAGTTTGGAGAACAACTGACAAGAGATCAGAGACCATTCCTCCATACCGGATCTCTCCAGATCCTTCAGATTCCCAGATCCATGTTGGTGCTTCTTCTCTTCAGTTCAGCCCACTCATTTTCTATAGGATTCAGGTCTGGGAACTGGACTGGCCATTGCAGATGCTTGGTTTTGTGCTCAGTGACCCATTTTTGTTTGTTTTTGGATCACTGTCTTGTTGGAAGATCCAAACATGGCCCATTATAAGATTTCTAGCAGAGGTTGTCAGGTTTTGATTTTTTATCTGTTGGTATTTGATCGAATCCATGATCCCATGTACCTACACAAGATGTCCAGGACCTGTGGCAGAAAAATAGACCTACAGCATTAAAGATACACTAGAGTATTTAATTTTACACATGGGGAACTTTTTTTATCCCTGTATGAACCAAACCCATCTTTAGTTTTTTCTACCAAAAAAGCTATTTTTTTTGTTTCATCTGTCCATAAAACCCACCCCGTTTGAAGTTCCAGTAGTGTCAGTTACTTTTCAAATGTTCTATGGACAGAAGAAACAAACAAAAAAGAGCTTTTTGGCAGCAAACACGGGTTAATATGGGTTTGGTTCATACAGGTATAAAAAAAAAGTACCCCATGTGTAAAATGAAATACTCTGCTGTATCTTTAATGCAGTGGGCCTAATTTTCTGCTGGAGGTCTTGGACATCTTGTTCAGATACATGGAATCATGGATTCGATCAAATACCAACACAGATAAAAAATCAAAACCTGACAACCTCTGCTAGAAATCTTATAATGGGCCATGTTTGGATCTTCAAACAGGACTGTGATCCAAAAACAAAAATCAAAATCAAAACAAAAATTGGTCACTGAGCACAAAACCAAGCATCTGCATGACCGTCCCAGTCCCCAGACCTGAACCCTATAGAAAATGAGTGGGCTGAACTGAAGAGAAGAAGTGCCAACATCTGGGAATCTGAAGGATCTGGAGAGATTCTGTATGGAGGAATGGTCTCTGATCTCTTGTCAGGTGTTCTCCAAACTCATCAGGCAACTTGGAAAAAGGAGGTTGAAAAAAGTATTTAATAAAATGGGGCAAATAATTGTTCCCAATGTGTGTTGGAGAAAAACAGTTATTTCATAAAGTGATTTTCCCCCCACTTTCAATTCTTTTACCTCAACAAAAGGTTCGATATTTGCATTTTTTTAAATAAAATATCAAAAGGATAAAAAACTAGATTTATTTTTTACAGCCACCTTTGATCATATTTACCAAGGGGGCAAATAATTCTGACCAGCACTGTATAAAAAGTACCTGTACACATGACAGGTGACAAAAATCGAAGAAAAGTTTGACGTGTAACTTTCGCTCCAGATATACACCTTCCAAAATAATGTATCATTTTTAAAATTGAACCGTAACATGACACTAATTTGAACATAGCCTTGATGAGCAAATAATTACAAAAAAATAATGTAAACGATTAGTATTTCCAATGTTGTCTAGCAGAAGCTGTATTGTTTAGTCGACTAATCTTGCACATCCCTAATCTCAACTGGCTGAAACATTGAGTAGCATCATTTTGTTTAATTACACTGTATTCAGTTGTTTTGGGAGTCACAACATTTCTAGAAGTTGATCCACAACAGATGGAGCCTGACACCCATTTAAAAACACAGTGTTAAAAATGACAAGCACCACAAATTGGTGTGCTTCCAGATGTTTTCCCTGCAAATGGTCACCCCTTAAGGCCATTACAAGTGCACTTATGTCCAAAGTGCAATTTAAAAAAAGTACTGAAGACGACTCCTGCCAAATGCACTAAATGCCAAAGACTCAGTGGCTGGCACTGTCCTATGGGCAGCTGGGAACAACAACACTCTCTCGGTTGGGAAAGTTTAGAGGGGAGAAGGCAACAGCCTGGCCAGGAATGCCGAGCTAGACTTATGAAGCTGATCCCACATTAAAGGCTCATACACAAAAATTGGCCCGTGTTTTGGGCATGTTATTGTACTTAGCATGTTTCTCACTCATTCCAGCATCTTTCTGAACCTGGGAAAATGACTTTAGCCCAGTATTCACTTCAAGAAAACATAAGGGTTCAATGTTCAGCCAGCTTGTTAGAGTAAGAGCATAACGGAACTGTTAAGGAAAACTGCCATATGTAATGACCTCCAAACGTGAGGAAAAATGGCTGAATCTTGAAAGAATGAATTATTCTAGAATCAGTGGGGTGATTTTGTTAGGGAGTGCATCTGTATAGAAAGTAATTTTTAAAAAGGCTGAAAATGTTTCATTCTATTATAAGATATTCTTTTCTTGAGTGTTAAATCTTTTTAGGGCTAAACAATTTTGGAAAATCTTGAAAAAAAAATTTTCATACAAGGACCAACTCAAACTTCTTTCAGTTTTATGACTAAAATAATGATCATGCTTTTATTGATTATTATGAAATAAAAATATTAATATTTTACAAAAAATAAATATATTACAACAAAACTTAAATAAAAGAAAAAGTGAGTGATAAAAATTATTTTATGTTATTGTAAAATTACAATACGAATATTTACATCTTAATTTCTACATTTTTAAACTCTAGATTATCAATCTTTTATTTTGGGGGGTTAACAGGGGAAAAAATGCACTGTGTGATTTGACAATAGCACTAAGCCATGCTGTGATATCTATTTTATTTTGATATATCGTGCAGCCCTAATATGAATTTATTTATTTGTGCACAAACTGCATGAGTTATCGCCTTGAATCTAACGACAGTTTTTCAGACAAACCTGTTTCATTTAGGCTGGTAAAGCAAAGCACACGTTGTACACATTTGACAAAGTATCCTATTACAACAAACAAGATGGGTGGCAACACCATAGCTGTTGCCATGTTTGACAAGACATATCAAGTGTTGGATAGAGTCCGCACCTCCTCCACGGGTAGTTCCTTGAGCTTTGGCAGTGAGCTGGACAGAATACCCACTAGGAAAGGCGTGGGACAGCAGACAATGTCCACCATGGAGGTGGGTAGCACAGGGATGAAGGTGTGCTGCCAGGAGAATGGGTAGAGCAAAGCCACCACCGCATGAACACAGCTGGAAAGAGTACTGTAGGGAAAGAGAAAAGGCACACAGTCAATCACCAAGCTTTTACAAAATCCCACACACTTTCTTAGCAAATCCTGTACTGGAAAAAGTATATTGAGCCCAGATTTTCCAGGTTTATTTTGGCATTAGCGAAGGGACAATGGAATCTGTGATTATGAGAGCAACAAAAGAAAATATCCAGTGGCATTCAAAAGACTCCTGTAATATTATTCAAATTGTGCCAGTAGCATTCAAGACATCAGTTACATAAAACTCCATGGTGAAAAAAAAAAAAAAAAAGATAATCACTTTACTTTACCTTTGCACTTGCATTAAACACTACATACTATGCTCTTTTTACCGAAGAGGATTAGGGCCAAGCAATAATAAAAAAATAAAACCATCTCGAGATTAAAGTCATTACAAAACTAAATCAAACTCGTAAAATTTTGAGAAATTAACTCGAAATACAATCTTGAGAATAAACTCATTAAATATCGAGAATAAAGTCGTTGTGTTTCGGAAAAAACTCGTTAAACTTCAAGAAAAAAACTCGAAATGCAATGTATTACATTTCGAGAATAAAGTCGTTGTGTTTCGAGAAAAAACTAGTTAAATTTAGAGAAAAAAGTTGAAATGATCGTGAGAATAAACTCATAAAATTTCGAGAATAAAGTCGTTTTGTTTCGAGAAAAAAAGTCGGAATGAAATGTAGAAAATAACGCATTCGATCAGTGTTCATTGCATAGCCTACTGAGAGAGGCCAAGTGGAGTTGGATCACTTAGTCAAGCTATATTTTAGACTTTCTTTCAGTAACAAAGAAATACTATCAACTTTAGCTAATTATGACAGTATAATAACTGTCAGACTGGACACCAGTGTAATAACTGGACACCCTCCTATGCCAGTAATTGTTTTTATTAAGTTACTGGCTATTACTTTTAACGAGAAATTTAACGAGTTTTTTTTCTCGAAACACGACTTTATTCTCGAAATTTAATGAGTTTATTCTCAAGATTGTATTTCGACTTTTTTCTCGAAATGTAAAGAGTTTTTTCTCGTAACACAACGACTTTATTCTCAATATTTAAAGCTCCAGTAGGTCACTTTTGTAAACAAATATTTGTTAAAACTGTCATTATGTCCTGACAGTAGAATATGAGAGATAATCTGTGGAAAAAATCAAGCTCCTCTGGCTCCTCCCTGTGGACCTACTGCCATTTGCAGAAATACACCGCTCCCGGTCAGAAACAACCAACTAGAGCCAGGAGGAATGTCTTAGCAGTGTCAATCACGCTCGTGTACGCGCTGATCACCCCTCTCTTGCACAGCGCGAGCGCGTACCGTCGTTCGTGACTCTCCTGTTCGAACTCGTTCATCCAAATGAACGAATCTTTTTTCGAGTCATTTCGTTCATTCAACGAACAAAATGACTCGAAAAAAGATTTGTTCATTTTGAACGAGTCTTTTTCGGAGTCATTTCGTTCATTCAACGAACGAAATGACTCGAAAAAAGATTTGTTCATTTTGATGAACGAGTTCGAACAGGATTACGAACGTGCATCACAGAACAGAGCAAGGCGAGCATTTGTGCTTATAAAACTTAAAGTTTTGTATTTATTTTTGAAATGACCGATCGTTTCGCTAGATAAGACCCTTATTCATCGTCTGGTATCGTTTAAAGCCCTTTAAAGCTGCACTGAAACTGTCATTTGGTCCTTGAAACGTTTGTGTCCTATTGAAGTCCATTATATGGAGAAAAAGCCTGGAAAGTTTTCATCAAAAACCTTAATTTCTTTTCGACTGAAGAAAGAAAGACATGCAGGGAACTACACTAACCTTTTCCACTGGTGGCACTTGCACTACTAACTTTTTCAGTTACTAGCGCAAAATATGATTTGGTCGCACAAATTATTTATAGTAAGCCGCTCTAGATAATAATGAACAATAATGAAACTGTATTGCATACAGATGTGCTTTTTATTTTACTTGCCATGTTTTAAACCACATGCCGCCTTGTTTTTGTTTTCTTTAACATTGGTTGGGATAGATTTACTGCAATAGAAAATACTGTACACAATAAAGAGCAAAATGGATTTCAACATGCTATGGTTTGCACAGATGGGCAGACTCGTGAACTCGTAAGTAGTGATGCACCGATGTGAAAATTGTGGCCGATACCGATAACCGATATTAATATTGCTGTTATGGTCGATATCTCTGTATAGAAAACAAATTTACTGATAATCAAATAAAGAGATATTTTTAAAAAAACTTTTCTTTTCTTTTTTTTACTTTAGAAATGACTGATATTGGGCACCTTTACCTGTGTGCAAAATATGTCACACATAGGACACGCATGCATTATATTGCATTGCATATAATGTGTGCTGGTCAACTTGTCTAAAATTAAGAAACCCCTAGAAAAGAGTAAAAAAAAAAATGCTGAAAAAAAAAAGTGTTGTATTTATTATTCCAATATCCAGGGAAAACGGCTTCTATTTGTGACGTGCTGTCTTTGCGTTTGAACATTGCACATTTTAAACAGGACACGCATTAGCTGAATAAATGTTAGCCAATACAAACATATTTATAGAAAACAGTTGACAATGAATAGAAAGAAGTCCAATAATAGCATAACAAATCACTTATTATAAAAATAATATCAAGTATAAGTTAAATGAATCCAACATAGGCCTAAAATGAGGGCTGTGTTAGCAGTAAAACGGCCGTCATTTAACGAATTTTAAAAACACGGATGGATAATACAAAATGCTTTCTGACATTTTGACAGAAAAAAAACAAGCAAGAACAAAATTTAAACTATAGCCAATTTTCATTTTACAATTATCTTCTCTCTCTCTGTGTGCGCTACTGTGTTTCTGAGAGAGAGAGCTCGCGCAGCACTGATACAATGGTACGGTTTAATCTAAGTAACGGTCGCGGGGCTGAAGCCAACTTGATGTGTTGAATGCTCAGAGCACGTTATAAAACGTATTCTTAAAATACACATTTCTGTTTTAATAAATGCTCATAGTAAAGCATAGCATATTGCCTAAAAACATAGGTACAAAAATAATCAGTGATACATTTGCGACCCATTAAAAATTAGGGTCGCAATGGCATTTCAAAAGGTCGCATATGCGACCATTTTGGTCGCAGTGTAGTTCCCTGACATGGACATCTTGGGTGACATGGGGGTGAGTAAATTATCAGCAAAAGTTTTTTAAAAGTGAACTAATCCTTTAACGTTATCTTACTAGCTATTTATAACTTATAGAAAGAGTGCAACGTTATAAAGTTACATGTATTGTAAAATACATAATGATTTGAGGACCAAGTTTGTAGTCAAAGTATGGGCAGGCCATAGTCAATGTAAAGCATATTGTTGATGTTTCGTCCCTATTAGTGAATGTTCCATAACTGTTTATAATCCGCCGTCATCGGTGGTCCTGCTTACTAGCCTGCGCGTTCACGGCGGCAGGATCCGCTGTGGGGGAGGAGCTGTGGAGGGAGGGCTGTAGCGCAGCAGAGAGCAAGGGGGTTGGACCTGTAAGTTGTGCTTGTTCAAATTTTCAGGCTAAGTTAACATTTTCTCAAAACTCCCTACTGCAACTTTAATGAGTTTATTCTCAAGATTGTATTTCGAGTTTAATTTCGCATTATAATGACTTCAATCTCGAGATGGTTTTATTTTTTATTATTGCTTGGCCCTAATCCTCTTCAGTACTTTTTGGGTGTTTGGTGTCAGTAAGATTTTTTTTTTTTTTTTATATAATACTTTTCTGCAGCAAGGATGCATTAAACTGATCAAAAGTATCAGTAAAACATTTATAAAGTTACAAAAGATTGCTATTTCAAATAAATACTGTACTCATAACATTTTTATTCATTAAATCTTGAAAAAAAATTCTTGAGCAGCATATTAGAATGATTTCTGAAGGAACAATGAAATAATTCAGCTTTGCCTTCATTAATTATATTTTTAAAATATATTCAAATAGAAAACAGTTATTTTAAATTGTAAAAATATTTCAAAATATTACTGTGTGTACTATGTTTTTGACCTGCTTTTGTTTATGAGCATATGAGACTTCTTTCAAAAACATAAAAAATTCTTAGGACCCCAAACTTTTGAATGGTAGTGTACATGAATTTGCAAGGCGAAGAAAATGGCATGACGTGTTGCTGCTAGCTTTATGCACTCAAAGGTCGCAGATTTCCCCAGGTAGCAGAAGGGGAGAGGCTAAACATTCCGAAGTGTCCAACTTTACCATGAAAAATAACAAGAAACAAGCAAAGGGAAAAAATGCAAATTGTCATTACATTACAGCTTTCAAAACGTTAACAGTAAATCAACAGAAATGTGCCAACACAAGGGATAAAATGTTCCCTCAAGACAATCAGCAAATCGATGTTCTTTTGTGTTTGTGTAGCTTGTATTAAAATGGTACCTCATCTACGATACCACATTACCCATTGTAAGTGGAACAGGCTGCATGTAAATCTTCATATCTTCAGGGGGATACGGTAAAGATGCTATCACGATGGGCTACCACACTGTAACCAAAGAACCACTGTAGCTCGTTCACATTCAAAACATCCAATAGCAAATCACGCTCCTCAGAGCCTTAAATTACTCTGTGACGTTAAAGCATGAGATGTTACAGCTAAGACTAAGCACAAAGTCGCAAATACCATAGTGGCCTTCTCACGGTCCCAAGCTTGTTGATAGTGGCTGACCCTCCTTTCTCTCGCTCTCATCTCTTTCTGTCCCATCCACCACACAAGCCCACGTATACAGAGGCCGAGAAAATAAACCATCAGAAACACACTGACTCCAGCCATGAATTAAAGAGGATCAGGACTGAACCCAGTGATAAAATGTGGTATGCTGACAGTAAACTAAACATTATTGCAGCTCCAATCCTGATCATTTGTGTTTTCAAAAGAGAGACAAATATCAGTTTGCATTTTTAATCAAATCAAAATATTACATATCAAAGCCTGTGCTTAAAACACTCGAGGTGGAGTCTGAATGTCTGTGTGTGTGTGTGTGAGTCTGCATCCTGCATTCTGGCATGTTCACACTGGGAACAGGGAGAAGCAGATTTTAAAAACCTAGCCACAGGCAAGTCGGGCAGATTCTGATAGCTGATACCTGGAATGTCAGCATAACTGAGGCCTCAGAGGCAAGTACTCATGGGAAAAGTTGAAGACAGAACTTAGACCTGTCCAAACCCTGTTCTATGCTGCCCAAATCCTCCAGGAACCAAATAACATGGATGGAGGGTTGAGTTGAAAACTGCTACTAGCTAGTGACTGACTCTTGCCATACAGAGCTGGTATGCACACAAAAACAGTCTACAAACACACAAACCAAATTAACTATCCTTTCCACCGAACACTTACTTTACACTTATCCCTTACACTGAACAAAAGATATAAGGGAAATTATATTGTATATTGTACTATTATAAGTTCATTTAAGGACCTGGCGTGAACGGGCCATTATTCATGACGATCAATTCAAGGACAATAACTATAACGAAAATAATAAATATATAGTTCGAAAAATCATTCTAAATATGGAAGAATAGCAGAATCCACACCACAACAATAACAACAATGACACAGAGGAATGATATCGTTGGAATCCCTTTCAGAACACTTTTTCCCCCCGCTGATGAACGCTAAATACATTGACAGCCAATCAGAATCCATTCCGCTTTAAAGAGCTTGAGCATTTTAAGCAGCAGAGACAAACTAGCAGTGCAACAGTGTTATTGAACGTTATAAAACGGCAACATTGTTTTAAGTCAAGTCAAGTTATTTATATGGCGCTTTTTGCAATACAGATTGTTTCAAAGCAGCTTTACAGAGATAATAGGAAAATAATGTTGTAATAATATTGTTAAATATAAAATTAAATGTCCCCATTAAAAAAAATTACTTTGAGTAGAAATCCGAACTGTCATTTTTACACTGCCTTTTTAAACATACCAACAGGATTAACACACCAGTGTTGAAATAAAAAAATATATATATATAAATATTAGATGAAAAACACAAACGTATAAACAGTATTAAAATAACTAAAATAAATTAAAGCTAAATAGAAAGACTTAAAAACTAAATGTAATAAAAATGACAAAAACTTAAATAACCATTGATTTTCAAATTATTAATAAATACTATTTATTAAATACTATTATTAACTAATACTATAAATAGTATATAAATAATACTAAAAATAACACACTGATCAAGCGGAAACCAACAACTGTTAGAATTAGTTGTCTGTTGTGAGCTATGTGAGCTAGCCCTGAAAAAAATTATAATGTGCAACAGAAGCAGCTCAAGGGTGTAAATTCAAGATTCTAATCTGAGCACAAAAAAAACAAACATATGCTTTCATTTAACCATCCAAACTGATTTGAGTAGATTATAAACAATATTGCATCTTTCATAACTCCTAAAAATAATGGTAATATTGAATGGCTGGCTGGCTTTTGGAAAAAGATCCTTGAAAATTATTTGATATATTTAACGAGAGCTTCTGCGTGTTTAACCAGTGGTGACATGCGGTGTGTGGATGTAAAAGGCTGCAATAACACAAGGTTTATGCAAAAGTTGATGTAAAGTTTATCTTTCCACAATTATGCAATATATTGAAAAATATTCCAGTGAAAATAAAAGAACAGAAAAATGGAGAAAAAAGAGAAGAATAAAATACCTAAAACATTCAGCTAGGACATAAGACACATATTGTATAATGACCAGTTTATTCAAACAAAAGCTTTTTTGATCTTTTCAATCTTCATGTTTTTTTGGCTTGTTTATTTCTGAAACTTGCCACACAAAAAGTCTCTGGCCAACTTGGCAGTACTGTATTACATTTGCCTGAAGGGTTTCCGTCTTTTTTTCTTTTCAACTTGTCTGGGACACAAAACATTCTCCCAACTGGTTCTCTGTGCTCTGATTCAGCAACAACATTCACTTACTAGAGGAAGACGTCTACAGCTACACCTAAACTTGCACACACAATGTACCCATGAAAAAGGAAGTAATTTGGGAACGACAAAACTAGACAACACATCAGAGACTTTAACTCGATCCTTCCTGTCATTTTACAACCACACAGAATGCTAATATCATTACACAGAAATTTCAGTAGCAACAATTAAATTAAAACGAATGCTTAAAAAAACGAATGTATTATTATTGCTTATTCTTTAATGTAATATTGGGTGATTAACAATCCAAACTGCTCTCCCCCCACAGAAAACTCACTCAGCAGCATGATTGAATATCAGTGTCTGGTTTGGGCAGAGGAGCTCCCAAGGCAATCACACAGCTAATGGAAAAGTTTGTGCTTCGAAAACAATTACTTTCAGTGCCACAAGCTTCACAAATAGCCTACGCAGTGTGGAAAGGGTTAAAATACAAATGCATATGAAATCCCAAGGAAAGCATTGCCTAACATGGAGTGAGTTTTCTTTCTGTCCGATCCTAAGCAGCAAATATTTGTTACAAGCTACAGAAGCATACATCATATGCTGTTGGCACACATTTTTCGGAATTGGATTGCAGTGGCCTTTCCCATGAGAGCGGCAGCAATGTCCTTGATGTGGGAGAAAGGAGAGTTTTCTACCTTAGTCTAGCGCTGCCCATAATCCACCAAAGGTTGCTGGGCAACACGGCTAGGCCTGGACCAAATCCCATCAATCCACCTATCCTGTTTTTAACAGAGCCAAGCCCATGGAATGTCAATACTTGGCTTAACAGCATAATATGTTGTAACAAGAGCTCTATCTATTATGATAATGGGTGTGATTCAAACCCATTCACAAAGAGCGCACAACAGAGAACATACTGCCTTTGTTTATCTGATTCAAAGAAATAGAACATGCTTTGCTATTCTGAGTCAAATTTTCTTATGTATGTGAACTAAACCATTGGTGTACCATGTGAGAAGGCAAAGGTTATATTTTAACACATTTCTACTAGGTCAATAACACCAAGTATGTTCACATACGCAGAATTTTTTTATATATTATACACACATACATATTTATTTACATGTATTCTTCCCGAACCGTACGGTACAGATGTTGCAGTTTTGGTGCATGCCAGGGGTGCCTGCAGGAGTTTATCTCAGGGTAAGCACAGAACTACTAGCATTTTTTATATATAAGCCTATACTACATTATCATATATTCTGCCGTATAAAATAATTAGAGCAGAGTTTACTTACCTCAAACAACTTTGTTGGTAAATAGTATTATTATAATTATTGTTGTTGTTACATTTAATTTATTGCCACACTTTAATATGTGATTTATATTATCAGAAAACTAAACAGGGCTAAAGCCTAAACAGGCTTTCATTTGGAGAAAACAACAAAGCTGCGCAATCGGGTTTATATTATACATTTGTATGCTGTAACTTTGACCTGCCACAAAACTAGCCAATCAGATTTCTTTTCACCCATCCCCCGCACATGCACGCACATACACACATTTGACATTACAACACACAAATGCATACCTTTATTTATTCTCATTCTCTCTTGCTTTCTCAATGCCATGAGTTTACATATATAGATTGATAATTAATTAAAAATGTATGTAAAAAAATAAAAACACCATTAATTATCGCCCTCTCATGGTATTACGCACAGTGCATACAGCCATACGGCTTCCATTGACTCCCATTCATTTTGGCGTCACTTTGACAGCGAATAACTTTACATCTGAGGCATCCAAAGACTTCATTTGTCCATTATTTATTTCTAAATAAACACGACAATGTATAAAAGTCTACATTACTTTGTATCTTACGTTATGGCCGTTTTTGTTAAAAACAGGCTAACGATTGCATCATAACCACGCGACTTTATGTCGCACAATAGAGACATTACCGTATAGACAGGAGGAGAAGCTCGCAGGCAATCTTTTACTGTCTATGAGGCAATCGGGGGGACATAGAGGCATAAAGTCAAGGGAGAAGCCCATAGATAGAGAGTCCATAAAAACAACGGGACAAAATATTTCAACAACGTTTTTGAGGAATTAGGTGATTCAGATTTGTTTTGCCACAGCTACTAGAAGATGTACAACTGTCAGACTGTCGTCACGCTCAGTTTGAGCCTGCGCAGTCGCTCAGCCATCAGACAGGACGTGCAATAATCGGGCTTCAGTCTTCTCCGTTGAAATCAATGGGGTCGCTTTGTCCATTTCTTTTACTGTCTATGGGTGCATGCAGTCACATGACCAATACAGTCAGTCATAGGCAATCTACATTCCTATCCAGAAGGGGCGCGCGCGGTAATGCAACGCTGTTTGCTACCAGTAAAAAGTGCAGAAGAAGAAGAGACAATGATCGATATGTTTAAAGGGTAACTAAACCCCTGGTCAGAGCCTGACTCCACCCACTGGCAATATTTGAAAAATGCTGGAAAAGTGGGCAGAGCCCAGCAGAGAGGGGCGTGCACCTGAGACGCATCTGTCTGTATGGAACTTGCCAACCTCACCAACAACCCCTTACATCACGAACCACCCCAAACATCCAATAGGAAAATTCAACTGCAGTAGCCACCGTTCAACCTGAAGAGGGCAGCACTCAGACGTTTTTACACCATATAGAATTAAAACACTTTATACACAAATGTCAAAAAAGTTACTCGAATCAATGAACAGTACTACTAAAGCCCCATTCTTACAGATCATTAACTAAAAAAAGTTGGTTTAGGGTTTAGTTGCCCTTTAAATCTCTCAGCCAGTGTTTCAACTGCGGAAAGATATCATTAAAACAGCTTGAGAATAATAACTCACCTAGCATTACATTTACCTCAGGCATTAAGTGTCGACAGCAGGTTAGTTCCCTAGAGAAATTAACTTTAGAGAAGCTTTTCGTATATGCACTATATCAGCCTATTCAATATATTTACTATACCTGTTAGTAACGTCTTGATTATTTAATGTGTGTTTAAATAAATTTGTCATGAAAACAACTCATGACAGCCACCATGTAAATTATTATATTTAAAAAATTAATTGGAGTAGAAAATCTACAGAAAATAGTTAATCTTATAATTATATTTTGAAGTTAATGCAAAATATGCCTTATTATTTGAGTGTTGATTATTATATCTAAAAATAAATAGCAACTGAATTTAATAATTTGGGCTCTGTTCTTTAATATTATAGTAATGTGTATGTAAGGGCTATAGGGACATAGGCTAGCATAGGCAAGTTTACATCAATAGCTAAGATAGATTTTTTTATCCTTAAGAACATTTGAATTATAATTTAATTTATTTAAATCACAGAGACACATTTGTTAAAATTTGCTTTTTTTATTAAACTGTTTTTTTATGTTTAGCTTTCTCCTCCCTGCTGTGCCGACCCCATACCGAACCCTGACTTCAAAACAAGGTACGTACGGAAGCATCATGTTTGTGTACTGCTACACCCCTAATATATATATATATGTATATATATATATATATATATATATATATATATATATATATATATATATATGTATATATATATATATATGTATATATATATATATATATATATATATATATATATACTCAGATAACACAGAGACAAAATGTAGTCTGATTAATGCAGTGGTTCGCAACCTTTTTGACTCAAAGGCCTTCCATTTAAGGTAAGATATTTCCCCCAGTATATCTGCTATAATTGTAACAAAGCTGCTTGTTTTTAATCTTTTTTTATAAACAAACTGGGGAACAAACAGAAACTAGAGTTATTGAGGCCCACTTGGAAGTTTGCAGTAGGTCCTCTTGGGCCACAGATTGAGAATGACTGGATTAACATGCATACATGCTGGATGAAGCCAACCTATAATGACATCATCTATAGGTTTTTAGTCAAACTTCGAAAAAGTCATACAGGTATGATTTTATTCAGACTAAAGTGTTGACGTCATTTTAAAAAGACAAATTATTTATGCTTTTAAAGTGCATGAAAACGCACTTATTGGCTGAATCAACCAAAAACTGTACAAATAAAGGAGCTTGTCCCAATAACTTTTGTAACTAAGTAACATCCGTCACCCTGTGACAATATGACTACCGATTAAAGGAGAGAGACACGCGCAGTCACTCACACAGGAAGTGCATTCCTTCCTTCACAGTAACTGCCCACCCCACATCACCCGCTGCTGTTTGTTTAAACTGGCTGATGATTTGTGGAGATTAAGCTTTCACAAATAACCTACTCCCCAATGACCCCCCATGCCCGGCCACAAGCTTCCGTGACCAAGCACGAAGGCTCGAAGGGGGGTGCCGAAACCTCCGGGGACCATAACGGCCCTAACAGAACCAAAGCCCTGACCCACTTCTGCATTTAGATCAGCGGGGACTCCTGGGAGTTTAGCCCAGTGTTAGAGGGTGTAGTCAAATATGCCTCGTCTGATGAATTTAGCAGTGGCCTGCATGGAGCAGCCGTTGGGTCACCCTTTAACCAAAACCGCAGTGGAAGGCTGCTATTTGCCATTCGCACTGGATGGACACTGACAGACAAAACTGTAATGGGCCTGAAAACAACTATTTTCTGCCCAGATATGCCAAGACAGTTTGGTTGGAACATTCGGACCGATACTATGATTGGTATTCCATTCAGAATCCCCATGGTCACTGAAAAATATGGAATGATGCTTTCCTAAACTGTGTCCTCTTATATTGTAATCACTGAACTTGAATTACAGCAACAAAAATCACCAACAGGAGGAGAAAAACCATGAACCAAAAAGATAAAATTATTTCATTTGTAGCAGATGTTATTTTGCAGGCTCTGCATGAGCAGACGGAAAACTGGAAGTGACACTGCACATCAGTGAAGAAAGAGGTTATTGAGAACATCTGCTGTTAGGCCACACTCAGACTGCTGTTGTCACAGTGCTCAGCTTGTCTTAGAAACACAGATCCATTTGGGAGGACTGTTTGACCATGTTTGGGCTGAAAAAGCAAGAACTTTCTCATGGGAATGAAGAGTGTGTTACATGAGATGATACGCTGCCTACACATGACGGTTCATATTCATTGGCTCAAAGGCTGCCGTTACATGATAACTCAAACACTTGAGCTAACACACAAGGGTTTCTCACCTCAGCTTGTCAGCCACAAAGATGACCCTTCGTTCCAGCAACAGAGAGGCAAAAACACGTACCACCTGTCGTACACTCAGACAGTTGAACAGACTTTCAAAGTCCACATGCTCTAGTCTGGAGTCCATGGGTCTCCGTAACTCAATCACCTGTGGAAAATAAAACACTGCATTGAAACAAGGAACAATATAAATGCTGTTAAGATGGAAATAGAAAACTATTGGCAAATTACTATTGGCTAATAATGTCGGTTGGCAAGGAAAGTAAAAATGTAAACTGCTGGCCTTACTATTGAGCCCTAAATAGGGTCAGTTTTAATATCGTGTAATCTTTAAGGATTCAGATCCCAGATTTGCTTCAATAAGTGTTCAATAAACTTGTACTAATCTACAGCAGATACCAAAGCAGTCTAAATTATATGCAAGAAGGATCTAACCTCATTTCCTGCTCCAGGCAGGAAGGTTTTGACTTTTATGGTTTTGCCTGGTGCTGGGAAAGGAGATTCCATCACACTCCTCATGAAAGGATACACCAAAGCAGCCGAGATCCCTCTCCTCCTCTCCACTTCATCAAGGATCTGTAACAAATGAAAGGCAAATAAGTTGATGGAGAACACACCAGTGCTAACAGGCATTAACACTGCTAGACTACAGACGTATATACTAGACTTATACACTACAGAACAACACTGATCGATTTCATGTGGTCTGTTTCTTTTTTCAGATTTGTGTGTGGAAGTCACTGGAATTCTAACCTGTCACTAGCAAGTCATGGTTTTCATCGGCTACATACTTTTTTTTTCTTTTCAAGATTGATGGAAACATGCAGTTCAGATTTCCACTGAATATTATGATTACCCAAGGTTGGATACAGAATAGTTTTATACTTCTACCTCACTTTCCCATGAGTGGAAGGTGGAAGTGAAGGAAATAACAGTGGTTTAATAGGCCAGGGAGAAAGACAGATGTACTAAGTTGGATGTACCTCAATGCCAACACAAGCCTCACTTCAGCTGTGCCCATGTCTGACAGCCAGAGAGACAGTGTGGAGGGGTGTGTGTGTGTGTGTGTGTGTGTATGAACAAGCCTGAGCTCACCTTGGAAAACAGGTTGAAACAGCCCAGTCGACTGATGACACAATACACTTCAGGAAGGCGAGGCCCTTTCCCACTCGGCTGCAGTTGCGGGGCAAAAGATTACACAAGCAATTAAATCATCACATGAAGTAACTGGTATGCAACACATGAAAAGAATCCAGGTGATTTCAGTAAAACGTATATGGTACTAAATCATATCTCTGAGAGCTGAATTTGAGATGAAACCAGATTTTGTTGGTGCTCGCACCTGCAAAAGTCACCACGATGACACTAGGGTGTTGTGGATGGTTGCCAGGGGATTGCTAGAAGATCACTTTTTAGGCTATGCAGTTGCTAGGTTTTTTTGGGTGGCTGACCCACTGAGAGCCCAACCCACAAGCCTTAATGATATGCTGGTTCCTAGATATGGCTTGGGTCCTTCAACACAAGTATATACGATTAATTTGTGTGTTTTTTCACCCATTGTAGCGGACACTACCATTCCAAAGTTTGGGGTGTAAATTATTATTATTTATTTTTTATAATTATTTTAAGCTCACAGAGGCAACACCTATTTGAGCAAAAATACAGTAAAAATAGAAATACTAAGAAATATTATTATAAATTTAAAATAACTTTTCTATTTTAACGTGTAATTTATCACAGCGATTGCAATCTTCTACATCCATTAACCCAGTCTTCAGTGTCATGTGATCCATCAGAAATCATTGGAATTAGAGTTCTCAACGGGCCTGAAAATTACAACCCGACCCGGCCCGTGGCTTTTAAAGCCCGGACCCGATGTAATCCGACACATCAACATGAATTATCTGCCCGAACCCGGCCCGCGGCCCGACACCGATTTTCTTTTTTTTTTCTTTTCTTTTTTTCTCATACACGTATCATCATGACCAGCAGACGGGAATTCAAATCAACCTTTAATGTTCACGTCTTTTAACAATAGCCTACAAACAATACAAACAACTGAAACAAACTTTAAATATATAAATAGGCTTTATAGGCTACTAAATATGCCTCAAATAAAAATCTTCTGGACGACCCTGTTTTTTTGGTGTCATATTTCATCAGCACCTTGCATTTTGAGCATTGCACATAACCTGTAGAATTTCCATCAGAATCCAGAACCACTCCAAACACTTTCCAGACCTCTAATTTTCCCACTCCTGTAGTAGCGACGGTGAATTCACCTGTGGCAAGTTTACTTTTCACCAACTCTATCTTCTTCTCCAGGCTAAAGCGGCGGCGTCAGGTCTGCCCCCGCGATGCACGTTGCAGGCAGCAGCCGACTTTCTTTACGGTGAACAGCAGCGATGATTAATAATTTTTTTTATTTTTCACTGAGCAGAAAAGATTAAGCCCGAAGTCTGACCCGACCAGAGTCATTTGCTTATATTTTCGACCCGAACCCGGCCCGAACCCGTGGATCCCGTCGGGTTTGTCGGCCCGACCCGGCCCGCTGAGAAATCTAATTCCAATACGCTGATTTGGTGCTCAAATAATTATTTATTGTTAATATCAATGATGAAAAAAGTTGTGCTGCTTAATATTTTTGTGGAAACCATGATACATTTTTTAAGGATTCTTTAATGAATAAGAAAGTCTTTTCTGTCACTTTTGATTAATTTAAGTTGATCACATTAATCAACAACTTGCTAACCTCAAACTTTTGAACAAAATAGTATATATATCAGACATCTCAACATGTCGCATATTTTAGGTGTCATAATGTCAGTATTACAAACATTGTGGGATGTGTGACTTGATAAGTATGAGCAATGGTGATGGTCGGTTTAGCAAGCACCACTAAAATCGAGCGAGAGAGAGAGAGAGAGAGAGAGAGAGAGAGAGAGAGAGAGAGAGATAACAGAACTTTGCTGTTCACAGAATTGCAGATTGAAAACTTAAAGGCCACATCAAACAGATTTAAGGGAGTTAAAATGAGTTGCATGCTGTCTAAATGGATTTTAAAATCCCACTAAAAATTTTATGTACTCAGTTTTAGTATTCAGTTCATAACCTGAAGTTAAACACATGAAATAGTGCATGGTACAAGTCTAAAATGGATGCAGAATGTCCAGTGTAAACACAGCACAGGTGCAGTTCCACAAAACGAATAAGTTGTCACACGCAATTGACTAAACAATCGAAAGTCTGGCTATTTTCTAGGAGTCCAACCAGGTTAGTGTCTCTCAAAGCACACAGACACAAAGAATCTCATTCCTCTTGTCCATATTAGGTATGCAATTCTCCTCTGCTGGCTTTTTACAAATGGATGATTAATTCAAGCATGTAGAGCTGGGTTAAAATCCTCAGGAATGCCGCCCTCATGCCAGCCCCTGGACTTCCTCCCTGCAGGGAACACAGTCAACACTTCTCTCCACTGGACCATTCAGATGCTCAAAAAGACAAGCTGAGAAATAATAGAAGCTAAAAAAATCCCACAAGCCAATAACGAAGCAAATCGAATCAAAAAAATCTAAAGCTAAACAATACAAGGTCACAAGCAAGTTCTGAACAAGCAACAGCTAAAACTATTAACAAATACTAGAGAATATCAACTACACATTTATCTTCTTTTATTTCCAAAACACGCGTTTAGATGTATGAAATGCTATAACATTTCATTCTAAATCCACAGAAAACCAATAACATGCACTTTAATGCAAAACTTATGTATAACTCATAACAATAATGTACAGAAAAAGCAGCACATTCACAAATAAAACCATGAAACATGCAGTTCACCACAACATTCAAAAACAATTAATCATCATAAAACTCCAAAGCACACAAATATATGACCGATTCTTACGGTACAATGACATCTTTTGATGATTTGCAATTCCATTCATCTCCTGAGAAAGTCTCATTAAAACGGAGACACGTTTACGAGAACGTTCTCTTTGAGCACAAAAGAAGAGCAAACAAAACACTTACTTAAGTGACTGACCAAAACTCTATCCATATGCTTGGCCTTTGAATACATGTGATGCAATATACAATATATGTATGGTTATACTATCAAAAATAAAAGGAGCAAGAAAGGCATCCATAATATGAGAAAAAGACTCACCAGAAGCCGTCTGCAATACCCAAAGCGTCTACTGCCATCTTCTCCGGTAAGCATAAAAGAGAAGGTCTCACTATAGCAAATCAAAGACAGCCACCATTAGTACCCAAAACCCACATTTAGATCAGGTGATAAGAAAAATTTTTTTTAAAACCACTTGTGAAGAAATGCTCTTGAGACTGAAAACTGTGCCTTTGAGGCGTATCCTGTGGTTAGAAGACTTTATCAGGTAGCTGAGATGTTTTAAAAAACCAAAGAACTTACTCAAATTACTGAGTGTTTATGACCTGGGATATTTGACTGTGAATACTTGTGGAAGTTAAAATTAAAATTGCAATGTTTCAGTTCAGTTGATTAATTGATTGTGGGATAATGTTGTTCATAATGTATTTTTTCTCATCATTAATAGTTATCCATATTTCATACAGCATACCATAATGTGATTATAGCAATTAACAGCTAATTCATATCAGCCAGAATTTTAATATCAGTGCATCCCTACATACAAGGAAACAGTGATACCTGTTGTATTCAGACACAGGGCTCCAGTCTTTGGCATCTGGGAAGCAGAATTGTGGGATAGCCTTGAGTCTCTGTTCAGCTTCCCTCATTTGCTTTGTGAGCCTCTCTAACTATGAGGGTTAGATGAAAAGACCTGGTAAGAAATCCATCTAATATATTTACACAGCCTCTTTATAATATCCCTTCAGACCTTCAGTATGTACAGAATATTTTCCCACCCCACAAGGGGTCAATCCTCCGCTCCTACCACCACCGATGCCACCATCTGCCCTTTGTTCTAGTTTAAAATCACAATGACAGGGTTGACCCTCTGTTGGGCAGAATGTCAACTTATTTCAGCCTCTCAAGAGAAAACAATCACTGAAGCAGATCTCAGCTAATTAAAAACCTATCTCTGTAACTAAACATGATTGCCATGGCAACGATTTCCTGCTTACGCCACTTATTGTCGATACATCCCAACGATAAGAGCTCAAAGCATCTGGATTTTCAACACTGTCTCTGGTGCATTTAATGGCATACATAACTATATTCAAAAGTTATTTAAATAAAACTATTTAAATAATTGCTTTATATTTGAACATCTGGTAGCACTTTTCTTAAAGCCTGTATATTTAATTTTTATTTTTAATTAATTTTGCCTTATGCACCTTATAATGCATTATATGGTCTCATGAGTAATTAAAACCACAGCAATAATACATTATAATAATTATGTTATGCTTTTAGAAAGTATAGTGCATTAAAGCACATGACAAACAACCAATATCCGGTGTACCAAGCAATTATTTATGAAAAGATATAATGTATATCATGTACTGTATATGTAACACATATACATGTATAGAAACATTGTAATGTACATTATAAAATACCTTTATAATGCATTATACAGTGCATAAAGGCTTTAAGTAAAGTGTTTCTGAATATCTTTTAAAATGTAATTTATTCATGTGGTGGCAAAGCAGTCATTACTCTTCAGTCTTCAGATTCACATGATCCTTCAGAATTCAGTCTAATATGCTGATTTGGTGCTCAACAAACATTTCTTATTTTTATGCTGCTTGATATTTTTGTGGAAACTGATGCATTTCTTTTTTCAAATATTAATAAATAAAAGCATTAATCTCTTTAAAAACTTACTGACCCTAAACTTTTGAACAGTAGTGTACAAATCTGTTATCAAATATCCAAACAACTACATTCCACCATCCAAATAAAAAACACTCAATATAAATGACATTCAGAAAGCAGTAAGGATTATATAAAATTTCACATCAAGGCTTTATCAAGAAACTGTATGATAGGAACAAAGCAAAACAAACATAGTATAGACCCTTTTTTTACAGAGAATGTTCACCTTAGGGAACTGGTAGGTGACTTCCGGAGTATATGAGTTTTTGGTGGTCTTTTTCTTCAGGGAGACCACCACAAAGTACTCAAAGAGCTCCCTTTCCTGCCACTCGATCAACTGCAGCTCCAGCGTCCTGTAACTGGGTGCACTTCGCAGCATTGACTGTAGCTTCAGTAACCTCTGAGTGTGGGCTGTGTAAAATAATCCAAATGATATCACAGTATATACATTGTGAAATAACTGTTTTTGCATATTGAATGTACATGGTCATTTTCAATATGATTTTCATGTAAAACACACTTACATATTTATCATTAAATAACAGTCTGGTAATAAGGTAATTTTTTGAGATTTCTAATCTTAACAGACCATGTGTGGAGCTCATTCTCATATAAAGCACAGGTCCAGTGTTGTTATTGTTCACTGAAACTAAAACTAATCAAAATAATTTTCGATAATTGAAATAAAATATAATTATTATATATAAAAAACTAATACAAATAATAAAAGTAAATAAAGTTGCTAAAAACTAAAATTAAAATGAAAACAGAACATGTAAAAAATAAAAGCCAACTCAAAATATTAATAAAAACTAGATTAGTATATAAATAAGTAAAATAACACTGCTCAGGTTTGACATTTACTTGTGACAAATCACAGGGTCATGTGATGTGTTATTTGCTCAAAGGACAGAGTCTCTGAGCAGCACTCAACTCAAACACACTGCCCTCTCAGACATATGTGCTGATCCCTCACCTTTGAACCTGTCATCGGAGTCACTTTCACTCTCACTGTTGTCATCTACAAACAGAGAAAAGAGATTGTTTAATGTCGAAGGGTCAACTGACAATGTTTTTTTGGTCTGGACATGAACAACTGGAGCACATTCTGAGAGCTTACATCATGGTAAAATATTTACCTCTTAGAGACGCAGTTTCTATGTTTGAAAGTGAAAGCTTCTTTAGTCTCTTCTTGCCTCTTTTTGTACAGTAGATAGAGTTTATTCTTTGCACCACCTGACAGGGAGAAAACACATTTTAACAAATTGAAAAAGACTTTCAAGCCGCCCCTTATGTACACATTTATCCCGGAATGTTATTAAGTTTTGCAAATAATATTTTAAGAGGCTGCTGTGTCCAGATGGAAAATATATTGATTTTAGTTATCAATGAGCTCCTAAAAGACACTGGGACCACTCTATAGCAACTTGTAAAATGTCTGGAAAGGGAAAAACAGTTAAACTAAATCTTTCAGTCCTTCAGGGCATTTTTTTGAGAGTGATATGTGAACTTGAGCAAAAAAAACATAGTCTATGTTTTTCGCTTTTCTTTTTAAACTCTGCAGCATGTAAACATTACGGTTATGGACATTCAAATTGTGCCTGGTTCCCTACAAAAAAACCCAGGAGCAGCGGAAAAAGTAGCTGTAAGGCTGTTGGGTGTGTTGCACCTAGTTGTGATGAGCCAACCTTAACTCTTAAAGGTAGGGTAGGCAATTTTGGAGAGGCTAGCAATAGCAAGCTACCTTTGAAAGCATGAGATCCCACCCTCCCTTCAGCCTCCTCAAAAACACATGAACGCACACAGCAGAGTCTGCAAAGTGCCCTTAAATTATTTCAGCATTGATAGTGTTGACATAGAAATCCATAAATTAAATAGTCTATTTATTTTAGTTTTTTGCTAGTACCAGCAGGATAATAGTTACGCTAATAGGCTTGCATTCCTTCAGGTGTTACTATAGAGGGTATGCGCGGGACGTCACCGTCGGCTGGTGGCAAAAAGTGGCAAAAAGACTGAGCAGCAGCAGGTTTTAAGTGTGAATGCCATCGAAAAACACACAAAACACATCTGAAACGGGAAAGAGCTTTGGAATTGACTGTACAACAAGATTTGGCAAGAAATCTGAGTTATAATTTTACTGCAGAAGCTACAAAACAGAGAAGCAAATGGATCACTGCAATTCATAAAAACAACTGGACTCCAGGCATCGAATGGTGGATTTGCAGTTATCATTTTGTGTCAATATGCTTAATTTAGGGCTAAAATCATACCCTATAAATTGTATTGTTATATATTGTTTTGACAAGTCATCAATTAAATATTTACCATCGTATATTCTGCATAATTGGATGTTTTTAAATAAACATAAAATAATAGTGATCACGCGGATTTAGACCTACCTATATTGTATTTACATAAAGCGTTCACAGGCAACTTTGCTTTATTTATTTGAAATCAGGCACATAGGAATGCCAGGTCGATTCCTTGCTGCATGTCAATATTTATGGATCACTGGATCTTTGGTAAGTTGTAAGGAACACTATATCGAGTCCAACTTTTAGTGTAAACTGCAAAAACGTGAGTAAAACAAACAATTATCAGTTTCCCCTATTAAATCCAGTCATGCAGCAGCTCTTTTGCCACTCAGTCCAGCTGAGGGGGCGTGTTCAGGCAGGAAAGTGACGTTAATGCACACTCTCTATTCACAGCATACAAAGACAGTTACATAGACTGCTTTTTGTCTGTGTATTACCAATTTATTCCAGGCATATGGATCTTGAAATCCATTTCCCATTCACCTTAAAGCAGGGTTTCCCAAAATGTGGTTCTTCAGTTGATGAAAGGCTAATAATTAAATAATAAAAATGTAAAATTAACCCATAAGAACCCAGACCAATTTCCCCTTACAGGAAAATTATGGGGCATATAAAACAGACTAAATGGACCACTTAAAACATATTTCTGCCATTTTTTTTTAAATACAACCACTCCTTGTCAAAGATCTGTAATGTTACATATATTTCACATTGGGCGTTTATGATAAATATTTAATGTTACATATATGTCACATTGGGCTTTTAGTTCTCATTTGAAAAAAAAAACATTTTTTGTCAGTTTTCTTGCTAAATAACAGTTCCCTTTCGTTGTCACTCCGAGTTACGTCGGATGACGACGAATGGGGTTTCGCTTAGAACGCCTATCGACTTCGAGTATTACAAAACTGGCCAATGGCAAAGAAATGCCATGGGTCTGCGGAATTTGCATAGCGTATCTCCGCCTTACCTCGTGGGTATAAAAGGAGGACGCCGGCAACAGGCAGATATGTTTTCGCTTCGGAGCCAAGAGTATTTCTTCACTCCACAGTCATCTCTGACTTCGCTCTACGAGACGAGCTTCTCTCTCCGGTGTTGGTGTGACGGCGATCTGCAGCGAGCTCACAGTGCCTGCTGATCTGTGCAGTGATCTGCCAGTGTGTGTGTGTGTCTCCCTGTGTGCTTCAACATCGCGGAGTTTTTTTCTCCTCTCATAAAAGGGCTCGCACGCGGCAGCCGCCTCACTGCATGCCATGGTCATTCTGCTGGTCCACCTGACCCAGATGCTCATGGACCTGCACGAGGGCGGGACTGACCCAGGGCTCTTCACTGAGCTGCGCGCCGCCACTGACCTTGCTCTCTGAGCGACGAAAGTGGCCGTACGCTCCCTGGGTCAGGTGATGCTCACCATTCTGTGGCTGAACCTGTCTGATGTGCTGGATGTCGCGCGGCCCCGTCTGTCCGACATTCCCATATCCCAGGTCGGCCTCTTCGGCGGTGCGGTTGAGGGCTTGCCCAACAGCTCTCAGCCGCCCATGAGCAGACTGAGGTTGATTCTGTCCCGACGGCCCCGCCGTCCGCTCAGATCCCTCGGTCTGCCCACCACCGAAGGCGCCCTCCCGCTCGTTCACCCGGGTCGGCTCTGGAGGCCGCGGTCGGACGCCACAGTCCTCTCCAGCCCCGCACCCCGCTACACGCCGGGTTAAGCGGCGCTCTTGAGATGGGCTCCTCAGAGATGGGACTCAGTTCTTTCCAGGAGTTGGTAGCAGGACCACTCCTTTCCCTGGGGGAGGGCCGGGGAAGAATCCTTATTCTCCAAAGAGCTGACTCTCCCGTCTCTGAGCACAGAGTTCTCGGACGTCACAGAGCGCCGCCCACAAGCCGTGCTCTCCTCGTCCCCCTCTGTCCCAGAGGTGGTTGACACGGCGTGCCGTCCACGGACCGCTTCGCCCCTGTCCCCCTCTGTCGCCAGACCCCTGGCTGAGCAGGCCCCTGCAGGACGACCAGCCTGGTCCTCCCCTGGCCCCCTCTGCCAGGGCGCGGTTGCTAACTGTGCCCCCACATCGGGTCGCTATGCCGTCCACGTCTGGGCCAGTTACTTCGCTTCGCTGCCCCTCCGGGGGGACGCCTGTGGTTCGCATGATCCCGCTGGTTCAGTTCCTGGGAGCCTGGTTAGAGCTTCCCCGTCTGTCCCGCTGGGTCGCGCGGACCATCAGGCTCGGCTATGCGATTCAGTTCGCACGGTCTCCTCCCCGCTTGGGGAGTCCGCTCCACTTTTGTCGGTGGCTATGCCCCCATCAGGAGGGCAGAGATTGCCACCCTGTTCGCGAAGGGTGCAATCGAGACTGTCCCTCCAGCCGAGATGAGGTCCGGCTTCTACAGCCCCTACTTCATTGTCCCCAAGAAAACCGGTGGGTTACGGCCAATCCTGGACTTCCGCGTGCTGAACCGCTCCCTTCACAGGATGCCGTTCAAGATGTTCAAACGCATTTTCGAATGCATACGGCCCAGGATTGGTTTGCAGCAATCGACCTGAAGCACGCCTACTTCATGTCTCTATTCTCCTTGACACAGACCGTTCCTTCGGTTTTCTTTCGAGGGGCAGGCATCCAGTACACGGTTTTCCCTTTCGGGCTAGCCCTGTCTCCTCGCATCTTCACGAAGGTCGTCGAGGCTGCCCTTGTTCCCCTTCGGGAACACGGGGTTTGCATTCTGAGTTATATCGACGACTGGCTGATCATAGCTCACTCTCGAGTTCAGGTTGCGAACACAGGGACCTGGTGCTTCGGTACCTAGCTCGTCTGGGCCTTCGGGTCAACTGGGAGAAGAGCAAACTTTGCCCCGTGCAGAGGATCTCTTTTCTCGGTATGGATATCGACTCGGTCGCCATGTCCGCGCAGCTTACGAGCTAGCGCGCACGCAGTCACTGCTGACTTGCTTGAGACAGTTCGAGGGCAAGAGTGCGGTTCCACTGAAACTTTTTCAGAGGCTCCTGGGGCATATGGCTTCTGCAGCCGCGGCAATGCCGCTCGGATTGCTTCATATGAGACCGCTTCAGCTTTGGCTTCGCGACGAGTCCCGAGGTGGGCATGGCAACACGGCACCCTCCGAGTAACAGTTACTCCGACCTGCCGTCAGACCTTCACCCCGTGGTCGAACCTCAGTTTTCTACGGGCCGGAGTGCCCCTGGAACGAGCTTCGCGGCATGTTGTTGTAACGACAGATGCCTCCTCCACGGGCTGGGGTGCCATGTGCAATGGACGTGCTGCCGCGGGCTCCTGGTCAGGACCCCGTCGCCTCTGGCATGTCATTTGCCTCGAGTTGCTGGCCGTACGTCTTGCTTTGCGCCGCTTCCGGGCCGTGCTCAAGAACCAACACGTACTAGTCCGCTCAGAAAATACCGCCACTGTAGCGTACATCAACCATCAAGGTGGTCTACGCTCCCGCCGTATGTCGCAACTCGCTCGCCACCTCCCCATATGGAGTCAGAAGCATCTGAGGTCGCTTCATGCCATTTATATCCCCGGAGCCCTGAACTGTGCAGCCTACGAGCTCTCACGGCTTCAGCCACTCCCTAGAGAAAGGCGACTCCATCCCCAGTCGGTCCAGCTGATTTGGGACCAGTTCGGGGACGCACAGATAGATCTGTTTGCCTCCCACGACTCGACCCATTGCGCCCAGTTTTATTCCCTGACCGAGGGCACGCTCGGCACGGATGCTCTGGCGCACAGCTGGCCGCAGGGCCGCAAGTATGCGTTTCCCCCAGTGAGCCTTCTTGCGCAGACCTTGCCCAAGGTCAGGGAGGACGCGGAGCAGGTCATTCTGGTCGCGCCGTACTGGCCCACGCCGGACCTGGTTCTCCGAACTAGTACTCCTCGCGACAGCACCTCCCTGGCCGATCCCTCTGAGGAAGAACCTTCTTCCTCAGGGACGGGGCCACCTATGGCACCCTCGTCCCGATCTCTGGAACCTCCACGTGTGGCTCCTCGATGGGACGAGGCAGGCTTGAGTACCCTACCACCAGCGGTGGTGACTACCATCACTTCCGCTAGGGCGTCGTCCACGTGACACGTCTATGCGTTGAAGTGGAACCTCTTCGTCAGCTGGTGCTCTTCTCACCGAGAAGACCCACGGAGATGCTCGATCAGCGTTGTGCTTTCCTTCCTTCAACAGGGGCTGGAGCGAAGGCATTCTCCCTCCACCCTGAAGGTCTACATTGCCGCTATTGCCACACACCATGACCTCATCGAAGGTAAGTCGGTGGGGAAGCACGACCTGGTTATCAGGTTCCTGAGAGGAGCAAGGAGACTAAATCCGCCTCGCCCTCCTCTCGTTCCCTCTTCGGACCTCTCAGTGGTTCTAACTGCCCTGAAGAGTGCTCCATTTGAGCCCCTGCAATCAGTCGAGCTTAAATTCCTGTCTATGAAGACAGCGCTCCTGGTTGCACTGGCCTCCATCAAGAGGGTAGGGGACCTGCACGCATTCTCCGTTGACGAAGCGTGCCTGGAGTTCGGGCCGGCTTACTCTCACGTGATCCTGAGACCCCGGCCTGGATACGTGCCCAAGGTTCCTACCACTCCCTTCCGGGACCAGGTGGTGAACCTGCAAGCGCTACCCCTGGAGGAGGCAGACCCAGCCTTGCACTACTCTGTCCAGTACGCGCTCTCCGCGCCTATGTAAACAGGACGCAGTGTTTCAGGACCTCAGACCAGCTCTTTGTCTGTTATGTTGGGAAGCTGAAGGGAAGGGCTCTCTCAAAGCAAAGGTTGTCTCACTGGATAGTGGACGCCATTGCTTTGGCATACCAGCAGCAAGGTCGACCGTGCCCCCTTGGTGTGACTGCCCACTCCACCCGGAGTGTGGCATCCTCTTGGGCTCTAGCGCATGGCGCCTCGCTAACAGACATCTGCAGAGCTGCAGGCTGGGCGACACCTAACACATTCGCCAGATTCTATAATCTCCGAGTGGAGCCAGTGTCCTCTCGTGTACTCGCTTCAACCAGCTAGTACCGGACCCGCTCAGGTGTCTTCGCTTGCTCGCCATTCCACTCCACGGACTGGATACGTGCGATATTCTCCTCAGGTGAGCTTCCCCGAAAGCCCTGAGCTCCTCCAGCACTCCTGACGTCGGCGCCAGTGTCTATTGCCTGTGCGTCGGCTAGGTGCCTCCCGTGTGCATGGTCCCTCCTCTGAGCGCCCCCCACATGTGTATTTCCACTGTAAGCCTCTTTGAGCATGTGTCTTTCCCTTGGCAAGCCACCTTGCCACTCCTGGGGTTGAAATATTCCACCCGCGGCTGGACACCCCAGTGTTCTCCATATGTCTCCTTCGGGTCATATGTGTATTCTCTAAGTCCCCCCCTCTGGGTTGGCAGTAATTGCATATTTCCCCTAAACTTTGGGATATGCTCCCCAGTGTACCTTGGTATTCCTGTGCTAAATAGGAGTCCTTCGTCCGTGCCAGTCTCACGACAGGGATCTCAGATTTACGCAGGGCACTGGAAGACAGCTGAGAAGGTGGCGTGATTAGACTGGTAACCCCATTCGTCGTCATCCGACGTAACTCGGAGTGACAACGAAAGGGAACGTCTCCGTTCCCTACTCAGGGAACGAGGGTTACATACGTAACCGAGACGTTCCCTTTCGTTGTCACTCCGAGTTACGTCGGAAGTTCATCCGACGTAACTCGGAGTGACAACGAAAGGGAACGTCTCGGTTACGTATGTAACCCTCGTTCCCTGAGTAGGGAACGGAGACGTTACGTCTTCCTGCCACTTTCCGCTGTACCGCGGGGATCACCTGAGCTCAGTCTTGGCTCCTCAGCGATGAAACATATCTGCCTGTTGCCGGCGTCCTCCTTTTATACCCACGAGGTAAGGCGGAGATACGCTATGCAAATTCCGCAGACCCATGGCATTTCTTTGCCATTGGCTCGTTTTGTAATACTCGAAGTCGATAGGCGTTCTAAGCGAAACCCCATTCGTCGTCATCCGACGTAACGTCTCCGTTCCCTACTCAGGGAGCGAGGGTTACATACGTAACCGAGACGTTTTTTCTATTTATTCTCTTTTCCACAACATTTTCAAAATTATAACTTTTCTGGGAAGATAAAAAAAAGGTTTTAGCATTTTATTTGCTTTGCCACATATTTCAAAAACACATAACTGTGACCATAACTGTGACCTTTTCAGGTATACGGTTTAATCAGAAATACATTTTTAGATTATTTTTTCACAACTAGAAAATGTGTGGGGCTTTATTATTGCTGTTCATTGATTCAAGTAATTTTTTGGACATTTGGGTATAAAGTGATTTAATTCTACAATATATGGTGTAAAAACATCTTAGTGCTGCCCTCTTCAGGTTGAACGGTGGCTACTGCAGTTGAATTTTCCTTTTGGAAGTTGTGGTGCCCTGTGACGTCAGAGGGTACCAGCCAACCACACCCTTGCCTACAGAGAGATGTGTCTCAGGTGCACACCCCCCTCTGCTGGGCTCCGCCCACTTTTACAGCATTTTTCAAATATTGCCAGTGGGTGGAGTCAGGCTCTGACCAGGTGTTTAGTTACCCTTTAACAATGTTATTAATTTGACATTTTTTTGTTTACATATGTTGAAATATGCTTTGAATTGAGCAGCAGAATGTATATAACACTAAAATAATTGAATCAGCTAAATTATTTGAGCAGCTCATTACCATTTTTCTTAATGTGACACATACATCACATCAAAATTCCACCTACTGTTTTAAGGTTAAAAGCCCGATGTGACACATATGTCACCACAACATTTTCAAAACTTGTTTTATATCAATTTGTACAAGACATGTTTAAAAATCAGGTCAAGTGTAATCTAGGATATGTTATTAAAACATTAGAATTGTTGCATGGGTTGAAACATACCTTTAATAACAAAAAAAAATGTTTAAAAAAATTGCTGACACTGCAACATGTGCACACCAGACAGGCCACCATTTTGGAAATGTTACCATGGAAACAAAAATGCACACATTGTCACATGACTGAACTTGGGTGTTCCTTAAATGTCCCTTAGGGACTTCCTGGGTTGAAAGTGAGGTATAATACTTTAAAAAGACCTTTCCAGATAATTACCAGTGTTTGTGACACCCACGTCACAGCGGGTTCTTATGGGTTAAAATAAATAAATTATTTAAATAATTTCAAAATAAATAAAAAAAGACCTTGAATTTACTTGAAAGTGTAATGTAGCTTTTTTGTGAACCTTGAACAAGCAAAAGTTGTTAAATTATTAATATATCAACTTGAAGTTACTGAGATTTTATGTCAAAGGGGTTTGGCTGACAAAAATATTTGGGAATCCCTGCCTTAAGGAAACAACCCTCTACGCACACCTTGGCAATAGAATCACTGTTGGCTAGTACATTTTTTGGGTTACTCGCCAGAATGATATACTATTTTTATATATATATATATATAAAATATTCCACCAATTCAGCTTATCATTGTAAAATGGCACAGCTTTTTAAATATCTAAATGTACACTCTTGAAGATCAGTCAATCAAGCATTATATTATGATATTATGATAATCAAGCATTATTTAATGATAGAAATTTAGTAATTAGAACTAAAACTTGATAATCATGCATGAATGTATATTTGTAATTTTAACTGAACTTAGGACTGGTGGTGGTGCTTAAGATATTGTTGGTCATTCATTGTTTCTGTAAAACAAATAGATAATAGTAATTATTATTAAAAGATAAGCCCTCTCTCGCTCTGTCTTTGCGTGTGTGAGAAACCCGACGGCGAGTCGCGCACCTTCACACTAGAGTTTACAGTACGTCAAATACAAGTCCGCTGAGCTGAATTTGAAATACTAGTACAGATCGCTTGACGGAGAGCGAAACTCTCAAGCGCTCAGTCAGTGTTCAGCGAGTGAAAATATATCTATGCTAAACTTATACTTGGCATCTAACACACACACTGGCGAGTAAAATCTAAGAATTTATAAGCCAATGGCTAATGATTGACATTATTTAGTCAAGTAAAATTTACTCGCATTGTAGAGGGTCATGAAAAAAATAAAATAAAAAAATAGCAATGTTCAGCCGCTCATTTCACTCCATTCTACCCTCATTGTTTACCTTGGGGACTCGTTTCTGCCTGTGGGAGGCCAAGGTATCGGTGGCAGGGTTCAGGCTGTCATCTAATAGGCCACAGGGGGAGGAAGGCATGCCCAGCTGAGGCAGCAGCAGCATGTCATCATGGCTGTGCCTCTTAGACAAGCGGGATGGGCGCTGGCTCTTCCTGTCAGCAGGAACTGGCAGCCGCAGAGACTGACTGCTCGATTTAGAGGGCAGCTGGTGACAGGGAAGTTGATAAGAAATGAAACTTTTAGCATAATTAAAAGGAAGGGATAGATATAATAAATTCAATATTTTTGCACTTAAAAAGTGCATAAAATACAGTACATTAAGTTACATTTCTAAAATTACTAATAATATGGTGAATTAATGCATTAATACAGAGCATTGATTTTAAATAAAAAATCATATTGAAAAGCAGGTGATATCATCACTATTTTACACAGCCAAGGAAACTACCTGGGGAGATGTAATGGACTTCCTGTCCTGGGAGGTCCATAGTCTGTTGAGTGAGTCCCGAGACCTCTCGGGTAACAGGCGGGAATTTCTGGCCAGACATCTCCTCAATGGATCTACATCCTCATATGGATTCTCTTTCTCTGTTTGTAGAAGAGCAGAGGAGAGAGAGCACGACTCAGACTAAAACCAAACACCAGCTGCACAAGAGCCAACTTAAAAGGTAGCGAGGTAAAATGTCTTCTTAAGGAGTGAGTGGGAAAGAGGCAAACTGATAGGGAAAGGGTGGGCAGAGGTTGTGGAAGGCGGTGGAAGATGATAATGAAAAGAAGGAGCCGGAGGCACCCAACGGGGCAGCTATTGAGTGGTGAGAAAGGATTATTCATGGAGGTTTACTGCTGGCGTGCTTGAAACTCAAGTGCATTGTCTCCAAAAACAGTTTCTGTTGGACATAAGCTTTTGGACAGCACTCTGTCTCCTGAAATAAGGGCCAGAGATGAGTCAAGATAAGAGAATGCAGACAGTCCAGAACCCTAGTCTGACTCCATAACAACAACAAAAAACATTATAAATATTTTGAATCCAGCTTCTTTGATGTGAAATGTGTTGAGGATGATTTCTCGTTTTGCTAACATGTTTTCTCATGTAAAAGGGTGGATCACTTGCTCACCTAAGGATACCTGTGCATATGTTCGCAGCAGCATCCCTTTTTAAATAACTGTGTTGTTCATATAACATCTGATTATTGCATCAATTTGTGCCAGGTCAATGGAAAGCATAACTAATTAGTGGATTTCATTATATGTCACCAATTCCTGGCTGTCAAGACAGTGTAATGAAACAAAAGGTCTGAATGCTGCCAGTTTCAAAATGATGTAATAGCAGATGTGCATATCCCAAACAAAACATTGCCCTACTTTTCTATTGTTTTTCTTATCGTAACACATTGGCATATAACACATCTTTCTGCCCTGTTTCCCTCCACTAGATACACAACAGGCCCAGGGGCCATATAACATTAATATCCTAACCTAGAACGCCTAATCTAATCTGTGTAGTAATCATGCCAATTTCAGTTAGAAACCTGGATCTTGGTAGAGTATAACTTAAGTCTAAGATAGGACGTTTCTGTAATACAACTCCAGGTGCTCTACAGAAGAAAGAAATCCGATTTGTTCAGTTCATGTAGGATCTTGTAGAAGAAAACATCATCCCTTCTGCAAACATTTTGTAATATGCTGTACATATTAACACTTTTGCAAGAAAAAAATGAATGACATGTCGAAAGTGCTACTAAGTGAACTTGAGCATAATAATCATAGTGTAACTTCTTGTGAATAGCTTGAGAGAAGGCAAATAACTAGCATACAAACAACAAACTACAGTCTGACCTCATGAGATGTACTGCTGAAATTTGCCCTAGTGCCATTAAGGCTGAGAGCCACAATGACAGGCCAGATATTGCCCAGAGTGCTCTGTGAGTCTCCCAAACAAAGCAATGTAATGACAGCATGCTGGAGAAATTATATGACTTCCTGACCCATCACATACAGGAGGGTATTAATCAACTTCTCTATTTACAGGAGCTCCACAAAACACACAGACAAAAGGAGAGAGAAAGCGGGCACCCCTAACCAAAACATACTGTGCTTCTGTTTACACAATTGGATTTTTAAAGGAGAGGACATTGAGTGCTTGATGAGTTAGTGAACTGCAGTACACAATTTCAGTATCAGACTTCCAATAAAAGCAACAGATGCAACCATTTTATGACCATTTTGCGGTCTTCCGAAGAATACCATGCAGTCATGTGAAATGAGGAATGGCCATCACATGAAATGGCTTTGTGACGTGTAAACAAGCAGAAAGAAAAGCCAAAAAACAGGAATGAAAGATAGTCTATTCAAAAACAATCACACACAGCAATATGGCTATTTATAAGACACTCAGTAAAGGCTAGGGGTGTAACTGTACACCAACATGTCGGTTCGGTACGTACCCAAGTATTGAAGTCAGGGTTCGGTACGGGTTCGGTACAGCGGGGGGGGCGGCGTTTTTTTATTTTAAACCAAGTTGTTGGTTTAGTTGTTGGTTTTTTATGTCCAACAACTAAACACAAAATTGCTTCTTTTTTCTTTTTTTAATTAAACTGTTTTTTTAACAAATGTGTATATGTTTAAATTAGGCCAGCATGATTAATTGCAATGATACCTAAGGCTGCGATTATTTTATGCTCAGCTTGTCAGTGCAGCACGGCTGATCGGTAGTAAATGCCGCTCCATCTGAACGCCAAATATGCCCCGCGCAGAAGTAGGATAACGGACATCATTCCAGGAAATCCCTATCGGGTATCATACTATTGAATAAACAGAAGATTGAAACACTTTGATTGAAACAAAAGATTGAAACGATTGATTGAACATGACTAATAAACACACTGCTGCCTTATTTTTTGTAAGAAGCCACATTATCTCACAGAAGGATGCTCAACTGTCGTTATGAAGTGAGTTTGGAGTAAAAGCATGTTATTAAATGTGGTCTTTTGTTGGACAAGAGGTTCATAAATGCTTCTCAAGTTTGAAAAGATGTTTGACGCGTGTTGCTTTTTCAAATAGATGTTATAAGTGACTCAAACTCACAGTGATTTCAGATGGAGCAGCGTTTACAGAGCTGTACATCAATGACAAGCTTCGCATAAAAAATTATCGCAGCCTTTGCGATTTCAAAATCGCGATAAACCATCTCGATTTAAGTGCGATTACATGTAAATTGAGATTAATCGTGCAGCCCTAAATAAATCATATTATAATTAAACATTTCTTAAAGGGACATTGTGTAGGAATTTCTCCCATCTAGCGGTGAAATTGTATTTTGCTCTCAAACGAATTGTGCTCTCCAGCGCCTCGCTTTTTCAAATGCGTGTGTTGCATCTACGGTAGCTGTTATGTACCAAAAAGCTATGACAGGATGTCTTCTAATAGCACTTCGTCGAGTTTTCCTTCGGGTGAACAGGTTTGTTATTTCAAACAAACTGCAACTTGACACAACGAACAAACGAATGTTACAGTATGAATAATAACAGTACAATGCAGCCTTTTAAACTTGCCGGGGCAGTGACAAGCGCCTCTCACTGCTCTGCGCGTTGTGGAAACGCGTTGGCCTAGTACTTTTTGACCCTCTCTGCAATTATAGTTTTTCAAGAAGGCGGACATGGAAGCCTCCGTGGACCTACCCGTCACATGTATATAGATAATAAATTCTTTGTTTACGAGGATAAGTCAGATAATTGGCAGAGGTATTTGTACACCATTGAGGACATATTTATGAATAAAAATATTGATTTTAGATAATAAAATACCTAAAAAACTACTCATAGTCCCTAAAAGGATAAAAAAGCTCATCTTAGCTAATGCTCTAGTCTAAACTATATGGGGAGGCCTTACTTACAAATTTCTATAATATTAAAGGTTACAATTAACAACAGAGCCCAAATTATTTAATTGAGTTGCTATTTATTTTTAGATATAATAATTAACACTCAAATAAAGAAACATGTACTGTAAATTCCACACAAGGCAGGTTTTGCAATAACTTCTAAATCTAATTATAAAGTACATTTTGTACTCCAATTCATTTTTGAAATATAATCATTTACACAGTGGCTGTCATAACTTGTTTTTTATGGCAAAATTATTTAAACATACATCAAATAATCAAGACATTACAAACAGGTAAAGTAAATAAAATTAATAGTTAGTCTCTAGCTAACTAGCCTGCTGTCAACACTTAATGCCTGAAGTAAATGTAATTTAAGCTGTTTTATTGATATCTTGCCGCAGTTGAAACACTGGTTGAGAGCAATCGTCTCTCTTCTGTGCGCTCCCCCTTCTGGATTGGAGTGTGGATCGCCTGTAACTGAATGTATTTGTCATGCGACCGCACCATACAGTTCGAATACATGTACCGACCATACCATACGGTCGAATACATGTACCGTTACACCCCTAGTAAAGGCCCCAATTTACTTCCAGAAAAATCAAAGCAAACAAACTGGTGTGATGTAATTTCGAACAAAATCAGGCTAAAACAAGGTTTGTTTGGAGTTAATTTCGGGAGTTTGAAACAGCTTGCCAAAGCGAACTTTACGGACAAGATTGCTCTGGCTAGTAAACACCTTTGACTACAATTAGTCAGTGGTGATTACGTAATAGGTACTGTAGGTGTGCTCTGAGATTCTGCCTTCTTTGACGTGGAAATTTTCTCCAGTCAGACACGAGAAAAAACAAACATCTAAGTGTGCTCTCCAGAAGTTTGCTTTATAGTACATTGAAGTTGTAATTCTAATTAAAAGCGACACTGATACATTTTTTTTAATACTGCAAAGCTGCTATTTTAACGCCACTGTCATTTTTATTGTGTTTATTTTGTTAGGGAGGAAAACACGGAGTACATATTTACATATTCATCTTAACGCTCCCTCAGTAGCATTGGCGACTTTGGTATGTTCACTAACAGTTTCCCACCTTGAAAGATATTTAGAACTCCTTTTTACCCCTAGATGAAGAACAAAAAAGAACTTTGCAGTGAGAATATTGGGGCCTTAAGGACTAATGAAAGAAAGTAGCATTTGTTGGGGACTGTATATCGTTGTGACAAATATGTTTCCCTACAGGAGATTTATCTCTTTATAAATGTAATATGACCCAGCTATCTGGAGATATTTGGCCAATCCATTATCACTATACTAATGTGTATTGCGTATAGGGGATATATCATAACCAGACAGGTTCTGTGCCAAAATGCCTAAAAGTTCAACCTAAAAAGAAGGTTGCAGGCTAACATATACCATAAATTTTGTTTACATTTTAAACTTTTTGTGATATTTTAATAGGAAACAGGGCAGAAACCATGGGTTATTTAGTGGAAGCCTGAGAAAACAGACAGATGTGCTAACCAAAGCCGGGTGCTTCTGGAGACCACCCTTAGATGCCTCTGTCAGACCCTGTTACACCAATCCCCAGCTCAGTGGTTGGAGTTGGAACTAATCAGCATTCGTAAAAATGTGCAACCACAATGCTTGATCCAACACCTGAGGTGTTCGCTGGAACAATGGAACCGTTGTCATGGGGAAAAGGCTGAGAGTCACCCACATCCCAACCGCTAGAGACTGATGCACCACCTTGACCCAGTCGCTATCATCATTTCTAGAACAACATGCAGCAAAGGCGGTATTATTGGCTATAGAACTAACAATAAGACATATAAACGTCAAGCCTACCAAACCCTGACTCCTTCAACTCATTTTCCAACTGGAGACTTATTTAACCAGACTTCTTTACAGCACTTGATGCCCTAGCCTCATCAGCAATAGCAAGACAGAGATTTACAGGCTGGCCACAGGGCAAGACCCATGAACATTGTAACAATGTCAACCCCCTCAGGGTCTGAGCATTAGTGCACACGGACTATTTCCTGCCGGGAAGGAATTTAGCACATAAAATCAGCCAGCGCCACATGCCAGTACTTTATCACATTCAGTAGACAAAAAAGGGAATTTAACCAGGGCTTATGTGAAGAGTGCACAATCAGCACAAACACTATTAAATGTAATATATTCTTGTTATATAAAAAATAAAATTTAATATAATCTTTAAAAAATAATACAAAAGTTTAGATATATAATAAAAAATGTTTTTAATTAAAAACATGAAAGTATAAATATGAAAGGAAAAAATATATACAATATATAAAAATATATAATTTATGACATTCATACATTTATTATATAAAATAAATAAATTATTATATACTTGTTTTGTTATTTCTTATAACTATATATGTTCTAATTATTATATAAAAATCTTTTGAAATATATGAAATGTAATATATATATATATATATATATATATAAACTTATTGAAACCTAAATAGAAAATATAAACAAATATTTAATTATATATATATATATATATTAAGAGTTCAGATGCAAAAGCCTCTGAGTGCCATGTGAAATCTTCTTCTAGAATGATCATTTTTATCAAGCTCATATATTTAAGTTCAGTAATTTCACTTAAATGGCAATGCAAATTACTTATTAATTGTCATTTAAGTGAAATTACTGAACTTAAATATACGAGCTTGATAAAAATGATCATTCTAGAAGAAAATTTCAGATGGCACTTAGAGGCTTTTGCATCTGAACTCTTCATATATATACAGTATACAGGTACTGGTCACATAATTAGAATATCATCAAAAAGTTGATCTATTTCAGTAATTCCATTCAAAAAGTGAAATTTGGATATTATATTCATTCATTACACACCGACTGATATATTTACAAGTGTCCATTCCTTTTAATTTTGATGATTATAACTGACAGCTAATGAAAACCCCAAAATCAGTATCTCAGAAAATTAGAATATTGTGAAAAGGTTCAATATTGAAGACACCTGGTGCCACACTCTAATCAGCTAATTAACTCAAAACACCTACAAAGGCTTTTAAATGGTCTCTCAGTCTAGTTCTGTAGGCTACACAATCATGAGGAAGACTGCTGACTTGACAGCTGTTCAAAAGACGACCATCGACATCTTGCACAAGGAGGGCAAGACACAAAAGGTCATTGCTTAAGAGGCTGGCTGTTCACAGAGCTCTGTGTCCAAGCACATTAATAGAGAGGTGAAGGGAAGGAAAAGATGTGGTAGAAAAAAGTGTACAAGCAATAGGGATAACCGCACCCTGGAGAGGATTGTGAATCAAAACCCATTCAAAAATGTGGGGGAGATTCACAAAGAGTGGACTGCAGCTGGAGTCAGTGCTTCAAGAACCACCACGCACAGACGTATGCAAGACATGGGTTTCAGCTGTCGCATTCCTAGTGTCAAGCCACTCTTGAACAAGACACAGCGTCAGAAGGGTCTCGCCTGGGCTAAAGACAAAAAGGACAGGACTGCTGCTGAGTGGTCCAAAGTTATGTTCTCTGATGAAAGTAAATTTTGCAATTGGAAATCAAGGTCCCAGAGTCTGGAGGAAGAGAGGAGAGGCACAGAATCCACGTTGCTTGAAGTCCAGTGTAAAGTTTCCACAGTCAGTGATGGTTTGGGGTGCCATATCATCTGCTGGTGTTGGTCCACTGTGTTGTCTGAGGTCCAAGGTCAACGCAGCCGTCTACCAGGACGTTTTAGAGCACTTCGTGCTTCCTGCTGCTCACCAACTTTATGGAGATGCAGATTTCATTTTCCAACAGGACTTGGCACCTGCACACAGTGCCAAAGCTACCAGTACCTGGTTTAAGGACCATGGTATCCCTGTTCTTAACTGGCCAGCAAACTCGCCTGACCTTAATCCTATAGAAAATCTATGGGGTATTGTGAAGAGGAAGATGCGATACGCCAGACCCAACAATGCAGAAGGCCACTATCAGATCAACCTGGGCTCTCATAACACCTGAGCAGTGCCACAGACTGATCAACTCCATCCCACGTCGCATTGCTGCAGTAATTCAGGCAAAAGGAGCCCCAACTAAGTATTGAGTGCTGTACATGCTCATACTTTTCATGTTCATACTTTTCAGTTGGCCAACATATCTAAAAATCCTTTTTTTGTATTGGTCTTAAGTAATATTCTAATTTTCTGAGATACTGAATTTGGGATTTTCATTAGTTGTCAGTTTTAATCATCACAATTAAATGAAATAAACATTTGAAATATATCAGTCTGTGTGTAATGAATGAATATTTTATCCAAATTTCACTTTTTGAATGGAATTACTGAAATAAATCAACTTTTTGATGATATTCTAATTATATGACCAGCACCTGTATATATACATACATATATATACATATATATATATATATATATATATATATATATATATATATATATACACACACACACACACATATACAGTGTTTTTATAAAATATATAAAATATATTTAAATTAAAAATAAAATGATAAATATAAAAGAAATATTTTTATACCATTAAAATGTAATAAAACGAAATATCTCTAACTAATAAAAAGTTTTCCCAAGCCGGTTTCATATTCATCAGTAGCTGCGTTTACATGGACACTGATTGTAATCAGACTACTAGCACAGTCGGAATAAAAAAACACATGTAACCAAGTCAATTGGAATGAATTGGCCAAATCCGATTAAAATTTCATTCGAATTGTAGGGGGTGGTTTAAACCTTTTGCAATCTGATCGAGAGGACATGTAAACTTCTCCCTAGTCCTTGTTACAGACTCTCATCTACAGATGGGTGCGGGAAGGGGTGTTTTTACTGCTTGATAAATATAGGCTGCATGGCACAATGGTTCATGTGCTTGTCATCTCCTAATTAGGACCCGAAATCAAAGAAAAGAAGCAATTTAGGAGAATAGTATGCGCAAACAGCAGGAAACTGTAAATTTGTGCAGTGCGCGCATGTAAAAAAAATCCGCTTTTAAGCTTGTGACGTAAACACTACGATCTGATTCATCAATGAATTCATTCCGAATGAATTCATTCCAATTGAAAAAAAAAGGTGTCCTTGTAAACGTAGCTAGATAAAACTTTAGCACACAATCAAAAGGGAGCAAGTAGGATCTATCACCAACTGTTAGATGTTCTTACCCACTATGTCCTCATATGCATTCTCCTCGAGTGTGCTCTTGGAGCTGGGCCGACTGTGGTTCTCTGTGCCATTCTCTGTGGGTAAGGAGGGGAATGAGGAAGGCAGACTGACAGCATCTTCTGACTCACACGATTCTCTGGAAACAAACAGAGATAAAGAAAGAAATCACAGCTTTGGACATGACTTTTGATGAACCAGTGAAGAGCAGTTCTGCTGGTTTGGCTTAAGGCAAACATCTTTCATTTGAATAATCACATTCAGGCCAGACCACCTGAGAAGATGAAAGCATCTTTCACTTATGAGGATCTTAAATGTGTCCAATCGCTCAACAGTTTTTCTGGAAGACAAGAGAGGATTGAACAACATGCTTGAATAAACATAACTTATATAGTTCCCGTCTCTGATCGGATTGTTTATGTAAAAGAAGCCAAAATGCATTTGCATGAATATATATACACAATAACATTGTTGGAAAGCTAACCAAAAGTTGGAACCCCAAATTAGCAGATTGACATTACACAATCTAATTGCTTGCCTATAGACTCTAAACGGCCGACTCTGGACCAGCCACAGGAATGTCAAAAATGGGCTCAATTGCAGAGCAGTAGAAATGCTCCAGTATATGAGGTTCCCATTCAGTCAGTCACGTTCAACGTTACGTCGGATTGACGTCATGGGGTCTCACCTGGGAGCCCAAACACCTCCAAGTGGTAACAAAAGGAGCTTTCGCACCGGAGGAACCTTTTCATAGTTCCTAGAACTATTAGTGGATGTAACCAGATTCTGCCGTGTTTAGGTAGATTCTAGTTCTAGGAACTAATTTAGACAATTTATCTGTGACGTTAGTATATGCTGATTGGCCGAACGCACGCAAAACACCAGCACCCGCCATTTTTAAAAAACCCACCATTCATATTTTGCTTCGCAGACGAGCGGTTGTGAACAGCGATCACTCATTACAGTCATCTTTCAACTGAAGTGGATTCCAGTGCAGTGAAACAGCAACCCCTCAGGGTTTCGGCGCGTAAGAGCAGATTTCCCTGAAATACCTTTTTGAAGACATTTCTCCATCCGTACATTCCTGGATGCGGTCATTTCCTGTCCTCATCTGACGGCCACGATCGTTGTCTCACATTCCTAGCATGCTGAGATGGAGTTTCTGGGTGGTTCATGTCCTCGCATGGGAACATGTCCACGTCGCCACGAGGGTCGTGACTCTCCTTTCTCGTAAAGGCTTGAGTCCCCTTTGTTGTTGCCCAGTGTGTAAAAGCACAGCTGCGGTCTGCTCAACACTGCTCAAAGACCAAGGGTTACAGCGAGAGCTTTCCGCAGGGAATACCCCGCGGACCTCCCGCTCCTCAAGAGTGTCGTGTACCGGTGAGCTGGCGGCTGACAGCGTGGGTTGTCACGGCAACCAATCGCATCATTTGGTGCTCCAGATGACAATCAGATGTCCATAGCTGCTCTGGTGATTGGGCTATCCCCTCTGGAGAGGAAGATTATGCTGAGCTTCCCGCTTTGGCGGTGTTTGCTCATGCTGAATCGGCGAAGAATGCCTCACCCTGCCCCCGTGCCTTTCTTCTCGGAAGTGCATGAAGAGCTTTGGCAGTATGGAGGTACATTAATGCAAAAATCTGTTCAAAATTTTTCCTCTCTCTCTACCCTCGACTGTGGAGTGGTCCGGGGGTTCGTGGGGATTCCCCAGGTGGAGCGTACAATTGCAGTGCATTTATGCCTGCAAAGTGCCGCCACCTGGTGCAATCGTTCGTGGCTCCCGTCCAGCGACGGTGAAACGATGGCAGCTCTGGCTGCTTAGCCTCACAGTGCCCCTGGACAGACCCTCTCTGCCTTGCATTGCATGCAAGCCAGGCCAAAGCACTCAATGCAGTGTTCTGAGCCGGGGGTTGAGCTCAATGTTAAGAGCGGGGGGTTGATGCAGGAACTGTGCACGGTGACTGACCTCGCCCTCTAGGGACACTGGCCTAACTGGACCTGGTTCCCAGAAATGACGATCCTTGCGACAGCCCGTCCCTGGTGGATCCCTCTGAGAAAGGACCTGCTTTCTTAGAGATGGGGCACCATATGGCATCTGCGTCCAGACCTCTGGAACCTCCAAGTGTGGTCTCTGGACAGGACGCAGAGGACTAAAGTGACCTACCGCCAGCGGGTCACTTCAGCGAGACCCCCCTCTACAAGGTGCGCTTATGTTTTGGAGTCTGTTCGCTGAGTTACTGAGTGGTGTTCTTCCCAATGGAAGACCCCCGGAAATGCTGGTTGTGCTTTCCTTCCTTAAAGATGGCTTGGAGCTGAGGACAGGGGTTAAAGCAAAAAAAGTATTTTGACTGAAAAATTTTCCTTGACCAAATCCCATTCCACAGCCTGTCACTAATGCTGTAGCGTCAATGACGTTGGCGCTTCGAAGTCAAAATTACGTCGACGCCATATTTTTGCGTCGACACTTCTTTATTTATTTATTTTTTTCACCGTTTCCGGCAGTACAGCTCGCCACCACACGTGGGAGACCGAAACATTGCAGAATGGAGGATGAAGACAACTAGAAGTGAATGTGATTTGCATTTAATAAATCACACACAGTAAACAAACCCTTAAAAAAAAAAACTTTGCAATTTAGACGCACAAACTGGGTGCCGGTGCGGTGAGACGTACATGCTCGGGCATATTCGGCTTGAAGTCGTTCATCCTCGGTTGCGGCGCCGCGCACGCTGTTACAAAAGAAGCCGTGCACACAGCCAAGCAAAATGGGGTCTTGCGCACCCAACGCGTCAATTTTGCAGCGCGTACCTTCGCGCTCGTGCGGACACGTCGAGTTTAAACAAGGCTTTACTCCGTGTCAGCACGCGCTCTGATCGGCAAAGGGGCACAGACCTCTCCCAAATCATCTACAGCAGTAGCAGCCTCCGAAGCACCACTAACTCCGCCTCCGTTTCCCTTGTAAGCTGATATTAGTATTTAAACATTCTCTATAATGAAAAATGTGACCCGTCACAGAAACCAGGGACACAAGTCGGCACCACAACTTTCGAGCAAAATGAGAAAGAAGAGTTTTTTTTCAAAATAGGTGAATTTCAATTTTTTGCAGAATCTGTTAATTGAAATCACGAAGAAGCCTCTCCATGTTTGAGATAGCAGTATTGGTATATTTAAAAGCTTACATTTTGAGGTTGAAATCGGCTTGTTTTCAGAGATTCTAGCATGCAGTAGGGGCGTGGCGTGTCATTGTCTGTGTGTATATCCATACTGAATAACCCGGCGCTTTTGCCCCCGCCCTCCAAGTGAACCGCATGGCTACTTATTATGCTGTGCTCTGGCAGGCTCTATCTGATATCAAAATTCAATGAAGATGGATGCCGCAAAGATTGTCGCAGACGAAATGAACCGTGGCAGTTACACCGAAAATGTTTTCGCCGCACTTCGTGGGCTCGGGAAACTGAACCGGAGGTATGGGTGCGGCGCGCACACCCTCAGTGCTTGAATACGGCGGCTCGGCTCGCTGACAGCGGTGGCTGGCTGTTTCATATGTGACGTCCCGATTGCTTTGAATGGGGAACGTTTTTTGAACAGGGAAAAGAGTTAATGGACTGGCAACAATCTCCATAGAACATGAACTGGCACAGAGAATCGAAATAGAGGATGCAGTTAAGACCTTTGCTGCGATGAAGGCCCGCTGTGCGCGCTTCTGAAATGTAAGTTAAGCTTCATTTGCTCTTTAGTCGTTATTTAAGATGCTGAACCTGCTGATGATATGATGTGTTTGCGGACATTTCATTTGTGTGTTTATAAGTGCATAAGAAAGTGGTGTAAAGAGATTTGCAACAGTAATTTGAGGAGGTGAAATGTGATTATTTGGAAAATTCCTGTCATGACTGCTTAAAGAAAAATGCCAGCATAAACTTTAATATTGTTGACATTTTGGGCACACGAGCGTTGCGCACTATTTGCGTTATATGTAGGCCTATGGCTTATTGGTCTTTGTGTGTTGTTGCTGGTTTTGCGTTATATGTATATGGCATATTGGTCTTTGTGTGTTGTTGCTGGTTTTGCGTTACATGTAGGCTATATGGCATTATTGGTCTTTGTGTGTTGTTGCTGGTACGTTGCAAATAGAGGGGCAGCACAATTGTTTTTCGCCTAGTGCGGCAGAAGTGCACTCATTCGAAGTGCAAAAAAGCTGTAAAGCACAGGGGGGAGCTATACAGGGGGTATGGCTTATCTAAATGAGATGTAAATGAGCCCTATTGTCACTCCCAGCAGCAGAGACAGGTGAGAACTGCACAATCTTTAGAGGTCATTTTCTCATCTTTGAGCTTTTTTAAGTGCCTAGCTTCAAATGGCCACAACTTCTCCAAATATTATCAGATTTCCAAATGTTACACATCGTTGGAAAGCTTGGAGATTACACTTTCAGAATCTATGAATAACTCAAAATGCCCCAGAACCGACTTGTGTCCCTAGTTTCCGTGACCGGTCACAAATGTTTGTAAAAAATATTTTAATAACACGTTTTTGGCGGTTATAGAGTTCTAATGACGGTGTTCAAATACATAACATTAGACTAACGTTAGCCAGCTTATAGTATCATGATTCAGTACACTAGTTAGTATTTATTTGAGATACATTATGTTTTTTATTAAGACTAGAACTCCCAAGGCAGTCATTTTGACTGTTTTAAAATTTTGCAATGTAATAACTTTGTTGAAATAAAACCCATGTAACTATAGGACCCTGACTTTTCCTAAATGTGACTATATTTTATTCTATCATTGTTATTTTATTAAAATTACAAGACACAAAAGAGTTTTGAGTATTTCTACCTAGAACTACCAAAGGCAGTCATTTTGACTGCTTTAAAAATTTGCAATGTAATAACTTAGTTGAAATAAAACCCATGTAACTATAGGACCCTGACTTTTCCTAAATGTGCCTATATTTTATTCTATCATTGTTATTTTATTAAAATTACAAGGCACAAAAGAGTTTTGAGTATTTCTACCTTGAAAGGCCATAACAGTCATACAGACCGTATGCATTACAGACCGTATGCATTACAGACCGTGTGTCGGTTGCTCCTTTTTCCGCTCTTGAAGATGCATCACCGTTGACTAGCAACAATTTCGCTTGTTGTTTGTTTAGTCTATTGCAAAGCTGAAATCTAGCTTTAGCTTTGAGCTAAAACCAAATTGAAATATTGAAAAGAGAATATCAGAACAATGTCAGCAAGAAGAATGACTGCCACAGAGGCTTTAGCCAGGCTTCAGAGCCTTGATGAGTGGTTGTTGGTTAATTAATATATTTTTATATACATCATAATTAAAATGTAGTGTTCTGATGTTTATTATTACCTATCCTAACATTACAGATCCATTTATTCTTAGATTTGATATAGCTTATTGAAATTACATGCAAATAATGTATGAGCAGTCAGAATGACTGCTATGGCCATTATAGTAGTTATAGAATTCCAGGAGTCCTAGTGTTAATCGAGCAGCAGAAAAATAATCTTTATATTAATCGTCCAATTAGTCGTTAGATTAGTCTATCGATTAAATTAATCGATAAAATAATCGCCCAACTAATCGTTTAGTTAATAATCGTTTACCCCAGCCCTACCTGTCACACACCCAGTTTAAAGCCCCTGCTCCTTTTGTCTCAAAATGTATTGTGCCCTTTTCTGATAATTGTAAATAATAATAATTTTTATTATAAATATTATAATATAATATAATTAACACACACACACACACACACCCTTGCCACTAACAATAATAATACAAACAAATATTATATAAAAAAACAAATTGGCGGAGAAGTGGTAGCGCCTTTGTAGCGCCTCATACGCATTTAACGATTCTTGTACGCACTACGCAGCAGTTCGCGCGAGTCTCTTCAAACAAGCAGAAGATAACGTTTAAGTCAATACGGAAAATTACATTTATCCTACCATCACCATGCTACTCTAAAAGTTGCTGCAGGATGTGAGTTATTCTTAACTACAATAAAAGTATAACTAGATTTCAGACGCATTCTGAGTGACAATGTCATTCGTTTTTATCCAAGGAATAAAAGTGCAAGGGGAAATACATCTAACAGTTAGTTTAATGAAATCTTAAGTCCATGTTCAACTCTAAATTGTAAGGAACTTATATCTTTGATGTCATAGTAACGCTTTACAATAAGGTTCATTTGTTCATTAGTCATGTATGAACTAACATGAACTTACCATGAGCAACACATTTGTTACTGTAGGCTATATCTTAGTTAATACTACAACTGTTAATTGTTTATTCATGTTATGTCACAGTCAGTGCATTAACTAATGATAACAAATACAACTTTTGATTTTAATGTTTTAGTAAATGCTGAAATTAATATGAACTAAGATTAATAAATGCTGTAGATGTGCAGTTCATTATTAGCTAATGTTAACTAATGAAACCTTATTGTAAAGTGTTACTGATTCATGATAGCTAACACTGTCTTTCATACATATAATACATACATTAAGCTTACAACATCAACAAAACTAAAAACTAATTTTTCCATAATTACCTTGTTGATTCTCACTGTTTTGTTTGGTAAAGTAAATTATATTTAGTAATATTATCATAATTTCGCTCCACTCCAGGCTTTGACCACATCCCCCTCAGCAGGGTGAATACACCTTGTCTTTTCTTAATTTAAGACCTATTTGAACTAAATTTAAGACATTGATTACACTATTTGAGAAATGTAAGCCTATTTAGAGCCTTAAAATTATGAAAAGAGAATTTAAGACATTAAGGACAGACGGGAACCCTGCAATTGACGGAAATCCACCGTAAACTCACTGCAATTAACGGAAATCCGTTGTAGCCATCGAGAACTTTAATCCCTGGGAGACTGTCTCCCTTCACCTTGAAAGTCTATGTTGCCGCCCTCGCAGCACATCACAAAGCTATTGATGGCAGGTCACTGGGAAAGCACAACGTAATTATCAGGTTCCTGATTTTGGGTCCATGCTCGCTTCCTTCAAAAGGGTGGGGGACCTGCAGGCATTTTCAGTGAGCGAAGCGTGCTTAGAGTTTGGGCCGGCCCTGTCTGACGACATCCTGAGAGAAGCTTAGAGCAACTCTTTGTCTGCTTGGAGGTCAGCAGAAGGGAAAGGCTGTCTCCAGAGGTTGGCCCACTGGATAGATGTGGAGCCGTGCCCCCCTTGGGGTGAGAGCTCACTTCACTTGGGGTGTTGCTTTCTCTTGGACAATGGCGCATGGCGCCTCTCTGGCAGACATCTGCAGAGCTGCGGGCTGGGCGACACCTAAAACATTCGCGAGATTCTATAATCTCTGAGCGGAGCCGGTCTCTTCCTGTGTGTTGGGTACAAACAGGTAATGTGTGGGGCTCGGTGTCTCGCTTGCGGCATCACTCCTCTATAACAGGGGGATACGAGCACCTACTTGCTACTGCAGAGATCTTCCAACTGAAGCACTGCCCCACGGATCAACCCATACGTGTAATCTCCACACGTTACCTTCCTTCAGGCGAGTGTGGCCTCTATAGCGATCCCCTCCTTTGATATTGGCCACACTTCCCCAGCGTTACCAACATTGGTTATGGCTGGATGGGAACAATGGGAATTGAATTCCGAAGCACTCTTCCCTATGAAATATCACGATAAAGGAACAGCAGCTATGACCGTTCCCACAGTAAGTCCTGTCCCTTCCATCCCGATTGGTATGGAGGCCTTCCCCTCGGGCTTACTTGGGGTGCCGGGTAGGTTACGTCCCCCCTGCCACAGCCCTGAACCACTGCTGAATGGCCGGGATCCTAGTCTCGGCTCCTCAGCAAAACATGAATGAAGTGAGTAATGCCAGACATATACCCGTATGTATGGTAGTTAATTGTAGGGCCAAAACATGGTTAATGCAAAGCAATAAAATGATTAAGAGATGTAGATATAAACAAACATATTCTTATGTGTGTGACTCGGCATGCAAATCTCACTGGTCAATGTCCATTGGCTCAATTGTTACCACTTGGAGGTGATTGGGATCCCAGGTGAGACCCCATGACGTCAGTTCGACGTAATGTCTCCGTTCCCTCCTTCAGGGAACGGGGATTACAGTAACCTAGACGTTCTCCATCACGAGAACTTGGCAGCTCTCCATACCCAGTAACTGGGCTAAACAATCCTTGTGCCAAAGATCATTCACAAGGCCATGAGGAATATGAGCTATAAACAACATGAAAGCCCTCAAAAAAGCCAAAAAAGCAGTGTTATATCAACTTAACAAGAGGAGATAAAGCAACGTCTCTGAGGTCTTTGAACCTCCAAAAACATTTAATTTTCTGTATTTTACTGGTGAGTTTCTAAAAATGAACTCAAAAGTGTTTTATGGAACTGTTGAAGTTATTGCTCATGATATTTGTGGACTTCTGAACTAAATTTGGAAAACATTAACAAGCACTGACTATTTCAGCAGTATCAGTTTGAATCTAAATGTGAAGATAAAATAAGGGAAAAAGATGATGTGTACCATTCACAGAACAATTGTGTAACATTTGAAAAAGCAACAAATTCACCTAATATGGTAAAATTATGAAACCCTGAGAAAACTAGCATCTCTATGTTGATCTCTGCTAGCCGTCAAATGCCTGACAGGAAATTTCATTTTGCTTACTTGATTTGTAACATAAGAATCTGTGAAACTGTAGAGGCCAATTCACAGTGAGAGACTATGAAGTCAGAAACAAAAGCCAATAATTCAAAGTCCAGAGCTATATCAACAAAACAAATGCTTGGCCTGTGGTCCTTATCCTTTTCAACATTCTTGAAACAAGTTTTATACACTTCATTATCCAAGAAAAATAAATGATCTCTTGTTCGTGGGGGAACCGACTAAGTGGAAGTACACAAATTCAGTGCTTCTCAGTCATTTTCTGACATGTTATTTCTTTCTCCAACACAAATCTGTCTGTCTAGTCTTTAGTTTGGACTTATTGACTTATTGGAGGTTTACATCTAGATATTAGACACTTTTAAATATGAAAAATCTCCAAAAAACAGTACTATGACATGTACTACAACATGGAGCAATGTAGACAACCAAAAAGTTGCACCACTGAATGTAGGGAAAAGCTATGGTGTTTTAAATAATACTTCACCTAAAAATTACAATTCTCTCATTATTTACTCCTCAAGTATTTCCAAACCTTTCATAGCTTTAGTGATATTGATATTGTTTATTCTTTTCTGTATTGCTGTAACGATTCCTCGATTTAAGTCGAGTACTCGATTTTAAAAAATCCTCGATTGCAATTTACATCGAGTAACCGGCAAAATACCGGAAGTGACGCGTACACAGACGAGAAGCCATGAACCGCATTATTACACCGTTTTCTAAATCTACGAGATGTGCATAATGCTATTGGGAAATCACAAAGGCTGCGATTCAGTTAAATAAATAGCACAAGGCTTTAATTATTTACATGCGTGCAGATTAGGCTACTTGTTAAAATTACCTCAACTCCGTTTACATTAAACGGTGCTCCACGCAAACTCAGTCTCCGCATGTGCTGTTTGTTTAGGTTTCCAATAACGTGCATTTGGGAATGCAAAAAGTCGGACGCGGGGTTGTGTTTCATAGTTGCACTGTTATCATTTATAAGCGTGGAGCGTCTCGGGTTTCTCCAACTGCATCTCTTTATGCTTTGAGTTTGGGTTGCTTACGTTCATCTGGGAACACATCTGTGCGCTATTTCACAAGATTTGTAACGTAACTCATTTGTAAATCTACGCCAGCAGAGGAGAATACATAAATATGTTTCTAAATATGGAAATTGTTGTTCATAGCGATTTCAAAATAAAAGTTTTGACCAAACATTAAAGATTAAGTGGACATTTGAATTAAATGTTGTTTGGCCAGTATTAAACAAGGATTTGATCATGCCGTAGTGCAGTGGTTCTCAAACCTTTAAATAAATCTTGTTTTTTGCTGATCTCCCGCACCCCCATGCAGTATCCTTTCGCCCCGCCCCACACTTTGAGAACCACTGTCGTAGTGCAACAACAACTAACACCAGGCCGTTGACGCCCTCTGCAAACATTTGTTAAAGTAATTGACATAAGTTATGTTAATATTAGTTTATATCATTTATTTTACATGGTATATTTTAACTGTGTTGTTCAATAAAACCCATATGATTACTTTGATACTTCATTTGAACCAATTATTTTTAGTGCTTGTTATTATAAATTTGTATTTTAATTGTAAAGGCTGGTTAACTTGGATCTCTTTTTTTCACATTTTTTTGTCCGATTAATCGATTAAATAATCTGTAGAATACTCGATTACTAAAATAATCGATAGCTACAGACCTAATTGACTGAAAATCTTTCCCTGCACCACAGCTCTAATATCTCACTCACATTCAAAACACCATTTTTGACATCAGAATGGCATTGGTTCTTCTTGTGCAGTATGAATAAGTTATTTGTTAAATGAAGGAATGCAACTTTAAAATACATCTTCAGGCAGCATCCTTGAAAATGCACAAATGCAAAGGAGATGTGACAGATGCTGTTTTCGTTGGAAAACTATGTACAACAAACCGAAATATATGTTTTCAGACTTGGAATATAGCACATGGCGACTGCATGCTTACATTGTATGGAAAATATCAAATTAAATAATCTCCTAAACTTTTGTCTAGGTTGAAGGTACCTATTAAGCATCACAGCTAGTAAATGTAAGGTCATCCGTTTGATCCTCACAGGGAGCAAGCCCTGAGCCATCACCATTGTCCCCTTGAGCAAAACACTTATCTCCAACTTACGTTGTGTATCTGTTACATGATTCTTTGGATAAATTAATCTGCTAAATAACTTCATACTACTATACGGACAGGCATGCGATTCATCCACTGTGGAAGATAATCATGTTTCTCACCTATCTTGAGTCTTCTTAGGCAAGCTTTCATCTGTCTTGGAATTTCTCATTATAGCAGGTGCTGGGGTGGAAGGAAGTGGAGGTGGAGATTCAGTGGTGGGAGGTAGTCCATTACCAGGCAACAAGCCTCTGTGATTCCGGTTGGCATCATACTCAAATGTTCTTTTGGGTTTGGGCAAAGGGTTCACTGTAATTCCAGAAGAGTCCTGTGCATTAGGAAGTTCTGGGCTCTCTGATCTGGTAGAGCTGATGCTGAATCTCTGCTTGAGCTTAGAAAGTCTATCAGAGCCTGGAGAAGCTTCAGGTTCTGTGGCCACAGAACAGATGCTGCTCCGCTTGCTGCCACAAGTGCTGTCCAAGTCCTCGATCCCACTGATAGTGAAAGACTTCTGTCTGGACTTGTCAAGGCCGTAGCAATTGCTAAGATACTGCGGTGGGGATGAAGAGGGACTTTCCTTTAATACCTGTTCAATTTTTTTAATGCGGCTGAGAACGGCTGAGGTCTCCTTGCGTGCCGGCAGCGTGCGGAGGAAAATCCCTGAGGACTCTGTCTTTGAAGGCCTTTTCTGGAAACTTACAGGAGCTTCTCGATCCGATGCATGCTCATCTTCCTCAGTCTCAGGGTAGGAGCACTCAGAAAATGCTGTGCTCATCCTCCTCACACCCTTAAAGTCAAAGGTCTTCTCGCTGCAGGGTGAGGACAGCAGACTTGGGCAACCCTCGCTCCCGCCTCCAGGCCTCTTCTCCAGGCAAAGGCTCATCCTAGGCAGAGCCGCCTTCCGACCCTCCCATTCCGAGATCTTTTTGCGTATGGCGACGGATGAGGCGCAGGTCCCAGTACAACTAAGTGAGAGTGTGCGCTTGTGCCCAAGCTTGGTGGTAGGTCCTACTGAAAGAGTACTCCCGCTGAGGGATCCAGTATTCAATCCATCCCCCAGAGGGGGGGTCTGTTGTGGCTGGTTCTCCTTCTGATCCTGGTTATCGCTGCTTGGTGGCTTATGGATGGTGAGCCTCTTGTTCAGACAGCTAATGCTCCTAGATTTGATGAGCCTGCTTTGACATTCAAAGTCAGTGGAGAGAGAGGCACCACTTCTCAAGCTGGCAGTCTTACAGCTCCAGTTCTTTTGGGTCCAGAATTTAGCGTCAGCTTTAGCGTACCTTCCTGGCTGACTGGTGTCGTCACTGCCAGTGAGATGAGAGGAACCTGGCTCTTTTCCAGTAGTAAGAATTGGAGGTGAGGACACAGATTGACACCTGAAACAAAAGTAAAGCAGCAGAAAGATTAAGAAATCCTAAAGAAAGTATGCTTGGCACAGAGGAGTGTTATATCCTCACAAACACTTACTATGAATGCGAACACAAAAAATACTACTTACTACAAAATGTGTTATAATCAGAACAAGTACCATAATACTACAAGTAATGCAAAAGGAGACCTTTAAAAATGATTTCAGATAAAAGGAAATGTTAGTTGTCTAATATGGGAAAGAACAACAACAACCTGACATAAATTTGGCAGTATAGAATCCTTTGCATCAAGCCAACGTAAACAGAATAACAAATCATTCCACACAATAATTTTGAAGAACATTTATATGGACCTCCCAAACAAAAAACATTGAGACTATTAAACTTGGGGGATATAAATGAACCCACTAACCCTTTTTTTTAGACGTATGTCCTCTGTAGCAACTGTTTGTTTCTCTTTGCCTACATGTCAACCTCAGCATCCTCATCATTCTCAGGCCGATTGTTCACTCAGCAATCAGACACTGCTCACTGCTGAGCAATGATATTAAAGACCCCGCTGACCTCATTTCAGTCTCCTCAGACACACAAACACTTTCTCATCCACCTCAAAATCAAATGCCGCTCATGAGTTTCCAGGAACTAGAAATCGACTTGGCCCACACCTCAGTGAATTTGAGGCAGGCAGATCTGATGTCACAGCGGTGGTTAGAATAACAAGTTGAAGCTGGGAGGAAGCCAAGAGTATAATCCAGGGTGCAGGTTGGGACAGATCAACCAAAAACCTCACCATAACGCCCTTCCCATGAAAAAGGGCAGAGAAACACCATGCACTCTTGCAGGTGTTGCATAGAAATAAGTGTAGAGTCATCCCTCCACATTTACAGTACAATATACAGCACCACCAAATTTTACAAGCAGACAAACTTGCACAATCTGTTGTTCCCAAATTTAAAAAAAAATCTAATTAATTTTACATACCAAACGCAGTTTTGTTTTTAATTGTCAAAAGGTTCACCCAACACAGGCATTAACTGTATAAAATCAATTTTACTTTATCAAAAGAAACGTCCCACTATATTCTACATTACCATCTACAGTGGAGAAGGGCAAATATGATTAAAAAAAAGTATTTAATACAAATGTAAAACCATATACTACTGTTCAAAAGTTTGGGATCAGTAAGATTTTTTTTTAAATAAATAAATGTTTATTCAGCAAGGTTGCATTAAATAGTTCAAAAGTGACAGTAAAGACTTTTACACGGTTCCAAAAAAATCGATTTCACATTGATGCTGTTCTTTTAGCATGGCTTTCAAAGAAAATATTAAGCATTACAGCTGTTTTCATTATATTATCTTCAGCTGTGTTAAATCTTTCATCATTACTGGCATATTAAACTTGTATTTCAAAATCATCTACACAAAAGAGCTGATTCAAAAGGGAATTAAAGAAAAGGGTATAATACTTCCTCTGAAGATAAAGCTGTAGGCCTCTTTGCATGAAACGGTGACAGGAAAATGTCATATTTGAGTCTGACTGTAATGTGTGTTAAAGCAGATTCTTTAGGCTAAACCTTTAAAATGGATCCCCAGTCTGAGAAAAAAACAGTGTTATCCTGGCTAATCTAAGGGGAGGGATGGACAGATGCCAAATCTGTCAAAAGGAGATGGAGGATATTGTTTAGAGGACAATTTTTGCATCAAGGCTGGTGTTTATAGCACAATTAAAGTTATATAATCTTTGGTCAGATGTTTTCTATAGAATAACAAGGCATATCTAAATATGTCTCCACAACTGTCTGGACGAAGACTCCAGCAAAACATACATTATTGTTTTTATAACTGCATTATTAGGCTCATGTAAAATCCTGTTCAAAGAAAAGCATCAGTTCGAGAAAGCTTTCATTGAATCCGCCATGAGTTTGTGTCTGTGGTCTGACAAGGTTCTCTGAGCGGCCGGACAGGGCCAGTAAAAACAAGGCCAGCTCTGGGGAAGCCAGCTGGTCTGGCCACACATGGACCAAGTGGGATGCCAGAGCTGGTTTGGCTCTTTCTGGGTCTTGAGGGCAATGTCAACCACAGGCCATTTCCTGTTGGAAAGCTGTGCCAGGATGGTGAAACTATGAGGTTTCAGGAACACACATCAAAAGAAATATGTCAAGCCCAGATCCAGTGGGCTCTCCCCCACAAATATGTGGATATTTCATCTGTGATTGAGTTATTTTTTCAGCTATTATCTTTGCTATAAAAAGGGCATATTCTCAGTGCAAGGCCTCCCTACCGCCACCCTCAACTGACATAAATCTGCTTCTTCAGCATTCTCCTATGCTTGTGATTTACAGCTGAAGCCATATTATCCATGTCTAGGAAGAGAGGCTAGCAAAAACTATGCCATCATTTTCCCCACACACTTCTTTGCATAAATCACAATTTACTTTGATAAATATTTCTGACATCAGAGAGTGTTCAAAGGTAATTATGAAAGTAACTCCTCTCACTCTTCTTCTTCACTTGTTCTGATAGCAACTGCAAAGCTCCATAGTTAAGCAAAGGACACAAATAGAACAAAGTCTCTTTTCTAATCAACTTCCTGGCTTTTACTCATAACCAGGATGTTTACTTTAGCTTTGTATACAACAGTTTGGCCTATGAAGCATCGATGGACTCATATGTCTATTTCAGCAACTCCTCAATTATGGATAAAAGTTTTGGATATCTGGACCGTTATCAGTCGTTGCCTATGAATATTTAGGCAAGCTGTGGAATGGAAAAAATTTACCATTTTTTCTAAATTTAAAACCCAACTATATAGAGCTGTCAAATCTAGCACATACAAAATAAAATCTTAATTCTTCATACACAGTAAATGTGAATTGCTACAAAAACAACGGTCCAGATTTGTTTCTGGTACATTGATCCTCTAAATGTTAATTAAACGATCTCAGAACAGAGCTAAAAAAAAATTATGTTCTAAATTAAACTAGTATTATTCAGCCCTGTTCAAACCAAGAAAGATATCTATAAAGATATCTAGATAGATTAGTGTCCACGCCTAGATGATAACATTCTGTCCATTATAAGAACGCACTGCAGTTATGTAGCCTGCTGCTTTTAATGGTCAAGCTCTTTAAATTTGTGTAGATTCTGATTGGCTGTCAATTTTTTTACTGTTAATCCGCTGGGAAAAATCATTCTGAAAGTGATTCCAACAATATTGTTTCTCTATGTTGTTATCATTATAGCTGTGCTGTGGCCTTTGCTATTCTTATTAGAAGAATTCTTAAAACTTTAAAATTAAACTAGTATTAGTTTTCATCCTACACTGTAAGAAAAAAATGTAAATTTACAGGTAAAAGTCTGTATTTTTTTACAGCATTTTGCCGTTTTGTCATTATACAGTGAATGCCTGTTATTTTATTGATATTTGCTGTAATTTAAAGGTTCACCATTAAATTTACAGGTAATTGCTTTTATTTTGGTTTTACATCAATTTTACGTTTTTTTTAAGCAAATTGTCTGTATTTTTACTGGGTTATGTGTAATTTTACATAAAATATTAAGTAATATTTTACAGTTTTTTTCTGTGAAATTAGAAAACAAAGAAAAGAAGGTAAAACTGCAGAAATAAGCAGTCATTTAACATGTTTTCCTTTTAAGATCATTAAGCATGTGGGGGTTAAAGTGAGTTTTAAGGTTAAATAATAACAAGATTAAAATACTATAATGATTCAATAGGCTAGTAGCCTATTTGTACAGTAGGCTACATACAGTAGGCAGGCCTATTGAATCATTATAGTCTTTTAATCTTGTCTTGCAAATAGATGCTCATTGTGATCATCATTTGTATTATTCTCCCCTAATTTCATGTATATTTTATGTCTTTAATGAATATTTTTTCAAATCTGCGTTGCTGCACATTGCCTGGCTTTGTGTGCGTGTGACTGTGTGTGTGCGTGTCTGTGTGTGCTCGCGCGCGCGTGATGACGCAGATTCAAATAATCCGCCATTACTTTTCCGTTGCTTAGTCCCGCCCACAACGGTTAGCTGGTTGTCAGATCTGTCGTCGTCAAGTTTGGATCTCTGTGTCAAGGACAAGCGGGAGATTTGAATTCAGTCTACGCTGGTGAAGTGGATTGCGATCACGGTGGTTCAAAACTATAATCGTATTCGTCAGGAGCAGCCGTGAGCAGGAGCGCTGAACACACGAGTTATAGTCCTGGTGTCAGTCAGTCCGTTCGGAAATAACGCGCCTTTTTTCAGTGAGCCTGGTTCGTCACAGCGGACACCATGCCAACCGATAACCAGCTGAGGTAAGAGTCTCATACTACTTGTGAACGATATTTTATATTACATTTGTGTTAAGTTGACAGTTTCCAAGCTAACATTAGCATTCTTAAATGTTCAGTCAAAACTGGCGTCGAGAGCTGGAGGGCAAAACACTGCAGCAGGCGTCTTTCAATTTTCCATCTCCAATTGCAAGATCAGTTGAATCCACATCTCTAAAGACCTAAAACAAGCTTTAGTAGACTTGTTATGTGGACTTGTTATGCATATCAAAGTCTGTCCAATTGTGTATAAAACCTTCGTTCTGATAATTAATCAGTCAATCAATCTCTTAACGTAAACGGCGGGACATTTTGAAACACTGTCTGGAAGCTGAAAACTATTCTCTTACAAAAACATCCTTGATTTTATTATAGTAAAATTGTAGTAACCACGTTTTTCGGCTGATTTATTTCCATTATAATAACCACAGTTTTACTAAAAATAGGCCTGCCGTGCTTTTTTTTGTTTTTTCTTTGTAGTTAAACCATGGCTAATTTTCGTAATGGCTAACTTAATGTGATTAAATCTATCAAGACCGTTAAGAAATCGAATTCAGTTCTGTACTTGTTGATACAGATACAGCAAAGCCTAGAACAGGAAGACTAGAATAAATATAACATGATGAACCCCTAGGTGTAACTGATGCAGCTACATTACAGTAAATCATATTCATTTTTACTTTCAATAAATGTAGCTAAAATCACATGGCAGCTCAAAACATTACTGTTAGCCTTTCCTGCTCAGCTTCCAGATCATGGTCAGTTGAGTTTTTTGCATTGTCCCAATAGAACATATTCTGACATGTGTAAATGTAATACTGAGTTTTAAAATAACTTATTTTTTTGTGATTTCAGATGTTTAAAGCAGATGATCATGGCAAACAAGGTATGGGAATAATAACTTTAAAGTCTTCTGATTCCATATGATTGCACTAAAAGTGTGCTCAAGGTTTGGTTTTGCTACAGTAAGACCACGATTGTGTTAGATTCCACCCATCTATTGTTTTTGTTATTTTGTAAAAAGGCTCTGTCCTTTAGAAACATGGCTTTTCCTATCACTGCTATCTTAAAGGGATAGTTCACCCAAAAATGAAAATTCTGTCAGTATTTACTCCCTCATGTTGTTCCAACCCCGTAAGACCTTCGTTCATCTTCGGAACACGAATTAAGAAATTTTTGATTAAATCTGAGAGCTGGATCACTCCTCCATAGGCTTCTTCAGGGATTGAAACTTGTTCCCCGAGAAGTTATTAAAGACATCGTTAAATAGTCCAAGTGACTACAGTGGCTCAATCCTAAGGTTATCAAACGTTGATAATACTTTTTGTGCGCAAAAAACAAACAAAAATAACGACTTTATTACTGCTATTCATTTCCTTCTCTGTGGGCCTCGAGTCAGTTCACTAGTGATATAGCGTAAGCTTCTGTTGTTATATGTCACACGCATCACACACATGACCAGCGTTGGCCAATAGTGAGGCTACGTGTGACGTAGCTCTACGCAATCACACTATGTTAACTGACTAGAGGCCCAAAGAGAAGGAAATGAATAGTTGAAATAAAGTCGTTATTTTTGTTTGTTTTTGCGCACAAAAAGTATTCTTGTCGCTTGATAAACTTAAGATTGAGCCACTGTAGTCAATTGGACTATTTTAACGATGTCTTTAATAACTTCTCGGGGAACAAGTGTCAATCCCTGAAGAAGCCTATGGAGGAGTGATCCAGCTCTCAGATTTAATCAAAAATATCTTAATTTGTGTTCCGAAGATGAACGAAGGTCTTACGGGGTTGGAACAACATGAGGGTGAGTAAATACTGACAGAAATTTCGTTTTTGGGTGAACTATCCCTTTTAGTTTATCAAACAACGAGAATACTTTTTGTGCGCAAAAAAACGCAAAAATAACGACTTTATTTCAACTATTCATTTCCTTCCCTGTGGGCCTCGAATCAGTTCACTAGTGTAATAGCGTACGCTTCTGTTGTTGTACGTCACACATCACACACATGACCAGCGTCGGCCAATAGTGAGCCTACATGTGACGTAGCTTTACACAATCACACTTTGTTAACTGACTAGAGGCCCATAGAGAAGGAAATGAATAGTTGAAATAAAGTCGTTATTTTTGTTTGTTTTTTCGCACAAAAAGTATTCTTGACGCTTGATAAACTTAAGATTGAGCCACTGTAGTCACTTGGACTATTTTAACGATATCTTTAATAACTTTTCGGGGCAGGCAAGTTTCTATCCCTGAAGAAGCCTATGGAGGAGTGATCCAGCTCTCAGATTTCATCAAAAATATCTTAATTCGTGTTCCGAAGATGAACGAAGGTCTTACGGGGTTGGAAAAACATGAGGGTGAGTAAATACTGACAGAATTTTCACTTTATGGTGAACTATCCCTTTAATGACACATATCTCTACCTTTCATTCCAGCCAGATGATCTGACGGTAGCTGCTCGCATCTCAGCCTACCTGATGGAAAATTCTTGCTGGATGAATGACCTTCACCTTCAACTCAACCTTGCCAAGACAGAACTGCTTATGGTTTTAGCCAAACCATACTTGCTGTGTGATCCTGCTGATTTGCCTTATACATCATTATACTATCGGAGCTGCACAACTTCTATCCAGACTGGACTATTGTAATACTCTCTTGGCAGCTCTTCCAGCATCAGTCGAACCTCTGCAACTGATCCAGATGCTGCAGCAAGAGTGGTCTTTAAAGGTAGCCCAATACCTAAACTCACTACTTTAGATCTATGTGTCCTCCAGAAGCTTGTGTTCTGCAAGTGAACGGCGCCTTGTGGTGCCATCATCCCAAAGAGACACAAAATCACTTTCACTGACCCTTACCTGGACTGTTTCTTGCTGGTGGAATGACCTGCCCAACACATTTTCAAGAAACTGCTAAAGATCCATCTTTTTTCGTAAACTCTTTACCCAATAATACTAAATCTTTGTTTAAAAAAAAAAAAAAAAAAAACTTGCTATGAGTACTGTGCTAGACTAACTGGGACTTGTCACTGCACTTGTTGCTTCTATTGTTATCGTAATTGGTAAGTCACTTTGGAGAACATGTAATTGTGAATGTTTTTAAAGGGATAGTTCACCCAAAAATGTAAATTCTGTCAGTAATTACTCTCCCTCATGTTGTTCCAACCCCGTAAGACCTTCGTTCATCTTCGGAACACGAATTAAGATATTTTTGATGAAATCTGAGACCTGGATTACTCCTCCATACTAGTCCATAGGCTTCTTCAGGGGTTGAAACTTGCCGGCCGCGAAAAGTTATTAAAGACATCCATAAAATAGTCCAAGTGACTACAGTGGCTCACTCTTAAGTTTATCAAGCGACGAGAATACTTTTTGTGTGCAAAAACAAACAAAAATAACGACTTTATTTCAACTATTCATTTCCTTCTCTGTTGGCCTCTAGTCAGTTAATGTAGTGTGATTGCGTAGAGCTACGTCACATGTAGGCTCACTATTGGCCGACGCTGGTCATGTGTGTGATGCGTGTGACGTACAAAAACAGAAGCTTACGCTATTACACTAGTGAACTCACTCGAGGCCCACAGAGAATGAAACGAATATTTAAAATAAAGTCGTTATTTTTGTTTTTTTGCGCACAAAAAGTATTCTCGTCGCTTGATAAACTTAAGATTGAGCCACTGTAGTCACTTGGACTATTTTAACGATGTCTTTAATAACTTTTCGGGGCAGGCAAGTTTCAATCCCTGAAGAAGCCTATGGAGGAGTGATCCAGCTCTCAGATTTCATCAAAAATATCTTAATTCGTGTTCCGAAGATGAACGAAGGTCTTACGGGGTTGGAAAAACATGAGGGTGAGTAAATACTGACAGAATTTACATTTTTGGGTGAACTATCCCTTTAAATGTTTTACATGTTCTAAATTATATACTAAGCTTGTATTTCCGATCTATCACTTATCTTGACGTTCAGTGTTTATGTTCAATTACTAATACTGTAAATGTGCAGGTATTCTGTACACATTTAGTTAATTTAACAGAAATTGACTGTAAACCTGCTATTATTAAGTACTTAATTAAAGATTGGTCAAACTTGTGAAATTGGATCTGTAAAAATTAAAACTGTAAATATACAAACATTTGTATTTGAATTGATGTATTTATTTCATTTTTATACATAATTTCATTGTTATTTTACACAGAAAAACTATATATTCAAAGTAAATTACGGTAGATAGACAGGATTATAATAAAATAACTTTATAAAACCCTAAATTTACAGTTTAACCTGAAAGTTAAATGTGTTTTTAATGTAATTTGACATAATGTATCTGTTTTCCCACGGTTTAATAAGCCATTATCAACAGTAATATACTGTAATTTAATAAATTTTGACTGTCTTTTTAATGTAATTTGACATTTATCCGTTTTTCCACGCTTTAATAAGCCATTATTAACAGTAATATACTGTAATTTAATCAATTTTGACTGTCTTTTTAATGTAATTTGACATAATTTATCTGTTTTTCCACGGTTTGATAAGCCATTATTAACAGTAATATACTGTAATTTAATCAATTTTGACTGTAAAGTAAATTCTGTATTTTTACGGTTTTTGCATGTAATTTTGAGAAATGGTTATTTGCTGTAATTTAACGGAATCCGTCTGGAAACTTTGCTGCCAGAGATTTGCCGTTTTTTTACGGGATTTTTTTTTACAGTGTAGCTGTGAAAGGGCCCAGCAAGCAATAGCCATCATTTCACCTTCTCGGTTAACTATAGACCCGATATAGTCTGGCTATGAGTAACCCACTTCTAGCCAAAATAACCTTGAATTTGGTTACATGTCGTTTTTGACAAAATAACTTATAATGTATGATATTCCTTCATGTAATCAAAGTCAACAGTTACAAGGTGTTTGGTTTAATTTTGTTGACATATTCTATACGTAGCCTGTGCGTCTATTCTTGGGCTATGGTTAGATGTCTATTAAATTTTTACTGACAGCCCACATTTCGTCTTGTTTCAGCTTAGACGTCAGGGCTGTGTTTGGATGGCTATTAGACATCTTTTAAAAGCAAAATTGCTTGCTGGGGGCCTTTAGGAGGTACATCACAACTTACAATAGTGGTAACGTCATTTTGTGTTGCTGTTTTACCACAATGGTCACAAACAGTAGCTTTCTGTAAATAACTGAAAAAGCACAAATAATGGACAAAAACTGCTGACTCATCATCATAACTCTCACCTGTCTGAGTTTTCCTGTGGGTCTTTAGCCGCTCCTGCTCTCGGTGCAGTTTTGGAGCTCTTGTTGGCAGTCATCTCCCTCTGACAGCCCCCTCACCTGATTAAAAAAAAGTTCCTTTCATAAGTAAGCTGTATCATTCATGACCTTTAAAATAAACGTGTGATTATACAAATTCTGAACATTTCTGCACTGCGACCATAAACCAGCCGATCTCTCTCTTATGAACAAGACGAGATGTATTAAATGCAGATGACAAAGACTATTTCAATTTGATCTGAAAACATATTCAATGAACAATGTAGAGAGCGAACTGGCTATGGATAGTGGGAAACTATTCTTTCTAGTGACATGGCACACAAGATTTGAAATTTTTGGCCCACAAGACTAACCCATGGATTAACCCTGACTGGCAAATATGAGTCAAAACAAACAAATATGGACCTTGATCTCTACAAAAGAGCAGCAAGATTATCCCTGTCATGTAAATAAATATCTGACCCTCACAAAAAACCCTGACAGCCCCAGCATGTTTCAAGAGAAGAGTGGGTTTGTTTTTTTAGATGCAGGTAATAAATCCTGTTTAAGATACTGAGGTATAACATGTCATACTACATACATCATTCAGAGAAAGAAATACACGCCAGCTTAAAAACAGATGTCTACATTCATAAAAAAGACTCTATTTACCCATGAAAAAGTTGCTGCCATGATCCTAGGGTGGTTGACAGGGCATTGCTATATTGTTGCTGAAGTAATCTAATTGATTTTTAGCACGTTGCTTTGCAATTACTAGGGTGTTATGGGTGGTGGCTAGGGTATTATGGTCAATTGCTTATTGGCCCAAGTAAAAAAAAAGAAGCCCAACCTGGTCTCTGCTTAGCATATAGAATTTTCTGGCCCATTTTGTCAACTGTCAGGTGAAAATTCTGGACTACAGTAGATCCCCTTGAAAAGTATAAAGCAAATATTGGTTTTAGGTTTTTAAGGGTTTTCTTTCCGACCCCCAGGTTTGAGCAATAATAATAGTAATTCTTGCCAAGCATCGCCTAATAATAGCAACATTAAATTGTGAACTGATTTTTACAACCCCAGAATATGCAGTCTAAAGAATGGCAGCACTAAGACCTGAAGGAAATTACAGAGCCGGTTTACATGGTCAGTTAGTATAAGAAAGGTTCTAAAAAATCTGTTTGTAGAATCAGAGATCCATGCCAAGTCCCTTTAGTCTATGAAGCAATGTTTGGAGTGTGTTTGTATTAACGTCTGTTTGAATAGAGTAGCCAAGATTAACAAAGCTGAGCTAGTCTCTTGGCTCATTAAATAGTGATTGCTTTTTCCCATGAACATTTGCACCTTAGGACTAAAAAAAACCTGTTTAATGACAGATATTCATTTTACAAGCTGGGTCAGGGAGTTGTGGTTTTGGAAGCTTTGAGCACACTGAGACTCAGGTTGGTTGTTGAGAAAGGGAAGGGAGCTGGTTTTTCATTTTGTCAGTTGAAGCCATAACAAGACTTGAAAATCTTTGATGAGCAGTAAATCAGATTTAAAAGGCAATACTTTGCACAGCAAGTCCCTTGAATGATTTTGGATTAACAGATCTTCTTCAAATGACTCTATCCCAAAAACTATTAAAAGGAAAATTCTGGGCTAAATACAAATTAAGATCAAGTCCTCCTCTTCTTCAAAAAAGGCAAAAATCTGGATTATAGTGAGGCACTAAACATCAAATTACTTTTGTCATAAGATATAAATAGTGTTAAAGGGGATGGTTCAGGATTTTGGACATCGGACCTCATTTCCAAGTTAGCCTGGGTATTATTTATCAGTGGAGACAGTTTTCAAACATTTTCATCCAGTCCTTCCAGTTGCATAGTTCGCCAGTGCTAGGCTAGCGCGAGTCAACGGTATCTGCTAGCCTGCCATTAAAAACAGTTTTACCCACTCCATAGAACACCAAAAGCAAATAAATTATAACGCCAGATATCGATGTAAATGTCTGTTGAGAGAATAATGTTAGAAATAAAACTACCCTTTCATCGCATGGCAATAGTTATACTTTGTTCCCTGTATTTATTAGCAGTCTACAGCAGCGGCGGACTGATATTAAGTAACCTAGGCAACCAAAAGAGCCGGTCCACATGACAATTATGCAAGTATATTTACCTGCCGCTGACACTCATCACTACAGAAGCAGAGTATATCACCATGTTGCCAATTCCTTCGTTTACAATCGAATGTTTCAATATCGTTGTTCAAGGCTTCTACTAGCTAGCTAGACGTCCCGACTGTAGTGCGCTTCTGTTCTTTGTTTTCTTTTCGGTGCAGAACTACTAACCGGAGCAAATTAAAATTCCGCCGCTGCTGAGAAACTAGTTCCTGTAAATGTAATGCGATCATTGAGATGCAAGAGTAGTTTGATTTCTAACATTATTCTCTCAACAGACATTTATATCGATAGTCTGGCGTTATAATTTTATTTTGGTATACTGTGGAGTGGGTAAAACTGTTTTTAATGGCAGGCTAGCAGATACTGTTGACTCGCGCTAGCCTAGAACCGGCGAACTATGCAACTGGAAGGACTGGATGAAAATTTTTGAAAACTGTCTCCACTGATAAATAAAACCCAGGCTAACTTAGTAATCCGCTAATAATGGAGAAATTTTAATGCTTCTCGATAGATCTCGCATCAATGTTATTACTTAAGTGGCGAATTCGAATGCTTTGTTTGCTGGATCTCTTGGCGCTGTAGTAACAGTGTCACTTGATCAAGATCGGCTCCCGCAGCACTGACATTGGTCCAAACTGATAAATGGTCCGTGAAGCTCAAAATAATGAGTAGCGCAGGTTCGTTCCACTTTTATTACGTTTTCCATTTGATGTTGTGGTGGTCGCGGCAGCGCGGATTTTGGTCGGCAGGAAAAATGGTCCAACGAATCGTTCGGTTTGTAATGTGTACCGATTACCGAAAGCCTCCTACCGAACGGTTCAATATGAATACATGTATCGTTACACCCCTAAAAAATAGCCTTTAAAATTATTTAACACACATAAAATAACAATGAGCCAATAATAATTGGTTAAAGTAATAAATAAAGCAAGTAAATTATTTTGGTTTTATTGAACAACCATCCTAAAATGCATAATTTAATACATAATATATAAAAAATATTGTCAGTTTTACAGACCACAAACCTGTTATATTTACAACCTCTCTCTGTTGTCCATCTGTAAACCCTCAGACCTTTACAAAATGGAAAATTGGTGCTGACACCGGGGCAGTTTTTTCTTAAAGAGGCATCTTAGTCATGTAACTTAGAAGGTCCCTTAGAGGCAATGAGTGCTGAAGAACAATTCTACCTGTATAAATATTCTGGACGATATTGCTCCCTTAAAACATAAAACTGTTAAACCAAAATCAGAGCCTTGGTTAAATTATAGTATTCGTTTCCTAAGACAGATCTGTAGAAGTGCGGAACGGAGGTGGAAAAAAAGACAAGCTCCAGGTGTCTTCTGAAATGTTAAGAGATTCACTGTCAACCTTTCAAAAAGCAGTAAAAGCAGCTAGGACTAAATATTTTTCAGAGGTCATTACAAAAAAATGGCATAGGCCAAAAATTCTATTTTCTACACTTAACTTATAAATCCCTCTTCAGTTGTTCTCCCAAATTCGTCACAAACATTTTGCAATAATTTTTTTAATTTCTTTATAGACAAGATTGCAAATATTAGATCACATATTCAACCACCATTGTTTGATCCGTGTGACTCAGTTATTTGTTCCAGTGTTTTAGCCCAGTTTGAACCCATTTCCTAAACCCTCCAAGAAGTGGTCAATCAGTTAAAGCCTACCACCTCGCAGCAGGACAAGATACCTACATATATTTTTAAACAAGTTCTAGATACTGTCGGACATAGTTTATGGTCCATAATTAATTAGTGTCTTATCGCCGGGACTATGCCAGACGGTTTGAAACATGCTATTGTCCAACCTCTTATTAAGAAACCAAATCTTGATCCTTCTGACTTGTCAAATTTTAGACCAATTTCCAAACTATCTTTTATTTCGAAAATCATAGAGAAAATAGTACTGCAACAACTGCAGAGTTATTTGAACAGAAATCACAGCTTTGGAATATTTCAGTCAGGTTTTAGGAAATATCACAGTACAGAGTCTTGTGGAAAGTTTTAAATGGCATTCTCTTAACTGTGGACTCAGGTCATCATGCTATTCTTGTGTTATTAGATTTGAGCGCAGCATTAGATACTATAGACCATAATATACCTAAAAAGCACTTTGGTCAACTCTAAATTGTTTTAAACTGTACTATAGAAAAAAACTTGACATTGACATAAACATAATCAACCTTGTGCATAATGTAATTAATGCCTGCAGAGGGTGCCAACGGCTTGGTGATTGTTTTAGTTACACTTTACAGCATGTTCAAATTCTTGTTCAATATTGCCTGAACAGCATTTCAGCACGCTGTGATCCCAGATGTTATAAACAACCTAACGCAGCAAAAATGCAGAGGTAGTGTTTTTTAACCGAGCTGTTGAGATGCGCAACCATCCTAAAATGTAATGATATACTGTACATGTAAATGATAACACTGCAACACTTCACTATGAAACACAAAGCACGTCAGACTTTATAAGCGTTCCCAAATGCATGTTATTAGAAACCCAAATAAGGAGCACATGCAGAGACTGAGTTCGTGTGGAGCAGCATTTACTGTGAATGGACAACAGAGCCGCTCTGAGCCGCTCCAAGACCTGGATGAAACGCGTAACCTGCACGCATGCAAATAATTTATGCGTCAAACTTCACTCTAAAACCCGCAGTACATATATTAAATGAACTAAATCGCAGCGTTTGTGATTTCAAAATGGCACTTATGCTATATTATGTATAGCATATATCGTGCAGCCTTATAAAACGGTTTAATAATGCTGTTCATGGATTCTCATCCTTGGAATGGGCCACTGATTTTGCCGGTTAATCGACATGGGTAAATTGCAAATCGAGGATTTTTTTTAAATCGAGCACTCAAATTTAATCGAGGAATCATGATGTCACGGATTCACCCAACGACACACCCCAGCCAGCTTCAACCCAACACACCTGGTCCCGATCGCAATCACCGGAATTCTGATTCACCTCACCTGCACCCTCATCACTTCACTCACCACGCCAGCTCTGCATATAAACCCCAGTCAGTCTACAGCTCATTGTCAGGTCTCGTCTTTTGATGCCAGTGACTCTCCGGTTCCTAAACCCTTCGGTCTGGTTCCAGTATCCTCAATATATCTACGCAAGTATTGTCCTTCTACACTAACCTCCCAGTGTGTGTGTATATTCCAAGCAGCCTCTGTGTGCGGTGGTTCCCCGGGATTCTCCAAACCGCCTCTCTGTGTTCTACAGTGGAATTTGCGGATCTCTATCAGGATTCTAGTGGTCAGCTATTTCCAGTATCTACAAGACGGACTCAAGTTCAAGTCTTCTCCCTGTGTTCCCTGTGTGGATCTCGAAGCTCATTCCTGTATTCAGGAGTTGCATACAGTGTCTAAAATAAAACCTGTTAACGCCATTCTCTGTGTCTTCATCCTTGCAGTAGTGTGACACATGACACCCCTAGTGTAATAAATAAATAAATAAATGTAGTACGGGGTCTTGGTTCTATCCATCGTTGGTAATTGGATGGAGGCAGATCTAAATGCTTGCAGTCAGTTGTAAGAATGAGTTGGGGTTTAAGGTCTAAATGATTGAAGAAGTCCGGCACCAGAGAGAAGTCTGTTGTTAGACCAGGATGATCAAGTTATGACATTTTGATTAAAAATTACACAGTTGGGGGGGGGGAAGAAAAAAGAAACATAAATGGCTGAAACAAAATCATGGCTGATTCATTCAGAATAAGGTCAATTGCATGCATTTCAGAAAGAGATGTGAATTTCCATTTACTGCCAACTTTAACTTGTATTGAATCCAGAGTTTCCTTTTGACATAACCATGATCTTAGATGTTCTCCTCACCACAATCACAAGCTCTTCACACCAACACATACACAACCATTGCAAACTGTCTTCACGCCAAGAGGCATCTTAACTAGCCACCCCTCACAACCACAGTGCCATGTGCATACCACTTGCCACTTCCTACCATCAAATTAAAGGGCCTCATCAGAGACCGAAGTGGGAAGAAATTATCTTCCACATGCAGAAGGAGCACCTCCCGTCTTGGCATGCGTTCACTCGTACTGCTGTTTATGGTTTATAAGGAGGTCAATATTACAAGCACTCAAATACAGAGGGGGCTGGGTGTAACTGGGTGCACTGGGGGCTTGTTTACAGGAAGTTGTTGTATGTAGTAGTCGGCCAACCAGCAGCAAAACTAAAAGCCCAACAGAGACGGATGAGAGGAGAGACAGCATTCCTTCTGTCAGCCATTTCCTGTTTCAGAGGACTGCAAAGAACATGCATCTTCATTTTCAATCTAACTGGAGGGCCCCCTATCCACTCATATTCAGACTTCTGTAGTTTATTTTCAACCTTGATGAATTATTGATAATATCGTGATTTCTTCTGCTATAATACCACTAAACTGGCACTGTCAAGGCTGTCCTGTGATTTATCACTAATGTAGCTTAGAAACTCCACAGTTATAGCATAGATTTTTCTACTTTTGAAGTAACTACAACCCACAGCTTAACAATTAATAGAGGGATTAATTCACACACACAATCACTCCTTCATTAATGCATTCAAATAAATGTACTCTCATTGTGCTAATTTATCTGTATCTGGTTTAGAACGAGCAGAAATCTGTAAGAAATGTTACGACCATCACCCATTGACAAAATAACTGCGAGAAAGTGAGCTGTTATGAAGGAGCAATCGCACTGTGGAAAGCGCCATGACATTTGCCTTAGCTCTGCACAAGGCAATCCGAGTTCGAAGCCCCGGTTCAATTATTTTAAAATCACAAAGATAAAGAAATGCACTCTTTCATTAGAAATACAATATCCCATATTTAATATTTGAGCATATTTACAGTACACACCTTGTCAGTGAACTATAAGGGGGGAAAACAAAGCAAAAAAACGTTCAAAGTAAAATGTTCAATTAATCGAGATTTTGATATTAGGTCATATTTCCAGCCCTAAATGGTGTAGATTTCAGTGGCAGTGATTTAACAAGTTTCATACTAATTAAATAATCTAATTTGTTAGGCACTGAGTTAAAAAGTCTGATGGGAGGTCATTATTTCAGTAGTAGTTGACTTTCCCACAGATTTATTTGTAACAAAATAAGCTGCCCTAAGGTTACTTTTGACTGACAGTGATTAGCGTAGAATATTTCCTGCTCAAAACTTCAAAAGGTTGTTTTTTTTATTTTTACAAAAATCACTCTAGCTGCAAACAAAAGATAAAGTTATGACCAAACATAACTGAAAATGAAAATATTTTCTTTTCTATGACCTGGGAGGCTAAATTTTTCCGGAACATATTTTTTCCAACCAGACTGAATATTTTTATTGAGCTGTTGAAAGGTTAACAGCTGTAAAAATAAAGGATGCTGAACATGGAAATATTGTACACTATCGAAGCATCACTATCATTGAGACTGCAGAGCACTTTTTCTTCCAAAAAGCACAATACAAATTCAGTACTTAAAATTACAATTAAAGGTGCATTAGGTGATCTGGGACATGCTAACTTTAGCCTGCTAACATTCAAAGCATACAATCCCACCCTCCCAATACAAATCACCGTCCAAAGTAGGGGTGCGCCGATCCGATACTCAGTATCGGTATTGCTCCGATACTAGCAATAATTGCCGGTGTTGTGCCGAATTTTGACCCCCGCCAAATTACTACCCCCCTAGCATTGGTAGGTTTAGGATTAGTTGTGGGGAAGGGGTTAGGATTAGGGGTGGGGTTAGGATTAGGCAATCAGGTACTGACTTCAACGAGGGGGGTAATAATTTGGCAGGGGGTCGAAATTCGGCACAACACCTGTTCGGGTATCGCCAGACGAGACCATTCAAATCCGATCCGATATTGTATAGCCTACGTATGTTATTGTTATACAACACAAAAGGCACAAAAACATTATAAAGCACTATAATGTTTTCGTGTACTGTATTCCAAGATTTCTGAAGCCATTACATATAGTTTAATGTGAGGTACAGATTTAAATCGTTAAATTAATCTTCACCTAAGTGCTTACCTCCGCTGCGGCTGTCAGTCATTCTCAGCACTCAAACAGCGCGTCGCGCTCGGGTAAAACAGTCAACACGATGAAACTCTCTCCAAGATGAGTCAATGTTCCTATTATTATACTGTAGATATGTAGATAAAGGTCTATGGTTTCGCATAAAAGGACTTTAACGTGCTGGAGTTTCACATGTTACTTTCAACCGGGTGTCTGTTAGATCACAACACAACTCCTCAGTGATCACAACACTGGAGTAGAGAGCGATATAATTGCTCTTCACACGCACATTAACTGAAATTTAAAACTGTTAAAAGGCTCAAACTAATGAATAAATAAAGAAATATATGTATATCTTACTTTTGTGCTTTGAACGTTTCAATGCTACGCGCTGCGCGCCGTGACTCCATTTTGCTTCGAGCGCATCATTCTGCGCACGGGATGCGCATAAGGTTTCGTGCCGCTCTGAATTGGAGCTTTTCATATTACAATACTTTTGCGCAATGCCAGTTTATTGATAGCCTTAGTTGTTCTGTCCAATCTATGTATCATATGTTGCTGCTTCATTAAAAAGTTGCGCTTAAAATTTTAAAATAAATGTATTTTAATTATATAGTATATATTTTGTCTGTATTGTTTTACAAAGTAAGGAAAATAATGTTTAAGTCAAGCTTTGATGCCTTTAACAAAAGAATAATCCCAGTCTCTTCCCCACAGTGAGGCATACAAATACAGTTTATTAGGTAGTTTGGCACTGTTTTTTTAATTATTATTTTAGTATTGGATCGGATCGGTATCGGCCAATACTGAGTCCCAGGTATCGGAATCGGTATCAGAGGCAAAAAAAGCGGATCGTGCCACCCCTAGTCCAAAGCCACACCTCCTCCAAAACACATGAAAGCGCACAGACCAGAAGCGAGACGATCAGAGGCAACATTATTGGATTAGGCTACATCATGTGTCATTCACCGGGAAGAAAACTTTACAGTACAGTGAGTAACAGTACTACAATAACAAACGTAAACAACTGATTGCCTCCCATGCTCGCTCTGTTTACACAGCGTAAGTAACAATCTGATGACGTATGATGTCTGCGTGAACAGGCTGCGCAGTGGTTTGCAAACACACGTTGACTGAGGGAACACATGCTTTTATTTAATTCGGACCAAATGCAATGATTGAACGAACATTTTATGGACCTACGCCTTCCACAGACAATATATATTTATAAAAATACATTTAGACCACTTAACAAAGTGATTGCTACATGAGGAGACTTTCAAACAGCATAACAAAAAATGTTTCTGTAGAGAATCACCTATTTCAGCTTTAAACTAAAAGATACTAAAAGTTTTTGGATACAGAATTGTTGATGTAGTTCAGAAAAGTAAAAGTAATTTCTTCATAAAACGAGTTATGACTTGCAAATTGACTGAGACGTATAACCTGCTTATGTCAAGAAATATTGGAAGGGAAAAAAGACCTGCTGAGTGTGATTGACAATCTACTTATTAAAGACGCTGTTCCACGTCAGTCTGCTCTGCATGGATGACTGCAAAGAAGCAGGGTTTGTTCCAATAATGTATCACTAAAACATTAAATGTAATTACCAAAGCCATGAACTCATAATCCCGGCATACAAGCATTACAACATATTGATTTCACAGGAAACAACGGTCATATTTATTTTAGCTTGCTCTAAAAGCTGGCATCATTAAACATTCATCAATATGATTCATTACTCCAGTTTCCATGTTTAATATGCTCAGTAACCATGTGACTCTTTCATCTGCACAGTGGCACTATTTCAGTGAGGAACAATCAGCTCTTTCTCTCAGATATTGATCTACAACAGGAAGAGCAAGAGCTGCTCCCATTTCTCTGAGAAACTGCCAGAAAACCACATAACCTTAAAAATTCATACTAAATATTGTAAAAGACAATAAATGATTTATGTTTATTTAGACTTGGATGAAAATAAAATCGTTGGAATCATAGTTCTTGGATTATCATATCTGCCATAGATTCAATAGACAGGATAACATTTACATTATATTTTTCCCAAACACAACTCTAGAGTCTGAAGGCCCTAAAAATCTGTAAGAACATTTATGTCCTGTACTGGTCAACCACTAGCACAACAGTTAAAAAAAAACAAGACTAATGGAGACGCTCATAATTAACTAGTTAAAAGTTAACCGACATTAAGAATTGGTAATTTTTTAAGTAATTTTACAAGATATTTTAAAATGTTTGCTGCATGGTTAAAAAAATATGCTACACATATAAAATTTAATTTTTGAGAAAAAAAGACGTAAGTCCCGGATAAGTCGCATTTTATTACATTCAGTAATGTTTACTAAGTGTAAATCAGAATACTAGATAGGGGAAATTAAACTACGTATACAAGTTGACGTTCTCTTAATGTGTGCTTGCTTACATGAAAGTGCAAAAATTCTGAATAAATGTAAAAAGAAAATCCTCAAATGACAATAATCATGATTATAAATTTTGAGAAAAATATTTGTGATTATCAGTTTAACCATTGTCGTGCAGCCATACTCGTGACTCTAATTTAAATGAGTTCAAAGACATTTTTAGTGGTCACAACTTCTCGAAAGAATGGAGTAGGCCTACTTTGAAAGGCTAGGCTATTCGTATATTCGGCAAGTGAATGTCAAATGTGAAGTATACTTTCGGCTTAAAGTATGACTACACAATTTACAATGTAGAACCCAATAAGAAAGTTTTTTGTATAGCTTATTTAACTCAAACCAATAAAAGCTATTTTAAAGGGGTCCTATTATGCCCTTTTACGAAGTCTTGATTTTGTTTTTGGGATGTACTAGAATAAGTTTTTATGCTTGATTGTTAAAAAAACGCATATTTTTCACATAATTTACATTATTACAGCAACTCTCTCCCCAGTCTGTCTCGAACGCGCCGTCTAGGTCCTGTTTCAATGAAGCCCCTCCTTCCGAAATACAAAATGTGCTGTGATTGGTTAGCTGGCCCAATGTCGTGATTGGCACCGCTTAGCGCTGTTTTGGAATTGTCCACCCCCCCCCTAACTGCAAGTTCTGCTCTAGTGTAAATATTAAGGATGGTGTTGTAGCAATTTTCAGGGAAGAAGGAGGCGGGAACCGGCGAACATTTAAACATACTTTATTAAAATAAAACAAACAAACTAAAATACCGCCAGCAGCCCCTCGCGGACGACTGCTGGCTTACCCAAAATAAACATAACGACCAGCAGCCCCTCGCGGACGACTGCTGGCTAAAATAAAACACAAATACAAAAACCAAAACTCAACTAAAATACAGGCATGTTCCTCTCTCGATCATCAACGTCGTCGCTCCTCCTTTATGCTTCCGCTCCTCCGTGAGAGATGCGAGACCGGTGTGCTTCACAGGTGTTGCTCATTAGCAATTGCACCACCGGCCTCGCGCCGTTCTCTCACGTCCCTTGGCCGTCCTGTTCGCCACATACCCCCATCGCCCCTCACAGACCGGGGGGTACACCCGAGCCTGTGCCTACTCCCCCATACCCCCCCCCCGGCAGCGGCAATCCCTGGGGGTATGGACCGACAACCCGAGGGAAACGGAGACGGAAGCATGAGGAGCGACAGATCGAGAGAGGGGAGAGAGGAAAAAAAAACTTGGTCTGGTTCGCACAACACGCTGCCATCTGGTCCTCCACCAGCTGGGCGATCTTCTCCTTGGTGCCTGGCGGTGACGCTGGGTAGCCCTCGGTGGACGGCTCGACACTCCTCCGCCGCCCGATGGACGGCGACAGCTCCTCGGGTGCCTTGGGCAGACGGTAGGAGTCCCCCGCTCCCTGCTCCTCCCCTTCATTGGTACATAACGACCAGCAGCCCCTCGCGGACGAATGCTGGCTAAAATAAACGACTGCTGGCTAAAATAAAACACAAATACAAAAACCAAAACTCAACTAAAATACAGGCCTGTTCCTCTCTCAATCATCAACGTCGTCGCTCCTCCTTTATGCTTCCGCTCCTCTGTGAGAGATGCGAGACCGGTGTGCTTCACAGGTGTTGCTCATTAGCAATTGCACCACCGGCCTTGCGCCGTTCTCTCACGTCCCTCGGCCGTCCTGTTCGCCACAGGTGTCAATTTCAAACCAATTCAAGCCTGATTCAGACCCTGACCCTGATGTTAATGAACAAGAGGATCATGCAAAATGGACTGCATACGCACGTTTCATAGTGGTACATTTTTAGTAAATTTAATTGTGATATTTGACGGAAAACTAAGGAAATAAACAGTCATCAGTAACAAAACCATGGTTTATTTTTCTAAGGAGCGGTGAACCATCTTACAAAAGCGAGAGCTTACAAAAGCAACAGAAAACAAGTTTTCTCCATAAAATGTGCAGCGCACAGATAAATGTTGGAGTTATAATGTTCAGGAACAGTTTAAAAAATAAATTTGAACCACTCTAAGTATTCCCACCTTAAGAGGCTTTGGAACCAGGGTGGGGGGGTGGGAGTCTCTCTTCGACATAGCATCAACATTCTTCATCTTCTTTAATGCAGCTCAATCAGGACTCTGCCTCGTTTTTTGCATATTCCGTGGGCGCGGATTATTTAGATGCAGATTTAGGTGCAGATATTTTTTATGATCTAGCAGCAACATTACACAATAGATCAAGTTAAAAAACATGGAAAACCATAGGACCCCTTTAAAACAGCATTCGAAATTACCAAGGGAACTGATGGTGAACTAGCCTTCTGGATTGGCCTACAAATTGATGTCATGACTGAATAGCTTCACAGTCACAAACAGCTCCATTTGCAATTCTAGCAACAGAAGACAGAACATCTTTGTTTGATTTATCCTTGAACAGAGTGTGGTTAAAAAGTAAGCTTCTTTATCAGTGGTTCAAACAAACACTATCTGACGAGCTTCTTCGGGTGAGTGACACAGTTAGGAATGTTCAGGGTTGAAGACGAGACCATCGGGCCATGTTCTTGTCAGCGATGACAGGTCAGTTGGCTAACGGGGCGGTACTCTATTCAAAAGGAATGCACTAATATTTGCCCCATCCGTCAAGGCACACATTCAACACATCAGAGTTTCTGAAAGAGGAGGAATTCTTCAACTGATAGGGAGAGACTCATTTAATGTCAATAAACATGACACTACAAGGTATATTTTAGTTACTCAGCCATAGAGTTGGCATTAAAATTGGGGTTGAAGCTTTATTCGTTTTGCTGATCATTGACCATAAAGTTATTTATTTCCGTCGAAAAATTAAACAACTCATTGGACCTGAAAAGCAGAGGTTGACTTGCGTCCAGGCAAAATGCACATTGTTGTGCACATTAGATGAAAAGCTCCCAAAAAAAGACCTGAGTTTTAATTAAATTTTCCTGTCGACAAGGTGAATTAGGGTCTTCTGGGACTTTTTGCACTTTCGACTTCTCCAATTTAATGTGATCAGATCTAAGGTCTCCCAGATTACCCTAATTCACCCTACATTTGCCATAACGGTCCCTGCTGATCAGCCACTTTAACTTTAACATCTCTAAAACAAGCAGCAAACCACTGCACATTCTCAACTGCACCTACACTTCAAAACCCCTAAGAGGCAATGAACATGGTTATGCATTCACCAGAAACCATTTTGCACCAGAGACGATTACTCTTTCTCCGTTCTTTACTCATAGCCTATAAAGTCAATGTTGTTATTACCAAATCAGACATGACTGTGTGAGAATGGGGGTTAGATTACAGCATAAATACCAGAGCCAAGAGGGACCCCCCTTCCAGACTCTTAGCTAGCACCGTCATATGGTCCTCATCAGGGCTCTCGCTGAGATTTATATATTGCATGAGGTACGTTAATGCTGCTGTTATCAGCCAAGCACGTTGTGTTTAGATTGAGGCAAGAAAAGATGATCAATGCGTCTGTGGTATCGTGAGGAGTTTTTTAAACACACTCCCACCTGGACGAATCCCTCTGGCACAGCTAATTAAAATTTCCCTGAAAAGTCTGACAGGGAAAAAGGAAGAGGCAGAGCATAAGGGGGTGTCTTTTGTTTCCCTTTCACTTGGTTTCAATCCCAAGTCCGCAGAGCCTGTGAATAATGACAGAGGGTTTGTATCCAGGTTGGGGGCTGTGGGGTGGAGGGAATAGTTGTACCCTGTTGAGCTGCTTAAACGTCTTTCCTTCTGAGCCTTTCATGAACTGTGGAACTTGGCCTGTCACATATCTCAGCAGCTGCACACTCCCCACACAATATACCCACGATTCCTTGCTCCCATAGTGCTGACTGGACAGGCCAGATGGAACCAATTTTTAAGCCCTTTTCAGTCTCTGTCTTTCCTGACTTTCAGCTGTTTACAGTTCTTTTTGTTTTCCAAGTCACTAGCAAAAGGAGAGATTCATTCACACATTGAGGAAATTGTGGAATGCTGCTCATAAAGTGCAATGGCAAATGGATCTTATTTGATTTCAGTGCTCAAATGTAATTGATGGCTTTTACAGCAGTGTTTCTTAAACATACAAATTGTTGGGTTACTTCAATTCGTTTATGACTTTCAATCAAAACTGCAATGCAAAACCATATTTGTCCTAATAGCCTTCTACTATTCGAACACTAAAAATAGAAACGTGTATGGAAACATGAGTGCATTCGGTTTAAAAGACTCAAAGCAGTCATTTTCCTTAAACAACTCAGTACACTGTTCTTATCAGGATTTACAATATTGTCCTTTATCAGGCAGACTGAAGACAGAACGGCTGCTCACATTGAGCCATAAAACTTATAGAGGTCCTATGAAATCCCAGTAATAAATACTTTTTTTTGTGCAGCACACATTTTGAAGAAATTTTACAGCTCTTCTTCATAGAACAATTCATAGTTACCTAGTTACATAGTTACATAGTTATTCATAGTATATGCGTCAAGCTCCAAAACAACAAAATAAGACAAACAAATGCACAAGTAGCATAATAGCCTATTAGTCTACATGACTGTATTTCAAGCCATATCATACATTGTGTAAGAAACAAGACTTAAAGGTTCACTATGTAGCTACATTTTGCCGCTCTAGCGGTTAATAAACAAAACTGCATTCGTCGTGTGGAAGAACTGCTTTCTGTTTATGACCATTCACAAAACATAAGTTAGTGTACCGTGGTTGTCAACTGATTTCGATTTTTTTGATGGCCAATGCCAATATCTTAGAGAGCAGGGTGGCTGGCTATATAAAGATATAATTTAAATTCATAATTTATATTGATTTTACTAATTATTTAATAAAATGAACCCATAAACTAAATAGACATAGTTTACAACTTCTTGATTCTGTAATATTATTACAGTATTTTTAACAATTGTTAAAAATATTTAAAAAAGGAGTCAAACACTGTAACCAACAGGACATTCAGTAATCCTGTAAGTTTGTCTGCACTGGGAATCCTATTTTTTCAGTGAAAATTACATGAATATGACACAGTGGGCAACTGAAAATAGCATAGCTTGAAATCAAGGGTTTAAGGTTTGTTGATCATGCATGTTCCTGTTCGCATTCAATTTGCATGGACAGACAGTCACATGCAGAGTAACACGTTTGTATGAAACATAAAAACTTTGGCTGTGGCGATATATTGGTCGACCATTAGTTAAAAAAAGTCACGATGAAACTGAAGTAGCGACAAATCTTGATCACACTTTAGATTAGGTTCCAATTCCCACTATTAACTAGGCCTATGACTTTTACCTCAATAAACTTCTAATTAATGCTAATTAATAGTTAGTAGTTTTTAAGTTTAGGTATTGGGTAGGATTAAGGGATGTAGAATATGGTCATGCAGAATAAAGCATTAATATGTGCTTTATGTACTAATAAACAGCTAATAGCCTAGTAGTATTCATGCTAATAAACAACGAGTTAATAGTGTGAATTGGAATTGAACTTAAGTGTTACCCAAATCTTTTCTTCCTTTTGTGATGTAAACGGCTTACCTAAAGGTGTAGGGCGGGGACTTGTTTCTATCTATCGGTTTGATTGGATTTTGAGATGTGGCCATTGCACTCAAAAATTAATGTGGGCTTGCAGTTGAGTTTAAGCAGACTAAATGATTGGAGATGTACTGCATACATCACCAGAAACAAGTTGTTTTCACAGGAAGATCAAGTTGACATTTTGATGTAATATCGATGGTCAAAATGTTAAAAAAAAATGTTAGTTAATAAGTCAGAAATACTTAATATTTAATTCAGCAAGGAAATATTAACTTTACCTTTAAACAACCACCATTTGAGTAATGCAAGGAAACCAGACTTTTATGCATTGATGCATCAGACTTGCATCATAGTCTATTGTGTTTGATAGCTAGCTTACAGAGTAGAATCTCAGACAGAGACTTAGAGGATGTTACACAATAACAAGACAAAAAACCTTCTCTCCCATAAGAATAACACTGATTCATGTAAACTTAATATAATCCGGATATCCGAAATAATTGCCGGATTGACAGGTGGCAGGTGCTGTTTCTGTGTAGTACCAATGACACACAAAAATTACACTAAGTTCCTTGTTATAACTCCCAACCCTAGACTGAAAAAGTTATTTAAGGACAGCTATGATAAACCTTAGACAAGGGATGAAAGTAAAGTGTTTTATTAAGGCCTAGATAGGACACATTTTGAAGCACATTGTGTAATCTGAAGGTCAACCATCCCACTATCATTGCAAGTCACAACGCGTTGCCTTTTTAAAGTGTCTAAAAATTACAGGTCCGTCAAAATGAAAACAACAATGCACAGTGTTTTAAAGGCAACAATGTCCATTCAATGTACCACATTGAAAAGAATTTTACTAGTTAAATTGTTCTTTAGTTATAGTGCTTGCTCTCATGGATGAATCACTTTCATTTAGCATACATCCTAAGAAAAAATGCAATCACAAAGTATAGCCAAACAATTACTATTATCTAACTACTAAATTAAAAGATAAAGTGCATAAGCAAAACAGCCCTGCATCTCTATAAGACACGATACTGAATCTGGGAAGAAAGTGCATAAATTCACAATTGTACGTAATACTGCATTGCACTTTTTGACACATGAGATCCAGTGTAAATAAGAGTCCTTGCATCACTGTTATTACAGCTGACAGTTTGTGGACGAAATCACATTCAGACTGGAATGACAAGTTATGGATCAACTACAGCTTAACACTCTGAAAAGATTTTAATACACATTATAGTGGCAGGGCTGTGCATTTTATTCAAGGTTTGGTGACATCCCACCCTTATCCATATTGCGCAAGAACTGGACAGAGAACAGAGTGGCTCCCATGGTTGAGCTGACAATCCAGACCAATGAGAGGGAAGGGTCATTGTTCCAATAGCACAATAGACCGTCTGTTCAGAAAGTTCAGGAAAAAGGGCTTGCAGCTGCAGTAACTGCCAAAGCTGAAAGCAGGGGGCACTATATACTTGTGATCTACAGTGATCATGTAACATTCATGTGTCAGTGGGTGTGCACAAATAAGTGCATGATTTTAGTGGGAATAACTGATGTGCCATTAAGGAAGAACTCATTTGCCATCAATACTCTCTCATTCAACATATTCAGTATATTTATATTAAAGGATTTAGCAGATGTTTTTTTTTTTAATCCAAAGTGACTTACGTTGTATTCAAGGTATACTTTGTTTGTAATCAATGTATGCATTCCCTGGGAATCGAACATATGACCTTGGCATTGCTCAATTGTTTGAGCTACATACAATACAATACTCAACAGTATTTTTGGCCACTAAACAAATCCACAAACTTTTTGAGCTCTATCCATTTATAAATAAGACTTGACCTTGGGGCACCAAACTATTCCTCAAATAAAATAAAACTTTTAAAAAAAACTATTAAACGTTTGAGTAAACAACCAACATTAATACGAATTGGGAAAAAAAAATTACCAAATAAGGTAAACTCATTTGATTTAATACAGTTTCAACCACATTTTTAAGAAAAGTCATGTTCTGACCCACAATTAGGCTACATTTAAAACATACTATTTACTTTGGCTGTGACTTAAACCAAGTGAGTTAAGTTAGCATTTATTGGCATCATGTTTTGAGCATTTTGATGTGCCACGCGACTATCATTTTGCTCCAATGATGCTCAAAAATGCTTTCTATCAAGAAAGCGAACTAGGTTTTGACACACAGCCTTTGTTTGCGATTATGTGCTCATTTTCAATCAATGTAACCCCACTAGAATGAGATAAAAGTTTTACCTGAATGAAACGTCCCGCTGATGTTGCCATTTTGTTCAGCGTCTCACAAACACTCGTAGCGATTGCAAAAAATCATCGATTTGCCGGTAATACCTGGAACTTTTCCCTAAACTTCCAGGCATGTCCTTTCAAGCGGGGTAAATCCCTCCCTACTTGAGAACTCTCTCTTGGCAGAAGGCTGAGCTAGTTGCCAAGGAGACGGATTGTTTTGCCCCCCACTCGCCACTCCAGGTTCTCGCGCTCCAGCCTCCCACACGAAACTAAACTCTCTTCTCTTGAGCCACATGGATCTGAACTTTACACGCTGCAATGGCAAATTAAGCGCGGTTAGAATAAATACCTTTCACATTTCACACATAACTATTTTGCCTGATAGTTCCTTCATTCTTCCACTGAAAAACAGCAAAGAATAGCTTTTAACACGTAGCGTTAATTAGCTCGTCGTACAAAACACAGGGTGTTCGCACAGGGTAAGTAGCCTACTTCAGCTTGCTAGACTTATATTTTTGAAGTGGGTGAAATTTAATCGTAGGCTACATTATCATAAATCTGGCCATTACTTTTTTTTCCACCTCAAATCTTGCTTAAATGAAAACGCGCGCGAATCTCACTATTTCATTTTATTTTAATGCTGAATATTCACCACCTGATAAAACAGTGTAAGTTATATAGACCTACAACAACAATTTCATATCTAATCTATAAAAGCAGTTATCTGTAAAGCAGTTCAAATTAACAGTAACAATCTGCATAATTTATTCATGCCGCGGTGCTGGCAACACGAAAAGAGCGTTTATCGCAATATTGTTATCCACAGATTTCACACCTTGATCAAAAGTGCTGAGAAAATAAGTACTGAAAATCATATTTTGTGGGTTTTTTAATTTTTTATTTGCTTAGGTTCTCGCTTGCTGTTTAGTGTTTAAAGCCGTTTTGTAGGCAATGCCAGAAACAGCGTTTGTTAATTTAAGGCTTTTCCCAACCAGCAACATTTAGCCTATACAAAATCTGCTTTTACTTATAGAATTATATATTCAAAATTATTGAATAACAACATTTTGCTGCACTAAATAAATATTTACACAGAGTTATGTCAGTAGTTGATATAACATTTCTAGCAGTGTCCTTCCGCGTCACATGTCTACAGTGGTTGTATGGATGATTTAATATTATGACATTATGTACACCAGCGGGGCCCATTTTCAAGATGGCACAGGCTCGCTCTGAGAAAAGATAATGTGAAGAATAGGCTACTTGTCATAGTGAGCAACATTTATAGATTGATTTTCTTGCTGCTGTGTTTAATTTTTACTGATTACTGAAAAAGCTTTATATAAACACAAATTCTGTGGAGTCATCCCTGATTTACCATTATCCATATGTGCCAGACATCTTCAGTTTCTCAGTAGTAGAGGACAAGCATAACACATTGCAAACAGCTGTCTAAACTGTGGTATGCAATCACATGTATGTGAAGTATAAGTTCGAGAACAAACAGACAAAGAACCTTTGAAAGCGTACTTGGGGACAAGACTGGAGAGAAAGCTCCATTAAGTATAGAGGTACATTAACTTTGTATATAAAGTTTGTGACATTTTATTTAAAAAACAGCTGTTGAGTCTCTTAAGTTGACAGACAGTTGTCAATCTATCAAACAAAACTTCAGAATACAGAACAAACCAAGCCTGCCAACTTTTCACATTATAGGTGTAACTGGAAGAAAAAAGTAAAATGCCAAATTTTGCACAATCTGAACATCACTTTTTAAACTGATCCTCCAAGTTCTGTCAAAAGCCAGTCTAATATTAAAATCCCACTTTCAATAAGATTTGATGCTTTAAAAGCAGTCTCTGTTGGACTGAAAGTTGTGCAAATAAGCAACCTGCTGCCAAATAAGCAACCGCAATAAGAAGCAGGGGTCTGTGGTTGACAAAAGCTGTATGATGACGACTTTCTCTGGAACCCTATCAAATTGTACCAGTACCTAATCAGAAATGTGGTGTGTTGAAACACAATGTGGGAATTTCTCCTCAAATCTGTATTAAATTGCTGATATAATAGCTCAGGGACAGTTACGCCACAGAACATCACTTCATTCGTTTCCAAGAACAGTCATTCACTCCAGGAGTTTTGAGAGGGAAATAATTCTAGTGTTGGGTCAGTCCAAATACTGAATTGGACCAGACTCTATAAGGAAATACAGAAATGTATTTTTGTTGCAAAACCTTGACAGACAATAAACCTGCTGAAACTATAGTATTTCTATTGCAAAACCATATTATTATGAATAAGACAGATGAAATTTGGTACACTGTATATTTGCTAAGGTCATATCTTAGCTTGTCATGCTATTCTCACGTTTCAAGCGAGCATTCACTATATTTAACCTTGCATCCTGATTTTTTTTCAAGAACACCACGAGGCCCAGACTAAACATCTCCCATGGTAGAGGATGCCTGTTACGGCGATCATGACACCAAAATATGTGGCTGGAAATGTTTGCTAGATATGGACTAATCTAAAAGCCAAACAGCCTTTTTTTCTAATCATTGCTGCTGTGTTGCAGTGTTGACCCAATAGAAACATAATGCATTCTCGATATGGTCCCAGCAGTTGGAACCACAAAACAAGGCAGATACCTTCGTTTTGTTGTTTTGTGCAGAAAAAAAAATCTGAATTCCAAAAATTTAAATTCTGTCATCATTTACTCACCCCAAAGTTGTTCTAAACCTGAGTTTCTTTCTTCTGCTGAACAAAAAATAAGATATTTTGAAGAATATGGATAACCAAACAGTTATAGACTCCATTGAGTATATGGAAAAAATGCAGACATTCTTCAAAATATCTTCTATTGTGTTCAGCAGAAGAAAGAAACTCATACAGGTTTGAAACTACTTGAGGGTGAGTAAATGATGACAGACTTTTCCTTTTTGTGTGAACTAGCCCTTTAAGTGATTCAACCAAGGGTATAATACTAATGAATCATTCTGTTGTTTTTTAACTAATTTCTGATGGATTAATACTGCAAAGCATTACCAGGGCACTTGCACCTTTCAACTATTATACAATGAGATTAACATGTTACATTGCCATGATGGAAAACATAATAACTATTTGGTTTTGTAAGGTATTTCCTTACGTCTCTGTATTTATTTTCAAATACTCTTACATTTCCAGTAGCAAGTCAATTACAAGTCAGAAGTACAATTTACACCTGTTTAAGTAGTTATAAGGAACATTAGGCCCCTATGCCAGAGCTTTTAAATTGTTTCCCATTCCTTGAACACATTTATAAGGGCTTCATCATTAGTCATGTTCAGCAAAACCCACAAAATCTCCAAAATACAACAGTATCCATTTGCAACAGTCCTGAATGTTTAACACACCCTTACCGCAAAACATTCCTGTCACAATCATTCTGTTCAGGCATTTGAAAATACAAAGCAGAATATTGTCTAGAAATAATGGCAATGCTCAGAATAAGTTAAAATGTTTTGGTATTATGGGTCATTCTGTGACGGGAGTCTTTATTCCCCCATGTAACCTATATGTGTAAAAATAATAATTAAAAAAATTAATAAAAACATACATTTACTTACAGAAGCAAAACTGTGTGAGATAATAAAACTTGTTTTCATAAAATAAATCATATATATATATATATATATAGAGAGAGAGAGAGAGAGGGAGAGAGAGAGAGGGGGGGGGGAGAGAGAGAGGGGGGGGGAGAGAGAGAGAGAGGGGGGGGGAGAGAGAGAGAGAGAGAGAGAGAGAGGGGGGGGGAGAGAGAGAGAGAGATAAGATAGATACATAATATTTTTATGTAATTGCATGAACTTGAGCACAAGCATGAAAAAAAATTATCTGTCAACATAGTTACCATAAACTGTTATCTTTAATTGTATCCTAGTTAGCATATGCTAAAATTTATTATTATTTACTATATATTATAATTTAGCTTATTATTTATTATTTTGATTGCAATAATAACACTTAAACATAATGTTAATATGTCTGACAAAATGTTTAAAAATGCACATTTATTTTGACATCACCATTGTTTTCTGAGTTTCTTGCAATGTGGCAGTGACAAGAATTACATTAGGAACAAGGACACACCAAAAAGAAACATTTTTTGAGATAGATCTGTCAAGGAACCATGATAAGGCAGAGGGAAAGGACAGTCAAAGACAGCCTTGTGGGAGGCAGAGACAGAGAGAGAGGAACAGAGAGAGCTGCTGTGGCCCTGGGGGACAGACATACACACATGATGGTGTTATAAGTGTACAAACAGTGAACTGTTGCTGGAAGTCTTAGGTCAGACTGAAAATGGAATCTAAATTTCAGATATTACTTGCAGTAGTAGGCTAATAGCAAAACTCAACCAATTAGCATAAAAATCATTAATTAAAAAAAATCTGATCATTATCATAGCGTCACAGCGTCTATTAATTTTCTTGGTGATTTTAGATGGTTTAAGAGCGCCTCCTTGTTTCTGCTTCACAGTAAAACACCACAGAGGAGTTTACGAATCTCTCTAATGCACATGATGAAATGTCCATTCTGATTAGCACTGCGCTCTCATAAGCGTGTGTATTATAGCCGATATATCTGTTATGATTAAGGAAATTGTCTCGCCTTTGTTCTGGCGACTTCAAAAAACATTTGAGTCTCTTGTCAATTTTAATTGTTCACATCAAAACGCATGCCATGTTTTCTGTAATTTATGCTATTAATATTTTATTAATATATCACTGTATTTGTTCTGTTGTTGTGCTTTTCTTTAGGTCTCTGCGGGCTAGTTAGGTCTTTTACAATCAGTTTTAACGTTAATGACATTTTGTGAGATTTTTTTTCATCCATTTACGAAACAAGTAATTCAAAAGAGTTACTCACAGGAGCAGCGAACATAAAGAAGGCAGTCAGACAAAGAAATCCACACCTTTTCTGTGTAAGTGACGCTTACGTTGCCAAGGCTACCTTTTCACATATCCATGCTGTGAGTTTGCGTAAGTTAGTTTTCAGTGGAGTGCGCGCTGAATTGTCTGTCCCAGGACTTTTGGCTGGGAGGAGGAGGAAGCGCAGGAAATGATGAGAAATGTGATATGCATAGTGTAACGCTATTTCACTTTGTCCAGTTCGTTTATGAGGTAAATACTTTCAGTTAAAGTAATACGCTCAGCTTTTCAGCAAAACACTTTAAATTAACAGTTCACTGTTTATTATTTTAAAGTGGTGTATGAGTTCCTGCATATCTGGATGTATAGTCAGTGAGCATATGAGAATTTTCCAAACATTAGAACTAAAATAGCTTGCAGTTGACTTTCATTTAGTTGAATTATTTTTATATGTTTAATACTAAAGATAACTGCGCGTTTAATAATAAATGAATCAAGGGCTAATGTAAAAAGACTTAAAAACAGCGCCTCCTGGGGATTCAAAGTACCATTACCATTAACCGGAACTACGTCATTTGAGCAGCGGGTTTGCAAATGCTGATATGGCAGGAACAAACTGAGTAAAAAAAAAAGGAACAAACCGAGTCTGACACAGGAAACCATAGTTCACCTATTAAGAGAACTGTAATGTAAATCAAAAGGTCAAAACAGCTCTCTCTGTTAAACCATTTACCTTAACATTTCAATTATTATATATACACATATTAATGACAAAGAGTATAATTCTGAAATCTTCAAAGAATGTGCCATGAAAAATACTGTCCATCAAGAGTGCTAAGAACAAAAAAAATGTTTGAATATTTTTCCACCATCATGAATCAAGAACCTGAATCTACACAAAGCTAGAGAAGAACTGACCTGGGAAGTTAGTCATTAAATAGCATATTATTGGGGGACAATGACAAAACACATCCACAGATTATTATTTACCAATAATAGTTGACAGTAAACTGCAAGGTAAGAATGAGAAGAGCGAGAGAGGGGAATTTTACTATGTACAATAAACTACTAAAGACTGGATTTCAATATTTTGGGTTTAGTGTCAATTCTGAAATTTATATAAAAACATTTTGTGAATAAATGGATCAGCAAATTTTGAGGAAATTGGCACTTCTATCATCACATCAAATTCGGTGTGACTGGACTGCAGTAGAAGTAAACTTTTTTTGTTGCTAATTTCAGAGTGCATGATTTCAAAATGCAAGAACAGTGATAATTAATGCAAACAGTCTGTATAACAAGCAAGACTAATAATAAACAAGGTTTTGTCGCATGCATTGGTCAAGACGACAAACCAACACACACCAAAAAGAGATGTACACACTGGGGTCACTGGGGGCTGCTCAGACATCATGGAGAAGACCCAGCCTTCAGCACAGTACCAGAACCAACATATAACAGTCCAGACTGTGAATGCTTTTAGCTGAGAACCACGTGACGGTCGAAGACAGACTTGCGCTGTTCTTGGACCTGCCTCCTCCAGCGCTGCTGAGCATGCTCTACTTTGTTGAGCATGTTGGAGCGAGAGCGAGAACGGGAAAGCACATCATGGGCATTGGCGAAGGGCTGTTGGTCCTTTTAACAAAAGAGTGTAATGTTATCACATTATTTCTACTTTATACCATATGCCTATAATTAAAAACACAAACCCCCAGTTTCACAGTCAAGGCTTAAGCCTTGTCCTGGACTAAAATGCATGTTTTAACTCAAAGCAACTTGCACTGGGATATCTTAAAATATGTTGGTTCAATTGTTTTGTCTCAAGATGCACATCAGTGATGTTTTTTCTTTCTTTCTACGGCATGTTTATTAAAGCAAAGCTACTTAGATGTCCTAATTAAACTAAAACCTAATCCTGGCTTAATCTAAGACCTGTCTGTGAAACCAGGCCAAAATCGATTTCATTATACTCATCCATCATCACAGGTTTTTCTTCCAAACTACCAACATTTACAACTTAAATGAAATCTTGAATCCATAAAGTAGTTACAAAACACTTACCCCAACATCGTCCTCACTCTGAATGAGCTGTGAATGGCCAAACAGCCTTCTCTTCAAAATAGGCTCCAACAGTGTCAGATAGACCATATACAAAAGCAGAAGGCCCAGAATAGATAGATATATTATAATAGTGACCTGTAAAAATAAAAAAAGTGAAAGATAATTTAGCTAATATTTAAACAATTTTTTTATATTGTATCTATCATATAAAGACATTGCACTTACTTTGATGGTTCCAGAGCTCCTTTCCTCATATTTGCATTCACAACGCAAACAGTAAGCCTCCACATCTTTGCCTTCAACAGGCATTGGCTCCACAACATGAAGGCAATTGCTGTGCAAATGATTATATTTGAGGCGTTATGGATCAGTGGATAGAGAGTCATGAGGTTAGTTATTTACAGAAAGTATTGTAGTCACTTTTTAAGCCTAGTAAATCATTTACCAATCCTTCAAGGAAACGTTTTGATTGTAGATCTGCCCATCAATCTCCTTATAGGGTGGACAGATACATTTGCACCTGATGTCTTCTGAATTCTGAGAAAAGTAACCCCAGATACACAAGCTTATATATATGTACACCAATGAATGACATGAAACCAATTACTGGCCCAATCCGTCTACCATACATCTGTCAGTTTGTAGAACAGTTGACATGGTTTGCAATCAGAAAGTGTTGCTTTCCGATTCCGAGTTTTTCACGCTTTTAATTCGCAGAAACATTGAAACATGCTAACGGCTAGTTAGCTCTGCCACAAAAACAATATGATCCCAACAACAAAATTAATTTAGCTAATTTATTAAAATACAGTGATACATGTCCTAATTTACCTTAGCTTCTGATGTTTGTGCATATAATATCAGCAGAAAACACACTAGCGATGAAAACGTCAACATATTGACAGCGCATCTTGGGGTCACTCGATTCATCTTTTTCGCTTCCGCTTAAGACAATGTTGTCAAATAATGAAGAGAGATGTTACAGAATAACGAGTAAATATTCCTTTAGTAACGCATGCAATGGCTAGAAGACTTTTGGTCCAATTAAACATCAACAAAACAAAGCTCGAGGGCTGGACTCTGTCTGACACATCAGCTGACCATTAGCAGCCGGTCCGCGCATTACCACTTTCCTCCGGAAACATGTGAGTGGGAACCATTCTTCCGTACACTACAGCGTTGGCAGCGGCAGTCTTTTCATAGGGGTCTTTTATTGTCTATGGGCAGGTCGCAGCGCCCCTACCGAAAGTTGCAACCTGGCAGCTGCCAGAGTTTGTGCCAGGTGCCATTGAAGTTTGTCGCCGTTTCTGCTGTTTACTCGGTAAAAACTACACTGTTTTGAAAGACTTGATGTTGCATTCACATCGCGTTGTAGCCAGGCTACACAGCTTTCCATAAAATACTCATATCATCAAGTTACAGTCAGGTGTTACCTGAATGACGCCTCTGTGGTCATGACCCAGTAACGCGGTTACCAAGGATAAATGGGTCATGGATTGAGAAATTCTTCAAACTGTATTAGCTACTAACGAAAAATATCCACATAAATAAATTTATTTTAACCTATTGATCCTGAAATATTATATTAGATATTATTAAAAACAATAATTAACTAAGAAAAGTCTGATCTTTCCAAGAACCACTGGAATGTACACCATTTATAAATTACTGATATAGGCTACTTCTGTGCATTTGAAACAACAAATATATTTTGAGTGTATTTCTTTATTTACATGTTAGATGTACAACCATAAAAATATAAACATTTAATTTACTCTGCATGTCATCAATGGGTAATCAATCCTACATCTAGAGCCTCTTAATCCAAAAATCAGTTTGGGTGATGGAAGTGGGAATGAAGAGGAAAAATTGATAACTGATATATCAAATGACCGTAATGTCTACTGAAATTATTGTGTATACGTGATGTTTCTTATTGGAGACAAATGAAGAATACATATATGAGATGTATGAAGAAGGCTACAATGCAAAAAAATAATACAATGCAGTAACATGAGAGCTGATGCAAATTTTTTTACATAATGTACAACACATTCAATCTCGCAAAAAAAAGAGACTTTAACTGCTTTAACTTCCACTACAGCCTTAGTAGTGCTCTGAAGTTTCTAAATAAGCTGGTCAAACATTTTCACAAAAAATGACAAATTTTGTGAAATGACCTATAATATATAACAAGCAATCTAGTTGCTCTTCTTTTTTTTATGACTAATTTCAGCTGTAAATAACATGTTTCGGTAACAGTCACTTCAAGGGGATAAAGGAATGAAACAGGAAGGAACTTTTCTTCAAAGGTGGTGGCTCATGTTATAATTGTAGAAGGGCATTCACTGGAAAAACAGTTCATTTTCTTCAGGAGAAAAATTTTCCAGTGACTTATTTAGGAAAGTTTCTCATGTGCATCAGGTCCAAGAAGTTGTCTTGAATCTCCAAGTATGCAGCCGGCCAAGAACATTCAGGAATATTTGTTCCAGGGCAGTCATTTAAAATTTGGCAGGAGCGCCAAACATTGATTCACTAAAAGATTATTTTACAAAATTCAGGGCCGTAGAAATCTCAAAACTTTGGAGCGGAGGAATCTGATAAATGATTTGGGAAACATTTCTCTAGACTCTTGTGCAGTGTAGTTGAAGAAGTTTTGTGGATGGGCCAGGACATCAAACAGGGCCTTCATTAGCTTCTTGTCCTGTAAAGTTAATTAGAAAACATAAATGAACTTTAAGCCATATACAAAAGCACAGTATATATTTTCCCATCTTCCACATGGTGGCACTATTGCCTCTTTTTTGACTACAGGGACCTGGAATGGCAAACCTCTTGATTCTTATTTAAAATCAAGTTGTAATAAGAGACCTGTTAAAAATAAAGTTGCTGTGAAAAACAGATGACCTGTGCACTATACCTTAAGAATTTCTTGATGATTCTCAGAGGCATATAATCTTCCATCCCTAACAATGTCTTCAATGAGCTCCTGGTAGTCCTCTAGAAGCATATTACACCGCATATAAATACTCAACATGAATACTTATCAATAAAAAATGTCAGTAATACAGTTCTCACCATCATATGTCACATAAGGCACTTGGAAGCCTTTTCCACTGTTTCCTTCGTTGGAGTGAAACTGGATCCAGAGTTTCTTTGAACGGGAGGTGAAAGCGATGGGTCGCTCGTACGTCTGGCACGTTTCATAAGTCGTCACTGAATTGGGCAGAGCTGTGGGAACAGTAAAGAAACTTCTAAAGACCTCTGAAGTGGCTTATTCGAGCCCCAAGAGATGAAGGAGAGCTCTAATGAGCCCATCGATGCAGCTCCTCCCCCCATTTCCTCACATGTGTATTCACAATCACCCTGCTGAGCTGATGCATTCAACACCAGATCACAGCCCTGCAACACTCACAGCTCTTTCGCATGACCAAATAGTCCCCACACTCGTCTTCAATGGGAAGGTAGATCTCGGGTACCACGACGAGGATTCTGCGCTTGGGGGGAGGGATGATGGTCCAGGTGCACTCGATGTTGGCCGGGTAGTTGCCGGGGTAGTTGGGGGATTCGATATAGCCGTTGAATTCTCCCAACTCTCCTCCACAGTGTCTGTCTGGCAACAACAAATTAAACGACTTAGATGGGACTATAGAGAGAATGAATAAAAATGAATTTGTAATAGAAATAGGGAGGCTTCATTAAAAGGATAACCTTTGTGAATTTTGCTTACTTTTGCACTGCATAATGTTTGTGGATCCGTCAAAATCAGTGGTAGTGTTTCCAGGGCATGCAATGCAGTAGTTTTGGCCAAACTCCATCTGATAGGTTCCAATGGGGCAACGGATACAACGGTGGGTGCTGGTATTGTAGTAATGCCCTGGGGAGCACTGAACTGTAAGGACAACATTAATTAATTTTCTGAAATCAGTATTTGTGTGGAATCTTGAATGCGACACAACATCTGCAAAGAACATTACACAGTGTCCTAACAAGATGCAACGCCATGACACGATAAAAGGTATTCTGTGTTAATCAGAGTTTTTGTCCAAACCAGCCACGACAAATTCTATTTTAAAAACATTGTCTATATCTGCAACATCATGGCTAGAACACACAAAGTACAGAAATGATCATCTCAGGCACTGTTTATGAACTTTATTTAATGTTCAAAATGACAAAAGATGATCAGCACACAAAAAAATAAACCAAAAGCTTCCATGAATTTTTATTTTAACTCCATGAACTTCTTTTGTAATTTTGTAAGTTTTTGAGCTACTTTTGGATCTGCAAGGAGTTTGTTCATTCATCTGGTTTGGACTGGTGTTTGGCACAACGCTTTTCCGTTCTCTTTATTTAATGTTTAAAGCGTTTCATGTTAGTTTGAGTATCATTTTGTGTGACCTTTATAGCCATACTGAAAGCGACAATGGAAAATTCACCTCAGATCTTGAAAATAAATGAAAGGAAACAATCTTATTGCATTGTGTATGGTTAGGACACAGTGTTACAAAAGCAGAGTATTGCCTAAAAAATTATAAAGCCTAGTGTAGGTGTCCCAGCCTGACCAGTTAAAAAAGGTCCGCAAAGCCCACTAAAACCAGTTGGGAGACCAGATTAGGCTGGTTTAAGCCTGGTTTTCAGCAGAGTCAATTGGAAGAAATGTATACATTTCACATTAGATTAAATCAGTAAAGACATTTATAATGTTACAAAAGATTTCTATTTCAATGTATCATGTTTCCTCCAAAATATTAAGCAGTACAACTGTAATAAGAAATTTAAATAATTATAAGAAATGTTAATAAGAACAATAATAAGAAATGTTTCTTGAGCAGCAAATCAGCATATTAGAATGATTTCTGAAGGATCATGTGACACTGAAGACTGGAGTAATGATGCTGAAACTTAGGCTGTCATCACAGGAATAAATTACATTTTAAAATACATTAAAATAGAAAGCAGTTATTTAAAAATATAATTTTACTGTATTTTTTTTATTAAATAATTGCAGCCTTGGTGAGCATACGAGACTCCTTTAAAAATGTATTTTTAATAATTTAACCAACCCAAGGCCTTTGAACAGTAGTATAAACTGAGTACTTTAAAACTCAGAAGACATTAGGAATGAATTATTCTCACCTTTGGTCTCACAATTCTGAAAGGACACAGCACCATCATATTTGGTTGTGAGACTTCCTCCACATGGGAAACAGGATGTGCGGCCAACCTCAGGCTGATAGGTGCCTTGTGGGCATGGCAGACATGGCACAAAGCCATCATGGGAGAACTGACCAGGACGGCACTGACCTAGGATCAGAAAAATGTTAAGAAAATGCCAGACAAACCAAGTTTGTTCCAAAGAAAGCAAAGTACAATGATGTCATGCAAGTTCATTATCTAAGAAAGTGCAGGCCTCCCCTCGTCCCTCTAGTGACCACAATAAATTGGCTGCCACTGAGAAGAACCCTAATAGCCCCTTCTGTTGTGTCTATGAGCAGAAAGCAGAAGATTGCATCTGAACCGCAAGCTGCCTTTGTTGACTATGTTTGAGGAACAGAAACATGGTGGTTCCTTTTTTCTTTACACATTTAACTGATCTGGAATTCTTTGTTGGTGTGAATGAATCAGACATTTGAGGATTTGCAGGACTGCATGAGATGACCCCTCCCAACACACTCACAATCACAAAACTTAACTCAAGCTCAACAAACCATGAGCCTGTGAGATTGTTATCATTACAGGTAAGCTTCCTGCCAACTGCATAAACAAAAAACAGGACGTGATTCATACTCTCCCTTTTCAACCTTAAAAATCTTCACCAATCTGTATATGACATCTCTGAGGATAAATACCAGGATGAAATGCGGTACATCTTATACAGTGGACTAATCTCTGTATATATATTATTATTATTATTGATGATGATGAAAATAAATAAGCAAATTCATATTTTAATATTTCAATATTATTTTTCTAATATAGACTGTGCCTGTGATTGACATAAATCCTCCATTTTTAAGATAATCTCTGGTCTAATGACGTCTGCGACATCTCTGACTGCTTAATACGAGGACCTCTACAAGGTCAAAGGCCATGCATAGGTCAAATAACATGAACTAACAATAAAGAATTGTATTAACTAACATTAACAAAGATCAATAAATACTACAACAAATATGTTGCTCATTATTAGTTAGTTAATACATAACTAACATTAACTAATGAGACCTTATTGTAAAGTGTTACCATGTACCAGTGCCAGAACATGAATGATAACATACAGCTGCCATATTTCTCTTTTAAGTTACATATGGATTGATTTGATTGATATATTTATAGCTGGCAAACGTCAATCCTTGCTGCATTGCTGTATTACTTGTTAAAACCAATAAACAGATTCTTTAAAAAAAATGGACAGACATCAACCTCAATGGAAATGTGTACTAGCAGAAAGGCTATAGACTTGTTTGTTCATGAGCAAGTCTCTGTGAAGTCTCACCTCCACACTCCGAGATGTTGCGTGCTCCTGCGGATCTTGGGATTCCCCTGCCCTCGGGTCCTGGGCACACGTCGCATGACACCTGCCCCTCTTCATCTTGGTATGTCCCAGGGGGGCAAAGAAAACATCTCCCTTGCTCTCCATTATAGTATGTGCCAACGGCACATTTGACTAGCGCAGAGAAAACTCAGAAATTAGATGAAACAGAGACTAAACTTGGAACACAAAAGAGGGCCTCACATTAAGCAGCTAAAGGGGCACAGCAAATCGACCTGATGAAGCTATGCCAAAAATTCAAACAAATAAGAGAACTAAGCCTTTCCACAGCTGCCTGATCCCCCACATCAAACGGCCCCCACACGCATACACAATCCCTCACCTTACTGAACATGCTCAAAGGGAATATTACCTCGCATAAACCTATGATGTCTGATTAAAGGGAGTGGAACAAAGTCTTTTTAATGTTCACTTCATAAACGGCTCTGATTTATAGCGATGGTTTCAAAAGTGTTTTGCACACACTTAGCCTTAAAATAAGCCACTCACTGGTACAGTTCAGTCCTTTAACCAAGTAAGTATGGCAATTTAGAAATGTTCCTTTCATCTCAGTGTCTCTATGCAAACCTTCAACTGACAGTGTTCGGGAGAATTTAGACAAACCTCTTACTCCTGAGATTTTATGGTAATGACGCCCAATTCCACAAAGGTTTGAACAGCATGCCAATTATGTGTGCCTCAGCAAATTGCCCGATTTTCCAAGAGAAGAAGAAAATGTAATTCTCTGAAGAGCAGTTCATTTTTTCCTCTCTTTTGTTAATCCTGAATGACCATGAGGAGCCACCGTCACATTGTCCCGGCTTTTATTTGACAGAGCAACTGAGTAAGAGAGAGGAGAGGAAGAGTTGAGAGATGGAGAGAAAGAGAGAGAGAGAGAAAAAAACCTTTAAGCCTTTCAAATGCAAAGCGATGATTCTATTGAATCCTCGAATTGATGGTTCCAATAGAGGTTTAAAGGACCTTTCACCTCTATTCAAGTCCCCCGGCTTTTGCCCATTTGATGACATAGGCAAACACTATGGTATCACAGTGGTAAGGAGCTGAACCCAATAAAAGAGGTCAGGATTGTGAATCCCCCCATTCAGAGGAGTCCAATCGCTCCTTGCGCCTATGAGGCAGGGGCCCAAACAGCTGATGCTAATTGATTCCCATGGTGTCGCTGAAGTCAATTCTCTTGAGCCGCTCACTGGCTGGGGTCGCACAGAGTGGCCCTGCCTAAGGAGGAATTTGGCACTTAAACTGCTTGCTTTAATAAACAGCCCCCTCCACACACACACACCACAAAAACAAACAAGCAAACAATAACTTAGAACATTTAAGGACAGGAGAGGAAAGCGGGAGCTCAGGGGGCGAACTTATGCAAACGCCTCCTAATGCGACCGTTTAGCTTTGCTGTTCATCTAGAGTTCACCACTGTGTGTTTTAGTAATGTCTAACTAATGGATTACATGTCCAAACCCTTTCAAATGTATGTGTGTTTATATACATGTATGTCTTTAAATGTATGTGTGTTTTAAAGGAATTAGCCTTAAAATATATATAGCCAACAAATATAAATTCTGTCATCATTTACTCACCCTTATGTCATTCCAAAGCTTGTGTTCTTCCGTGGAACACAAAAGCTATTTTGAAAAATGTTTTTGTCCATACAGTGAAAGTCAATGGGGTCCAAAAATGGGGGGGGGGGCTTTATATTTTAAAATATCTTCCTTTTGGTTCCACAGAAGATAGAAAGTCATAAAGTTTTGGAATAATATCAGGTTGAGTAAATGATTAGATGAACTATCCCTTTAATTAGGAAGAATACGTTCTCTTCACTCTTCAAGGTTTAGAAAGCAAATGTAGGTCTGTAAAGCGGTGAAGAAGTGTTGAAGCACAGACTTTCCACCCTCTCACTCCAGGAGCTTGAACAAGCCCCAATGGGATTTACAATGGAGTGGGCAAACTGAAAAGGCTAAACTACACTTAGTGAAGTGAGCCAGTGGGGGAGGCCAGAACAGGGAGGAAAAAATATAGCCCTTTTTAGGGCTCGATTTAAGCTGGCACATGGAACACTGCATGTCTGTGTACCTTAATTGTATGCCTGTTTTACTGAAAATAGCAAAACTTACAATCCCATATTCAGCGTGGATTCAATTAATTACTTATTGGCAAGCGTGTACATTTCACTTGGCATTGCTTTCGAAACATGTTAAATGAAGTGTAGTTTGGATCTGTAAAATGGTGCAACCCGACTTAGGTGAGAGATTTTTATTTATTTTAGTTGGACACGTGGGACTTGTGATTTGTAAAACGATGAGGGGGGAACTGGTCAATGGTCACCAATTTTCTCACTTGACTCCTCTCCATTACCATTCAGCAGTGGAGAATTAACCCACTCCAGTTATAATGGACCAAACTATCAAAACCCACTCCTTAAGGCAAAGAAGAGAGAGAACCACTGCACTCTCTAAACTCCCTAAACTACTTTAAAATAGACAGGTAGAGACAGAAGTTATGTGGACAGCTACTACCAGTCAAAAGGGTAAGGGTTTATTAAAAATAAATAAAAATAAATAAACAAATAAAGCTCTTTCTGACTATGCAATGTTTGCCACTTGACAAAATAGTGTTGTCTCTGGTGCATGGAACAAACATAAAAATAAAGAAAGAAAACAAGAAATTCAAACAATAAAACTAACCATGTTGAACTGTACAACAATGATTAGTTTTCTGATGATAAAGGTATCTAAACAGTTTCTCACCTGTCTAATAAAACACATAATATATTAAAGTGTCTTTGGTGTTTACACAGTTTCTACGGAAGTAAAACCAGAAATCGAGGGTAACGTGGATATGACGCCAAATAATAATTGCTGAATAAAAGTATACATTTAAAAAAATCTTACTGATCCAAACTTTTATACTCCAATAACTTGAAATAATTTAAAATCATATCACAAGATCATATAAAGATCTTATGACTATTAAGTCTCTAAAGCTATGAAAGAGTAAGCAATAACAGACTGTTATAAAGAAGTCTTTGAAAAAGCTGAGAGCCTTTGGTTGTCTGCACTACTGCTGAAACTGAGCCTGTAAAAGATAATGGACTTTTCCACCATAAAAGAAGACAAACAACCTCAGCAATACTGTCCCCTTAAAAAGACATCTTTGAAAAGGCCTTATGTCAAAGACAATGAAGGAAATAAGATAATGTTCAACACAATGAGTCCTCCAGACAAAGAATTTACTATTCCCTTTGAGATGTTTATTCTAGAGGCTGAAAAAAAAAGGGATGCCAAGTTGAACATATACTGTACCGATCTGACCTGAAGTAAGCCTGCCACAACCTTCACAACATGTAGTCGACTTGGAACAGCATTCAGCTGTAAGAGCCAACAGCAGCCTTCTGTTTCCCAGTCTTGCCTCTTTAATAAAGCTCATGCCAACTCTCTCGCACCACACGTATTATACTACACAACACCTTATACATATATCAGTTATCTGGCCTGTAATGCACTTCAACAATTTAACAGTTGAAACACTATTTGAAATAATGTCAGATATAACTGATTCATTCCAACAAGACATAAACAGTGCCCTGGAGCACAGCCAATATGTAAAGTGAATAATATAATACATATCGTGATCTTAACAAATATTTTGTGTCCTCAAGCAATTGTAAGTTGCCAATAAGCATATGTATTCGAACTGTCCACTCACCACATTTCTTGTCCAGCAGAACCTGTCCGGTGCCGCAGTGATCTGGTGGGTCAGCGGGTCGGACCAGTTTCTTGGCCAGCTCGTACTCCGATCCAGCAAAGTGCAGGTGAAACTGCTCCCGGTTAATGGACTTTCGAAGAGTGCGGATAGTCTTCCTAAGCCGCTTCTCAGAGCGCCGCCGAACACATGCCAGGTCACAGCCCTCTGCTGAGAGAAAAATTGGATACCATATCTTGTCCACAACAAAATACACACATAGAGTGCACACAAACCTCCATATGAACTCATTGTCCACTATTTAATACAGAACCCAGTTCCATCTTAAACCAGGAGATACTTTCACCTGTTGGCTTGTTTTAGTAAAAGTGACAGGAGCAAGAAGAGGGTGAGATGCGAGCAGGCAGTGAGAGGCCTAAGGTTTCTACTGAAACATACACATGCAGTGCACGAAACCAACCTGTTACCTCCTCCAGGTTCACATCCAGCTCAAACTGGGCAGTAATGGAGGATCCTTCCTCCTCACCAGCCTTCCGCCCATGGCGACTACGTTGCTGTCTGCTTGAAGAGGCACAGTGCAGGCTAACAAAGCTGAACTGGACATTCTCGGTGGCTCTTTTATCTGAGTAAATAGATTTTAAAGACTTAATGGATTTAGTGGATCCAAAATGTAAAAGCACTTAGCTCTGGTTTTCTTTTGTTATAAACATCTAATTTATTTTCCTTTTGCTTCGCTTCTCAGTGTGGATAACAGTGCAGAAAGAATCAAACAAGAGTGGATAAGGGGGGAAAAACTATTTTAAGTTCTGGTCTTTCACTGAAGGGTGTGGGAGTCTTTCAGACTCTCAGACCCCGAGTCTGATCAGGAGGTCAGAGTGATTGATGGTTTGGGTAAGACTCTATTGAAAGGCATGCCATGGCTAATTTCATCTAGCTCTTTCGAACACTGCTGGACAATGAGTACCAGTGAGACTAGATTCTAGCTTGAACTTTCCCCTCACATCCACCAAATGACACTGACCAATATCAAATCAGTTTTTCCATATATGACTTGTAAAATATATAGTATGAATATAAAATAATAATATATAAACATTTCTGTGTCTGGCTTGCTGCATCACTCATTTACTTTTTATTTCCACTTAGTCTACTTGCTCAGAGAGGAAATAAAAAGAAAGTGACAGATGCTGTCACGACACAGTGTTTCATTAATAGGGAGGCTTTAGACTTCGGCTTAATGCCTGTGCAAACAAAATGAGTTAGTAGTCAATTTTTCAGTGAGAACCATGTTGCTACATGGCCAGTACCTGACAGGGTGGTTTTGAAGGTCTGTGCAAGATTTTCCTGACTCCGCTTCAGATTGCACTTCCCCTGTCCAGATTTAAATGTAGCAATGGTTTTGATTCCTGAACCTGTAAAAGGAAAGTACACTGTGACATTTACACTTGACACATTCATCATTTGGGAACAGTGTTGTTATTAGGCCATCTTCATCACTCATATAGTAAATACATTTCTGGTAAATTACCGTTAAATTACAGTTAATAGATAATTTGTGAACAGGACCCTTTCAAAAATACCGTTATATCAGTTTTGGCAATTTCCCGGTATGAGAAGTATTACCAGTAAATCACCGGTATGATTTTGTGCGAGAATAAAGAATGAAGATTACCGGTATGAGCATATACGAGGTCTGAACAAGTTTACTTTGGGTCAGTCATAAAGCTCTGTTGGGCTGTTTATGGTAATTACTTTTAATGTAAACATGCGCTAAACAAGCAATGCGGTTATGCATATACTATTACGTACTATAATTACCGCTGTACTATAGTAACTATTATAGGCCTCGTATACTGTGTATGCCACGTTGAGTCCTTACACCTGTCCCTCAGAAGTAAAAAAAAAAAAAAACTGAAATGAAACTAAGGCACTTCTCCTCATCCAGGTGGATGAAGAAAACAGCTCAACGTTTAAAGGTAATTTCTGATGATTGACATTACAGAGTTTACTGGTATTTTAGTACTGATGTGTATCTTACCGGTAAAAAGACTGAACACAGTTATTTCTGTGTACCGCATATTTGTGTATTTACCGGAAAAGTCATTCAGGTAATTTTACGGTAATTTAACAGGACTGCTGTGTGCAAGGGGCTATTGTCAACTAAAGCTAAAATGAAAAACTATTAAAATATTAAATATTACACTATTAAATATTATATGAAAACCTTGGAAACTAACTGTAATCAAATAAGTTTAAGCTGGAGTACTAAAATTAATAAATTACTATAAATAAAACTGAAATAAAAGCTAAATAGAAATGGAAAAACTATAGCTATTAAAATAAGTATAAATAAAAATAAAATAAAAATATTGAAAAAAACTAATTAAAAATGACAGAGGACAATTACAAAATTAAAAAATATATTTAGATTAGTTTTTAGATGAAATTAAAATGGAACTGAAAAAATAAAATAAAAGCTAATTCAAAATATTAACAATACTAACAATACTATATTATGCTGCATATAAATCATGCTAAAACAACACTAATATATTATTCTAAATTCATATAATAATATTCACTCTGTTAAGTGTTAATACTTCATCTTTTAAACAATAACATATAGAATGAAGCTGAAGACATTTGGAAGAGTTCAAACCCTACCTGGGCAATATGACCCATTCCTGTTCCATTGTCCTCCTACGTGGCACGGCAGGGGCATGCCACAGGTCACTGTGTATGAATCTTCAGCTCCTACATGTGAAGGTGAAGGTGTCAGAGAAACTCCAAGGAAACTCCACAAAGATCTCAACATATCTACATGTTGGAACACTTACCACTGCTGATATGAACCTGCGACTGGCAGGTCAGGTAGCAGAGCTCACCCCCTCCCTGCTTACTGCAGTTGAGAGTGGGCCTGGCAGGTGGCGGCACTAGTGGAGAGTCCTCTGCTTCTGAATGTGAAAATCACAATGCTTAAAAGTGGAGATATGGTATACACGCTGAGAAGGGAGGTGGACGGAATGCGTTAGAGAGAAAGATCAGAAAGCTCAACAATGCAGTACATTCAAGATGAGAATATGAATGTACATGGGCACATTTGAGATTTGAGTTTGCCAGCAATAGCACAGACAGAAAGAGCCAGATAGAGAAACTCAAAAGTATCTCCTGTTTTTAACTCCCAGAGATGAAGAACTGATTTCCATCTAAGCCGACACCATCAGATATTAATCCCAGCATTCAGAATCACTCAAGCTCATCTTACCGATACAGTCTTTCTTGTTCCAGTGCAGCTTGTAACCAGCATGACAGTGGCACTCAAAGCTTCCCATGGTGTTCTCACAGGTGTGCTCACATCCTCCATTGTTCAAACTACACTCGTTTATGTCTGAGAATGGACGAATTGACAAACACAACAGATTTCTATTAAGACGTATTTCAGGTAAGCAATTCTTATAATTATACTTCCACAGTAATATATCCGTGTGATTCGCCAAAAATCAATAAAACTGTATCATGAACCTTTGATTTTATTTTTTAAAAATAGCTATTTGTATCCTCACCTCCACAATGGGCAAGCCCATAGAGAGTGTATCCCTTGTTGCAAACACACTGGAAGCTACCAGGTGAATTTACACAAGTGTGGTCGCACGTCCTCTCAAAAAAGCACTCGTCGATATCTGTAATCAAGCCAAAATCAATCAAGGCTATTTTATTAATAACAGAGAGAAGTACTTTATTTAGAACAATTGTATCAAGGACAAGGAGTTGTCTGTGTGCTTAAACGAAATGTATTCTTTTAGAGTTGAGTGTTATACTCTTAGTCTACGTTAAGGATCTTCAAAGGAATCTTGCAAGTCGATACTGGCACCCTTCAAGAGACTCCCACCCTGTCTTATCTCCGAGCCGAGTTACAAACACAGATACTAACACCAACACCCATACAGCTTCTCTATGTTCTGTTGGACCCATAGCAAAAGAAAAGTGTCCTACCCTGGCATGAACGCTCGTCCGTCAGCAGCTTGAAGCCCTTTCGACAGCTACATTCAAAGCTGCCAATGGTGTTCCTGCAGTAGTGGTCACAGCCGCCGTTATGAAGTTCACACTCATCAATGTCTGAGAGACAGAGAAGGACCAAATCACACTGCAGAACATAGATGGACTGATCAGCTATAGGGTGAATTTCATGAAACCTGTCAAAAGTATTATCTGTGACATTATCACCCCACAAAAAATTTGATAGTGCATAAATTACATATAAAATACAATATAATATTATATAATACAATATAATATAATAGTATATAATATAATATAATCATCTCATTTCGTGCTCAAATCTCCTTTGGTGTTCCACAGGGCTCTATTTTAGGTCCTCTTCTTTTTGCTTTATATGCTTCCACTTGGTCATATTATTCACAAACAACTTATTGTATAATTTCTATGCTGATGACACTCAGCTTTATCTTCCAATTAAATTTAACAACTGGTCTCTGTCTAATCTGTTTGCCTGTCTTCAATTCATTAAATGCTGGATGGACACCCATTTTTTACAGTTAAATAGGGATAAAATTGAAATAATAATTTTTGGCCCAATTTTTGCTAATCAGCTTGGTCCCCTCTCTTCTAATGTGTGCTACTGTGTTACCAACTGTGCTACCTTGGTGTTATTTTCAATGCCACATTGTCATTTGATAAGCAGTGCTGTAGTGAAAAGTAGTTTCTTCCAGTTAAGATCAATTGCGAGAATCAAGAAGATGCTTTCTAAGAAGGACCTTGAAACTGTAATTCATGTTTTTATCACATCAAGGTTAGATTACTGTAATTCACTTTATTTGGGTTTGCCTAAATCGTCTTTGGAACGTCTGTAATTGGTGCAAAATGCAGCAACCAGATTATCTACTGGCACTAGAAAACGTGCACATATTACTCCTGTACTTGCCTCTGTACACTGGCTACCGGTCAAGTTCCGTGTTGATTTTAAAATTTTGCTCTTTGTTTTTAAAGCTCTACATCGATGTGCTCCCCAGTATATTTGTAATCTCCGGTCATCAAGTCAATTTCTCCTCTCCGTCCCTCTACCACATTTTAAAACTAAAGGCGACCAGGCATTTTCTGTGGCTGTCCAGGGCTTTGTAATAGTCTTTCCTTTCACATAATCTTCCCCTTCTATTTCTGTTTAAATCCTTTTGAAGACTTATTTTTTTTCTTTGTTTTAATTCTGTTTGAGGGTGTAATTGGTTTTTAGATGTTTAATTATGTTTTTAAGTTTGTTTTTTATTTGTTGTACAGCACTTTGGTTTCAACATCTGTTGTTTTTAAATGTGCTTTATGAATTAATAAACTAAACTAATAAACTAAACATAATATAATACAATATAATCAGAAATACTATGAAATATTATTACAATTTAAACTAACTATGCTATTTATGCTATCTCTAAAGATAATTTACATCTGTCAAGGCGAAGCTGAATTTGCAGCAGCCCTTACTTCAGGCTTCAGCATTATGATTTGGTGCTCAGGTAACATTTCTTATTATTATTATCAATGGTGAAAGCAGTTTACTATTTTGGTGGAAATCATGAAACATTTACAAAAATAAATATAAGTAGGATGCATAAATAAATATAAGCATACAACAGATATTGTCCTTTCATCATTATTTTCATGATTCTATGATGAATAGAAACTTCAAAAAACATCCTTTATATGAAATAGGAAGATTATAAATGTATTTCTGTCACTTTTGATCAATTTAATGTGACCGGTCCAGCTTTATATTAAAGCTGCAGTAGGGAGTTTTGAGAAAATGTTGACTTAGCCTGAAAATTTGAACAAGCACAACTTACAGGTCCAACCCCCTTGCTCTCTGCTACGCTACAGCCCTCCCTCCACAGCTCCTCCCCCACAGCGGATCCTGCCGTGAACGCGCAGGCTAGTAAGCAGGACCACCGATGACGGCGGATTATAAACAGTTATGGAACATTCACTAATAGGGACGAAACATCAACAATATGCTTTACATTGACTATGGCCTGCCCATACTTTGACTACCAACTTGGTCCTCAGATCATTATGTATTTTGCAATACATGTAACTTTATAAGGTTGCACTCTTTCTATAAGTTATAAATAGCTACTAAGATAACATTAAAGGATTAGTTCACTTTAAAAAAAAAAACTTTTGCTGATAATTTACTCACACCCATGTCATCCAAGATGTCCATGTCTTTCTTTCTTCAGTCGAAAAGAAATTACGTTTTTTGATGAAAACATTCCAGGCTTTTTCTCCATATAATGGACTTCAATACGACACAAACGTTTCGAGGACCAAATGACAGTTTCAGCGGAGCTTCAGAGGGTTTTAAACGATACCAGACGATGAATAAGGGTCTTATCTAGTGAAACGATCGGTCATTTCAAAAATAAATAAAAAACTTTAAGTTTTATAAGCACAAATGCTCGCCTTGCTCTGTTCTGTGATGCACGTTCGTGATCCTGTTCGAACTCGTTCATCCAAATGAACAAATCTTTTTTCGAGTCATTCGTTCGTTGAATGAACGAAATGACTCCGAAAAAGACTCGTTCAAAATGAACAAATCTTTTTTCGAGTCATTTCGTTCGTTGAATGAACGAATTGACTCGAAAAAAGATTCGTTCATTTGGATGAACGAGTTTGAACAGGAGAGTCACGAACGACGGTACGTGCTCGCGCTGTGCAAGAGAGGGGTGATCAGCGCGTACACGAGCGTGATTGACACTGCTAAGACATTCCTCCTGGCTCTGATTGGTTGTTTCTGACCGGGAGCGGTGTATTTCTGCAAATGGCAGTAGGACCACAGGGAGGAGCCAGAGGAGCTTGATTTTTTCCAAAGATTATCTGTCTCATATTCTACTGTCAGGACATAATGAGAGTTTTAACAAATATTTGTTTACAAAAGCTACCTACTGGGGCTTTAAGTGGTTTTAACTACTATGTACTTACATTGAAATTATTAATTTGATACAATGGACTTATTGTGTACATACATGTTTTTACATTGTACTGATATTTTGAAAATATCTGCATGTAATCACAGCTGTAATTAATGCATGTAATTACATTTGTAATTACACAGTTGACCCTTCCTTACATCATGACCCAAGCTTAAACCGACCCATACCACCACACCAGCCTCTAACCTTACCCATATCACACCTCAATAACAGGAAAAGTGTTTTACAATACAACCTGAACACAATAAGTACATTGTACTTATTTTTCGATGTAAGAACATAGTACTTAAAGCTACTTAATATAAAGTGGGACCATGTGACCTTTTAAAAAATAATTATTCATTTTTCTTTTGATTTTGGGGACTGTTGTGAGATTTAGCCTAAAAGCAACTAAAATATTTGTGTAAAAGAATATCATGTGAAAAATGTTGATTCAGACCTTTGCAGGATTTGACGTCAGGTTGGAGAGTAAATCCCACTGGGCAGCTGCAGCGAACACCTGTGGATGTGTCCTTACAGGTGCTGTCACAGCCTCCGTTATTCACCGCACATGTCTCTGAAGAGCAAATGAAAGAGAGACGCAACAAGTTAATAAGGGCAGGACTGAGAAATAAATCCTCAGATTGATCAAAGACGTAAATCTGTCATTGCAAGATCAATCAGTTCATTAATATTTAAACAGACTGTGCAAATAAGACTATATACTATGTCATACTCCACAGATGTAGAAGGCCAAGGACAGAGAGGCCATATGCAGTGCGTTGTGTAAATATGAGCTGGCAGAGACAAATACAACACTCAGTACTGTACGATAAACATCCCCAGTCCCTGTCTCTCTCTGCATGAGAGAAAAACATGTGAAATGTACCACTCTATCATCAGTACATATTTTACAAGAGAGAAATCAGAGGTGGTGAAGTGTGGGTCCCCAGTCATTTCACAGTTTACCTAAAAGACTGAGGAATGCTCAGCCTGGCCAGGCTATATGCTTCTAAATATGTGCACTATAGGTTAACACACAGTACTTCTCGCTTTTCTCTAAAAGCACGGATATATTTAACCCTGTGTCTATGGATGAAACTGCATACTTTAAATTGATTTGATTAGGTATTGATTGTTGAAGGTAGAATTTTACCCATGAGCAGTCGACGCTTGACTCGTTTGTCCACCTCTGCCAAGGACGTGGCATTGTGATCAGCGGTGGTGGGGGCCGTTTCATCCCGTTCTGAAAAAAATGGAAGTCGAGACCAATATTGTCTATAGACTGTTAAAAAGTTACAGTGCCAGGTAACCTTAAAAAAGGCTTTCTAGAAATGTCAAAATAATTTAATATGATATCAACCTGATTAATCAACAACAAGTTTTTTTTTTGTTGAATGCCAGGTCTGGAAGAAATATGTAGCAGCTGCATATTTTCTCTTTTTACGATGTAGGACTTGTTTTAGCAAAATCATAATGCTACCTATATATCTTCAATATTCTACACATAAGGGCATACATCATTTTATAAACAATTCCATATAAATAAAACCCCTTTGAAAATACACAAATCAGCCAATAAATTGCCTGTAAGAACTTACCTTAAAGTAAAAAATACTGTATAAAGTTCATATATTTTATATCTATACAAAGTGACTTTCAGATGAGGAACATCAGAAACAATTTATCAAACATTTTACATTGTGCATATATTTATTTATATAATAACATCTATCATATATATATTATTCAACAATGATGCATGATGAATTAAATGTATCAAAAGTGACAGTAAAGATCTTTGCATTGTTACAAATTTTTTTTATTTGAAATAAATTCTGATCTTTATATTCATCAAATAATTCAGATAAAAGGTCACCACAGTTTCCACAAAAGCACTGAGTAACACAAACATTTTTAACAGAAAAGTTTCTCGAGCACTAAATCAACATATTATAATGATTTCTGAAGGATCATGTGACCCTAAAGACTGGAGTTAAAAAATGATCAAATAAATCTTGGCAGTCTTGGTGGGCATAAGAGACTTCTTTCAAAGACACAGACCCCAGACCTTTAGCGTATATACCACTGAGCAATCCAGTCATTTATATAGATCAGTGGTATATACTGTACATATAAATATTAGGAATTATTACATAAATAAATATATGCAAACTACAAATATGGTTGGCTCATTAGAAAGTTGCTTTATATAAAAGCAAATTTCTACATGAAAATTTCTAAATGACTGTAGACTGTTTATCACATTTGCAGTTATGTTTTTCACTCTGGGATCACACAATCATCCAGTGCAATCTAACCTAAATAGCAACCACACTGATAAGCACACCTTTTAATAAACCAAAAACATCTACAACAGCAACCAATCCCAGGCAAAGAGACCTCGATGACTTCTTGACTCTGTCATAACCATTGTGGCATTGTTGTAGTGTTTGCAGATAAATACAGATAGTCAAGTTCAAAATCATGGACAAGGCTGACAGAATGGAGAGACAGAGAGACAACGATAACTGTAGACCCCACACACACAGCCCGCAGGCTCCAGCTGTACTTCCTCATTATCAGATAAAGCGTGTGTTTGTGTCTGAATGAGAGATCTCTATCACCACCTTTGCACATAAGTGGATCAAATATGGATCAGCTTAAAATATTTGCCAAGAGATCATCATAAATTCTAGCTGGAGAAGTGGGTTGGGACAAAAGCTAGTAAAGCAGCCTTACCCACACAGGCTCTGCCATCTGCGTGCAGCGTGTACCTGACGTGACACCTGCAGATGGGCCCCTGCTCTGTGTCGTCACAGATGTGCTGGCAGCCCCCGTTGCCATGGTTACAGGTCACTATGCAACAGAACACAAACAGCATCACATCAACAGCTCCAGTGAGTCGTCCTGTGGTATTTCTCAGATTAACGGTGGGTCAGAAATGTGAGTCACACGTACGGATGCAGCCCCGCTGGTTCTTGGCCAGTTCAAAGCCCGGCCGGCACTCACAGGCAACGCCACCTTTGGGTGTTTCCTTACAGATGTGAGCACAGCCGTGTTCTTTATTCATGCAGCTCATGCCTTCTGTGGAGAAGAGATACGGTCAAAGAGCCTGCAACACTTATTTTAGGTATTACATAAATGTATTAATATTTTAGAGAAATATTCTGGGATAAATTCAAATTAAGGTCTGTGGCGTTCTGTCGATTACCGCAGAAAATAATTTTGACTCAATCTTCAGTCAGTATTTAATGAACTACTCCTTTAATGGCATATTGACTGTATATTTTACCCCAAGATTAAAATTCTGTCATCATTTACTCACCCTCATGTTGTTCCAAACCTGTATGACTTTCTTTCTTCTGCGGAACACAAAATAAGATATTTTGAAGAACATTGGTAACCAAACTATTTTGGCAACCATTGACTTCCATAGTATGGACAAAAAAAAAAACATTTCTCAAATTATCTTCTTTTATGAAAGAAAGAAAGCCATAGAGGTTTGGAAAGGCGTGAGGGTGAGTAAATGATAGATTTATTTTATTTTTGGGTAACCAATCCATTTAACATCAAATCACTGCTCTATTTGCTTTAATGAAACAAATATAATACATAATAAAATAATTCGATTTTTCCAACTGTAAAACCAACTGAACCCGTAGGCAGATAAAATAAATAAATGATTATATATAAATATATAAAATCAAATGAGTATAATATAAAATGTAAGGCCAAATGTATTGGCTACGTAACAAACTACATATCCCTAATTAAATTAATAGCTACAGTACATTAGTTAATCTTTGCATTCCTAATCAGTATATAATATTTAATATTACCTGTTGTTAAAACTCTCATCAAATTCAATGACATTTAATGCCACACAACCTGACCTGACATCAACAGCAGGTCTATGGGTCAGTGTAGAGGGCCTTTCCTGCCATTAGCACTGCAGCTCAGTGGATGTGCTGATAGGATATAGCAAGTTTACCCAGAGAAAGCAAATGGGGTGGAAAGCCTTGCAAACCTTAGCTCAATTTACTGAGGGGAAAACAATACTCGCCGCTGAGAAGCTACAGACACATAAAAAGGTTTTTTATTCTCATCTATGACACAGGCCACAAAGCCCTGAGTGTTGCAGTTATTAACTTGTTTTGTTCCTCTGAACATGGGGCTCCCTTTCCCACAGCATGGGCCCTTTGCAACTGAACCGCTGTAGATAATGCCCCGGAGAGGGAACCCAACTTAAAAGCTGTCATTCGCCATTGTGCTGTCAATCATGATCTTATGTGAGAACATTTAGAAATTAGGTTGGCTTTCCTTTGCACTTACCCCTGACAACTCTGCAAATACACACTCCACTAAACAACACAAGCCTCTCGTGATGCACTTTTGACATCCAAGTTCGTGACAAACCCGAAAATGAAATGTCCATCAAGACTGAGATTTTCACCTGACCATTTTTGAATCGTGTTCACATCACATATAGAGAAACCAGATGAATACACTCTGATACCTTGATTGTTCAATATGATGGTGAACATGTTAGACTGAGCCATTAAAGGTTTGTTAAAAGCAGCGGCTCACCCACGGAGCGATGGATGCATGTGTGTTGATTGTCACTCAGGAAAAAGCCTTCCTTGCAGCGGCACTCATAGCTTCCCATGGTGTTGACACATACATGCTGACAGCCACCATTGTTGAAGACACATTCATCCACATCTAGAGACAGAGTATGTTAAAGCATCACAAAACAGCACGTTTCCAAATACCTCAATAACTTTGGCAAAGTCATTTGGTCAAAGTCTTCAGACTGGGTTCTGTGGATATTGCAAGTAGCCCTACAGTACAAATATACTGTCTGTTCCAAAACACTTGTAGTGAGAACAACTCATCCCATGCGATCATTAACCTTTACCCCTCGCACATGTATATGTGATTTCTTCGTGGATTTCTACTTACCGAGACAGTTGTGTCCATCATGTGCCAAATGAAACCCATCAAGGCAAGTACAGCGGTAATTGCCGGGTATGTTGTTACATTCGTGTACACAGCCACCATTGTATTCCAGATCACATTCATCAATGTCTAGGAAATGGAAGAGAAATCAAGGCTGACCAGTGTTTGCAATTTGTGCATTTTAGGGGCACTGCCCTTCCAATACAACTTTTAAAATGTTGAAAAAGCAATTTGAAAGAAAGGAAACATGAACGTCCTCCTTTAAATTAAAATACAACACAGTTGCATACTCAATACGCAACGTGTAATAAAATCAAATAAAAAAAAATCTAAATTACTCCAAAAACAAACTATTTAAATATTCAGTTGCATACTGTGTTGTACAGATGAACAATAATTAAAAAAGGGAGGTTTTCCAGATTACAGGTCTAGTCCACTGTCTGTTAAACTGAAGAGAAAGGGAGCTGTTACCTTCACAGTGTTTCCCGTCCCCTTTAAAGCCTGTTTTACAAGTGCACTTGTATGAAGTTGGGGTATTTTGACAAATAGCATCAATGTGACAGGCATCGCTTCCCTCTGCACATTGATCTGAATCTGTGTATCACAAATGTAACATGAGACTTTACAGTAAGCATTGCTCACTTTGGTATATTAATGTTTTCTTAGCAGTGTAATAATGAACTGCTAAATGTTTTATTATTAGTGGAATTGCTTGTAAATAAACTTTGTAATTGTTCTGACTGCTGTGATACACAGTAACATGTGTAAAACACAAACCCATAATGCAAAGTGTTGCGCAAAAAAATTCAATGAAATGTCAGGAAAATCATTGACACATATTCTAAAAGGTGTGTTTTAGTGCTTAAGTAAAAGTAAAGAAACAGGGTATCAAAACAAGGGGAGGTAAACAAGTTGCGTGTTTACAGCATCGCGTGTAACAAAGTGAAGACTCTTACCAGTGTTGTGAAGAAGTGCGGCGCTTTGGCGAGTATTTAACAAGAGCAAAAACAAACAGAGGAGCCGTGCAGTCCAAACAGTTCCCATAGTGATCAGTTGAGAGTTTAGAGTCGAACTCAATAACACGCATTTAGTCAAACACGAGTATCCCACTCATTTTCATCCGCACTTTGTCAGTGGCTTCGCGCTTGTGAGCGCTTCAACAGAAGATGTGTGCAAGAGAGAGTGAGCGCGCGCCCGTGTGTGCGTGCGTGTGTGTGTGTGTGTGTGTGTGTGTGAAAAAGGCCCTTTTCTGTCTCTCTTCATGATTCTGTGTCGGGGGATGGGGTGTAAGCGCATTCACACAGAAGTGTTTCTTTTATTGATCTCCAAGAGCCCATGTGGATTGAATCGATTTTAATTTCACAGCATAAAATAGGTGAAAGAAAAAAGTTGTATAGAATATTATTTTTTTATAAACTCAAGATTAGGCTAGCATATTAGATTACAATATAGCTATTTACAGTGCCCCCCCCCCCCCCCCCCCCAGCAAATATAATATTTTCATATCATTATTTTGATGTAAAAAATCTTAAAATTAATGACGATTTACTCTGCCAGTATGAGAGACTTCGTTATAAAATCATTATATATTATAATCATGCATTTATTATATAGACATATACTTTAAAATTATATTGTTTTTTTTCATTAAAGCGTGTTCCTAAAGGTCAGATAAGGCCTTGATTGATAAAATACCCGAGGATAATATTATGTTAAGTTGTTAAAAACAGTAGCCGATTCAAGGATTTCAAGTGGATTTTGAGTCAACCTTCAATTAAATAAACCCAATTAAACCGCGACCTCTGCAGGCGGTTAATTGCAACAATATGGGGACATAATACCTTAAGAAACTCCACGCCGCAGCGTGGCGCTACTGTTCCTCAATTTGATGGTCAATAAAACCACCAAACGAGAAAAAACGAGTGAAAAGGAAGAAAGGCAGGCTACAGCGCAGGTTGTTGTTGTCACTGGCTGGCTCGTGTATTTGTTTGTCTGCCATCTGAAAGCTCTCCGTGGTGACACAACAGACGTGTCTTTACCGAAATGGATCCGAGCACGACCATTCTACGGGTGAAGAGGAAGAGAGGTACTGATCCAGCGGACGCGCTGCTGCTGGCCTGTAAGCGGATCCGTCCGGAGGCCACGGCGGCTCAACCTAGCGATGAAAGTGAACCAGAACCTCAGGAGCCTAAGATAGAGAACTCTGTGTTCAAACTAGTAGCCACCGTGGTGTCACAGGTAATGACTTAACGGTAGCTGCTGTGCCGTCAGGAGAAACGAAATCTAGTGCTCTCTGTGAGATTGTATTGTTTTTGGTGATCATTGATGACGTAAACACGTCATGACTTGTCTTCGCACAAGTCAATGCGCGTGTCAAAAATCTTTGTGTTTTTACCTTGATTGTTACATTTGAGGTTTGTGCAGATGTTCTTTAACCGTCTACTTGTACAGTATAATTCCTTAACAAAATGAAAAATGTGCTTGCATGAAATAGTGAGATTACACGTGTTTATGCTTGATGTTACCCATTGTAGACCATGGATGGCTTGATTGATAGATCCATTGATGGATAAAAGGGTGGATTGATAGAAAGTATGAAATTAAGTCTAGACTTAGGTTCAGAATAATTGTCAAATGGAAATGATTGCTGCGGTTAAATCTATATAATCACAATTCTTGTCCGTTTCAATATTTTTGGCTATTGTTAATATATATATATATATATATCTCAATTATTTTTATAGGATGCTCCGGTACAACCACATGTCCGTGAAGCTCTGGCACGTCCACGTCTGGCCCATCATGCCTTGCGGCCATCACAAGGAAGCTCTCAGAGGATCATTGGTGATCTGCGCAGTGTCAAATGGAGCACCAGGCGAGAGGAACGGTACCGGATCCTGTCCAGCCACAGGGCCGGACTGCCAACAGAGCCTACACCTGCAAGAGGAGGAGAGGAGAACGATGACAGCCAGACAGAGAACCGTGACAACCTGGCTTTGGGAGAAGTGCAAGTGTTTGATATTGTGCATGAGGATGGTGATGTCAAGGTGCCTGGCAAGGTAAAGCCAGAAGATTTTATTCATCAGTTTCTGCCAATAGAAAAAAATGTACAAAATCCAAACAAATGTAGTTTAGGAACCCCTCATTCTTATTAATATTTTCTTTTTATTTGGATTTGAAGTTTGAACACCTACTTGTTTATGAATTGGTATTTTCAACATTTACTTATAATAATAATAAGTAGCAAATAAAAAAAAAAAACTTAGTCTTTGCATTTTCTCAGCCAACTTCATGCAATATCCATCTTAAAGGGTTAGTTCACCCAAAAAAGAAAATTGTCATAATTTACTTGTCCTCTTGTCATTCCAAACGCGTAAGACTTTCGTTCATCTTCAGAACACAAATGAAGATATTTTTAATAAAATCTGAGCCAGTTCTGTGCTGTTCTTTGACCGCTATGCAACTACCATTTTGACGCTTCAAAAAGTTAATAAAGGGATCGTGAAACTAATCCATATGAATCTAGTGGTTTAGTCCAAATTTTCTGAAGAGACACGATCACTTTATATGATGAACAGATTGGATATGAATTTCTCTATGAACTTTTTGAAGTGTCAGTTGCGTAGCTGTCTATGAAGAGACAGAAATTGCTCCGATTTTATTAAAAAGATTTTCATTTGTGTTGAATGAAGGTTTTATGGATTTGAAACAACATGAGGGTCAACGTTGACAGAATTTAAATTTTTGGGTGAACTAATCCTTTAAATACTTTTTAAACCTCATTGAAAATACGTTTTGGCTACCTTTTCTTTTACCTTCCATTTCTTTTAACTCGTTAATTTAAAAAAAATTCAGAAGTTTTATCAATTCAGTTTGTGAAGAAATATGCATTCACAATTTACACTGGTCTAAAAAAGCAATTAAGCAGAAGCGTATGACTTTTTATCCTCTTATTAAAATGACTAAAAGTTGAAACTTTCTTTTTCCTCAGACTGTTGTGTCTGACCCAGAGACAATCCTGTGTAACTCTGTGAAGATGATTCGTGAGAAGCTGAGTGTGTCAGGAGTTGGACTCGGTATTGAACATCGAGAGAAAGAGGATGATTATGTGTACGACTTGTATTACCAAGAGACGGCCACACCAGGCTGGATCCAAGACATTCTGTCTGTCAGACCGTACGCACAAGAGGGAGAGCTGGTTCGTTGCAGTGTTACTTTAGTATTATCTATATACTATTGGAGTTTTTATTCATATTTTAGATTAACTTTTATTTTTATATACATTGTTGATTTTTATTAAATTTTTTTAATATTACTATTCAGCTTTAATTTATTAGGTGTTATTTAAAGTTGAAGATCTATTTTATCTTTTCACAAACTCATTTGTCTTTTTTCTCTTTGAATACACAGGTCCCTGATGTAGTGGCCTGGGAGGAAGAGGTGTATGAAGATGAAGATGATGAGAACGCTGAAACCAACTGGAGAAATGACTACCCAGATGAGAGCAGTGAGGGTGACAGTGATGCAGAGGAGCGATATGGAGGTCATACACCCAAGCTATTATATTTGCTTCATTTCTGAATCTTTTTAAAAGCTAATCTATCCCTAGATATTATGCAATTAAGAAGAGCTTAAAGGGTTAGTTCGCCCATTTTAAGACATGTTGTATGGAATCCTTACCAGCACTATAGTGCATACACACTGACCCACTCTGTAGTCACCTCCCTGGTCAGAGTTCTGGCCGCTGGAAGTTTTTCAAGAAAGTACTCCCGGTTAGTTTCCAGGGCCTCAAAACTGTGCATTTTTACGTGAAAAAATTATTTGCGTTTCAAAGCTTGATTAATTTAACACACAAACACGCCGGTCAAAATTCATACCTCAGTTTTAATCGGCACTATTTTCTTTCCATTTCTATCAATCCGCGCTGCTGTCAACGTCAACAGTGCGCACGTTCCGATCAGCTGTTGATAGCGCGACTCGCTGACAACATGTCTGACTGCGAAACTTCTGATGATGAAACCAATTTTAGCACAATGTCAGACGGAACAGATGAGGATGAAAGTAATTTTAGCATAACGCCAAAGGGATACCTTTATGAACCGGAGTATACCGATGCCGAACTTGAACAGATGGAGATAGAACAGGAAGAGAGAGAGCGAGAGGACAGAGATTAAGTTGTCCAAGTTGATGCTGGGCCCACAGCTGTAGCAAGAGCCAGGATGAACGACAAATGGTGAGCACTGCACACACGATAATCCTTGATTCTGGATATTTTAGCTCCCGCAGAGTAGCCGATGGCAACCAGCCAAAGCTGTCTCGTAGCTATATCCGAAACAGGAAAACGATGGAATCTGAACAGTGATCCCGGCACATTCTTGTGGTCACAGCCTGGAAATTTACAAGTTCGCACCATCGTTCATTTTCTACTTTTTACGTCGTTTCGTAATCGATTGTGTAAACACTATGGAACAGCTGATCGGAACGTGCGCACTGTTGACGTTGACAGCAGCGCGGATTGATAGAAATGGAAAGAAAATAGTGCCGATTAAAACTGAGGTATGAATTTTGACCGGCGTGTTTTTTGTGTGTTAAATCAATCAAGCTTTGAAACGCAAATAATTTTTTCACGTAAAAACGCACAGTTTTGAGGCCCCGGAAACCAACCGGGAGTACTTTCTTGAAAAACTTCCAGCGGCCAGAACTCTGACCAGGGAGGTAACTACAGAGTGGGTCAGTATGTATGCACTATAGTGCTGGTAAGGATTCCATACAACTTCATGTCTTAAATGGGCGAACTAACCCTTTAAACTAAAGTTTAAACAAACAAAAAAATGAACCCAAACTACTTTATCAAATGGCATATCATAATATATTGAATGTATTTTTCGGTCCAGGTTTTTGGAGTGAAGAGCACTCGTATAGCAGGAGGAACTGGGAATGCTACCGGCAGGACGTGATGCAGGAGTTGGAGAATGACAAAGATAAGGATGTTGATGAGGAGGAACGGGAGTATAACGATTCTGACTGAGAGCCTCCGTGTGTTGTAACAAGCATGAGAGGCCATTTTTACTGACGTGTGTTGAGTGAAGCTGTATGTTCTTTTGTCAAAAGTGAATGTATGTGGTAGCCCATGTGCCTGTACTTGTGTGGGTTGCTTTGACTTGCGCGTTAGTGAGATGAGTGATTTACTATTTGCAATATTTTGCGATTGTTTGATGTGAAGATAGTATGAGGAGAAAATGGTGATTATTTGAGTTTGTGTAAGTGTGGGGTGCTTTGTGTTGTCAGTTATGTGTGTAGTGTTTGTAAGTTCCCCATATCCAAAGGGGTGAAAAACAACATACCTGTAAATATGTAGATGTGTATAAAAAAAATAAAGACTTCAGAATTAAACTGAAAATCTCTTGAATTATTTAATTTATTCAAACAGTTCATGTCTGGTAGAAAAACGTTTTTATTGATACCCTTTGAAATAAATTAATAGAAACACCTGTACATTAAGGCAAATAACAAACAGTTTAAAAGTGTGGTTTCAGTGCGTCACGCTACAAGGCAAACCTTATCAGAATAACCGGTTTCAATTACTTCTGGACTTGTATCCTGAGTTAACTGGGATTTTCACCAGTAAAAAAAAAAAAAAGTATTGCTTGTTTGGCGGATGGACATTTAAAGCTGATTTTACAGAAACTCATGACACTTAGTATTGTAAATGGAGAAAATTAATTCATTGAAACATTTGTTGTTTTTTTAGTTTAAATCTGGAATACCATTTGAAGTTAACAGAATTTGAGAAATACAGATAATTAATATCCAAACTTGGAACAGATGTACTTAAACATTCCTAGATTGAGTCGACAAATGTTTCCAGCACATCTGATGTACTCTTCATCTTTATTCTTACCTTGCCTCTTCTACAAGTGAATGTGATGCTTCATTACATGTACAGCAGCATAGCAGCAGATTTGAACGTTCAACTGTGTACAATCACCTTCCCCCTAAAAACCAGTTAAGGCATGTGGGCAATTATACAGGACTGACCTCTGGCCAACTCCGAAAACACACAAAAAAAATATATAAAAGAACTGACACATTTGTGCTAAAGTAAATCACAAAGAGGAAGATGAAAATACAATCTCTTGCTTAAAAAAGTTGTATAAATTAATTGACAAATTGTAAACACTAGATTCTAAAATAAAAGCATGTTAGATAAACAGGGTGGAAAATGTTACATAAACATAAATAATCTAATTCAGGAATACAGATAGTGTTTGCATCATGAGCGTGCTTTAAAATGGCCTTAATTTTCATGCCATATGGTTCATAAGGTCGTATTCCTAATACTGCAGTGCACCGTGACCTTAACCGACACCTTAAAATAAAAATCAGTGACATTAGGAGTGCATCTCTGTCTTAAAGTGTGAAAGATATTTTTCCCTTATCTCCAGATATTGGTTTCCTCTTCCTGAACCAGTGGGTTTGTGGGTCAGAGGAGTGCAAGTGTTCTAATCAGCGATGTCCATCTCGGTGAGCACACAAAAGCATGTGAACTGGGTGAAACGGGTGACGGCATCTGTGTAAGGGAGACACATGTTAAAGTTCCCATGAAATCTAAATTAACAAATCAATAATATTTGTATATTTATTATAAATTATTTATTTGTGCACATCATTTTATTTTTTATGTGCCCTTGTATTTTTTAATCAAATAACTTTTCACCCTCTTACAACATCTCTTTTTCTTATTGTGTTTTTTGGACGTGAGGGCGGGACAACCTGTCACTCACATGAGATCACAGAAATATCACAGAAGTCGTTTCACTCGAATATACGTCACAATAGGGAAAGAAAGTTTCATTCCAACTTTATATACAATTACTGCCACTGTCATTTTGGCTCTAAATTTGTAAACAAATAAAAGTGTTAGTGCTGAAGTATGTGGTACTTACTTAGTAATTTAGTGATGATGGGTGGGCGCTTAGACTCAGGAAGATAGATACCCAAGAAGTAAACAGGAACTCCAGAGAGGGCAATAGCAATTCCAATGAGTGAGTTGAGTGTGTCAGAATAGAGTGGCACAGCCACTAGGAACACAACACACATGCAGAAGATGATGGGATACAGGAGACTCAACTGATCGCACACAAACATGGAAGAGAAGAGAGAAAAACAACATTTTATTTCACACTCAATGTCCCATTTCAAATTGCACCCGATTTCTATCTTCCCCTTTTTAAACAACAGTAATTCCATTTAAGTTTCTGAACCAGTCCTAACTAACCTGTTTTTACACATAAATTGAAAAAAGTTTGGGGTCATTTTTAAAGATTTAAAATTTTTACGATTTTAAAATATTTTTGAAAGAAGTCTCGGTAACACTTTATTTTGCAGTGTTCTTGTTACATATGTTACATGTAATTACCATAGTAATAACAGTAAATTATGCCTAATTACATGCAATTAACCCTCAACCAAATCCTAATCCTACCCTAACCCTATAGTAAGTACATGTAGTTAATTAATATTACACTGTACTTAAATATATAATTACTCTGTAACAATGGCACCTTAAAATAAAGTGTAAAAGTCTCTTATTGCTCACAAAGGCTGCATTTTTTTTAAAGTAAGTAAAAACAGAAAAACAATTTAAAATAGCCGTTTTCTATTTGAATATATTTTAAAATGTAATTTATTTCTGTGATGGCAAAGCTGAAATTTCAGCATCATTACACCAGTCTTCAGTCACCTGATCCTTCAGAAATCATTCTAATATGCTGATTTGGTTCTGCAGTAACATTTGTTATTATCAATGTTGAAAACAGATGTGCTGCTTAGTATATTTTGGTGGAAGCCATGATATATTTTTGGGATTTTATTTGTAACATTACACTATCTTTACTGTCACTTGACCAATTTGATGTGCCCTTGCTGATTTAAAGTATTAATGCTAAATATAAGTATTTAAAATAAATCTTCCTAACCCCAAGCTTTTGAATATAGTGCATATAATAGTTGGCTATAGTTGTTTGTAACAGGTTTATGTGTGCACAATGACAGATCACACACTTCTTCATGTTATTGTTAAGTTATGAAGGTGCTAACATTTCATCTGTACAGTCTCTACTACCTCACCTTCAGTGGTCGGGGCCTGTCTGGCTCCTTCCAGCGAAGGTAGATCTGCCCGGCGATAGACAGGCCAACGAAAAACCAGTAACTGAAGCTGTAATAGTTAATCAGCTGGAAAACATCCTCCACTGCAAGGTAGATCAGAGCCATGGCACACTGCAGACAGAAAGCACAACCTTAGTTACTTGATCCACTAGATGGAGACAGAAAACCTCAAACATCCTAGACTGTGAGATGCTACAATAACACTTACATTTGAAGAACTAAATGTAGTAATAGAAAGTTTAAAAACTTATATTTAAAATATATAATTTTAAATACTTAAAAATAGAAGAAAAAAACACACGCAATGTCAGATAAAACACAGAGTCACAGAAAAACTCTCTCTGATAAAGAGAGAATGTTAAGATGCATAAGGCGTTACAAGTGTAACTGAAATGTACTTGCGTTAAATAGCAGTGCAGGAACTGGTGTGAATCTCTGCACATGAATCATGGACAAAGCATCTGGAAGATGACCTTCTCGAGCTCCCACGAAGAACAACCTGCAGCAGCAAGAGACTTGCTTCATTCAAATGTATCTCAAATGCACCCAATAAGGGTGAACTTAAATTAAAATATAAAACACCCAAAAAAAAATTTATTTCAGCAACATTTCTCATTTTGAATTTAGATTAACTTGATGTCTAAAATAACTACAACTGAAATAAAAAACTATAGACATTTTTTTTTTAAACTGAAAGTGACAAACACAACAAAAGCACTAAAATTCAAATGAAAACAGAAAAATATAAAAACAATAATGCCATCTTATAGTGATAGTGAAAACGCACTGCACTTAAAGTGCTGAGAAAGTAAACCAATTAGGCAAACCAAATGCATAATTGCACAAAAAAAAGCATAATTTTCATTTTGCAAGAAAACTATCTTCATACTAATATGCTCGCACATTAAAGACCTAAAAGCAAAATCTATTTTATTTGAAGATTTCATGCTAATACATCATACATGAAACTGGGTTCCTAAAGCATCTGAATTCCCATCAACACTGCATATATTTTCTCAACACTCCTCAGATCTTATCATCTTACACATGGAATAGTGGTAGGCCCCCCACACAGTCACTACCAGAAAGCTGCTCCAGATGGTGTGAGCAATTAAATAGCTTTCTATAAAAACCACAGGAGCTGAACTAAGCTCTGTTCCTCCTCCTTGAGGTTAACACCAGTCATCAAGAATAAACTTGAAGAACAAAATAAAGGTTCAAGTGGAACAATAAAACTATAAAGCCACTGCAATTGTACAGGAGCATTTTCAAAACAGATAACACCAACACAGCTCCCAATCAGTCTCTTTAGACTTATAAAAATAGAATGGACTTAAAAGGCTAGTTCACCCAAAAATGAAAATTCTGTCATCATTTACTCACCCTCAAGTTGTTCCAAATATATATGAGTTTCTTTCCTCTGCTGAACACAAAAGGAGATATTTTGAAGAATATTGGTAACCAAAAAGTTGATGGAACCCATTAACTTCCATAGAATGGAGAAATACAACAAATGACGACAGAATTTTAATTTTTGGGTGAATTAGCCCTTTAAGTTAAATTCTATACTTAAATAATCAACAAAGCCACTTGAAGGCAACCCTGCAACCTTAGCTGAAAAAAAGCATAACACCTGCAAACGCTGTGGTATACAGAGGAGAAGACAAAAGGCCGTTTTTTTATGGATGTCAATGGAGGATATGCTTCACTACGCTGAGTAAACCGCTTTTGTAAGGAAATAAATTATTTAATGAATCGACAGCCCATGGGCTAATTTTCGACTCTTAAACATTATTTTTATTTTTTAAGAGAAGTCACGGACAATAGTTATGATTCATTTAACTGCACTTCTCATTCATTTCTATGGTATCCGCAAACATTGATTGACTGTCGCAAACAAGGCACACTTCATCCAAGTTAGCGGTTAAAGGGGATGTCTAATGGTAATGCTATTTCATGCATTCTGACTTATTTACACTGTTAAAGAGTTAGATCACTGTTAAAGAGTTCTAAAAAATTAGTTGGACGTATGACGTATATATTTCTGTGCTAAATACACTCCTTCAGGATTTGTATAAATTTCGGAAAGTTTTTTTCGGGTAAGGCACTGTATGACGTCATAAAGGGCGAATTCCTTTTATTGGAACTTCTCCTGGAAGAGCACGTGCCATGCACACATCAATCAGAGCGAGAGCAAGAGCATCGCCTATCAACGTGCTTCGTTAGGGTTACGCTGTCGTTTTGTTTTTAGACCACGAAATCAGTGTGTTGTGGTTGTAAGGAAAAAAGATAACCTTGTTCAGCTTCCCAAAGAACCCAGTGTTATAGGAACAGTAGATGCAGTTAGTTTATCCGGGGCAGCAACAGAGTTGTGCAAGTGTGTTTGTTCGCATTTCGGTGACAAATGTTCCATAAACAAGGCCCAGTTCAACGCTGGATTTGCAGATCGTTTGAAACTGAAAGGTGAAGTGGTTCCAGCGCTAAAATATCCCGGACATGAGTCGGAATTTCAGGCGGTAGGTAACATCAAATGTCTATTTTGTTGGCAATCGGCGTGTAACTGCATATAATGTTAACAACACGAACATATAGAAAATCATAAGTTATCCAGGGATAATGTGATGATGTAAGCTATTGTGCGTGATTCTTTAGCTCCGCCCGCGGCACGCCTCGCCTCCAGGAGCTCGGCTGTTTTCGGAAAGAATTGGTACAGCGTATCTGTCTTTCATAAATCTGATAAAACTAAAGACTTTTTGGAGATATGAAGGATGGATGCAACACTACTCTATAGGTACTCAAGATTAACCTGAGATTGGCAGAAACGGTGTGCGTTATGTCCCCTTTGAGTTTTTTCCAATGGTTAAGCCATGGACCCTTGTATCTCCCAATAATAAGACCATCTTTGAAATCAAGCTTTAGACTGACCTAGATGCAGCAATGATGGAAGCATTAAGACCTCCGTAACAGGATAAAGCAACCGCAATGGGGATGGTCCAACTCATCACTCCCAGGGTGTGGTCTGCAAACGTCTGTGGGAAATATTAGCTGTTAGATTATAGACAATACAAATATTATGACAACACAGAGGTCTCTGAACTCACCACAGCAACAGCATCACTGGCAAGGATGGCACTCATGTCGAGCACAGCGTAGTAAGCCACGTTTGTGAGGATGTAGATGATCGTAACGATCGGCATGGAGATTGCAATGGAGAGGGGAAGGTTCCTGAGACACACATGAACACAAGTGTTAGCTATCTTATCAATACCTATTTTTTCATGCTGTATGTTCACAACAGGAACAGGAACTAAGGGTCAAGTCTGTCGCAAAGAAGTACCTTTCAGGGTTCTTAATCTCTTCTGTGACAAAGTTAAGAGTGTCCCAGCCCGAGTACGAGAAAAGAGCCGAGTACAATGCCAGAGCGATATCTCCTGGGTCACGGGACGAGCCTTGAAAAGAATCCTCAAAGTTCATTGTGAAACCTGTGTGGGAAACATTGCGAAAGTACTGAAAAGTTTAGCGGATCTTCAAGATTAACATGTATTAGAACACTTTGTATTGCGGTTTTGCTCTTATAGTTTTATTTGGATTTATTTATCAAATATAAAGTACTGTGCATACTGTATGCTTTTGCATGTTTATAACATGATTTTAATAATTTTTACTTTACATTTTGTATTTGTTTTTAGGGTGACTTCAACATTCTGTCCAGGGACTACAGATGAAAGTCCAAACACAGTCCTGGAGTCCTGTCCTGCAGAGCTGAGCTCCAACTTTCCTCAACACACCTGCCTGGAAATTTATAGTATGCCTAGTAAGAACTTAATTAGCTGGTTCAGCTGTGTTTAATTAGGGTTGGAGTTAAACTTTGCAGGACAGTGGCCCTCCAGGAGCAGGATTGGACACCCCTGCGTTAGACGAACTCTGCCGCATTTACAGTAATGCTTATTAGTGTTTACTGTTTCTGTTAAATAAACAAACAAACAAAAAAAAGTCGTCATCATTTACTCACTCTACTATTCATAACTGTGCCTTTCTTTCTTCTACAGAAAACAAAATACAGTATTTTGAAGAATGCTGGTAACCAAACAGTTTTGATTACCACTGATTTCCATTGTATGAATGGAAGAAAAAAAAGAGAGACATTTTCAATATCTTTTTTGTATGTTCTGCAGAAGAAATAAAGTCATACAGGTTTGGACATGAGGGTAAACATTTTTTGTTGCTGCACTATCCCTTTAAGCTGATTCACAAGAGAGCAACATCTGGCTCAGACATGAACAAGTAAAACATCTTTATAAGATTGCTGATTGTGTAGTGTCATTTTTTTTACCTTGGCACATTTTCACTATCCCAGTGATAATAATGACAATAAGGGCCAGCACTTTGGCGTAAGTGAAGACATCCTGCACCCTGGTACCCCACTTGACATAAGCAGAATTAATAAAGGTCAGCAGGCCTGAAACATCATGAATAGTAAGCATGTTAGCATAAGAATAAATAAACGTTGACATAATTACTCTGAAAAGTAAACTGAATTCAGCGCACAATGAATGACAACAATGGTTGCTCCCTAAAGCCAACTGATAGGTCAGCAATTAAACTATTATTACAACTTGAATAGATTAGTGGGAAGTAAAACAAGTTTGGTGGTATTCATGGCAACAGTAATGTTTCTTTCATTTAGAACGGCATGTCTAATGAGGCTCCTGAAGGTATCCAAGTGAAACGGGTGTAAGAGGAGAGGCACCACAGAACCAGAAGAACGGGCTCCATGAACTCAAAAACAAGTTATTCATTAACTGCCCCATGACATTTTTAAAGTAAGACCTTAATGGGTCTCACTAGCTTATCAGATCTCAGGGTGAGAAAACAGAGAGAGGAAGAGAGAACAGTATCGTGAAAAAGACATTAAAAAAGTTAAAGAATGTGAAAAACAAGGGTGCAGAGCAATAGTACGGTATGTGCACCTTACTCACAGATACAGGCTGCAGCAATAAGTCGAGAAGCAGAATACGGCGGCTCGCAGGTGGGGAAGAGCGGCTGAACCAAGTAGTTGGCAAAGGTGATGGCGATAACAGCCTGACTCGTGGGTTCGATGATGAGCAGTGATGTCCACAGACGTATGAACGCTATGAAGCCTCCAAAAGACTCCAGGATGTAGGCGTAGCTGGCGCCAGATTTGGTGATTGTTGTGCCCAACTCGGCATAACAGAGAGCACCTACCACTGAAAAGATGCCACCGATGGCCCAGATAACCAGAGACAGTCCGTATGAGGCGCTGTAGATGAGAACACCCTTTGGCGACACAAATATGCCTGAGCCAATCATGTTCCCCACGATGAGGCTGATGCCGTTCAGGAGAGAGATTTCCTTTTTGAGCTGCATGCTCTCTTTGGGTTTTGAAAGTGTTGCAGGACCCTCAGACTGGCTGTTCAGTTTTCTTGATTCATTGTCGATCTCCATCCTGTTCCACAGACGTACGTGTTGGTGCGCGGAGATAGAAGCGGCCCTCGTCGGCCTTATCTAATTTGACAGAGAAGACAAACCAGAAAAAAGTTATATAAGGAACATTCTGTCACCGTTTGCTCACCCAAATGTCATTCCAAACCTGCATGACTTTCTTCTGTGGAACACAAAAGAAGATATTTTGAATTTTTTTTTCTTCATTTTTCTGTCCATACAATGAAAGTAAATGAGGAAGTGTAGCTATTGTTAACTTAAAGTTTAAACTATTAAAAATAAATTCTGTAATTGAAATAAAGGTGAAATAACTTAATTTGTTTTTAGTATTTACTTAAAATTGGAAATGTTGCCTGACAAATCAACTGAAACAAGTTTATTACACAATATTACACAATTATACAATATTAAATATTAAAAAAACTAACAAAAATGATAAAAGCACATGTCAAAAATCACTAAAACTTCAAATAAAATTAAACTGAAAATATACAAATAAAGGCCTTTTTTAAATACTATAAATAAAATAAATGCAATGGGCTTCGTGTTGTTTTGGACCCTACTAACTCTCAATGTATAAAAACAGTTCTCCAAAGAAACATTCTTCAAAATATATTATTTTGTGTTCCACTGAAGAAAGGTGGTCATAAGAGTTTTGAAGACATGTTAGAGGTGAGGTGTGTTTAAAAAAAAAAAAAAAAAAAAAACATTAGGTATCAAAGCAATAACCCACACATAATTAAAAAGTCACATCCGGTCTCTAATGTCTAGCGATGGTGTGAAGTCAGTATAGGCACTTTATGTTAATATATTACATACGTGCAAAATGTACTGTAGCTAATTGACGTAAAGCTAGTGTGAAGATTGCAATCACTGATATTACGTAAACAAGAAAGTATTTCTTCCTTCAAACATTTCACAACCCATCTCCCAATCAGAAGCTGAAAAATTATTGTGATATGTACATGTTAACGTGTCAGTTTAATCGGGGTCTATATGGGTTTCTAAATGAGGGAAATCACATGTTTATTCCTGACTGTTTGTTGACTCTTTATAAATGATTAAGCACATGATGTCCCCAGCTGTCACCTCTCCTACTGTGGAGAGCTGATAGCACATTCCTTTGATTATTTGGCTTGAACCACGTACATCAACATTTATCCTTGTAAAACAGACATTACACTAAGTGTGTTTGAAAACAAAAAGTGTGCCCTTGCTTGTCTTTCAAACTGAGAGCATATCACTTTTAATTATTATGTAATGGTAGCATGCAATTGATAAACAAGCACTTATTAAATTTTTCCCATACTCTCCCCAGAGAGTTTTCCTTCCCGGGGGCTTGTTTCCCATACTAGAAGAGTTTTCTCTGAACTGGAAAATTAACAAAAACATCTGCACTCATGACACATCAGTTTACAGTGGTAAAGGGCAGTCCACTGTCGTTGTCTTGGAAACTCAATGACATCATTTTAGATTTGACTTTGAATGAGCCAAGCTGTGGAAACCTGTCTTGCTTTTGATTGATGCTCTTGATGTTTTCTTCTTTATGTGCGCTTATCTACTTGTACAGACTGATAAGCACAAGATAATATGTTTAAACCTCACAGGTAAATATTTAAATGGAAGTATAAATACTGTAAGTGTGTGTTTGAATATGTGTTGTTGTTCTATCTTTTGGAAAATGTTTTGGAAAGACGCATTTCCATGTTGCATCAGCTAAATGATTAACGCTCAGAAAACGGACTGTACTGTATATGTCCATCCCTCACAGTCTCATTTTCATTTTCATGTCTAATTAAATATTGCAAATAAGGTCCACCTTGTTTGTTATTAATTTTAAGCATTTTTTGAAGTGGTAGGCCTACCCTGCTGAAAAAAAACAGCTATAAGTATAAACAGCCAACCAGCCTGGTTTTGGACACTTTTTTTCCCCCTGTTGACCAGGCTGGTCTTAGATGGTCAAGATGGGAGACTAGCTAAAACCAGCGAAGACCAGACAACCAGTCTAGGCTGGTTTTAGTGTTATTTCAGCCGTTTTGTTTATTCAGAAACCAGTAATTGTCATAATAACTTTTAATTTACACAATATTCTCAAGAAATTGCTAATTTTGGCAGCACATAAACAAACGATGGTTTTAAAAATCACTTAAAAACAACAACAACTTGGCACCCCGCGATAAAAACAAGTTAGTATTTGGCAACCCACTGCAATGTCGCGTTAAAAAAGAAAAAAGATAGGGCTCTATACAAAATAAGATATTACATAACATGTCATCAGCTAACACACAAAATAAATAAATAAACAAACAGGTTTCTGAAACTTGAAGCATTACGACGTATGACGAGACTTTAGCGTTGAGTTTAAACCCCCTCAAGCAAATCAGCTGTTCAACAAAACAACCATACAAGCGTTTTAAACGTTGTAATGCAGTCTGACTCTCTGCTGTGGGTAAGATTTTGGAGTGGTGGGATAATTAATACAGCACTTATAAATCATTTGTTCAGAAAGTAAATGTCATCATAGTGAATGGCTTGAATAAATGTAACGTTAACTGTAAAATCATTTAATAATCGATGAGATGAGACGCTACATCCTGTTTTTCTAAAGTAGAGGTCAGCAGAATATGAGACACGACCACTGCGTCATTTGAACGCAGATATTCCCCTCTGCGCCTTGCATTGAACATTTTGAAAACATTAATTAAATTCGGGCGTTAAGGAGAAATGAGTCAAATGGAATTTAAACGGTATTGTTTAACATTTAACACAACCCGATTAACCGATTTAACATAACCTTTTCAGTCCTTCTCATTCTTTAAGCGTAAAGTTAAAAACACAAATATGTTCTTACCTTGTCGTGTCCTTTCTTTATCGTCTTTGTCTAACTGGTGACATTAGCAGACACAGCAGCATCTTTAACTACAGCAGTTACACCATGGGCAAGCTGCCAAAGATAGTCACGTGATACCGGTAAAATTGATGTCACGTGGGTGAGTTGCAAATCAGATCAACCCAGCTTGTCAGCAAGCCCATTCAGGTGCTGTCATGCAGCCAAAAGCGAACCATTTAAAAGTAATGTTTTCTTGTGTATGCGTTTAAGGGGTTTTTGATTAACGCTGTTTCACACCTGATACATTTAATATCCGATTTGCTTTAAAGTGAGAAAATAAGGTTTTGCATAAGGATATAAAAGAATAAACACATGATTTTCTTTATATTATTATAGATTATAAATTATATCGACATTTATCAAGAATTCATCCTAATATGCTGAAAACATTTTCTACTGATTTGGTGCTGCAGTAAAATTTCTTATTATTATCGATGTTGAAAACAGTTGTGCTACATAACATTTTTCTGGAAACCGAGATATTTTTTTCAGGATTCTTTGATGAATAAAAACTTCAATGGGACATAATTAATTTGAAATAGAAATATTTTCATATTTTAAATGCCTTTACTGTCACTTTTTACACACACACTTTTGAATGGTAGTGTATTTGTAATGTATAATGTATATACCGTAAGCATATTTGTATAAGGGAATGAGTATTTTAGGTCCTGTGAATGGTTACCATTACTTTTAATCACATTTTACCTTCACTACTTAATTTTAAATTGCCATGGGGTGTGAAAAAAGTATGTTGTAATACAATAGCAATACAAACGCTCCATTTAGTTTATTTTATGAGCATGTAGCATTCATTGTTCATAATCATTCTAATAATTAAAAACAGAAAAAAGTAGTATGTCACATCTGTTGGAGCAGCTTGAAATTTCATGTCAAAGACATTTCACATCTCATAGTGTTTGTAAAGGCCCCTATAGCAAGGTCCATTCATGCCCTTCAGCGTAAAGACCATCCATGCAATTAGATAGTCTGTGAGGAGAAATGTGGCATGGTATTGACATGAGTAATACCAAGTAATAACTGTTCTCCAAGAAGTGGATCTAACATATGAGTTCATGTGAAATGCTGAAGGGGACACATACTGTTAAACTGTGGTAAAGACACAACAGATCACAAAAGAGTGTGAACATTTAATGACATTTCTTATACCACATCTGTTTTTCCAAACATGAATTCTTTATTCATATTCTTGCTTTATACAAGAATAGAGCACCAACAAATACTATTAAATGCTTTAAAAAAATAATGTCTTGTTGCAAGATACATTTCAATCAGAAACTACTGCGTCTGTTGTGCAACATGCACAAATTTAAGTCTGACATCAAAAACACGCAACCTTGGAAATGTGTAGCACATACACACAAACTCAAGATAAATGTGGTTATAGAAAGAAATGTAAAATATTTGATGAGTCTATCAAAAGAATATGATATATTAGGCTGAAACAACCGTTTCAATTTTACGACTGAGAGTGAAAGTTATTAAGGAGTTAAGAATGATTAAGGAAAATAGCCTTACCTTTCACAAAAGTTCCTTTGAAAATAATCTTGTTTTTGCGCTGTTGATTATTTTTTTTCTCTTCAAAGGAATGTTATCAAATCTGTAATTGCCCATTCATCAGAACATGATAATGTTCAAAGTCATTTGAATAATCCCTTCAGTTTGTAAACTGGGAAACAATGAGATCATTATTACCCTTTACATTGGGTGTTAATTTGATGATTTTTTTGATTAAAAAGAATAAAACTGCATGGCAGCATTCCCTTCCAGAGGATCTGACCTCTCTTTATCTCTTACAGACTTGTCTAAATAAGAACACAATAATAATCTCAACATATTCATGACAAATTATACTGGCAAACATATCTAATATCAAGATCATGTTTTGTGTGCAGTTACTGAATTACAACACTAATGTAAAGGCATTTTTGATCAAATTCAACCAGACTGCCAACTCTGGGCGGTTTGAGTATTTTCAGTGGATACTAAACCTAAAGTTGTTGCCACCAAGATAGCAACATTTTCGCCAAGACAGGCACAGAGATCAAGCAAACAGCGTGTGCGTGCGGTTAAGGTCAAGGCCGCAGTGATGATCTCATACGTCTCACGGGTCACAGCATGTCTAGCACGTAACACGTCAAGTAGGTTGTTGAGTCGTCCTTCAGTCATGCAGCGAACAATGGCCTCTCGTCTCTCTTGCAGAAGCCGGCAACAGCTCCTTCCCATAGACAGTTCACATTTAACTAGAGAAAGAGGAAGCATAAGAGTATAGTCAATAGTGTTTTCATGAATCTTTTAAATTCTGCAAGAATATTGCACATTTAGCAAGAATGAACATCCTTCGCAAACAAATCAAGTCAATTTTATTTATATAGCTCTTTATACAATACATATTGTTTCAAAGCAGCTTTACAGTGATAAACAGGAAAATAACGATTCAATGATGCAAACAGAATTCAATTCTGCTGTAATGCAAATCAAAAAAGACAATAGCAAACAGTCATTATTCAGATTAAATCAGTTCATTTCATAAAGCAGCTCTGGAGAAAACAATGATGTCATCATCCAGCTCAGTTCAGTTCCTATCCAATAGCGTGAGAGCAGTCAAATCAATAATATTGCTGAATATTACGTGTCTCCAACTAAGAAAGCCAAAGGCGACAGTGGCAAAGAACCCAAACTCCATCGGGGGAGAAATGGAGAAAAAACCTTGGGAGAAATCAGGTTCAGTCGGGGGACCGGTTCTCCTCTACCCAAATAAAAGATACACTAAATATATTAAAATGAATGCTTCTATTAAGCATGGGTGCATTAAATTGATCAAAAAGTGACATTAAAGACATTTATAATGTTAGAAAAATATTTTAAATTCATCAAATACACATGAAATTAAAAAAGGTATTAAAGGTTCCACAAAAAATATTAATCAGCACAACTGTTTTTTACTGTGATAATAATAAGAAATGTTTCATCAAATCAACATATTAGAATGATTTCTGAAGGATCATGTGACACTGAAGACTGGAGTAATGATGCTGAAAATTCAGCTTTGCCATCACGGGAATAAATCCCATTTTTAAATATCTTGAAATAGGAAACATTTAGTTTAAATTGTAATAATATTTCATAATATTACGGTATTTATTGCATTTCTGATTAAATAAATGCAGCCTTTCTGAAACTTATTTCAAAAACATTTTAAAAATCTTACCAAACCCAAACCTTTGAACGGTATTGTATTTTTTAAATTGCCTTTACTCTTAACCAGTTACTTCACTGCGACGAAACCTTCTGTACTACTTACATTTAAATGAACAAAACAAGACTAATTCTGAGAAAAACAAAAACCCTCTGGAGAGGAAACACACTGGACACAGATAAGGCATTAGTGGGGCGGTCATTCAGGAAGTGAGCGAGCACAGTCTCACAGAACTGCTTACTGCGCACATGTAAAGGCACAACACAAACAAGAACTGATACAGTTGCTCTGTCCAGGTAGTTATGCCAACAGTATGTGCACAATATGTCCACAAAGCTCCGACAGATTTATTTAGCTAAAATACATCAGGCAATTGAGACTGACAGAGAGCAGAGCTTTTTCCAGATGGATTAAAGTATGCAACACTGGCATGTTTATGTTTGTGGTCCAAACTCATATGTTGGAAATGTGCAGGACAGGAATGGAGGGAATTAGAGAGATTCAAACAAAATGACTGTTAGGATATTTTGGAGACAGAACTAATTGCTTACCCTGGTTGCCAGCGTTGTGTTGTGGGGTGCTCTGAAACAGCGTTGAGGAGGAAACACATGGGGACCTTAAAGATGTGGGACTCTGTCTATGGGAAATTCTACAATGCCCAGTAATCTGAATGAGACCATGATAACTGCAGGAGTTACTGGACTCGACTGAACTTTTTCCAGTATCTATGAAGACATGAGCAAGACATGATACAGGAAAATGTAATTATAAGACAATTTACACTAATAAAGTGAGAAAATGTATCCAAAATACTATTAAATGAGTGGTCACTTACCCCTAAAGCATCCATTCTGAGGAAAATCTCTTGTTGGCAATGGTGGAGAGGACTTTCCTTTTGAGTTTAGTGCAGAGACAACTGGCAGAGTTTCATTCTGTGGAATCACTTTGGAGGTCCATTTTTTTGTGGGACCTCTGCAACTATTGTCCTGTTGGTGGTAAAAGACATTCAACGGTCAAAAGCATGGCCGTACCAACCATTGAGATCCCAGAGGTGTGTAATAAAAGTCATAAAATAACTGCCGGACAATAACGGTACTTTGGTGCAGCAAAAAGGTTCTACAACGCAAAGATAACCAACTTTCTCATTTATGCTGATAAGCAGTGTAACAGCGCAAGTAAATGTCAAAATGACAGAGATGCCCAAATCAAAGATTTATCTATTAAATTTTGTAATTTCAAACCCAAATGCTATTTTACATTAACCTTTTTTTCCCAGGGGGAACCGAACACCCCAAGCAAGTTTATGAACCTCTGTTTTTTTAATATCCTGCATATGGCCATTGCTGTAAGAAGTTTTATATTTGCACATAATTTATAATGAACACGCACATTACAAAATATAGCAAATATAACTGAGTACCTGCTCAACAATCCCACATTCTAATTTTAAAAAGAGAGAACAGTTCTACACCAAATCAAGTAAAACCTTTAGCAGTTGTCTTTCCTCGAGGTTATGTAGTTCAATAGGCAACTCCCAGGACGAGCGCATTTTACAGCTCTGTAGCCTCCTCTCCTGGTGAAACAGACACAGGCCACAAATAATCATTACCACCTAATAAATACACAATCGGTCAAATTCTTCACATCTGTATTAAAATAAATTTGAATTTAAACAATATAATATAATATTTAACACAATGTGGGGTTCACAAATCTCAGACTACTAGTGAAAATGCTTATTACTGAATACTTCTGCATAACAATTGGGTGAAAAGTTGATTAGAAAATTTTAGAATGTTTTAGTATTCAGTTTGTAAAACCTGATGATCTCCAGCATAGCATTTGAGAATGAAAGAGCATCTTGTGCTTCAATGGAATCAATAACATCTGACCATTTAGAAAGAGTATATAATGTTTATACAATTTGCTTATTGGATTAGTGACCAGGAAATCTTAATGAGTTTTCTTTGTTTTAAATATCTCCTTTAAGTCACCATGGAATTAAAACGGATAATTCATATTTTTTATAGAATATTGCAGTGTTTATTATAACCTATTTATCCGTGCACATCATTATTATTTTTAATTCATGTGCCTTTATAATCTTTAATCTAAAACAATAACTTCCCTTCTAGTAATCCCTATTAGCAAACGGCAAACATCAAATCAATTCCTGATGGACAAAATCAAGTCCTCACCTACAATTTTTTCTTGTATGAAAAGCTGTTTTACTTAGTTATACATCACAATAGGGAAGAAAAGCAGATCTCAGTCTCATGCCGACTTTAAACTTATTTCCAGACTACAATGAAAAAAGAAATCTGTTTGTAATGTGGACTTTTGGAACCCGCTATATAAAAGTATTTAGAGCTATTATTAAGCTTATTAATTATTAAACAAGTACCTTGCATTTTTTAAGATGAAGAACATCTTCAGTGAATGTCTGAGGATCAAATGCTGCCAAAGCTGTCCTTAGAACCACTGCACACTCTGTATGAGCAGAAAATAATAAGTGATGAGCAGATTTTAATTAACACCTCTAAGCTCCATAAAAAAAGCTGTAACTAACCCTCAGCCGATGGGCGTTTTTGAGGTTCACTCTTCAAGCATCTGATGATGAGCTGGGTAAGAGCATGGTTTTGAGGGGTCATTAGGGGCAGCAGGTCAACCGCTAAACCAAGCTCTAATTTGGTCTGAAGCTGATCAATAACTGTATGAAAACAAATTTAAAGGAAATGTTTCAGGTCAATGAATAACTGAAAAATCCTTCTCCCAGAATAAGAAAAGATGCATTTAAGAGATGACATAATACCTTCACATGGACGCTTTCTATTCAGTGTTTCCCACAGCAGAACCCCAAAACTGTTGAATCATTACAACGCTTAAATGAACACAACAATTCAACTCTAACATACAGCTGAAACACTCTAGATTTTCAAAATAATGCACCTCACCTATATATATCTGCTTCCACAGAAGGAACAGCACCTTGTAAGACTTCAGGTGACATATAGGCTAGATCTCTGACACATGGCCCATGGCCATTAGAAGTGGTCAAGTGTATGTCTATCTCTTGACCCCAGTCACACAACTACAATGACACAAATATTATAAAAGTAAGAAAAATAGTAAAGCATATGCACACATTTTTATTTTTATTTTAAGGAACTTTGGACTATGGCAATACTTTGGCATGGTACTGTTGGTCGAGAAGAACATTAGTAGCTTTCAGGGCTCCATGAGGAAGCGGAATGGCATGGATATGAGCTAAACCTTCAGCAACATCCAACAGGATCCGAAGACAAAGAGCCATTGAAAGCTCTGGGTACAGATTTGCCTTAAGAAAGCAAAAAAAATGATCACTTGCAGTTTTATGAAATAAGCCTGGTAGAATGCACATTTCCTAACCATAAGAATTATATCATTGATGATGATGCAACAGCTACTATAATGCTAATGTATTGTATTGGAATGCTATTGCTCTATAAAACTTCTGTTTGTTGGCACTATTTTTAGTAGGCTACAGTTACAGTTCCCTGCCCAGGGGATTTCCACTCTCTCACTATCAGGAACATAAACACACCTTCACAATTCAAAAACAAATTTTCACACTTCCTGGTTCAGACAACAGACTTTTTTTAGAGGTATACACACCTGTCTGTGACTAAAATTATCTTTTAAATGAAGTTGAAGTAAGCGCTTACATCATGCAGTGTGGAATCTAGAGATCCTTCAGCCATCCAGTCCCACACCAACCCCACTAGAGAGTGAGCTGAACTTGTGTACACACCCAACGGGACCAGTACTTGCTCAGTGCACACCTGGCCCAACATTCCTACTTTCTTTAACCTGTCAATCCATTTACTGATACCACAAACACACACACACACACACACACACACACACACACACACACACACACACAAACACACAGACACAAAGCGTTTAAGTTTTGTTTTCCATTTCTTGGGAAATACCATGTAAGCTGCTACACAAAGCATATCAATATTTAATAGCATTTTGTTTTAATATGTATTCATATTAACAGTAATTATCAAAATTAGTTCATATGCTGTATTAGTAACTCTTAATTTATTACGACTTAAATCATATATTTTAATAAATATTTGTTTATATAGGTTACTATATAACATAGGTATATTGGTATAATATAGGTAGACCTATATTTACTATGCAAAGCACAACAAATAAATGTGGTTGAAAATGATCTGCCACAGGTATGATGACTGAAAATGCACTTTACCTATCCTTGATTAACTTGACAGTCACTTTGCGTCCTGTCCTTCCGAAATGTCCTCGCAAACACGCACCTACACTCGTTCTGACCAAAACTACGTCTCGCAAGTCCTTCTCATCAATCATCTGCAGATGACTGACCTGAGCCATTCCTCTGGACCCAGTCAGTTTCAACTCTGCTGGAATGCTGAGGAGACTAGGACTGTTCGACTAGATTCATTTGCTGCCATTTGCTGTCATGGATAGAAAAGATCTATAGTCTTCAGAAAATGAAAGGAATCGAGAGCCCGGCCCCAGATCGCGTGCCCATGACGTCACTTGTTTATGTCGTGTCTTATTGGCTGAGTTCAAAGAAATCCCCCGCTATTTTTAACAGTCACGTAGCCGTGAAAAACAACTTCAGGAACGCATTTCTATTTTTTTCTTTTTTTAGTATTCATATGTATTAGTAGTTTATACTATTTCACAGCAGAAATAGCTATACTTTAGTCTCGCACATTCAAGTTTAAAATTGCCGCGCCCCGTTTTAGGCTAGGCAAAAAAAAAGAGAATAGCCTACTGCTAACATTAATTGTTAACATTGTCTTAAATTGTTCATGTTGTTATTTAGCACGTTTTGAAATGTATGTAACTCCTGAGTTACCTTGCCTGTTTAGGGTATAAAAAAGGGATTAAACTAGAAACTTAAATGATTGTAATTCAAGAATGCTTTGGAATATAGACCTAAGTTTGGTCTTGTTTTAAAGAAAACAGTCAGCAGATTATTGTTGAAGTGAAAGCACTTCAAAAAAATGAAAGTATGAAAAAGTTATGGAAGTTTAAACTTACAGTAAATCAAATATACTGTACTTTATGTTTTTCTTTTTTATAAAATATGTATTTTACAAAATATTTTTTACTATAAAATTACTATAAAATCAAAGCCATATATCTAACCAAGTTGTGTTCATAATTTGAAGTTGATATCACAAAAATTGAAGTTCCCATGAGATTTTTTTTAGGGATATTACTAAAAATAGCCACCAGGTGACTTACATTCCATTGAATTTAATTGTATGCAAAATACAAATTAATACATTTCTGTCCGAATATCACTACTGTCACAAAATATGGAACCTTGAGACTCAGATCCTTCTGACAATATGTGTTTTGTCAAGATTAGAAAAGGTTTTGATCCTAAATTATGAAACATGACGTTGTCCAAAAGGGGAGGAGCCCGGTAAAAGAATTTAGAGTACTGTTTCTATGGTAACGCAATGTCCAATTTCAAAACGGTTTCACAGGCTGAATCTTGAGTTCGTAAGCTTTCGAATGATATTTCATTTGTCAACATTAGATCAGGTGAAGTATATGGGATATAATTGTTTTAAACATGCAGTGGCAGTAACAGTTAACAGATTAATGACTTGTTTTTTTTTTATACCCTAATCAGGCAACGTGACTCAGGAGACACAACTCATAAAATCCAAAATGTATCAAATTTTAAAAAAATTATTTTGGATATGTTTTATTGAAGTCCAGATGATATAAAAAATGACATGAAATTATTTTTTGCTTAGTATTTTCCACTCTTGCCTGTTTAAGGGTTAAAAATAAGATGGAAAGATGAATCGCAAAAAAAAAGAATAATTTCCAAGGGTCTTTTTTGAATTAGTGTTGTAAATATTGCTAAAATTTCGGTCAACTAAACAGGTCATCTAAGGGTGAGAGTAATTGGTGGTTTATGAAGCCATATTAATAAACTCTTAACACATCTAACAACTGCTCATCTAACATCAGACGGGTCTCATAAAGATATAGCTTTTTTTCCCCTTGACATGTGACCACATGAATAAGATCATAAAAAACTATACAAAATAGTCACAAGTGGAAGACAATAACAGGGAGTGGAAATACATAGCCTACAGTTAAGCTATTAATTATTACCTCTCATCATTTATTGACATTTTAGTATTGTTCATGTCTGAATTGTCTCTATTCATGGTGGTTTCACATGGCTAGTTAGGCTGTAACAGCTATCTAGAATTGAGCTCATCAGTGTGAGCACACAGTGACTCCATCACCCACCCAAAAAAAAAACAACAGAAAACAATTTCCTCTTTTTCTGAGATGTCTGCCGTAATTGCAAAAAAAGGGGTGTCTGCCACACACTAAGGGATTTTTTTGTGCAAAGCTAAAATTTATATTAAGTCTTACACCATTTGCTGATCTCTGTTCAGCGTGACAAGTCAATGGGAAGTGATATTTCCATCTTACAGAGAAGGGGATGTCCAAAGTGACTGAACTAACAAAAGAAAGTGGAATCTTGTGAGTCATTTATTGGTTTATCACTTTCATGCTCTGTTATCTCAGAAGAAGAAAAAAACTATTGTCAATTTAAATCACTAGCTACAGTAGCTATATTGTTATTTTATTGAACCGTTCTTTTACATTACATAAAAAACTGTAACAGTTTTAGTTAGTTTCTGTACTTAGAATTTATAGCCACAATAGATTAGATAACAGAGGCAAAAATACACTGATTAACACAGTTGAACTGTAGTAACCTATCCAATAAAATAGTCAATACATTAACGTTTTATCCAAATATGATTAAAATTACCTGAACCTGTGAATTACATTCACTAGAACTGCAATAATGTCTACATTTCCATGTTATTTGATGGAATTTTTCTAGTCTTTGTGCCATGTAATATTTATTGACAAAAAAAATGAACAAATGACTCAATAAAGTAACACATTAAATAAATGTCTTTACTGCTTTAATTGTATATCTATCATAAATAATTTGCATATTAAGTGATACGTTATGCATCTAGTAGTTGTAGCCCTTTGTAAATTCATGTCAGTGATAGTGCAAATGTGTATCAGACTCAGTGATTACTCGAATCTCACAAATTTTCAGTAAAAAGTCAGCAAAACCACTTTTACGTAACTTTCCATGAAGGAGCTGCAACTCAGTGTTCAACTAGTGCAACTAGTCATAGACAATGAGTTTAGATGAAAATCAAGCTGAACAAAGGGGAACTTTAACGCAATGCTCATTGTGTAACATCATTTTGAACTTCAGAATGCAACACTGGCTCACATTCCCTGTCAAAAACAATAGAACATTAAAGCAGTTCATAAAAGAAATAAATGCTCAAGGTCTCTTGTATCTCCAACTATGGTTTTTGAAGGAATTTTTTAAATATACAAAGATTAAAAATGATAAGAACTCATTATCATTTTCAGGTAAATTGGGACAGTGCAATTGGTAATGTGAGACACACATTTTCATCTTATTTGTGCTTGGATAATACAATTGCTTACAACAGGATGTTGTACAAATCTTCTTTTTAATAGTAGTGTTTCAAAATGCAATGTAAAATAAATATAATTTACTTTATAAAACAGACTCACTATAGTGTGATGATCATCATGTTTCATGCTCAGCTCTGGGTTTCTTTTTATAAGAATTTGGCACCAGTAATAGCCTCCTTTGTTTTTGGTTTCAGAAAATCCTTTAATTGCATTAGCTTTTGCATAATCAAAAGCCCTTTTTTTTGCACATCTCTGCGAAAGAAGCTTGCCAGTTCCTTCTCAGATGACTCTGACAGAAATGGTTTTCTGTCACTACATTCACTCACAACACCTTTCACTCTTTTTTTCTTTTTTAAGGGTGGATTTGGAACACGCCTTGCCCTGGCCAAAAAAACCAGGCCTGCCTCCACTATAACATGTACGCTACTCATTGATTGCTTTCTTCACTCCACTGATTATACCTCTCTCTCTCTTCAATCTGACTGACATGTTTTCCTATTTTTTTTCTTTTCTGTCTACATCTCAATGTTATCTTTTATTTAACAGTGTGTCCACTGAAGCCGAATTCTACTGTAGCCTATACCATTTTATCTAACATTTAGGCTGTCAAAACTTGATTTTTTTAATAGAACGGAATTAAGAAACTTGCATCTCATTGCATAAAATTTAATTATCACATGAACAGATGTAATACAAATATTATAGAGTGTAATACTGTTTGCATTACAATTTAAACCTTAACAATTGTATTAGACATGGGCACTTTCTCCGACATTCCAGCACTTGAGTGGTATCCTGCCAATATGATTTACATTTGAGCAATCAAATGTTGATATTCAAATTAAGTACTGTTATTACAACATTTCAATACCACCCACCATTATCACTACGCTTGTTTGTCCCATTGTAGCTGATGTCCCACTTTTACTGACTTCACCCCCATATTCTAGCCATGCTTCAGTTCTGAGCAGTATGGTTAATTATTATTTCTTTCGTTTATCATCCTTCGAGTTTTAAACGGAAAGTGTTGTCTTTTTTTAATTATTCTTTGTAGATTTTGAGCTCGTGTTGTTTTCAGTTTCTGAAAACTGGAGGCCCCCCCCCCCCCTTTTTAAAATGTGTCCAATGAAAAAAAAGTAAAAGAAGTATCACCAAACACCAAAAATGTTGATATTATGTATTACATATTATTATATTCCAACAGAAATACAGATAAAAAGTCACAAATACATAAAACAATACAAACTAAAATGTAACGTTTGTGCTTTACTTTGCTTCATTACAAGACTGTGAGGATAAAACAAAAGTGCAACTCATGTTTTATAAAACTAAACAAAATACAGAGTTTGCCAAGCTTGTTTACCTTGATTCTGAAAATACACAATTGAGGAATGCACTTTTTTGGCAGTTTAAACTTGCACAAACACCCTAACTCATCTCACACAACTCATTACTTTTTGACAAATTACATTATTCTTTATTTATTGCTATAAGTGATTTGCTAGAACTCATTATATCACAATGAATACAGCAGTTTTACACAGTAGTAAAAAAAAAGCAAAAAAAGCTAAAGTGCAAGGTTCGCTTGAGAAAATGAAACAAACTATTACACTCATACTAAGAATATGATTACAGAACTACAGCTTATGACAGGTGAAGCATAAATGCTCAATTACCCAACGCTCTGTGACTCAATGTCATCTGAGGAACTTTCAACATCCTGACCAGCAGGATAAGAGAGTATCTTTAAATGCCCTTTGTGGATAATCTTTCATGGTAAAAACTCTGTATTTAAAGAGAAATTTGGCAATTTCAGAAAGACACTGTTTGAGCATCATCAAACTTTTAACTATTTTCATGAGTATGTAGCATATGCTGTTTTGAAGATCCAGAACTGCTCCCTTCCAAACTGGAGTCATCTTTCTTTTTTATCCGCTCAAGAGCATAGTATCGTAGCATTAGAAAAAATCCTGTTAGGATAAATGGAAATTGAATATTATCATGCAATTTTTTTCATAACAGAATGGAAGCTAATGAGTTAAAAGCAAGATTTCTTAAGTAATGATAACAAAAGGAAACAAGTTCGAGGGCTGTTTTATTTTTATATGCCACCACAGGAACTCAACTTACATTGACACAATAGCCTAGCCATTTTTTGACCTTGTGTATTTTGTGATAGAGCATTCAAGGAAAAGCTTACCTTGTAAGGAATTGATAATACAGAAGAGGAAGAGGGTGGCCTCTGAGAGAGGGCCAAAATCAAGGAAACCGAGGCCCCATGTTGTGCCAAACAGACAGGTGAGACCCCAGATACTGAGAAAAGCCACATCAATCTTCTTCCAATCAGGTCGATTGCGGATCTCTTTCACCACAAGGAAAAGCATGACTGCACCAGAGCTCAACACAACTGCCAATAAGCCAACATTAATGATGTAATGGGCCAGTAGGCTATTGGCAGAATCCAACATCCAGCACCTGGATAAGCAAAGCAAAGATTAATTTTAATTCTTGTTTTTCCTGAATGCAGGGTTACATCGAAGTAGTAAATATCTCTTCTTACATGCGGTAATGAGCGGTGATATTTTCACTTGGTACTATCTTCCTTTCGCCATAAATATCCCCGATTGAGAGCAGTATAACAACTAGCAGAGCTGGGAGACCTATAATTGGAAAAAAATTATTGTTACATGTATATATATATATATATATATATATATATATATATATATATATATATATTCTTAAAAACAGGTGAAAATGCCATTTCTGCTTGTTTTAAAATAAATAAATAAATTTATGTTTATACTCACCAAATCCCCCCAAGTAAAAGACCCATGGAGGTGTTGAGCTGAACACCTTGCGGACTAATAAGAACGCGTGAAACACTTCCATAGCCATCCAGCAGAGTGTGCTGAGGAGCGAGTAATGCAGAAGAGTTCCTGTTATCACACAAACTGTTTTATTTCCAACATTGGCCATTGTACCGGTAAGGATGAAGAACAAGCACAAAATAAATATTGCCACCACCAGACCACGGTGCACCAGTGAGGTCTGGTTTTTCTTCCCTTTTCTGGAATGCAAAGACAAAAACAATGGGGGTGAGATTCATAATAGATTTTGTTTCACTGAACAAGCTTTTTTTTTTTTTTAAGAAAGAAAATTTGTGATAGTGTAATAAAATTTTAATAAATTCCAAGTCAATGAATTATAATTACCTGAGTTTACAGAGCCAATAGAAGAGAACCAAACAGCTAACTAAAGACACAGCACATCCCACAGCGGTAATGAACGTCAGAGCCTCTAGATGGCGAACTGTATCCCTCTGTTTCACTTGCTAAAGCATTGAAGAAAAATAGACATGGTAAAGTATGTATTATTCCATTTCTGTGTGTAATCTGTTAACACACTCTCCCATTGGCTATAAAAATTCCCAAGAATGAAAGAAATACCTTTTATTCATAAAGTCTGGCTCTCAGTGTAAAATATTACCAGCAATGAGTAAAAGCTTATTTACCTTAAAGGGACATTGTGTAGGAATTTCTCCCATCTAGCGGTGAAATTGTATTTTGCATTCAAATGAATTGTGCTCTCCAGCGCCTCGCTTTTTCAAATGTGTGTTGTATCTACGGTAGCTGTTATGTACCAAAAAGCTATGACAGGATGTCTTTTAATAGCACTTCATCGAGTTTTCCTTCGGGTGAACAGGTTTGTTATTTCAAACAAACTGCAACTTGACACAACGAACAAACAAATGTTACAGTATGAATTACTTGCCGGGGCAGTGACAAGCGCCTCTCACTGCTCTGCTCCTCAGTTTCTGCTGCTTTCAGTTACGTGACGCTGGCTCTGAACGAAAACGCGTTGTGGAAGCGCGTTGGCCTAGTACTTTTTGACCCTCTCTGCTATTATAGTTTTTCAAGATGGCGGAACTACATGGAAGCCTCCGTGGACCTACCCGTCACATGTATATAAAGATAATAAATTCTTCGTTTACGAGGATAAGTCAGATAATTGGCAGAGGTATTTGTACACCATTGAGGACATATTTATGAATTAAAATATTGATTTTAGATAAAATACCTAAAAAACTACACATTGTCCCTTTAATTGACCTTATTTCTTGGTAATAAACCTGCTACTCACCACAAGAATAGCGAAGTATGTAAGGTGATCACAGCGACATTCTGTCTCTCTTTCATTGATTTTAAACGTATTACAACCCTCGTATCTCCAATTCACTTCATTGTCTGCAGAAAAAAACATCAGTAGAACAATCAGTAACTGCTTAAACATTACTAATGTCAAAAACTGATTTATGTTGCGTCTATGAACATAAAGACTTGAGCACACCTTTTCTTGTGTCCCATGAAACACATCTTCCAGAACAGTTAGCCTGTGGAATGAAACAGAAGAGGATAAGAAGAGAGTGGCTTGGGGCATACAGTACAGGTTAGAGATCATAGCAATTGCAAAGTTCAGCTGTCATAAATTATATCATAAACGAGGCCCTTTTGATTTAAATGCCAAAAACAAGACGAGCAATCTGATGTTCATCAGGCTTCACCTCACCATCCTGGTCATGCGGTTTTCAGTGTTAAGGAAATGGAAGACATTTAGGGTGGGGGTGTTCACACTTGTATTTCGGTTCTCTTTCTCTCTTTTTTTTTGCTAAAGAAAATAATACATTTACTCCTGGTTTGCTTAGCGTTCACACTGTAATTTTTCACACTAAACACACAAAATGAAAACCTCTTTTATGACTTATATATAAGAACAGAACTTGCCATTTGCTAGGCTAAATGCGTGTGTGAATACACAAACAGCATATAAAAAATGTAAAGGAGTCAAAACCGTGTCAGGAATTCCTCTGTTTTACAAACAAATGAATATCTGCTGCAAGGAGACAGTGGTCCTGACGCCTGTACCAAACTGTAATGGGCAACATAGCTACTATGACGAGAAGGTCCAGGTATGCTTGAGCATTCTGTCCTTTATAGGGTTGCATCTTATGACATCAAGTCTTGTGTGGCGAAGGACGGCCGAGGGACGTGAGAGAACGGCGCGAGGCCGGTGGTGCGATTGCTAATGAGCAACACCTGTGAAGCACACCGGTCTCGCATCTCTCACGGAGGAGCGGAAGCATAAAGGAGGAGCGACGACATTGATGATCGAGAGAGGAACAGGCCTGTATTTTAGTTGTGTTTTGTTTTTGTATTTGTTTTTTATTTTAGCCAGCAGTCGTCCGCGAGGGGCTGCTGGCACTTCTTTATGTTTATTTTTGGTAGCCAGCAGTCGTCCGAGAGGGGCTGCTGGCGGTATTTTTGTTTGTTTGTTTTATTTTAAATAAAGTTTATTTAATTGTTCGCCAGTTCCCGCCGCCTCCTTCCCTGAACATTGCTACATCTTGTTTTTCGTTTGTTTAGATGTCTCTGGTCTGTGTTGCATTCATATTTCTCAAACTAAACCAGGGTTTTTTTGGAAGCTGTTTGTTTGGGGCCCACCAAGGTTCGGATGACAGCGTTCACTCTTATTCAAATAATAAACCGCACTGTCAGAGCAATTGCACCAAAGTTTGTCTTAATCTAAGCAAGTGGAAACACACACTTAAGCCCCGTTCACACCGCCAGCGACACGTAGCGACAAAGTGACATGATCCCATTCATTTCAATGGAGCGCTGGCAACTTCCGGTGACACGAGTGATATTGACCGTTGGCGACAGAATGTGGGACAAGAAACAAGCGACAAAAGTTGAGAAATTTCAACTTTATGCAAATGAGAAGTGATTTTTGCTAGCAACAACCAATAGGAAAGAAGCCTTTCAGTGGAGCTCACGTCACCGTCTCGAGTGCAGGCAAGAGGCAGAAGAGTTCGAGGACGATTTCACTGTTTTATATGATTTGACTGTAACCACATATATGGATATAATAAAATGATGCATGGAAAAGAAACTGTCGACAGTCTCAGTGAGTTTAATTCATACATTTTTAGTTCGAGTGATGTAATTTTATGATCCAAGTTTAATATTGCTGCAGTTCATTTTACAGTTTCCCCTGCATTATATTGACTATTAGGGAAAATTGATTATTTGTCAAATTCAAATGACGTTTTAGTAATTTATGACAGCATGAGTGAGTTAATCTAGTAAATTATTTAATCCACTGAACACTGCTATAGTAATATAAAAACACTCTCCCAACAGCATACGGTTTCTTTTGAGCCTCATTCCTAGTCAAATTAAAATTATATAGTTGCATATATCACTTGTGATGGTATTTGTATAGATATGGCCAGACGTGCAGTCTACCAATAACATTAGAGCGACAGCACTACGAACGCCCACAAGCGACTTCACAGTACAGAGCCTAGTGACATACAGCGACAAAGTCGCTGGCGGTGTGAACGGGGCTTTAGTCTACTCAGTGCAAAAATGGTGTGAGCTACATTTGTTGCTAAGCTAATGAATAGCACTTGATCACCAAAACAAACATGTATAACTTTAAAAAGTATTTAAAAAAATACTACTAAACATGCTCAAACATACTTACTGGTAAGGGATCGTGATGGAACCGGATTTTGACAGGTTCTGAGAGGTTTTTGATGATCTCATTCTCTACAGAGAGCCCAACTATGACATCCAGAAGAGTTGGATCAGAAGGTCCCCCCTATACATCACAAATACTGTTGAATCATACTGTACATTGCTCCACATGATTTATTTCTGCTTGACAAATATTATCATACCTTAAATAATTTCTCTGTCTTGTAGTAAGTACACACCACTTTGGATTTGATCTTTGTTGTTGATTTCAGGCAAGAGGGAAGATAAACGGAGGGTATCATGTTTGGGGCTTCAAATGGAGGGGCCTGGAATGCAAAACATATTTATTCATATGCAAGAAAAAGGCCTTTCTTTAAATCAAAGATTACATTAATTCTGCTTATAAGATGTGAATGTAATTTACTGGCAGAGTTAAATTGAGTCCTGTGAAGCCCTCTTCCATCTCAATAACTGTGCTCTGAGCACAAGGTAGATCCACATGACCTGTTGTATTGGATTTCATCACTACTTCCTCTATCCTGCAAACACATGTATTTAGACATGATCACACAACAAGAGATACATATTCACGTGAATACATATTCATATGAATCCAAATTGCATCAATGCCACAACCCCACCACCATTGTCATTCAAAGAAAAAGGTTTATTTATAGTATTTTATTGTGGAGGGTGTGTATGGGTTATGGTTGCAATAAACCACAGTAAATGCTTACCTACTGTAACCAAAATTTACCCCACCCATTTCTGCACTATGCATAAGACGATACTTGTTTAAATATTTTAATGTGATGGCTCAGCATATTAAATGAACATGCACAATATATGAAATGAATAAAATGTTGAAGATGTGATAAATGTACTAAAAATCCAATGATGCATTTGGCAGTTCATGCCACAAAGGAATTAGTAAGAAAGCCATTGCAAGTATGCGTTTAGCTTCCAGTTTGTGGCTCAACCACTGTTTTTCACTCATATTTCAGCTCATCCTGATTGCGCCCTTGCAAGCATGCAAAAGATAACTTCTTGCAATCTGCATGATTGACCACATCAGTAGATAGCACTCTAAAGTAATAGTGAAACTACCAAACTAAAATAAAATGATAATTGGCTTACATGTTTGCTCCTCTGGACTTCTGACTTGCCTCATCACAGAACTTCTCTTCTGTAAGTGGGAAAACAGACCGAAACCAAACGAATTACATACTCAAAAATGCTAAACTCACTCAGTTTAACTTTTTATATCTGAAACTTTGAACATAAATGAACATATTACATTAAAGGTTCTTACTGCAGTTGATTGAATCCCCTTCAAATGTATATATTTCCACAACATCCTCACTGATGATATCACCATGGATGTTGCCATTCATAATACCATACGGACCACCTTTTTTCTGGTACCCTTGTGAGAGGTCAGTGCAGCAGGATCCTTGAAGGCCTTTTGGTTCACACAGAATGTGATTCTTTCCATTCACCTCCACTATCAGCAGGTCCAGCAGCGGCTCCCAGAACACACAGAAATTACTTTGATTTTGAAGAGCGTTTGAATCTAGGTGAATGGATGAAGATCGTGCGCACTTCGCTGTGATACTGCCCCGAATAGAGAGTGTGCTCTCATTTGCTGAAATCTCAATTTTCTCACAGCCCATATTCAAATCATACTTCAGATTTCGGGATGTGTTGCCATGGCGCCATATTCCACACATCTTAAAGTCTCTGTCATTCTCTAATGCTGCTGGAGAAGTAAATAAAATTGATATACATACATTTTATCTGCAATTTTTTTATTTGAATTCTAACAAACTATCCAAAATATAAAATTTTTGCACTAATCAAGTGCAATTCTTATTATGCATAATTATACATAAAAAAATAAGCTTAATTTCACTTCTTTGGTGGTCACCTACTTACCTAGACCCGAACTGAACAAAAGACAGATGATCATCCACATTCTTACAGTCTTTGGGTTCTGCTTCATTGTAGCTCATAGGCCTAGATGATGCCTGAAAAGCAACAGAGTACTCAAGTTAGAGAGAAATGAAAATATGCACAATGACGTGCCTCAGAAGAGCCATGCAAGCGCTTCTCATTTGAAAAGGAAATAATGTTATCAATATCTTGGCTGTACTTCCCCTTACCACCTAGTTTATAGAAAAAGATACATGTCTGCATTATTTGTATAGAAAAAAAAATCCTCTTCCACTATTCGTGAGATAAAAAGGCAGCCATCTAGTAACACATCTATTCCTGGACTCTTATCAATAAGAACACATACATCCAAGGGTAAAAATAAATTCTGATGCATGTTTGGCTGCAACCGCCATCTCTTATTCATGAGAACAGATTTTCTTTTGCAACAAAGTGACCATTGTGAACATACAGATATGATGCCATCTTGATGTCACAATCTTGGTTTCATTTTGTGTAGCGATACATGAATCCTCATGGTCAAGACAAAGAGCATGTCTCAGATCTACAATAAAATGAATCATAATACACTGCCAGACCCAATGTGCTAAAACATGTGCAAGTGACAGTGGATGAGTCAGCATGGATCACTGAGGCACAAAACATAACTACAAGATATGTTAGAAGCTGATGTTTTTTTTTCTCACTGGGTTGTGAGACTATACAGACACCAGAAAACTGTGATATTGCGGTTCAAAAAAGTGGGTAAGTAAGCATTCAAGTTGCTCACATACTCTCATGTAAAATAGGATATTAAGTCTATGCATCAAAACGATGCCCGAATATAATTTAAAATTAAGTTAAATTAAGTTAAACGAATTCGCGAACATTCAAGTTGCTCACATACTCTCATGTAAAATAGGATATTAAGTCTATGCATCAAAACGATGCCCGAATATAATTTAAAATTAAGTTAAATTAAGTTAAACGAATTCGCGAACAATAAAAAATGTAGGACAGGACTTGATTTTGCCTCACGCAAAAGAAACACGTCAGAGAAGAGAAGAGATGACGCTGCAAGAGTGAGGGGAAGTTACTTTGATTAAAGATTAAGAGGGCACATGACTTTTAAAAAATAATGATGGGCACGAATAAATCATTTATAATAAATACAGCAATTTTCCATAAAAAATAAGAATTGTCCATTTTGATTTCATGGTGACTTTAAACCCAGATGATGGGCTTAAGAATAAGACCACAGGGTTCCTGGACTCTTATACTGGCAGTATAATGTTTTCACAGATAAAGTCTAACCTTCCTATAACAACCATAGGATCAACTACTTTAAATAGTTCTCACTTGTATAGTGCAGATCTACCATGTTGCTTTTCTGCATGTTGACCTTTACATCTTTTCAAAAATATGAGCCAAACAAGTTGAAATGAAACTGTAGGAGAATGTAGCACACTGTTAAGATCAGACACCACTGTGGCTTTCCTGCATTTACCGACTTCGAGCGCAAACATGTGTCAACCTGTTGTGGCAGGCATTATGAAAAAACACAACATCTGCAGATACTCGATTTGGTCTGACGACGAAACTACATCATGTGCTTTACCACTGCTGCTGCTACTATTATTATGAGATAGTGTGTTTTAGAACTACTAAACTGCTATGAAATGCATGCATGCATAAACAAGGAGAATTAGAGACCCATATAGTGTAGGAAAGATAAAGAAGATAAAATAACTGCCACCTTTGTCAAGAGAACAATGATAAATCATCAAACAGCAAATGTGCATACTGTGCGTCAGTGCACTTTAGAGTTGACAAAATTCTGCACCATATCTGTTTAACTGATCATTGCATATATAGTGTAATGGAATATGTGTAACACAATTCTGCCACTGTAGCAACATTGGGCAAGCTGTCTATATTAATGCATCATTTTGCACATTTAGTTTTTCCACCAACAACACTGGCCACCAGATACTATCAGGCCCCAACAACATCTTGCCATGCAAACAACTTGGACACAAATAAATCAAGCACATTTTATTTATTGCTATAGCCTACCTGTGAAACCCCCTTACCAGGTTGCACCGATAGACGACATTGTGTATCCAGACATATCAAAAGCATCAGCAATCGATATCAAGAGGATTTAGCATTTCAAATTTATGTATTAAATTATTATTCCTCTAGTCTTGTTCAAAATAGAAAAACAAGACACAGGGGCAAACTCACTTGATTTCATTTCTACTTAAGTTTTTCACCTCCAGTATCTCGTTTCCTGCAAGGTTGTTGTTTGTATTTTATTTGTTTGCAAGTTCCAATTATTTCTAGTTTTCTTTATTATTATTATTCATCTAGCCATAGTTATTTACATCAGGTTTTAGTTTGCCTCTTGTTTCATTTATTATCTTCTTTCCTGTCTTGCTCATTGTCTTGTCCCTGCATCCGGAGATTTCCTGGCCACTAACCCTCACTAGACTGTAGGAGCAGTCTGATTCTCAAGTGTCAAGCCTCTGGTTCTGTGAGCCTCGGCCAGACAGCAAGACTGGTGCTACAAAGAGATCATCAAGCCTCTGGTTCCTTGTGTTCATGCTTGTCTTCCTCACCATCATCCCACCTTCTGCCATCAGTCTGAAGGTCTGGCTATGCGCGACTGGTCTCAGTGGTCATCCTCCCTGTCTGTCGTCATGTCGTCTGCCCTGCCCTATTGTTTGAATTGTTTAACGCCTCAATCTCCTTGTTGTGCCCTGTCTACAGTCTCGTCAAAACAATTACTGCTCATTCTGTGTCTGAGCCCTCTCTATCTTGCAGAACTGCGAAACGCGTAGATTGTGAGTTTTTGATTTACATTACATGGTCCATTACATGCGTTACGAGTCAGTTAACCCGATAATTGCGTCAAAGCAGCTGGTAGTACACTGCACGACTGTCCTGCACGACAAGCCAGCGGCAATCACATGTACTTTGGTTTCACGCTAAACATGTAGACTGGAGCTTTCAATGTTGCTTCTATAGCTTTGGATAGAAAATAAAAAGACTATGTGCAAATGATTTAGTGAAAAGCGGAGAACAACACAGCAATGCCTTTCAACAAAAACAAGAGAATGTATTTTTGTGTAAGTGTATGCACACGCTAGTTTTACAGCTACTGGACTAGAACAATATGCATAGCTAGGTCGAGCCTATGTGATGTGGTTGTGTAGGATTTGGCAATAGGGGACAGACTGGTCAAAATCCTCTGATTCCCCAAATTTTTAAACATGTTTGAAAATTATTGGGAGGTCAGGAGGCTCGTAATATGCTCGGCTCGGCATGTAATTCTTCTCACACAATGCGAGCCATGACCATAAGAGCATCAATGATTTCCAAGCTATTTCTCCAGAGAAAATAAATTGCCTGCGAGCTTGTATGACAGCAAAAATCGCAACATGTGCCCCTGGCTTATCCTTGCAATGTTCCTCAAACAAATTTCTGTAAAATAAAAATATATTATTATTATTATTATCTTGTTATATTTTTTCTTAAATATTAAATACAATAATAATGTTTTTAATTTTGTTTTATATTTTCATTTATAAATAATTATTTATTATAATTAATAATTATTTGTCATATTAATATATAACCACAAAACAAGCACAACAAGCTGGGTGATATAGGATGCACCAAAATGAAAATTCTGGCCCGAAACCTAAACCTTCTGGATGCACTTGGCTGAAAATCGAAACCGAAAATTACTTTTTAAAAAATAATAAATTTCTTATTTTTAATATTTTTTTGTATAATTGATTATTATTCGACCTTTAAATTAAACGCAATCATTTTACTGAATCTGAATTTTAAAAAAAAACTAAAAGCCAATAAAATAAAATAACCACATATCAATATATTATTCTTCATTCAGTTCTATGCAACAGAATCAGATTTAATAGATTTATTTTTTGACCAATTTTCAAAATAAAGTATATTCCTAGAAAGCTGTTATTATCAGAGCATGTAAACAGATAGCAGGGAGAGGATCAGTGAACGAGAGCGTAGTAGCGTCATTTTAGCTGTGTTGCCCAGCACGGCTATACACACCATGTTACAGCACAGTATAGGGGCTATTGCAAACAGAAACAAGTTTACTCAGAGAAATTTCATGTCGGCATGTTATTTTAGTGGAAATGACAATGAAAATTGGCAACGTGCACATAGACCAAAACAAAAACAAACATTCCAGCCTGGAAATGCACATTTCAAATTAAAATAACTGGCTGTAGAAGTGTTTTTCAGAGAAAAGAGTATGCGAAAATAGCATGTTTCCTCAATATATGCAAACATATTATGGTATTTTTATGCTTTCGTAGAGTGAAAAAAGTTACATACAGCACCTTTAACGCTTCTTTTCTCTTTCGCCCAAAAACCGAAAATGCTATATTCGACTGAGAATTTCGGTTCATATATAATAATTGCATATACATGCATATGCATTTTCCCCCCATAGATCATGCAGCCCTAATTTCTAGCGAGAAATTAGTATTGTAGTAATTTAATATTCTTCAGAAGACTGCCCAAAATCGGTTTCACCTTTGTGTGAAAACGCTAGCTGCAAAGTCATTGCCAGTCAGCTGCTTAAGCTTTCGGATGCAGCCCTGGTCAAGAAAATATGGTGAATTTCAAACTGAGCACAAGAATGGGGAAGAAAGGTTATTTAAGTGACTTTGAAAGTGGTGAGGTTGTTGGTCTCGGAGTAATTCAGAAACTGTCTATCTTCTGGGATTTTCATGCACAACCATAGGGTTTACAGAGAATAGTCAGAAAAAGAGAAAATATCCAGTGAGCGGCAGAGGTCAGAGGAGACTGGTTCCTGCTAATAGAAAGGCAACAGTAACTCAAATAACCACTCGTTACAACCAAGTTATGCAGAGGAGCATCTCTGAACGCACAAGTTGAACCTTGAAGCAAATTTCAATATCAAAATATTTTCCTATAGCTCTAAACAAGTGAGCAGAATAAAACTGAGGTTACAATTTGCACGGGCTCACCTAAATTGGACAAAGGAAAATTGGAAAAAATGTGTTCACTATACTCAGATGGCCTCCGGAGTCACCAGATCTCAATCCATTTGAGCACCTTTGGGATATGGTGGAACGTAAGATTTGCACAACGTGTGAGCTGTTGACAAATCTGTAACAACTGTGTGATGCTATCATGTCAATATGGACAAAAATCTGCCTTCCGGAATGTGTACAGCACATTGTTGTCACAAAGAAAAGAAGGCAAAAGGAGTCCAACCAGGTACTAGCAAGGTGTACCTAATAAAGTGGCCGATGAGTGTAAACTGTAAAAATTATTGTAATTTTATGCTATGGTGTGTGTGTGTGTCTTTATCCAAACATGTCAGCAACGCACTGTATAAAACAATTACAGCCCAATGTAGGTATTACAGAGAAGCCTATTGACTACCACTGAGAGTGCCCAGTTCCTCTGTGCTGTGTTTGAGAAGGGTGCGTCTATGCCTCCGCCTTTACTGGCCCTCTCTGCCTCTGCCATTGTTCCAGCTATGTGAACCTCACAGCAGTCAAAGAATGTCCCTTTTCTCTCTTAGCGCCACTGAAAGGAAGCTGGTGAAGTCCATTTATACAGGGAGCATGTTGCCAGTTTTAAATTGTGCAATAAAAGGAATGTTAGTAAAAAAAAAAATCAAAAATAAAAATCTCTCACCCTTACTAAGTTATGTTATTTCCCACTCTACAGCCTTTAAAAAAACAAACCACACACAGTCATATAACACTTCCTCTTTTAGTTATAATGACTCTCTGGAAATTTTAATACCCTCTTGTGAAGTCATAAGTCTTCCAGCAACCTGAATGTTGTTGCTCTGATAAAATTTGAAATGATTGAACTTGTTTCAAAGTCCTACATATAAGCCTCAAGAGAGATACACCACAGAAGATATGCGTTTACAGTATTTCTACGGCTGGTGTTGTCTAGCAAAGCTAACAACCCGCACAGAACAAGAATGTGAACTTTGAGATGAACTAGGTCAAGCTATTGTGCTTTTCCTTTGTGACATTAGTGGCAGACAAAAAAGAGAGGCCTTTCAGCTCACTTCATCCTGAGCTGAACTGACAAGCAGGGACTGAGGGCAAAGGTCTTTCGACCATTTAGTGGCGAATCCACTGAAGCCAAGTTGCATTATAGTGAAAAACTTACTGACGTTTAGTTGCACAGATCAAACCACCATGGTTCAGACAGGAAAACCAACATACACTACAAGAAATATTCTCAGCAATTCTTAAAAAACATTTCTAATGCTTCTAAATTCAACTCGAATTTGCAGAAATAAAAGCATATGACAGTTGTAGCCACAGGCTCAATCTTCTCAGTCAGTTATAGAAGGCAGATAAAGGAAGCATTCCTTTCTATTGAGGCGGACTGACTGAGGGGGTTACAGGATTGTCGAGGGTTTCACTAAAGCACACAGTCTCAGTGTGTCTTTGATTTGTTCATAGCCTCGGAGTAAATATGCGGGTGCTGCTCCTCCACCTGCGCTCCAATTTCCCCAAGGAGATCCTTGTCTCATATATTACTGCAGTGAGCGTGAAATGTTGAAACGAACATGGAAATAGAGAGAAATGCATGAGAAAAAACTGCATTTATCTTAAGGTTGAGGTTAGCTCTGGTCAAATCTAACTGTGCATGTTAAGATGTGTCAATGTGTTACTTTAAGCTCATTAACATTGTTTATTTGGTATTCATTTAACAGAATTTGGCCATTTTGAGAGTTTCTTCTGTTAGTTACTTGCAAAACATGAGGGAAAATACAAAAACCCAGGCCATTTATTTGAATACAAATTAATTACGGGAGACCGGGTCTAGTTGTCACAGGGGCTATATCTCAGGTTTGATAACACAAACGTGTTTTCTATAGCAGTGCATTCATATAGGCTTTTAAGCACATAATTACTGTGAATTCAACCCTTCATACACAAAATTTTCAATATCGAAATATTTTGCTAAGCTCTAAACAAGTGAACACAATACAACAACACTGTAGCATCAATTATGGCAATAGTCAGCTATAATGATGGTAGATTTTAACTGAAAAAGATATATTTCATAGATATCAGACCGGGGCGAGTTGCCATATTTTTATCATCATAAGTTCTTACTGTGACAACATACCCCACATAGAGCGTTTAATAGTGCAAATGGGTTTGATGGTGTGACAACTAAAAAAGGGAATAAAAAGTATGACAACTAGCTCTACATCTCGGTAAACAAAAATTCTAATCAGTTTAATAAGGGCGAAGTAAAAAGCAAAAGCAATGGATTCTGATCAAAATGTATGAAAACATACAATTCACACTCTAACACCTTTCTCACAGGGTGTGATCGGAGATCATATCGTGCATCACATTGGCAAACATTTAGAGAAATTGTCTTACCTTTCATAAAAACGTAGAACACTTGCTGTGCCTCTCGAAGCCAGACACAAAACAATTGGTTTTCGGAAAACTGAAAGCGAAATCACGTAAAAGTTCGTTGGTTATTTTGAAGTAATGAGTAGCCTAACGTTACATGTCAAAACACGCGTAATGTAGCCTTAAACCAGTGGAAGAGCGATAAACGCAAATGACTTTCACACGCAGACACCGCGCGCTCAGTGACTCAGAGCTCAGAGCGTGTGGTGTGAGTAGGCTACTGAACTGAGGGAGCTCGTGTCACATTATCATGTAGGCTAAGGCTATGCCATGCGAGAAGCAGTCTATACGAGCTCAACAGTCAGTCTCATAGATACACTCAATAAAAGCGAATATATGACACCATTTAAAAGCTTGATGGTCAAAAAAGTTGTCAAATTAAACTATTGTAGCATGGTTCCCTGTTGTGCTATATTTGTGAAATAGAAATTACACAGGTTATGCTACAGCAGGTAGGCTATATAGAAAGGGGGTGCAATGCCTGTGATAATTGGCTATAGGCCTACGCTATACAGTAGTTTAGCATAGTCAGGGATTATTTTTCGCATTACAAATACAAAATACAGACAAACTAATGCAAAACAATTATTTTCTTACTGTTATCAACATGGTCTTTTCAATGGCTTTTTTAAACCCTACAATAAAGCCATAATGTTGATAAGATTCCATCGTGGACAAGTAGGAGAGGGAGATCTCTCTCTCTCTCTCTCTCTCTCTCTCTCTCTCTCTCTCTCTCTCTCTCTCTCTCTCTGTGTGTGTGTGTGTGTGTGCGCGCGCTGTCTGTTGATCAGTTAGAGCACCTGGCTTCCTGTGCGTCTCAGCTGCTATTTTGACAGCAATTATATGAAGGCCAAGGTCTGACAAAGGCTTTTCTGTTTCAGGAGACTGATGTTGAAATACCATAAATATAGAGTCAGACATTTACACTTAGGTCATGTTTGATTGGTTTTAATAAGTCTCTTATTGCTGTGTTCAAAAACATTAGTAGGTAATCTGTCTGATCTAAGTCATAGCTCGTAGACAGACATTTTTATAAAACGTAACCCTTGAAATATTACATACAAAAAATAGATACATGGTCTACCTGCGTTTAATTTGTTTTTACACAGAACTGAACGCTCTAAATTGGTCTCCACATCCTGAAAAGAACTAAGAATTTCCCTTTGGCTATTTAATATTCATGGTTAAGCTATATACAATGTGTAACTTGTTCCCCAACAGGACATTAACTGCTTTCAGTGAGGTTTCAAATTGCTACGGAAGCGTTTATGTCTTAACATGTATGCAGGATGAAAAAAAACAACAGCTTTATCACACAGCTCGTCTTTCTCTTAAGAATCTTACTATGGATCTCGTTTGCAAAGTTGTCAGTTTTATTGGACTTTAAGGCCACAACAGCACCAGCGAAGCAATACAGACAACTGCTTTACAATGGCATGAGGAAACCCTGTCTAATGTATTCACAGTATTTTCACACCATGGCTCTGCCTCTGTCCAATGAAGGAGTGTAGCTGAAAAGCAATTCTACAGCTCATGCACACTCAGACATTTTTGGTACATGCACGCCATTCTCTACAGTTTAACACTATTTTGGCCTAAAAGTATCACGAAACAGATGGCAGCTAGTGCAGATGGTATATGGTGTGATGGCAACCAACAAAGGCAGTGGTTCCGCTCTTTTGTTGCCCCTTTCAGTCGTCATGAAGTAGCGCTGACTCCCACTGTGTAAATCCATGGTGATCTCACAGCCCAGGGGAACTCCAAATTCATGTTTATAAAGAGAGATTAAGGGTACCAGCATGAAAGAGTTCTGCACTCATGGACAAACACAGACACATAAATGAAAACAGATTCAAGCCCACACCATAAAATGATTCTTATAATGAAAATAACTTTGAGGTGTTTGGACAAGACAAGCAAATTCACTAGTCCTACACCTATTTTTCTATTTGTGGACTCTGAAACGTTAAGCATCTATGTTGCTGTTCTGTACAGTGCTGTTTTGCTTATACAAACATGAACATGCTTTAATATTTTACTTTCCTGTTCAGGGGTGTGTTGATTAGAGTATTTTTGTGTAAATATGGATGTGACCCAGTTGTCATTATTTATTATACATAGCATATTCTTCTCTCTTTTATTATTTTAAAGTTCCATTCATCCATCCTTCCATACATAACACTTTGTCCTTTATAACACTTTATAGGTTCATGGACTATTTTAAAGTTAAACATGTACAAGACATGCAGTATATGCCTGATTTATTTTATTTAATATAACACTGACACAAATTGCCTGTTTTTGTTTAATTTTCATGAACTTTCTATTTGTTTTTATCAGTCACCTGTTTTTCTTTGGTCCATTTTCCCACTCCTCGTTTGTAACTATGGTTTCTGATTAAGGAGTCATCACCAGCTCCTCATTCGAGTTCTATTACTTTCCTCCTTTTCATTCAGTTGGTGTCTGGTATTGTTTGTGTATCTGTTACACAGCCTTCCTAATATTGGATTACCTAAAAAAATTTTAGTAAAGAAACTTTTTTTGGTGGAAACTAGTTTGAACTTTTTTTTCATCATCTTCATCTGGACCTGATCGTGACAAACACATAATTATCTCATAAAAATATGTTTTGAGCTTTTTAAAATAAAATGTAATTTTATATAAAACAAGTTTTAATAAAACTAACTTCAAAGTGTCATGTTTAATTCAATATTCAATATGTAATTTTTTGAAATAGTTTCAAATTAAATCCTACACCAGTTTTTTTTTGTCAGTTTATGAACATATCAGTATATTTTTCAAAACCATATTAACTCTCTCTCATTGATACACAACACCAGTGACATACGCTGAAATTCCACTAGCCTCATCCTGTATCTTGTTCTAAGCATTTTTCTCCCCATTTCTACTTCTCTCTTTTTAACCTATTCTTGCTTTCTGTTTCTTTTCTCAATCCCTCATCCTGCTGTGGTAAGTCAGAAGGTTTTTGTATGTCATTGTGGTGTCTGGTCAGCACCAGTAGCAATTGGATGATGTCTGCGACATTACAGTCTGGTCATCAGTTGGTTAGCCTGTCACCTGACAGATGGGTTTACCAACATCTACAGATGGATACACTCACCCCTGCTTTATTAAAATTCATTCAAAGACAGAATCAGCTGCTCTCGCCTTGTGATTGCAACTGGAATTGGCCATTCTACCGTCACCATGGTTATTTGATTGACTAGTGACATGCTGTTTAAATCTGGTCTCAAGGGGGTCTGTGGTCATTTCTGGGACTGCCAGCGTTGTAAGTGGTGAATTACTGTGGTTTATTAATAGCTTAGACTGAAAGGTTGCCAGGGTTGCCTTAATCTGATTGTATTACTGCATGTCCATTGCATCAAAAAAATGAAATAGATAATATTTTATTCCAGAGCCTACATAAGCAAATTTACATTGACATTGATGTAGAGCCACAATTGGAATTATTTTCTGAAACCCCTGAAGATATTGATTGGGTTAAATGTCCTACAGCTTTAAGGATTATGTAACCACTATTAAATGTCTAATTCTATCCCGCTCATGTAAACTGTGTGGAGTAGTTCAAATGCTTAACAGGAAGGAAGGAAACACCACTTAAAAGATAGCAGATAAATGAGTCAAAATTTGATTTTTATAAACCATAAAAGAAAACAATTCAGCCCACCTCCCTTGAGCACACAGAGAAAGACAACAGTTGTCTTCAAATTCCCTCTGCACGCAATATGGACAGTGTTACAACCAACCAGAGCAACGGACGGCTGTGGCTGAGTGAGTCCCATGCGTTTTCCCACCAGTGGAGCTAGTTGATAGGACTATATTAAACTTTTGCCATATCCGGTCGTCAAAACTCCGACAACATCTTCCTTTTTTTAAGAATGACTTAAAGGGATAGTTCACCAAAAAATGAAAATTGTGTCAGTATTTACTCACCCTCATGTTGTTCCAACCCCGTAAGACCTTCGTTCATCTTCGGAACACGAATTAAGATGAAATCTGAGAGCTGGATCACTCCTCCATACTCCTCCATAGGCTTCTTGAGGGAATGAACTTGCAGGCCCCGAAAATAGTCCAAGTGACTACAGTGGCTCAATCTTAAGTTTATCAAGCAACGAGAATAATTTTTGTGCGCAAAAAAACAAAAATAACGACTTTATTTCAACCATTCATGTCCTTCTTTGGGCCTCGAGTCAGATCACTAGTTTAAAAGCGTAGAGCTTCTGTTGTTGTACATCACACGCATCACCCACATGACCAGCGTCGGCCAATAGTGAGCCTACGTGTGACGTAGCTCTACGCTATTACACTAAGTTAGCTGACTAGAGGCCAACAGAGAAGGAAATGTATAGTTGCAATAAAGTCGTTATTTTTGTTTGTTTTTGCGCACAAAAACTATTCTCGTCGCTTGATAAACTTAAGATTGAGCCACTGTAGTCACTTGGACTATTTTAATGATGTCTTTAATAACTTTTCGAGGCCGGCAAGTTTCAATCCTTTTGAAGCCTATGGAGGAGTATGGAGGAGTGATCCAGCTCTCAGATTTCATCATAATTCATGTTCCGAAGATGAACAAAGGTCTTACGGGGTTGGAACAACATGAGGGTGAGTAAATACTGACATAATTTTCATTTTCGGGTGAACTATCCCTTTAAGTGACGTTCTCTTAACTCCAAGTCATCCAGAGTCGCGGCCAAAGCCGATTCGAAAGACCGCTGTTCGCCAGCAGCATCTTCTTTGTTTTCAAGTAGCAGATCACCAATGGAAATCACACGGAACCGTCACAACTCTGCTGTCATTATGTTAAGCCCGCCCACCAACTCTATACACGATGTGATTGACCTGACCAGAGTTTGTTTTTTCCAGCTCGAATGCCAACGGAGAGTTGCTAGACCACACTTTGCTAGAAAATATTTTTTGCTGCCGCTAGGGTGCGTCTAGATTTCTAGGCTACAATTTTAGTTTATTTATTTAAAAAAAAATGTTTATGTAATTTATTTAATCTGTGCTGCTAAATGTAACCATTAGGTAGTACCAAAACACAGCTAGATATTTCCATTGAGAAACCTGCTCACTGATATAACTTAAGTCTTCATTTCCTGTTTACATGATTGTAAACATATTTTTTTCATTTTGTTACTGTAAAATGTTTTGGATCTTGAGTTTAGCTAGAGAGCAGCTGTTCAAAGCAAGAGCGTAATTGCAAATGTGATATTGATTTTAGTTCCAAAAGGTCAATATTGAGTAACTTACATTTTAGAGACATATTGCCAGTTTCTTTGTCTATATTTGCTCCACCAATAGAAATAGTTACATACGAGGCCAAAGCGCTTGCGCTTCTAGGAGCAAAACAGTTTTTATTGAATTGGTTAATGAATGATTCAATAACTCACTCATACTCATAATAAAGACTTGTCACTTCCTACTGTTGTACTCGATCATTCATGTGTAACTGACAAGGAGTGTAATTGGAGACAGTCAACTATGTCAGTTTTTGCCAGTTAGATTCAATAAATGTCTTTTTTTGTTTTGACTGGACATTTAAAATATTAGTAGTTTAATGTTTTGACACTAAAGTCAATACAATTCCGAGCCTGTTGATATGTGCCACAAAGAGAAAGCTTACAAAAAGACATACATCAACACCCAATGGAATATTCAGGTTTTTGTCAATCATACACAATCACATTAAAGCTCTTAAAAGATAAAAATATAATTTATATTAGAAAATATTTTGTAAATATTTTTAAAAGATCAGCAAATTATTAAAATATAAAAATAAAATTTCTATTAAAGATAGTTTGAAAATATATTTTTTAAAAAGCTCAGTGAACATGTATACTGCAAATATTGTTAAAAACAGTTTTTTCATTACTGTAACCTCAGATATTCAAACTGATTACATACAGCAGATTTACACAAAAATATTGCTGAAACAAGACTTTCTTGAAAAAATTAAGCTATTACTTTCACACAAATAATAAGATAAAAAAATAGCATACTATGTGGAGCATTTATGTATAATTCCCTAGACTGTGTTCTGGAGCAGAATGTCATCTGTGACACATTGAATATTATGAACTACAGGATCAGAGCATTCAACGCAGTATAGGCCTAGTCACTTATAAAACACACCATCTCTGCACTGTAACATAACAGATCCTGTACTGCCCCCATCCAAACTCATCCAAACTATATTTTTCATCCATTTTATAGTATGGCAGCATGAGAAAACATCCTGTTTAGATACAGAAACATTGATTATTATATAGATTATAATCAATGATTGAGAATTATAACTCTAAAAGGCTTCTTAACTCATTTGCATCCATTATCAATATCTGACACAGACCTATTAAGCTCCACGCAAGCTTTCTGAAACAACCTTGTACAAAGAAAAAAAAAAACTTACAGGAACACAAATTACTGTGGCTATTTGATTATGTTATGTCACATTGGCACGATAACCTTGACAAGGCCAGCATTTAATCTTTCGGTAAAACTTCGGAAATACTGTTCCTTCATTAATGAATATACTGCACAGGAACAAATTTGAGTAACGCACTATTAACATTCTAGTAACTACTATTAACTAATAAGAAACTCTGATTAACCAATTAGTAGCACTCAATTGAATGTGGTAGTTCACTATTAGCTGGGACATGCTACCAGAAACGTACATTATCTGTCCTTGAACTGTTACAGTGAATAAAAAGTATTTCATCCAAAAAAAATCTAAAACTGACTGATGGTTGGTTTCTGTGAGTTGGTCTGTAAATTAATATGTCATTCATTAAGTTCTCATATATTCTTTTCTTTATTAAAAACACTTTTGAATATTATAAATCCTGTACTTGTCCTTGTCCTCAGCCAAATTGGAGCTACAGCTTTTAGTTTCGTTATGCTAAAAACTGTTATTTAGAAAATAAATCCATCAATAACAACTTCTTATCATTCACATCAATTGATTAAAAACATGAAATTGTACATAAATTCTACAAATAAATACTATTTTACAACTGTCCCCATGTTTTCGGTCAGTCCTGTCACGTTTACATAAAACTCTACATAAAATGTGTGTAATAAGCCTTTAAGGGTATGTCTCCGAGGAAGTGACATAATTTGACATAGGTGAAGCTGACATGATCAAGGGTAAGTTCTCCCATTGAATTGTATGATTTTAAACTAGTTTTTGTATTATTTTTTTTGAGGAGGACGAGCTAAAGGGTCAGGCCCTGTCACAGGAAAACATCCCAGAAAATAATGATTAAAAAAAAAAAAAAAAAACATGTCTAAAAAATGTTACTGAAATTCCTTGCTTGCATGTTAACCGTTTTTTATGCTACAGTAGCATGCTAACAGGCTGACTAATGGCAGTTTAAAATGGCGGCCGTCAGACCCCGTCACATCAGGTCCCGTCACATCCCAATGTGACAGGGCCTAAAAGTCCAGTGACACAGCCTTACAACTGAATGGCATTGTTCTTTTTTTATTACCTTTAATGCATATAATCCATACCCTAGCAACCACCTAGCAACACCATAGCAACCACCAAGAACACCCTAGCAACGCCCTAGCAACCATCCAGAATACCATAGCAACCGCCTAGCATCACCAAAGCAACTACCCAGAATACCCTAGCAACACAATATTAACCACCCAGAACACCCTAGCAACTGCCTAGCAACACCATAGCAACCACCCCGAACACCCTAGCAACCACCTAGCAACCACCTGAACACATGAATAAGCCATATCTCAGCACCAGAACATCGTACAGGCATGTGTGTTGGCTCATATGCAATCATGTACCACACTCTAGCAACCGAGTGGCGAGTTTTGTCTCTGCAAGCAACACTTCACATTTTCTTCAGGAAATGTACAAATAAAGAACACAAAACATAACTTTTTCTGCATCAACGAAATCCATAAAAAGATTTTTGTAAAAATCTCCTATGTAAAGCTAGTTTTTTCACAACTATATGAGGTGGGTATTCTGTGATTTTTGTTTCTACATTTTTCTTAAAGGAATTACAAAACCATGTTATATACAATCAGGGACATGTGTATATGTGTACCAATAAGAAAATGCTATTTGTATCAAAGAAATTCATTAGGAAACCATTCTAACATATACAAATTCGTCTGTGACAGGGTCTGACATTTTAGGTAGAGGGGATTGCATATAGAAATGTATTTTATTCAATCATAAAAACATGCTGAGATGGCATGCTATGTGTATCTCATAGTTTAACATGTCCTCTACATGACTCAATGTTCACATTTAAGAATAAAAAAAAAATTCCCCCTAGATTTTTTTATAAGTGGAAATGTACGTTTCTGGTAGAATGTGCCAGCTAATCAATAACTACTAATTTTTTCATACCCTTCCCAGTTCCCTGAGAGGAGAGAACGAGACATTACGTATGGGGAAATCCAATTTCCTCGAAATGCTGGAGCATGATTTGAATAACTCTTTTGCTTGCAAATAGCCAATAGCGCCGTGCCCTCGCCTGATTGGCTGACAGCCTCCAATATAGGCGTGACGCCGGGCGTCAAAAACCTCAGAATCTTTCGACTGAACGAGAGCTATTGAGGCTGAAAAAGGCTTTTCGAAAAAGCATTACGTAATGTCTCGTTCCCTCCTCTCAGGGAACTACGGTTACGTTGAGTAACCAGAGACGTTCCCTTATTGAATCTGTCCCTTGACATTACGTAGGGGAACGTATAAAACCCCTATGTGAACAATTGGCAGGTCCAGCTCGCATCGATCACCTGTAGAGCACTAAGTACTAAGCCCTCAAACTATAGTGCGCTAGCCCTCTAGGTCAGGTACGGACCTTTTTGAAACATGCAGATGTACTCTGACTGGCACAGAGCCAATATCTCCTTGTACCCAGTTAAGCAACACTGAACTGATGTGATATGGGGGGAAAATGCAGCAAACATGTTGGTGCTTGAGTATACTGCTGGCTTATGAACGCGGGCATAATAAAGGGGCCACATTATAGTCAATGTAATTATTACCAACCGCAGCTATTACTGTAGTAACTCGCGCTGCCTATACGACCTGGCCGAAACCATGGTTAGAAACACACGCGGGCCGGCCTTAGTCACCCAATGGCTGCTCATTTCTCCCCTCCTGCACTGACAGAAAGTGTGGTGCGAACGAGGGAATGTCCAAGTTATAAAATCTCGCAAACATGTTGTGAGATGACCAGCCCGCTGCAAGAAATGTCCTGAATAGACATGCCTTTTGCCCAAGCCGATGATGACGCCAAACTCCTAGTGGAGTGGGGACGCACCCCTATTGGGCAATCGGTTCCTCGGGAAGCATAAGCTAATCGCACAGCTTCCACAATCCAGTGTGATAGCCTCTGTTTCGACAGCACGTTGCCTTGACGAAGAGCTGCTCCGAAGCTTGAAACTAGCTAGTCCTGTTCACATAAGAACGTAGCGTGCACACGGGGCACAAAGCACACTTCTGTGACACTGAATTGGTGTCCAGTTCAGCAGGGCAAAACGCTTGAATTGTAATCACCTGGGCTCTGAACGGTGTTGAGAGCACCTTCGGTGTGTAGCCGCGTCTGGGTGAGTCGGACCATGCAATCGTCTGGTCCGAACTGTTCACTGAAAGGGCATGCAAGTCTCCCAGTCGTTTCCCGCAGGCTAGTGCGATCAGCAGCGCTGTCTTAACTGAGAGCACTTTAAGGTCACTAGATTCAGCTGGTTAAAATGGGGGTGGAATAGTGCACTGAGCACTAACGATAGGTCCCAAACAGGTATCTGACGAAGGCGGGGAGGATTTAGCCGCCTCGCCCCCTGGAGAAAACTCGTTATCAGGGGGTGTTTCCCCAACGAATGGCCATATAGCATGTCACGAGAGGCGGCGATAGCGGCCACGTAAACTTTCATTGTAGAGGGGGAGCTACCAGCATCCAGATGTTCCTGCAGGAAGGTCAGAATAGCGGAAATGTCACAACCCTTCGGGTTTTCCCGTCTGCCAGTGCACAAGTTAGCAAATACTCTCCATTTCAGAGCGTATACGTGCCTTGTCGAAGGGGCTCTAGCCTCTGCTATCGTTTGCAGCACTCGCTGCGACACTCCGCATTTATCTGCCACACATGCAGGTTCCACAGCTCCGGGCTGGGGTGACATTTGGTGCCCCTCGCCTGGGATAAAAGGTCCCTTCTCAGCGGGACTCACCACGGGAGAAGCGGTGACATGTTCACCAGTTCCGGGAACCACAGCTGGTTTGGCAACTTGGGCGCTACCAAAATCAATACACATCTCTCTTCCCTGATCTTTTGCAGGACTAACTGCATTATTTTGACCGGGGGAAATGCATACTTCCGTTAGACCGTTTTGACAGGAGGTGTGGCATCATCTTAGACTGCTTCAACGTCTCGGCGAACTTTTCAGAAAAAGCCTTGACTGCGATGCCGAAAAGACCCAACGAGCTTACCAGGGTGTCCAGGAGCTGCTTTTTCTCTGCATCGCACATCTCTGTCAGCGTCAACCACAGATGGCGGTGCAGAACCACGAGGCTGCCCATACTGCAGTCATTTCTCTGGGTGACCTTCTTTGCAAGATAAGCACATGTAAGGCACTTAAACAGACATGGTGACTCTAAAAAAGATGATGTACAAAGAAACAGACGTACTGGGAGAGCAGAGTGATGGAACCGGATTCTGACAGGTTCTGGGAGGTTTTGGATAATCTCATTCTGTATTAGAGTGTCCAACTACATAATCCAGAAGAGCTGAATCAGACGGCCCCCCTACACATCACAACTACTGTTGTATCATACTGTACTGCAAATGTTGTTGTAACCCATAAGCTAAACAATCCACATGATTATTTATGCTAAATATTGTCATACCTGAAATAACCTTAGGTCCTTGTAGTAAGTACACACACTACTTTGGATTTTCTCCTAGATATGGATTTCAGGCTCGAAGGGAAGATAAAAGGAAGGTTTCGTATTTGGGTCCATTGGGCCTGAAATGTAGCACATTTATCAAAGTCTTGAACGTGAATATGTATACATTCATGTTCTAGAAAGAGACATTCTTGTGACTCAAATGTTATTTCAAATTTCTGCTTCTAAAAATTTGAATGTCATTTACTGGCAGAGTTAAATTGAGTCCTGTGAAGCCCTTTTCCATCTCAATAACTGAGATGGAACAAGATACAATAAACAATAAACAAGATAGATCCACATGACCTGATGCATTGGATTTCATTACTATTTCCTCTATCCTGCAAACCCACATTCAGACTTGATCACACTATAACAAATACTCAAATGTTACTTTCTGTAGGTATTACCATATAAGTTATTCTTTCAAATTCAGACATGAATTAAGCAAATATAAAACAATAGCATGATTAGCAGGAAGGAAGAGATGATATATGCATGATTGAGCATCAGGTCATTACACTCCAAAGTAATAGTGAAACTACCAAAATAAAATAAAATAAAGTTCAAATGAAGTTTTAACTCTGAGCTCAAGCCGAGCCTCGGGTTCAAGCCTCCTCCAAGGACAACAAGCCAAGGTACTTTACTATTAACCTTTAAGGCTGAATGGGCAGGTGAACTAGTGAAATGATAATTGGCTTACATGTTTGCTCCTCTGGACTTCTGACTTGCCTCATCACATAACTTCTCTTCTGTAAGTGGGAAAACAGATGAAATACTGAAACCAAACGAATTACATGCTTAGAAATGCTAAACTCACTCAAACTTACACAAAATGAACATATTACATTAAAGGTTATTGCTGCAGTTGATTGAATCCCCTTCAAATGTATATATTTCCACAACAACATGCCTGATGATATCACCATGGATGCTGCCATTCATAATACCATACAGGCCAGCATTTTTCAGTCACCTTGTGAGAGGTCAGTGCAGCAGGATCCTTGAAGGCCTTTTGGTTCACACAGAATGTGATTCTTTCCATTCACCTCCACTATCAGCAGGTCCAGCAGCGGCTCCCAGAACACACAGAAATTACTTTGATTTTGAAGAGCGTTTGAATCTAGGTGAATGGATGGAGAGTGTGTGCACTTCGCTGTGATACTGCCCCGAATAGAGAGTTTGCTCTCATTTGCTGAAATCTCAATTTTCTCACAGCCTATTTTCAAATCATACTTCAGATTTCGGGATGTGTTACCATGGCGCCATATTCCACACATCTTAAAGTCTCTGTCATTCTCTGTTATTGCTAAATGGACAAACACATTAAATGATTTGATGAAAACGAACAAACAAACAAATACAAAAGTTGCAAACTTTTTTTGCTTTGTTGCTTTTAACATATTTCTTCCTGCAACTATCCTTGAATTCTTATTGAATTCTTTAGTGATCACTTTCTTTCCCAGACCCAAACTGAACAAAAGACAGGTATCATCTGCATCCTTACGGTCTTTGGATTCTGCTTCATAAATTGTGCCTCGAAAGCAACAGAGAGAATTCAGTTAAGAAGAGATTAAACATGCTCGATCATGTTTAATCTAAGTCTAAGACATCTAAGTCAAGCATGGGCTTCTTAAATCAATATAAATTCAAAAATTCCATAGACTTGTATATACCTTTTTGATAAAATTCCATTATTATAACTAATTAACTTCATGAGCATTAGTATCATGAGCAGTATCCTTTCTTCATAACAGGAAGTTAACTTATATCGCCTGTGTGGTGTGACTTGATGAACATCTCCTGGGGTGCTTCTCAATATCCCTCCTCGTCTCCACGCTCCTCTGTCCTCCATCATATGACCCGGAAACCAATCAAGCACAGCCATCTTGAAGGACATCTCAATTCTCTAATTGCACCGCGAGGAGTCGAGGATCGAGGAGTGAGGAGGCTTTCAGAGGAGTTATGAGCGAGGATACACAGGTGTATCCTATGCGGAAGTGTTTTATTGACTAAACGTGAGGCACGTATACATTCTCCTCCCCCTTCACATCGGTCACAATAATTTGAATTTATACTTTACCCTTGCAGTTTATATAAACCACACATCTCACATATTTCAACAGGGTATCTTGCTTTATTATTATTCATTATGAATTTCTTAAATAAACAAACTTCAACAACATAAGGGAAGATCCTTTGAGCGCTGCTGATGACGCTGTGGAGTGACGAGTGATCAAGTATTCCAATGTATAAAAAAAGCTTTCATTCGATTCCTCCGTCCTCATTTTCTTTCCTTGCGTCCTTCCCTCATGTCCTACAGGGGGAGGAGCTGAGGCACTAGGAAAGGAAGCGAGGAAAGGAAACGAGGATGCACAAATAAGAAATGAGAAGCACCCCTGATTTGTATCTTGCTGCATGGTTTCTCGTCTCACTCATCTCATTTGTTAAATCCCACGGTGAGTCAACAACAAAGATCAGAAATCAAAACGGCTGCTTACAAACAACCGTGTTATTGGTAAAATAAAGCAGAAAATTAATTAATGAATTACATATTTGTCACAGTTGTATTCTGTTTAGTTTGGTTTCATTGGACTTGTCTGCCTATCTTCATGTCACGTGTTTAGTTAACCATCATCATCATCATCTGTTTCACCTGTGTTCTGTCAATCTATGTTCATCTCTGTTTGTATTTAGTTCTCTTCTGTTCAGTCAGTCTTGGTCTGTTCTCCGTTGTACTATGAGTGTGTGAGTGTGTGAGAGAACCTCCTGCCTGTCTGTACCTGTTTGTATTATATTGTTAGTAAACGTTTGCATTGGAACTTTGGACTCCTCATCTCCTTCTGCCTGCACCATACCGTGACAGTATTCTTTACCCCTGTATATAGAAGACATATTAGTCGATCGTGAGAAATATATGCTCTTTACAGACTTCTTCTCACCTATCTCAGGGTGTTTAGTTCAACCACACTCTCAGACCACAGCTAAACCTCTTATTAATAGCAGAGCAACACTCTGAGACACATAAAAACAACCCAAATGTACCCCCTTATAAGAACATATACAAGAAATGGAAACAAAATAGATAGTAGAGAATAGATATACGACGTACAAATTAAAGTTTGACTTTTGTTTGGCTCCTGAGCCTTAATGGAGTAGGACGTAAGTTTGGAAGCTCCTGCCGATTTCGGTTAATATTGTAATTCTTCTGTGCTTTTTCATCACATATTTAGTATAGTCTTACTCCACAGTATTTTTTTTTTTGCTTTGAAGTCTAATTCCGGACTGCGTATGATGGCTGGAAAGAATTCTAAAACTCGCAAAACTATTCAGACACAACTGTGGCCTGGTCTGCAAGCTGCGACCACATCCTCGAGTGGATCATCTGTTGCTTCAGAGGTCGAGGTCGCTTCGACGTATGCTAACCTTGAAATCACTGCACTCAAGCTCGAGTTGTTGGCCTCGGTGAGGAAAGATATTGCTGATATTTTTAAAAAGGAACTCCAGGATACACTCAGGGATGCTTTGCCTACTATTATTATGCTACCGATGCTACCATGTCCAAGCTAAAAGATACGGTCGGAGAGATGGAGCACGCACTCACTGAGTGCTCGGATGACATCGCCGAGATGAAAACAACCATTGTGCGCCTCACAGCTAACGTAGTCAAGCTGGAAAATAAATGTGAAGACTTGGAGTCCAGATCACAGCGTAACAACATTAGGATAGTAGGAGTACCGGAGGGTCCTGACTCCTATACCACCGCTGCTGTGGCCACCTTGCATTCAATCTGGAAAAGGAGCCGCTTTTGGACCGGTCCCACCGGACCCTCCAACCCAAACCCAAGCCTGGTGATCGCCCACGAGCCATTGTGTGCAGATTTCATTATTACAGTGACTGTGTTGACATTCTGCGTTGCGCTAGAGAGCTCCAACAGATTAAAGTCAGAGGCGTGACCATCACAGTCTTCCCTGACCACACTGTCAAGATAGCTTGGGCTCGGGCTGCATTCAACGAGGTCAGACGCCAACTTCATGGCATTGACGACTCGATATGGTTTGTTTCATCCAGCGCGACTTCGCATCCCATACAACGCTTGTCCCACCTCAGCTCTTTATGACCATTTTCACTTTTTTTTTTTTTTATTCAAGTGGTTAATGGCAATATAGATCCCAGCATTGCTGGGTCAGGCACACCTCTCAGATTCATCAGTTGGAATATCAGAGGTATGGGTAATCCTGTTAAGAGATCTAGGGCTTTTGCGCACTTGAAAAGTTTAAACTCTGATTTAGTATTTCTGCAGAAGACCCACCTTCGTGTTAAAGATCAGTGTAGGTTACATTGCCCTTGGGCAGGTCAAATCTTCCACTCAAACATTAATTCAAAAGCTAGGGCAGTCGCTATTTTAGTTAACAAAAAAATTCAGTTTTCATCCCATGATGTTATTGCCGATAGGAATGGCAGATACCTCATGGTTGCTGGTACCCTGATGCAAAAAAAGGTTTTGTTGGTAAATGTATATGCCCCGAACTTCGATGATGTTGAATCCGCTAATAGATATACAGAGTAACATCTCCTTTTTGAATACACTAATAGATATACTGAGTAACATCTCCTTTTTGAATACACACCTGCTGATCCTCGGTGGGGATCTAAATTGTGTTTTAGACCCAATCTTAGATCGATCTAATCCTTGAAATCGGACTAAATCTGCTATGTCTAAAACATTCTCTGATTTTATAACAGAATGGTCTGATTTATCCATGGAGATCTTCTCATCCCTCGAAGCCTTGCCGGTCCACTTCAGCTCTCGCCGGTCGCGCATACGCCGCCGCCGGCCAAGCTGCATCAGCGCTTCACTCTATGGCTGTCCTCCAGGTGTTTCAAGCCAAACTTCTCCGCAGTATGGACGAGTCTGGACCCGAGCCTGAGGCATTTAAGGACCTACGCAGCGCCACTGACATAGCGCTGCGAGCCACAAAAGCCACCGCCCAATCCATCGGCCGTGCTATGGCTAACCTGACTGTCCTTGAGCGCCATCTGTGGCTGACGCTAACAGATATGAAGGATGCAGATAAGGCGTCTTTCCTCAACGCGCCTATCTCCCAAGACGGCCTGTTTGGACCAGCGGTGAAGGAGTTCGCCGAGCGCTTCATCGAAGCCCGTAAGGACTCACAGGCTATGCGTCACTTCCTGCCCAAGCGATCTAGCTCATCGCAGAGCCGCCAACGGCCGCCTCAACAGCAGTGAGCTAAGACGGCGCCCCCCGTTTCTCAGCCCAAACCTGAAACGGATTTTCGACGCCGCTCGCGCTCTGCCAACAGGAAGCAACCGCCCGAGCGACGGGGACCTCGGCCCAGGATTGTGCTGAACCCAGAGCCTCGTAAGTCCTCCTAGCTACAGGGAGGAAAAGGGAGAGCGCGTGTCTCGCGAGAGCCGGACCGTTCTCTCCAAAACGTCTAAAGCATTACCCAGTCCCCTTACAGGCGGCTGGAAATGTCTATACAGCAGCCAATGTGCCAGCAACACAGCTCGCCCACCTGCAAACAAACGCCGTTTTTACAGCGACACACAGAAATCACATAAAGAGCTATTTTCTGCCTGTGTCATTAAAGGGTCACGTGTCCACACCAAAGTGCGCATTCCCACATATCAAAACTGTCAACGCAGTGCCAAATGTTTTCCCAGCTCAGGCTGGACGCCCCATAAATGTAGATTGTGTGCCAACTGTTACGTATGCACCACTACACACAAGCACTGTTCCCACAGTTATAAACACTTCCCCAGTAAAAGCGGGAAGTTGTATAAGAGTAGCGCGTGTGCCCACTGTTATGCACGCACCCCAACTCACAAACACTGTTTATATGGCCAAAAACCTCCCGCCACGAGCGGGAAGTTTTATGAAAGTGGCGCGCGTGCCTACCACAGTCTATGCACCCCCACCCATAAGCACTATACACACAGTGTTAAACATTTCCCCATCTCACTCTGTGAGCATTACAGCGAGCGTGCCTGTAATCTCACACGCACCCTGCACTCTGCATTCAGCAGAGCTGCTCAGCGCGCGCCCGCGCCGCTGAGAGCTGTAAGCTCGGTGTTAACACAGAACGATTCGCTGGCGGGAGCCATACGTCACTGCGACACGCCCCCGGCCAACATTCAGCCCATATCTGTGCGAGCGAAAGCTTGGGAAAATATCCCCGACATGCCGAAATGGGTTTTGAACATAATAAAACACGGTTACTCGCTTCAATTCGCTCGCAGACCGCCCCGCTTCACAGCGGTGGTAGAGACGAAAGTGAGAAAAAATGTTTCACATGTTCTACGCACCGAGATGCTCAAACTGATAGAGAAAGGCGCTATAGAAACAGTCCCCCCCTCTATGAGCGAGGCAAGTTTTTACAGCCGCTATTTTCTCGTCCCGAAAAAGGATGGCGGTCTCCGCCCCATTCTAGATCTCAGACATCTGAACAAAGCTTTAATGATTCGTTCGTTCAGAATGATAACTACCAAGCATATCCTCGCGCAAGTTCGCCCGAGGGATTGGTTTCTGTCAGTGGATCTGAAAGACGCTTACTTTCACATTCCAATAGCGCCTCATCACAGGCCATTTCTGAGATTCGCTTTCGAGGGACAGTCATATACCAGTACACAGTACTACCATTCGGCCTGTCACTGGCACCCCGTACATTTACGAAATGTATGGATGCAGCACTTTCCCCCCTGAGACAGCGGGGAGTGCGAATACTAAATTATCTCGACGATTGGCTAATACTAGCACAATCAGAGAGCCAGTTAGTGACACACAGGTCTTGGATTATCAGTCATCTAGAGTGCCTAGGTCTAAAAATCAATTTTGCAAAGAGCATGCTATCCCCCAGCCAGAATATTTCTTTTCTGGGAATAGTGCTAGACTCAGTGCAGATGACGGCGCGCCTCTCATCAGAGCGCGCGCTCACTATCCGGCGCCTTGCAACATCGTTCAGAGCGGGCGCGCGCGCCCCCGTCAAGCGGTTTCAGAGGATGCTCGGTCTCATGGCCTCAGCATCAGCTGTACTCCAGCTAGGATTGTTGCACATGCGTCCTCTCCAACGCTGGCTCAAAAGCCGTGTCTCCACCCACGCGTGGCGCTCGGGCCACTTTTTAATCAGAGCAAATCACGGCTGCATAAAAGCCCTGACGCCCTGGAAAGCTGTCGACTGGTATCAGTCCGGCGTGAGTTTGGATGTAAACACAAGGAGAAAAATGATCACGACAGATGCCTCCAAAATAGGTTGGGGGGCCCTTTACGAGGGCAGGCCTGTCTCCGGCTTGTGGTCAAACCCGGAGAAGCGCCTACATATAAACTGTCTGGAATTGAAAGCGGTCGCTTTGGCTCACAGAGCCCTGCTCCCGTACCTGAGGGACGAGCACGTCCTAGTCCGAACGGACAACATGACGGTAGTCTCGCATATAAATCGTCAGGGTGGACTCAGATCGAGCTCCCTGCACTCGATGGCCAGGGAGCTCCTCCTATGGTCCCAGCGCAACCTGCGCTCGCTGAGAGCAGCGCATGTGCCAGGTGTTCTGAACCAGGGAGCGGACATGCTGTCCAGAGACAAAGTTCTCCCAGGAGAATGGTCTCTCCAACCCCTGACGATTCAGTGGTTATGGCAAACCTTTGGCAGAGCAGAGGTCGACCTCTTTGCCTCCAAGGAAAATACGCACTGCCCTCTCTTCTTTTCAAAGAGCACGGACGCGCTCGCCCAAGTCTGGCCGAGCCGCCCGCTGTATGCCTTCCCTCCGGTTGCGATGCTACCTCAGGTCATCAGTCGGATCAGGGAGGAGAAATGTGCAGTGCTCCTGGTAGCCCCACTCTGGAAAAACCAGACGTGGTTTCCAGAACTGATGCAGATGATACAATCTGCCCCATGGCCGATTCCACTGAGGCTAGATCTCCTCAGGCAGGCCAACGGGACGATCCTCCATCCCCGCCCCGATCTGTGGGCCCTCCATGCGTGGCCCCTCAACGGATTCCCGGGAACCTCCCCAGTGGAGTGTTGAGAACCATCACTGAGGCGCGAGCGCCCTCTACGAGGCGCTTATATGCCCAGAAATGGAAGGTGTTCAGTGACTGGTGCAAGTCCAGGAACCTGAATCCTGAGACATGCGAAGTACCGAGTGTGCTCGTTTTCTTACAAGAGCTGTTGGAGGCAGGCCGCACCCCCTCCACGCTCAAAGTATATGTGGCTGCCATAGCGGCATCACATGAACCGGTCGAAGGACGCACACTAGGGAAAAACTACCTAGTTGTTCGTTTCCTGAGGGGCGCCAGGAGGATAAATCCCCCACGCCCCCCCTCGGTGCCGATTTGGGACCTGGCCACGGTCCTGGACGCACTTAAGCGTGCCCCGTTCGAACCCCTCCGAACTGTGCACCTTAAACAGCTCTCGCTCAAAACTGCTCTCTTGCTGGCTCTCGCCTCGGTCAAGAGAGTGGGCGACCTGCACGCGCTGTCATCAAGCGCTACCTGCCTGGAGTTTGGACCTAACGACAACAGGGTTGTCCTCAGGCCAAGACACGGGTATATTCCTAAAGTGCTCTCTACTCCTTTCAGAGCACAGGTGATATCTTTGGCCGCGCTATCGTCCCCAGCAGACGAAAGTGACGCTAATTTACTCTGCCCGGTCAGGGCACTCAGAGTATATTTGGAACGTTCTGCCCTGTTCAGACAGACAGAGCAGTTGTTCGTATGCTTTGGCGGCCGCACTAAGGGTCTGGCTGTGTCAAAGCAAAGAATATCGCGCTGGATAGTTGATGCTATAGCGCTGGCTTATGAAGCCAAGGGCCTTCAGTGCCCCTTGGGCATCAGAGCTCACTCTACGAGAGGCATGGCCTCCTCGTGGGCGTGGTCGAGTGGGATACCCATTCAAGATATTTGATCGGCTGCAGGCTGGGCCTCACCGTCCACATTTATCAGGTTTTATAACCTACAGGTCCCCTCATTGCACTCTAACATACTGTCTGTCTAACTATGCATAGGCTGGGGTGGGTACATGCTGAGCATTGTCTCCTCCCTCATAGAATCACATCTTTGCATCTGATGTGGAGAATTTTTCATACATGACAGTACATAAAAATGTGCTTGTGTGTGTCTTTGGACGCCCTTTGGGCCGTTCCACGTTGTCCCTTTATAAAGCCCGCCTTCGGCTGGCTCGTTGGATAATTACTTCGCTCAAAAGCTCAGGCACCGGCCTCCGGCTTAATAGAAGCGAAGTCAGCACGCACGGCGTTTTACATGGCGTTCCCATAGCGTAAGCATTACGCAATAGGAGAGACCTCTCGAAAGGAAACGACTCGGTTACTAACGTAACCTCGGTTCCCTGAGAGGAGGGAACGAGTATTGCGTAATCTGCCGTGCTTGTGCTTGGTCAATTTGCTTCAGTCGATTGAACCTAAAGAACTCAGACGACGGGGCGCCCAATATATAGCCCTTGGCCACGCCCATCTTGGCGGGCTCTGACGCGCGTGGACGCGAAGCACGCTCATTGGAAGCGGGTTCAGAGTCGCCCCGTCATTGGTTCGTGCAAGTTGCCGCAGCACAGCCAATGACCGAGCTGCCTCGCTCATTGCTGTATGCTGTGCAGCTGCAATGCGTTTTACATAAAGACTTCAATATTTCTCGAGAAAAGGAGTTTTCCCATAGCGTAAGCATTATGCAATACTCGTTCCCTCCTCTCAGGGAACCGAGGTTACGTTAGTAACCGAGTCGTTTATGTACTTGTCAGGAGATGGCGCTGTAGTCCACATGTGGTTACCTATATGAGGTGTAGAGTAAGAATGGAAGTTGTTGCACCTGGGGTGCTTCTCAATATCCCTCCTCGTCTCCTCGTACCTCTGTCCTCCATCCTATGACCCGGGAACCAATCAAGCACAGCCATCTTGAAGGACATCTCAATTCTATAATTGCACCGCGAGGAGTCGAGGATCGAGGAGTGAGGAGGCTTTCAGAGGAGTTATGAGGGAGGATACACAGGTGTATCCTATGCGGAAGTGTTTTATTGACTAAACGTGACACACGTATAGGTATTGTACTGAATATTGTATAGTACGTAATGAAAGTCTGTATATTCAGCACTTGCATAGTGTAAAAATACAGTAGTCCAACTCCAAAAGCAAAAAAAGTTACAGTAAAAAACTCTAATTGAAAACAATGTTACACTCAGAATCAAAATCAAAGCATCAATCATGTTGGGTCCGGCCTGATGACTTTGTCTACATCACAGGCATTGACCTTTTTTTTTTTACAGTTTTTCACAATTGCTAAGACACATTTCTTAAAACCTTTATCCATTTTCTCACAACATTAAACAAAAATTCAAATGTTCAAACTAAACTCACAAAACCATTGACTCTTCTCAAAAAGTCAAACAATTGCTGTACTCAAAATCTTGTTTGATTGCTTTCAGATCATACACACAAAAGTAAAAAAGAAAATAATAATAATATATTTTGATTTGAAGTGTACACGTTTTTGCATTATTATTACTACAGTCAAACCTGAATACAGAGAAAGCATTTTGTTACACGGAACATTAAAATGAAATAAATAAAAAATAAAAAGCAAATATTTTATCACAGCTTAATCCATCTGGATCTGGTCTCATTTCAACCTCTTATTTTAGCCTCCTGACTCAATAATGCTGTATGATAATAGCCCTAAAATTCATTTGTGTATAATTGTGAATTTTAAAATTCTGCCACCGCTCTCTGCCAATTACTTTCATTATTGTACAGAAATGTAGGCTACATAGGAGCTCATAAAATAAGAGCTTTAGGTTTTAAATAACTGTGTATGATATTTCCAAAAATATAATATTATGGCAAAGGTATTTGCATCGTTAGACAAATGTTTGCGTTTGAGCTGTGTTTGTGATATTTTGCAAGAGTGAGATGTGAGGCATTTTGCATTTTGTGTGTGCAAATATTGGATTTGTGTGTAAAGTTTTGGAGAAAAAAAATAGGTAAAGTTTAGAAAATGTGTGTAAGCAGTTGAAAAAAACTATGTACATTCAGATATTGTAGATTTATATGCGGTTTTGTTGCCAGCTCAGTTATTACTGAGGATATGGCTCCTCCTAGAGGACTTTTAGGTCACTTTCAGGAATTTTGTTTTTGTTCAGCATGTTTTTGTATAGGCCTAGATATAACGGTGCATATAGCTACTTTTGTCAGTTTACAAATTGATACCCAACAGGTGTCCATATACCATGCTAACCGCCACCTCGGTGTATGTGTTCTTACAATGTGAATGAATTTTGCTTTGCTTTAATTTCGTTAATTTGCCTCGGATCCTGTTCTTTCTACAAAAATGTATGTTCCACCCATTCTCTTGTGACTTGCTCTAAATAAATCCAGTCTCACTGACAGACTTTCTCCCTCTGCTACCAATTACATTACTCTTTGCACCCTTTCTGTCTCGCACTATATCCAGTAGGGGGTGTTTTTCAGAACAGAGACAGACCCCTCCTGGTGATGATAGGATAGAGATGAGGGGTGTCAAATCTTTAATGATTTCATAAATTAAATGAAAGTGTGACTTTTATATTTTTTTAAGATTTCAAGATGAACATTTACTGGAACGATTTTATTTAATATTTATATTTTCTTTTATATTGTGTCTAAGTTTCAATAAACTGTTCTATTTCAATAAATTAGATTATTTCACAAAGTTTACGGGTTAAATAATTTTCATTGCAGTTTTAGTAAAAATAACTGTGGTATTTTGGCATACAGTATGCAACATTGTTACATTTCTGTAGGGCACTGTCAGTTTTCTCACATATTTTTTTGGCAAAATGCAGGTTATTGTATATGGACAAAATGCTTCCAGGCTGGAAGTTTGGTACCGCCTCCGTTCTGTTATCCCTCCCCTTCTTTCATCCTCCGCTCACATTGCTCTTTCCTTCGGTGGGAAAATTCCTGCTGGAACATCCACGGTGGATTTGAACTCGGGAATTGTATTGGAAAAGCAGAATTCTGCAAAGCGTGCCGGAGGATTTCCTCGCATGTTCTTCCTCATATTGTTCAGGTATGTGCACGTTCTAATGGTTCATGGCATGATCAGAGATGTATTGTTGTGAATTATCCGAACAGCGGTGTCGAGTGACATTCAACACGATAGAAATGTGCACGCAGACGTCGTTGTAGGTAGGCTGTACACGCCGAACTTCCCAAATATACAGTTTACCCGTGAATTGCTGCGCTGTTTACCTCGAAGCCGACGTGTTGCTGTTACAAACAGTATCTTGTTACGTTGAGTCACGTCGTTGGAAATGTAGTATAGATCCTGTGTGAAAAAGAAATGTAATGGAGGCGAAGTAGAAATTTTCATCGTCGTTAGTCTTTTTATTACTGTTTTTGAATAACACTTTATATATGCATTGTTTTTTTGATTAAAAAAAAAAAAGAGTGATAAGCTTAAATCAACTGAATATAAGTTACAGTTGGACTATGTGGAACAAAGTCCACTTCCTTTGCAAGCCATAGTCATTCATTCATGTTACAGACTTAAATGTAACCCAGTGACTCAAAGCCATTCAAATGTAGACTTTTGTGGGGTTGTGGATGTATGCTTTTCAGAAAGAATACATAATTTATTTAGTTTCTATAGGCCTTTAATGCAACTCTCCCCCTCTGTCAAACTTACAGTAGGCCTACATAACTTTGTCACGAACTGGCTAATGACAGTTGAAAATAGGGCTTTTAAGACCATGACATCTGTTTTCCTCTGGGCTGGGTTGTCCCCTTTAATGCCCAGTTGTAAAAGAGGCAGGCAAAAAAAGAAGAAGAAGAAAAAACAGGGCTTCCTCTACACAAAAACAGTGTTAATTGGAGGTCACAAAAGTTCAATAAAGCCACAGCGGTGCTCACTTTTTCCACACTCGAAATAGCAAATCTGTGACCACATGCAGATAAATACATTTTGGTGATATATATATCCCCTAATAGCTGTCAGAGGAGTTTATCCGACTAATTTATAGTTATCCAAGAATATTGATTTGCTTCCTAAAAACAACACGCATGCACCCGAAATGATGATTTGTAAATTACATGGCATTTATTGTATGGTTGGGACCGAAGTTTCACATTTGTTTTTTTTATTTCCTCTTGTGTCTGTCTTCATGTTTTTTTTCTTCAACTTTTTTTAAAGGAATGTTCTAGAATCCCACATCTGGAGCACTCTGGTCACCCACAGATATAGTGATTTCTTCTTCCTCCTCTGCATCACTGCATTAAAAGAGGGAACAGTCAAGGCCACACTGAGCCTGGCCCTGTGGCCACCCTAACCACAACCATCCCAACTGCAATCGCAATGACCAGTTATGTTGTCAGGACCAGATTGAGTTTGAATATAGTTTGTCAGTTCCAAGGACGTTGGGCTTGGTGCATAAAATGTCCCTCTGTCTTCCTGTGTCTTCGGATTTTCTTCAGAATAGTTCACGGAAAATTTGCATTTTATCATTGTTTTTATCATTTCAAACCTGCATTACTTTCTTCTTTGAAACAAATAATTTAATATTTTAGGAAATCTTTAAACAGATATGTCGTACAAGGCCAGTTTCTAGTGATCACAGCTGTTAAGATCCAAGAATTTACACTAAAAGCACCATAAAAATAGTCCATGCCGTATTTTCTAATATTTTTATATTACTGGTCTTTGATCAAGCTATATGATAGCTTTGTGTTAGGAACAGATTTATGTCATTATTCAATGACAGTGTTCCCCTCCAGTGAGTTTTGACAACTGCTCTGACAGGATCAGTGATTCGTAAACAAGCAATTTAATCTAAATTGTAACTTAATGCCAGTTGTCTACTCTGGATTCAACACACGTTGTGTGGACTATTTTATATATTTTTTAGTCATTCTTGGTTCATTCTTAACCGATGAATTGCTATTTTATATTCTCCATGCTATTTTGTCAAAATAAAATATTTTTTTAAATCAATCATTTTAAATGCTACAAGTGATTTTATGTATCACAGTATTATAATGTACATAATGAAAAAAAAATATTAATTTTACACTTGCTAATGATTTACAAAAGACTCTTAAGTGAACATTAGATGACGGCAAAGGTAATCTAAATGTAAAAATAAGGAAAATGAGCAACAATTATATCCAATATCGGCAATAACCATTATACTATTACACAGTATTGTGCATCCCTGTTGAATGTTTCACTGAAAAATAACAGCAGGCAAATTTGAAACAACATGAGCATTAATAAATAATGGCAGAATTGTCATTTTTGGTTGAGCTATTTCTTTAAGATCAAAACAGCACAGAAAACCGGCAGTGCTTGTGTATAATGGAGATCTTTCTGTATACAGGTGTGTTGATGGCCTTCATCATCTTGATTTAATTACACATCTTGTTTTGGTCTGGAGGTCAGACCTGCCAGACTCCCCCTCCCTTTCAACTGTCAACCTGGCAGTGGTCAGCAGATGGTGGATTGCTTTGTGAAATACCTCACCAAGCCTCCCTCCTTCTCAAGGAATTCACTTCACTGATGGTAGTGCTAGTGCACCAAGCATGGAGGCAGCTAGCCAGACAGATGGAAGGTGAAAAGCACTATTGCCCCTTCTGCATATCTTTTCACTGAAAAAAGACCAAATGTATGTGAGTGGTTGCTATGGCGACCTCACATTTTCAGATGACTCGGACCCATCTGCTTGCAGGCTGCACGTAGACTGAGAAAGAGGGTGGTAGGGATTTTCGTATAGGGTTTTGTGTACGTGCTCCTGTTTGCTTTTTATACCAGAAGCTGGTATTTGTCTAAGCTCACGTACGAAAACCACATCCTTGTTTTGTTTTCAAGAGCAGTACTTTTTCACTTAGGGTAGCTAAATCAAACCAGTGTTTTTTTAATGGGAAAATATTTTGTATTATTTTTCTTTGTCTAAGAGCTTTCGCAAAGACAAAGCTTCTATAGCTTGACAGTGTACTTAGTCATTGCCTGTTACAAGCATTCTGGTGGTCCACACCCATTCCCTAACCTGACTTTTAAAATCTCCTTGTTCTTTTTTTTTTTTTGATTCCCAGACCTCTCTCTTTCATGAGCTGTAATCGGTTGTGATAGTTTTAGAATGCAGGCTCTCACTGAAATGTTTCTGTTTCACACAGTTCAGGGATGTGTCTTGACAGAATTAAATGGCTACAGAAAATCTGGTCCTCCTAAATGATTGATTAATCTCTGAATGTGAAATACAAACTCCGCAGGAAACTGAAATGCAGTCTTCGAAGTAGAGCTTATTGTCCTACGATCTGACAGCCCTCCTGAGGTACCTCACACCCCCACCGTGATAATTACGGCCAACTCTGAGGTCTGTGTGACCGCAGAACTTTTATGCGGTCTCTTGACAGTCCTTAGCATCAGATGAAGTTTCACATACTCTGGCTGTTTTATAAAGTCGAGTTGAGGGTCAGGATTGATCTTTGTGGAAGCTCCTAATTGGAAGTGGCAGCCAAGCTCATGATTAGCATTTCTGTGATGCACTGTGATTTGGTGTGATTAGTACAATTGTGCTGTTGAAGCCTAAAAAGTTTGTGAAAGTCAAGACAATTTTTTACACTTCTGCTGCACTTCTTTTGTGTCTTTGATTTAAATTTACGCTCATTCTACCTGCATAGGCAGCAGACACAATGCATGATTAGCACTTTTGAAAGTTTATTGGTTGGAAAACATCTGCTGTGCTAAGTCAGTTTTAAATGGCAGCATGGGCTTGCCTTTGGTCTAAAGGCCTGAAAAAATAAGTTAATGGTAGTATGTATTATTTCCAAAAAATAAAATATACTTTACATATTTGTTAAATATTTATGTATATTTCCAATTAATTAATGTATATTAGGCTATATTTTGGGGGAGTAGCAAGACTCGCAATATTATAGGCAGTGAAGCCTTTCTATAAAAAATATAAAAAATTATTCTATTTTTTTTTTCTTCATTATGATATCAGGATTCTGGATGTGGTAAAATTTGCACACCATATTTTTTGTATGGGTTTTTCCAGCATTCATTGGCTGCAGTTTCATTTAGTTGAAATAAACATTTAGCCAAAAACATCTATGAATGATTTGTCTCCTACATTTGCAGTATTGTATATTTCAAGAGGTTAAATCTGTTCCACAGTGAATGATTTTTTTATTTTTTTATTCTCATACAAAAAACTCCAAATAATGTAGATTAATTAAAGGAAAGAGCCTTAGAATTGCCTTTTCGCTTGGAAGTGACTGGCTTTAGTAATAGTATTCAATATCCATGGATTGGGAGGATAAGTTCTGTCAGCTCTAAATTTGATGCATGGGGTTTGGATTAGGATCTTCGATAAGAAACACTGCATTCTCACATATTGTCGCCAGATACCTGGACTCTCTATTTTTCTTTCTTTTTTTCCCCACCCTAATTTATGTGTGTGGAGAATAAATGTTCTATTCAGAATTGCCTCATTCATGCATGAAGAGTGTTATGTTCTGTTATGAACCAGCACTCGAGTTAATTGCACCAATATTCTTCCCTCGACTTTATGCTCCATATCACTGTTGTCGTCTTGACATATTGCAATATCCACTGAATCTGCATTCTGCAACCATTTATTTTCTAAAGTTCCTGTTCTTTTGTCACTTCTCCAGCTGTGTCCCTGGACTGTATATTATGGTGGTGACCTCAGTGCTAAAGTTATGCCTGGTCAAGACCACACTAGCTGTACAGAAAGACATGTGGGAAAAGCAGTTGTTCGTAGTTAATAGTTTTCAATTGTTTAACACGCAGCTCCTCACACATTCATCGGTTTCAAGTTCTCAATGAGACCTTTAAATTCATGTTAATGGGACAAAAAAAAAAAGTTATTGTATTTTTCGTTTACCTGAATCTGTGTGTCGTATCGCATGCAGGCATTCTTGATAAAGATCTTTTGGCATTTTGAAGTAGCTCAAGGAAGGAAGTCTGATAGAATGGGGTTAGAGTCGAAAGGATGTTGTCTCAGGGGCCCTTGACGACCCCCCTTACTCTCTTTACTGTAGAAACAACTGTTCAGGCCAGCTTCAGAGTGCTTATAAGTCACCTTTTAGCCCTGCAGCAGGGGCCAGTCCAACTGGGAATAAATGCACTACACTACATCATTGGATATTATGTGCCTTCCTGTGGCCAATTAGCTTGCACCCCAGGCCCATAAGCAGTCTGCCAGATGCACCATAGCAGTGGTCTGTGGCTTTGAGAGGGAAGGGCTGTGGTACACAGTCTATGAGTGGTTATTAGAGAGGCCCCTCTCTGAGTCCACACAAGCCTAGAGATTTGCTGCTTGCTCGTCATTCAGACTGCAACCGGAATCGTGCCCCTCAAAGACTGTTAAGCTAAAGAATTTGGATGTGTCTCGATAAAATATTGACCAAGCCTTTCAGGCCACTGCAGTTCCCTTTAATAGTAGCCTGGATGCCAGCCCGAACCCCACCCACAAAATTTTTAGGTCGGGAAGTTCGGTCTGGACTCGATCCGTTAAGTAGCTATTATGGCCGAACAGAAAATTGTTCGGACCTATCAAATTGTCAGGGCAGGCTTTACACGATGATGGACAGATGAGCAACGGTAACGTAACCATCCACGTCATCAGAGCGCTTGGGTTGAATTCATGGCTGCCGCTGGAGAATTGAGTTGTGTATATTACGCTATCGCGTGTATTATAGAAGATATAGACAGCGCATTCATTTTAGAAGAGGAACAGAGAACCGCGATCAAGACATTTGTCGATAGGAAAGATGTTTTTGCCTTCCTTCCAACGGGATTCGGAAAAAGTTTAATCTATCAACTTTAATCTATCTCTCAACATACGTCACTTACTCCGTTGCTCTGATTGGTTCTAGGTCTATCCAATTGAGTGCAGAGGCCTTTTATTTACTGGTCCGATTGACACACCCCACAATCACAGCCCAATGGAGCAGTATCAGACTCACATTCTGACTAGAATCCGAGTATGACGACATCAGGCTACTTTAATAGAATAATTTACCCCAAAATTCTCTTACTGACTTTCTTCTGTGGAAAACAAAGGGAGATAATTTGAAAAATGTCAGAGAAATTGTAGTCAGTGAGGTCCAAAACAACACTGGACCTTATTAACTTTCATTACATTGACATTTTTTCTAAATATCTTCCTTTGTTTTCCACAGAAGAAAGAAAAAAAAACTGTTGAAATGTTATTCAAAATATCTTTTGTGTTCCTCAGAATAAAGTCATACAGGTTTGGAACAACACGATGGTGAGTGAATTTTTGTTTTGTTTTTTGTTTTTGGGAGAACTTTCAGTTTAAGATCAAATCAGAACTCAAACCATGCATCTTGTAGACGTTCTTTAATATTTTGCCAGATATTGAGTATGATTATCATCATTCTTTAAGAGGGGTTTGAAAGCTTCGGCCTTGACTCGACGATATCTGGCATGGCACTGGCAGATATTGCACACACTAATAAATGTTAGATCACTTTTGTATTATTCCGTTGTACCGCTGAGGATAGATGAGAAAACCATGACAAGGCTTTATTTTGTGTTGGCGTCAGCCCTAACTTTAAATAGTTGTATTAGGAGTACCGTTCCTTTAGATACAATCATCTTAAAGTCCCCAAGGTGTCTTCATATTTCTTTTCAGTTGCTTTGAGTTTGATTGGTTTAAAGCCAGCTGTCCATTGAGATCACTGCTGCGTTTGCTTGGCAGAAAGACACTTCGATTGTGATTCCCACTGAACTGGACCTCACGGAAGATGATTTATGTTAACTCATGTGAGATTTAAAAAGACAAAGTTGTCTTTTTCTCTGTAGCTCAATGGAATGAGTCTTTTTTTTTAAAAGCTTGGAAACTTGGTGATAACTTTTCCTCTTCGGAACGCACATCACACTCTCTGGTCTTGTAGTTTCTCTGTTAGGCCATTAGCTGAGATATTTACAGTGCTTTTACGGTTAGTCACAGATGCAGTAACAGTCGTTGTTGATTAGTCATGTCGGCATACAGACATGAGTCTGGATTCTTTTTAAGTTGACTGGCAAATTGCATTTACATGCCCAATAGTTATTGCACTTACGTATTATGTTTAATTAAAGTTCCTGTCCTACACTCTTAACATTTTTATAGACAAAGATGCAAGACGGAATATTTTAAAGGGATAGTTCACCCCAAAATGAAAATACTGTCATATAGTCTAATGTTGTTCCATAATACTTTTATTTGATTCTAAGCACAAATTTTAATGAAACATGAAAGATTTCTGAAAGATTTCTTCTTTGAAAGTCGATTCATGCAAAATTATGATACTAAAGACTTAGAGATTTAAGGATATTTATTTTCAAACTTAAACATTTTATATTTTAATCTGGACTACAACATGCCCAAGATATTGATTTAATATATATGTTCTGATTCTTTATTGTTTAGTCAAACTCTACAGTAAGGCTCCATTATTTAATATTAGTTCATTCATTAGTTAACAAACTTTTTTGCAACTTATTTCAATATTGTGATAAAACGGTATACTGTGATAAAAGCTTCAGCAATAGAGAAAACATGAAAATATTATACCGTCACATGCCTAAATATGTTCATAATATATAGCAATTGTGTCTCTTCAGAAGACTTTGATTAAACTGCTCAATTCACCCAAAACGGTGATTTCAAAAAGTTCATAAAGAGTTTGTAAAATAAATCTTTTTATGAACTTTTTGAATCATCAGAGCTTTGGGTGAATGGACTTTAAATGGAGGGACATAAATCTTTCAGGTTTCATTATAAACCTTTTCATTTGTGTTTCGAAGATGAACAAAAGTCTTAAGGGTTTGGAATGACATGAGGGTGAATAATTGATGACAGAATTTACTTTTTTGTGAACTATCCCTTTAAGAAAGAAAAAAACATTGTCAGTCTGAGAACAGTGGGAGAGGGTTTTCCTAGGATGTGTTGTCAGAAGTCGATGGATGGACTTTGCTTAAGTGCTCAAATGTTGAGTCTGTTTTGATGGTTTTACCGCCATAATCTTTCCATTGCAAATTGTGATGTGACCTCCAACCTGCTGCTTTTCCTGAACAATTAAACTGATTGGTCGGTCAAACAGTCTGCCTTATGTTTTTTTCATTTTCCACTTTGTATATTTAAACACGAAAGCAGCTAGAAACAATGTGTTCCTTCTGTCTGAAATTAACATGCATTATGACTGTGTTTATAGCGCTCTGTTCTTTAATCAAAGGAAAGTATGTGAGAGAAATAGGGGTGTTTGTTTTCTTTCTGGCGGATGGGTTCTCCTGATGGCTTTTGTGTTCTCTGGCTGAACCACAGACTGATTTAGATGATTTAGTCTCTCGTTTCTCCATTCATAACCAGAGCTCTCTTCAATGGTTGGATGATTATTAAGAAACGTGGAAGTTAATATACCTCCATATTATCCTTATTTAAATGGTCCTAAATAGCTTAATTGTCTCAATATGTCTGCAGTTAAAACATTCTGTATAGCATTACAATATTTATAGATCATGCAATATATAACAAATTTGAAGGTATTATTAGATCTTTACTGACCACAGGCGTCAAGTAGAGTCTTTTTATGTTGTGCGTGTGTGTGGCTGTGCTGCTGTGGTGTGTCATGTTCCTCATCTGATCCTCATTAGGGCTGTGGAACACAAGTAGTCTGTCTGTGGGACTGTAGACGGTCTCACCCTCTCTGGACGTGTCTTAGGCCCCATCCACACTACTGTGTTTTAGTTTAGAAACGGAGAATTAAAACGAATACGATCTCCGTCCACACCAGCGTTTTAGCTGCGTATTAGAACTGATCTCCGTCCACATTAAAACGACTGAAAACGCGGATCACGTCACCATTCACCTACACTGGGCATGCGCGTGCCGGTGTAAACAGGAAACAGACTGACTATTCCTCAGATTTCGCTGAGGTTGATAAGTGCCGATCTGGACTTTCAAAAGTTTTCCACCATTCTTCAGGAACTACAACTTGATTTGATAAAATTATCCCACCATGCGCTGGTTCTTCCCGGCTTAACCCAAAACCGACGCTCCATTTACGGTCGATACCTTCGCTGCACACGGGAACTGTCACAGACTGCTGGAATAATAGCTTGCCTCCGGCGCATGTAGGCAGTTATAGCGTTGTGAAATGCAGAATTTACTTGCACTAATGTAACTGGTAGTCTAGGCTGTTGTTGTGCGTTTTCTTCCATTGTATGACATCCAGTCAGAGAGCCGAGCGTGAGCCTCTGCGTCATCGTTTCTAAAGTTCTCCGTTTTGACCCGTCTACACTAAAACGCCCTCCGGAGATTCAAAACGCAAAACGGGGTCGGCAGCGTTTCTAAACTTCTCCGTTTTAGGTCTTCGTTTTTGCCGTTTTAGTGTGGACGGGAGGTGGAAACGTAGCAAAAGGTCTGCGTTACTAAACTAAAACGTATAGTGTGGATGGGGCCTTAGCCTTAAGTTGGACTGTACCACCAAAGAAATGACTTGAACCCAAACAGATGACATTTATAATCCCTCTGCGTTGCTGTGAGTGTCAATTATTTGTCAGTTTGTTTCATGAGTTTGAGACAGTAAGAGAGGTCAAAAAGCCACTTTTGTGTGTCTAAACTTCACCTTTTTGAATCCAGGATCTGTGACTCCACGTGAGGGTTCAGGAGGGTTGACAGAGCTACTTCAGACCAGGATGTTGTAGAATAAAACATCTGTTATGTATTGGTTCAAAAATTGGTGCCTAATTTAGCTCTATTTCTATTCACCTTGAAATAATACCCTTGAAAGCTCAAAGCACAAATGCATACTTCTGAATCAGTATGAAATAAGCACACTCCTAAGCTTAGAGGTTAAATGGATAGTTCAACCATAAAGGAAAATTCTGTCTTCATTTACTCACCCTCATGTTGAACCTATATGAACCTATATGACTTACTTTCTTCGATGAAAGATGATATTTTATCCATACAATAGAAGTCAAAGGTAACCAAAATGGTTTGGTTACCAACATTACTCAAACTATCTTTATCTGTGTTCCACTGAAGAAAGTCAGTGTACATGTTTTGAACGAGGTGAAGGTGAGCAAATGAAGACAGAATTTTCATTTTTGGTTGAACTATCCCTTTAAAGGTGTGTTCAGACTTGTATTTCGGTTCTAGTTTCAGTTTTAGTTCGGTCCAAAAAAGAAAATGATATATTAGTCTGGGGATGTCACGGTGAGGAAATGTTCACGCCGTTAAATAGACAACACTGGTATTACCTATAACACCAGGTGGAAATATGGTATATAACTTGTGGGCATCAGGGAGCCGCTATCAATATGCAGTGTACTGAGATCACGCTCTCGCTTCTCACTTTGAATTCAAAATCATGCATAGACTGTGTTTCGGGAGTGGCAGTACTGCTTATTTTACAAGATAATGAATCAATGATGCTCAGGATCTGTTGCACACCAAATCCTTAGCCATCTCTCTTAACTCGTCGTGTGATAAGTAAAATCTGCTCTTGCTGCACTTTGCTGCGACTCTGACTGCAGGAGATCGTGGTTCTGATAGCTATACCGAACTGTAGGCAACATCACTCCTACACACTGGTTGAGCATTCTGTCCTTTTTACATCACATTCTGTTTTTGGTTCGTTTAGATGTCTTTTGGTCCATGTTGCATTCATATTTCAGTCAACTGCACCAACGTTTATTTGGAAGCAGATTGAGACACTTATTAAAAGGAACTACACTAACAGAGCAATGAATCGCACTTGAGTTAGTTTTAGTCTAACCAAACCTGCCAAGTGTGAACACACCCTAAGAAGCACCTTGTCTTTGAATATGGATTGTAGACATATGCAGAGACCTCAGCAGTTTTGCTGCTAGAGCAAGCAGATAAATGATATCACCTCTCTCAGGCCCTCATTCTGAGGCAGATCTACCCTTTTAAATAAGTAATGTCCAACTGACACTGGTGCAGATCATCAGGAAGCCACCAGCTTTGCAACTTGACTTCATCCTGTGTTAAAAGAATTCTGTCATTATTTACTCACTCTCATGTGATTCTAAACATTACTGACTTTCTCCTGTAGTAGTAGTTGTAGGAAAGAATTTGGTGTATGCATAGCCAACAAACCATATATAATATGGAGGCTATTACCAAGCAGTAGCAGTAAGAAATATGTACTGTAGTACGAAGTGACTTATGGCTCAAAATCAATAGCCAGCTTACTGTGTCGAATGTAAATCACTCGTCAGTCCAGTTATCTGTCAGCTGAGTCTAATTATGGTGTTCTCTGTGTCCATCACATCAGCTTCAGCACTTGCACTGCCGGAATGTAACAAGTTTAGCCCAAGGACAGGATCTAAGCCTCATGTGTTAATTAGTCTAGATGCACAGTGTCCTCATCAGTCTGCATTTGAAAGTGTGGCATGCAGCAGGGGGCACATTTATAAACCTTATCAGCCTGGCTTATGAATATTTATTACGTCACATTCTGGGGTGCTAGCCAAATTAGGATTATTGCTTACCGATTTTGCATTTGTATAAGTCCACTGCCAGTATGACAATGCTTCACAGAGAGCTCACACAAATATGCACGGAAGCATTTGAAAGGAGCCACCCATCCGCTGTCATGAGATAAAAAAGGGGAGTGAAATTGGCTTACTGTCTTTATAAGCAACATGTTTTACTTTAGAGCGAAATTCACAATATTCACTATTCGTCAGCAAAGATATTGCGATATTATCTCTAATATTCGGTTATCTCCAATATTGTATGTATTGCCAGGCCTTGTTGCTACATTTAGTTAGGATTTTTGCAGGCCACCATGGAGATCATCAGAAGATTTGAGTAATTGCCTGATTACATAAGCAGAAACAACTGTGTTTTTGTCTTCTGCTGCAATTTAGTTTTAAGTTATTTTACAAGAAATTTATCTCAGATTCATGCAATCTGCAAAAAAATATATTTCTGATGTTCCTGTGATTAACATTTAAATTCCCTCAAGGTGTGTGTGTGTGTGTGTGTGTCGACAGTCTCCTGCTCACCAGACACATTCCTTTGACTGTGTTTTGACTTTTTTAATTGGGCCCTTTAACTCACAGATTGAGCTTAGTTGATATTTCACTGCAGTTTTTGCCTCATGGCCTCTGTAGCGTTTGATCACCCAAACCAGTCTTACACTTTTATATGTTCAGTCATGGTCATGACAAATGTGTTATAGTCTGGGGGATCCGATTCATTACTTAGATTGTGTTTGGTTTCATTAAGGTAGCCAATTTTTCGGTCTCGAGTGAGGAATTTCTTCTGACTTGTGTAGAGTAGTTTGATCTACTTTTAGTATATGCCTTGAGAAGATCACTCTCAATCTCCATAATACTTTGCCTGAAGCTGCTTCATAGAAGTTGTGCCCGGGGTGTTTTTGGAAATGCATTCACTTCATTTTTACTTTAGTGTTTTGAAAACTGTAGAGAACATGAGGATCTGCTTCGCTGTTAGAACCACTGATCACAGCGTGGTCATGTAGCTGGTTTTCTTTGGTGGGTTACTCAGGTACTCCAGTATATGTGTGTGGGTCTGAGTGCTATGTATATAGGCATTTGTCATTGAGTCATTTTTCAGGAATGCACAGTGTGTCCTAAACTAGACTGATACCTGAAACCTGGAATCGTGGACACCTGGAGTTTCCTTTTTACACTGAGAGGAGTCAATATATGATGGGATTAATCATTGTGGACAAGGTTGATGATTGAGAACTAATATAATCAGGGGTACGCATATGTGGTAAAAATAAATGATGCGAACACTTTTGAGTACCCACAATTTTGGGGACAGGTACATGTTTACTTACTGGGGTAGGATTTTTCTCTATCTCTGAAAAGATAGCGATCATAATGATAAATGTGTTCATTAATTATTAGGGGTGCAATGTATCGCAGTTGATTCGTACGGACCAGGCCTCATGGTTCGGCACGCATGTGATTCACTGCTCAGTTTAACCATCAAAGAGTAAATTTCCAGACTGGTGAGTGCTGGATGATTTCATTTCATTAAGAAAGGGAATTTGTTAAATCAGGATGAAAAATACAGAATTGTTTTTTTAGGTATAAAATAGGCTAGGTTCTTGTCAGATTTTATTTTTAATTGAGTACATTATTGAAATCCAGTTTTGGAGATTATATATTCTATTCTATGCTATGCTATGAAAGTATGAATACCTCTATTCTGTGCCGTTCTGTTGTAATACTGCTGATGGCAGTTTTCCTGTGAATTTGCACACGTCCTGCTAAGGCAGTATTGCACACTGGACTCTAAAATGGTAAAATTGGCTTCAAAGTCAAACCCCTTGTGTGAATCACCACTGAGATTTATCTGCTTAAATTTGCTTATGTTGGTGATTCTGGTCTAGATGTTTCAGTGGTTTGGACTTGTTTGTATGTTTGCATTGTGACCAAGTTCTGTAACACTAAACATCAGGGGCATTTTGTTTGATTCTTCAAGAGGAGTTTGGGTCTATTTTTTGTAATCCATGGGTTCCATGCAAAGCTTTGTTTACTGCACGTTTTACCCCTGAAAATGCATGCTAAAGTTTTATGTTTGCAGATTTTTTTGATTTTTTTTTGCTGGCTTGCTTTCAAAGCTGAATGTTAAATTGAATCGTATGTAGATGAGAGAGAGAAACAAAAATTGAAAAACACACTCTGCTATGAAATTAAACCGAAAAAGCAGTTTCTTCTGTAGCGTTACGACCTCTTCTCAATTTCTTAACTTACCTGCTTTCTACAAAAAATTGATTTGCACGTTTATGTTAACCTAGCGTCATCACAGACGTTGCAGCAACTATAATTGGTGAGGAAATGATTTTGAATGCTTGATTGTAGAGTTCTAGTCTACATTCACTCTCTTGCTGAAAAACACATCTTCTAATGGGAGCAATTCACATCCAGACCTCTTTAGAGCTGTCCAGATCTCTGCTTTGTTTCAAACTCACATGAATCATGAGGAAATTTGCTATTAAGAGCACGACTCCATCTGTGCCAGCCACAAACTGTTGACACTCAATAGTCTTTTTGTTCAGAACAAATTGATGAACTGGCAGTTAGTAGTTTATAGGATAATTGTCCACCCCTGATATATATTTATGTAAAACTGGCTGGCCATCTTTTGGAGGCACATTCATTAAAAGGGCATTCAATGGCTAGATGGAGAGTATTGGCTTTTAGCTTTTGCTTTGATTTTTGGTTGGCAATGAAGGGTGAAGCTTCTGGAGTGTCACAGCGCAATTCTCAGTATTGAAGCAAGGGGCTCTATAGCTGGCATTAGTGCAGTCACTCACTGTGGACCTCAAACTTCAAGCCAACACACAATTGTAGACAACAATATTTAAAGGCAATGCCTCACAATTTCTACCCAATAAAATATTTTAGAGCTTGGCATAACAAGAAAGATGCATATTGGTTATTAAAAACAACCAAATAATAATAAATATCTTGGGGCCCCGGCCCCCTTGTTGAGAACCATTGCATTAGCACAAATGTGTTCTTTTGGTCAGGTTAACTGAAGAGAAGCTTGCTGAGTATGTTAAAGGTTTTTAAACTATTGACATGTTTATAGCTATCTATTTAAAGATTAACTGGTTTAATGGCATGGACATTTGTGGGTAACTCTGGCACCCCTCTTAAGTTTTGACTGTTGTTTTTGTTTGCATACTTGCATATAGTATGTTTCTGACCTTATGACTTACACTTGGCACTAAACTGTTATTTGTTTGAATTTGTTATGAATTTGTTGAAATAGCTAAGTTTTGAAGCAGTCAGCGTTTATTTGATCAAATAAGTAAAATCAAGTATATTAAAGGGTAACCTAACCACTGAAGGTTAGAAAAGAGCAATACACCTTCAGATAGTGTGAATGCTGTTTAGGTGTAGCAAAGGGATAGACTAGGCTATATGATTAACACACTGGCTCACAGCCATTTGTAATTAAGCCATGAATTAAAATGAAAGTGTCACCTCAAAATGACTCCTTGGTGAGGTCTGAAAACAAATGCCGCATCAGTTCATTAAACCATGAAATTGGCTTTTATGGCGTAATGTGGGAAGTGATACAGATAACATGAAAGAAGTAGAGGCGAGGTCAAAGAGAAGTTTTGGCAATGAGATTGAGGACGGGAAGATTTACAGTTGGAAATTTGACTAGAGATGTATTGAAGAGAGTATAGATCTCTGAACAGACCTTGCTAAAAGACTGTTTCTGAAGAAACATGATTTGTGTTTCCCCCCTCTCAAGAAAGAGCTCATTTGGTTGAATCAGCAAGTGATTGATGTTTCGTCGTGCTGAGGACTTAAAAACACTCTTGAACTCTGTCAATGATGAGTCTGATGTTTTCTTTGCATACAGATATGAATAACCTGTGATGTACTGATAAATTGTGGTTTTGTCACCTTCAGTGACGCTGAAAAGAAAACGGATGGTTGCTGTGATGACCTTTTTTTTCTTTTCTTTTTTTTTACAAAGGTGTTATGTTATGTTTTATCAAATCAGCTATCATACGGTTAATGGAAATTTTAGTTAGTTATTTAATATATTAAATTAGATTTTTACAAAAGGCATTAGAAAATTAGTTTAGCATGCTATGCATCTTTTCGCATTACTATTACAACACTAGAAAACAGAGAATATTGCTCAAGTAGTTTTATTTCCATTAAACATTTGGATCATAATTTTAGAAATTTTGAAAAACACAATGATCATTCATGTCAAATGACAATTGCAGGGTTTATTCTATAATTTGACAAACATTAGGTTGTGTGGTTTTATAGAAAATAACTGACCAACTATATGATTTTCATGTCTTTCTTGCTAAGGTTTGAAATTTTTAATGCTTGACATCAAACGTGTTTCTTCTTGCTCTGAAACCACACTGCATAGCATCAACTTCCTGCCAGAGATCAGCAGTTTTGCAATGAACAGTGATCAATAGTTATATATCAATAAAGTTATAGACCCATTTGGTTGTAAAATTGTTTTTTTTCCACAATTGTGCTTCTAAACTGAATATTTCTTGATGGCAGCATGCTTTCCTAAAAATTTATTTCTGGGGGGTTTTGGCCTTGATATTTCAGATCGCTCTCTTCCCTGCACTTTCAGTTTTTAGTCTGTAGCTATTTCATGGATCATATGGTTGCAGAAATGTAGCATTACCTTCCTCACTGTGAAGAAAGACTGATCTGCTCATGTTAATGGAAAACTGCCTCAGTGGAGCCGACCAAAGTCACATGGTCAAGCTGGAGGAAGCGTTTCGTCACGGGTCTGAGACTGGGGACACGGTGAAACTTGAACACAAAACAGGCGTTAAACTACAGCCATTTGTTTAAGTTTGCATGTTTATAGCCTGGTTCTGATCAGCACAGAAATTCTCAATTGATCGGTTAGCTCCCCTAGAGACAGCAGATTAAATGGGATTAATTTGTCACACACTGCGTAATAAGATACAAATGAATTTCCAGTAGTGTTGTTTTCCTTTGCACTGAACTGCATTTCCCTGTCCCAGCGCACATTTAGCTGACATTTCTCGGCATGTCTGACTCCGTCACACACAGTGTTTTGCCCTTTTATTCTTGCCTTTCCAGGATGTTTGTAAATCAAGCATCCTGTCTTTTAACCCTGTGCGCTGTGGACGAGCAAGAGACCTAAAAAGGCATGGACAAAGAGAGCGGACACAGACAGGCTTGATCAGTTGTAAATAAGTGTTGTATATTTCATCAGTGGCAGGAGGAATCCCATTCAGTAGAGAAATGTCCTCTGCCATCTGCCCCTTTCACAAAGACTTTCCCTCTTTTCCCTCCTCCAACTGTCTTTTCCTCCCTTTCCTCTCCGTCTTCCTCGACTCTTTGCCCTCTGCCACAGCTTCCTTTCATACCTTTCCTCCCTTACTTTGTCTGTCTGCATTATTCAGTCTGGCTTGGATTATTCCCGTCCAGTTACATTTTACATTTTCCAGGATCCTTATCGCACACATGAATCTGTCGGCCTTTAACATCTGATCCTTATTAAACCACATCAACGTACACATACTCCATATAACCGGCACTATAAGACTGAGCACCATTAGCAGTGGTAAAATTTGAAGAATGCACTGTTCCTTGACTCAGTCATATACCTTGTTTTCATCTTTAAGCCACGCATGTGTGCGTGGACTGTTTGGGTATCATTAATACATTAGTTTGTCAAAGGGTATAGGCTACATTACACGCATGCACCTTTACATTGTAGTCTCCTTATAACCTTTTTTTTTTTTTTTAAACGAGACCATATGTTGGCCAAGCTGAGGATACGGGGAAGAGCGGCGTTAGTCTGTTCTGTCATGTTGGTGGATGTTCAGAATGATGGATTAGTTTTAATGGTGGACATTGAACCCTGAGGACAAACTGCACTATGTGAGGTTCAGCCAGATCACTTAGTTTCAGAAAGACAGAATAATTTTATATTAGCCCAGGTCTACTTATTGTATACTAGCCTAGGTCAGTCAGTGAAATATTTGAGTGTCCATGATCAAGAACAGGAAAAATCCTTTAAAATCTAAATTAAAACACACATCCATGTTTCATGTTCCTAGTAATGCCATGCCATCTTTGTTGTTTTCGTTTGGTTGTTGGAAAAACTTGAACAATTTTCAAGAAAAGTTTTGATTTAATGAATCTAAAATGTCATGTGGTGTAACCCATCAAGAAAAAAGTAAGGTAATATGTATCCACATCTTAATAATAAAAAAATATTCAAGATAAAAAAGTGATTATTTTTTATTATTCAGAAATGATAAATATGGTTCTCAGAGAAATGGTGTATTGAATTTCACTTTTAATGTCCCCCCAATAAATCAGCAGTCAAAAAAGGAGCATAATATCATTTGACTCTGTTGTGGTCTCATATTCTTTCTTGGACATTATGTGGAAACCAGAGAAAAATTTATGGAAAACACAGTTACGCCTTGTTAGTTTATGTTTCCTTAAACAACAACAGTTATTGAAGTGATCTCGTAGTCATCGTAGTTGTGAGCATAATAAATCCCTCCGTCATTATCATCCCACTTCATTAGCTTTATCATTGATTCCTCTCCAGACAAACGCTTCTTTAGGGTACATAAGTGGCATAAGATAAAAGAGATTTGGCGTGCGTTTAAGTCAAATTTTTTATGTCCTTCCCTCGCTAAATTCCCTTAGTCTCGTTCACTCGGATGTGCGTCATTGCTTATGTTGCATGAGTGCCCACTACTGGTGGAATCCTTGAAATGTGTTTAAACGGAACACCCTAAGCCCTTGATCACTTGGAATCTGCTATAAAGTTTATTTATTATTAACAGTTTTTTTTCTCCCTAATGAATTTGTTTTATGCACCATTCTATGTATGGTTGGGCTGTCATTTTTTTTAAAAATATAAACATATTAATTAGGGGTGTTACAATATATCACAATACAAAATGCAACAACAATATGTATCATGGATAATGCCAAATGTCTTATGTTACCGGTAAAAAGTGGCCTACATTATTTTAAATATATGTAGTCAGTGACAAAGTTCAAGCATTTTCGTCTAAAATAATTCTGTATTTCAAGCTTCAGAATCATGAATATTTTTATTCTGGTGTCATCATTGTCCTGTGCATTGGGTTACCAGCACCAAGTCCAAGCCTATTCATTTCCACCCCCAATGTAATCCCAAATTTAGCATTTTAATCAACAGTACATTTTTTTGTTAACATTTTACCATATGTCTTGGAGTATCACAATAATAATGTATCATGATATTTATCGAATCGGGACGTATCGTTACACCCCTAATATTAATATACTTATTATATTAACAATAAAAACACAGAAACAAAAATGATAACAGTACAATACACTATAACTGTATTAAAAACAGTCAGCTTAAGGTAGATACAAGTATTAAATGCAGTTCAATTTCAAAATAACTCCCAAAATCACACACTAGAGTTGTGTGGGGTGGGGGTAAATTTAGCATGACCTGCAGTGACGTCACAATCATGTTGCATTGTGGTCTATGGATCTGTCTGAAGTGAACATGTGGAGTAGACATGCTCCCTTGGTTAAAATCGAGGGGTTGAAGGTCTGTCCAAATAAACTTCCCTCATCCACTTGACTAAGTTGAACACATTTCAAAGTGGCGGTAGGGATTCCCCTGAGAGTAAGTGCTTAGGGAAGTTAATCGCAGCCTTAAATGTTCTTTCATTATTATTGACTGCTCTGCAGCTTTGTCCTCACATCGCCCCCTGCTGAAAGGATGAGGAATAGCCATTGTACAGTAACTGCTTGTATAAAATCCTGTGCTAGTTGGAGGATTTCAGTCATTTTTGTCCTGTTGGCAAATACTACATCTCCCTTCATTAAACCCACTGAAGTGAATGATTGAGTCAGTTTACATGGACTCCCCCAGGGCAGTTTGCACAGTGATTGTTTCATTTTCTTATTTAATGAAAGGCAGAAGTCTGATTAATTTGAAAATGGAGAGACTTATGTACAGGAAAAGGACTGTTTGCATTTCATAGTGTTGTGCTTTAACTGATATATTATGGTGATGTTGGTGATGGTGACAGCTCTATAGGCCTATACCCTCTCCACAGGATTGACGGTGTTGTAATCATACTGTGAAATCACAAGTTCACAAGTCTTGTCTCGTCAGTATTTCTTTCCTTTCTGCATGGTATGTGTCCTGTTGCTGCTTCTCTCTTGACTTTTCATCACCTTCCGTATTTGTTCTGCTTTTGCTTCCTGTTTTTCCTCCCCATTTTAATGTCTTACAATTTTATTTTGGAAAGCCTGTTTTGGAAGTCTATTTCAAAACAATAAAAAAGGTAATTGAGAGAGAAAGTTTACAATAAAGAATAAAGTCACATTATGAGATTTCAGAAGTCGCTATTTCAATAGTCACGTTGCAAAATATATTGTCACAATATGAGATATAGAAATTCGCAATTACGATTTTACTCTCAGGCAGAAATGGGCTTCCAATACAACCTTCTTCTCTATAGCTCTATTCAACTCACTTGTTCAGTGTTTTGCTCACTGAAATCTTGTTCTGGTTGACATGGTTGCAGACCATGACCTCGAACTCATGATCTCCTTATGCAGGATTTTAAGTGTTTATTATTTTCGTTTCATGCCTCGTTGAATGAGATGATGAAGAGATTAACATCTTAATGCCCAACACCCCTTAAATGAGCACTTCCCTCTGACATATCACCAGTTCTCCTTTCTCTCTCTATTTTGGCTTTTCATAAATCTCTCTATTACATGCTACTCTATATGTAAGACCTTTTAACTCCCTGATCCATTAAATTCCTCTTGGGATACTAGCTTTGATCATGTTACTATAGATTAATATTTTCACAAGAGGCCCCTGTAAGTATGTGACAGGCTTGGCTGACCCCAAACGAACCTTTTCCTGATGTCTCACCAAGTCAGTGAATTGACATCTGTCCCATCTGTTGTAATTCTTCCTATGAATGTCAGGACTGTTTTGTTATTGTGCATTTGGGTGAATTAGAGATTATTATTATTATTATTATTTATTCATATAATTTGATATTCTGTTGTGCAGTTTACTTTGAAATCTGTAGAAAATCTCAAAATGAATATCCTTTTTTTCCCTGCTGTAGGTTATATTAAAGGGCCCCTATTATCGATCTTTTTAAAATGATCCGTCATGTAGTGTGTGACAGTGCTAAGTGAATTAAAACATCCTGCAAAGTTTTAAATCTGAAAGTGCACTGTATATAAAGTTATTACCTTTCAAAAGTAAGAGTCGACTCTGAGTCAATGAAATCAATCGTTTTTCAAACGAGTCATAAGCCATTTCGTTCTGAGGTCAAGAAGAAACATTAACATATATTGCCCGCCCACTTATTGCGCGCAGACACCAGGGAAAACTTGAACCTCAAACCTGCAGCTGATTCCTGTGGATACTGGATAGTAGGGCTGCAACTAACGATTATTTTGATAATCGATTAATCGGACGATTATTTTTTCGATTAATCAATTAATCGGATAGAAATTAAATTAGATTTTTTTTTATTATAACTAAATAAAACCGTAAATCAGGGTATTTATGTGTAAAAGTGTACTTTAAAAAGTGCAAAAGCCACACATTGAGTTTTACTAATATCAATATTTGCATTGTTTTTAATGATAATTGCTGATGGCAAGTTGACAAACATGATTATTGTTAAAAAAATGATATCCAACATATTATGTTTTAACACAATTTTTGTTAAAACAAATTTACACAGACATGTTGTTCAGATGTGAATATCTGAACTAAAAACAAACTAAAAACATCTAAAATATATAATTCATTTAATTTTTATTTAAAATTAATTATATATAAGGAATATAAGGATAAAGAATATAATATATATTATATATAATATATAAAAGAATAATATAAGGATAAATTGATTAAATAAATATAGAAAGACTGAAAACAATTGTGTGAATGTAGAGCCGCAGTAGATCGCGTTTGAAAAACAATTAAAACTTAGTAGACAAATGCTATAAAAAGAGAACGGAATGGAGGTAACGTTACCCAGCAAGCTAACAGGCTTGAGTAAAGGACAGGAGAAATTATGCATTAGTGCACAAGCATTCGCTGAAAACCACTGAGTACAGTGACTAAAAAACAATATTTTACTGCTGCTGTTATTAACTGCCTTTATATTTAGTGCTTCGCTTTGTAAAGACCGTTTTAATTTAACCTATTTCTGCGGTAGCGCTATTTTAATCCATCACTTACGTTGCGAGCGAACTGATTGCACAACCTGATGCTCGAGACAAAATACAGACATCCCGGAAGTCCCGGGAGTCTCCCGCATATTGATTGCGGCTCCCTGATGCCCGCGAATTAGTTCAAACTCCCGAAATGAAATCTAGAGCGTGCAAGCAAGAGCGCGCATGCGAGACAGAAGAGACTGCTCCAAACCGTGTAGCGCGCGCGCTCGGCACAGCGCCTGAGGGAGAGAGACCTTGCGTGTGTGTGTGTACCAGTAAACGCTCCCCGTGACGTAAGCAGACCAACTAATCGATAATGACATTCGTTGACAACGATTTTCATAATCGATTATAATCGATTTTATCGATTAGTTGTTGCAGCCCTACTGGATAGCATCATGTCGAGAAGACGCTTTGCTCCACAATATAAAGGTAAAGCCCGTTTTTTTTCGCTGCCCACGGGCGAGCAAGTGAAGAGTCAGTGGTTAAAATTCATCTTTACCATGATACCACAGCAGTATAATCCTAAACTTTTGCTGTTCCCTTTATTTTACTGACGACTGCTTCTCAAATCTCGGAGTTCAATGCAGGGTTCGCAAACCGCCTGCTCTTGAAAGATGGTGTTCAAAATACTTAGTTTTGAGTTTTATATTGTGTTTACACAGGTTACAGGTCTCCTGCTAACTGGTTAGCTCTCATTATTAGCCTAATACTAATCAGTTGTGGAACACTGTTACCTATAACTGTGTCTATTAATGCAGATTGTCTGTTGTTCTCACTACTTTGGGGAAAGATTAAGCATGGAGTAAGATTTGTTTTACCAACCTTTGTTACATCAGTCATTCACGCTAGAGCTTGGCTAATGTAATGCTTACATGCACTGTTATTGATACAGTTTCCACGTGTTCACTGCAGTATATTAGAAAAATACTCTGTAAATAAATTAGTACAAGTAAAATAATCGGTTTGTTGATTGACATGCACTTGTTAATGCTGATGGTGAGGAATTACAGTTGCAACATCTCATAATGTACCTAAGTAGCGTATCACTGAGAAACGTCCTGCTCGAGTCATCCTTGTGATGGAGGTTCGGGTTGAATCAATAGTTCATCCAATGTTTCATCATCGGACTCGCGCTCGCATGATTATGGTAAAACCAAAGTCATTGTTCTTTACTGTTCTTTAGTTTACGGTGTAGGAAGCCTCAGGAGACTCAGAGCTGAAGTTGTTATGGCAATGGGCGTTTTTGTTTTTGACGCGCGCGCAGTATGGTAGTACGCGGTAAAGCCATCACAACAGACTGACTTGTCTGGCCAATCAGAGCAGAGTAGCTCTCGGAAAGGAGGGATTTAGAGAGATTGATTCATCTGATGAGTTGTTTGAGAATCATTGAAAATGTGGTGATGTGCAAATATATATTATGAGGAAATGAAACAGTTTTTTTTACCTTTGATGCATGTAAACCTGTTGTAGGAGACTACAAAACAACATTAGGGAACTTTAAAATAGCATAATAGGGGCACTTTAATGTTGTGATGCCTAAATTTACCTGTAGCATTTAAATTTTCCAAGTAATTTTCCATTCCAGACATAAAATATGGAGACACCATATGTTACTCATTTCTCAGACTAAATGTATTAGCCACAGATGACCCCAGTATTATGCATGACCTGCAGATTTCATGCATATAGTAGTGTGTGTGTGTGTGTGTGTGTGTGTGTGTGTGTGTGTGTGTGTGTGTGTGTGTGTGTGTGTGTGTGTATTGTTGCTACAAAATGTGTTCACATTTTAAACTTCTAACATGAATTCATTTTTATTTTATTTTTGATTCTTTGTTTTTCTGCAAACAGTGGTTTGTTTTATGTAAACAGAAACCTATATCCTAGAGCTGCACGGTTAATCGTTAAAAGATTGCTATCTCGATTTGAAACACCCACACAATTTTATTTCTGAATAACAACGATTCGGATATGTCTATAAACCTTTGATAAATTCATACCGGAACATTCAAATCTGTGTTCATGCTGCTGCCGACCCAGAGAGAGCAGTTGTCATGTACGTCTTTTCAGCTACATAGTATCGTTATTACTGTCATGCAATAATTCAAGGATGGGTATCACAGAATTACTATGATAAAAGTTTATAGTTCAGATAATCACTGATTTCTACGGTAGCGGTCAAAATAGAATAAATCTCGCTTCAATTAACGATCGTATCTATTACATTGTTACACCAGTCCAGTAGGTAGTGACAAGTGACTTACAAAATGTATTTGTCATTGAATCAATTCAAGAGATTCATTCAAAAATGCTGATTCATCCAGTAATGAAACAGGTGAAGCATTTACAGGATGAGCGAGTCATTAAATCATTCATTAATTGAAACCAATTAAAAAAATCTTTCTAATTAATTAAACATGTTTAAATTAACTGCAGCAATTAATATTTTGTCAGAACCTCTTGTAAATTTTGTTATTTTATTTAGTTGTCTGTTTAGAATCGTGATCTCTATTTGAAACAAAAAACATCCAGAATGCAGCTCTACTATATCCTGAAGAAAAGTCACACCATATGAACATTTGAATATTCATTTCAAGATTAGGTGTTAAACACTGATTGATAAGCAATTATTCTCAACTAATGCACTGTTTGATCAGCAGTATAGACTTAGGCCACAGCCACACGAAGCAAGAGCTTTCCCTATCCAATGTTTTTTTTTTTCATCGTTTTTCAAAAAAATTATGTAAACACGGCGGGGTCTCAAGAAATATCTGCGTACACGAAACCACTGATGTAGCAAACCGATGTAGTATACATGCCAGACCAGTATGAGGCGCTGTAGTTCTGACAGACACACTAAAAACAGAGAAGAAGACTTGCGCATAAACCTTGCGCGCTGCATACAATAATATTAGGCACAATAGCTTTTCTTTTCTTCTTTTTTACCGAGAACTTTATTGAACAATATGAAAAACCATAAATGGCCTGGTACAAAATAGTGATGAGTCACGATATTGGATTAGTTAGCATAAAGCTTGCCACAAAGAACCGGCAAATGTAGCCTAATCATTATGAATGTGTCAAATATAGCAAGGAGACATTTTAATTGTTTATTAATAAACTAGTGTTTTCTGTGTCAGTCTCGCAGTATTGTGAAGGTGCCTATAGGGAATGTGAAGGTGACGTCACGCCGTGTTGCATTATGGGTCCGCCGCCATGATTACAGGATCGCTGTATTTGAATTTGTGTGTTGGAGGCTCTGTTTGGATTTTATTTTATTTTATTAAACGTCGATATAGTTGGTCAGTGCTGCTCGATCAAGAACTGCCATAGCAGGTCACATGATCGTTCAGGGAGGAAACTGAACAACGGAATACGTTTTTTCAACTTTCCTTCTTGGAAAATACATCAAGGGAAGCAGGTCGAGGAGCTGACGAGAAGACGCCGGATCGCATTCATAATTTCATATATGTTTTTTGTGTAAAAAAAGTTAAGTTCCAAAGTAACTAACTAGAGCTGTCAGATAAATGTAGTTCAGTAAAAAGTACAGTATTTCTCCCTGAGATGTGGTGGATTAGATGTAGAAAGCTGCATGTAAATACTAACGTAAAGTACAAGTACTTACATTTTTTACTAAAGTACAGTACCTGAGTTAATGTTCTCAGTTACTGTCCTCCACTGCATACTACGTTTGTTAAAAGTTGTACAAAGAAGAGGTTGTGTATTGTATATTCCTTGATGACTAGTAGGATAGTTGATGAATGATGTTGAATTTGTAGTTCATGTTAGCAGATGATAAAGCCAGGCCACATTGCATGAATCAAATTATATTTATTTTGTTTTCAATTAACAATTTGCTTTGATATTCTATACATCTTTTTACATGACTTTTTAAAATCTAACTGCTTAATAAATACATTAAGTGACAGTCTTGGGCTGCTAAATCATATGGATCAACGTTGCTTATCGCGGACAGTTTGTCCAAATAACGTTTTTTGGCAGTGGCATTTAGTTTCTCCTGATAGGGTCCCTTCTCTTTTTCTTTCAAATTCTCATTTTTTCCCGTTCTTATTCAATTTTACCTCGTTTTAGCCAAACACACCCACTATTAAATGTCATAGGTGTCAAAGGTAAACACAGATCGTGCCTGTAAATATGGCGCCTACGTCCCATAATGCAACACTGCGTGACATTCCCGATAGAGAGAAATGCACACTTCATATGGATTACATAAGAGAGTTGTCTGTTTCTATTCGTTTTGAATTGTTTTGTTTAAAAGTAGACATTTCAAGATTTCTATAGTTATATTTCTGAGTTTGTTCATTTATGAGACCAGCTCCAGTTCACGTGCAATGCAAGTTATATCGCGGCGGCGCTTCCATGTCCTGATTATATCGTCTGCTATATTTGCTTCTTATTTATTAAATACAGTTAATTGGTTGATGAAAAATTTATTAAAATTAAGATACAATTTATACAAAACGAAATTCACTTTAAAGAAAGGCTTTATACAAAACAAAACAAAACTTAATGAATTGGTCAAAATGATGTCTCTCGATGTTGCGCAACTTATGATTAGACTACTCATGCTGTTCACTTTTCATATAATCAACATAGATGAAATGGGAAAAATAACATTCTTTAAGCATAAATATGAAACTAACTTCTCTTTAATGGCTACAATACGTAGGCCTACAGTACAGAGAAATTTATGATACGATAATTATTTTTTACGTATATTTTTTGATACGATCATTTTTTTTACGTATACAGCTAAACGCGTCTCCGTGTGGACAGGGCCTTATTTTATGACATTTAACTGGTATTAATTAATTTGACATGCTGGCCCAGTCAGTCTGTGCATGGGTTATGAAGATAAAGTAGATGCCCATCCACCAGCTCTGTGATGCTGAAATCAGTCTCGACAGCAAACATGCCTGCAGAGGCTATAGTTGTTACTGTTTTTACTGTGAGACATTTTTGGCTTTTCTACCAGTTTCTGGTGTGGGAATCATTCGAATGTAATCAGCCGTGTCACAGTGTGAGATAATGTCAAGCTTGAGAAAGAAAGCTAAACCTGTTTACACTTTCTTTAATTTCTCTGTAAACTTGTGTCGAGAAAATAATGGGTTTCTTTTGATTTTACAGGACATTATTGTGCTGTCTTACTGAATCACTAACTGTCCGAGTTAAACTCAGTTAAAAAGTTTGAGAGCAGAGCAGAGAAATTATGTTTCCGTGTAATGGATGCCTCCGTTTTTCTTTTTCTTACAGTATTATGAGGATTTCTGCTTGCGGTATGGGTTACGTCCAGTGGCTTGGTGATGAAAGTAAACTTCAGCCCGGCTGGCTGAATATTTGGTCTCAAGTTAGGTTCTTTTATTAAACCAGAATATTTAAAGCGTACTATGACTTAATGTTTTATAATACTACATAATTCATATGCCCTAAAGAATCAGTTTGACAGTATGTTTTATCCTTCTATTCTCTCTTCTCCACTTTATTTTAAATCGTTATGCTATCTATATGGTATATCGTATGCGTTTACCATTTGTTTACAATATCGAAACAGTTTGGCTGTCTGTAACTTTTCAGCAAGCTTACTTAGCTGTGAAGATAAGCAGTTTTTAAGACTTGCTTGTTTAAACTTGGCAAGAACACTTTCAACCGAGACAGCGGAAGATCTTTTATCAAGATCATCTGCTCTAATGTGGAACACAAAATGATTGTTGTCACTTTCACAGTCTGCGGTTGGAGACCACATGCGCTAGCAGCGCTACAAACAGACAAACTTCCACTTCCTTTAGGGGCAAATTTTTCTGAAAACCACAAGGATCACAGGTTACAGCCAAGGTGTGCTTTCAATCTTACAACACTGAAATTTATGTTAACGAATCCTGTTCTCATAATACTCTCTTCTCTTGGATATTTTAGAAAAATCGACTTTTTGGGTTCAGGTTCACTTCACATTTTTCTATATGTTTTAAGATCTCTGCAAGACTGCAACATTACTCACTTCCTGCCCTGAGTGTCTTTTAACACTTCACTTCGTCATGATGGAAGATAACTCCTGAGGCTATACTTTGACAAGCATAGCTGATGAACCAGGGAACAAAAGATTGTACTCCTAGCTTTATGTCAGGAGGTGACAGTTGGGCATTGAAGTCTAATGGACTGCAGCCATCAGATCGGTTTTCACTTTCCCTGGCTCCTGTGAGTGACACTGTGTCTCAGTTTGCCTTTGAGTTCCTCCGACTCCCACAGAGCCGCTGGGGAAAACACAAATGGATGTTTTACACAGGGGCTTTATTTACGTCCTGCATTGAAGAACTCTTCAGATTTGTAATTCATTGCTTGAGTTTGGAAAGATGAGATGTTGCTCTGTGGCGTGGTGTGTGGTCTCTGTTGTTTAAAATGTTCTTGTGAATTTTCTGTGATGTAATAATGAGTGTTCTGGGGCCTCATTTATAAAACTTTGCATAGATTTCATCCTACAAGTATGTGTACACACAAAATGTATTTTTTTCTTTACATGAACAGGATTTGATTTATTTAGACCATATGTCAGTCAATGGGTGAGTCAGCTTGGTTCATTGGTGAATCAAATGGCAGCAAATCTGTGACTTTTGAGGGATTTCCTGTTGAAGGTATACACTATAGAAGAAAATAGTTGTGACAGGAGGGAAACCATTTAATCCTCTAATGCAGTTCATAATTAACCTCTGACTTTGTAGTTTTGCATTAAATATGATCTATTTTTTGTATTAGACAAGTGTTTCTCAATTTGTCCTAGTGATTGAATGTACTTGAATTCTGAACCAGCTGTGTGTTCAGTAAACATTTACTTCTTTCTTAAAAGCATATGTTGTGGTTAAATTATAAAAAAGTCCCTAGCATGTGATGCTGTTGTCCCTACCAGGTTTGTACAAGCTTGACTTGCAAGATAAACCTGGGACGGCCAGCGTAATCAGCTAATCTTTGGATCTTTGGTCTGGAAACCCATGTTGGTTTAGCTGCTCTGTAGGAGAAGAAGTCCTCTGTTAATGCTTATCTTTAAGATATTTGTTGAGCCTTGTGTGTATTGAACTGAAAGCATGTTTGCCCCGATTTATTATTTATTACTCTTTCTCTTCATCCACTCGTCTCTCCATGCTGCTCATGTTTCTATTGGAGATGCTGCTCAGATTGCATCATCAGTCTTAATTATGATCTCCTGTGAAATCCTTTGGAGCTAATTAATTTTCTGCCTCATTCTCGTTTTCTTACTTGTGATGTTCTGTTGCTCTTCCAAATCCTTGCAGGAGCTCATTGGCATGACAACTGCTTCCCACAGCTCACAAAAGAGACACAGTAACATATAGGCCTAGACTAAACCATGTAGCCTGTGCTGACATGTTGATCCAGGATACTGATTCATTGTCCCCTTGACCCACAGTGGCATCGGTTGCTGTTCTTTGTCACCAAAACCCTTGTGCACCCTCCTAGCTTGCAGCAAACATAATAGTCTTCAAAAAAAAATTCCAGCTGAGCTAATAAAAAGGGGGCTTTTGTATGAGTAGTGTTTTATGAGGAGCCTATGCCTCTGTTTCTTGCCCCAATATATTCTAATGCACAAGTCGGCAGTTCCCAAAGCCAAAGGCCCCACCCGTAAACTTCCTCAGGGTTTGAATAGTGCCACAGTTTAGTGCTCTTGCAATGGAAATCTATGGGGGGGAAAATTACACAAAAATTACCTACCACTCTCTGTCTAAAGTAATTTTGACCCCCTTTGGCACTAAATCTCAGGTGAAAATTCTCATTTTGACCCCTTCGACAAAATAGTGGATTACTCCGTAAATATACATCCATGAAATTTAATATTTTGGCTTTCTTCTTAATTTACATATTTCTTTCATCAGAAAAACCCTGTGGTTGTATTGACATGAAATGACCCTTCAGTCCATCATATTTCGCTTTACAATTTTGCTTCCACAATTTCATAGACTTCCATTTTAGTTGCAGTAATATACACATCATGTTTGTTTGGTTGTTCCACAGAAAAAATAACCTAAGATAAGTGAGTTTGTGTATAACATGTCTGTGTATAACTGTGAATGTACCTAAATTGAAAACCATACTATGATGTTTTCCTAGAATTTTCTTTTTGGCTCAGACAGATGACATGCTCAGTTGTCTTATAGGTCAGAAAGAGGTCTGTTTTTAAAAACATAATAAATCTAAGCCTTGTTCACCAAAGCCTCACACTTTTTACATACACAAACACAAGTTCCTTCTCCCCTTTGCTGTAGGGCTGTAACTCTTTTCTCACGGCTGATGAGAGATGCTGGCTGCTCTGGCAGAAGGCTTTTGACCTGGAACCTCCTTCTTTGTAACCCTGCCTGTACTCTTTTAAGTAAATACAGCCCTGTGTGTGGGAGTGTGTGAAAGGGAGAACACTTGTAAATTAAAGCTGCACTTGGTTGTCATGGTGTGGTCTGGATTGTTCAGCAATATTAATGTTATTGGCCCCGTTGCAATGACATGTTGACAGAGAGAGTTCTTTTTCTCTCGTTTTGCTCTCTCTGCTCCTGTATGTCTTTGTCACCTACTGAATGTATATGTATACTGCTTTTCAGAGCAAATTATAGTGCACTTTATTTGTCCTATCTGTGATTTTATTCAAAATTACATTAACATTGCAATTCTTATGTACAACGTCTTGAACAGACCTCTTCTATAAAATAAAAAATTTCAGCTTCTCTTGAAAATGGTATTATGGTTTTGAAAAACTTTATGAAGAATTAAACATTAGTATATTTCAAAAAACTTTTTAAAGAGAGTTTTTATTTTGAAGGATCTGTTTACTCTTCTCAACTCATCTTGCTCTTGCTTCACAGAAAACCACCATGTTGATGTGGATCATGGCTTCCTGATCAGATCTTCCTGACCACTATCTTCTCTATCCCTGGACTCATCATTGGCTCAGTGATGAACCACACACCTAGTCCCCACATGACAGAGGCCGCCAAGTCTGGGGCAGGCTTGTTGTGCGGCCTGGGCCTGGGCCCAGATCGGGTGCGATCCCCTGACAGCCTGACCCACACACCCAGCCCTTCAGGGGGAACACCCAGTTCAAGCCCTCCTCTGCTGCTGTCTCCAGGGCTGGGCTGCGATGGCGCTGGGGACTGGGAGAGCCGCGAGGAGCTGCGTCTGCGCGAGCTGGAGGAGGCTCGGGCACGAGCAGCTCAGATGGAGAAAACAATGCGCTGGTGGTCGGACTGTACGGCCAACTGGAGGGAGAAGTGGAGTAAAGTTCGGGCCGAACGCAACAGGGCACGGGATGAGGTTAGGCAGTTGAGACAGCGTCTGGACGCCCTTACCAAAGAGCTGACAGGGGCACGACGGGAGCGCCAGGAACTGGCGGCGGAAAATGAACAACTGCGTCTGGAAGCCCAAAGGGTCCGAGCTGAACAGAACTCCCCAGAGAACGCTTCCACTGCACCAGCATCCAGCTCCTCAACTGCCTCCACACACTCCAACCAGCCAAGGGAACCAGACATCAAGCATGACAACCAGGACGAGGAGAGCGTGAGAGATGGGCCAGGCTCTCCAGAGCAGGAACCTGTGAGAGATGTAGGCACTGACAAACTAGACAGGCAGAAGGTGAGTGTTCCTCAGTTGGAAAGATGTAAAGCAAAATATTTTCAGAAAGGTCTATTTGGTGGGTTGCCTGATTTTTACCAGACCCCTACTGGAAACTCAAAATCAACTACATAGATCAAAACAGAATGCAGGGGAGTTTTCTCAGGGGAACAAAGGACTAGGTGGAAAAAAGCAATTTCAGTTATTCGGTTGCAGGAAAGATTTGTGCCCTAACCAAAACCGCAGAGAACCATACTTAAGTTCACTGGAACTGTATGCCATATCACCTTTATAAGGGGATTCTTGTACGGCTTGCGGCTGCGCACCCAAGTTTGGAAGGAACATCATCCAAACAAACCAAACTCTGATGTCAAACGAACCCGGTGCACACCAAAAGTGCTTGTCAGAAAGCACACGTATATGTCAAATCAGTTGGATACCAGAATAATACTTGAGAAAAAATTTGAATAAAATAATTTAAACCCAGATGCTCAAACCACGTCAAACCCATAGAATAACCAAGGCTGTTAACTCTCAAAAGGTAGACAATTCTAAATGGGTCAGCCACAGACCTGGATAAGTGCACCTCTCTGTGATTTCTTTACCTGACTCTGTGCTTTTTGCTTGTGTGCTGGTTTCTTTTTTTTTTTTTGGTCCTATTATTAGAACCAGCACAACCCCCCATGGGGCCACAGCCAGAGGTACCGCACCAGATCCAACTACCCAGAAACCCCTTTTTCATTCCTAGACTCGTTTGAGCATGTCTGTTATTTCCTTAATGTGTTTTTAACTAATCTCTCAAAAGAATTACCCCTCAAACAATGTTCACCTCTTTTTTTGGTTTGCAAAGACGACCCACCAGGCACCAGCAGAGAGAGGGACGGGAAAAAAAATGGCAGTGTCAAACTTGACCTTCAGAGTTTCGAGCATGATGGATGTATATTTCTGCACAGATATCAACAGGGGGTAGCCTAGATAGCTCAAGAGTCTCTCTGATTCCTGTAAACAGTGACGATTACCTGGTGAGAGCAAAACTGTTTTTGCTTCTTTTTTTTTCAGTACAGAGACATGCACCTTTTCTGAAGTAGGATCAGGCACCCTCATTCAGTCTTAGCCAAGTAAACAAATAATGGTTAGCTTAGTCTAATTCTTACTGGATTGTTTGAAACCATCCCATTTCCTGATCTGTTTCCACACAGGCATGCAGAGTGCTTCCACATGTGGAACTCTATGATGTCTATTTGTATGCGTTTGGTTCCCCCTGCTGGTAGGGAGGTGTCATTGCACTTTTCGTGCAATTACTGAACTGTGGCCTTTCTGGGATAGTCGGAAGTTGGCAGCATGTTTAGTGTCTCATGTCTGTATCCTGGGGCCCATATCTTTGATATGTAATCCCTACTGTGTGTAGGAAGGAAAAAGAAAGGATGGTGCACTGAACTGTAAAGCCGTTTTTTATTACTCCTTCAAAGAGCTTGTAAATTTCATCCATGCACAAAGGAAATAAAGGAAAGGTGCAATATGATATTTGTTATGTGGATGACAGAGCAAATGCCTCTTCTGTGGTTTGGTTTAATAAGGAGAAAACAAAAGCATAAAAGTCTTTGTTTTTTTATTTTGTTTATGTTTTCAATTTGTTTTCATCGTCTGAAAAATTGACTTAGACAGCGGTTCTCGGATGGTTTTGCTTCACAACCCAGGTTTTACTTTGGACATTGATTGGCAGTATCAGAATTGTTTATTGTACAAAAGTAAACTTAAAACTTTCTATAAGAACTTAATATAATTTCAATTTAAAATATTACTCGCCCCTTGTTTATCCCTGTTTGTAAGATTACTCGGATTTCTGGCTTCTACTTTTATTTTCATTTTTTTCGAGGATGAGGATTCTTTCTTTCTTTCTTTCTTTCTTTCTTTCTTTCTTTCTTTCTTTCTTTCTTTCTTTCTCTCTCTCTCTCTCTCTCTCTCTCAGGAGGTGGAGTTATTGGAGGCTCTTCTCAGGGTGAAGTCAGAGGGTCTAGACTCATGGGACGTTCGCAGTGCCAGTAGCTTGCGCTCAGTTCTCAGTCGGCAGGACCGGAGCAGACTGCTGTGGGAGGATCTGGCTTCCCTGGAGGAGGACTCCAGCAAGCTCAATGTTCTCCAGCTACGCCTGGATGAGTCCCAGAAAGTCCTGATGAAAGAAAGAGAGTAAGAGATCATTGTCCAGGTGGCAACAATGCATGCATCAAATAGACCAGAACTCAACAAATGAAATCAAAGGCCTTTAGAATCACGGAGCTTCTCATTACAATTACAGGGTAAACATAGATGCGTCCTTCACTGCCAAGGATTACTGATAATAAAAAATATTTCAATTAACTGCTGAATTGCACTCATCATAGACTGGTGAAGGACATATCTGTGATGACTTTAAAATGCACCTACTGGAGGCATCTCAGAAGACCAGATATAAATTTAGATTTGCCTTCACCCTGTCATGATGATGTTAGTGATCTGGCCTGTGCTGTGCATGTCAAGCTATCATGTCTCTCTCTCTCTCTCTCTCTCTCTCTCTCTCTCTCTCTCTCTCTCTCTCTCTCTCTCTCTCTCTCTCTCTCTCTCTCTCTCTCTCTCTCTCTCTCTCTCTCTCTCTCTCTCTCTCTCTCTCTCACACACACACAGAGATAAACACACACTCATTAAGAACATAGAGAAGCTGGAGACAGAGCTGAGCCAATGGAAACTCAAATATGAGGAACTGAACAAAAGCAAACAAGAGGCCGTAAAACAGGTGAGGAACATAAGCAACGTAACACTTTTTTTAACACTTCAACCGGTGTGCATATTTGGGATGAAGCATATGTAGAATGTTCTTCTGATATGTAGAATATTCTTCATATGTTTGCAATTTTTTGTTTCCGGTGATATGAAGTCAAGCAAACTTATGAACTTTCTTTGTAGCAATTTAGTGACAAATAGTGTGAAAAAATGTCTTGATTACTTTTTACTAGATTTATACTGTGCATAAACACATTGAATCTACTGATCAACATTGATTTTTCTTTGTTTGGAAAAAAAGCCATTTCAGTGCAGTTACATAAATGTTGAGATATACAGTATATTGAATATTGTCAAAAGGTTGGGTGGAAAACATGTATATATTTTGTTTATCTGGCTAGATCGCATCCAACTCTACTGCATGTAGTGTATTATGACAGTTATTGTTATTAACTTGCAATAGGTCACTATCAAAAGCCTAATAGTTTTGTAGCAGCTGTTGAAGATTGAGTTTATTTGGCTTCATTGATTGGTATTGGTATTTTAAGCAAATTATTTTTGCTCTTTGGGCTTCAAGTCAAGACATAAATTGCAGAGCCTTAATTGTGAACATTAGTATTCTGGTTTCAACGCTGTTTCTTATTTGTGGATTGTATTTGATTTACAAATAACAAATAAAATACTGAAGCCAGAACACTAACACATGGTATTCTCATGAGTAACTGATCTCCAATACTTTCGTGTTAAAAGATTTTCCGCAGTTTTTAGTGAGAGCTCTAATCAATAGGAAGAATGCACGGTGAGTGCACTGTTGTGTGGGCCTGTTCATCAAAACCCAGCACTCCACCTTCTGACTTTCAGATATCATATTCTTCCTTATAAGTCACAGATCCTCCATGCATAGTCATTCCTGCTTCAGATTCATAATAAAAAAAGTGGACACAGTCAAAAAGTTGGTCACAGTTCTTCATTTTTTTCTAAATATTCTTTTATTCTTCATTGTCCATGTAGAAAACAATAACAAAGTCATGAAAAGTATAAAATAAACTATTTAATACAAATTTTTTTTATTTTTTATAAAGTTTTTCCACTTGGGATACTTTTTTTAAAGAGTTCACATGTACGCTGGCAACATTTTGGCTGCTTTTCCTACACTTTATTTTTTTTAGTAAATTCATAATGCAAAAATTATGCGTGTTAAACTTTATATTTTATAGAATAGCACAAATTATGTCTGTATAAGGACTATTATACATATTATATTAAAATACTGTATAACTGCATATATTTTTTAAATTTGATTGATTGTATCCAAACTTTGACTGATATTGTACATGAGAATACCACCAGGGGGCAGCTGTTACCCACGAACGAGACACTCTGGTATTGTTCATGAATGATTAGACTGCTGCTTAGGATTTCTTTCAGTCAGGCAGTTTTATGAAAGACAGGCACACTGATTGGGCCCTGCGAAACTTTCACTCTCAATACAAGCCTTCCACATAGAGAATAAGAGACTGATTCATCATCATACACCTAGACCTCGTCACAGGCATATACTGTATAGGAAGAGATGTGCTTCTCTTTTTAATAACCTCAACCTGTAAGGATGTGCGTGAATAGCTTGAGATGAGCACGCTACACTCAGTAGGTAGTTTAATAGATGAGCTGCCTGTCCCCAGCCCAGCTGTGTGAGCTCACGACCTGCAGCGAATGTTAATCACTGCGTTTGAGTCACAGTATGCCGAGTGTGAGAACGCTCTAAAAAGATCAGACTTTGACCATGGCACCCCTCTCACTTAATGACAAATGTGCTAGACCGTATTGCCACAGTATGTCAGTCGTGTTAAATGAGTGCAGTTTCACGGAGTTTCATCAAATGTGAAATGAGTTTAAAAAACAGAATGTAAAATCTTTTTGAATACCAATGACATCTTCAGAGCATTGCATAGTTTGGTGTAGTTAGGCTGTGTACTTTATTTGAGTATCATAGATATTCTCCGACAAAGCAAGGGGAAGCTTTACTTCAGATCATAATTTCAGAGATGAACTTAAATGACACTCTGTTTCTTTTGCAGCTGAATTTTTTGAAGGAGGTGCATCAGGATGAGCTGGGCCGCATGTCTGAAGATCTGGAGGACGAGCTGGGAGCTCGCACCAGCATGGACAAGAAACTGGCAGAGCTCCGTGCAGAGGTGAAACGCATGTACTTTTGCTGTGTCCTACCCATGCTGCATTGTTCTGCATGGGCCAGCCGGTTCGGTGTCCTAGGACTCACTGTGATCTACATCAAAGTTAAACACCCTCAGGGCTTTAAACAGCCATCCGCTATCTCTCCTACATTTCGACTAGCACGGCACCAAACACCACATCCCTCTGTTAGTCAGGCTGGCGTAATGACAGAACGCTGCTCTAACACATTCCCAGCATGCAGTGTTATCAGCGGGGTGTTGCTGAGATGAACCTGGCAGGAGAGAGTGACATTTTGCACTTTGATGCGCTCCTTAAAGAGCGCCGCTACTCCTGTGTGTCGGCTCAGATCCCCTGTGTCCCCTCATCTCCAAAATCCCACGGTGACCTCCCTTCATCTCTGCCCTCAGGAATCGAGGCATTTCACAGACAGTGCCTCGTCTCAGCAGTCAAATGACATTATAGAAATATTAATGACTAGTTGGTCTGGAAGTGTTTGGGGTATGAAAGCCAGCCAGCACTTAAGGTGAATCTAGGAGAAATGGTTTCCCATTAAACTGCTTTTAGCGCCAGGTCAGAACTGGGAAATCATGGAGAGCCCTTCACTTAGTTCAACAACATTCTGGGGTAATAGTAGTCCTGTGTGGTAATGCAGCATAAGCATTAGTCCTTCCTGATTATGGGTATACACATGGGAAATGCTGTGTCTCCATATTTTATTTACTTCATATTTTATTTAGAGTTCTGCACAGTATATATGCTTTTGTAGATTTCAGGATTTTTTGTGTGTAAAAAAAAAAGTTGATTTTTGTCGAAATGTTTTGTATAATGCTTTTACGATACAAATTGTTCTAATGCTTAACGGAAAAAAGGTAAGGTTTGGGAACCTTTTTTGTGTGAATTTTCCAAGTGAAAAGAAGTTAACTAATTAATTAAACAAATTAAACTTGACATATTTATCCGAACCAGTTTTTATGAAGTATTTATTTACTTTTTAGTATTTATTTAATTAATTTAACAGATTGAAAAATAAAACTGTGCAAAAACTCCCTTTCCAGTTGATTTCAAAAAGGTTAGATCCAAATTTGGGTAAATCTCAAAACATGCAGTGCAAAGTTGACATAAGAATATCATTAAAGTAGAAGCATTCTGTACTAAAGTAAAGAAACTGAAGATACTAAACAAAGAACAAAAAGACTGTTCAAATGTTTCATTATTTTTGAGAAATTAATAATTTTATTCCGCACGGGTGCATTAAATTGATCAAAAGTTATTTATATAAATAGCAAATAAATCTAAACTTTCTATTTTATCAAATAATTTTTTTCTTTTCTTTTTTCCTCAATATTCCTGTTGTTACTGTGTTTTTGATCAAATAAATGGAGTCTTGGTGAGCCTAAGAGACTCTTAGAAACATACTTAAATAAATAAATAAAATCAACCTACACTCCCGGTAATGTATTAATCACTGCTTTGAATATTCTGTAAAATATTATAGCATTGTGGTGAATATTTACATTTAGGGTGAAATGGTGTTTTTTTTGTTTTGTTTTTAATCTTGTTGTGCTAAAATGTTGTGCTTATGGGAAATTTGTACATGTTAGGAATAGCTTTACATTCAAATTTACTTTATCATTGTCCTCAAATATTTAGTTTTCTATGGTGTTATGTCTCTCTCTCTCTTTCCTCACTCCTATCTTACTGAATGTACGTGTGTATGTGCAGATGGAGCGTCTGCAGGTGGAGAATGCAGCAGAATGGGGTCGTCGGGAGCGGCTGGAGACGGAAAAGCTGGCTCTGGAGAGGGAAAACAAAAAGCTGCGCACCCAGATGGAGGACCTGGAGGAGCAGCTGGCACGCAAGCGCAGGCAGGCCGCCAGCGCCCTGGACACTGACCTCAAGACCATCCAGTGTGAGCTGTTTGAGAGGAACAAGGTGAGTGAAGGAGAGCGCAGTAACCTCACACAAATAATCACAAACCTATATATGTAAGCATCTCTCAACATCTCAGCATCAGCTCAGAATCTACTGTACAGCATATGAGAGATGGATGAGGTGTGCTGGCAGTTTGCAAAGAATCTGAGCCTCTTCCTGCAATAAATCCAGGCAGTGTCACTGACGTAAAGAGGCCATATCCATCAGATCCTGTGCTGAGAGGCATGCGCCCTGTTCTGCAAGACAGTGGATGTGCGCAACAGCTGCCACGCAGTTTTGATGGACGTCTTATGTTGTATATTGGCTGTGCTGAGAAAGTTGTTCAGTGTGTGCGTGTTTGTAAGATGCTGGTGATGCTCTATTAAACTGGAGTGTTAGGAAATCCAGACACTTATGGCCAGAGCCCTTATGAGAGACCATTAGCGCAGCCAGAGATTTATCGAGTGATCCAAATATATACGCTGTAAATCACTCGCACCTGCTCTTACACTTCTGCCTAGAAAGTAGGAAGGATTTAAAGAGAGTGGGGAAGAGGGAAAGATGAATATGAGCGGAGAGAATTGTTTTAGAGGCCAGAGTAATGCTGAAGGGAAAGGTACTGAGGGAAAAGGGTTAAGAGTGAGGGTAGCATGTCAATTAATCCAGTAACAAGGGAATAGGGATTTTGTGCCAGGAAATGAACATGTAATCCCTGCATGCAAGGCTCAATGTGTTGGCTTATTTGTTAAATGCACAACATATGGCCATCTGAGAATAGTGTTGCGTATATGTGTGTGTGTGCGCGCCTGTGTCCACATGCTGTTGCACATTCCCACACGAGTGATGTCCTGATAGTGGCCGGCGGCCTGCAGTCTGGGAGAGAAACACAGAGAGATTGATGAGCTTGCTCAGGAGCTGTTGAAGCAAATGGATCGATGAGGACAGGAGCGGAGAAACAGGCCACGGCGCACTGAGGACGATGCAGCATCACTGACAAAAAGAACAAAGTGTGATTGATACTGAAATCATATTCCGCTCCAGCCGCTTTCTCACTTTCTCGCACGTTTCCTTCGGCTCTCACCCGTAGATTGATGTATACTGTCATATTTGCTGTTAAACCCAGTATGTGCAGAATATTGGGAATGGGACTCATTGGCTACTTCCTGTGTGTGTGTTTTCCTAGTGTATGCTATCCCTACAAGAAATGAAATATTGATTTGATCACTCATTAGTAGCGTCTTTGTACTCTAGGTAGGGTTTCCCAGAGTCATGGAAAGCTAGGAAATGTCAGACAATTTAATTGAGATTGGGAAAGTTCTGCAAGTTAATGAAATCTTGGAAACGTTCTAATATATTTATTATAGTGTGTTTGCGTGCGGCTTGACTTTTACATACAAATGCATTTCTTTCGAATTTTCTATTTATCAAATAATTCTGAAAACATGTATCAGGGTTTCCACAAACATATTAAGGATCACTGTTATTATAACTGATTATAATAATAAGAAATGTTTATTGATCACCTAATCAGTATATTAGAATGATTTCTGGAGGATCATGTGACACTGAAGACTGGAGTAATAATGCTGAAAATTCACAGGAATAAATGACATTTTAAAAATATAAATTAAAACAGGAAACCGTTATTTTTTTTATATAGTAGTAATATTTCGAAATATTACTGTTTTTACTGAATCTTTAATCAAATAAATGCAGGCTTGGTGAACACAAGAGACTTCTTATATATATATACTGTGTGTATATATAAAACCCTTTAGCCCTGTCATTCATCTCAGCCTGTCTAAAAATCACAGAGATTTCCTATTAGCATGCAAATGATTTTTTTTTCCTTCCTTTTTTTTCTGAAATGCAAAAATGTAAAGTTTAATTGAATATCCCTGCTTTAGGGCCTGGATCACGGCCCTTTGTAACATGCTGTCTGGTGCCCATCTGGAAGGATACACACTGATTTGAAAGGGATTCATCAGGTTGGCCGAGGCTCAGTCAGAACTCAGTCTGACTGAGACAGCGGTGCGTGTACAAACACACAGCTGCAGGTCGGCACATCTCACACACACACACACACACACACACACACACACACACACACACACACACACACACACACACACACACACACACACACACATCAAAAAGGCTCCAGGTGAATCGTGCAGGTGGAGATTCTGCTATTGGTTCTGCTGTTGTCTCTCTTGTTTGTTTTTTGTGTGCGTTTGTTTTGATCAGGGACTGGTTTTGTTTGGGACCGTGACCTCTTACAAACTTCAAAGCATGTTTTTGTGGGGCTAATACATGATGACGCTTCTGTTTCAACAAACACATATAAAATGATTAGGCCTCCATCCAGATGGAGGAACATTGCCAAAACAGGCTGTACAGGGTTTCTTTTTTATTTTTAATTCCTAAAGGGTTTGTTGAGTCTAGAGTAGACAAGCTTTGAAGTGGAGTTAAAGTCTTTCTCTTTCCTCCCGGATCAAAGAGAAGTTTGTCTTTCTGGAGGTCAGTTTAATACCATACTTTTTCAATCTCTCTCACTCATTTTTTTGTTCATTTCTCTCCCTACAGATCATTCACATTTCTAGTCAAATGTTTACCAAACATTTTGCAATTTGTTATAAAATGTAGAATGTTATAAAATAGTAATAAAGTCAACAGTAAAGTAATATTCCATATAGTTGTGAGTAGAACATTTCGAAGTATGGGAAAAATGGAGATTTTTTGAGAAATTGAATCATTATTAAAAATTTCTGTACAGAAAGTTGTATAATTTTTGTAATTATTATAGAAATATATTTAGGCACGGTTAACATTTACATATTTATTTGAATGATTTAATTTATGTTTTTATATTCTGATCTGTAAAGCCCTTTGACCTGCACTATATGCATAAGTATATAAATAGTTTTTACATTATTATTTTTTTAACTATAGAATAACAAAAAAATAGAAGTATAGAAAGTCTTGTGAAATAAATAATTGGTTACATTGTAAACTGTTTAAATCAATTGAAAAGTTTTATACAGTAATACATGTTATTATAATTATATTATAATTACCGGTATATAATATATGTTTTTAGAAAAAAAAGACATAATTTGCATTGACTACAAATTTTATTTCAAGCAGTTAAGCATAATAATTAAAGTCTAAAGATTTTGAGGATCATGGAAAACTAGTGTCCTGTTTCGAATTTTCTCCATATACAGATGTGTTCTTCACGTTCTGTTCAACAGCCTGCCTCTCCTTAAACTCCTTCAACATCTGGCCAGCCACTTGCTCCTCCACACAGGTGTTTATGCCTCCTGCTCTGATGGCGTACAGAGCGAGTTCATTCACCAATCACAATGATTAATGAGCCTATATTGGCTGCTCATCTGCTGTTGTTGCTCCTACTTTCTGATGGAAATGCGGTAAACGGTATCGACAGCCAATGTGGGAGCCCATGTGCTCTGATTTGCATCTCTGGTGTGTGTGTGTGTGTGTGTGTGAGTGATTGTGTGTGAGTGTGAGAGTGCTTCTCTAGTGTGCTACATCTGGAGTAAGCCAGTGTGAAATGAATTGTCTTGCTTTTCAGTTTCTGGGCTGCTTCTCCAGAGGTTTTCAATTTGGGCCTGCTGTGTTTTTGTCATAGGGGTCGCCCTTAACTTATTGAGGTGTCTCATGCACATTGTTCTCTCCTTCTTTTTTTCTTTTTCATCCATCACCATTTGCCAACTCTCATTCCTCTAACTTTGTCCCTGGAAATGTTTATGATTATTCCATTTTTATGCAATGCAAGAGCTTAAATGTGAAGTGTGTCATTTTTGCACCAGTAACTACAAAGAAAGGATTTGGGAAAATAACTTTTTGCAAACAAGTTGCCCAGCCCAAACTCATGCACTTTGTTGAGTCTGAAATTTACATGTCAGACCGCTCAATCAAACAAACAGAAAAATGTTTTGATAGCAGAGCAAAATACTTTCAACCTTTAAACTTTGTTTATCAGGAGCAGATTAGATGTTGAAAATGAAAATCTACACACATTAGTATAGTGTGTACTTATTTTAGTGTTATTTATATACTATACTTAATGAGCTTTTATTTTTAAATGTTCCGGTTTTATTTTTATTTCAATTAATTTTAATTTACTTCTACTTAACTTTATTTTTATTTCAGTTTGTTATTTTAGTTCTTCAACAAACTTTTATTACTATTTTATTTCAGCAACATTTCAAATTTCCATGTCATTTTTTCTTCTAATATTTCAGCTTAATTACAGTTAATGAAAAAAAAATTATATATAAATATATATATACTTTTTTTTTCATTAACTGTAATTAAGCTGAAATATTAGAAGAAAAAATGACATGGAAATTTGAAATGTTGCTGAAATAAAATAGTAATAAAAGTTTCTATATAATGTATATATAATAATAATATATATATATATATATATATATATATATAATGATTTTTTATTATTTTTTTATAATAACAACTGATTAGGTATAGTTCACCCAAAAAATTTTAATTGTCCTCATTTACTCACAATCTTCCGAAACTGCACGACTTTCTTTCTTCTCTGGAACACAAAATTATTATTTTTTGTCTTGGGACGTTTTTTTTATACAATGAAAGTCAATGTTGTTTTGCATTATATGGACAAAAACATTTGAATCATTCTTCAGATGTCTTCTGCAGAAGAAAGAAAGTCATACAGGTTTGAACGACATATAAGAGTAAGTAAATGATGACAGATTTTTAACTTTTGGTTGAACTATCCCTCTAATGCTGTTGTCAGTGTGCTGTGTTAGTAGAGTTCCTACTGTATGTGTTGGGAGCATGACACTGTGTCCACACATTAGTCACTTCTCCCATGATCCCACGCCAGTCAGCAGAGCCCTATAAGGCCAGGTCTGAGTTTAAATGAACCCATTAGCACCTACTGCTATGGATTATTTATGAGCCACTGAGGCTAATGTCCCAGTTAGCCAGCACTGACAACATGCCATTACTGCTGATCTACAGCCCTCGGTCTAACCCAAACGGGACAAACGACAAGGTGTCGTTTGACGTATCTATGTGCGGAATGTGCTGCTGAAAATGTGGAATGCTTAAAACAAATAATCCAAGGATCTGAACTCAAGGGAAATCTTCTTCCAGATTTGCATATTTGAAGATTCAGAGAATTTTAAATTAAGATGTATAAGCCTAGACATTGACACGTAAGGGTTGAGCAGCTCTGACACCGATGTCTGGGTTCTTTCTTTTTTTTTTTTTATCGAGAGAGCTTTCGGTCAGCAAAAAAAGCCTTCTCTCAGGGCCGATAAGAGGGAAAAGTGGGGGAGGTGAAATGAAGGTTAAACAGAAGTCCTTCTGCAAAAAGGAGTGAGAGAGAATGATGAGGATGACGATATGAGGATAATGTGCTGAGAAAGAGTGCAGTGTTCATCTCACTTACAATAGAGAGATTGTGAAAGGGGGAAGAAATGGACGGCTGGACAATACAATCACACAGGACAATGGATCCGCACTGTGAAATTGCATGGAGGTAATGAAGGTGAGACAGAGAGGATGAATAGAAGAGGTGACAGGAGAGGGAGAGAGACAGAAGGGAAGCAAAGGGAAAAGTAATTGGAACCTCAGGATTGAATAAGGAAAGAGAGAAGGGCTAGAGCAGGTGAAATAGTCTGGCTTTAATCTGATCTCGGGGTTAATGGTCATGTGATGTTTCGAGGGGTGCTATGTAGTCCGAATGAGGCCTGCCTTGCTTTCCTCATGAACGCCTAAAGCAGTGTACAACCACTACCAGCAAGGCTCTCCAGCACAAGCCCAGGGTCGTGTGTGTGTCTATCTTGTGGCATTTCAATGAAGCTTTGTTTAACTGTGCTTAAATACTATTCTAAATTCACAAATTTAGTTGAATCTGATAAGCAATAGGGTGAAATGCCACATCTATACTACTCTGTGAGCAGGGTCCAGAATAAAACCCATGAGCTCGTCATTGCTAGAACCATGCTCTGATGTTTGAGCTACAGGAATATGTTTTCCTTATGGCATCAACATTTTTGAAATAATATATTTAATAAATATATACATTTAAATAAAAAAGTAATAATTATTGAACTATTTAAATTTGATTTTTTTTTTCTTTGCATAATTGTGACGAACGGCACGGTTCATTGTGTTACAGGTTGGATTATTTAGCCGTTCCTGGGTTTACTTTACTTAGCAAGTGTTAATTTTGGACCCTGTCTGGGAGGATGCATGTTTAAAACCACCAACGTGAACTCCAATTTAGATTCAGGTTGTGTAGATTTGCCCACAAAGCACCATTCATTTGAAAGGCACAGCAAATTCTATTTGTAGACGGCACATCTATTTTCCTGGCCAGTTGGACTGCATGTTCCTTGGTCTCAGGTCAGGGCCACTAAGAGCCACAGACACTGTTTGATCAAAGCTCCTGGCCCACTGTTTTTGCCCACTATAAAATGGAGAGAGTGAATCATCCTTTCAGTCTGTCAAGAGAAATGGTGTTAGGAAGGCACAAACTAGCAGAGAAACCATTATGGCTCTAGCAGCTCCTATCGCCCCCATTTTCCCATCGACTGAGGCGTCCCGCCCCCCAGACTGTGCTCTCTCTTATAGCTGTCTTATTAGACTTGATCTAATCCTCAGCTGTAATGATAGCTGTAAGGCAGGGTCAGGGGTTTGTGCTGGATTCCAGCTGCACTTGAAGTTAAAGAAACATGTAACAGAGGTGTAGGGTTTATGTTCATTACAAGATCCTTTCCTATGTAAAGCAACCTAATGGAGGCATTTCCCTGGAGCAGCACTCGAGGACAACATAGTAATAGGGAATATTCAGATCATGGATCACCAGTTTGTGGATTTCAATTTACAACCATATTTTACCTGTCCAGATCTTTATTATTCGTGAAGGCGAGTATTCGTAATTGCTGACATTAACTAAGATTACTAAATGCTTTAAAAGTATTTTTCATTGTTAGTTCATGTTAGCTAAACTAATGTTAACAAATGGAACCTTTTTGTAAAGTGTTACCAATCTATGTAACTGTTTGAGTAATAATAATTATTGTTGTTATTATTATTATTATTATTATAGTTTGTTAAAAATGAATTTTGAATGACCATTTTCCACCATTTCTCACCATTTCAAATTTTGCTTTGTTTAAATCATATTTATAATAAAAATAGAATTGTTCTAGTTTATATTACACTAATTTTATATAATCATTTATATGACATTTGTTTATATGTTTCAATACAATATATAATTATATAATTTATTATTATTTTTATTTTACAATAACATTAATTTTATGTATATTTTTACCATCACTCTCAGGCCATTTATATGTTTTATGAATTTTAAAATAAACAACTAGGCTTTTTTCATTGTTTTTCTGGCTGGTGAATGTTAATGAACGTTCTAGAGTAAATTAGCAGGCAATTTACCCTTTTACATATTACATATAAGAATGCATATTGAGCTTTATAATTTCTTCTGAGCATTACATATTCTCTGCCATCATGTCTGGGTTGTATAACTAGATATGTGGGTGTGAGGCATCTTTATGTCAATATACTATATGCACAGTGCACACCAGGAGTGGAGTTTGCTTTTTTTTCTTATGTTGGCTCTTTGCAGCGAGTGAGAAAGCCTGGGTTAGCTGTAAGCTCCAGAAATTATATAAAACCTACTGTATGTCATAGAGCTGCAAAGAACAAATAAGTGCAAACTAAGTGGACCAAAATAGTTCGACTGATTTATGTAGCTAAAATTCACTAATATTTGGAATTATATATTGCAAAATAAAGCCTTTTTCTGCTTTAATAGCTGGCTTTGCATGGGCGGCAGCATTTGGAGCCACTCGATGCACACCATTTGGTGAGCACGTCAAAAAGCTCTCGTCTCGTCTCTCGATGCAGCTGCATGAAAGGCAAAATGAGAAGGAAATAGAATATTCTAAGACTGCATTTGTGTATTTCAGATCTTTTAGAGTGGAAGTGAGAAACAGAAAGTGGTGATTGTGTCTTGTGTGGCAAGGTGTGTGTTCTGACTGCAGTGTGGCAAGGTGTGTGTTCTGACTGCAGTGGGCCACATGTTTAAGCACATTTCAGGATCTGAAAGCCAGTGAGGGGGAAACATTTAACAGCTTTCCCCATGCGGCTGTACAATCTCACCCTGCCTTCATTTACTCTGTGCGTATGTGTCTGTTTGCATTCATTTTTATATTATTATACTAAGTCATTTTGTCTTCAAATTCTCTTGTTGTATTCCCATGTGTGTAGAACCAATCTGTGTGTGTTGATCAGGTGTCTCTTCCTGTATCCCAGGTTTCCATTTCTCAATTTCCTTCTGCTGCAGTACATTTCTGTGGCATCATAGATCATTCATCATGACGTGGAATGTTTTATTCATTCGCCTTCTTTTTTCCTTCCACTTTCTTTCAGTATCAAAACACTCACCATAGATGGCTAGGCCCAAATTACCCCAGATGAAAAATGTAACTTTTAAGTGGAGAAGGCTGTTAAATCACAGGCTCCTTTTTTTAATGTGATGTCGTTTGTAATTTGACCTTCCTCCCACTTAACATGTATTTTTCATCTTCCCAGATGGTTTCTGCCATATGCCTCTCATACTTGAAAGTTTTCTACTTTCACATACAATATTTCACTGTTTTAACCTAAGGTCTTTTTTTTTTTTTTTTTTACCTATCTGTCATTTCACAAAACTTGTTGTAAGCTAGATGAGTGAAATTAATATTGTAATTCTTTCAGGTGTAGGACTTTGATGTCTGATGGAATGGACTGTTTTTTGCTTATGTTGCGTAAGACATGTAAACACATTTTCACATGTGAAATGAATATCAATGCTTACTCAGGTGGCAGGTTTGATTTCTGGTCAAATCTAGTTTACGCAGCACCATATTTCAAAACACAGCCTCTTGCAAAACCTCACAAAATACATTGTGACAAGTTCACAAAACAATCTGCAAACAAACTGTTAAGATCTGACTGACATCACCAAGGAGAATATGCAGTGCTGCATGTGCTACCCCACAGACAACATTTTGGTGTGACCGACCTTTGCATTTAAATTAGCTTTGCAGATTCAGTTAGCTTTGTCTCAGTTTTTTTCTGTTACTTCATGTAATCCCAGACTCGATGATGGTGAGCTCAGTCCTGTATACAAAATTCATATATATAAATATGTATGATATACAAATATACACTCACCTAAAGGATTATTAGGAATACCTGATCAATTTCTCATTAATGCAATTATCTAATCAACCAATCACATGGCAATTGCTTCAATGCATTTAGGGGTGTGGTCCTGGTCAAGACAATCTCCTGAACTCCAAACTGAATGTCAGAAAGAAAGGTGATTTAAGCAATTTTGAGCGTGGCATGGTTGTTGGTGCTTCAACTGTTCAAATTGGACAGTTGAAGACTGGAAAAGTGTTGCCTGGTCTGATGAGTCTCTATTTCTGTTGAGACATTCAGATGGTAGAGTCAGAATTTGGTGTAAACAGAATGAGAACATGGATCCATCATGCCTTGTTACCACTGCGCAGGCTGGTGGTGATGGTGTAATGGTGTAGAGGATCTTTTCTTGGCACACTTTAGGCCCCTTAGTGCCAATTGGGCATCGTTTAAATGCCACGGCCTACCTGAGCATTGTTTCTGACCATGTCCATCCCTTTATGGCCACCATGTACCCATCCTCTGATGGCTACTTCCAGCAGGATAATGCACCATGTCACAAAGCTCGAATCATTTCAAATTGGTTTCTTGAACATGACAATGAGTTCACTGTACTAAAATGACCCCCACAGTCACCAGATCTCAACCCAATAGAACATATTTGGGATGTGGTGGAACGGGAGCTTCGTGCCCTGGATGTGCATCCCACAAATCTCCATCAACTGCAAGATGCTATTCTATCAATATGGGCCAACATTTCTAAAGAATGGTTTCAGCACCTTGTTGAATCAATGCCAAGTAAAATTAAGGCAGTTCTGAAGGCGAAAGGGGGTCAAACACAGTATTAGTATGGTGTTCCTAATAATCCTTTAGGTGATTGTAAATATGTTTGTATTTTGTATGTTTTTATCCAGTTTAAAGAGATTTGTAACTAAACAAGATGTTTAGAAGTTTATACTAGAAATGTACATTTTATGACAATGTATTGTTTAGATTTGATATCTAACTAATATCAGTTTAATGTTTACTGACTTAATACACAACTAACGTAACCGTATACTTTTTATAGTTATTTATGTATTCATTATTTATTTTTTATTTTTTTATTTTATATATATATATATATATGTGTGTGCGTGTGCGTGTGCGTGTGTGTGTGTGTGTGTGTGTGTGTGTCTTTGTAAATAGGTTATTACATTTTAAATATACATTATATCTTTTTTTTTAGCATAGTGTATATAGTGTAGTTATTGTATGAAGTCCTCTATTTGTCTTCTGTTTGTTGTTATCCAAAAATTATGCTGTCATTTTGTGTCATTATGGTTGTAATGTGTAAACAATTTTTTGACTATATTTTTGAGCCTTTTACTTTTATTCAGAAATGACAGTGAAGAGTGACTGAAGAGAGATATGGTGTAATTGGGAAAGATCACGGGTCACATTTGAATCTGGGTCCCCTGTGGGCACTTGGACCTGAATAAGATGCGCAACTGTTTACTATGTCTTGACCAAAGAGGTGTTTTTTTGCACAAAAACACACAAGGACTTAGCTAGTTTTGCAGCAAAAGACAATCAAATTTGTGAGACTTTTAAAAAAAAAAAAGGCATTTCAATAACTGACTTATAACCTTTACATTGCCATTAAAGTGAAATTACTGAACCTAAACATATAAGCCTGATAAAAAAAAATGTTCGTATGTATGTATGTTACATCACTTGATATAATCCCATTGACAGTTTTTAAATACATTTTGATTTGTCAAAAACACTTTTGATCACACCAGACACACGCAAGACAACTCGGCAGGCCATATCGAGCGATGTGTTCCACATACAGAGCAGTGTGATTTGCTCTGAGGTTAACTATGCTGTGGCTCTCTCGGTAAAAACACAAGTAGATCTTGTCCTCCTTTCCAGTGACCCAGAAATCAATAGAACACAGCGGCCTGGGATTCTCATTCTTGTGTGTGTGTGTGTGTGTGTGTGTGTGTGTGTGTGTGTGTGTGTGTGTGTGTGTGTGTGTGTGTGTGTGTGTGTGTGTGTGTGTGTGTGTGTGTGTGTGTGTGTGTGTGTGTGTGTGTGTGTGTGTGACTCTTCTGTCTCTTTTTTAACTGTTACTATCTTTTATTTTATTTTTAGATCTACTCTTTCATACCAGTGTGAAAAGGGTGAACCACTGATACTAAACACGTATGAATCTCCATATGTGTGCATACATGCTCCCGCTCTAAAACAAATAGACAGTTTGGCTGCTCATGTGATGGGGGAGGTACATTATGAATGAGATTTGTCTAGCTACTTGATTATCCGCTTAAATTATTAATGGATTCTGGTGCTTCCCTTTGGCTTCCACCCCCCTCGATCTCCCTAGACCTTCCTTCTCTTTGTTCTTCACTGTAATGGTCACACAGAGGTTTGTATGAGCTGTGTGTGTACAGAAATGAGAGAAGGTCGGAACACTAAGTAGATCATCCTGGGTCATTTCTCACTTAGAGATACTCATAAGTACTTTAACTGTTGATTTGAAGTGAGTGTGTAAGACCATATGTTGCCAATGTAATGGTCAAACTTGCATTATACATGGAAGGACTTCAGACTTCTACATTTGTAGATTAATGAATTATTGATTATATTAGTTTTTCATTTTACTGTTCTTTATACATGTATTTAGAAACACATGTCCTTAAACTTCTGGATAAAAATGTTTCATTTCCAGCACTGATTTAAATTCTATTATACTACATACCTATGCATCACGTAATATGTTTGTTTGTTTTTTCATTCAAAGGTATAGGGTTGGTAAGACTTTAAGCCTCTCATGCTCACCAAGGCTGGCTTTATTTGATAAAAAAAGCATATATATTTTGAAATGTTATTACAATTTGATAATAACCATTTTCTATTTAAATTTAAAGTTTTATTCATTCCTCAGATGGCAAAGCTAAATGTGCAGCATCATTACTCCAGTCTTCAGTGTCACATGATCCTTCAGAAATCATTCTCTTATGTGCTGATTTAGTGTCCAAGAAACATATACATTTTGAAAACAGTTGTACTGCTTAATATTTTTTTGTGTAAACCATACACATAATTATTAAAGCTGCATTCCGTAACATTTTTGGGTTAAAAATTATCCAAAATAAATTTTTGAGCAACTACATAACCAGTATGGAGGACCAGCTCTACCATATTTTAAAATAAATACAGAAATAAATAAATGCTCAATAAATAAATGAGCAAACAAGCATCGCCCCAAAAAATACAATAAACAAATAAATGTAGGTAGAAATTAAATTATATAGTGAGACATAAATGTATATATCTCTTAATAAGCTTCTTTATTTATTCACCTTTGTAATAATTACCTTATATATTATTGTGTATGTTAGAATATTTTTGTCTGTGTTATTCTTCCTTTGTATTTTTTTTACCCTATTTATTTCTTCAATGCTATTTATTTCTGCCTGTCGTTTTTACATTTCTGTATGCATTTCTGCTTCATTATGCAAATGAGGAGGGGCTGTCTTAGGGGGTCAACTTCTGCCCATTGGTTGGTTAGCATTTTACTGCATCGGTCGAATCTACATGCCACCGGCCACAGTCACTACAAAGATGGCTACCTACGATGAAGTTGTCAGTGAGCTGAGGCATTTAGCAACTGTTTTTGAAAACAATGCTAACGTTATAAGTATTGACTTTATTATTTTTCGTTTGGACGCTCTGACAGAACGTGCGTTTCAGTTAGCGGCACACATGGACACAGATGTCGACAATGTAGTTTTTCAGAATCTGGACTGGAGGAAGCGGTCTAGCAGTCTATTAGAAGCTTCCCTTAAGAGGTCGGACACTGAAGTCTGCCTGCTGAGTTTGAAAACAATGCTTCTTCTTCTTCTTCTTGTTCTTCTTCTTCTTCTTTGGATTTTTACGGCAGCTGGCATCCAATGAGTTGCATTACTGCCACTAAACAATGCTTTATGGCGGGGAAAAGCCATGTAGATTCGTCCATGCAGTAAAATGCTAACCAACCAATGGGCAGAAGTTGACCCCTTAAGACACAGCCCCTACTCATTTGCATAATGAGGCAGAAATGCATACAGAAATATAAAACGACAGGCAGAAATAAATAGCATTGAAGAAATAAATAGGGTAAAAAAAAACAATGGAACAATAAAACAGACAAAAATATTATAACATGCACATAAATAAATACTTTAAAAAAATAAGTAATTAATAAATAAAGTTGAAGATTATAATGAACAATAAATAAATAAGGTAATTATTACAAAGATGAATAAATAAAGAAGCTAATTAAAAGAGATATATACATTTATGTCTCACTGTATGATTTGATTTCTACCTACATTTATTTGTTTATTGTATTTTTTGGGGCAATTAATTGTATGCTTATTTATTTATTGAGCATTTATTTATTTCTGTACTATTTTTAAATATGGTAGAGCTGGTCCTCCATAAACCAGCCAGTGTTCAAAACTATCTGCTTGCCTTAGCTCGATTCAAAACGGTAAGCTTATAATACCGTTTTTAATTCCAGTGGTACTGGTGGATTTACGCAGGAAATTCGAGCATGTCTTTGCGTCATTACGTCACATCTGTACACATAAATGTGTCTCGGCTAGTAGGCTATAATGCGTGTGAGGATGTTGGAGGAGATTTATAGCCTTTTCTCACAGCACTTGATATAATTAAACTTATCAGTTTGATGGCGGATCCAGAAAGGTTCACTGACAATCACCAGTGACAACTGGAGATTTACCAGTTGTAAAATGCAAAAAACTTCGGGTTTCGGAGTGGCTACAGAAAAAAAGGGACTGCAACCGGGCCCATGCGAAGACAAGGATAAATATCGGAAGGGCAATAAATGTAGTCACGCAATGCTGATGTTGCTAACATTAACAATTTGAGAACAAAGTATAATTTGCACGGTTTGACGTGATATAAGCGATCGTTAGATTTAATCAGCGCGATATACTGCAATGCTTTTTTTCCCTTAGTTGGTGAATTGGGCTTCAATGTTGAAGTTGAAATGTAAAGAGATTGTTTGGTTGTGTGTTTTAATCAGATCATATTAAAAAAAAAATCCATAGATTAGGAGGTGTTTCATCCTGGATTTTTTTCTTTTTCTTTTTTTGACTGTTCAACATGCAGCCTTTATTTACGTTAGTTTGTTTTGTCTTCGTTTTCCTTCATGTTTAATAAATGGGCTGTGGTATAGCATATACCAGGAACTGTCTCTCTTCAGAGGTCTTGTCTTGTCTAACCTCAAGATCGACTTGGACAAATACCTGGATACAGAATACATTGTCAGTGTTAGTTTGTCTTGTCTGATTTAAATACTTGACGCTGCTGTGGTTTCTGGATCCTAATCAGTGCGCAGCTTCTTGTGGCGGGTTTGAGTGGTTTTCAAGATGGTAGATGTAAAGAGATGCTTCCAAGGCTTTCATAATATAAAAAGTATAGTTTAACATTTCTGCATTGCTGTTATTATTTACACTGTTCCCACAAATGGTATAAAAGGTGAGGCAGCGCAAAAGTATTCAATTGTAATAGAAAATAGATCTGACATAATATTCCTTTGAGCCATGATGGGCTGCATTTTACAACTTTGTATTATACAAATATGACAATTACTGTGTTAATTTTTACTCTACTGCTCTATAGTCTGCAATAGACTCCAATGGGAGCAGAATAATAATAATAAGAGAAGAAAACAAACACTATAGGGGGGCAATGCACCTTCTATTGGCAACATAATGTTCTTTGTTTGTCGTGGGGTGTTTTATTTGGTGATTTAGATATGACTTTGGCTCTGATGATGGGAACTGAAGCACAGTGTCCTTTGTATTATTGTCTAGGAAGGTAATCTATGAAGGTAATATGATGCCATAAAGTTCGAAATTCAGTATCAACTCATATAGTCAGCCTAATGGTGCACAGCTTAAGCAATCATGATTTATTTATTTATTTAACATGTATGTGTGCATTAAAAGTACGATTTCTGCAACGAGAACGATGCTGAGCTAAATGAAGAGAGAGATGTGGACTGGTGTGTTTATTGAACCAATCAGATACGAGTAAATCGAGAGTCAGTGAAAAGCTCATTTGATTGGCTACATGAAGAAGGTCAATCCCTCCTCTTTGTGCTTGCAAAACTCAGTGAGTGAGAGAATCGTGCCAAAACTGTAAGCACAGCTAAAAGAAAGACGCAACGGGTTATTTCGGAAACTTACACTTGAAAGATGATTTACAGCTTTACAAATCTTCTCTTGCACACACAAATTGTATTTACGCTTGCAAGGTCAAAAAGGATATCCACTCGATAGCATGTGAAAATGTTTACTTTAAAGTGGTGGTTGATTTATGATTTCACTTTTTTACCTTTAGTAAGTGTGTAATGTAGCTGTTTAAGCATAAACAACATCAAACAACAAAGTTACGACGCTCAAAGTTCAAAGCAAAGGGAGATATTTTCTTTTACAGAAATCACTTTTTAAGGACTACAACAAGGGACTACACAAGCTTTCTCCCGAGATAGTGACATTAGTAACCCTTAAATTTACATAAACCCCGCCGCTGGAAATGCAACAAGAGGAAGAGTTGTTGTAGTAAAGCACATTTGTGAGTCTGCTCAAGCTATCGCATCTGTCTTTTCACATTTATTGCAATACAGTACGTAACACAAATGCAATAGCATGTCACTCTGTAGGCATCTTGCAACAGTTCACACACGAGCGATTTTATAGATATTGATATCATGACAGAATATGCTAATCAACGACTTGAAGATAGTTAACTCCACATCAGCTACGTAAATAAATCAACTAACATTCAGAAACGTCCTGTTGCATTTTACATGTTGTCACTTCTTCTTGAGTCTCTTGATCTTTTTTTGACTCCGGTTTAAACATAAAAGGCAGAACAGTTTCTGACATTTTAGTGCGTGTCTGCAAGCTGCTAATGACGCGAGCTGTTATAGCTCTGCCCTCTGTGCCGACAGCAGCAGCTCATTTGCATTTAAAGGGACACACAAAACAAAGAGTTTTTTTCTCACCCTCAAAAAGGGACAATTTTAACATGCTATAAAAAATGATCTATGGGGTATTTTGAGCTAAAACTTCACATACACACTCTGGGGACATCAGAGACTTATTTTACATCTTGTAAAAAGGGCCATTATACCACCCCTTTAAACTAGACATATTGAAAATTAGCTCAGAATGGGTTTTTCTTATTTCACTGCATAATGTTAACAGCACTTTTAGTCTTTAGCAGGGGTGTAGTAACCATTATATAACTTTTAGAGTTTGTACAGATCATACTTCACACACGGGCAATAATCATATTTATGAGCTTTGTTTTGCTTGGCTGCAGTGCAAAGAGAAAAACTCTTGCAAGCCAACAGCTTCTGCAAACAAGTGAATGTACCATCAGTAGAGTATAATCCCAATATAGCTAGAGCCCTGATTAATATTCATGAGCCAGGCTGATAAGGTATACTTTGTAAGGCCGTCTAACTCGATCCAATGGCGGTATTCGAATTAGCGGTGAAGGTCTTTGCGTGTTACTGTCTTTTCTCGTGGCAAAGTATTTTTGGTTAAATGCAATACATTTTATCTTATGTATTAACTCGTTTCATCTGACTCCATAAAATGAAAAGGTTTTTCAATGATATCTGTGCATCATTAAATATACGTTAATGTTTGACTATTCCTTTTAACTCCAATCAAAATAAAGTCAAAGTCTGTTAGAATAATCAAATATAACAATTTATTATGTCAGGTAAATGTATTATTACAATTCCATAATCAATTGAAAGATAATCAATGCAAACCATCAAATGTTCTAGAACAAAGAGGAAAAAGTTTACCCGACAAGAAATGCGTGAGGCAGAGAGACTCGCAACTCTCAGCCTCACGGGCCGATCTCAGAAATAGAAAAAGGCCCTGAGCTCTCGCTGCGTTTCATTATATACCCAGACCTCATTTCAAATCTAAACATCATTCACAGTGGAAATTTACCTGTAAGTCACCATTTGCTAGCAGTGGAAAATTAGCATTCAGTCAAATGGTCGAAGGTGTTAACTCAAAGACACACCCTCCAGTATTGGAGGGTGTGGAAGATATTTCTAAACTTCCTAAGAACTTTATTACCTTTTGGGTTTACTTCTTTGGGAATGAGACATTTGTACCAGTCGTACCGAGACATTTCAAATAATGCCAAATATGTATAAAACTAGATCATAATCATTCACATTAAACCATTTAGATTCTTGTGTGAGTTTGGGAGATCTCTGCCAGGATGAAGAATGGGGGACAGAAATGTAGATTAGGATGAGGGAGGTAAGACCTTCGTCTCAGTAGTGCATGAGGGAGAGTTCAAATGTTAATTTCCTTTGTTTTCTCAGAGAGTGGCCCTCTCTTAAAGTCCTTCAAGTTTTTCCAGTCTTACAGTATATAATACCCCCCAACACACACAAACACACATCTGTATATTGCTTTTGTGTCAAAGTATGTGAAAAAGTTACTGTCACTAAGCAGTATACAGGTTGATGATGATGATGATGATGATGAGGATGATGGAGTTCTCAGCTGTCTTGTATCTAGAACATGGTGTCAATGCATCTACTCTTTTGCAGGAGTTGGCAGATTTGCGGCACGTCCACTCCAAGGTTAAAAAACAGTACCAGGAGAAGATGGCAGAGCTAGCACATGCTAACCGGCGTGTGGAACAGCATGAGACAGAAGTTAAGAAACTCAGACTGAGGGTGGAGGAGCTGAAGAAAGAGCTGGGCCAGGCTGAAGATGAGGTGAACCAACGCACTTGCTCAAAATTAAATTCATAATTGCTTGGGGTGTATTCTGTGGTTTTCTTTGTTGTTGTCCTTTTACTTAAATTTAATACAGGGCGCAACTGAAAGTGTGTTTATGTTATGTTATGTTATGTTATGTTATGTTATGTTATGTTATGTTATGTTATGTTATGTTATGTTATGTCATGTCATGTTATGCTATGTTTAAACTTTACAACAAATTGATTCGGCTGTTACTTTACAAAATTATAGAGAGATAAATTCAGCTTTGCTAGGACAACAAACAATTATAACATAAAAATTATTAGATGTTTAATTTTCAATCTATTCTTCTTATTTCTCCTGACTGTCTCAAGTTATTTTCAACAATTTTAAGTAAATCACAGAAAACCAAATCTTTACGTTTGCTATGATTAATGAATGCACGTTATATTGACAACACGTAAATTATATATATATATATATATATATATATATATATATATATATATATATATATGAGATCCCTAAACTATGTATTATGCAATTGTTTCAGTTGGATGAGGCTCATAATCAGACCAGAAAGCTACAGAGATCCCTGGATGAGCAGGTGGAGCAGTCAGAGAACCTACAAGTTCAGCTGGAGCACCTACAATCCAGGTGACCAGATAAATATATGCACACGCACTGACTCTGAAGTATCTCTGTACCAGGTCAACTGTGTGATGCGTTTGAAAATATTGTGTTCAGTTCAGATCTCTTTTGATCGGTAATGAATACAGGATAAGCTTCTGTTACACAACATCATGAATAAGATGACAGGTTTATAGGGTAAACTGTCAACGATTCCCTCAGCCGCTTTCTCTCTTTCAGTCTATCTCTCATTATTCTGCCTGCATTCAGGCTTGCACCTACCCGCAGCCAATCCCAGGCTGCCTGGCTGTGGGTTACCGTAGTAACAGAGAGACATGAAGCAGTGTTGTGGGCTCGGGCCCCCCGCAGCTGGAGAGAACAGTGACAGGCATGTCGGCATGGTGGTGTTTGTAGAGACTGATGAAACGCTTCTAATGATTAAGACATTCGCAAAGCATAATTCCTCCATGTCACACCTGTGTAGATACATATGATTTAACTATGAGATTGTCATGAAAACAAAAGTCATTTATCTAAAAAATGCAGCCTTGTAGATTGGGTTCTTCACATTGGATTTGTGCACGGCTAACTTTACTTTGTGGGTTTAGGAAGAGATGTAAGTTGGATTGAGTCCAGACTGTTGAGAAAAAATAGCTGACTCTCATTTGAGGTAAAATGGCATTGTAATTTAAAGGCGATTATTACATTTTCTGAAGAAAAAAAAATGTAAGAATTGTATGGAGTGGTTGTTAGAGCATTGTTATGATTTGTGTTGTTGCATACTGATCCATTTCAACTGAGCTCTCCCCCATGTCTCAGTAGCTGCTTTTCCATTACCTTTTAAATTGCACAAATTGAAATTGCGGATTGAAAATATGCCCTATGGAAACACATAAATTTCGCAATAACGCCCATATATATCACAAAAAATTGTTTATGCTTGTGAGGTGGTTTTTCATTCGACAATTGAAAATTTCACAAAACTGCAATGGAAACACTTTTTCGCATTTACAGGTCACCTGGCTTAAGTAAAAGTCAATCATTCTTTGAAGATGCACGTTAAGTTTGGACAGAAGACGAGACGAGAGTTCTTTATTAAAATCATAAAAGATAAAAGTATGGGAATACTGGACTCTAAACAACAAAGAAATGCCACAATTTATCAAGACCTTGAAGAATATAGGAGGGAGAAACACCTCATACAGCTGCTGCCAAGTATAAGGGACTTGGATAATATACCTAATATACGTCTCCTTCGATTAAAAATAAGGGCTAGTGCCGTGGCTGCGATACGTAAACCTACTAACATCCGTTGCCAATATTTTTGGAATGACTTATCACGAGAGGTAAAAAATATGTTTTAGTCGCATAACATCGGTTAATGGAAATTTTTTTTTTATCGACATTGAGAAAACATCGCAAAAGTTTTGTGCAAATCTGATATGGAAACCAGGCTAGTGATTTTCATGTCGTCCCTTTTGCCTGGTAAAATCCTAAGTTTGAGGTTTCATGCATGTCTACAGTTTGGAACGAATTCTGTTCCTTAATAGTTTCATTAAACACTTGGACAGAGGATATGTTGTGTCATGGTGCAGTCTGTCATGATGTTTTACTTATGTTTTACCTGTAAATTTGAATGTGACATGTTTTTTTGTTTTTGTGTTTTTCTTATGTCTCATATGTTTCTTTTTTGGATGACCGAATTCTTTTTTTTTATCTGTTAAACAAATTTACCTGCGGGTATGAAATAAATATGCCTTACCTTAAACACTTTTAAGTTAAATAAACAAAACATATTTGAGTTTGCTCAAAAACTAAACTAAAATGCTCTATTTGGAGAAAAGGATGCTCACTAGGCTGTCAGCGAGTGCCAATCATCAATATGGAAGAGGAGTTGTTGAAGAAAGGATGCGAGAACATTGCGACCGTCCCTCTGAGAGGTGTGCCAGGGTTCAGCACTAGCGCAGCGATTGAAGAAGAGAGGAGCAGGCCATGGGTGGATAGGGTGACAGATGGAGTTGAGCGCTTGTCCAAGTTGTCATGGAGACCAAGGATGGTCTAGAGGCTGATTTGGAGTATGCGTTGTCAAGGTGACAGGAGTAGGCTGGAAATGACAGCATTAAGGAACTGATAGTGCTTCAGTCGCTGAGTTGACTTAAAGTTCATACTCATATCTAATGCCACAGGAAGTTCAGAGTCGCATCATTTCCCAGCTGGCTGTGACTCCGCCCACTTCATGTCCGGCAGCAAGAATGCCATAAACCATCATATCTGCTGTGGGCACAGTGGACACGCAGAAAAGGATCAGAGCTCATGATTGAGGTTGGCTCCTCTCGCCCGCTGTCCTGCTCTCAGCGGTTGTGTCTGTCTGTTAGTCTCGCAGCATGAGACAGCAGCTCTGCTCAGCCCACCGGCAGCACCATTTGGCACCCCTACCATGCCTATTTGCTTCTTTCTTCATTGGAAAGCTGTGAACTCACTGTCTTTCATCTCTGTTTCACCCTTAGTGGCTTGTTGTTGTTGTTCCCTCTACTCGTTGTTGTCCTGACTGCTAAGATCCTTGCTCTAATTCTCTCTTTTTATTCATGCCTCTCTGTCTCTCTACCTCGGCCTTTATAGAGAGTAGATGGTAATTGACTGTATGTGCTTCAGTCTATAATCATAAACTTTGTGAGTGAATCGATATATGAGGGCAGAGAATGCTCCTATTCCCTGCAGGAAGCAGAGAAGCCTACCAGGTCTGCATGTACACTCAGATGTGTCACATATGCCGCATGCGTTGAACACTTTGTTGTCCATATATGTTGACTGTAACCCTCATGGTCTGTTTGTGGTTTAAAAAACAGCTCAAACAACAGACAGCACTTAAAGGGAGAGTTTACTCTAAAATGCTAATTCTGTTGTCATTTATTAACTTTCGTTCCAAACCTGTATGACTTTCTTTCTTCTGCAGAGAACAAAAGACGATATTTGGAAGAATATTAGTTGCCAAACAGTTTTGGTGACCATTGGTTTCCGTTGTATGAACGAAAAAAAACAACACATTTATCAAATTATCTTCTATGTTCCACAGAAATAGGTCAGTCATACAGGTTTGGAATGACATCAGGGTAAGTAAATGATAAGTGAGGTTGCTCTCTTATGGCTTTTCTTAAGACTGATATAAAAAATGATTGCATTAGATCTGGTAATGTATGTACTAAAACATGCATGCAATGAATTTCATAAGCAAAGACATGCATATACTAATAGCAGTACACTCCTGCCAGTAGTCTGATAGTAGACCTGATAGCTTGAAAGCTCTGAGGAATGTGCCAGATACTGTTCTGCGTGGAGGAATGAGCTACACAAAGACGGAGACATAGTGATGAGGCTCTGTGTGAGATAGATCAGATCGAGAGAGCTGATGGTGTGGATCTGTGAAGCTTTAATGTTGCTCGCCAGTTGCATTCTTATCTGAGTGTACAGACCATAAAAGGCAGGCACTTAAAGCACACCTCCACTGAGTGACAGGCAACTCATCAGCTTTGTGTGGCAGAGAGAACTAGAGAAAGTGAGCGAGTATCTCTGCGTTATGTATGGGGGAGTTGAAGGGGGGATATATTAATAAATAAATCAAACAAAGGATAATGAAAATGTCTGTGGTGTAGAATGGGATTATCATGCACGTGACATTGGTGTCGTGATTTCACGCTTGCTTTGTCTGACTGACATGTTCTTTATTGTACATGTCTCTGTGCCAGTAGCGTTGGGGTAGAACAATTAGATTGCTGCTTTCCTATTGGTCACATTGGTTTTCCATTGATTTGGTAGTGCAGAAGTCAATTCGACATCCTAAATGATGGTGTAATGTTTTACATCAAAACCGAACAGATAATATGCCTGAGGGTCTGAGTTTATTCTTTGCCTCAATGAACAAATTGAAGAATAAAAGGCTAGCAGAGTTGCTGATCAGAACTTGAATTGTAAATGAGTAGTTGACATGAAATGTCAAGCATTGACAACTGTCATATACAGTACTGTGCAAAAGTATTAGGCACGTTAGTATTTTCACAAAAAATGGTTTCAAGACAGTTATTTACAGTATATATTTTGCTGTAGTTAGTAAGTAGGAAATATCAGTTATTACACACAGTATTTTATTCTCTGGTGATTTTGGTTTGAAGAACTATCTAGAACTGACCGAAAACTACAAGAAAAAATATCCTTTTTTACATGTATTTGCATTTTAAATAATTATGTCCATGTTATTTATCTGCCACCCAAATGTTAAAATGCTAAAATATTCATGGTCTCTCAGAAAAACCCTGAAGACATGAGTCACTGTGTGGGCTCAACAAGAATCAATTTTGTTTCACTGTTTGTATGTGTCTCTGTATTTATGATCTCTAGTGAAAATTGTAGCCATGTGAAGTTTTGGTTTCAAAAAGCTTTTAGCCTCTGTGAGTGAGCCACTGTGGTCAAAATAGTGTAATGTGTAATTTAGCAATGTTTAGTGTTTCCTGACAGTAGGTCCCTCTTCTGTGGAGGATCTTGGGCCCTTATACGCTCCTGAATACACCCAGTTCAGTTATTCAAACACTAACAATATAGTGAGTCATCAGCTGTTCAAAGACAAGAGGGTTTTTTCTCTCTCCCCCCATTTCTTACATCAACCTCTTGTTATTTTACCTGTATTATTTGTTGTTGTGATTGTTTTACCTTGTCTGTTTACCCCAGCAGCAAGGAAATGTTTCCTAACATGCCACTGGGCCAATATTTCCTTACAATTACATCAAAAACATACAAATACAGTGCCTGACAAGAATAGAGACACAGAACAGAGCGAAAAAGTCCAAAAGAAAAAGGATGGGCATTAAAAAGAGTGTTGTCAGAAAGAACTGTCTGTGCTAATGACCACCTGTTTTGTGTTTGCTGTTATAATACTCTCAAATATTCAGATATCATATAAATCATCATCATAAAAAACTATGATTTATTCAATTAATTTGCCCACTGGTTACTCATTCTGAGCTAATTTGCATTTGCCCATGTTTATTTTCTGATGCAGAACTGGCCTCAGTTATAGATGAACTAATGCATTTTATTTATCTATTAGCATGTATTATTATTGTTTGCCAGTGGTTGTCAGTACTAATGGAGATAAACGGTTACTATGATTCTTAGAGCTCCTTTTTGTTGATCAACCTCTTGTTTCTTGTTCTTATTTTAATTGACGTAATGGAGATACCAAGAATCCTCATTACTTAAAGTTACTTACTGTGGCTAAAGCTCCATTTAAAAATGTATGAACAACCTAATATGAAATCAACAGTGACAAATGATGCTAGACATTTTCTCAGACTTTCTACTGTCATTTTGAAGAATACGTTACAACATTATTGTTTATAATTTAAAAAATGTACTTTAAGTGAAATGTTTTACTTAAAATGTATGCTTGTACTTTACCTCTTTAAATGACACTTGATTATTTTGTTCTCATCTAATGCAGTGATTTTAAATTAAGTGTGGCTTAAGTGCCCAATATACTTTTTGATTCCACTGTGATTACAGATTTCTCATTCTTTTTTCTTTCCTTCTCTCGTTTGTCTTTATGTATTTACTTGATTTATATTATTATTAATATATATATATATATATTTTTTTTTTGGGAAAGGTTAAGGCGTCAGCAGAATCCTGGCCTCTTTGGCAAGATGATGACATCAGCTTCAACACGTTTTGGGCCTGAAGATGCAGACGGCCCCCATAGTGACCCTGATGAAGATGAGGAAGGAGAACTGCAGCTTCAGATCCCCTAAACTGTTCACTCCACACCTGAAATGGATGAAAGACTCGTTGATCGTACCCAAGCATTTCACCTTCCCCAGAAAAGATGACGCAGACTTCACAATCCTCGGCAGACAGATAAACAGCGATTTTTTTCAGTAGCCTGTTTTTGACAGCTTATAAAGTGTGTGCCAGGGCTTTAAACGGTGTATGAACTCTCATGAAAAAAAAATCTGCTTGTGTCTCCACCAATATATTGCTGTTTACAGTCCTAGATGGCACTTAGATGATTAATATAAGGATAGAGGTTCAAAGATTATTAATAGACCAAACTGTTTTAACCCTATGACCTTTTCAGGGTGTCATGAAGCCCATTTGATGCCTAGTGATAATGGACATGGTTAAGTAATACATGCGCTGGTACACACAGTTCAAGCCTGAAAAAAAGCCCATTGTAACTTGTTCACACTTTCAAACAATAACCCTGGAAGGAAATTGACTCAGTTCAGATCACATTCTCATTTCTTGTTGACTTGGGATGACCTCTGAAAGCACCCATGCATCTATACAATACTTCTGTGCTTCTGCTTCATGTACTGTTTACATGCGTGCTGTGTTCCCTTCCTCCTCTCTTCATTTATTTTCCATCACCTGCATTATAATTTTGTCTTGTCACCCATTTCCACTGTTCTCTTTTGCTCTTCCCATTCATTTTCATTTCCCATTTAATCTTTTGTCGGCCCTCCCACACACCCCCATCTCTTAACACCAGATGAACATGATGATTATGTTCTCTGTGTCTGGGGAACATTTCATTTCTGCTGTGTTGTTACTGAAGAGGCAGGAAAGTGCTTTGTTTTTCGGAAGTAGTCTTTCTTTAGCTGTCCCAAAGTTCTTCTTGGTGACCATATAAATGTGTTTCTGTCTTTGCAGTGGAGGAGTATTCTTGTTTTATATAGGAAGTAGGGAGGGGGGACCGTGGGTAGTTTGTGAACGAGTCGGTTGGATTCTTATTAAATATATTCAAGCATAATTGCTTTCCCCTTTTGTATTAAACCTTTGAAAGGGACCAGTGCATGAAGGAACATTTTAACAAATGTTCTGTTGATTTTAAACAGACTTTTATGCAATATGATACTGTCTACATCTGCAATGGGGACCAATACTGACTCATCTTCAACTGGGACATTTGTACTGGTCATGTTAAAGTATTTATCAGATGTTCGTTTTTTACCTAAGTTGCCTGTATTACAGTTTTGTATTTGTTTGTGTTTGTATTTTACCTCTATAAATGTTAAGTGTATATACATTAAATATTGACTGACAAAATCAACTCCTGTCCTATATATTTCTTTTTTTCGTTTTGGAACCTGTTTCAATTGTATATACATCACAATAATGAAGAAAAGACGATCAAAATTACTGTTGCATGCTGACTTGAACTAAAATCACATGGTTGATTGCACCTTTCTATGGTTGCTGTGCCTCTCTCTGACATCTCTATAATAACATCTCTTAAAACCTTTCTCGTATGCTTTGAGTACATGTGCATTGTTCACATGATAATTAATTATAATGCAGGTAATGTTATACTTAAATCATTCTTCTTTTAGACACGCTTCAGCAACCAAAGATGACCCCATGACGGATATCTCTTTCTTTACGATTCTCTTTATTAATTGGTTTGTAAGGTTGTATGGCAAGTCAAACCAATGTTTTTTTTTCTTTCTTTTTTTCTTGATTATATAACAAAGCAGTCCCAGTTGGAAGATCAATGTGCTTGTGCATAACGTGCCAGAAACTAAAGTCCCTAGAGACCTATTATTTTGTGTGTTTAAATATATGTTTAAACCGCATTAGGTTTTGTTCTGCTTCATTGGATATTTTTGTTATTACTTTGGCTTTGAGGAACTTCACAGACCTTTATAATAGTGATGTGCAGAGACAGAGCAGCTTTAGTGTTTTAGCTTCCATTGGACACTAAAGCTGCTCTGTCTCTTAATATAGTTTTATTATCCCCTATTTTGGCCATGTTTCTTACCGTGTTAAACTTCTAAAATCTTCACTTAAGCTCATCTCTGGTATCTCGCTGTCTCCTCCAGCCATGTATGTCAGATGCTGACAGAGTCTTTCTGTGTCACTAAAGGACAAGAGACGAGGTGTTAACTTTTTTTGCTACGTAATGTAGCGTGTCCTCAGTTCTACCTGCACTTATGGTTAATGCAGCAAGTTAATCTGAAGCAGGCAAAGACTAAAATAACATCCTACTACTTCCTGGCCCCTTTAACGACCTCCAATTATCCACATCTCAAACTTGTCGAGGAATCTGAGTGCTTCTGTAAAAGCGAAATCCAATATTGACATCTGGAGACCTCCGGTATGACGGCTCAAAAGTATGCATGCACCGAGAACAGTATGGTAATATCCATATGGAGATTAACAAGGTTTCCCCACCGAGTGTCTAGAACACACTTTGCCACATTGACACCTATTATAGATTGTCAGCAGGCAGTGGAGGGAACTGTATCGAGTGTAATGAGATACAGTAGTAGTACTTTCCCTGTGTAGCTCTGCTTTTCTCCATGTAGCCTATATATTGTACATTATTTCACATATATATAAAGTATATAATGACTAGTACAATGCCTAGAGAAGAGACATATTACAAACTTACACATTGTAGAAGAATTTCTGTCATCATTCTTTCTTTTTGAAAAAAGTATCAGTGTTTTGGGGGGGTTTTTTTGCAGAAACTTGTAATTACTTTCGGTTTGATGTCATACAAAGGCTACCCACTAAAATGTCTAGCAAAAGGGTATCTGCGTGCAGCTAAGAACAACATCCTGAGGAGAAAGTTAATGGTAATTTAAGCTTCTAACAATATGAGCCATAACACTAAAAGTATAATATGTTCTGAATCAGGAGTAAACCCTTTTCATTTCATTTTATAATTATTTTATTTTTGTATGGGTTAATTTGCACCTGAAGTTGCAACAATCCTTTAGATTCAAAATGTATTCTGGTTGGGCTGTCGTAATGTGGCATAACTTAATATGTGCTCGCAAAATAGCTTTAGTGGTCGCACTTGCAGAGACTCTGACTTGCTTGAATGAATTTTCAAGTACTTTTCTTCCATAGTTAAGAAATAATTTTTTATCATTCTCTTCAAGGAAATGAGTTAAGCAAAGACCCCCTGGTACCTGAGCAAACTGTGAAAGTGACAAATGAAACCTTAAAAAAATGTTATGCCTTTAAGATGCATGCAAATTTACCACCCACGGAAAGTTTTTAAATGTCACCATTTGTCCTTTTCGTGACAGTTCTTATATTAGCTGGTGTCATCTCAACTGAGACGCACACCTGTGGTGAAATCCAGATGTTGTACTGAAGGCAACAGGCTCACTTACACCCTTGACTCATTCACAGGATCATTTCAAGTAGGTGTAAGAGTGTTTACATAGTAAAGGTTACACATCAGGCCCATGAATATATTAAAGCCATCTGTGTTTGAGAGCCAGTGGACTGTGGTGCATTTAAAGAGACATGAAAATAAATCTTAATTAACTTCAATTAAATTGTCAAACAAGACGACAAGAGATGTACAATTTTTACAACCCAGTAAATGACCTTGCCACAATTATTTACTTTGACTGATTCAGTGTTAACAGTAAACAAATAGCAACGCTGCTTATACTGTTCACCAAAAAAATCAAATTATTTACGCCAAATTATTATTTTGTGAAGCCACAACACGCACAACCTTGAGGCGGATGGGCTACAACAGCAGAAGACCCCACCGGTTACCACTCATCTCCACTACAAGTAGGAAAAAGAGGCTACAATTTGCAAGAGCTCACCAAAATTGTACAGTTGAAGACTGGAAAAATGTTGCCTGGTCTGATGAGTCTCGATTTCTGTTGAGACATTCAGATGGTAGAGTCAGAATTTGGCGTAAACAGAATGAGAACATGGATCCATCATCCCTTGTTACCACTGTGCAGGCTGGTGGTGGTGGTGTAATGGTATGGGGGATGTTTTCTTGGCACACTTTATGCCCATTAGTGCCAATTGGGCATCGTTTAAATGCTACGGCCTACCTGAGTATTGTTTCTGACCATGTCCATCCCTTTATGGCCACCATGTACCCATCCTCTGATGGCTACTTCCAGCAGGATTATGCACCAAAGCTCGAATCATTTCAAATTGGTTTCTTGAACATGACAATGAGTTCACTGTTCTAAAATGCCCCCCACAGTCACCAGATCTCAACCCAATAGAGCATCTTTGGGATGTGGTGGAACGGGAGCTTCGTGCCCTGGATGTGCATCCCACAAATCTCCATCAACTGCAAGATGCTATCCTATCAATATGGGCCAACATTTCTAAAGAATGCTTTCAGCACCTTGTTGAATCAATGCCAAGTAAAATTAAGGCAGTTCTGAAGGCGAAAGGGGGTCAAACACAGTATTAGTATGGTGTTCCTAATAATCCTTTAAGTGAGTGTGTGTGTGTATATATATATATATATATATATATACATCAATATCCATATTTGATTAATTATGTATATATATATATATATATATATATATATATATATATTATTTACTGTATAGTATATATTAAAAAATTATGTTGCCTGCAAACAAAAAGTAACTACTAACAACTGTACTTGTGTAAACAAATAAACAAAAAGTTACTACTTTTTCGTCACTTCTAGTCTAGCTGAAAAGTTTTAAGATAGGTTCCCAAAATTAGTCAAATTTGCTCTTACATTAAACCCCAATTCTTACCTAAAAAATACTCAATCTGTGTGAGCAACCTAGTTGGTTATTTTGGGAAAAAAATGTGGTGTTTTTAATCTGATAACTACTTTAGCATCTGCAACAGATCGATAAAATTAACCCATTGGAAATGGTCTCGAAAAGCTGAGATTCCATCAGTTTGATTAAAAAAATTACTAATTTACCAATTAAAATGAATCACTCTTAATTACAGATGCTAGGTGAATACAAGCTCCGAGTGCTGCATTTGTTCTAGGATGTTAATGAGAAAAAGCAAATTCAAATTGCTGAGATGCTTACCAGCCAAGAAGATTAGAGCTAGTAATTAAACTCTTGTTCTCCGTATTAGGCAGTTTAGTCCAAACAGCTTTAAACTGTTTTGTGGAGTTTATTCGTCCTTTTAGGGTTGCAATTATCATTCCATCACTCATTTTATTTAGGGAAAGATAGTCTTTCTTTTTCAGTGAATGAAAAATCTTTCTTTGTCATGTCTGTCAATGTACTGAGAGAGGCGAGCTGAAACAAGTGAACATGACAGGATCATCAGCTGGAATCTGTGTCATGATTCCACTAGTGAGTGTGCAAACCCTTCACTGTGCTGTCAACTTCAAATGAAGCACCTGATGCCAATTTTGTCAGTGTGGAGGAACAGAAAATAAACACTTATTTCACAGACAACAGGACTTTAGTCCCCCATCTCTTATTTAAATTCCCTTCTCTCCCTTAACTTTCGCAGAGCTGTCTTTCCAAGCCGAGACATTTGACAACAGAGAGACACTTTGTAATCCTCCACTGGTGCAGATGCTATTTCCTACATATCGCTCCCCAGCACACTGTGAGAACTAAGAGATAGCATAGCTCCACGTCTGTGGGAGAAAAAGAACGAAATGGATAACAGATTCTCAAATATCACTTGCCTGTAAAGCAGCAAGTCTTTTGATATTCATCTCACGGTCAGCTGTCATTTCAGAATGCATGTCTCTGGAGGCAGGTTGGTGTGGGCATAGTGTATCTACCACATGTTTTGCTTGTTTCATATAATGGCTGTTCTCGGTTATCTGGGATGTATCTGTCATTCTATTACAGCTATACAAGCAATCATGAGAGATAATGGTTGGGACGCTAATAATTCTTACCTTGTTTACTGGAGTTATCTGGCCAAGCCACAGATTTGTTCATTCATAGTATTCATTGTTGTTCTCAACCGGCAAACCATTGGTGGTTCAGTTTCACTGGCATCAGATAACTGTCAGGGGGAAAAATGTGTTAATGTATAAATTCTGTGTATATGCATGTATTTATCTTTACCAATGCCTCTGAAATATTATAGATTTATATACAGTGTTGGGGGTAACGCATTACAAGTAACTCAAGATCAGATTTTTCAAAGTAACTAGTAATGTATTACTTTTGAATTTACGACAAAATATCTGAGTTACTTTTTGTTTCCCCATTTATTGACTGATAGCTCTCCTGTCCCCATGAAGTAAAGGTGCAGAGCGTTGTGTGTGCTGTGTATATATGATGGTTATTGTAGTTTTAGTCTAAATGTGAGCTTTAACTTGCACAAAAACAGATTCAGTATTCCTCTAAATGAATAAAAACAGTGAAATACAAACTCATATAACGCAAACCTGCAATAATTAAACATGTTAAATAACACAAATATACTTTATGCATTTAATCTCACTTTATTACCCAATGTCTTTGTCTTTTTATCAACAAAAAAACAACATCATACTAATAAGAAAAAATGTTCAGATTTGTGTTTTATTGCTGAAGAAAGTTTCTTGAACTTTCTTCTCCTGCGTCTTATTCTTCTGAAATTTAGAATGGCAGCACAGCTGAAAGATTTGTTTAAGCTTTGCCCTCTACTGTTCAGGAGTGATTTTACATTTCCTTCAGCCTGAGGCTTATTCATTTCACTTTTGGTGTGAAAGGGTCTTTACAACTTTTTTTTTAATCAAAAACAAATAAGCAAGCCCAGCATAGGTGAGAAAAAGTAATGCGAAAATAATGCAAAACATTGCTTTCCATAAAATGTAACTAAGTAATTATTTTTTTAGGGAGTAATACTATATTGTAACACATTACTTTTAAAAGTAACTTTCCCAGACACAGCACCCAAAACAATTAAAATAATTTCTGAAGGATGAACTAACCTGATCATTTAGGTAAATGACCGGTCACAAACTGAATGATGGGCTTAAGTCAAGACACATTAGCATAAATGTTCTCCACCATACAAACCAGATCAGACTGATCAGTATTATGCTAGATTAGAACTACTAGAACAGTAGAATACAAAATGTATTTCTTGTCGTCTACCCACAAGCTAGCTACCTTTAGGTAGGATGTTTTTTCCATGTCAAATGCCATTTTTGTCAACAGCAGGAGTTTGCACTGAAACACTGTTCTGGCTGAGTGGACTGAAGCCATCTTCTGTGCCTCTAAGCCCTTAAGCTCTCTACAAATCCTCAGGTATATAGAGCAGGATTCTTGATGCTTTGAGCCTAGCATAACCCGAGTGAAGATGTTTGAAATTATGGGTACTGTCACTGAGATGTCTGGGGTTTTAGCACCCACAAGGTTCAGCACACTACTATTTTGGATGAAACTTGCATCACACATGCAAGCTGTGTCCAGTATGTTTCTGTCTCTATGGAAGCATTCTCTTCCAGTGATGATCACGCATGCTTTTTTTACACCATATCATGTGGAGATACCAATCAGACTATAGAGAACTGTAAACAGCCGTAAGACACACAGAACACAATTCTCTTCAATGGACCTTATCCACTCACCAGGGTCCCTAATGAGTTAACCATGGCAACCACGCTGCTGAGATTATTTCAGAATGACAGTAAAACGAAGACAGCTATTAGGTGCGTTTGTAAATTTTCCCTCTCTGCAAAAGCAGTTGTCTGATCTCCATGGTGATAATTGCAGGCCGTGTCACCTGACACCTGGTCATTACAGCCCGTGTGGAGCTTGGCACGGTATCGCATTCGATATTGAAGTGACAGAAGATGAGTGTTACCGCTCCCTATCCCCACCTTCACGGAATTAATGACAGCTTTATTGGTTCATTAGGAATTCTGTAACCTGTGCAAGGTAATGGAGTCTAATGGAATACAATCACAGCTCTCTGCAGCTGTAATGAAATCTAGCCTCTTGGTGCATGATGATGCATCGTGACCTTGATATTGTAATTGAAAACCGCTGATACAGATGGAAAAACAGACAGAATTGGAAATAAATGGAAGAGTACAAGTACACTATAAAGACTTGAAAACAACGCTACCTGATGCATTCAGATTTTTAAGGTCTTAAAAATTGTTCTGTAACATGATTTTATGTCAATTTGAATTTGTTTGTTCAGACACCTGTTTTTGACTGGTCGGTTTAATCCTGTTTGTCTAACAAGGAATTCTTAGTATTTGTGACTCAAAAGGTCCTGTTAACTGGAAAATGTGTACAGTTAATTTTTTCAGTGTATGAAAACTTGAAGAGCATGAGAGAACTCTTATGTTAGAACAATTTTAAAAAAGGGTTTTTTTTTTTGCCTTAGTTTAATCAATTCACATCGTCATTCTTCATTCTCTCCTCCCTCACTCCTGAGGACAGGGTGAAAATGACAAGTGGAGCTATACTGGAGAGTTGCTGGAGAGAATTGGTCATGAAGTGGCTCTGAGTGTCCATTTACAGACTATGTCTGAGAAAATGCACTGCAGCCCTTACGAAACTGTTGAGTTTTTTTCCCCCACCCAGGAGAAACCAAGCATTTCATTTCTTAACTTTCCAAAATAGGGGAACCAAAAATGATCAATCCTAAAATGTATTTTTCAGTACAGTAGGCAAATCTAAAGAAAGTTAAAAAGAAAAATTCTTGATAGCAGTAGATATGATCCCAGTGGTTATAAAGGACCGTTTCGATCACTATTGTTTCTGTGAGTGAATTCATAGTTCAATTTGGCCATTTTTAAAATACATTGCTGATTTATGATCTGAGATTCATATCATGTTCCGTTTAACAGACAATTAAACTAAACCAGAAGCTAATGGGAGAATCTATTCTGCACTTAGATTGTTGCTGCCTCACCATCTGTTATATGAAAAATAATGAAATATTAGATTAAATAAATGCAATTTCATTGCTGGCTTGGGCCTGTGTGGCCACAAAAAATGAAGGGGGAAAAATGCTTCTGTCTCTCTGTTTACATCTAATTTGCACATTAAATTGGCAAGCAAATGGGAGGCAATGCTAATGAAGTTGTTTGACTGTTTCCAAGCTCTGACTAATACTGCCTTTTTGTTAAGGTGGGATTTTGTATTAATGTAACTGAGCATTAATTGTGTTTGGATACAATATGATAATGTTTTCTATGCCTCATTCAATGTGACACGGCCAAATGAAATGATTAAATGAACAGCAAATGTTTTCCTTATTTTGAAAATTAAAATCAGAGAACAGAACTGTTTTATTACGTTATCAAGCTTGCATGAACTGGCGTTAAGGTTAACAAAGGATATGATAAAAAAAAACTTTTTAAAATTATATAAATATGTATAAGCATAGCGTTTTGTTCTAATTGCCTGTCTGATAACTCTATTTAAACATTATGAATTCTGTTCTTCGTTATTCCTCATCATTCAGCTTTGAGTGCATCTAAATTCTGTTCTGAGAGGATCTATAGACAACATGTAACTGTGTTGGCAGAAAATCAGCGTAGAGTCTGATTCCATCCAGTGTCTCTATCATGTTGTTCACCTTAAGCAGTTCCCATGAGAATCTGGCTAGATTATAAATAAATACAGGCTCCGTATTACTGGGATTTTAGAGCACTTCTAAACATATCTTTGTACTAACTCTGAGTAGGCCATAGCCTGTGTTTTAATGGCTTGTGACAGGCCGGTCTGCATTGGATTAGAAGCTGTTCTTTATTTTGTGAGACTCACCCCTGTGTTTTCTAAGCTTCAAAAGCAAAGGACAAACTTTAAAATAAGGTACTGCAACATAATTCTAGAACATTTGTACAAACTGCCATACATATATGGTATGGTGTATTAATATTTTGATAATGTGTCAAAGTAGATTGATTTCATCTAGAAGCATAGGCAGTTTACATAATATCTAATGGACAAAAATGGTTGGAAAGGTTTCATTTAATTGCATGGAAAAGTTTTCTTATAATTAAGTACATTGAATGGGTTTATTTAAACGCTTAGATACTTAAAAAATGAGCCTATTTTGAATTACAAAGAGAAAAATATCTCATGAGCCTGACAAATGAGCAGATGTTTTCTTTAAGACTAATTGTGAGATTACGATTTCTTTGAGCTCTGAACATTTAAGCCTTCAAAAACTATTGTAAACAATCAACTGGAACATGCAACTGCACAGAAACGAGAAGTCATTAAAGCACAGAGATGAGATAGAACCAAGTTTTTAACTGGCAGGAGTTCAGGGGAGTTGCTTGTGTCATGAATCAGAGCTGTCAGAACTGGTCCCTCTAAACCAGCAGTACTAGAGTAAGTTGAAATCGATGCATAATTAAATATACGACTCACGTCTTTTGTGATGCCAAAAAGCCTGCATACAAACTGAGGAATTACAGCAGGGGAAAAAATCACTCTTTTTTTTTCTTTTTCTTTTTTTTCTCTGCTTTATGTGAGTGAAAAAAACAAACTGGATATTAAATGGAAATGCAATGAATGGAAATGCACAGAAGGACAAAGTAAGATGGAAAAAATGGATGAATGGATTTAAACTGAGAACTTTGCTTTGCGTGGGGCGTTTGAAAGGATGAAATGATGCAGTCTATTCTCCTGCACGCTGGCCACGCTGACAGATGGCAGAAGGCCACGTCAAGAGAACCATTTGCCATGCAAATAAAAATGGAAGTGCAGCTCTGCATCTCCGATAAAAGCACATTTAAACTGTGCTTAGAGGGCCCTTAAACGTCTGGCACTACCCTGAATGGCACAGAGGAAGGTTGAGCGAAATCCTAAAACTAAACATTGAATTGAAAAGTAAATTAAAAGAAAATACTCAATGGACATGGCAAATATGTTCAGATGCATTCTTTTAAAACTTCTTAAGGGGATTCAAAAATTCCAATTTATGGTTGGTTTGGTCTGTGACATTATTTATGTTTGGTTTCATCTTGTGACACAAAAATGTAAGCCTGAGTACATCTCTCTCTATAGTTGGGGCTGTTGAATGCTGCCCTCATTACATGCTTTTTATTTGAGAGAAACGTGTACTAGAAATACGCATGAGACAAGTGGGTTAGGAAGACGGTGGTTTAATGTCCTCCAACAATCTGAGAATTATATTTATTATGATTATGATTTTACACTTGCTCACTCATAGCACACACGTCTCCGCCCATTTGATCAAAATTGTATTTCAGAGCACTTTTTCCCCATGCTGATGCCAAATGCCAAAATATATACAATGAATGGTGGGAAAGAGGTAGAAAGGCTGAAAAGCAGAATGACATAGAGCGAGTTTTCTAAATTGCTCTTTTCATTCCAGTTATTGTGGGTTTATTAATCTGGCTGTCTATTGTTTGTGGCTCTGACAACTGTTTGACTTTCTGCTAAATGTTCTTGGTATCATTACTGTCTTTTATTCCCCGTGCAATTCAACAGAACAGTGTTTTTTTCAATTAACAACAACATTTTAAATGGAGGTCTCTTAGAATGTCATGTCGTTGCTTGTTAGCATGTATGCAGTGTTTTAGGTAACTAACAATAGTAGGCCCTATACAAAAACATCATCCCATTGTTTTGAGCAGCAACAAAAATTGTATAAATTTTTCTTTTGTGGCCACTTTTGTGGTAATTTGTTTCCCCAACAGCTTTTGCAATAATTTGATGTAATTTAAGTTTTGTAGGGAAAAAATCCCCCAAATTATGCTAATTTGAACTGCATTTGACACCAACGTAAGAAAACAAGGACTTATGAAACTGAAAACATTACACATATAGCATATGACATGTGTGACAACTAGCCACGGTCTCATCTGAGTGAATGGCTGTTATTTGTGTTAAAACAAGCAAACACTTTTACATCTTTGAGATTTACTACAGTGACACAGCTACATTTTTAGCAGTATTACAGTAGTTCTCATTGTTTTGAAGGAGCAAAAATACGACTCTAATTAAATGTTAAATTTGATATATATATATATATATATATATATACAGGTCCTTCTAAAAAAATTAGCATATTGTGATAAAGTTCATTATTTTCCATAATGTAATGATAAAAATTAAACTTTCATATATTTTAGATTCATTGCACACCAACTGAAATATTTCAGGTGTTTTATTGTTTTAATACTGATGATTTTGGCATACAGCTCATGAAAACCCAAAATTCCTGTCTCAAAAAATTAGCATATTTCATCCGACCAATAAAAGAAGTGTTTTTAATACAAAAAAAAAAAAAGTCAACCTTCAATTAATTATGTTCAGTTGAGCACTCAATAGTCAATACTTGGTCTGGAATCCTTTTGCAGAAATGACTGCTTCAATGCGGCGTGGCATGGAGGCAATCAGCCTGTGGCACTGCTGAGGTGTTATGGAGGCCCAGGATGCTTCGATAGCGGCCTTAAGCTCATCCAGAGTGTTGGGTCTTGCGTCTCTCAACTTTCTCTTCACAATATCCCACAGATTCTCTATGGGGTTCAGGTCAGGAGAGTTGGCAGGCCAATTGAGCACAGTAATACCATGGTCAGTAAACCATTTACCAGTGGTTTTGGCACTGTGAGCAGGTGGCAGGTCGTGCTGAAAAATGAAATCTTCATCTCCATAAAACTTTTCAGCAGATGGAAGCATGAAGTGCTCCAAAATCTCCTGATAGCTAGCTGCATTGACCCTGCCCTTGATAAAACACAGTGCACTAACACCAGCGGCTGACATGGCACCCCAGACCATCACTGACTGTGGGTACTTGACACTGGACTTCAGGCATTTTGGCATTTCCTTCTCCCCAGTCTTCCTCCAGACTCTGGCACCTTGATTTCCGAATGACATGCAAAACTGAGCAACAGTCCAGTGCTGCTTCTCTGTAGCCCAGGTCAGGCGCTTCTGCCGCTGTTTCTGGTTCAAAAGTGGCTTGACCTGGGGAATGCGGCACCTGTAGCCCATTTCCTGCACACGCCTGTGCACGGTGGCTCTGGATGTTTCTACTCCAGACTCAGTCCACTGCTTCCGCAAGTCCCCCAAGGTCTGGAATCGGTCCTTCTCCACAATCTTCCTCAGGGTCCGGTCACCTCTTCTCGTTGTGCAGCGTTTTTTGCCACACTTTTTCCTTCCCACAGACTTCCCACTGAGGTGCCTTGATACAGCACTCTGGGAACAGCCTATTTGTTCAGAAATTTCTTTCTGTCTTACCCTCTTGCTTGAGGGTGTCAATGAAGGCCTTCTGGACAGCAGTCAGGTCGGCAGTCTTACCCATGATTGCGGTTTTGAGTAATGAAACAGGCTGGGAGTTTTTAAAAGCCTCAGGAATCTTTTGCAGGTGTTTATAATTAATTAGTTGATTCAGATGATTAGGTTAATAGCCTGTTTAGAGACCCTTTTCATGACATGCTACTTTTTTGAGACAGGAATTTTGGGTTTTCATGAGCTGTATCCCAAAATCATCAGTATTAAAACAATAAAAGACCTGAAATATTTCAGTTGGTGTGCAATGAATCTAAAATATATGAAAGTTTAATTTTTATCATTACATTATGGAAAATAATTAACTTTATCACAATATGCTAATTTTTTGAGAAGGACCTGTATATAATTGGAAAAATATTTAATTATAAAAATAGACTGGCCCTTTAGTAACTTAAATGTATTTGTATACTTTAGTTAATAAATTGTATAGCTAACTACTTTTTAGGAGTTTGATTGTGTAGTTAGTTACATGATTCATATAGCTTGGCATGCTACACTTTTAAAGTCCCCCAACACTACATGAGTAAAAAGGACTTAAAGGGTTAGTTCCCCCTAAAATTAAAATTCTGTCATCTTTTACTCACCCTCATATTGTTCCAAACCCATAAGACTTTCGTTCATCTTCGGAACACAAATGAATATATTTGGATGAAATCTGAGCTTTTTCTGTCCCTCCTTTGACCGCATATGCAACTACCACTTTTGACACATCAAAAAGTTCATAAAACTAATCCATATGAATCGAGCGGTTTAGTCCAAATTTCCTGTAGAGATACGATTGCTTTATCTGATGAACAGATTATTTTTATGCTTTTATTCACATACAGTATAAATATTGATCAGCAAACATAAACAGAAGCTCAACCGAACCTGCTTGACACGTGAGAACAAACCTCATTGGTTCTTGCAGAAGCTCAAACGTTCTGTGTAACAGACGAGAATCAATGAACCTTATTAATTCTCGCACATCAAGCAAAGATGCTTGAGCTTCCGTTTACCATAACTGATGTGTGCTTTGGTGTATGTTTATATGTGAATAAAATCCTAAATTAAATCTGTTCGTCATATACAGTAAAGCGATCGTGTCTCTACAGAACATTTTTACTAAACCGCTCGATTCATATGGATTAGTTTTACGATAGCTTTATGAGCTTTTTGAAGCTTCAAAAAGTGGTAGTTGCATAGCTGTCAATGGAGGGACATAAATTTCGGGAATTCATTTTTTTAAAAATATTTTCATTTGTGTTCCGAAGATGAACGAAAGTTTTACGAGTTTGGAACAACATGAGGGTGAGTAAATGATGTCAGAACAAACACTTCAATAACATTTAAACAGCTGACTTGGGCTTGGCCATCATTTTATTGTTATTACTGTAAAGACACAATTCTGTAGCTTGTATAATGGTCTGTAAGTCTACGCTGCCCACCATTGTAATGTCTAATTTCTATAACTCTGTTTCAATCAAAAATGTTCTGCTCTCAAAAAGGCAAATTCAGGATCTGGAAGGGATGCAGTCTTTACCCTTCTGAGATGATTTTGGCTCCAGTCTGAATACCTGTTCAAATATGAAATTACTCTATAAGACTGTGCCTTTAGAGATGGAATCATAATAACCATGTTTCATTATTTCAAGACAAGGAGCATCTCTTACTGGCAAAGGAATTATCACACTGAGCATTTGTTTATTAAAAAGAATGAATATTTTTATCCTGCTCCTCAGTTCTTAACACTTTTGATTAGGTGAAACAGCATCTTAAAGATTCCAGGTTCAATGTAAGCATCCAATGAACGCATCCAAGCTGCAAATTTGAAATATGACTATAGTTTAACAGTTAGTTTAATAGTAATATGTAAACAATGTCCTCTACACACTAAATCCGGCAGCAGAAACTCCAGCACAATAGAGTGCTGTAGGGATGATGTATTTCTGTAGGCCAAAACCAAGAAACAAGTTAGTATTTAGGTACTTCTGGTTTCATTGTCCTGGAGTTGAATAAATTCCTGAAATAAGGTCTGTGGTTACAAGCTTAAGATATTTTCATGTTTTATTCAATGAAATAATATACATCAGTAATACCCTCTACTGATCTTTAAGTATTTACTTGTCTTGAAAAAGGTGGTTGTCAGGGACATTCAATGTTATCATGCCAAACAGGTAAACTTGTACTCACTCCGCTTTTACAGCCTCATTGTGCTTATAATCACGCTGTTGCAAACTATTCTAACTCACATTTTCAGGGATTTTTTGTTTTTAACACTGAAAGAGTTGTCAGAAGCTTATTGGTGATGAACAAAACATGTAAGAATCATAAATTTGTATTGGTCACAGAACTAATTTTCTGTACTAATCCAAAATGGATTATCCAATGTAAAAAATCCACTGTAAAAATCCTATTCGGTTTTTGTCGGTTAATGCTCAGAACAGACGTCAGTCCCTATACCTCACAGTGATTAACTGCTACCTGGTGTTTTTCACCCTACATTTGCATAAAGTTGAGCATGTATCAACCTTTGTATGCTCTCGGCCACAATCTTCTGTTAATCCCACCATTGACTGCGTCAGCGTGTCACTCGGGATCAGTTGAAAGATCTGCTCACTCCGTGCAATTGGGCACATTATCGTCACACAAAATTCTGCGATTGACCAATCAGAATAAAGTATTGAAAAGAGCTGTGTAATAAGTTGCTCTATTAAAGTTATCTGAAGTCTAAAACCTGCATTTTTTTTTACTTTCAGTTTTATTTTTGTTTTTGGTTATTTTTTTGTGTGTGTGTGACTTTGACTAATGCCCCTGTTAGTCCACTGACCTTCCTCATGACAGCTATTCTCTATCATGTCCCTCAGTCTCACTCTCTCTCTGCATCACAGGGGACCTGTTAACTAGGCCCGAACTGCGTAAAGGCTGATGTTCGGGAGCCAGAGCACACTGGCTTTGTTTCATATTAATCACCTCCTGTGCCTTGGGTGCAGTTATACTATCCACACAACAGCACCCGGCACTGTGCTCTACCCGGCCTGACACAACCCCACAGCAAGTTGCCAATCACTGACAGAGATTGAGAGCGAGCGAAAGAGTGAAAGAGAGGGACTAGGAACAAGTAAATGACAGGCGGATGCACTCCCTTAGCTCATGTAGCAGAGATATGAGGGCTGTCTGTTTCGAATAATAATAGAAATCAGCGGATGAAGCGAGAGCGTCGGCACACTGATAGGAGGGTACAGGGAGATGAATGAGAGTTGCCGTCAGTGCAGGACATTCATCAGCAATGCTTTAGCCATTTGGGTGTAAAGAACATATTTTCATTTAACTCAGTTTGAAATTGCAGGTTTTTAAAGGGCTTTGGTAGGTAAAAGATGGTTCAAGATCAACATGACAAGGCATCTTCTATCCAAAGTTAGAGAAGGGACAGCTCTGGGTGATGCCAGTGATTGGTAGACATGCTACCAGTGTCTACCAGTGATTGGAGACAACTGTGGTAGACACAGTTGGACTGTGTCCATGCAATAGGGGGCAGAGACAGCTGGGGGCTAGTAATAATGATCTGCTGTGGAATCATTATGTTGGATAGTGGAGATGGAGCAAAGAGAACAGCGCAGCGGTAACAGCACACATGTAGAGAGGCAATTACGTTATTTCCAAAACTTTACTGCAGAAAACAGATTTACCATACTCCCCAAGATTAATGAACTATAAAAATGCACTGTACAAAAAATTATTTGCCATTATGATATTTGAAGCTGAACATTACAAAAGGATGGATGGAAATTGTACTTCATGTGGAAACAAACAGAGTTTGAACAGTAATGTAGATTTTGCATACTGCAAATGCAACCTTTTACAGTGTTTTAGTTAAAAACAGTTACAAAAATATCTACTGAAGGGCCACTGAATATAGAAAGCTGTACTTCTGCACACCTCTTACCATGTGCAATTTTCTTCAGACAGGGCAGCCTGTGGTGAGAGGTGTTAAGAAAACAAACCGTGGCCAGAACCTAATTTTCTGCTTGTAAAATAATAATGTGTAGCTCTCTGCATGCATGCGAAAGGGTGAATTTGAATCTGTATGTGAATGTGAGTCTCTTTGTGGAAAACAGCAGTTTGCTCTTAATGAGAGAGAAAAGGAAGAGAAAGATTCAGTGCCAGGATCTTGTATTGAAGCCAAAAGGGCTTTACCCTAATTCATTCAGCTACAGGAGTTGCTTTCTTTTTTACTACTTCCATCCATCATCCACACAGATAATAGATGCTCTTATTATCACTGTGAAATGTGCTATCTCGCTACAAGATTACCAGAGACAATGCCAAGAAACAATAAATACATCATAAATATCCAATTTGAGCTCCATTCTCAAGACAGTTTGCATATCGTTCGGCTGGCTTTTAGGTGCACCTCATCCCATCATTTCTGAACAGCACGCCAACTGATATGGCAACATTAACCATCTGGCAATAAATGAGCGAAGAATTCTCACCTAATTTATCAAGCAGCAGGGATGTTTTTCTCCCCATTGATCCACTTCTATTCTTTCTTCATTTGCCTTGGAGCTGTTTACAATGTTTTCTCTTTCACCTCTGAATGGTAATTTAGGAGAATTATTCTGGCAATTAATGTGTGTGAAAAACATCCTCAATTCTTTTGAATTCTTGTTAATATATATCCAAAAACCTCCCATCTCTTTGCATAAATGCTCAAGTTCAAGTTGATTGATTGTTCCATGAAAAAAGTTCATGGATAATGGATCCCACAAAAAATGTGAAGTGGGTGTGCTCTTCTTGTGTTTTTTCATGAGTGATTAAGAATTCTTTTTGTTTGTTTCCTCATTAGAATTCATTCACACTATTCTCTCTGACATTATAAACTAAAAATTCCATAACACAGCAGCAGTGAACACATTTGCATTACATGCAACTTGCAGCTTTTGTCTCTACTCAATATTTATCGCACTTTCCAATTCATTCGCAAATTAATTAAAATTTGATTTCCACTCAAACTGAATCGGCTCCAAACAGCACGATCTCCATCTCTGCGGAAACTTTATGCAGTGACATCAGAGAAAATATTGAAACAGTGTTCTGTGAAGAATCTGGGGACAGATAGTGAGGAGGAAGCTTATGGCAGGTTGCAGGAGACTTATTAGTTTGTGAAGCTCGTTGGAAGAGAAAAACATGTCAAAGTATTGCATGTGCAACAGAATGAATCTTTATTTAAAACAGACTTGTTGAGTTATTGAATTGAGAATGGCTTTAAAATTCCAATTGAGTTGTTGAATTTGAACTGAGGTAGCAAACAGAATGATTGTCATTTGAATTTAAGGAAGCAGAAGTAAAAGGAATTGAAATTGAAAGAGATTCATTTTAATGTAATTTTGACTAGAAAAGCACATTTTGCTTTGAATAATGGCGTTACTAAGCTTACAGACAGATCGATAGATAGAACAATAGAACTTCATTTCCCAGAATGCATCTTTCTGTCAATCCAATTCAACTTCCTGTGCGATGTGGCCAATTCCATTCAAATTCACACTCATGAATTAAAAGTGAGCCAGTCATTAAAATCTGAATTTTGTCCAACCCTGATTTGAAGACAAAAGAACAACATTAGATAGTAAGACTTACACAAATATTAGAACACTTAAATCTGATGCAGTGGGCAGTATTTTTTTTTCTTCCTCTCCTTTTTTCCCCCTCTATTGCTTCTGTTCTGAAGACAGAAACAGAAAGAGTGAAGGCAGAAAAAATAGAGTTTAAATAAAGATACCTTGTTGTTATTGCACAGAACTGCTTATTTTATTCACAACAATGGATTACAAAATTATTTCTATAAAAACATTCCTCTGATGCCTCTGTTTTTAATGAGGTCATAAATTGTAAGCCGCTCTGCTTTATGGTGATTATTATTTCAATTTTGTACGCCTGCATGCAGGTTTTCATTTTCTACTTGATAACGTTGAGTATAAAATAGAAGACTGCAAGTTGCAATGCTTGCGAAAACATTGGGCTTGGACCAGTAAACCGTACATTATAGAAACAATTCATTATAGGACAGCAGTGACTGATGGCATAATTAGTGACATGAAACTCACTGGATCTATAGCACTCCTATATAAGGTTGTAAAAAATGACGCCATGCTAAAGGCAATGAAAAGAGACATATGTTAGTGTAAAATAGCTATTTTGAGGAGAATACAGGGAGAAGAAAGGCTTTGATAAAGATTGTGTGGAATTGGTGTCAGAGGATTTAAGACATGATGCGAACAAGATATGATGATAGATCTCCAGAGATCAGGGCTTTGTTTTTTCTTCTTAAGCTTTGGTCAGCTATATCAAAAGAGTGGTGGTACTTCAATCAAAATCTATTTGTTCAATATTTATAGAAAATGTAGGTGTGTGTGTTTTTTTCCACACTGGATTTTTTTCAGCTCGCTCACCTTCCCACAATCCCATCTGCATTCCCTCTTATCTCAGCTGTGGAGTTCTAGCAATTTACTATTTTATACAATGTTTTATTTTAAAAAATGTATTTTGTCCTATGTGTGTGCGTGCGTGCGTGCGTGAGTGCGTGTGTGTGTGCGTGCGTGTGCGTGCGTGTGTGTGTGTGTGTGTGTGTGTGTGTGAGTGTGTGTGTGTGAGTGTGTGTGTGTGTGTGTGTGTGTGTGTGTGTGTGTGTGTGCGCGTGTGTGTGTGTGTGTGTGTGTGTGTGTGTGTGTGTGTGTGTGTGTGTGTGTGTGTGTGTGTGTGTGTGTGTGAGTGTCTGAATTCACATACAAATCAGGCATGCTGTGATGTGCAGAAAAACAGGTATTAAGTGATTCAGGAGAGCTGGGCTGGCAGAGCTGTGTGAAATGAGGAGTCAGTGATATTTTTTCCAGACATGTGGTTCAGGCTCTCAGAAGCTGCCATATGGCCACGATTACACTCATTTATGAAATGTCTCGCACTGGATGCTTTTAGACTGCTGCTGTGTCTCCTAAGTGTTTGTCCTCTGCACTCAATTAAACTATAGAGGGTTGTGTATCTGAGTTTGTGCAATATAGAAAGAGAGAGAGAGAGAGAGAGAGAGAGAGAGAGAGAGAGAGAGAGAGAGAGAGAGAGAGAGAAAACAGAAAGGCGTGTGGAGTTAAGAAAAAAAAGTACTATAATGTAAAAAGACAGCCAATCTCTGTTCTTACTCTGACAATATAAATTTGATCATTAACAGAGTGTAATGATATTTGCTGTATTTCTGTACAGTATTGCTGTAATGACTTCTAGGACATTATCTCAGTTGGACAACACAGTGGATCGATTGAACATCTATTTATTTGACTTAACCAAAATTAACCAAGGGAATTAAAAACGGGACAGTTTGATATCTGTATTAAAAGTCAGCAATTTCTAAATGAATGTTATTGAACTTAATGATTTGTTTATTTATTTTTTACCTCATAATTCTGTTAAAAAAATAAGTTATTAACTCGATCTTCAGTTAAAACAGCAGGTTTATCTCTGGTGACGTATACCAGACTTCTCCAAATATTAAGGGTACTAAATTTCCAAGACAAAGATGTGCTAAAAATGGAAGAAAAAAAATCCTTTGCGTTTTTCATATACAGATGACACCGTTGTAAAAACAATCCTACAAAACAAGAATCAGCATAAATGACTTAAAACACTGCGTTATGCATGCCAGGCCAGTAGTTGGCGATGTCACTTTGTAAAGGAAAACTATGCAACTGAACAGATAATATTTACATATAACAGATACATATATATGTAGACTTGTACTGTATATGCATGCGCATGAAGTCACCGTTTTCACAAATTTATGTTTTTATAGTTTACACAAAAACAATAACGGTATTGTTTTCAAAAGTCATGTAAATGAACAGCCAAAACGCATAGAAGGTTTTCCGTTTTTAGTTGAAAATGGTGTCTTGTCAACGGCCCCTCAGTCTGCTTAAACCAAGCCCCTTTCTTAAATTCAGGTGGAAACTCACATTCAGATTTATTTCCATACAACCAACAACCGTTAGGCTCCATAGGCTTCTTGAGGGATTGAACTTGCCGGCCTCGAAAAGTTATTAAAGACATTGTTAAAATAGGTCAAGTGACTACAGTGGCTCAATCTTAAGTTTATCAAACGACGAGAATACTTTTTGTGCGCAAAAACAAACAAAAATAACGACTTTATTTCAACTATTCATTTCCTTCTCTCTGGGCCTCGAGTCAGGTTACTAGTTTAACAGCGTATGATCTGTTGTTGTATGTCACACGCATCAACCACATGACCATCGTCGGCCAATAGTGAGCCTACGTGTGACGTAGCTCTAGGCAATTACACTAGTTTAACTGACTAGAGGCCCAAAGAGGAGGAAATGAATAGTTGAAATAAAGTCGTTATTTTTGTTTGTTTTTGTGCACAAAAAGTATTCTCGTCGTTTGATAAACTTAAGATTGAGCCACTGTAGTCACTTGGACTATTTTAACGATGTCTTTAATAACTTTTCGAGGCCGGCAAGTTTCAATCCCTCAAGAAGCCTATGGAGGAGTATGGAGGAATGATGCAGCTCTCAGATTTCATCAAAAATATCTTAATTCGTGTTCCGAAGATGAACGAAGGTCTTACGGGGTTGGAACAACATGAGGGTGAGTAAATACTGACATAATTTTCATTTTTGGGTGAACTATCCCTTTAAGTATACAGTAGTTGCACAAATGGTATCTGCACTTCGTCTCTGTGTATGTGAATAAATGCAAGTGCATGCGGGCATGAGCCTCTGCTTGTCATCACTTGCCCTCATGTCTGCCTCTTGTCCCCTGCTGTCTCCCTCTGTCAACGTTATCACACAGTCTTATCAGTGTGGCGGCACCATTTTTTGGAACAAATTCCGGCCCTCCTGCTCCTCCCCCATTCATGGTCCTCCCATTTACTTGCTTTTCCTATGAACTGAATTAGAATAAGCGATGTATGAGTTTCTCTTATACATTCTCAGTTGGCACCAGAAATTCACTGTTATTTAACTTCTGGCTGATAAGTAAAAAAAAAAAATTATGTTAGCGTTGATAACGGATAAATTGCCAATGGGTTTTGGTCTGCAAACTTTTTGGTATTTGATCTCTAACCCAGAATAAAACCATACTCCGGAGCAGGTTAGCCGTGTAGCGTAAATTACCATGGCGATGAAACCTGCTAAAAGCCGATCCGCCTTCTTGAGCCCGAAAAAAACAGAGTTTGCTCAAACTATTGTTAAACTTACCTGGGTAGCAACTGAAGCTGGCTTATAGGCCACTGAACTAAAATAAACAAGAATCATTTAAAACCAAATGTGCTAATCTGAATTAGCACGAGGTTATCTATAAAACTTACAATGAACCAAGAAAAGCTTAAAATCAAGTCCAAGGAAAATAATGAGAGCAGAAAAAAGACTGCAATCAAAAAACTTTACTGAACAAAAGAAAACTCATAGCAAAGAAAGGCTGCAAACATCACCTGTGGAATCAAAGGAATGCCAGGAAAAACATTTGTAATTAATTCAATGCAAATTAACACACTTCTACTAGAATAATACAACAACTTCAGGTAAGATTGAATAATCAGCTTTATTACCTTTCTGTTTTGTGAAATCTGTGGGTTTACACTACAGAGTATAAAAATATACCACAAAAATGACTGCTGCTGACGTCCCAAAGAGAGAGGTTTAAGGCTGGCAGAGGACCTGCAAAAAAAGATCTGACCAGTTGGATGAATTACTGACAGGTGTAAAATTGAGAGCCACAACCTTTGGAGAACAAACCAGATGACCATGATTTCCTGGAGGAAGACTAGAATTACTCAGGGGTTCGGTTGCCCCAGCTGTGCATGAGTTACAACTTAGCCTAGTTTTGATGTAAATGGACACAAAGATTACTTTGTTAGCGGCTCATCAACACATACCCGTCCTAAACATGGACGTGTATGTCCAATAAAATCAGTCATAATAAATAAATGTCATTTTTTATGTTGTTTTTTTGTATCAGTTTTTATTTATTGATCCTTATTGATTTTGGTTTCTTAACGTTATTTAACCTAATTATAAAAACAAATTATGTTATTCATGACTAAGTGGTATTGTGTTTAAAGGAAACTTATTTTTAGTTACATGAGGCAAAAGAAGTTAGAATGAAGGATAAACTTAAATTCACAGCATTTAAACACAACATTTGCTCACGTATTGGAAGGCTGCTATTGGAATTTTGAGGGTAGCCTAAACGTCATATTATGCGACTATGAATTACATTACGGAGAGCTTAAGACCTACGAGCTATTCTGCCTTAAGGACAAATGGTGCAACCGAATAAAGTGCAGAGGTAAAACTAGCTACTAGTTACTTAGCTTCTGTGGACTTACCCTGGACTAAATAGAGGCTTAAATTAAATTTTCCAGGAGGCAAGTAAATTATGAAAGTGAATTTCTGCAATTTCTGCAAGTGATGAATTATGCAAGTGAATTTATCATTATAATCTACAGTATGAAAAAAGGATACTTATTTCGAAATTGGCTAAAGATCACATTTTAAAGTGTTATTAAAGTCCCCCTGTGGTGAAAATCAAGTTTTTAATGTTGTTTATATGTCTATGTTGAGTTTTTAATATGCTTTAAGACAAACCATGTGCAAATTCACAAGTCAGCACTATTGCTGAGCATTTTCTCCTTAAAACTGCAGTGAACCAAAGACAGTTTCAAAAACATGGTTTGAAATCGGGTTCGTTTCTGACGTCACAAACGACCTTGTAACCAATTAGGTCAACGTGTGCATCTCTGAGCTGGTGTGAGTGCGTGGAGGCGGGGATAATTTGCATATTCATAGAACTGTTTATACTAAATGAGGCAATGAGGTAACATTCAAGTTATTTTAAGACATGAAGGCATTTTTCGCAAGGAAAAAACTTTTAAATATGTAATTTTGGTGATCAGAGATGAGTTTTAAGTGATACAATTAATGACTACAGGGGGACTTAAAATTATCAGTGTTTTGAAGGTTAACTTTTAAGTTCATTTGACAATAACAAAGGTAATCTAAATGTAAAATGGTGGAACTAAGCAAGCACAAATCAGTATCCAAAATACTATCAATCTTAGAAATGTAAGTTGACAACCTGATTCTTTTGCAACTTGCTATAATAGCGGTTTATCCCTCACACTGGTGCGTAATCCTCCGCTGTCATTCTTCTCTACTGCTTTGCTGTGCATCACTTTTCCTGCCTCTGTTTCCATGAGAACCGAGGACAAGGAGAGAGTGGAATTTTTTTGCTATGATAAATCTGAGATGACCCCAAGTGGTCCATATGCGTGTCCCACTTCAAACCAGCTGGGGGCAATCAATTCTGACATCAAAACTTAAAATGACACGTGATTAGAGACTAAATGTTTAATGCTGCTTCTTAATGACTTAGAACTGTTTTCTGTTTTCTTAGAACTGCGTTTCAACCTCACCAAAAATCTTTGGTGTTCAGACACAGGTTTTTTTTCTTTTTTAAATGTTCATAACTCATTTTTAAAAAGACTGATCAGCATTCATTGTGAGTGATGATGATGACGTATCTAGCCTAGAAACTCCAACGTCAGCAATAGCAGACTCACTTGAATGCTCCCACCAAAGATCCATCATTTACCCTGGAAGTGAGTGGCTCTCTTGGGCCTCATGCAGCACCCGAGCGCCTCTGTTGCGACGTCTGTGAGAATGCACACAGACAAAACATCCATATTTCAAAATTCATATCCGCATAATATTTTGTTACCAAGAATGATTGCACTGATCATTTGAATGCTAATAAAAGCAGTGTAATGGCAATGTAAATTATTTCTGTTGTTTTCCAGTATTTACTGTTTTTCTCAACAGTTTCTTGCTGTATAACATGTGTACAGTATGTTCCTGTAGATTTGGTTGTTTTCACAGTATTATTTTGTATTCTCTACAGTTCTGTACTGTGCACACAGTTGACAGTATGTTACTGTAGATTTACAATGCATTCTGGGAAATGATCAGTTACTGTAAATCTAAATAGAGCAGTGCAAATTGACCGCGCAAAACACCACACACAATTTTGCAGGTAAAATTGCCAGCCTACTAACATTAATTCTTACATAACATTTTCAGGACTGGGTGACCGTGCATTAAAACCCTTCATTTCTGTCAGTGGGGGGTGCTTGGGAGCGCATTTGAAAGAGTTTTTCTGTGATGCCAGTGGCAGTCCATTGTGCCTGTCTTCTCTGCCGACCTGGAACTTCGTCATCTGGTGAGTAATAAATCTTAATATTTTCATGACATTCATATGGATTCTAGCTAATAACTTCAATTAGTTGAATAGCTGGCCACGATTTCGATATTCAATGTAGGCCTATTTAATTTATTCTCAAGATATTACTTTAAGCTGTGTACATGATACTCTAGGTTTCGATGTAGTTTGGGACATGATACTGTCAATTTAACCCTTAATCGGTCATTGGGGTCCAGTTGACCCCGCTGGACTTTTCTTTCATTTTTAAAAAGTGTTACCTTCATCTCAGTTGCATGAGACTGTGACTTTTCCTAAATAATCTATCTAAAAAACGCACAAAAAATCTGGGCTTGATTTGGTTGTTCTAAAGGTATACATTTTTTTTTTTTTTTACCGTTTTAGGTCCTTAGGTCAGATTGACCCCACTTTGAAATTGAATCGGAAAATTAAAAAAAAAGCATCCTGTATAAATCTTAAATATTCTACATTTAAATCAAGGTCTGGTCCTAGAGCATAAACACAAAGTGGAACGAACTTTCTATCACACACACACACACACACACACACACACACACACACACACACACACACACACACACACACACACACACACACACACACACACACACACACACACACAAACACACACACACACACACTCAAACACACACTCAAACACACACTCAAACAAACAAACAAAAAAACACACACACACAGATGTGTGACTGCAACAGAGAGCATTTTTACAGTTTAGAGTTGTTTTTTCTGAGTGACACACACAAAACTAAAGACGCATAACTCCAAAACTATAGCAAGGATAGTCAAAAGGTAGGTATCGTTAGATGGAAAACTTTTCATATTTTTTGAAAATATAAAGTACATTACATTTAGACATTCTCATGCCAAGAAACGGTTGAGAAAAGACAAAATATATTTCAATATTTTTATTTTTAATATCTTTCCTATTTGACATGGAATAACTCAGGAAATAAGGTAGGAAAAACATCCTTTTTTGGTGAAGTCTACATGTCAGCTGCATCTGGATCAAATTTTGTCATGTTTGCACAAAGTAATCAAAAGGTACAGCATTTGGAACCAAGATAGCATTTTTGTTCAGAATTAATTTTAATTTTAATTTTAATTGATAGTGACAGTATATATTGTGTATAATTCACGCAATTATACACAATGCAGAGTTTTCAGCTTCAGAATCATGAATATTTTTATTTTGGTGTCATTATTGTCCTGTGCATTGGGTTTCCAGCACCAAGTCCAAGCCAATTAATTTACACACATATTGTAATATCAAATTTAGCATTTTAATTAACCGTACATTTTTTGTTAACCTTTTATCATGTCTTAGAGTATGGCAATAATATTGTATCGTGAGATCAGTATCATGATATGTATAGAATCGTGATATGAGGGTATTGTTACATGTTTGTCAACATCTAAGCTTTTATAAAGCAAATTAATGAGTGAATTGCCTGAAACAGGCACATCTGTTGGGCATGATTGAAGTTAAAAACACAATGGCAGACAGAAATTTTATATTTAGTAAATCTTACCTACTGTTAGGTTTTTCTGCAGTTGGTGTACATTGTAAAAAAAAAAAAAAAAAAAACTCTGCCACACAACATGCAAGCAGTATATCCACCTTATTTTTTGACGTGGAATTAAGCTATTTTCTGCAAATGTGTGAGACTTCCGGGATTAGCCAATATAGGGAAATAACAGGAAGAATAACAAAGTGCTGTAAATGGTAAAACTATTTGCACTAGTGTGTTTACAATTATGACAAATACAATACACTAAAATAACAGGGTAAGAAATACCAGTTTGCAATATCAAGCAGCATAACAAGCTTTTTTGTACAGCTAGAAATAATTGGAAGCGGATGACACCGGAAGCCAGACACAATCCATTTACAATTGGCCGTGCCCACTCTTACTTGAAAAATAAGGTGGATACCATGATAGGCTTACAATTTTCAGTTACTGCGGGGCCCCATGCACAATCATTTAAAGGTGTTGATTATATGAGTTAGGTTTTTTTGATGAATAATTGTATGTTTTGCCACAATGATTGATTTGTGCTTATCATTACTTGCAGGATTATCAGAAGTGCTGTCGCTCTTCTTCCACTTGACACCATCAGTATCCTCCTCACCTGGCCTTCATACTCAGCTGTCTTACTTTACATTTACATTTATTCATTTAGCTGACGCTTTTATCCAAAGCGACTTACAATTGCTATATTTCAGAGGTCACACGCCTCTAGAGCAACTAGGGGTTAAGTGTCTTGCTCAGGGACACATTGGTGTCTCACAGTGGATTCGAACCCAGGTCTCTCACACCAAAGGCATGTGTCTTATCCACTGCGCCATCACCACCCCGTTCACCATCACTTTCTATGTTCTACTGTTTTGCAAGTTTGTATTTTACCTGTTCAGGATACTTTTTGATACATGAATTGTTCACAGATTTTAATAATTAATAATAAATTGTTCAGTAGTCTTGTTTTAAAACAGATTTTAATTGTTGTATTATATGCCATTATTACTATTATTATTACTAATGTATTGTTTAAAAATACACTGTAAACTTTTTTTGTAAAGTTAAAGCTTCAATTGTTCTTTTTTCTATTTCCCATCAACAGTTGAAATAACAGGTTTAATAGGTTAACAATAATAGGTTTCTTACATATTCTACAGGTTATACAGTAGCACTATAAAATAAATAAAAATAATACTATACAGTATTATTAATAATCAATGGTGTAATACTGTATTTCAACATTGTAAAAAAATCAGTAAAATGCTGTATTTAATTGTACAGTATGTTAAACACTACTGTTGTTAGTGTTACAGTTATTTTACTGTTGAATGAAATACAGCAACTACTGGATAATTGTTGCCAGAAAGTTACTGTTAAATTTGACAGAAATTGTTTTTTACGTTTATATTGAAAGCTTTTACTAGCAAATTGATTACTTAATGTGAGATTTTTTTTGACACATCAATTCATGGCATCTTCTTCAAGCAACTTAATAAGGTTTATGTGCCTTGCTTAAGCGCACAGTGATGATAGTCTCAGCCTCAGTCTGATCTAAAGAACCCTTTTCCAGTTCTTTATTAGTATCTATGGTTCTATTGATATCTATTTTTAAGAGTGTATGTCTCCATAAAGGCCTTATAAAAGAGATTTCTCCATTACCGATTTCACAGTTCCCTCTCAACATTTAATTTTTCATTAATACATTTGACCAAACAATAAAGCTTAAATATAAAGCTCTATAAGTTAAAGAATTATAAATGATAAAAAATATTGTTACAATAAGGTTTCATTTAACTACATGAACAATGAACAACACTTCTAAAAAAATTAGTAATACAGTAGGCCCTAATTGCAGCATTTTATACATTTTCAAAAACTGAAATTGTATTTGTTAACATTTGTTGTACCGTAAGCTAGCATGAACAACCCTTTTTTTTACTGACATTAAGATTACTGTAATAAATGCTTTAAAATATATATACATGTTAGCTAATGCATTAACTAATGAGAACAAATTAGACTTCATTGTAAAGTGTTACCAAACTATGAAATGTTTCTTGATGGAGACTCCTTCCTCAGTGTCCGATAACGACAAAGAATAATTCTAGACTAAATAAATAAATAAATAACAGCAAACCCATTCGTTATTTCTTTTGCGCTCTTCTTCAACACACTACGGTAAAAGGTGGACTTTTGTTGTCTGCGAGCTGGAGACAGACAGCTGAGAGTGAAACAGCCGTGTGTGTGTGTGCGTGTGTGTTTAGAGCTTGAGATTCACACGCGCTGCACAGTGTCTCGTCCTGAAACCCTAGACGATAACCAAGAAGAGTCACTTGGAATACTGTCCGCAGGTCTAATGTCCGAACACATTTCTTTTCTAAGAAAACTTGCGTGCATATTTTTTTCCTTCTGTTTCGGCACAAGCAGAAACATCGCATTTTCACATTTTAAAAGCAGCTGTCCTCTCGGAAGGGGCCGCACCTTCAGCTGAACATCATCCAGGTAGGTTTACGAAAGTTCATGTGCTGTAGATCTTTGCTTCAGTCACACTAAAAAAAAATGCTAGTGAAAGAAAGTGGTACCAATTAAGAATTGTGTTGTTTTAATTTGCTATTTTTTTTTGTCAGCAAATGTCCACCACTACATGTTTACTCCTTTAATCAACTTTTTGTGCAACAACAGCATCCCTTTTTTTTAATGCTGCGTTTGTTTCATGTGAGTGTGTTTGAAATGAAGCATATAGTTTAGTTGAGAAGTGCATCTTCAGACCCAGGATAGCTAATTAACCTGTACAGGTCCATTCAACTGCTCACATGACTCTTGCTTTTTATGTGATTATGCCCAGCAGGTCTTTAAATTACAATTCTGTGTTTGTGTTATGCCCTGCCTTTGTTGTTATTGCTAGTTTTTTATATATTGCTAGTTTTTTTTATTGTATGGCTCTAGAATACTTAATTCTGATTGGTCAATCGCGGCAATGAGCAGTCAAAATATGTAATCTATATTTTATATGCCCTATCACCAAGGAACCTATCACCCACTGTTTATACTTAATCTGTACAAAAAAGTCTTTCATACCAGTATCAATTAATATTTTTAATTGTAAGATTATATATATGTTAAATAATAACTGGTAATTATCTTCTGTACTCATTTGTATGTGTTGTATTTTGCAAATTTAAGTAGGCTATAACTTACAAACTAACCGGATATTTCACCTTTACCTACGACAACCCACTAGCATTGTGACTTTCATGTCACAATGTCACTCCGCAGTCTCTTTTTTCAATATAACAATAGTTAGAATAGTTAACTTATGCAAAAAACAGTTTCTACGACAATGTGCTAAAATAAAAATGGCCTCAGAGGACATTATTGATATTTTTTCTATAAATGCTGCGCATAAAACTTTTGAGAGATAAATTAGCTTAGAAGTCCAGATGAAAAAAAAACAAGGCATCATCTTGGCTGGGAAAACAACAAACCAATTTGAGAAGAGCTATAAGAGAGGAAACCTAAAATATTCTGGCTAACTAATCCATTTGAGAAGTAACTTCAAATAAAGATTAATAATATATAAATTGCAATATTGTTGCAGTGCTGGTGTTCATGACTGATTGTTTTCTACGTAGTAACGGGCCATTTTTCTTGACTGGCCATTAACAGGCATTTTCTAGGGTCATCATCAGGAAGCCCTGCTCGACTCACTCGATCAGCATCCAAATTCACTCACTTCTTTTTGTTCAGTCCTTGCTGACACAGTGCACTTAACTACCACATTCTATGTAGGGATTAGTGGACGGATGTTTTCGGACACGGCTTATATCTCTAAATCTAGTGATTTATATTTTGGGTTTTATAGGCGTGTGCGGCGATTGGCTCAGCTGACTCATCTGGTGCCTAAAAAGCAGTCTAGGAAGACAGAACAGTAGATTTTGAGATGCAACTAGAGGCAAAAAAGAGCTCTGTTCCTGGATATGTTCCCATTTACTGTCCTTATTGTCCATATTTTCACACGAATGTCTAAGTATGGAAAATAATTGCCTTGCACCTTGTCTTCTGGGCAATTAATTAAATTGAAACAGTGTATTTTGAATGTGCTGCATGCTGATAAAGGACAGCATTTAATCTGAGCCTTATCTCTCTGAGCATAACCCGCTTCACTAAAGCTCATAATAAATTAGTCTGCAAATCCTCCTTGGCTGTATAACATAGAAAGTAAAAAAAAAAAATCATCTTATCCATCAACGTGATAGCTTATTACCATGACGGTGTTTAAACTGCTTTCGAGCACAATAAAGATTACGGTGGATACACACTTATTAACCTGTAACCCCTTTAAACTAAACACGACTATGCTGATTTAATGCTTGGTAGTGATTGAATGAAGCCCATTTCTTAAATGTCAGTCTTGTCACTTGAGTCAACTGAAGAGGTTACACTTCTTTTGGATTTTTGTTTGCAGTGTTTTTGATGTAACATTTTTGCTACAGAAGCATTAATAGACTATAATCGTGTTTAGAAAAGACATTAGTAAGTAGGCAAACCATGTTTGCATGAGACAGCAAGTATTGGAATTAGCCTGGCAAAACATAAAATGTCAACCGTTTGTCTTCCATCCTTTTCTCTATGCTTTCTTAATTTTAGTCTCATTCACATCTAAAAAGCTGTAACGTTGAATTTGACCACTGAGGGGGTGGATGTTTCCCTAAGTGAGTCTAGGCTCTTGTCCTGCTGACCTTGGGTTTCTCCAGTATAATCCAACTCATGTAATTAAATGCAATATGATTAGTGGGCAGAACGGACACTGTTGCTGTGGAGGTGCGTAGTACACAATGTTTATGTGGAAGAATTTAATACTTTCGTGTGGGTTTGCTTCTTTGGTATTGGGAGTGTGCTTGCATATGTGTGGTATATATAATTGGGACACAAATTTAAGGATTTCAATGAATTCGTTCACCATGAACAAAGGCATCAATACACATGCCATGACTGGAGAGACCGGTGCCATTCAAGAGAGCATGCTATATAACCTGACCAATAGCTGCTAAAAAAAAACAGAACAAGATTCCAGTCAAGAGAGATGAATAGCCTTATAAGTACTGGCAGTCCATTTCCAGTGGCTTTGTAATGGGGTCTATTACAATGCTCTTTACATACTATTAAACCTTTATGTGGGCTTTTTGTGGAGTGGATAGTCACCTGAGTCATAGATGTTATCCAAACAGCTGTCCTGGTGTGTGTGTGCGTGCACTTCTGCATTTTGTCTGAAGGTTGCTGCTGACAGCGGAGCAGTGTGGGAGTCGGCTGGTTTTGGTCGGCTGGCTCGCAGTCAGAAAGAGAGAGAGAGAGAGAGAGAGAGAGAGAGAGAGATGAACACTCTGTAATTAGCACCCGCGGCTGCATGCTGCATTCCACCTCTGTAAATTACAGAGTGGCCTGCCTGCACTGCCAGACCCAGCAAACCTGCCTGTGTGAGTCTATCCAGACCCCCTCTTCCCCTCCCTCGGCCTCACGCACATGCAAAACTACAGCTATACCTGCTAGCAGCAGACTTTGCTTTCTCTTCCAGTTCACTTCCACTGTGTTTGTTTCTGCGCTGCAGTAATTGGCGGTGGTGAAGGCTCCCGTCTCTCCGGGGCTCGGCCTGCATTGATTTGTTTGGATTTCTTTTCCCCTCCCCAGAGCTTTGGCGTACATATGCGCCACAGACTCCCTACACTGCTGTCTATCATGTCTGAGCGGCATATTTAAAGAGTTTGGTGTTGTTTATCGAAGTGCACGTACACTGAAATGCACGGCATTTCCATAACATAAGGGATTTCAACAGTATGTTTTTTTAAATTAAGAATTTAAGCATTTGGGTTTTGAAAAGATGCTTTGTTTTGAGGGTTTAACAGGGTTAAAGGTGTCAAAATATGCCTTGAGACTGCAAAGGGGTCTTTGTTCAGAGCTTATGAGTGGGTTTCAACAGGGCTGTAACCACCATAGAAATTGAGGGGGGCTAGTCCCTCCATGTATAATCATACATGGCTAAAATGTACCTACCAATATGCTGCATTCCATTACACACTGCTGTGTTTGTTATTATAATCATAGATACACATAGTGCCTTATTAGCAGCAACTTTTTCTATGGGCCACTATACGTAACCTATCCACCATATTGGAAAGATCAAAGCTAGTTCGTGAGCACTTCAGACAAAGTTAACACATGTACAAATATTTGTATCTTCAGCAGATGATTTTAAAGCGGCACTATGCAGGATTTCCATTTTTGTCAAACAGCGACCCCTAGAGTCGCTGTAGAGTACTTGTATTTAACGTTACTGTCGTAAATACAACTCACGCAGAGCGTGACAGTCAATGATCTGCACTCACAGCCTTTGCACTTTATAATAATAAAGTAGCCTACCGCGTTAGGCTAACCTGAGCCTAAATGCCAGATGACATCAATAAAGTTACATCATGTACGTCGCATTATTTCATAACAATGCCCGTTATTATGATGTTGTTAGACATGATTATTGCAATTTTTCATAATAGTTTGCAAATTGCGCTCATTTACACTATTTACAACGTGTAGGCTTATTTATGTCCGGATAATTATGTGAGATATTGACAACTGTTCTCATGATAATCGCAGGAATCAACTTTAACAGTGAAAGCCGGGTCCGCCGGCCCAAAGTTGCAAGTGCGTTTTTTCCACTCACAGGCACCAGAGGGGGGCGAGACGACCACCATTCAACCCGAAAAGAGTCATATAACCATTCCAATAACTCTGAAGCTGTTCAGTTAAGCTAAAAAAAACTGCATAGTGCTGCTTTAATAGGATTTCGTTTATCATCAATGTCAGATGATTCTGCAAGTGCTTAATATATTGGTTAAAGCTCTTAAATAAATATTAATACATTTAATAATAAATAAAATAACCTTACAGACAAATTGCTATATATATATATATATATATATATATATATATAAACTTTTTTTTTTTTTTTTTTTTTTTTTACAATAAAAATTGGAAATGACCAATGGTAGTATTCAGTGATGCAAACTACTACTTTTTTGACAAATTTCGGTATTTCATGTAATTCATAATTTAATTAATTCAACATAAATACATTTTTCTACTATTAGGCATTCAGTTAAGAGCGAATTTGTTCATTGGTGTTTGTGAGAACAAATGTGAGGCTAAGAGCTGTGTTTGTTTGTGTGTGTGTGTGTGTGCGTTACGATCATTTAGTCTGTGCTGATGGATGGGACCGAGTAAATGGCTGTGACCCTGACAGAGGACCCAGCTGAGGGACCAAATGAGCTGTGTGTGTGCGTGCGTGCGTGCGTGCGTGCGTGCGTTGCGTGCGTGCGTGCGTGCGTGCGCGTGTGTGCGTGTGTGCGTGCGCGTGTGTGTGTGTGTGTGTGTGTGTGAGAGAGAGAAAGTGGAGGTTTGTGATTTTGTGCCTAAGTACAGCACACCATATAGGACAAGTGGCCTCTCTTCCCCTCTCCTTCTGTCTTGTGCCATGCTGATTTGATCTTGATGGATTGATAATACTTTACACCAAATTTCACCATTCAACCAAAACACAGACAGTGTATGGTATGTCCATCTGTACAATATATATGTAGTGGTTGTCTATACGTCCAGCTGAATATAGTGTTTCTATATTGTATGTCTGTATATCCAGGTTGAATATTGTGCTTCGATAGGCCTAAACTGTATGTTCCAGCTGAATATAGTGCTTCAATAAAGCTTTCATAATGTTATTTCTCAACGGTCTCATCAGCTGACTCTGCTGTAAGAGGATTTGCCGAACAGCAGTTTCCTGTTTATGTCAGTGCTTCCTGTGTTGAAAGTTATCTTATCACTGGGTGAGTTAATGTAAAGGACCAGCTAATTATAAACAGTGATGCTTGAAAATGTCATCAACAAATTATAATGCACTGGGCAGGGTACAGATATGACTTCTTATGGCATTTTCTTATAAAACTTTGCCTTCATTCATGGCCGTTTCAAGCTCATCACCGTGATACTATTGTGTGTTCCGAGTAGGGTTGCAAAATTCTGGGAAATTTCAAAGATGGAAACTTTCCATGGGAATTTGAGGGAATTAACAGGAATTTATGGGAATAAAGTGGGAATTTTCAAAGTTGAGGGTTGGCTCTTCATATGAAACTTAAATATAGTTGAGGAAAGTATATTTTAGCATAATCTTGACTAAAACAAACAGATGCCATTCAAATACACTTGAATATCCATGCCATTCCTCAATCACATGCACATAGAACACTGTTTACTGCACGGCTATTGAGACCACACCCCCTACTGGCACTGTGCATGCCTCCATCACATGTACAGAAGCCCAAAGCACAAGACTTGTGAAGGCACACATTTAAACCTGTGGACTAAACAAAGTGTAGTAAGTTTTGATGATATTATGGGGAAATATATTTATTAAATGTTTAAATTGCAAATACCACATACAAATGTATTCACATATGGCACATAAGGCAGATGCTAGCTACCTCATGTGGCTGTTTTTCTCTGCCTCCTGCAATATGTTTTCAAGATCATTCCAGTTGTTTAGCTAGCCTTACTATTTATCTGTTCATGCCATTGCATTAGTATTCTTACTAGGGTTGGGCCGATGGACGATATCATCGTCCATCGTGATGGCTGACAGTCATCACCCCCACCACCCCCCACCCCCCCATGGAAACGTCATGACGCGTCATGCTTGGCACGTGATTCACCACAGCCAAAATAGCGCTGTATGACAGATTTAGCGCTTTTATTTCTAAATATTAACAAACTTGCTTACCATGTCATAAACTATCTTCTATTCCGATTCTCAAATATGTGTAAGTGAGTTTGTTTTGTAGTTTAAAAAACCTTTATAAGTTATCTTGATCTGTAACGTGAGATGGGCGCCCTGTTTGGGCCGCAGTTCAGAGATTCCTGTCTGTTGGATTTAAATTATTACAGCGCGTGAATTCATAAATTTCAAATTTCATTCCAAAATTCCCCAGCTTAACTTCCCATGGAAATTTACCGGAAATGTTCCGCCCCTTTGCAACCCTAGTTCTGAGTGGTAACCAGTACTGGTACTTCTGTATTTGAATCTGTAGCGTACGTGGCCTCACTTTTTCCTGCACACCGGTACTTCTCACATGTTTTTGCCTTAGCAAGGACTACTAATTATAATTTAAAGCATACTAAAAGCATACAATGAATAAAGTGTGCTGATCTTCCAGTAATGTTTTACCACTGCTGCACCAGTCCATGACCCATGCTTTTAAACCCGTGCTGGAGCTGACATTGAGAGGAGAAGGCTCTACATTATAAGTTCTGCTCTTCTGCCAGGCCTGCCGATGAGAAGGCCCCCTGAGAGCCTCACAGCAGTTAGGAGACATCAGACAACATCCATAATTTATGACAGAGATAGAGATGCGGCTTGCGGCTTGTTTTTGTGACTAAGTTGTGCCCTCGTGCACTCCCTTTGTAACAAATGAATAGTGAACGCATTTCCTCCTGCTGTCTTTCCCTCTGTATCTTTCTCTCTTTCCCCTAATGCTCAGCTGTTATGCTGCATCTCATAAATCAACTGGGAAGTTATGAGACCAGAATTTGACATAAGGCCCTCTTTTCTTCAAAGTTTTTTAACTTTAAAGTAATAATGGGTCATGGTAGAACTCAATCACAGGTTGGGGAATTTTTTACAGTTTTGTCGCTTGTTTTATTTAATCTTTTTTTTTTTCTTGATCTCTTTTTTTGTCATGAGTCTGGTTCTCCATCTTGTAGCTAAACATAATCTTTTGTTGTTGCCAGAGTGCAATTCCCTCCTATTTTCTGTTAAGCTACTTTGACACAACACGTATTGTGAAAAGTGCTGTACAAATAGAAGCAGGCTTGACAATAAACTGTCAGAGTTTACTTATAAAAGTCTACTGTTGAATTTAATTTGAGCACAGTACTTTTTAGCCATTTCAGTCACCTTGGTGTATGTATAATTATTTTAATTTTACATATGATTATTTTTAAATATATATTTTTCAATCTTTACATTATGATTCTTTAGATTCTACCAGTTAGCCCATATTGCTAATTTGATTCAAAATGTTTAATGTAAATTGAGCAATGTAAATTACTGAATGTAAAGACATTCTTTCACATTGCTGGCTTATTAAAATTACTAAATAAACAGATTTAGTTTTCTCGTTTATATGCACAAATATAAAAATTCAATGTAATTAATTGAAATATTTCAGGGCAGCGTTGAATCAGAGTTTTGAATTTATTCATTTGAAAATACCATTTTAAAATATATGCCATTTTCTACCTAATTTTAAATCCAAGACACTCGTATCTGCAAGTCACAAGGCAAGATTTTTAGGAAACCTGATGACCAAAAAATTAGCCCTTAATTTTATACAAATTTTACCAATTTGTACGTGACAGCTGCAGGTTCCGATAAGGCTAGAGCTGAGGTGTTGTTATCAACTGCTGTGAAGTAGATGCATTTGAAGCCTGCGTTACAAAGCTAAATGATGAGCATGTAAATGTCTCAGAAACCATCTCTTCTTCTCTTTCTCTCATGCATCTTTCCCTCGTTCTCCGACACACTGATTTATAACAAATTGTACGTTTTTCTGTACAAGGCGTGCCTGTCAGAGAGAGAGTCTTCAAAGCCAGAAGCTTCAGAATGCTGACGTGAACAATCTCCCAAGCTCTGACATCCTCCCTCAGCCCCTGTTTCTGTATCTCTCGATCTGTCTGTGTCTCTTTTCTGCTTCCTTCATCTTCTCCATCTCTTTCTCTGTTCACCCTCAGTCATGCAAGGCAGTCAGGGCACATCTGTGGGAGACAGAGAGCGAATAAGAACGACAGACACAAACACTGTTTGAGTAAGAGAGAGATTCTTGGAAACCATGACTAATTTGTTGCCAAACTTATCAGAGCTACCTGAAAAAGAAAACAGGGGAACACTTTAGTTTAGTTTAAGGTCCCATTCACACTATTAACTAGTTGCTAATTAGCATGCAAATTACTAGGATATTGGCTGTTTATTAGCACTTGTAATGCACATATTGATGCCTTATTCTGCATGACCATATTCTACCCAGTTCCTAAACTTAACAACTACCTCACTAACTATTAATAAGCAGTAATTAGTTTACTGGGGCAAAATTCATAGTTTATAGTTAGTTAATATTGAGAATTGGACCCTAATCTAAAGTGTGACCGAAAACAGATTAGGAGAACATTCAGCAACCATTACTTACATGCATTAAACTACAAGCATACCAATGCTAGGTTTTTTTCTTGGTTTTGTTTTTGTTTTTTTGGTTATCATTAATACCATGGAGTAGTAATGCACTAAAAAGTAAATTACTGCCCAAAATTATTAATTTTACTTTATTTATAATTGTATTATTTTAAATGTTTCTATACTTTTATGATGTTTAGAATTACTAAACAAATTCTAGATATTATAATATTTTTTCAGCAATTATGCTTGTTCTTCCTTCAAGTGGCATTATTGGGTAAAATATTGCATAATAGATTAAACAGAATTTTGGCTAGAATAAGCAATTTTTTGCCTATAAAGGTTACCAAGGTATACCTATCTTATTCCATTACAGTTTTGCGGTTTTGACAGTACTTTTTTTATAATGGAATAGAGGCACTAAAAACCCAATTATGTACTATTGTCTTTTAAATGTTTTTTGTTATCATTGTCCATGTGTGTGCATGTGCAAATTAAGTCATAATCTTTTATTATTATTCTTGTATAATGTTGTGCTATTTATAAACATGATGTTTTTGATTTCCAACAATAAAAACTCTTCATTCATAAAAGAAAGTTATCATAAAAAACAAGTTGACATACTTTGGCAGTTTCCAGTTTGGCAGCGAATGAACATGTTGCAGTGGTGCCAAGAACCACAGAAAAAAGTTTGAAACTTGACTGTAGAAATGCACAGAGGGAAAAACTGTTATATTGAGGTGTCTTTCAATACGTTTGGCTGATGCTCTGTGAGAGTGAAACCAGCGTTGACTCATCAGCAGCTTCTCTGCAGTCTCACAAAGTGCCCTACAAACCTCTGCCTTCGCTCATCCTCCCCGTAGAGCCGCCAAAAGGAGAACTTTTCTATTAGTCTTAGTTAACTAAAAATGTCCCTTGGAATTTGCTATCTCTGAGCTGGCCTACCTCAGTATTCTTGACTTATTCATAGCTTGATCATAGACTGGTAGAGGCAAATTTGTGTACAGGGCAATTTTAATGAAAGGGATTGCTCAGAATAAATCTAGACTGAGTTGTTTCTCAACTGTCAAAGCAAAATGCTCACACAGGGATGAGAAAAGGAAGCGACAGAGAGACTTCAGACAGACTACCTCAGCTCCACATGAGCTAGACGAAGCCAATGACCTAGCCAAATGCCTGCTTTGTGTGACAACAATGCTGGGGATTTGGATTCATCTGAAATATGCTTTCTCTCTCTCTCTCTCTCTCTCTCTCTCTCTCTCTCTCTCTCTCTCTCTCTCTCTCTCTCTCTCTCTCTCTCTCTGTTTCTCTCTGAGCCCAGGTCTCTTTCTTGCTGTCACCTCTTTGTTCATTTATCTCATGCTGTTTGTGCGATGACGTGATAAATTCTAGGCTGTCATAGCACCTTCATTTGCCCCTTCATTAGTTCTTTCCAATGAGAATAGGCTAAACAGAAGGAAGTGGAGATGGTTTCTGTCAAAATTGGGTTCTTTGTGTCAGAAGTGCAGTCATGAGATCGAGATTAAGAAAAAGGGCAAAGGTAAAGCCTTGGCTAACAAATGAAAACGAAAGGTTGTAAACTGAAGATTTTTTTCTCTTTTTCCATGTATAATGACATTTTCTTGAATTGTAGTAGGCCCAGGTACATTTGAGCCTAAATAACTTTCGATAATCTGTTACTTGCTGTTCAATTACAGGTGGTTCAGTAAACTCTTCCTACATTTCCGATGCCTCAAAACACTCTAGAGCTGCACAATTTAATTGAAATATTACAATCTTGATTCAAACAAACACCTGTCCTTAGTTGACATCAATTCGGCTATGTCTTAACCTTTTACAAGTGCGATCACAGCGAACATTCAAATCTGCATTGATGCTGCCGCTGACCCAGAGAGAGCAGTTGTCATGTATTGGTATGAAACAGCTTCACTAACAGTCTTTTCAACCACATTATTTATTTCTTTATTTGTTCATGTCCCAAAGGCCCTTTATGTTTACAGGCCCAAACAACAACCTACATCCACCTACCATGCCCGAATTTAATAGAGAAATAGAAGTAGGAATAAATGAATGTCTGTACATGTTACTCCTAACAGAGGGAAATCTTAACCGAGATCCTGGTTAAAAACTGAAACTCAAAGTAGAGAGGATGGGAACTAACCATTAAGATGAATTTGGCTTTTCTACTGCAATACCTGGCGATTAAACTGGATGGGTCTGCTGAATTCCTAAAATCTTACTACCAGTATTAACTATTTTTTCTAGTATTAACTTTGCCTTCACACTAAGACTGCCATACCAGCATAACAGCGAATGTTAAAACGGACTCCGTATAAGATTTGTAAAATAAAGTCATCAAGGACCGATCAACGTTAAACTTCTCTCCGTACACGTTGCTGGCTCACATTAAAATTCAGCTTGTTATCAATCACACATCCCAAATACTTATATTATTCAACAACTTCAACCTCCTTTAATAGTTGTTCTCTTTAAATCAATTTGATTACGCTTAAAGTCAATGAGCATGTCTTTCGTTTTAGACACATTTATTATGCATTGTCACACCGCTGAAAGAAATCATCTACGTCATTTTCTTCAGCACGGAGTAGGCTGACAATTGCTGAATCGTCAGCAAAGTTTGCCTGCTCCTGCAATCATCAGTATATAAAATATACAGGAGTGGAGAAAGGACACAATCCTGAGGGGACCCTGTGAATGAATACAACGCCTCTGGCAAACACACATTCATCCTTACTCTCTGGATTCAATCAGTTAAAAAGTCAAGGGTCCCACCAACGATAGTGAAATTAAAACCAAAGCTCAAAAGCTTCTCTACTAAAATGTGAGGTTGTATCGCATTAAAAGCGGATGAGAAATCAACAAATAAAATTCTAGCATGAGTCTTACTTCCTTCCAAATGCTTAAGTACCAAATTGAACAGAGTGGCCATAGCATCCTCTGCTCCACGCCTGGGCCTATAAGCAAACTGAAGAGGGTCAAAGGAATCTTCTACCTTTGTAAATAACTCTTTTTTTCAGCAATCTTTCAAAACTCTTCATAACTAAGGAAGTCAGAGCAATTCGCCTAAAATCATTTAGTGCTACTGGATGATTGGACTGGAATCTTCAGTCCACTTAATTATTTGTCTGTTATTACAATAATTTAAATAATCACAGAAATACTGGTATAAAAGTTTATAGCCCGGATATAAACATTGATGTAGCGATCAAATTAGAGTAAATCACCTTTTGAAAGTACTTTGAGGCTGCAAATAAAAATAGTGTCATTACATCATTCACATACATACGTGGCGAGGAGTGACTGGGTCCTACTTTATATTAAGTGTCTCTACTATGTACTAACATTGAAATTAATCATTTGATACAATGCACTTATTGTGTACATAATTTTTTTTTACATTCTTATATTTTGAAAATACCTGCATGTAATTACAGCTTTAATTACTTTCTGTAAATACATCTAAGGCTGCGTTCACACTGCAGGGGCTTAATGCTCAATTCCGATTTTTTGAAGAAAAATTGATTTTTTTGCAAGGCCGTTCACTTTTCCAATTAAATGCGACCTTTTGTGATCTCCTGTGTGAACGTGAATGTGAAATGACCCAGAAGTGACCCGCATGCGCGTAAGAGTACTCAACGGTCATAGTTGCCGTTTATCTCATTCCCGCCTACTTCAACACAGAATTATGACGTTTGTCGCATATCAATGACGTGCGGGTCGGATACATGTGACCTGGCCGTTCAGATTGAAGTCGCATTTCAAAAGATCGGATACATATCGGATTTGGACCACATACCCAAGTGGCCTGGGTCGCATTTGAAAAGATCGGATCTGTGTCGTTCAGACTGTCATGAAAAGATCAGATACAGGTCGCATAGTGGCAAAAAAAAACGGAATTGGGTCGTTTCAGCCTGCAGTGTGACCGTAGCTTAATACACTGTTGACCCTTCCCTTACACCTCAACCCACCCTTAAACCTATCCATACCACCACACCTGACCCTAACTTTACCCGTATCCCACCTCAGTAGCAGAAAAAGTGTTTTGCAATACAATATGTACACAATAAATACATTGTACTTTTTTTTTAAATGTAAATACATAGTAGTTAAGGTTGACACTTAAAGTGTGACCATTGACTGCCATAAAATGTATTTGTCATTGAATCAAGACATTTAAGACATTCATTCAAAAACACTGATTCATCCAGTAATGAAACAAGTATAGTCTTTGAGTGAGTCATTGAATCATTCATTCAAACCAATTTTTGAAAATGTTTTAAGAGACTAGAAAGTTTAACATTTTATCAGAATCTCTAATAAATAACATGTTAATTTTTTTTTTATTTGTCTATTCTGAATTTTGGGAGAGTCATAAGACTTCAGAATCCAGAATCGTGCAGCTCATTCATTCTCACACAAACTTGTGTAAAAACCTCAATGTTTGTTTTTACTGTGGCACCAGGAACAATTTTGCTGTGGTTTGGTAGCAATTTGTAAAACGCAACTGAATAAAATTATGTTTGGAGCAGGAAATATTAAATGGCCAAACAAGATATCTCATAATGTTTCTTTCTTACACAACACAGTGACTGATTTTACACTTTCTCATCCCTCACTATTTATGTCTATACACTGGAGTGCTGTTAAGGAAAGTAGGAAGACCGGGATAGGCTTGCATGTTATTGAAACTTCTCTTTGCTCTGCAGAATTAAAAATGTTTAAATGTGTTTAATGGTTCACTGACATAAAAAAGCCCTATAAAGTTAAAAACCAATAAATGTCTCTCAGATGATAGCAAACTACATCTTTTCCTCTCCCTTTATGCCTGAGGGAATTTTATGAACTATAAATGTTTTTATTTGTTGTTGCTCTGAAGCAGTGTTTGGGAGATTTGAAAGTGTGTACGTGTAGGAGTGTGTGTGTTTGTCCCATTTATTGGAGGCTGTCTAAGACAAGAGAGACACTTGAAGTCAGATGGGCTTTGGCTCTGCACAGTGTTGGAAACCAGACAGCCACTCTTGATAGATGTTGCTGATTGAGCCTTTTCATTCTCATTCAATAACTGGAATACAACTCAATAAGATCTCACTCTCAACTCAAAACTTCACTTTCTTCCACGCACACAAACACAGAAGGTTCTTGTCTCTCATGATCTTGAGAAAATTATCAACTTAAATTAGGGCTATATAAATATATAACATATTATAATATAAATTGTAATTAAATACATATTTTGACAAATCAAATTAGAATTCAAATTAGATTCAACTTTATAAAGCATTAGCATATAATGAATCAAATTAGTATGGTTAGTTGTAACTAATCAAATTATTATTCAAATACAGCATTCCTGTATGTCAAACAGTAAAAGCATGGCGCTTGCAACAGAAAAGTCATTGGTTTGATTCCCAGGGAATTGATCAAAATCTATACCTTCAATGCAATGCAAGTTGCTTTGGGTAAATGCATCTGCCAAATGTATAAAAGTAATTAATAAAAAAAATGTTCAACATCACTGTGGCTACCGATAACATAAATCATTGAATAGTCATTATAATAATTGGCCTTAAAAGGCATTTACTTTGTTTTATTTCCATATCACTGAAGCCAATCACTGGCCTACAGTCCACAGCAATACATTGAATTTGTCATTCTATCTGAGGCAGACTTGACAACCACCATGTTTTAAGTTAAATGTACTTCACTATTTAAAAACGTTTCTTGAGACTCCAGCATTCTGTTCCGATATTTTGCTGATCATCCAGTTGAATGGAGAAATGTGTCCTTAGTGAACAGCTCCTTATCCATTCAGTGCTGATTGGACAAATGCATGGACGTGATGTTTCAAGCATGAATTGCTTGGAAAGGAAAATTCCTTATAACAGAACTTGCCACGAGGCATAATTAATTACATTGGGGTTTTTCTTTATAGCATCGTTTTTTAGTTTTAGAAGTAATCCCACTAAATGAACGCATTAAATGGACAGACCTAAATTAGGCAATACTGTAACTGAGATTAATCCTCCAAATATCACCCTGACCCTACATATCAGTCATGTAAAAGTTGGGCAGTGTGCATGCCTGGAAAACCTCCCAAAGCTGAAAATTCACTTCAAAATACCTAAACCTGTCAATTTCTTTTTTCTTATTCCCATATACCCAAGCGAGGGAATCCATTTTTAAAATAATTCTTTCCTTTCTTTAAATTCTGATTATTATCTTGCCAAAAACAAGTGCATGAACAAGCATAAGTGTCTCTGTGTAATAAATCTTCCTTGCTTTTACAATGAGTGTTATTTGCATACTTGTGTGTTGTGTTTGCTTTATCTCTGTCAATCTGGTAAAATGACTGGAGACAAAGTGTCGCGTCAGGCTGGAGGAGGGGTGCCGAAACCAGTTGTCTGTGTTTATAGCTGCTCTGTTATCTTTGTTAGATAGAAGTTTGCAGACATCATGTCTCATCTGCCTGTGCTTTAGTTCTGGGGGTCTGTGTGTATATGTGTGGGTTTGTTTGAGATAGTTAGGACTATGTAGAAGTAAAGCCTGGAATTTTTCCACAAGAGGTCAAAATCAGGGCGTATAAACTAGATTGAGGCGTCTTCATTCTGTCCCTTAAGCTGTCTATTCCTTTTTTTCTCTTCTTATTCATCTTTTTTTCATCAGCATTGCAGCCCGTTTCTTGATTATTGTTTGGCCTTTTCCTGTCTCTTCTGAAGAAAAGTGGCGCTACTCAATGTAATTTCAGAAAGACTGTTTCTTCCATCTCATTTCACTAAATTGTGTGGTACATTTATGTTTCTCAGAGTGTTGTGATATGCATGTTGTTTCTGATTATTGCTTGTAAGGTGGTTACTAAAAGGAAAAAAAATTGGGGTTTTTTTGTGGTACAAAACTATATTTTGAGAGTATAATGCCAATATGCAGTCCTCTTCCAGTCCTGGAAAGTTTGAAACGTTTTACTGTACCATATAAATGTCAAAAAAGCAAATAAGATATTCACAAATTGTTCACAATAGCAGTTTTTTTACACAATATGGACTGAAAAGTTCCTACAATTGTTTTAAAACAGTTCCAGTCAATGCTGATTAATTATTGTCATGTTATGGCTGATGTTAAAAATGGATGTAAACCACTAAACACATCAATATTTTGTCAATGTCAAACCAATGTTCATCGCAACTTTTGATTTTGAGATGAATACTTTAATATGTGAGAATCAAGAAAAGTTGTCCAGAAAAAGTATTAAAGAAATCGCCTCTTTAAATGTGTGTATAACATTAATATCAGCTGAAAAATGCCCAATATGATCATACCAAAAAAAAAAATCACAAATACCACAAGAAAATAATGTCCTGATATGTTGTGAATTTCTATAACCACTTTGTTTTAATCAGACGCTATTTAATCTATGAGTTTTCATTCAATACTGACAATCTTAAAGGTCTGGTCAATATATTGGTGTGGAACATAGGAAACCAACAGTTAGACCAACAGATTAAAATATCCCCACATCATCACACACCCTTCACCATACCTAGAGATTGGCATGGGGTACTTTCCATAAGATCATCTTTCAGTGCAAATCAAACCAGCTATTAGGCTAACTGAAATAAAACCATGCCAATCTCTAGGTATGGTGAAGGGTGTGTGATGATGTGGGGCTTTTTTAATTCCAAAGGCCAAGGGAACTTTATCAGGATGCATATTATCCTGGATCCATGAAACAACTGGCCTTTAAAAATAAAAATCTGCCTGGCTCTATGGGAATTTAACATAGGGGTGTCCTGACTTATGCACCCTGTATTTTAAGGAAGAACATTTATTTATTTATGATACATTATTCATTCACAAAGAAAATTGGTGTCCTTAAAGGTTGGATTTTTCCTCATTTTTTAAATTAAGGCATTAAGATCAATTTCCAAAAGATGATTTTTTATTCCTCTTTTTAGGCAACTTTAGGATCGGTGTCTTAACTTATTCACATCACTGTAGGGTCAGATCGCCTCTAGTGCAGTTTCTAGAGTATTAATTAAAGCTGCCCTTTGACCTCATCCGAACCCAGGGGGGCTGTTTGAGCCTCAGGCATTGATTCAGTCTGCTGATGATTTGGCTTCCATTGCTCAGCCAAAAAAAAAACTTGAACTGTATTATTTTATGTTTCCTGGGGTACACCTATAATGTTGGTATGATTTTTACATCAAAAATAACAGGCATTTTTTCTACCCTGATTTTAGCCCTCTGCTTTGAACGCTCTATTTTAAGGGGCGCGTCTGCTTGTGAGACTTCAGTGTAAGTAACGCCCACTGCTTTGATTGGCTAACATCTTTGCGTATGAAATGGCATATAAAGTATTATATGTGGAATTCTCTCAAAAACGTTTAGCACGTTTTTACTATTACAGTTCTAATCTAATCTAAATCAGATTACTAATCGTGTAAAGTGTAGATTTTAGCATTATATTTAGATCTATAGCATCATATTTAGATCTTGGCATGAAAGGTTGCAGACAGTGGATGAGCATTGTAGCCAATCACAGACACGTTGAGCGCATGAATGCAGCGACCTCGTCATTGTAACTCGAATTCTGCACACTAACAAATGCTTTTATCATAACTAACAGTGCAAACACATTGTAAATAAGAGATTCATTGATTCTAACAGGAGTTTTAGTGAGAGTCCAGAACACTCATGCTGTTTGATTGACAGTTCCAGCGATTGTAAATGGAGCATTCTTTGATTGCTTTCTATATATAATTTAATATATGAATCATTATATATCAGAAATCACTGGTCACTGGTGATTTTGGTTAGACATGTACACATTATCTGTACATATCAAACGATCTGTAACAAAGCAATAGTGACACAGTAAATACTTTTTTACTCACATAAGCGTGTTGCGTTGTTCCTGTGAGATCCAATATAGTAGGCACAGCTTAGTTTTTTAATTTCAGGCGCTCTGCAAATCCAATACAACTACTGTGTTTTTCCACAGCCTGGCACTGCACAACATTTTGCACTCTTAAAAGGCATGTTTATCGCTTAGTTGCTTGATCCAATGTTAGTGTTACGTCTTTTATTTACCTACTTCGTGTTCGAATCAGTGGGCCAGTCTGCTGAATTTTAGGGTGATGTCACCAACCCGGGAAGAAGCTTGTTGTTGTCTCTACCAACGTTTGTTTTAGTCTTTAAAAGTCTATTTCTGTAAAAGAAAATATCTCCCTTTGCATTGAACTTTGAGCGTCGTAACTTTGCGGATGTTCTTTATGCTCAAACAACAACATTACACACAAACTAAAGATAAAAAAGTAAAATCATAATCAATACCTTTTTAACTGAGTGAGTGATTTTGGATGTCATTGTGGCAGAGCCTGAAAGGACACTGTTGGCCTTTGGGTTGTATGGAGGGCTTTATGTGAGATATGTCAGCTGGATTAAGAGTATAAAAAAGAAAGAATGATGGTAAGACAGAGGTGGAGGGAGACCGGGACATGTCCTTGCACCCTCCTTAGGTAGTCAGACAGCAATAAAAGCCCTTTAATTCAGTGTGAAATTGGGTTCGAGTGCAGATGTATGTATGCAGTGGATTTAATATAGTTCATTGGAATGTGCACTTATTTTGAATCACGGTGGTGGCATTCCATTGACTTCTATTGTTTTTATGCTGAGCTAATGATATTCTTGATCCATTTTCATTTACATTTTCATTAAGTGATTATTTAGTGCATTTATTAAGCCATTTTCCTCATGGGAGCTGTTGGCCAGTCTCCACAATGTACGTGATTTCAGGTTTTACTATCCTTGTGGCAGAGAAAAGCTGATCCACTCATGCAGACAGTCAGGAGAGATCTGTGTGGAGGTGGTTTGCACAGAAGTTGCAGCACCACAGGAGATGGAATTCAATCGGCCAATCATGAAGCCATATGAGCCCCCACTGTGTCCTGTCGTCCCCTCAGCCCCATCCCTCCCACTCCCTCTTTCTTTCTTCTCGTTTTCCTTTACCTGGTGGTAGAGGTCATGTCACAGGCTCCGGGTAACTCTGACTGTGCTGACAATGTGGACGAAAAAGAGCCGAACTACAAAAAAAAGTCTATTCAAGAGAAATCCATCGTCCTTGAAAGATAAATGAATGACAAACTCCACAAAAGAGAGTTTCTCTTTTACGTTTCTTGAATTCCGTCCCACTCTTTATCTCGCTCAGTCTTTTTTACCTAATTTTTGCTCTTGTTATATTTAGTTTGTTAATGTATTTTCAACAATGTTGTTCTCTCACTCCTGACCCTCTCTCAGCATGACATGAATAGAACGGTTCTATATTCTGTGACAATTCTATGAGTGATTTCTTAGATAATATTAATACAAGTTAATACTGTACTAATTAGCTTTAGTCAAATGAGATTTCAATTATCTCTTTATTCATGTATTTTCTTTCTTTATCTTTCATTTGCATTGTGGTTGCAAAGTGGAGTGTTGCAAAGCCAACTCTTTCTTTCCTCTTCAGTTATTTTAATCTCTGTAGTAGGGGTGGGCGATATGCAAGTAGACACAATTAACCGTCAGAAATTCGTCAACCAGTAGAGATTTGGACCATCTTCTCTATTGCGGTTACGCTTGCGTGATGTTGCTATACTGCATGGTCACGAAAGCTTATCGTTTGCATGCATTTTTTAAAACAAGTTATTTTGAAATGTTGAAACGCAATAGTTAGCAAAAAAGAACTCATTTGGCTATATGCGTGCGCTGATGGTTTCTGAGGGCTGTGAGATGTGTGCACATGAATCCGCTGCTAGAGTGCAGTACTGAACAGTTCTTTCTGCCCCTAATTGGGCTTCAACTGTTATACACATACTTGTGTGTCAAAATGGCAGTCTTAGCAAGTGTCCTCGTAAACACAATCATTTATGTCTTAAGTGAACGTAAACGGTGCATTTGTAACAGTATAGTGGATCCATGTATTTGGTCTTAATGCCACAATCGCCTAATAATCCTGCTGGCATCTGTGTCATTAATTTTAATCAAACAACCAAAAAAAAGAAAGAAATTTCTCAAAGCTCTTGACTGAATCCCTTTTGTCACACTTTAATAAGAATAAATGCTAACACTTTACAATAAGGTTCCTTAGTTAACAGTTAAATTTACTAACATGAAGTAACAATGACTAATACATTTGTAACAGTATTTATTAATCTTTGTTCATTTTAGTTAATAAAAATACAGCTGTTCATTGTTTGTTCATGTTAGTTCACAGTGCATTTACTAATGTGGTGATGGCGCAGTGGATAAGACACATGCCTTTGGTGTGAGAGACCCGGGTTCGAATCCACTGTGAGACACCAATGTGTCCCTGAGCAAGACACTTAACCCCTATTTGCTCCAGAGGCGTGCGACCTCTGACATATATCGCAATTGTAAGTCGCTTTGGATAAAAGCGTCAGCTAAATGAATAAATGTAAATGTAATGTTTACAAATACAAACTTTGATTTTAATGACATATAAAAGATTTTATTCTTAGTTCATGTTTACTTGGTAGTTAACTAATGTTGACTAATGAACCTTATTGTAAAGTGTTACCAAATAGATGTATATTTAATTTACACAGTGGAGTTATGCAGTGTTTTTCTATACATTTGATTACATTATACAATTTATTTAGGCTAGTATTTCTAATTTCTAGTGCTTAAAGTTTTTCAGATATACTCTGTTTCTTTGTTCTATTGTAGTCTGTTGTCCTATTGCTTGTAGTATTATTATTAGTATACGTTTTTTGTGTATTTTTTGAATTTTGAAATTAGTGATAAGAATTATGAAATTTCAATGGTATACATTTTTTTGATGATATAAAACCCTTATTTAAAGCAAAAATAACTATGAGATATATATTGTTAACGATAAATAAAATAATATTGTAAGTCTGTACTATTTTGTTTAAAAAATTTGGAAATAAAACCCTAAAGACTAAAATCAATCATTATTAATATTACGAGAGATTTTATCCATCACAACTTTATAATGTACAATATAAAACAGATATTTATTTTGAGATTTGCTAAAGCAGCGTTGTTCAAATATTGTCTTGAAAGATTAAAATAGGAGAAATGAGTGAGCACAATTATTTATCAACTTTTATGTGCTTGGCTTGCGCTCACCAATCTATATCGTTTGATTTTCAAGAGTGTTTTCGATTAAATCCTGATCAATTCTTTAATTAGCAATAGGCAGTGAAAGTAAATGTCTTTTGCTTTGCTGTGTTAGTGCTGGTCCTGTCATTATGTCCTGCCTGACCCTTTTGTGCTATAGTCTGAATTGATTTCACTATAATTTTGTTTTCAGAGGAAGGGATACAACTTGCTCATAATGGTTTTGACAAGCAATGTAGACTCAATTCTGAGGCAATTTGCATCACTAAATCATTTATATGATGTTGTTTTTTCCAGACCCACAAAAAAGGCTAAATGAGCTGCTTCTGTTATACTGCTGAATATTTGATGATGGAGATAAAACACAAAAAACAAAAATGAAAGTGTCACTGGCACATTTTCTCATTCCTCTTTCTCTAATTATTCTGTCTACCATTTACATTTTTAATGAAGCTATAAAGTATGAGAGATTGTGCAGTTTTGAGAATAATAAAAGTACGATTAAATTATTTTTCAATATACAACAGTCCAGCAAACACTGAAGAATGGCAGTATCGTTCTGATGGAATATCATATCGTGGAGTTTATATAAGTTACGGTTGAGTCTGTTGTTATAAGCCTATAAAGACTCCAAACACAACCGATTATAGAGATCTTATTGCTAACATGCACTTGCAGTGATTAAACTGAACCAGGGGGCTTTCAATGCCAGATTTGTTAACATCTTAATACGGTATGTGGTTTGCGTCCAATTGCTCTCTTCAACCGCTCTCTTTTCTCCATTCATGTATTGCGTTGCATGTCAACTGCTGGCTATTCTAGGTGTTCAACACAGCTGTCACCCCTCAGGAAGCAGAAAAGGAACAGCGTGTCCTATTGGGCTTTCCAACAACCTTCTCACTGTGTTAATGCTTTTCAGATAATGTATGTCTTCACTGAAACCTTATGAGAATGGGATGTCTTCCTATCGGGAAGGGATATTATGAGATGGCATGATAGACTAGGAGGATAAAAGGTTAAAGAATAACAAGGTTTGTTTTAGATCAGTGGCGTGTGGTAGCCCGTCTCCGTTTTATGTTGTCGTTGTTGTTTTTTCTGTATAAATCCATGTTGCAGATTCATTTGATATTTTTTAACCATGACTTTTCATCTGTACTTTCCCCCGTCACATTCATACCACGTGACCTCTATGAAACCGCAATGTTCTCATGGGAGGTAAAAGAGACGCTGCCTTCTTATGAAACTGTATCTGCTAATGTGGCCACTGGACAGTGTTACTTGATAAAAATGTCACTTTACACACTATATGAGCTATGTTTTGTTTTTATTTTAGTACTGACAATTATTGTTGTCGTTATTTATTTATTAATGTAGGCACTGCCTCCTTTGCCTCCTTGGATGAAACACCCCTGCTTTAAGGTAAAGTCTCACTAGTGAATAATTCTCTGAGATTTTGCATATAAATATCAATAGTCAATACTTTAGTGAAGTCACCTTTTTTAACCCAAGCCGCTTTCTGTTGGTAAATGGCAAATCTACAAACCCATTGCCAAATCTGCGTGACCTCTTAAATTTAAGCCCTCATTATGCTTCTGCGTCAACTCCATGGCGTAGCTACACCGTCACTCCTACGGCGTCGTGGCCGTTTTATGGTTCTGCGTCAGGTTGTGTTGCATCGCGGTGCATCTGACCAATCACAGCCCTTGTGGTCTGCGTCACCTCGTAGTTACAATTTTTTGGAGGTGCACGTTGAGCTACGGCGGAGGGGTTTGCGGCGACGCAGAGGGGTCTGCGGGGGTACGCTGTCGATTCGACGCAGAAGCATAAAACAGGCTTTAGTCTCTGGCCAATATAAGTGACCCCTGAAGTACACACAACTGCAGCCAATGACCTCTTTCTTTCGATTGCTTCGTCTTTCTCTTTCACTCAAGCACACTAAGTATTTCACTGTCCACTGTAGCTACTGGCCTCCTCGTCTGTATGAGTCACTGCAAACACGTTCAATTTTCAGTTCACTTGCTCTTCTGATAGACTCCAACTGTGAGGGTTCATCTAAACTGACAATCACTGCACCTCCTCTACCCCTCCTGTTCACTTTCTTTTCTTCTTTAATCCTCCTAGGGGAGTTTTGCCAACTCTGACCACAACCTTGAAATTAAGCGCCCACCACCCCTAATGCAATGCCTTTCTCTAGGCAAATGTGTATATAGGGAAACCCAGGGCATTAAGGCATGAGGTTTTGAAAAAATAAATGACCTTAAAAAAAATCTCCTTAAAAGTTGAGAGAATAATATAAATATAAAGCCGTGTATTCATTTATTTGGCAGTAGTAAGGTAACACTGTATCTAACCATATTAGTTTCTACAATCTTTCAGATTTTAATATAATATATCTGTTTGCATTAAAAGTGAAAATATTGCACTAATTTTCCTGTCAGAAGATGCAAAAATGGAAACCAAGTGACGGACAAAATTTCCTGTCGCTTTTCATGGCTGGATGATAAAAATCAGATTTACATGGAAGAGATAACTTTTATTGCTTGAAGCTTTGTCCTAATCAGCTGTGAAGCAAGTGTTATGCAAGTATCATATTACTCTGTCTTGAAAAGTCTTATCCCTTGCTAATAGAAATATGAGAAATTGCACTGTAACTGTAATCTCATTACTGTTTGTCACTCTCAAGATTGCTGTTTATATCAAGATTAAAGATAAGTGGAACTGATAGAATAAAACTATCATTTATTTTCATCCTTAAAACTTGAACTTTTATATGTAGTAAAACATAAAGGGTGGGAAATGAAAATATTCTGAATAGTAGAAATTGCCCACGCATTGATGAGTGGTTCACAAATTTTAGTGGTGCTTTAATGTACTTATTTTTGTAATAATAAAAGGAGATTGTATAATTGTTTGCATTGTCACCCTCATCATCGAAGGTGCATTTTTTTTTTCAATAGTGGATCTGCTGTGTAGAAAGTTATTATTCTCATGGTAACATTGAAACGGCACAATTTATCATTACTTCCTCAAAAAAAAGATGTGTTTGTGAAACAAAGCTCCATATTTCCAAATTGGACTTAAACCCATAACAATATGGTGTAACTGGCCCATTCTCAGGGATTACTAAGACTTGGCGACAAGGCATTGCAGGCTATCATTAGCTAGGCGTTCAACAGATGTGTCTGTCTGCCGCATGCTCTCAGCTCCCTGTCAATACCTGCACTTAACGGTGAAAACAGATGTTCTTCTTCCATTCCTCCTCCCACGTTGAGTGTCACCTGCGTCTTAACAAGCTGTTTGTCGCTAGTGCTGCAGGGGGCTGGGTGGGATATTCTGGTGTCTGTGTTCGTTAGCTGCCTCTAAATCTTGCTCACACCTGGATTCCTAGTCACCACTGTTTCTCTGTGTGACAAACATAGGAGAGAAGTGAGGCTTCAGCTAAGGCAATGAGAGGGCTTCTCGGCTAATCTCAAAATAGAAGTGATTGGCAAGTTCATCAAAGAGATTACTTGGAATTAACACCCTAAACACAGTAATGCTGCCTACTCACTGGCTATGAGTTTGTGTGCGTCTTATGTATTATCAGTATATGTTCATTTTAAAATATTTTTTAAATTGTGTGTGTGTGTGTGTAAACTACCATTCAAAAGTGTGGTGTCAGTATGATTTTTAATGTTTTAATGATCAATTTTCAATACAATACTTTAACAGTTATTTTTATTATAAAATAAAATAAACAAACACCAATACGAAAGTAAAGCGGCAGCTCCTCACGGACAACTGGACGACTGCTCAGTAACACTTGAGCTGTTTGCCACATTCCCCCATCGCCCCTCTCTGGTTAGGGTGTACTCTCGAGACTGTGCTCTTCTCCCCCGGGGCCCATCATGGCGGCCGCTGCAGGACGAGGCGAGAGAAAAGGTGACGGAAGGATGAGGAGAGACGGAAACGAGGGTGGAAAAAAATCCTGGGTCCGGTTCTCAAAACGCACTGCCATCTGGTCCTCCACCAGCTGGGTGAACTCCTCCGCGATGCCTGGCGGTGGCGCTGTATACCCCTCGTTGGACGGCCCTCTGACTCCTCCGACGCCTGGTGGATGCCAATGGCCCCCCCTGCTCCGGGCAGCTGGCAGTGAGTCCCCCGTTCCCTGCTCCTCTCCATCATGGTAGATGGCAACAGGCTTCGGCCTACAGCAAACGGTGGCGACTCCTCCCCTCGCTCACGGACGGCAGCCGTCCGTCCAGAACCCAGGCGGATCGCAGCTAATTTTTTCTCTAAGGCAAGTCAGTCCAGCCCAACGCCTCTATCGCCCATGGCGGCAGACTCTGCTCAGCCCGTGGCACCACGGATTTCCCACAGCATCGAGGGTTCTTGTCGCGTTCCTCCTTCCTCCCGGGTTTTCGGCATTAATGTAACGAGGAGGCGGGAGCCGTCGAACGCTCAAAATAATACTTTAATTGTAAAATAAACAAACAACAAACGGACGACTGCCGCTTAAACTAAAACAAAAAACATATAAATACATAAATGGTCCAACCCTGGTCCTCTCTCATCCTTCACCTTTTATCCTTCTGGATGTCCTCTGTGAGACTCTAGAGTCACTTGTGTCTTTGCTAAATATATTTATAAGAAATATATATAATTTCTTTAAAAAAAACATACTGACCCCAAACTTTTGAAGGGGTAATTTATATAGTTAATATTTAACTTAATATTTAAATATTTCGAAGAAAATAATTTGGAATTGCTTGATTTCGAACATCCTATTGTATGTCATGTTTATTTCCTTGGCCAATATCTTTGTTCGTTTGTTTTGTTTTTTGTTATTTTTGCTGTGGTAGATAGAAAACCCTTGCATGCCTATTTACTGCACATGACCTTATACTTAACAACTCGGCATATTACTCTTGGTTGAACATACCCATTCGTCATACAGCAGAAGGCTCCTAGCAGCTCTTATGTTAAATTGTTACTTTACGTGACGTGATGTTAAGGTAACTCATACTCTGAAATTGTCCTCTGCATTTAATCCATCCATGTTTGTGCACACACATTAGCAGCAGTGAGTAGTGATGAACACACACACCCAGAGGTGCCTTGCTCAGGGGCACCTCAGTCGTGGGTATTGAGGATGGAAGAGAGCGCTGTTCATTCACCCACTTTTTCCTGCTGGTTTTGAGAATCGAAGTCTGACTCTCTAACCTTTAGGCTAATCTAACTATTAGATTTTTTTCTTCCTGCTGAGCAGTGGTAATCATAATACACTAAATCCAGACATTGTCACTGTGCTAAGAATGACTGCCATCAAAATGAATTTGAATTTAGATTCAATTTTAAGCATAGTGGCCTATACTATGTATTCTGGGGCAATAAAGGTGACTGATGCTTAAAAAACTGCTGTAAATCCGATACAGATTTACATTAAAACAACATCATCATGTTCTTAAACTCTCCTTCTATCTAAAGGATTTGACTATTTATACGAAGAGGCTAATCTGACACTTAAGTCTTGATTTTTCAAGCTGTTGTGATTTGTTTTGAGTCTTCATTATGCTGTTCCATTGAGGTTCTCTCAAACCCATTTTTTCATCATTCATATCCTTCTTCAACTGTTCTTGTTCTCTTTATCTCTTTATCTTTATTTCTCCATTCACTCGTCTGACAAGGGCTTTTGAAGCTAGGTCATGAGAGCATATAATAATGCCATTATGATTCACTGATCTTCTACTGGAGCAAATGGCCCCTCCTTCCTTGAGCGAGCCACTTTTTAAAACCAACAGCGCCGACGACGATTAGCCTCGCTCTGTCCTGGCTAATGAGTTCCTTGTTAAAGTTTAATGTCTGTGTTCCACTGCAGTCAAGAATTTTAAGTGCCGGCTCCGACTCTCTTCTGGGGAAGTATGCCACGTTGGGCTGTTGTTTGTGAGCATGTTGATGATGCTCTTAGTTTTGCACTTACAAACATGTCCCAGTTCTTTGGCCTGAGGGCTGGAGCTTAGAGGATTATTATAATTGCTTAGAAACTTTTAATCTCAAAGTGTGTGTTAAGCACACTATTCCTCTATTACTTATTGTTAGTCAGTAATTCTTCTTTGTTTTTTTATAAATTGAGGGATTGTAAAGACTTGCAAGATTGGATATGTGGGTAATATGTCTCAGTTTTATATTCTAAATGGACAGTTCACCCAAAAATGCAAATCCTGTCATTATGATGTTATTCCAAACCTGTATGACTTTGTTTCTTCTGGCGAACACAAAAGATAATATTTTGAAGAATCTTTCAGCTCTTTGCTTGTACAATGAAAGTCAATGGTGTCTAAACAACATGGCATCCCACTTACAGTTGTGGTCAGAATTATTGACACCACTGCTAAATATGATCAAAGATGGCTGTAAAAATAAATCTGCAATGTTTATCCTTTTGATTTCATTCAAAAAAATATAGAAACATTCATTTAAGTAAAAGATTTGAAAGTAGGGGGTAAATCACATTATGAAATAAATGCTTTCCTCCTTTTTCTCCTATAATACCTGATGAGTTTGGAGAACACCTGTCAAGAGATCAGAGACAATTCCTCCATACAGACTCTCTCCAGATCCTTCAGATTCCCAATTCAACCCAATCATTTTCTATAGGGTTCAGTTTAGGGGACTAGGATGGTCATGGCAGAAGCTTCATTTTGTGCTCAGTGATACATTTTTGTTTATTTTGATAAAGTTTGTTTTGGACCGTTGTCCCGATGGAAGATCCAACCGCGGCCCATTATAAGATTTCTAGCAGAAGCAGTCAGGTTTTGATTTTTTATATGTTGGTATTTGCTAGAATCCATGATACCATGTATCTGAACAAGAAGTCGAGGACCTTCAGCAAAAAAATAGGCCCACAACATTAAAGATCCAGCCGTATATTTAACCGTAGGCATGGGGTACTTTTTATGCCTGTTTGCACCGAACACATCTTGTGTGTTTGCTGCCAAAAAGCTCTTTTTTAAAGTTTCATCTGACCATAGAATCCGTTCCCCTTTTGAAGATCCAGTCGAGTCTGACAACTGAATATGCTGGAGTTTGTTTTTGGACGAGCGAGGAGGATTTTTCTTGAAATCCTCACAAACAGCATGTGCTGATTTAGGTTTGTTTCATTTTTTTTTATATATATACTTTCCGACCCCAAGACTCAACTAATTTTTGCAATTCTCCATCTGTGATCCTTGGAGAGTTTTTGGCTACTCATCCTCCTCTCCGTGGAGAGACAATATAGACACACGTCCTCTTCCTGGCAGATTCATAACATAGTTGATTGGAACTTCTTAATTATTGCCCTGATGGTGGAAATGGGAATTTTCAATGCTTTAGCTATTTTCTTACAGCCACCTTCTATTTTGTGATGCTCAACAATCTTTTGCTGCACATCAGAACTATATTCTTTGGTTTTACTCATTGTGATGGATGATTAAGGGAATTTGGCCTTTGTGTTTCCTCATATTTAAACTCCTGTGAAACAAGAAGTCATAGCTATACAATTTCTTGTTCCTACCTGGTGTGCTGAAAAATTTAAATATTAATGGGAATATACTTCAGAGATATTTTACTCATAAAAAATTCTAGTGGTGCCAATAATTGTGGACAACGTGTTCTGGAGAAAAACATTTATTTCATAATGTGATTTTACCCCCACTTTCAATTCTTTCTAAATGAAAGGTTCGATTTTAGCACATTTTTTGAAAGAAATGTCAAAATAATAAACAATGCCGATTTTTTATAGCCATCATTTACCTGGGATTCCAATAATTCTGACCACAACTGTACTTTCATTTAATGCAAACAAAACACAGAGACATTTTTTTTTATGTTTGGGTGAAATATCCCTTTAGGGATTGTCTAACCAGTTTCTAGTCTGCTACTCTGATATGTTTAATCTTTGTCATCCTCCTCAAAATGAAGCTTGAGCTATTTAGTGCGGAAATAATGTTTGCAGTCAGAGTGCATTTTAATTTAGGCCATTATGGCATTTGAAGCAGCCGTTGGGTGGAAACATGTCATATACAACTTTGATTTTTATTTAACTCTCACTTTCTCAAGTTCAGCTGTGAAATTTTCCAGTAAAGATTTCCAGTAAAAATGTATATGGAAACGTGGGCAGATTTTACACAAATGAAGGTGTCTGGCAAGTGAATCATCTTTTGCATGTCTGCACAAACATTCAGCATTCTCATAAATGTATAAAATATGTGCCCTTTTTCTCATCTCTTAGTGATAATGCTGGAGTGAGGGGACACAGAAGATCTATATGATCTTTTGGATGTGAAGTTCCACAAGCTGCTGAGTAGACAAGATCAAGGAAGACTGGAAGACAAGCGAAGAAGTGAAGGAAGGAAGGACGGAAAGAAGGAAGGAAGGAGTTGGTTGGACTGGCTGAAGGGGGAAAAAGAAGGGCTGGATGCTAGCCTCTATTTATTCTAGAAGTTCCCAGGTTCCTCAGAGATGGCCTCCAACTTCAATGACATTGTCAAGCAGGGCTATGTCCGCATGCGGAGCAGGAAACTGGGGGTGAGTAGTAATTAATAGCTTTTAGTGCACTTGATCTTGATTTTTTTTTTTTTTTCAACTTGTCTTTTCAGGTAAAATTATTTTTATTTCTTTTAGTTTTCTTGTTTCAGTTTTAGTTTTAATAATCAATTTAGTTATAAAATATTTGGTGTAGGATTTACTTTGAAACAATTTCATTGAATACAAAGAAAGTAATACAAAGTAATACAATAATACGTTGAATTAAACATGAAATTTTGAAGTTGAAATACCGATGTAATATTTTGCTGTAAAATGTACTCCAATAATCTTTTTGTTTTATTTACAACAATAATTCTTTTTAGGGTAGCATTCAAATTTTAGTGGTATAAAATTCTCAGCACAGTCCCTATTGCTATCTTGTAGCATTTAGTGAATTAGCTTATTATTATCTTATAGCGTATTTTTATTATTATGCCATGTTGAAACATTTATTTTAGTTTAAGTTTTTCACAATTATGATGTTATTTTTATTTTTATTTTTTAATTTATTTTTGTTTTAAATATTTTCCTGTGTTTGTTTGTATTTCCGTTAATAATTATGCTGGAGCCAAACATTATATATCAGTTTGTGTGTTGGTCAGCATTTGCTTTAATGGTGTGTGATAGGCAAGGTAATGAAAGCGTTGCTGTATTTGGCATCAAAATATCCAAGTATTGCTTATCGTTTCGTTCAGATCAGTCTAGACGTCTTAGACAAAATATTGGCTTAGTTTTACTGGATAATTGTATGTTTTTGAAGAGATTGAGCAAATGATTCCCTTGGAATATGCTTGTGAACCAATAATGCTGCAGGACGAAGGGGGACTACATTTACACTATAACTTAACCTCATCTCTGGCCTGGAGACCTCATTACAGCTTTACAATCTTCCGCTGACAGGAGCTTCAGCCTCACAGGGTCTGAGAGCATCTCCTCTGCTGTCCCAGTTAGTTACACTTACATAAGTTTTTTTTTTTTGCCTCTGGAAAAATCTCATTCTTTCTTCATTTTCTTTTTGTCATTTTACTTGTCATTTTTCATTAGTATTTCATTCTGTTTGTCTCTTGCTTTATTTGCATTACAATCACTTTCCATTACGAGTTTTCCTGCTCTGCATATGCTTTTATGATTACAAGCATATGTTTTTAAACTATTTCACTGCTGAAATCAATCTGGATGAACCGCATTAATGTTTCAGAATGTCTAAGAAGTTCCAGCATTACCGTGTCTAGTGACTTTGTGAGTGCCTCTCGAGCTCATGCACAGGTCGATGGCTGAAATATATAGTCAGCAGGATTGTGGTTATCGTAGCAGCAGTGGGGTTTTGACACATGGTCCCCCTAGGGAACGCAGTGCTAAATAATCTAAGAGAGGAGTTTATATTTTACAATTTCCTTCTCTTTTTTTTTTGGTAGCCTTTATTTCTCCTCTCCCTTTATTCTCTCTTTTATTTCTCTTTCTTCTTGTTCCTTTTGCACAGAAACATCTTGTATCTGCATTTATGCTTTTCTTTGTCTCTCCTTTTTGGTTTCCTGTGCTGTGCAAACTCAAAACGGGCACCATTCCTCCATCATTGTTTAACAAATGGCTTCCCTAATTGTAAGTCAATTTCCTTCGTCTATTTAATATTATGCTAGTGCACGTAATGCAAGCACAATATCGTAAATCCCCGCTTATGCACAGCTAATACTATTTACATCCATGCTGCCTCTGCTCTGATTTGGTAGCAGCAGTGAGTATGGCGGCATTTGCATTTGTGTCTGAGCTGTGACAAAGCCCTATATCTCTCGCCCTATCTCTCTCTCTCTCTCTGTCTCTCTCTCTCTCTCTCTCTCTCTCTCTCTCTCTCTCTCTCTCTCTCTCTCTCTCTCTCTCTTTCTCACTCTCTCTCTCTCTCTCTCTCTCTCTCTCTCACTCACACACACACACACACACACACACACACTGGCTGTAGAGGAACTAGCCTCCACAGATTGGAGGTAAGATTGTGTTCTAATCCATTTTCATTGGCAAAAAGCTCCCACATTACAGCATTTTCTTCATATTGTCCATCTGAGAGTTGTATTGAATGCGGGTGGTAAATATTTTGTAAGGCTTTGACCACCCAGGTTTATTTAATCATTACCGTGTTTGTTAAAGAAGAGGATTGTTTAGCGATTGTTTTCTTATTCATATTTGACTTTGGTTGTAACTTTATGGAACTTACTGACTGATGCTTCTGGATTCTGTAAACACATGCATTAGTGAACACATGCACTAAAAAAAAAGTTACATTTTTAAGTACAACCTACTTGGATGTTTAATTCATTTCAACTTAAATTACATTAAACTGAGTTTATAAAATGAGTCGGATCTTGTATAACTTTAAAAAAGTTTAAAATTGCTTAACTTATTTGGATGAGTTGAAGCAATGTAAAAACGTGTTGTCAACTTATTGATCATATGATTTTAATTTTAATAACCATCATTGATGATATTATAGTTAATGAGAACATCCCCAGAGGACTGAAAAGAAATTTTGTAAAGACAATTGAAATTTTTGTTTATTTATAGTTTTGTTCAGTTTCCACACCGAACAAATTAAGCAGCACAACTGTTTTTAACATTGGTAATAATAAGAAATGTTTTTTGAGCACCAAATCCGTATATTAGAATGATTTCTGACGGATCATGTGACTGAAGACTGATGTAATGATGCTGAAAATTCAGCTTTACCATCACAGGAATAAATGACATTCTAAAATATATTAAAATACGAAAGTCATTTTAAATTGTAATAATATATTTCACAATATTACTGGGTGTTTTTTTGTATTTTTTATTAAATGAATGCAGCCTTGGTCAGCATAAGAACTAAATAATGTACTAAATTAAGTGCATGTGCGTTTAATAATTTTAAATTCTTTCACTGTTTGAAATGTATATCTTGAATGCAATGTACACCTTAGTCGCTTTACATGTTGCCATAAAGCAGCTGGGTGAGTCTCGTCAGCCTTTCATCACACTGTTCCAGACCACTGTCTCCATATCCCTTCCCCCTCCCCTCCGCTTTACATTCTTCTTCACCTCCCTCGCCAAACTCCCTGTGCACCTCTAGGGATGCTAATTAGACAGACTATATACCTCCCTTTTTCACGGTCTATCTCTGCGGCCCACTTAGGGACCAAGAACCCCAATCAGACTAATCAGAGCTCTGCTTAGCATTCTGCGCGGGTATCAGCAGCACAGGACCGCCGGCCTCACTGCCATGCTGGAATTACCCTAATTGCTCCTCAGCCACTGCCAGCTCTTTTGAGTGCATTTGCAATCGTAAACGGCCCAACACCAGGCATCACGACTATGAAACAAGCCCAGACGTTAGATGGGGAGGGTGTTGGTCGATGCAGGTGACAAAGACCAAAAATCAAATGGACATACATTGCAATACCGCGCTTAGCCCTTTTTTTGTTATCCACCTCTGAGGGAAAAAGCCCAGATCTGAAGCTACTGTGACGCAAGCAGACAGGACGGTTTCAGAAAATACCCCATAGGTTTCAATGGACACAGCCATTTTAAATTTAGTCTTGCCTGAGAAGAAGTGGTTTAATTTTAGCCTTAAGCGTAGCAGCAACTGTTGTTAAAATAGTGTCATTATTCCTTTGACTATAGGTTTCCAAGCTGAGTTTTGTCAGATCTCAGAGGAAGAGCAGATGAGAGATGAACAGCTGACAAAAATGCATAAATGGATTCATACCAAGGGCAAACAGCCTCATTAGTCATTATAGGCATATTATCCTATGAAATGTTGGCACGTTCTGCCTCTGTTTTATCTCTGCTTCTTCCTTCCAATAAATAAGCCTTTCACTGTTTCAGTTTAAACTTTGAATTCTCCCTCTGCCTCCATACGCTGTTATTGTGTCCTTCACTTTATTTCTCCTGCCTATTCTCATATATTGAACTGCAGTAAGCACTTGAGATAAGTGTTGTGTATTCCTCCATGCATTATTCCCCCATGTTTTTAACACATTTGCTTTGACTGCCATGACAATTTATTCTCCATGTAGAGGTTTAAGGGTTAAAGCAAGACAATATGAAGATAACTGTGCATGTTAATACAGAGTACATTTACAGGGTGAGAAGACTGACCCTGAAACTAAATTAGCTTGGTTACCATGGTTTCTTCCAAACAATAAGGAAAAAGCTCAATTATGCTGTAAGCCATATGGTAATTGAGCAAAATAGCATTCAAAATCACACTGTTGTTGTAGCCTGGCCAATATTGGTATAATTGCGAGTGAGATCATTGCTTTCATACAGCAGCTAAAAGCAATAAATTATTATCAATTATCTGACATTTCAGACACAGTTTGGCCATTTCATTAATGTTTGCTCTGGAAAAATGGATAAAAAACACAAAGCAGGGTTGGAATTGGAATTGCATGCAGCAAACGCAAACAAATGGAGTCATACAAGCTGCTGCTACATACACTGCCGTTCAAACGTTTTTAATGTTTTTGAAAGAATTCTGTTAAGCTCTCCTTATATTTGATCAAAAATATTACAATTTAAATGTTCTATTTTCATATATTTTAAAATGAAAAGCTGAATTTTCAGCATCATTACTCCAGTCTTCAGTGTCACATGATCCTCCAGAAATCATTCTAATATACGGATTTGCTGCTCAAGAAACATTTCTTATTACTATCAATGCTGAAAACAGTTGTGCTGCTTAATACTTTTGTGGAAACCGTGATACAATGTTTTTTAGGATTCTTTGCTCAGAAGTGACAGTAAAGGCATTTATGATGTTGCAAAAGATTTCATTATCAAAAAATCTTGTTCTTCTGAACTTCCTATTCATCAATTTAACACATCCTTGCTAAATAAAAGTATTAATTCCTTCTAAAACAATTCATACTAACTTTTGAACAGTATATATACTGGAGATCATACACTATACTATAGTGTATGATCTCCTTCAAACAGTATAAAAAAACTTCTGTATACTTTCATTAATTTCAATTTCTTTTTGCTGACAGTGGTGGCTATAATACCAAGTTAATTGTAGTCATTTTTACACGTTACCATGATACCTTTTTGTTTTTAAATGTGAGTGACACAAGGACTGATAGTATTTGGTGTGTGTGTGCATATGCCTCTACGTTGTTGTGCGGACAGATATACAAACAGTAAAGCAGCAGTGAGAAAGAGCACGTCTCACCCACACACATACACTCGGTCGCTCTCTGCTGATGCTGTTGCTCAGTCTGTTTACAGAGGATTAGTGGAACCTCAGGGGACAATATGATGCAAACAAGGGATCAATCTTTTACCTGCTGTGAATGGAAAACCATGCAGCAAACTTTCTCCATTTTTCCATAAGATGGGTCCAAGCATTCGAGTAGCAATAACATTAAGGTCAGCAGCTATAGATGACAAAAAACAAAAGCTCATCGGCTCAGTTCAGATTTTCTATTAATCATCTCGGCAGGAAGTTGGACACGCTGTAAGATGCAGGAGACCTCCTAAGGTAATATTTTATCATTTGGACTCCAAATGACCTATTGATATGTTCATTAATGGAATTAATAGGGTTAAAAGCATGTGGACTCGGTTGTTAAGCCTCTCTGTTGTATTTGAGGGGCAATGCAGGCCTTTCATTATACAAGCTTGATGACTAATGCAATGTTTATGACTGTGTGAGTCAGAATGTAACTTCATTTAAAAACAGTCTAAACACCAGGGAATTTGATCAGAGTCTAAACACGTTGACTTTAATTCGCTCTCAAGGGTTACTGAGGCAAAAACGACAAATAATTCCCCCGTAAAGAATACAATTTTTCCTGGTTAACTAAATTCTGTTCAAATGTTATAGTTTCTCTCTTGCCGTTGTCATCTTCCAACGCTTAAAACATAAAGGAAAGTGTTTAAAGCTGAACTGCTGTTTCTCAGAAAGCTTATTCTGTACATCAGGCTGTTCTGACAAAGGATTGTAATGGTTGTTGAATAGATGATAAAGAAATAATATTGCTCAAGAACAATTTCCAGTAGATTGCAGTAAGATGGGTGTACGTGATGACCTGTGATGATGATAGAGAGCCGAACTGACCTTGGGATAACTGAAGCACTTGCCTAAATGGACTGGGGTTACCGTGGCAACTGTAGGATTTGTCATTGAAGGACATCAGAGGCATAAACAGAAAATAGCTTTTATGGCAGGAGGTTGGTCGAGGGAGAGAGTGTTTACAAAAGATAAAGACTGATCACAACTGGTGTGGGTTTAATTAGGAGCTTTTATATTGTACAAATAACACATTTGTTTAGCAGAATAACTTGTTTTAGCTTCGGAATGAAATGTTCTTCTAAGCCAGTATTTTTCTTTTGTTTTTCCCCATATATTTGTAATGAAGCGCAGGTCTCTGTGCCACACGCAGCATCATACTGTCATTACCCAGTTTCTTAGTGTAACAACCTGACACAAAAATGACAAATCCCATTGTGATTGTCAGTGCTCAAATGTTTGTTTTTAAAGAAATTAATACTTTTGTTTGTAAGGTGGCATTATATTGATCAAACTTGACAGTAAAAACATTTATAATGTAAATTGCTAAAGATTTCGATGTCATAGCTATGCTTTTGAACTTTCTATTCATCAAAGAATCCTGAAAAAAATGATCAGAGTTTAAGCAGCACAACTGTTTTCAGTTTAAAATAATAAGAAACGTTTCTTGAGCACCAAATCAGCATATTAGAATGATTTCTGAATGATCATGTGACATTGGAGACTGGAGAAATGATGCTGAAAATTCAGCTTTGCCATCACAGTAATAAATTACATTTTATAATATTAAAATAAAATATTTTTTGTTGTTGTCATGTTTTGATCAAATAAATGCAACCTTGGTGAGTATAAGAGAAATTAAAAAATTGTACCGACTCTGAACTTTTGAACAATAGTGTATCTGTATCAGCCAATATTGATATTTTACGATATTTTTACATTTAGATTGCATTTAGAACACTCTGAGAGTTAATCTTTAAGAGCACTTATACAATAACTGTAATCTTTAGCAAATCAATTTCAGTGGACAAAATAGTGAAGATTTTTAACATGGGTGATTTATTGATTCTCTGCTTTAAAACTGATTGGTGTATTAGTATCAGCCAAAATATCAATATAATTTATACCATGCTGCATTTTTATTTTAAAAGTTCCTTAACACTGAAACCATTGATTTACTCTCTAAGGCCAATTTCTACTTGCCTTTAGCACATGGTGTCGTGAGTGTTATTTTCAGACCTCATGTGGTGATGTGTTTCAGATCTATCGGCGCTGCTGGCTGGTGTTTAAGAAGTCGTCCAGTAAAGGACCTCGTAGACTGGAAAAATACCCAGATGAGAAGTCAGCCTACATCAGAGCCTGTCCTAAGGTACACCTCTCACTGCAACCGTTCAGTTAAGGTCTAATCTAAGCTGTGAAAATGTCAGGGAACGTATGAAAGATTCGAGGAAAACATTCAAGTGTCACTTTAGTTCTCCAATTATACTAACAGCCATGTTGAGCGCATTCATACTGCGAGGACTGGCTGGCAAGATTACGAGACGGGCGGTGTGTAAACAGATACATTTTTGAATAAAGTATCTATACGCAAAGACTCTCACAAATTGCTCTAACTTTGCTGACTCGCGCTCCTCCGGTTTCTGTGTGTTTATCGGTCTCATTTGCCTTTCTTCTCTGCACTCTGCTGCTCCCACAACCCGCTATAGACCGTGAAAGATAAATGAGATGATTAAGAGACCGCAAGTGTCTTTCCAAATGATGCGAATGAAGGTCTGAATAACTAGGCTCTGTCAGTACTTCTGAGTTTGCATCGGTTGCCTTTTCTATGTTCACACAGGTGACAGAGATTAGTAATGTGAAGAACATCACAAGATTGCCTCGTGACACGAAGCGGCAAGCTGTGGCCATCGTCTTTACAGACGACACCTCTCGAACCTTCACCTGTGAATCCGGTACATCATCTACAACTAAGGCTTGTTGTGCTGCTGCAGCAGCTGAAGATTATGATGCTTAACTTAAAGAAGCTCTTTAAGTTCTTAACATGGCATTAGCAGTCTATACAGTCTGATGATGTGCTCCTCTCAGGCACATTGACATACTGCATTTCCGACTGTATGTTTTATTCATAGAACATATTCGTTGAAAGAACATGTTCATTCATTGACATCATTGAATCTTTCTGTTCTCCCAGAGCTGGAGGCTGAAGAGTGGTTTAAAACCTTGTCTATTGAGTGCCTGGGGACACGTCTTAATGACATCAGTCTTGGAGAACCAGACCTCCTTGCTGCTGGAGTTCAGTGTGAACACACAGGTAAGAGACTAAAACCATTTGCACAATTATTTACCTAGCTGGATCCATCTAGCTTTTTTGCTACAGGAATCCAATATGGCCTCAGATTTGTGGTTTACTTCAGTGGCAACATGGTAGCACTTAGTTTAATCTACACTGTCAAAAAGTATCCTGTTAAATTTACGGTATTGATGGCATATTGATGCTTGTGTATTTTACTTGAAACAATATATTTCAATATACAACAGTTATTTCTGGTCCTTGAATCTGATTGGCTAAGAAGTATTCCAGGAGTGCTGATATATCACCAGTATCAGCAATGGGACTGTTCATCATTTGTCATTACTGCGGTCTAGACTGGCAGCGTTTCTCTCAGTGAGCGGCAATGACGGAGGGAAAAAAGCCACAATAATTCTTTGAAATACTACTATTGTTTAGTCATGGATTGTAGTTTTAAGAGTTTTTCAGGTTAGAATGTTGTTGTTTAAACCTCAAATCTGTGGTTTATTTATAAAGATGGCGCCAATTTGAAAATTTGCAACAAGGTTTTCGGAGTTGTGAGGTCCGTGCACGAGCACCGGGCACTGCAGTCAGCACTCATGAGAACAGCCTGATCTCTGCAAGTCCTTCTGACGTTTGCCGCTGGCTTTGATGTCTCTGTAGTGGTTCAACATGAGATTTAATTTGTTTTGTGTTTGTTTAAAGTGCAATCTTTGGTCAATCTAATGTATATTTCTGGTAACAAAAATCAGAAGAAACTCTATTATTAACTAGAAACTAGATTATAATCATATATGGTGTCAGGGACTTCTGGAATGTCTACTGGTGTGCATCATGAATTGTACCGTAATTCATAATTTTTACCTGCAAAAACAAACATTTTACACTTTACAGTAAAATATAATGCAATATTAAACCATTTACAGTCTTCTTTTACCATGTATGGTAAGGTAACTTACAGATGACCAGTTAACAGGTTCTTAATATAGCCTTTTTCAGCCTTTTTTTTTTTCAGTAAGAATTACAAATAAAATGTACAGCATAGGAACCAAACTATTAACCTTCTTCAAAATCAGTCTCTCATTGTTTTTTCTTACAGAGCGCTTCAACGTGTTCCTGTTACCCTGCCCTAATCTTGACATCTACGGAGAGTGTATGATGCAGATCACGCATGAAAACATCTACCTGTGGGATATTCACAACCCTCGCACCAAGTTAGTAACCTGGCCGCTTTGCTCTCTGCGGCGCTACGGACGGGATGCTACACGCTTCACCTTCGAGGCTGGCAGGTGAAACCTGTTTAAGATGTCGTCCAAATGTAAAGCCAATAACGAGAACCATTCACAGGAACTTGTGAAATGTGTAATGTGTACTTCACTTTGGTGTGGTCATGTATATGTAGGAGAAACATGGAAGCAGAGGAGGGAGCCATTGTACTGTGGACCTCCTAAAAGGATTTATTGAGTGGATTACAAGGAGTTCAATGGCAGATTAGGTGTTTCTTATCTCTCTCACTGCTTTGATCAAATAATAAAAGAAGATTCGCATCGCCAGCTGGATGCCTTTTGAGAGAGTTTTAGTGAGAAGTTGAGTCTGGTGTAACACTGACCCCTAGTGGCTATTTTACTGTAACACACAAAGCATGTGTAGTGTACAGTATATATTTCTTTGCAGTACATCACTTTTGCATTGCTTGACTGTGTGTTACTATCTTGTTTGATTTTGTGTCAGGATGTGTGATAGCGGGGAGGGCCTGTACACTTTCCAGACACGAGAAGGAGAGCAGATCTACCAAAGGGTTCATTCTTCCACTCTAGCTATAGCTGAGCAGCATAAGAGGGTCCTTATGGAAATGGAAAAAAACAGCAAGGTAATGAAAGCATACAGTGGGTCCAAAAGTCTCAGACTAGATTAAAAATCTTAGTTTGAAAATCTGATTTAAAAAGGAAAATAGAAAGTTTTGACACTTTAAAACCAAGACTTTAAAAAACGTCTGCACTGTTTCTAGGTCACTATACAAAAATTGACATTAACCTTTCTCGCTGTTCATATTTATTTATACCGTTCATTTATTTGATCAAAAATACAGTAAAAACAGAAATATTCTGAAATATTATTACAATTAAAATATCTTTTTTAATTTTAATATAATTTAAAATGTCACTTATTACTGTGATGGCAAAGCTGAATTTTCAGCATTATTACTCCAGTCTTCAGTGTCACATGATCCTTCAGAAATCATTCTAATATGCTGATTTGGTGATCAATAAACATTTATTGTAGTCATCAATGTTGTAAACAATTGTGCTGCTTAATATTTTTGTGGAAAATGATACCTCTTTTTTCCGGATTCTTTGATGAATAGAAAGTTCAAAAGAACCTCATTTATTTGAAATAAAAATCACTTGTAACAATGTGTGTCTTTACTGTCTCTTTTTGATCAAATTAATACATTTTTATTGAATAAAAAATTAACTTTTGAAGGGTAGAGTAATTTGTAATGACTGTTTATGCTAGCTAAATAAAAGCATCATCACTAGAGGTTACAGACACTACTGTAGTTAAATATACAGACACACACACACACACACACAGTGCTTATTAAAACAAGACTGGAGAGATTGCAGTGCAAATAATCTGATTTTCTTCCTGTTACAGAACTTTTAAAACATCAGAACTAATGCCATCATTTTGTGTAATAATCAACCTAATTGAAATTATATCTCTTCTCTCCTCTCACATCTGTCCCCAGCTTTTATCTAAGGGTTCAGAGGGGACGTCCTACCCCTGCACACCGACAGCAATCTTACCACGAAGTGCTTTCTGGCACCACATCACTGGATCTCAGGCTGGGGTGGACTCTGCCAACGGTGAGATTGAATCGCATGCATAAGTGTGATGTATTTGATTCACCAGCCATAATAATAGTCTGCCAGAAGTATTGTTGTTTGCAAAGAGCGCTCCTAGAACATGTCTCGAGAAAAACAATTCAATTCAAATGTCTTTGTGTAACGCTTTTCACAATACATATCCTTTCAAAGCAGCTTTACAGAAAATACATGTGTTTACATCAGTGGTGGCTGCTGGTCTTTTAAAGAGGGGAAGCTGTATTAACCCTCTATGGTACGCAATATGATATCATTGAGAAAAAAAATATTTGTGGTGTTTTTCCTGCTTAAAATTGGACACTATAACAATATCAATAAACATTTTCAATAATTTTTAATTTATTTAATTTTTAAAAGTTTTTTGCCTCAAGGCAACATTGTACCACAACGGACAAATTGAAACATTTGCCATTTTCATGTAGAAAAAATAAATATATTTAATGTAAACATAAATTTCTTTGACCAGACATTTGAACAAACACATTTATTCAGTTTTTAATATATTAAAAATGTCCTATTTAATAAAAAGTAACATTTAACATCTAGCAGCTGTTGCTCTCAGGCAACATTGTACCATAGGGGAACACAAGTATAACCAAACCATATCATCAATTTATCATATCAAGTTATCGTATCCATCTTCATCATCATCATCATCACATCTACACTCTCACCCGCACTCTCTCCCTGCAGGATTCACTATGTCACTATGACCTCATCTTCCTCATCATCACAGTATGACACCTCATCCTCACCCTCATCAACTGACAGTGGTTTTTTATACCTTTTTAGGTAGTATAGAAAACGTGCAGATTTAGTATGTGAATTACTATTCGTATAAGTGCATTACAAAGTCATGCAAAAATGAAAATATATTTAGATAATTCTAACAATTTTCGTTACAAATATAATATACATTGAACAAAATTATAAACGCAACACTTTTGTTTTGTCCCCCATTTTTCATGAGCTGAACTCAAAGATCTAAGACTTTTTCTATGTACACAAAAGGCCTATTTCTCTCAAATATTGTTCACAAATCTGTCTAAATCTGTGTTAGCGAGCACTTCTCCTTTGCCGAGATAATCCATCCACCTCACAGGTGTGGCATATCAAGATACTGATTTGACAGCATGATTATTGCACAGGTGTGCCTTAGGCTGGCCACAATAAAAGGCCACTCTAAATGTGCAGTTTTATCACACAGCACAATGCCACAGATGTCGCAAGTTTTGAGGGAGCGTGCAATTGGCATGCCGACTGCAGGAATGTCCACCAGAGCTGTTGCCCGTGAATCGAATCTTCATTTCTCTACCATAAGCCGTCTCCAAAGGCGTTTCAGAGAAAGCCTCACAACTGCAGACCACGTGTAACCACACCAGCCCAGGACCTCCACATCCACCATCTTCACCTCCAAGATCGTCTGAGACCAGCCACCCAGACAGCAGCTACAACAATTGGTTTGCATAACCAAAGAATTTCTGCACAAACTGTCAGAAACCATCTCAGGTAACCTCATCTGCATGCTCGTCGTCCTCATCGGGGTCTCGACCTGACTGCAGTTCATCGTCGTAACCGAATTGAGTGGAGTATGTTATAGACAACGAACACAGGTGCATTTTATTGATGGCATTTTGAATGCACAGAGATACCGTGACGAGATCCTGAGGCCCATTGTTGTGCCATTCATCCACGACCATCACCTCATGTTGCAGCATGATAATGCATGGCCCCATGGCTGCAAGGATCTGTACACAATTCCTGGAAGCTGAAAACATCCCAGTTATTGAATGGCCAGCATACTCACCGGACATGTCACCCATTGAGCATGTTTGGGATGCTCTGGATCGGTCTATACGACAGCGTGTTCCAGGTCCTGCCAATATCCAGCAACTTCGGACCGCCATTGAAGAGGAGTGGACCAACATTCCACAGGCCACAATCAACAACCTGATCAACTCTATGCGAAGGAGATGTGTTGTACTGCGCAAGGCAAATGGTGGTCACACCAGATACTGACTGGTTTTCGGACCCCCCGAAAATGGATGGATTATCTCGGCAAAGGAGAAATGCTCACTAACACAGATTTAGACCGATTTGTGAACAATATTTGAGAGAAATAGGCCTTTTGTGTACATAGAAAAAGCCTGAGATCTTTGAGTTCAGCTCAAGAATAATGGGGGACAAAACAAAAGTGTTACGTTTATAATTTTGTTCAGTGTATTTGTATCCAACCTAGTATGCCTGGTATGGCCTTATGCGATTCTGTTGTGGTACAATGTTGCCTTGAGGCAGCACACAGTTTTTTGTTCTCTAAAACATTTGATGATATATGATGTAAAGTTCTTGAAAATACTGCTTTACTTGCCAGTGAAGGTAACTCATATTTTCTGTTGGTGATTAACTGGATGCAAATGAGTGAAAAATGCATTTTTCATTGCGGAAAATATGGAGCCATGTGACCTGATATAAGACACAAAATGGACCCCTGTGGTTCTTGTGACCACTTTTTTGCACTTTCATTGATAAGTATTTGAGTTCTTCTCCCGTGAGATAGGCTTGACCAATAAATGGGCGTCTTATTTTATTAAAATAAAAAATAACTTAAAATAGACTATGTTGCCTGGAGGCAACACCGTACCATAGAGGGTTAATGAATTAATGAACAAACGATCTAAAAAAAAGATATTAAACTCGACGGAGGAAATGTGGGAATTAGGTTAAACTGAAACAAGGAATGTGGTGTGTAATTGTGTGAAATTTATGATGAAAATTGGCTAACAGTTTTTCGCTAAGCAAATACCAAGAAAAGGTTGCAGCAGTTTGTCTTTCGACTACACTTGCAAAATCTGCGATGGGACTGAGCTCGAACCAAGATGGTAATCCATCAGCCGGAAGTTGAAGCCTCGCGGGAGCCGCAATTGTAGCAGAACTTCACCTGCTGTTAGCATTCCATTGACTCCCATTCATTTTGGCGTCACTTTGACAGCGAATAACTTTACATCTGAGGCGTCAAAAGACTTCATTTGTCCATTATTTATTTCTAAATAAACACGACAATGTATAAAAGGCTCCATTACTTTGTATCTTACGTTATGGCCCCGTAAAAGCCGTTTTTGTTAAAAACAGGCTAACGATTGCGTCATAACCACGCGACTTTATGTCGCACAATAGAGACACTACCGTATAGACAGGAGGAGAAGCTCGCAGGCAATCTTTTACTGTCTATGTGGCAATCGGGGGGACATAGAGGCATAAAGTCAAGGGAGAAGCCCATAGATAGAGAGTCCATAAAAACAACGGGACAAAATATTTCAACAACGTTTTTGAGGAATTAGGTGATTCTGATTTGTTTTGCCACAGCTACTAGAAGATGTACAACTGTCAGACTGTCGTCACGCTCAGTTTGAGCCTGCGCAGTCGCTCAGCCATCAGACAGGAAGTGCAATAATCGGGCTTCAGTCTTCTCCGTTGAAATCAATGGGGTCGCTGTGTCCATTTCTTTTACAGTCTATGGCTCGAACAGCTTCAGCATCAGCGACTTTTTTATAGTACAAAATCGCTGTCAATCAAAAGGAGATGCAGTCTTTCAACCGACCCTCTAATCATCACGCAGAAGCCCAGCGTCCAGCCCCGCCCACTCCTCCATTCTCCCCAGAGAAGCTGAGCGCCCGTGGGTGGGACATAATTGCAGATTTATCCAATGACCGTCTAATTTCGAAGCACTGAAAAAAACTGTTCAAAGCAGCGCCACTGAAGTCACCGGACGCTCGGCTTTAACAGGGAAATGCACTGTGACGCTCTGGGAATGTATGAGAAGGAAATCGAGTCAGCCGACCTGCTATATGTAGCTGATTCTGAAAGAACTCGTCTTCGAGATGAACATGTTCGCATTTTTAGTCAATAAAATGTTAACACAATAGTACATATTTGACCATTAATTTTTTAACATTATAGGGGAAGCGAACTTCCCTTGCAGTCTTAAAGAAATCCCCACTGGTCTACATTACATTTTAGAATGATCTGTTATCAATAAGAGAATTCTTTCAAAAACATCTTTGATAAAAAAAAAGGTTCCTTGTGTTAACTTAGAATAACATCTGATGACTGTTTTATAATGGTTTGTGTTATTAAAAGTGAAAATCATTGTAATAACCCATAAATCACTTTATTTTCTGTGTAAAGCAGCTGCATTAGCATGCATGGCTTTTGTGATATTAAGACCGTCCTGTTAACACTTCTCATCTTCATTCAGGTGACATCTATGGTGATACCCAACCAGGAGTGGACACTGACCTCTTCTCTAAACGCCTTCCTCCAGAACGACACTCGACCCTTCCTGTGGGGCACGGCTGCCCCCAACCCCCGACGCACTACCCCACGTACCCCAGCGAGTGAGCGGCTTAGCAGTGAAACCTTCCAGTTTTTCACCTCTTGACCTCCCTCCACACTGCACTCTGCCCTAAGTTTTTCCATCAGCTCTTCCTCAGCAGGGGAAGATCCATGCTGCCATGCTGCCTCAGTTCCCCCTGAGCCTGCCAGCGACGCTGAGGGCACTTACTGTGGAAAGAGGGAAACGCACTGTGAAGCTCGAAGCGCTTCGATTGGAGCAGGGCCCACAGACCCTTAAAACTGACGGGACACGGGAGATGCAGAAAAATGTTGGAATTGGCTCAGTCGCCTTCACAGTGCAATATGGTCACTCATGCTGGGTTTCTGTGGGAGTAGAGACTATAGGTTCTTAATACTTCTCAGCAGTATCTCTTATTCTAACTCTAATCTCATGCACGCTCTTCAACCCTATGCATGTCCCCCAAAGTAAACAGCTTAGCTACGAAGGAGTTTCTTAGACATCTGTAGAAGCCCCTACACACCAAGAAACCCCGGTGGAAGGGCCTTCAGAGTTTCAGCTTAAACACTTCTGGTCTTCGGTATAAGTAATCCAAAGTGTGTTTTGATCAGATGCTTTAATCATAATTCGATTGGCATGTCTGTAAGACTTCCCAAGCGCAGAATACTCTGAGGAACCGGGAGCACTTTCTGAAAGGGGCATTTTGTATGGTCGTGCATTTTGTTTCTCCTTTCCCCTTACTTTAAAGTGACTAAAATGGTTATAATGTACAAAACTGTCTCTGCCATTTGGACGGAAGTGAGAGTTAGTAGTCACTCGCTCACGTGCTTTGTGTTCGTTTCAGAGAGACGGATCCACCGTTCTATCTGGAAGATTTCGTGAGGGTCAGAGATCCAAGTACAGAGGGAAACAAAGGTTATGAATATACCCCGCTGAGGTGGTCGAATGAATTATTTATTTATTTATTGAAGTTTACCAACAAAGCACAAGACAAATTGCAGTGTATAGTAGTAGGTTTAGCATCTCAGCAGTTCTGTATGTAAAAAGGTTTATACTAGCAGTGAGATCTTCAACACAAGGTGGTAGGCCTCACACAAGACATGTTTCTTGCTTTCCATGCTTGTCAACTATTTCCAGTCATTTCCATGAAATTGGTGAAAGGTGCCATAATTTTCATGCTGTAATTCTCAATTTAAGACCCTCTATCTTGGAGCTGTGGAATGGATTATCACTTAGCACACATTCATAATGAACTGGGTTGCTAATGCAGGCAACTGGAGTTTGATCAAGCTTATCGACCAGCATGGTGAAGCTGGTTAACCAAGGAAGTCTTGCTGTTTTTTTAAGCAGCGTGGTGGGAACACCAGCATGCTTTTCTGGCCATTTCACTATCATTCCCTGTGCTCTCTCAACTATCCATATAAATAAAAGTGTCATAAAGGCCAAAAACTAAATAAACGCATCCAAATGTGCAGGTCAAAAGATGTGCAGTCTCTGTGAATGATCCTATCAAACATTTTGTCTGGTACAGAATTCTTTCGGTTGTATTCTCCAATTTAGCTACAGACCTGAAGGTTTCACTCCATGTTGCTTTATACATTACATTTTATACATAAATAGTCATTCAGTGTTTGGATTTATTAACTCACGTCATACATGTACCATTAAAAAGCGCTTTAGCTGATCTGATTGTCATGGTTGTACACTTTGATGATAAAAAGAAAGTGGATTTTATCAGGTGCCCATGCAAACAGTTTTAAAAAGTGTGAAAATGGTTTGTTTTTAGCAGTATATATGTCAACAGTGACACAGAAGATAAGAACCTTTTATTTGAACTTTAGTTGGCAAACAATGTCTAATTACATACAGCCTTGGGGAGCATAAGAAAATTCTTTCAAAAACAAAAATCTTACCTATACCCCAAACTTTTGAGAGGTAGTTTTATAATTGTAGCTCATTGTAGAAATGTTTCCCTGTATGTCCCTGTTTTGCAGTTTGCACAGTTGTTCTTATTAATTTGCTTTACAGTGCTATCCATTAAAAATATATAAAAAGAACATGATTTTTACATGCTGCTGTAAGGTAGACGCCAAATAATAGCGCGCACCAGTAATACACACACCAAAATAATTTCTTATGATTTATTATTCTTCCCTATTTAACTCATTTGTTTGCAGGAGATATAATAATTCAACATTCATGTAATCACCCTGAAATTAGTTATATATTTTGTACATAAACAGCCAGTGGGTCCCTGGAGAGATTGTTGACCTCAAAGTATCATGTATTGAGATTGTACTTAACAGAACAATCTGTTTGAATCATCAGAGTATCATTTCCATCTCTTCGCAAGACAGAAGCACTACTGTGAAAGTTAATGCTGACATGCGAAATGACAGTGTAAGACACAAGGAAATGGTAAACCATAAGGAAATACTAAAGATGAAAGCTGTATATGAAATCGTGTGGGAAAAGTGCTAAAGAGTTGCTATACTAAACTTAAATTGCAGTACTCTGTATTTGTAAAAGACCTGTGAATGAGAAGAGTGATAAACATGCTGTTTTGGAGGCTTTGCCAGTTCTTTGTCAGTTCAGATTGACCTCTGAGCATGTTGCCATGAGTAGGAACCCTTTGCATGAGTTTTAATTAACGTGTGTTCTGTATAATTTGTGGTAAAATATTTTGCAGGGTTTTTCTTTTTTCAATAAAACAAAGTTTTATAAAATCGGATGTCATAATGTTCCTTTTGATGATGATGATTATGATCCCTTTAATCAGGATGTAGGCAGTTATATTTTTAATTTTATTTTTTAAACTCTATTCGTTACAGAAAAGTAACAAGCACAGCAAGCAATTTATCTCCTGAAATACTACACAGCCAAGATAACCATTTTATCAGCCACTCACCATTATTCGTTTTTGTATTCCAGAGTTGTCATAATCACATTAGCCAACTCTTTATTAACTAAAATGCAGAACCCATGAAGGGTGGATGCTAGTAAGCATCAAGAACTCCTCCCTTTCTCTGTAATATTGTTTCTTCATCAGTTACTTCTAACCAAAATCAGCCGACAGCCTATGTGTCAGGTAAAACCTTTCTTTTCTTCTTCTACCTACAAGCTCATTATTCATGTTTGAAAGGGTTCATTTTAAATATTATTGTTAATGTTGTTTGTAATATTGTCTAACCTTTATGATATTACTATAGTTGTATAGATATTATTAAAATTTATACAAAAAAATATACCTGATTTGTATTATTATCAAAAAATAAATGCATAGAATATTATTTTTATTCAATTTCTGATTTCGGCAAGTAGATTTTTTAGCATTTTACACCCAGCATTTAATTTCTAAAGCAGCATTATAGTTAGGTTTATGAAATTTAGGGTTAGGGTTAACCCATGTTTATGAGATTGATTATTGAGCAAAGCATTGTCAATTATTTTCTATATTGCCTGTTAGTGGATGCTTTTAGTATAGCCTAGCAATTTAGCAAATTCTAGTCATGTGTTTCAGCACAAAAGGAGTGTCATTTTCACAAAAACTGACAGGACGGAGAGCATACGCCACAACATACAATTAAGGTATTCTTATATATTTTATTTTCCATAAAAAGAATAAAATTTAGATATTTAATTGCCAAGTGATTCACTGTACGTGTAAGGATTTTTTTTTTTTATTAGCCAAAATTAGCTAAGTGTCTTATAGATTTTGCCAATGTACCTAATTAATGTATGTAATATGTTACATGAGCCTACAATACAGCATAAAACTTAAATGAATAAAGCCAATTAGATGAGTTTGAATCGAAAACAGATTTGTTTTCATTTTAGACTGAACATCCTAATTTGAAGAACATGGCCTACCCTGAAAACTCAACCAAGATGACATTCCAGTTAGAAGTAAACCATTTAAACTGGTTACTGGGGGACTTCAATTGGACATCTGTGATGAAAGTTTTCTGTGCATCTTCATCTGAAATGGTGGCTATATGGATTGTTTTTTCCATTGAGTTTCTTGTCATGTCTCTGGCACTCTACGGATTGTGCTGTCTGCTTAGGTCTGACAATACGGTTCCTATATTTGTCATAAACCTTTTTGTTTGTGATATCATACAGATTTGTGTCAAGCCTGTTGTGCATTTTTGTACACTGAATGGTCTAGTCTTTTTTGTCTTTCATGTTTATGTCATGAGCGTAAAAGTTAATATTGGCTTCATGGTCTGTATCTCTATGGAAAGATACATAATGATCAAATACTGTCATCATGTAATAATAGACGAGAAGCAAATGCAAGTAAACAGTAGATTTAATAAGGATGATGATGATGATGATGCAGTACAGGCAGATGTAGAACGGGTGACACAGGGACTTCGGTGGTCAGGATCCGGTGGTGAAGAGACGATGGTGCGGTGACGGTGAAACAGCAGACGAAATCCAAAGACGAAGACGGAGAACAGGAACTGGAACACAAGGCAGGAACTGGACACTGGAACACCAACACGAACGACATCAAACAACGATCTGACAAGGATGATAGAACAGCGGTAAGTATAAATAGAGTGGTGAGATTGACTGCAGCTGGTGAAGTGAATGAGGATCAGCTGAAGTGGATCAGGTGATGTCATACATTCACGCCCACTACCCACGTGCATTCAAACCACAACATAAACACGAGACGAGAAGGAACAGAGAATGTGTCTACCGTGACAGTACCCCTCCTCCTAAGAACGCCTCCTGGCGTTCCCAGACTCCTTACCCTGTCGATTGTAATCATCGATGAGGGAGTGATCCAGTATGTCTCTAGCAGGCACCCAACTTCTCTCCTCCGGACCGTAACCCTCCCAGTCCACCAAGTACTGGAATCCGCGTCCTCTCCGCCTGGAGTTCAGTATACGATTAACCGAATACGTGGTCTCCCCATCTACGAGTCGCGGTGGGGGAGGAACCGGGACAGGCGGATTAATATGAGAATGAAACACGGGTTTAATTTTAGATACATGGAAGGCGGGATGGATCCTCCTGTACGCGGGAGGCAATTTGAGGCGGACTGCCACCGGGCTAATGATCTTGGTGACAGCAAACGGGCCAATAAATTTGGGAGCAAGTTTGTTAGATACGGAGCGAAGAGGAATGTTCTTGGTTGAAAGCCACACCTTTTGACCAACGACGTATACGGGAGGCTTCGACCTGTGGCGATCGGCCTTAGCCTTAGTGCGCGCCCCCACCTGGAGTAGAGTCTCACGGGCTCTAGTCCAGGTACGGTGACACCTCTGAACAAAGGCGTGAGCGGAGGGGACCGCGACCTCGGATTCCAGACTGGGAAAAATTGGTGGCTGGTAACCTACACTACACTCAAACGGAGATAGGCCCGTAGCCGACACTGGCAACGTGTTGTGGGCGTACTCCACCATGGAGAGTTGTTGACTCCAAGAGGAAGGATTCTTGGAAACCAAACATCGCAACACTCTCTCCAAATCCTGGTTGGCTCTCTCGGTTTGACCATTGCTCTGGGGATGAAACCCTGAGGACAAACTAACCGTCGCCCCCAGTAATCTGCAAAACTCTCGCCAAAATTTGGACACGAACTGGGGTCCCCTGTCGGACACCACGTCAATCGGAAGGCCATGTAAACGAAAAACGTGATCTACGACTGTAACCGCTGTCTCCTTAGCTGAGGGTAATTTGGGTAAGGGGACAAAATGGGCTGCCTTCGAGAATCGGTCCACTACAGTCAAAACGACTGTGTTCCCCTGAGAGGGCGGGAGGGCGGTAATAAAATCTAGTGCGATGTGGGACCAGGGTCTTGAAGGAACCGACAGCGGTTGGAGTAACCCATCTGGAGGTCGATTGGAAGTCTTACCAGTGGCACAAACCGAGCAAGCCAAAACAAAATCGTGAATATCGCGAGCCATAAGTGGCCACCAGAACCGTTGCTTGACCAAAAAGCTAGTACGATTAACTCCTGGATGGCAAGCCACGTTGGAGTTATGACCCCACTGAATAACGTCGGACCGTAATCCCTCCGGCACAAACAATCGGTTCGGTGGGCAACCGGGCGGAGGCGTTACCCCTTCTAAGGCCTTCTTGACCTTCGATTCGACCTCCCATGTGAGTGTGGAAACGAATAGAGTTTCGGGCAAAATACACTCGGGAGTAGACGGGCGTTCGGAAAAATCAAATATACGGGATAGTGAATCGGGTTTGACGTTCTTGGAACCCGGGCGGTATGAAAGAGTAAAATCGAAGCGACCGAAAAATAATGCCCATCGAGCCTGCCTGGAGTTCAATCTTTTGGCGGTTCTGATGTACTCTAGGTTCTTGTGATCAGTCCAGACAATAAAAGGTACCCCCGACCCTTCTAACCAGTGGCGCCATTCCTCCAACGCTAACTTAACTGCCAACAACTCTCTGTTACCAATGTCGTAATTGCGTTCGGCTGGAGATAAACGATGAGACAAAAACGCGCAGGGATGCATCCTGTCGTCTGTGGAAGAGCGTTGGGACAACACTGCGCCTACTCCCACCTCTGATGCGTCGACCTCCACCACGAACTGACGTGAAGAATCAGGGGCGACAAGGATGGGGGCTGAAACAAAGCGGCCCTTTAGTTTGGAGAACACAGCTTCGGCTGTGTCTGACCACCTGAACGTAGTTCTGGGGGAGGTCAAGGCAGTCAGAGGTGCGACTAGTTGGCTAAAATTGCGAATAAAACGCCGGTAGAAATTGGCGAATCCCAGAAACCTCTGCAGGGCCTTGCGGGAATCTGGGCTTGGCCAATCTACCACAGCCTTGATCTTCTCAGGGTCCATCCGCACTCCCTCAGACGAGACGATGTACCCTAAAAACGGGACCGACTGTGCATGGAAATCGCATTTCTCCGCCTTGACAAAAAGCCCATTCTCTAGCAACCTCTGAAGCACTCGTCTGACGTGTTGCACGTGTTCCTGGAGAGAAGAAGAAAAAATCAATATGTCATCCAGGTAGACATATATGAACTGATCGATCATATCTCGCAACACGTCGTTGACCAGTGCCTGGAAAACTGCTGGGGAGTTGGACAGCCCGAAAGGCATGACCAAATATTCAAAGTGCCCCCTGGGGGTGTTAAACGCAGTTTTCCATTCATCCCCCTCCCTGATGCGAACCAAATGATAAGCGTTACGTAAATCCAGTTTTGTGAAGATGGACGCTCCCTGCAACCTCTCGAAGGCTGAAGACATCAACGGCAAAGGATAAGTATTCTTTACCGTGATGTTATTCAGCCCTCGGTAATCAATACAAGGTCGCAGAGAACCGTCCTTCTTCCCCACAAAAAAGAACCCCGCCCCCGCTGGAGAAGAGGAAGGGCGAATGAACTTGGTTGCCAGAGAATCAGAAATATATTTCTCCATAGCCTCCCTTTCTGGAATAGAAAGTGAATATAACTTGCCTTTAGGCGGAGACTTACCTGGCAGTAAATCTATAGCACAGTCATAGGGACGATGCGGAGGGAGAGAAGCAGCACGAGACTTACTGAACACCTCCTTCAGGTCCAGGTACTCCGCGGGCACGTTAGACAGATCCCCTGCTTCCTCCTGAAACACAGAAACAGGCACAGACGAACAGGCAGACACGAGACAAGACTTATGACATTCCTTGCTCCACTCCAGTACTGATCTATGGTGCCAGTCCACTCGGGGGTTGTGACGGATGAGCCAGGGGTGTCCGAGGACGACGGGTGCAAGGGGTGAGTCCATGATGAAGAATGAAATAGTCTCAGAATGGTTGCCGGAAGTGGTGAGGGTGATGTCTTCAGTGCAAAGGGAAATGGTGGGGAGTTCTTGTCCATTGAGTGCGTGAACGGCAATTCTGTGAGTGAGGGGTCTGAGGGGAATCTGAATTTTCTGTGCAAAAGTGTGGTCCATAAAATTACCTTCAGCCCCAGAGTCCAGAAGTGCATGGCAGTCGTGCTGTTGGACTGACCACCTTAGTCTTACCGGAAGGAGTGTGGAGGTAGATGTAATCGATGATGAGGTCTTCCTAGCGGAGATCCCACCCGATAGTAGCCTCAGTTTTACTATCGGGCTTGGCCTTTTACCGGACAGTTGTATGCGTAATGTCCCGCTCCTCCACAATACAGGCAAAGGCCCTGGGATCTCCGCCTCTCCCTCTCCTCCCGGGAAAGCCGAGCTCGACCCACCTGCATGGGCTCGGGATCGTAGACGGGGCTGACCACGTCCCTGCCGCTGGATCGTGGAGGGTCGGTCCCTGCGAAGGTACGGGTGGACGGGGCTCGGCGCTCGACCCTAGACAGCCGAGCGTCCACCCGCAGAGCCAAGTCGACCAACCCGTTGAGAGTGGTGGGTAGATCCAGGGCGTAGATCTCCCTCTGGACGTGGTCAGCCAACCCATGCAGGAACATATCCCACTGCGCCTCCTCGTTCCAGCCGCACTCCGCCGCCAGGGTCCGAAATTCAATAGAGTAGTCCGAAACCGACCTTTCTCCCTGCTGTAGTTCCGCCAGTCTTCGGGCTGCCTCTCTCCCAGAGACAGCCCTGTCGAAAACTTTCCTCATTTCGGCGGCGAGGGTCTGGAACGAGGCGCAGCATGGGTGTTGGTTCTCCCACACCGCCGTTCCCCAAAGCGCAGCCTTCCCCGTCAGCAGAGTGAGAACGAACGCCACCTTCGCTTGTTCCGTGTTGAACGTGCGGGGCTGTAAAGCGAAATGCATCGTACAGCGGGTCAAAAATGCTCTGCAAAAGGTAGTCTCACCGGCATAATGCTCTGGCACTGGAAGACGGGGCTCTGGCTGGGAGGGTCCTTCTGGTGGTATGGGAGGAACGGTCGGTGTGGGCGGCGCAGTGGGACCCTGTAGGCGTTGGATCTGCTGGGTGAGCTCGGACACCTGTGTCACCAAGGCCTGTACTGCGCGTCCCGTGTCGCCGATCTCTCGCTGCTGCGAATCCATCCTCCTGATGCTATGGTGAATGAATTCCTCCATCGATCTCTGTGATGCACTCGCTGCTTCTCTTTCCTGGTCAGATCGTTCTGTCATCATGTAATAATAGACGAGAAGCAAATGCAAGTAAACAGTAGATTTAATAAGGATGATGATGATGATGATGCAGTACAGGCAGATGTAGAACGGGTGACACAGGGACTTCGGTGGTCAGGATCCGGTGGTGAAGAGACGATGGTGCGGTGACGGTGAAACAGCAGACGAAATCCAAAGACGAAGACGGAGAACAGGAACTGGAACACAAGGCAGGAACTGGACACTGGAACACCAACACGAACGACATCAAACAACGATCTGACAAGGATGATAGAACAGCGGTAAGTATAAATAGAGTGGTGAGATTGACTGCAGCTGGTGAAGTGAATGAGGATCAGCTGAAGTGGATCAGGTGATGTCATACATTCACGCCCACTACCCACGTGCATTCAAACCACAACATAAACACGAGACGAGAAGGAACAGAGAATGTGTCTACCGTGACAAATACCCTGTTTGGTACAGACTTCATCATACTTGTAAAAATTCAGTTCTGATATGCTTGATGGTTTGGGCAATATCATGTGGATATATGGTGATTGATGTGATTATTGCACTTAAAGGCAATGTGGAATTAGCATTTCTTCTAAATGTATTTCTTTTTTTGCTGCCTTATCCACTGGTTGTGTTTTCCTTTGTGGGATCGTGGAGGGCTCTCTCTCATTCAGTCGCAGTCACCCCTGATGAACAGAAGAGGATTTTGAGGATTCTGGCTCTAGTACTTTTCAATTACACTGTGTTGTTTCTGCCAACCATTGTTCAAAACGCAATTTTCGCAATATCCTTTGAGAGCGGAATAAGCGGTTATTATGATTGTTTTCGTTCAGTGTCAGGAATCATGTTGTATTTAAATCCACTCGCTGACTCTTTGCTCTATGTTTTCATAAGGAAGGATGCAAATAGCATGCTTAGATATTTGTGTTGTAAGAAGGTACATGAAAATCAAGTGTAGCTCTTCTATTCTCCAATTCAGAAACTGCCGTGTTAAGTTATTGTGTTTTTTTTGTAGGGATCAAACCAACAAGTATACAATTGAAATCAAAGCCCTGCATTTTACTATTAGCCACAAATGCTATTAACAAAATGTGTATAAAGTTTCATTTCAGTCATTGAACGGTATCAAGGACAGAACAGGAAGCTATTTATTGCATTTTAACCATTTTACTGAGTCCTCATCATTTCTCACTTTTGAAATGCAACAACATCTCTGTCAATTCCACTGAGCTTTAAGTGATTTCAGGAAATGCTGGTCAAATATTAATCTGATTGCAGAGCTCCTCCCTCTCCATGTTGTTTTTTCATCAGTTACTTTCCACCATAATCAACCAGCAGCAGCTAGGTAAACCCTTTTCTTTGCTCTTTTGAGTCATTGTTCATTGTCTTGGAAAATATATGTTAGAATATTAATCTTATTTTGAATTAATTGTGTATTAAAATGTGTTCACGTCTAATTTTATTAGGCAATGATTTTGTTGTAAAAGTATATTAACAGACTAGCCTTTGGGAATTTAAATATTTTATGTACTGTCAAGAATGAATAAATTAATGAGATCTGATTCTATAATGAGAATGTAGCACAAATCTCTATCTCAGCTCAGGACTGTCACTTTCACAAAAGCTGATAGGACAAAGTGAAATAATCCCCACAGAAAAAGTTTGGACATGTTTAATTACCAATTTATGAACTTTCATATTCCATGCTTATAATGAGAAGATTCAGTGATGAATACATATATATCTTTGTGCACTTTTATAATGCTGCTGAAGCCTTGTTTAGGAATGAAGCGCCTCTAATCTGTTTCACATGTTTTCATTATCAGTAAAATCACTTTCTATCATTATTGTCTCTTTAAAGAACTGAATAATGAAATGTAAAACTACTATAGCTGACAATTATATTTGTAAAGGTGGACTTTGATGGCATTCATCTGTGGACTGGTATTAATTTCACAAAATTGTATTTTCCTTAACGGATCAAATTCAAAAATTCAAAAATCACATGTTTTTGTTATAGTTTGAACATCCAGAGCCCATCCAAGACACAGAAAATGGTTTATACTGGAACATCAACCAATAGTACTTTCCAACTGGAAATAAGCCAATTTCCATGGGAAATTGACGGTTTTAAGTGGACATTTCTGGAAAAGGTGTTGTGTGTGTCCACAGTTGAAGCTGTGGTAATCTGGATTATTTTCTCCATTGAGTTTCTTGTCATGTCTATTGTGCTGTCTGACCAGACATAACCGCACTGTTCCCATTTTTGTCATAAACCTCTTCATCTCAGATGTCATAGAGATTTGTGTCAAACCCATCATGAATTTTTGTTCATTCAATGTTATAATTGTACTTATCTTCTACATTTATTCCATGAGCATAATAGCTAATATTGGCTTCATGGTCTGTATCTCTTTGGAAAGATACATAATGATCAAATACCCTGTTTGGTACAGACTTCATCATACTTGTAAAAATTCAGTTCTGATATGCTTGATGGTTTGGGCAATATCATGTGGATATATGGTGATTGATGTGATTATTGTACTTAAAGGCAATGTGGAATATGTATTTCTTCTAGGTTTATTTCTTTGTTTGCTGCCTTATCCACTAGTTGTGTTTTCCTTTGTGGGTTCGTGGAGGGCTCTCTCTCATTCAGTCGCAGTCACCCCTGATGAACAGAAGAGGATTTTGAGGATTCTGGCTCTTGTACTTTTCAATTACACTGTGTTGTTTCTGCCAAGCATTGTACAAAACATAATTTTGTCACTATCCTTTGAGCATGGTCTTTATGATAATTTATTCAAAGTGTCAGGGATCCTAATATACTTAAATCCTCTCACTGACTCTTTGCTGTATGTTTTCATAAGGAAAGATGCTAATAGCATGCTTAGATGTTTGTGCTGTGAAAAGCTGTGTGAGAATCAGACACAGATAGAAGACTCCTCCGATTCTAGGAGAGAGGTACAAATCAATGTCCAAACATACAGAGAAAATACCGTACTCTGAGTGAGTTTCATTAATCAGTTGTTTTGTTGAAACAAATGTACTATGGACTCTTATAAATATGTAGCCTATAATTTGCTATAGGCCTAAATTCTGCACTGTCATACTATCATCTATACATCTATTTACAATAATAATCTTCTATTATATAAATTTCTCTGTATAAATTGTATCCTTAACCATATACCCATTGTGTTATAAAAACAATAAGTAAACATTTATATTCCACTCAATTTGTCTTCATTTAAAGACGATTAAATTTGTGGCTTACAACTAATTGTTAGCATCTGTCTTTTTTTAAATGAGAAATAGGCCTAAATTATATTTGGGAAGTGTTATCTATGAATTTGAAATCTTTTTTTAATATTTTCTGCACTGACCTACAGCAATTAAAAAAAAAACAAGGTCTTTACTTTGTTAGTCTATAAACCTTATTCAGAGCAGCGCCATTACACAAGCGAGGGATAGTGTTTTCAATGGCATCCACTGTAAAAAGCTGTGTAGTGCTCCTAGATTGTTTTACAGAGCTCATATTGTCTGGGTTTCTTGGAAAGATATTTTGCAGTGTTTCGTCAGTAGAACAATTAATAAACACCTTAAATAACAGGACAACCCACTGAAGAAATGTAGCCTATGTCTATCCCTCACAGCCTGTTGTGAATAAGGTCTATAGCACTTTCCTGCACATTATAGCTGTAATTGCTGTACAGCAATATTTTCCCCTGAATAGTTTCCTCTCTCTGCTCTGGTTTTGGTAGGATACTTAAACACTTAAAGTACCAGCAGGGTTAGATTACGCTTTCTTAACTATTCAGTAGTTGAGTGTATGAAAGTAATATGATGCCAATGCTATAAAGAATCGCATAGGGTAAGATTTGTGAATGTGTACAAAAGATTGCAAGCGTAAATACAAATTGCGTTTACAAGAGAAATATTTGTAAAGGTGTAAATCGCCTTTCAAGTGTAAGAAAAAAATATTTGCTGCATTTAACTGTTATTCATGAGTGTAATGCATGTATTGTGAAACTGCAGCTTCATGCTTCTGCAAAACTAGGATCTGTATTCCTGTTTCCGTGCCATCACTTTTGTACGGAGCCCCTAAAGGGACGTGGTGGTGGAAAAAAATTTAGGATGGGAGAATTTTTTTTTTTAATCTTTTGCGTTCCCTCGCAAAACTTTTGCGTTCCCCCGAGAAACTTTGCGTTCCCTCGCAAAACTTTTGCGTTCCCTCGCAAAGTTATTTGCGTTCCCTCGCGAAGTTATTTGCGTTCCCACGCAAAAGTTTTGCGTTCCCTGGCAAAGATATTTGCGTTCCCACGCAAACCCTGTTGTGAGCTCGGACAGACACTTCCTGTTCCGCTGGCAGTGCTTCAGAGCTCCGTACGTTAATGGAGCGTTTCATAGTGTTTGAACTTGGACTCAAATATAAAGAAATGCTGGCAATATTCAAATAGGCTATTCGAAATTCCCGGATCAATATTCTTGAGCTAAACGTTGTTAAAACACAAACGACACATCACAGGAACCTAGACAACGAGCTAATTCTCCTCATAATATAAATGTATCTCTAAACAGCAGATTGAGAGACAAGTCCAAATAAGGGGCCGTCTGCAAAGTTCAAATCCCAAACCCATCTTCACATTTATATTATTAAACATATTCTATAGCTGCACAACTGACATTGTGGCCAAATTCAGTTCACACATCACCACTCTCCTGCTGGTTATACTACAATACTTAGTTTGATTTTAAAAAAGCATAGTTGTTATGATTTTTTATGAAATAAAATCAATAACTTCACACTGTTATGTGTAAGGCCATCGAAATTCAGTAAGCAAATATAATGCATAAGCTATGATTGTAACTAGCTGCGCACAGTACCAATATAATTTTGTGTGAATAATAGGCTTACTTATTTTTTATGTGCAATTACTTCCCATACTAGCTTTCGTGTAACTCAAACAGTAGAGCGTTGGTGCATGCAATACCAAGGTCATAGGTTCGATTCCCAGGGAAGAGCAAGAACTCATAAGAATGTAAATACATTTACATTCTTATTAGTTCTTGCTCTTCCTTTGGATAAAAGAGTTACATTTACAGTTATGCATTTGGAAGACAAAGTGTTGTATAACCAATATTAGATCAGTGATGTGTGAACTAAATTTGGTGTGTTACAGTGGAGTTATTGAATATTTTTCATAATATAAAATGTGCAAAAGCAGTGTAGTATGACCAGTGGGTCACCATTTATGTGTAAGCTGAATTGGGTGGCACTACAGTTTGTAACATTGAAGTTAATGACTATTTTTTTTATTTTTGAATATGAGTTGATGCTGTAGTCGTTTGTTGGGTTATATTGCACTTTGCAGATGGTCCCTTGACTTGTCTCTCAGCCGCCTGCACATAAAGATCCATTTACGCCGCCTTCACACTGGCAGTTGAAATCAGCTCCGATACGGCTCCGAAACGACCGGAAGTCATTCATTTCCTATGGAGATTCGCAGACCGCATGCGAATGGGTCCGAAACGGGTCCGACCGAGTGCGGTGCGAAGAAAATCGTGTCCGTTGGTCATCCGATGCGTTCAAAAAATTGAACTCTTGCGAAAAGCTACGGACGGTGCCTATCCGACAATTCCAGCGGAAGTTAGCGTTGCTATGATACTGATAAACAAACCTGAATTCTTATCGTTATAAAATCATTATTTATTTTATTAAAAGTTAAGTTGTCATGTCATTTTTTTATTTTCATGACTTGCTAACGTTATTAGGGCAGTTAATACAATTAAATTGAAGGCAGACATCGAACTAAATGTGATATAGTGGTATAAATTATACCACTATATCACATTTTTTAGCCGACCTGACATGTCAACGTCCTGAGCAACTTTCCTCACGCAGCAGCCTTCCTATTAATATCTCTATAACCCTCATCAGAGAGATCATACAGAACTGACAAAATCAACCTTTCTAATCTCACCGCCATTTTTGTTCTACCCGCTTCCGACGCTTTTCACTGTGTAGTACGACGTCCGTTGGGTGCGTATTGCGTATTACGGAGCTGATTTCAACTGCCAGTGTGAAGGCGGCGTTAGCCTATATTATAAAGCTCGTTTTGAGGAAAATTGGGTTGTAGCTCGTTGTCTAGGTTACAGTGATTGTAAATAGGTGTCGTTTGTGTTCTAATAACGTTTGGTTTAGCTCAAGAATATTGATCCGGGAAGTTCCTTGAGTTAAGCACGGACCGCATTTCTTTATATTTGAGTTCAAGTTCAAACACTATGAAACGCTCCAGTAACGTACGGAGCTCTGAAGCACTGCCAGCGGGACATTAAACAGGAAGTGTCTGTCGGAGCTCACAACAGGTTTTGCGTGGGAACGCAAATAACTTTGCGAGGGAACGCAAAACTTTTGCGAGGGAACACAAATATCTTTGCGAGGGAACGCAAAGTTTTTCGGGGGAACGCAAAAGTTTTGCGAGGGAACGCAAAAGATTTTTTTTTTTTATTCTCCCATCCTAATTTTTTTTTCACCACCAAATGTGACATTTGAACCGAGGCGTCGGAGCTTGTGTCGAGAAAAAATGGGCGTGCCAGATGAAGCCGCGATTCGAGGCTTGTGTTGTTAACGTGAAGATCACGTGACTAATGACAAACGAGGCCTCGGTTTGTGTGGATACGTCATCGGTTCGGTCTGAGTGTCGAAACTCGCGCCAACTTGTGGGTGTTATCAGGAGTAGTAAGCACTTGTAGTAGTGTTATGGCGCTTTTCCATTACCAGTACCAGCTCGACTCGACTCGACTCGCCTTGGCTCGCCTCGACTCGGCTCGCTTTTCGTTCCGTTTTCCATTGCAGAAAGTATCGCCACAAATAGTACCCGGTCGTCATAGCGACGACTTTCGTTCCTCGTTGCCCCATCAAGCTCTCGCTGGATCCTCTCTTCGGCAACCAAACAAAGGAATGTCTGCACCTCCTCGTTTGACCACGGCGTATTCTTCCGAGTTGCCATAATAATAGTAGTAAGTTTAGTAACTATCTCTGGCTAAACTATTTAAAAAAGGCGGGGTTATTCTGGATACTCCATCTGGCGCGTGCAATGATGACGCAGTGAATAGTGAAGATTCTCTCTGACCAATCAGCAGTCGGCATTGTTTTCACGTCACATTTTAGTATCGCCTTAGCTCGCTTAGAACCTCGCCGGAGGTGGTACGAAAAAAAGTACCCGAAAGCAGGTACAGGTACAACTTTTACACAGTGGAAAACCAAACAAAGGCGAGTCGAGTCGAGCCGAGCCGAGCTGGTACTGTGTAGTGGAAAAGCGAGAGAACTCTCATTGTCGTTATTGTGTCATATACAGTGGTGGAAAGAGTACTGAAAAAACATACTCAAGTAAAAGTACCATTACATTCCAAAAAATGTAGTGTGAGTAGAGTAAAAAGTACTTGTCCAAAAAACTACTTGAGTAAGAGTAAAAAAGTAGCTTATTTAAAAGTACTCATGAGTAGTGAGTAGTGAGTACTGAGCTGCGGATTCTACCCCTTATAATAAACACTGTGCACTACAATTTATAAATTTAAAAAAAATTGCACATACTGTAATTCACATTATATTTTGTTCTTTGTCAGAAGGATTGAAGAATATATATCATCCATCTTTTTAAAATGCATCAAATCAGTACACTCATCACCATTTAAATCATATTATTTGGGGGGAAAAGCATTTAAAATTAGGCGAAAAGAAAATGGGCCTGAGCATGCTATTGTTGCACATAAAATATAAATATTCATAACTGTGCAAAGAATTCAAAAACCTTTAGAAACTCGTATGATAGTTCAGCATCACACCATGAGATGGGTTAAATAGAGAGATTAAAAAATACCCAATTTCTCTCCAAAACGGTACCAATGTTAGTGTTTTGATAAATGAGAATCACTAATATTATCAGATTACCTCACCTAATGCACTGAAAAAGGCTAAGATAGTGAGCTAACACTAATTACACTTTAATTCCATGCTATTAAATATGTTAGAATTTAAACGTAAATGCACATTGTTCTAGAAGGGTGGCATCATCCCTTACATTTTACACGGCTACATTTACTCACATTGTAATGCTGCTGATAATATAATTTGTAAGGAAAATTGTGCATTAAATAGGGAATTTATATCCAGGAAACTTTTACAAAAGAAACAAACAAACACACACACACACATGTCTCTTTGTAGTCTCGGCGAAGCTGTTTTATCAGCAGCATCCACACACAAAAAAACAAAAGTTCAACATGAAAAATGTTTTTGCGCAAATGCACTTGCCAAATGAAGACGGATTGTATAATGGATCAATCAAAAAACTTGGTTTATTAACGAGCTGTAACGTTAGTCACAGACTGAAATGCAGTTCAAGTTAACGCCATGGTTCATAGAGTGCACTGATTCTGACTCTGGCGGCATGGCGAGCGCGAGACGCGGCAGTGCAAAGATCGTGACGCGCGTCTCTCTATAATGTGATTGTGAAGTAAATGGGAGCGGGAATTCACCGCATTATGAACTCGTCACGCAATACCCCAAACCTCAGACCAAATGTTAGGCCATGTAGACAGGCCAGCCTATATAAATATCATATTAAGCAGAAATGTGAAATGTACCTTAGCATATTAGAGGAAGACGCTGATATCTGGATTGGATGCGTGAAGAATGCACTTCCACAGCAGTCACGAGTAACAGCAGGAATTGGCGGTTAAAGTTTTCTATGCACAATTTGATTTGATGACAGTCACGAACCGATTACTCAATCCAATCACGTTGATGGATAAAAATAAAATGAAATTAGGCTAAAACAAGCATATGTAACGAGTAACGACCACAAACAGAAGGAAAATAGCGGAGAAAAAGTACCGATACATCACTTAAAATGTATTCAAGTAAAAGTAAAATTACACAATTTTTAAACTACTCAAAAAAGTACCATTTCTGAAAAAAACTACTTAATTACAGTAACGTGAGTATTTGTAATTCGTTCGTTCACAATCCCTGGTCATATATGTGTTAGGGCTGTATATTATTACATTATATCAGGTTAGAATTGTTATTAATACTAATTAATAATTGTTATTATTAATTATAGTAGCTATATTATAGTCTTGTTATATTAATTAGATAAGATTATTTGGATTGCTGGTAGATGTTTGGATCTGGACTTGACTGCTTTTTAATTTGGATTGCCCTTTTGGATTTGTTTGTTTTTTATGACATCTTCCTTTTTCATGGTAATGGAGCCAGCAAGAAAGAGGAGATCCTCCACTGTCTGGGCTCAACAGAAGCATCAGTATCTTCATTTATACCCACTGGCACTGACATTCCCCTGCATCCTCTGTTCCTTGTGAAAGGACATTTTTCCAAGGCTGGAGAGGTTTTGTCCAAGAAGAGAAATTGTCTAAGCCCCAACACACTTCAAAAAAATTCATTTTCTCAATAAAAATCTAATTGTAATCCTTAATTCCTTCATCCACCCCAAACTGCAGTTTACTTTATTACACTCCCTCGAGTCCCTCCACCATAAGCACTGCACTCAACACAGTCACTTTTGTTGTTCATACTGTCACTATCCAATTTTTTTAAAAATAATTAATTAACTGTGTGTGTGACAGTTGTCTCTGTACAAGTAAATGCAGACAGAGAAAGATACACGTTTTATTTCATACCCAGGCAATGGACAAATGTCTGCACAGATCTCTTTTTTATTGCAAATGAAAGACAGAGACATTAACAATGAGAAGAAGATGAATAAATAAAACAGAGCGGGAGGGGGGCGGGTCATTGATTCAGAATGAATTAATTTGCCTGCTATTTCTTTGCACAGTGGCTAGGTGTCGCTAGTGATCAATGCTGAATGAAGCTTCGAGTAATGAACCTTTGGGTGAAGCAATGGGCTGCGAGGTCTCAGTGGTTCAGGAAGCCTCATCTTGCCATCACTAACCACCACGTCCCTTTAGGGGCTCCGTACTTTTGGACGTTTTTTTCCGCACAAATATGGCTAAAAGCACTGCAAGCAATAGAGATTGCTAATGTGACGTCATCGTGACGTATTACCAGTGGTGAACGCAAAGCATTTTGGGAATCCGCGGCACAAACAGAAAGCGCCAGACTTGATTGCATGGAGGGAAGAACGCAGTGTTCAAGATGCCGTCTACCTGCTGTGTTATAAACTGCAATAGTCCTTCTTGCACAGTTTTGAAAACGAACAGTACAGGTTGTTTTAAGGACATGTTTGTGTATGCTCGTAGACACTCACTCTGAAGCGGTCAGAGGCGATTCTAAAAGATTCAAAAAGTCGTGACAGGACCCATCGTCAAAATTCTACCCACTACTTTAACTTAGTTCATCCAAAACAAACTAGAAAATAGACTCAAAGTGCTAAATACCTGAATTATCCTTTAAGAACGGATCAATATATTTGTTTTCCTTAATTTTAATGAACCCTAACTTTATTCTCATCTGAATGGTAAATAATTGATTTTCGTATAAAATTATACTACCATTAAAAACACATCTGATTTTTTTAAATCAATGTAGAATATGTAACTGCTCTGAAGAAAAGAAATGAAAACCAATGCGATATGATTAATGTCCAAAAGATGTAACCCACAGACTGTTTTGAAATGGGGTTGGATGTTGCTTTTAAAACTGTGTTTGGTTGGGTGACAGTTGTATGTTACAGCTTGACAAGAGTTTAGAGTGTGACAAAAGCACAATGTTGTGTTTTATTGCGAGTGTAAGTTACACAAATATAAGTAAACACTTTGCAGTTTGAATGATAACCTCTATGAACAAAATGAGGGAGAATGTTTTATGTTTCCACTGTTCGATCGCGCCTCTCTCTCTCTCTCTCTCTCTCTCTCTCTCTCTCTCTCTCTCTCTCTCTCACACACACACACACACACACACACACAGTTCGATCGCGCCCGCGCCTCTCTCTCTCGCGGGCGCACAAACACACACTCCAGCATTGCAATCTTGACATGAATTGCGATTGCATGCAGATAGATGAGAGAGAGCGAGAAGTGTGGTGCTTAAAACTTTAGCATACTTTTGAACGGACGACAGTTTTCTGGTATGGTCCGACAATGTTTTCTTTAGCCCGCTGCATTTTGTAGGATTATATTCTGTTTTTCACGCTATTTTTATTTATTTTTTCATGCCAGAACACTAGCCTGCTATGCCAGCCCATGTAAACGGGCCAAACATGCCCATAATTCTTTGCGTTCTGATGACGTTGCCGCCCAGTTGGTCACATGTCTTAGCGATCTCTATTTGCAACCAAAAACAACAGTAACTGGAAGGAAGGAACTGCAAAACAGATAGATAGATAGATAGATAGATAGATAGATAGATAGATAGATAGATAGATAGATAGATAGATAGATAGATTGATAGATAGATTGATTGATTGATTGCGTAAAATGAAACTTTGAGTAAAAAAAATTAACTGTTGCAAATGTCCAAAGGACTCGTGTACATGAGGCAAAAAAGTTCCTGAAATAATCCGATTTGTACAGTTGCGTCTTTCTTTTAGCTGCGCTTACAGTTTTGGCCATGGTTTTGGCACGATTCTCTTTCACTTGCTGTGTCCCAATTCGCATTCTATCCGCCCTAAATAGTATTCGAAAATAGAATTATATGTCCCAAATCGCAGTATGTTGAAATGAGTGTTCCAAAGAGACCCGGATGGTCTACTATATCCGGTCAGAATCCGAAGTGCTGGCACCATAGACATCATGGCTGGCACACTCTAACGGCTGATATTGCCCACAACCCATCGCGCGTTGGACGAGGATTCGGTTAGAACTACAAATACGAGTGAAAAGTGTTAAAAAACTACAGACATGGAGGACGCACGAGTCCGGCGGTTGTTTAGAGAGGTTTAGATAAAGGGGTTTAAGTGATTAATTATCAGTATCTAACCTGACGAAAATGTATTTATTCAATGCTGGCTACGTTATATTGCATCTGCAGCAGCATTGTGTAGGCTACTTTTGTAAAGATACGTTTATAGCCATTGAATTTTAAATGCATCGTTACATTCAAATTGCAAACAAATGAGGAGAGTGAGAGTCTCCGCATGAAAGACCCACGACTGTCAGATGAACAAGCTACTACATTTCTCTCCGAAACGGTAAGAAATTGTATTAGATTGAATGGAGGATTTTAACTGTGACGAGATGATTGACAGGGTAGTTTACGGTGATGCACGCGACAGAGATGACGAAGTAGTATGTCCCAAAGCTTGCCTACTCTTTTGCTACACACTCAAAAGTATGTAATTTTTCTTCACAAAAAGAGTACATACTTTTAGGGCGTAGGATAAGTAGGCGAATTGGGGAGAAGCGTATTCCTGCACAACCGGAGGCTGCAGTTTCAGGACCCTAGTTTTCTGTTACAGTGCCACCTATCGAACTGGATCACTGAAAACACTCATCATTTAACCCCTTTCGTGGCAAAGATAACAGACGGCCCCAGGTTATTGTTCAACATTCATTATTCGTTAAAACATCACACAATTGGGCAGCAATTGGAACGCAGCAACTGAGTTTTGCAAGCGAGGAGGGCGGCTCTACCTTCATCATGTAGCATAGCCATTCAAATGAGCTATCGCTTACTCTCGTTTTACTCTTATCCGATTGGTTCAATAAACACACCAGTCGCCAGAACACATCTTCCTCTTCATTTACCTTCAAATATTCTCTTGCACACACAAATTTAATTTATGCTTGCAATCTTATGTACGCTTTCACAAATCTTACCCTGCGCATGCGATTCTTTATGGCATCGCATAACGTTATTACCTTCATCTCTGCTAGCTGCCACCTGCCAACGGAAGACTCAACTGCCTCTTGCACGGAGACACGAGCAAAGAAAGTGGGTGTCGCGGCCGGTCTCTATGGTAACCAGGCAAACAACACGATCTGTTTCACCATACTAACGTAAGTTTACAGTTGGCCGGTGGGTACGTTCATATATTACTCTAGTTTTGGTTTATATTGTTTATCATAGCGAAATGCAGATAAAAATGACTAAACAATCAACAACACTGAACGCGGAGGAAGGAACATGCGTTGAATCTGAAGGAAAAGACACGAGTGAAGGTGTTGTGTCTTTCGCTCCAGGTAACTTAACGTTAACGTTAATAACGTTACCATCTAGGTAAAGCAACATTCAACGACCATAATCAAAATAACAGACTTATCAAAAACAACAAGAACAAATATCAACCGTAAATCATTTTGGAATATAGTGCAATATTATCGTTAAGTCCTGGTTCTCTCCAGGTTATATCCCAGCTGCTTTTTTAGTTAACATTACATTTTCATCAAAAATTTTATATTTAACCCTTTCCATCATTTTATACTCAACCCTGTTACTATATTATTTCACATTCCTTAAAATGTTGAACAGGCTAAATATTTCCTGAAGGTTAAGTGCCTCCTTTTACTGATAATTTCTTGAAAGAAAAAAAACTTTTACAAAATGTAATGTGTATCCTTTTGTGGAAAATATCAAACGGTTATAAAATTTTCTTTCAAAGGTCAGGAGTCTCAGAGTGGAGCTGCTGATGAGACAATGGTTAATGGTGATACAATGGAGACCGAAGCGTCAGAGAGCAGAACAATGTCTTCAGGTCCCAGGTGATGAAGTGTAAATGACCTATATGATATTTGCTCAGAATGAAGTTGGTTTTTGTCTGAGAAGAACTAATACTGAATGATTTTACTTGTATCTTTCAAGAATTACCAAACAGTTTTTAAGGGAGCAATGCAAGAAAAACAAACTGTACCTGACGCCAAGGCTAAATGACACTCTTTATCTTCACTTTAAAGGTTTGAAATTGCTTGTGCAGAAGAGGCTACTTCAATGTTGCATCTTTGTTGTTTTTTTGTGTTTTTTTTAGCTCTTTATAGAAAGTTTTCAATTCTGCATTGTAGGTTTTTCTTGTATTGAGGGTTTGGAGGACTATACCGGCCTGCGCTGCCTATGGCTGGAATGTAATGGCATTCGGAAGATTGAGAATCTGGAGAATCAGACAGAGCTTCGCTGTCTTTTTCTCCATCAAAACCTCATTCATACTCTGGAAAACCTGGAACCACTCAGCAAGCTTTGCACACTGAATGTCTCAAATAATTATATCAAGGTCATTGAGAACATTTGTGAGTACACAAAAGTGAACATGGTAACACAATGTATTGTTTGTTCTCTGTTCTTTAATATCCCCTAAAGTCACTCATAAAGTTCACCTTTGGTTTTTCAGCCTGCTTGAGTGAGCTGTCCACGCTGCAGATCTCCCATAACAAACTGGAGAATGTGTGTGACATAGAGGAGCTGTCACACTGTCCATCCATCAGTGTTCTTGATCTGTCACACAACTGCATCAGAGATCCAGCTCTCATCAGTGTTCTAGAGAGAATGCCTGACTTGGTAAAAACAGTATAGACCCCTTTACAGTTGGTAAACATGGTGACGTTTTTTGTGGGCGGAGCTTAGGTGGTGGCAGACCGATCCCTCTGGCCACTTCCCTAAAGTTAGTATGCAAGTTTTGTTAGGTTGTTTTTTTAACAATGACTGGAGAAAATTCGATTTTATCTTGTTTATCAGTGAGTGCAAGGTCACTCACTGTCCAGGACCGCGATTGTTATTTGCAAAAGTTAATTTTAACATAGCCGTTACACGCTCACTCAATGATGGACGATCTTACAGGATTAACGTTAACGCTCGGCTACCTCCGGTTGAGTGACCTGACTTCTACACCTATCCGATAGAGAAACCGAGCGTAAAGAGAAACTGAGGGCATATAAATCTTTAGACGCCTAGAACTATGTGATGAATGGTCACGTACAAGACTTGTGTGGTACGATCCGCAGTTCTGCCTAGCCAGCGCCAAGAAGTCGACAATGTAAAGAGTGACATTACGGTGCAATTTTAACGATGTGAATATTTTCTAGAAATAAAAATTCCAGATACAGCATATTCATTTTTCATTGATTCTTGCACCCAACAACACAACAAGATGACATTTAATAATAATAATAATAACAATTTAAGCTCTTTATTATGTAGCCGAATCTGTGCTAGTTTGTATTGGCCGCCTCCAGTTCTCCCTTTGTTTTGCCTCCATTTAGCGCCGTGACGTAACTGTGATGTCGGCTCGAAATTGGTCTATATCTATTCTGTCATATACATGATCAGATATGCCTACTTCTATCTGTGGACTGAACTGCTAGGAATTAATTCCTGTTTCCTTTTGTTGTCAGCGGGTTTTAAATCTAATGGGTAATGAGGTCATCAAAAAAATCCCAAACTACAGAAAGACTCTGATTTTGCATCTAAAGCAGCTGACCTATCTAGATGACCGGCCTGTGTTTCCAAAAGACAGGTAGCAGCCGTGTTTTTCTGTGCTAAAGTACTATAGCATTAATTGTGTGACAACTGGCATTGTCAGTTTGGAGACGAATAGACCCCACAAAGCTAGTCTTTGTAACTATTTAGAGGCTATGGTTGAAACATTTGTATAATTATTGAAGTTTGCTTTGATTCACAGAGCATGTGCAGAGGCATGGGCTGCTGGTGGTCTGGAAGGTGAACGAAAAGAAAGAGAAATGTGGCAAACGAGAGAAAGAAGGAAGATCCAGGAAAGTTTGGATGCAATGACTGCTATCAAAGAGAACGCACTGAAACAATGGGAGGGTCGAGAGCATTTGGAGAACGGTAAACACACAATCTGTTCAGTTATACACTGGCGTTAAAAAGTTTGGGGTCAGTAAGATTTTTACTTTTTAATAATTTTATTCAGCAAAGATGCATTCAATTGTTCAAAAGTAACAATACAGACTTTTATATTGTGACAAAAGATCCATCAAAGAATCCTAAAAAAAGTATCCGCTTTCCACAAAAATATTAAGCAGCACAACTGTTCAACCTTGATAATAAAAAGAAATGTTACTTGAGGACCAGATCTGAATATTAGAACGATTTCTGAAGGATCATGTGACCCTGAAGACTGGAGTAATGGTGCTGAAAATTTAGCTTTGCTATCACAAAACAAAAAATTGATTTTAAAGTTATTTTGAATTGTAATATTTCACAATATCACTCTTTTTACAGTATTAGTGTTTAAATTTGTATAAAAATTATCATAAATGAGCATAGGAGACCAACCCAACCCCAGACTTTTGAACGATACTGTATACAGTAAACACACTCATATTTTCTCATCTTCTATCTGACATACAGCATCATTAAAAGCTTACGGTTTACTCTCAGGAATCATAGACCCTCCCATTTCTGTTATTGAGGAACAGAGCCCTCAAAACGGAACACCAGATATTCCACCTGCAGAGAGTGACAATTCAAAAACAGCACAGGAACAAATTGATCCTTCAGCATCAGAGACACACCACATTTGCCAGTCTGCATCTGATGAGGAACAGATTATCCAAACAAAGCTTGATCAAAATCATTCCAACCAGTCAAAATCAGAGGGACGGCAAACAGGTTTAGAACAGATTCTCCATCCATCATTTGACCAGGAACAGACTGGTCAATCAGGAACTTTGGGATTGAAGACTAAAGAGGAGAGGTGCCAGAAAATGCTAGCGCAAAACCAAGGCACAAAACCTTCACTGTCACATCACAGCGGTTCAGTCGCAGGTCCTGGTGCTCTCATCACTGAACTGATCTCTGAGGATGAAATAGAGACTATCATCCTGTCAGAGAGACCAGCATTAACAATTGATGTGAGTCCTTACACCATTGCTCACATCATTATAACTTACATTTGTTTTTACAAGAAATTGCAAGATTTAGAATTTCTTTGCAGTGTATATTTGATTTATACAGAAACGTTCTATAGTGTTTCACTACTAACAACATTTTCTGCATCTCCCAAGGATCTTCCAGACCTTGAAGATGAAGAAACTAGCCTGATACTCCAAGCAACATCACAGGTAAGAACAGGGTTTAAAAAAAAAAAAAAATTATATTTGATGCCAATGATAAATGCTGGATGAGAGAGCATATATAATTAGCATGTTATTTAAAGAGTTGTGATGAAAAATCAAATTTTATTGGAAAGTTGTGGAGATTTAAATTTTTAACTGTTACATTTTTCAGAGTGTCGTCCGTCCAAAGATTCAGGTCATCTCTGACGGTGAAACAGAATCAGAAGCTGGTACAAGTTTGTATCACTGGCCTCAGTTAGACGCTGTGGCCCCTGACCAATCGCAGCTGCTTTTTAGTGTCTCCACTAAAAGAACCTCAGTCAAGCAGCAGAGCCCTGACAGTATCAGTCAACTAGAGGCAGGGGATAACTTTCCCAAGACAGCAGAAACCAGAAAGATGATTCTAATTGAGGAACTGGACTGAGTCTTTAAGGTTGAACTATTGGATGAAACTAAATTGTACTGTTTCCCAACCCTTCAATCCCTTTTGCACAAACCTGTGCAATGTGAATTTAAATTGGATGTCTACCTGACATATAAAAGGTGTTTAACTTTAAATGACAAAATCACATTAATAATTTCATTTAAAATAATAAAAAAATAAGATATAAAGTCATTTTGCTTTTAACTTTATTGCAGATATTATAAATATATTTACTTTAAACTTCACTTTCTTTTTTTATTTTTATTCCAGAATATTTTTTTTTTTCACAACCTACATATATTAAATGATGTTCAAAACCATTCGATTTGAGAACAGAACATTACTGATTGCTATAGAAAAAATAGTTGTAAGACCTATATTTTTCTCATAGTTTTTAAACAAGCGAACACATCATTTGTCATGAATATCTCACCAAAGAGCTTACATATTCAATTCTGCATTAAGTCTATGCAGATATGTGCCTGTAGCGCTGTCATTGGCATCAGTTCAGGTATGTATTAAATTGATAGGTTACATCCGAAGCAGCAGGAGAAGAGAGAAACATGTCAGGAGCAACTCTTTACTGACTGAGTGGCTGACAGAAGGGGCGAGTCCTCTGAGGGTTTCCTGATTGGTTTGGTCAGTGCTGGGAACCAGAGGTGTGGTTGCAGTCACAGCTTGAGTGCGACTGGCACACATGTCGTAGAGGTTCCCAGCAAATGCTGTTTTCCGGGACTCTGCCCTCAAAGATTCCCAAATTTCTGCTGCATCGCCACGGCAACCTGACAACACACCACTCACACACATCTGGAAGGCATCCCATGACCTGCAGATGTAAAAATAAAAAGCATAATGTAATAAGGTAAAAAATATCGTTTTTTTTTTTCACCTCAGTGGAGGTGTTTTTGCGTGTGCATGTGTCTCACTTGCAAATGGAGTTGATGTCCTGTGGGTTATCATTCATGGAGCTCACACTGTCACCCAGAGTGACCAGACAGTCAGCAAAGCCCCTGTATACAGCACTACATGGAGGCGTTACTGCTGCACTCAGCACAGAGGAATAGAGACCTGAGGAAAATAAAAGCAATTCTAATGATAAGATAAAGAGGACATTTTGGTAAAACTTATGCACTGGAAAAAAAAAAACTTAGGCCTGCAATGTTGGAGTCATAAACAATAAAGGCATCTGATTGTGTCTAATCCTCAGATTCATCTCTATGGTGTGATGAATCCGATCTCCAAGCAAAAGGAAGTGAATTAAATATGTGAACGTAGTCACACCATGTTCGTTCGTTCATTGGCTAGAGAACTGGCCCCCAGACTGAGCCTGGTTTCACCCAAGGTTTTTTTTCTCTCCATTCTGTCACCTCTGGCTTGCTCAGTTGGGGACACTACATTTTCAACAATATTATTTATTTGACTGCTCTGACGCTATCGCATGGGAACTGAACTAAGATGGACTATGATATCACTGTTTTCTGCAGAACTGCTTTATAGATGAAATGAACTTTTTTAATAATTGATGATACTTACAATTGAACTGAATGAATACTGAACAAAGACACTGTTTTCTGTTAGAGCTGCTGCTGTACAGCCAAAATGAACTCTGTTTGCATCATTGAATCGTTATTTTCCTGTTGATCACTGTAAAGCTCTTTTGAAACAATTTGTATTGTATAAAGCGCTATATAAATAAAGGTGACTTGATTGTAAATGCACAATTATTATACTGGCATGTATTGCATATCTAATATTTAATATTCACGATATATATGTACAGAGAGCGGCTACATGGCAACATTCTATTGTGTCATATATGTCATATTCTATATATGTTAATGAGTGTCTACTTATTTATACTGTTAGATGTTACTGTACGTCACATGGATTAATCTGAGGATTAGACCCAGAGCAAAAACAACATTTAATCTCACTGCAGAACAGCTCGAAAAGACAAATCTCCTCCATTTTTCCCTTTTCTCAACTCTAAACATTTGGGATTTTTATTTTAACAGAAATATAAATGATCATGTAAATTATACATTCAATAGCTAAGAAGCATTATATACAGAAACTAAAGCAATTCCTGAGCCTAAAAAAGTGTCCAAGTCTTATTTTTTTATGGTGTGTGTGTGTGTGTGTATATACGTTTGACCGTGGCCACTAATTTATATTAATTAGAAAAAAAATAGACAGAAGAATTTGAAAAGCATAGGCAAAAAAATTATATATTACATAAAATATCATATAAAATCACGCATAATGCACAATATATTTTTGAAATGTAAAAATAAAATAATACTTTAAACTATATACACTGTAGCATATACTTAAAAATTAAGATTCTTTATTGGAATCTATAGTTTCATCTTTAGCATCCTTAGAGCCTTTCCATTGCACAAAAGGTTCTTTATAGTTGCAAAAAGGTCATTAAAACATTTATAATCTTAAAAATAAAAGGTTATTTTATCTCTAGGCCAACTTATCAATAAAAGGTTCTTTGTGGAACCCAAAATGGTTTTTCTAAGGCATTGCTGCATTTATTTTTAAGATAATTGTGAGACACATTATACACACACAAACACAAATAAAAATACTCTTTTACTCACTGAGGCAGAATGAAATGAACAGCAGCAGATGCATTCCGTTGAACAGACAGAATGTTGAACTGAAGACGGCATACACTGGAACACCTTAACATTTACAGACTTTCACAAATCATCCAAACCTCCTTGAGGTGTCCCATTCACCTTCCTATTTCACAAAAGAGCCAACTGTTTGAAGCCAACTGTTGAGCCTGATGGATGAAGGGGGGTTGTGAAATCTGATTATTAAAAGGGGGGAAGCTGTTGGATTAAAGATCATTTCCGGCTTCAGCGTTCATCATATCAGAAAAGAAGAATATACCTCCTATGACAATGGTTCTATATGGCTTGGATTATTAGTCTCTCTCTCTCTCTCTCTCTCTCTCTCTCTCTCTCTCTCTCTCTCTCTCTCTCTCTCTCTCTCTCTCTCTCTCTCTCTCTCTCTCTCTCTCTCTCTCTCTCTCTCTCTCTCTCTCTCTCTCTCTCTCTCTCTCTCTCTCTATCTCTGTCTGTCTGTCACACACACAAAATATACAGACAGATGGAAAAAAAATTCCAGTAGGACTGGCTTTTTAATTCCAGCATGGCACTTTCTAATACACACTCAGTGGGCCAGCCTCTATTATTTGACTGACATGCTTGGATTATTTCATTGCGTAAATCCAAGGGGAGAAGGAGAGTAAACACGGATTAGTACCTCTTATATAAAGCCATTACTATCAACTCCACATCATTTTCTCTGTTCCTGAACCTGTCACTGTTTCCTAGTATTCATTTTACATGTTTTTGGACATAGTAACTTTGAATTCTTTAAGTAGACTACTATGTAAATTAAATGGTACATGACTATTGTAGGACTAATCATTCAGTAGGCCTAGCATGCAATACACAGCCAAGACAAGTGCAAATGGTATTATCAGATGATGCCATCTGTGAAGCAACAGTGATTTTTATATTCGATTGGAAATGAACCTACATAAACTACCCTGAAAACCAAATTCTTGATTAGGCCTATGTTGTAAAATGCATAAAGCCCCCATGAGCCGGCATTTTTATAAGGCCCCAAAAGCAAATGTATTATGAAATATATTATGGTGGATATTGAACACAATATAATAGAACGCAATACTAGTAGCCTATATTTTGTGTTGGTTACTGTCTGAAAATGAGATTAGTCATTTGTTGTGTTGCACACACATTTTTACAACATTAAAATTAAAAGTTAAAGTTTCTAAAAAAAAAAAACTACCATTAGGTGGGAGTAAAGTCGCATACTAACAGTTGAATGCATGACGCACCATAGTCAGCGGAAGTGACGCAGTTTGTGTGTATGTGGGACTGTCATGGATGAAGTTGGTTCACCGGCGCGCCGTCGCGGTGGTCCGGCGGGGCTCTCGGCCGTACAGTTCGACACAATAGAGGGGCTGACAGAGCTGGAGGATCTGGAGCGAGTGTATGCGCAGCTATGTGCCGAAGAGGTAAATATAAGTGGAAACACGGTGTTTGTTAGTCCCTTGAAGCTTTATGACTAGGAAGGGTAGATGAAGGCTTGTCGGCTGTCAGTTAATTTAGTATGTATAAAAAAATTGAGTGTGTACCTGAACGGCGTGTGAATGTTAATTGTCCATTGGCATGAATTGAATATAAACAAACGCACCTCCCTGACAGGCGGAAGTGGAGGTGGAGTTGGGCGCTCTTATGGGGCAGCAGAGCAACATAGAAACAAAGATGCTCGCCCTGCAGAGGATGGGGTGAGTGTTTGTGTTTTACACCTAACCTATGCTTTTGAACTGAAAGAATAGGATAGTTTGGTGTTAAATTGTGTGTGTGTTTAGACCAAACTTGCAGCTGATCGAGGGAGATGCTGTGCAGCTTTCTGGCATGATCAACTTTACGTGCAGCCTGGCAGAGAACGTCAGCAGCAAAGTCAGACAGCTGGACCTTACAAAGGTGGCCAACATACACATCCTCATGCTGATATACGTCTATTAAGTAGACAGCATCCACTCAAGCTTTGCACCTGGTTTATGCGGTTCTGTTTCAGAAAAGGCTGTACCAAGCTATTCAGCGGGCAGATGATATTCTAGACCTGAAGTTCTGTACAGATGGTGTTCAGACTGCCCTGCGTAACCAGGACTATGAGCAGGCTGCCGCCCATATTCATCGCTATCTTTCTCTTGACCAGTCAGTGATTGAGCTCAGCAAGCAAGGTGGAGAGGGTGAGTACTTTTTGGACTATTACATTGCAACTATTGCAATGAACTGTTACAAACAGTTATGCAAATTGTTAAATGTGATTTGTAGAAATTATGTATGTAATGCACATATTGCTTATTGCTATTCAAAATTGCACTGATATGCACAGATACTTAGAAATCAGATACTCATTGTATTATTATCTATCGGGATGCTATGCACCATGCAGGCAGTGCAGTTGAAGCCAGCCTGGAATTGCTGCAGGAAGCAGAGCGCAATCTGAAGGTGCTGGTTACAACACGACTGGAGGAGGCGGTTGCCACGGGCGACTTGCCTCAAGTGGAGCGCTTTTTCAAGATCCTTCCTTTACTGGGACTCCATGAGCAGGGACTTGCACGTTTTGCTCAGTACCTTTGCAGTCAGGTAGGAGCATGTGTGAATGTCCAGCCTACGTGACCAGTGAAATCTGTTGAGAATGCTTTGTTACGGTAATTGGGGTTCTAGTATTAAGACTTGTGTCTTTTGCTCGGTTCTCTTTCAGTTGGCCAGTAAGGCAGAGGAGAACTTACTCCTGGCTGTTGGCTCAGATCTTGGTGAACGCAGAGCACCGGTTATCTTTGCTGACACCCTCACTCTGCTGCTTGAAGGTAAGAGCAGATGCATCGCTGTTAACTTGGCAATATGTATTATATTTAAATTAATCAAGATCAACCAATCTTTGTCTGTATCTTTAAGGTATTGCACGCATTGTTGAAACCCATCAGCCCATAGTGGAAACATACTATGGACCAGGCCGACTGCACACACTCCTTGCACACCTTCAGAAAGAGTGTGACAAACAGGCTCAGAAAATAGTGGACAAATTCATCCAACAGAGAGATTACAACAACAAGGTGTGTGTAGTGTGTCTATACCAGAAGTGTTTCATCTTTTAGATGCTACAAACCCCCAAATATGATCATTCTTGTGTGATGGACTCCTGTCCTAAAATTTAAAAGGAATCTTATCTTTTATAAGCACCCAATATATGCACTAAAAATGTATTATTATAAATCTAAAATAATTATTTTATTTAGTTACATTATTATACTGTATATTTTTTTCTACTCCCTATTAATTTTTCTATTTCTATTCATTTAATTATTTATTTTAATTGTACTATTTGTTATATATTCATTATTTTTTTTAACAGTTTTACACTTTATTTTGGACCCTCTGTCACTCCGTTGCGGCCCCCTGGGGGACCCCAGTTTTAAAAAAAAAACTGATCTATGCTATGTGCTGTCTTGTTTGCATCTTGAATGAAGTGCATTTTTATATATATTTTTACAAGTGTACTTTCTACATTTGTTTTGCAATAGTTTCAGGTTGTCCAGAGCAGCATGATGAGGGGCATGACTACAGAAAAGATTGAACCCAGGTGAGGTACATATAATAATTTATCATGAAGATTGTATGAGTATCTTGTGAATACAAGGTGTTTTATTTATTGTGTGTTTAATGTTTAATCTAGAGACTTGGATCCTGTGTTATGTGAGGTTACCTTAATGAACTCAAGGGCCGAGCTGTACTTTCGATTCTTGAGGCGGCGTATTGTTGCTGACTTCGAGGTTGCAGATGCAATGGCAGATGAAACCGTTATACAAGGTAACACCTAACTTTTCATGTGATGTGATATTTCTAAAGCAAGTACATAACTGCCATCAGATGTAGCCTAGCAGTTAGCACACATGCTACTTCTCATTAAGCCGTGGTGCTCATTCAGGCATCACAATACTTCTTGATCCTATTTCTCCCCATCATTGCCTGTTAAAAACAAAATGTATGTAACTAGGGTATACAAATTGAGCATGTAATTCAGGGTTGATTCAATGTAGTATGATGAATATGTTGATTTTTAAAAATGTATACTCGTACTCAACATTAACTTGTATTGTTAATACTTGTTTTGTTGTTTTCTTAGAGCATCAGCAGAGTTTAGAACAGTTACTGAAAGATTGTCAGCTGAGCCGCACTATGCAGGAGCTGATTGGCTATTACATTCCCATGGAGGAGTATTACATGAGAGAGTCCGTCAACAAGGTGCGCCATATATACACTCAATCATTTAATGCTGTCATGTGTGAATGTACTTTATACCTGAATCAGAGATTATTTGTCAGGCAAATGCACACTCCTATTCAAAAGTTTGGGGTCTGTAAAAAGTTTTTAATGAAGGAAATTAATTATTTTATTGAGCAAGGAAGTAGAGCTGCAAGATTCTGGATAAATTGAACAAATCTCTTAAAGCTCCAGTAGGTCACTTTTGTAAACAAATATTTGTTAAAACTGTCCATATGTCCTGACAGTAGAATATGAGACAGATAATCTGTGGAAAAAATCAAGTTCCTCTGGCTCCTCCCTGTGGTCCTACTGCCATTTGCAGAAATGCACCGCTCCCGGTCAGAAACAACCAATCAGAGCCTGGAGGAATGTCTTAGCAGTGTCAATCACGCTCGTGTACGCGTTGATCACCCCTCTCTTGCACAGCGCGAGCCTGTACCGTCGTTCGTGACTCTCCTGTTCAAACTCGTTCATCCAAATGAACGAATCTTTTTTCGAGTCATTTCGTTCATTCAACCAACGAAATGACTCGAAAAAAGATTTGTTCATTTTGATGAACGAGTTCGAACTGGATTACGAAGTGCATCACAGAACAGAGCAAGGCGAGCATTTGTGCTTACAAAACTTAAAGTTTTGTATTTATTTTTGAAATGACCGATCGTTTCGCTAGATAAGACCCTTATTCATCGTCTGGTATCGTTTAAAGCCCTTTGAAGCTGCACTGAAACTGTCATTTGGTCCTTGAAACGTTTGTGTCCTATTGAAGTCCATTATATGGAGAAAAAGCCTGGAATGTTTTCATCAAAAACCTTCATTTCTTTTCGACTGAAGAAAGAAAGACATGGACATCTTGGATGACATGGGGGTGAGTAAATTATCAGCAAAAGTTTATTTAAAAGTGAACTAATCCTTTAACGTTATCTTACTAGCTATTTATAACTTATAGAAAGAGTGCAACCTTATAAAGTTACATGTATTGCAAAATACGTAATGATTTGAGGACCAAGTTTGTAGTCAAAGTATGAGCAGGCCATAGTCAATGTAAAGCATATTGTTGATGTTTCGTCCCTATTAGTGTATGTTCCATAACTGTTTATAATCCGCCGTCATCAGTGGCCCTGTTTACTAGCCTGCGCGTTCACGGCAGGATGCGCTGTGGGGGAGGAGCTGTGGAGGGAGGGGTGTAGCGTAGCAGAGAGCAAGGGGGTTGGACCTGTAAGTTGTGCTTGTTCAAATTTTCAGGCTAAGTCAACATTTTCTCAAAACTCCCTACTGCAACTTTAAATGAACGATTCAATGATAAATAAATGTTTTAACATTCACTTGTCGCTACCTACTGGTGAAACTAATTGATATAATCTCTGAAGTACCAAGTTACTTTTAAAAGTTGATTTACTCTGTTTTGATCGGTACTGTAGACAATAGCGTTTATATCTTAACTATAAACTCTTATCCCAGTACTTCTGTGATTATTTATATTATTGTAACACAGAATTAATGATACTGTGTGTGGTTGAAAAGACTGTTTGTGAAGCTGTTTCATACCAATACATGGCAGCTGCTTTCTCTGGGTTAGCGGAAGCACGAACATAGATTCAATTCAAATTCAAATTCAAACTTTTATTGTCATTTGCGAATCCTCCCAGCAACATCAGACATCAATTAAACACCCTACAACATAAATAACAAGTGACATAGATGACAAAGAGGCATAAATAACAGTGTGCAAAAAGTAAGTAGTTGTGCATGTAAATGCCATGTAAACATGAGGAATCAGTGCAAAGTCTGCAGAGGTAGGTTGTCAGCGTTGTTAAGGCTATTCCAGTGAAGGTTTCGGCTGCTCTCACCACCTGTTGCGGAGCCTTGCGGTCCTGTACTGTACAACTCCCGAACCAGACTGTGATAGATCTGGTGAGGATACTTTCGATTGTGCATCTATAGAAGCTGCTGAGGATTTTGCCTGGTATGCCAAATTTTCTTAGCCTTCTCAGGAAATACAACCGCTGTCGGGATTTCCTCACCAGGTGTGTGATGTTGTGAGTCCAGGAGAGATCCTCAGATATGTGAACACCAAGAAATTTGAATGTGCTCACTGCTCACTTTATCCACTGCAGTCTCTCCAGTATGCAGTGATGGGTGCTGCATTTACTAACATTTAGGGAGAGATTGTTGTCCTGACACCACTTCACAAGGCCAGCCACCTCCTGTGCTGACTCATCACCCCCAGATATCAGTCCAATGACTGTGGTATCATCAGCAAATTTGATGATGATGATGGAGGCCACACAGTCATGGGTGTATGGTGTGTAGAGCATGGGACTCAATACGCTACCCTGCGGAGTTCCTGTGTTTACAGTTGTTGTCCTGTATGTGTGGTTGCCCATGCTAACAGACTGGGGTCTACCTGTTAGAAAGTTCAGGACTCAGTTACAAAGGGTGGGTGGCATACGAAGGGTGGATAGCTTGTTGACGAGCTTGGATGGTATCAGCGTGTTTAACATTGAACTGAAATCGATGAACAGCAGTCGAACAAAGCTGTCCCTGCTCTCTATGTGCACGAGGGCTGTGTGTATTGTTGTGCTTACGGCATCCCCTGGTCCAGAGTGTCCGGTACAATCGTCTGGGTGTAGCTCATGACGATTCTCTCGAAGCAAGCAGTCAATGCAATGGGCCGGTAGTCATTAAGACAGGTTGCTTTATCCTTTTTTGGCAGTGGTATGATGATGGTTGTCTTAAGGCAGGTGGGAATTGAGGTTTGTGAGAGGGACAGATAGAATATGTCTGCAAAGACATCTGCTAGCATCCATTTGCAGGTTTTGAGTGCACATCCAGGAATGTTGTCCGGGCCGGCTACCTTCCGGTAGTTTATTTTCCTCAGAGTCTTTGCCACATCTGCAGATGTAATTGTGACTGGTGGGTTCAGTGTGCTCCCACTGGCCAACTAACTCCCCAGGGGCTCGGTCTTGAGGGCCTCAAAGCGGGGATAGAATTAATTAAAGGGGTATTCGGCAACTCTAGCTATTTCTTGGCTGGTTTTCACTTTTGTTGTCGGATGTTTTCTCAACAAGCTCCCCCTACAGCTGTGAGGCGTATATTTCACAACAATGTCGTAAAAAAACTCACTTGCGGCACCCTCCTCCCCCTTTCTACCGCTGCTCATGTGCACTTGTTATTATCGGAGCCGGCCAACTTTATCGTGTGGAGCTATGTCTACCGAGCTGGGTAATACAACATACACATTCGGTAGATAGAAGGGTCTGCATTTTAACAATAAGAGCTCTACATCACTCAAACAGTGTTTGCTGACAGTCTGTACGTCTGAGCACCATCAGTTGTTAATATAAATGCAGGTTCCCCCACCTTTGTGTTTTCCCGTTCCGCGGTGGATGGAGTGCGTTTGTAGTTGAACCGCTGGGTCCGGTATATTGTTCGATAGCCAGGTTTCAGTGAGAATTCGAATTCAGCAGTCTCTTATTTCTCGGTGGGATCTAATCATGGTTCTGAGCTCATCCATCTTATTTCGAGGGATCGGACGTACGCAAGCAGAAGGCTAGGCAGAGGCGATCGGCTAGTTCTAGCCTTTCGCCTGGCATGTAGCCCACCTCTCTTGCCTCATCGCCACTTGAGTTGCTCCTTCCGCCGGCTGGCTGTTCATTCGACTCCAGTGTTGGTGAGCCCGCTGGTTTGAGCTCGGATGCAGCAGGTAGTCCAGATCCGACAGATTAAAAGTAGCCTCATAAGGTTGCTTCCCGATTTCCAGTAACGTAACGTTTCTCTGTCATATGTGATTAGTGCCTATGTAACATGTACGTTTAAAGATTTATAGAAGACAAAACAAACAAAAATAGACATCAAATAACGATGACTGCAGGAGTACAACACAGAGACGTCTGCCACGATGGGCGCCATCTACAGCATCAGAATGTTTTGAATGTTCGCTGTGACCATACTTGTCAAAGGATTTGTTGCAGAGGGCGATCCTCCCCAAGATGGCGGCACCGCCCCTGCATGCAACGAAGCGTGACACGGTTTCACATTCTCTATAGACAAAAGGCTTGTTCGACTTCATGCAGCTCTGCGCAGACCGATCGGTGGCTGACTTGAAGTAGTGCATGCCGGTTAGAAAATTTGTCCGACTTGATACAGCGTCAACGCCACGTGACTGTGACATATGCCATCAAAGTAGCGCGAGAGCGATTCGTGAGCAGCCGAAAGACTCAGTCAGCGCATCTTCTCAAGAGCAGCTGCATGAGCTCTGATGACGACACAGCTGTTCCACAATTGGCCGGATTCACCGCATGACAACGATCACGTGTGTTTCGTGTTTATCCGAACACCTTCGGTTCCACTAATGTTCACAAATCTGTTTTTTATAACAGTCAAATCTCTTCATGTAGTTGCGATGTTATATTGTCTCATGTTTATTTAAAATAAAACTGCTTAAAATACATTGGACCCCACTACATTATTTAAATAGTATAGGCTTATGTTGAACGTATTCTTGTACAAACAGATGCTGTATTAAGCATAAAGTATTAAATGGAAACGTACCTGAAACGTGTGTATTTGACACATATTGCATTTATTTCACTTCAGATGTGGTAAAGTATGCAAACACCACGTGAGCGGTCACTACAGGAACCAGAAAGTGTCCGCCTTCACGTCTCTGTTTGCAGCTCCTCTCCGCCTGCACTTGGCAACTCTCGTCGATCGGTTTCATCCAGCCACAGCCGATGTCGCACACACCTATAGCCAATTCGTTGTCATTTAGGAATAAGATCACGTGGGTGTTTGAATCAAAATCACGAGTTTTTAACGGTTAATCAAGCAGCTCTGCATTAAGTTGATCAAAAGTGACTGCAAAGACGTTTACATAGTTACAAAAGATTTATATTTAAAATAAATGCAGTTCTTTGAACTTTCTATTAATCAAAGAATCCTGAAAAAGTGTGTCATGATTTCCACAGAAATATAGAGCAGCACAACCATTTTCAATGGTGATAATAAATGTGTCTTGAGCACCAAATCTGCTTATTAAAATAGGATCATGTGACACTGAAGACTGATGAAAATTCAGCTTTGCCAACACAGGAATAAATTACATGTTGAAATATATTAAAATGAAAAAGTTATTTTATAAAATGTAATAATGTTTCGCAATATTACTGTTAAACTGTATTTTTGATTAAATGCATGAACCCTTGGTGAGCAAGCATAAGAAACTGTTAAATCTTAACCAATACCGACCCCAAACTGTTGAACTGTACATTACTACATTTTCTCATGTTCATCTATCTGTTGTTTTGGTTTTGCCATCAGCTAAATTTCAGATACATTTCTTTGGCACAATGAATGTCAAGTCACTTTTTATAGCGCTTTATACAATATGATATGATTTCTTCAAAGCAGCTTTACAGTGATCAACAGGAAAAAAAAATGTTTAATGATGCAAACAGAGTTCATTTTGCCTGTGAAGCAGCTCTAAAAAGAAAATCATGTCATTGTTCTACTGAAGTCAGTTCAATGTTGATTCAGTTCTAGTAATGTCATCGTCCAACTGTTTAGTTCTCAGTACTCATAGGATGATTAATATGACTTTTTAGGCAGTTGTCATGGACACTGCTGAGGTGGGTCAGCTGAGCTCCAGCATGGTGGACGATGTGTTCTACATTGTGAAGAAATGTATCAGCAGAGCTCTCACCAGCAGCAGCTCTGACTGTGTGTGCGCTATGATCAATCATGCAACCAGCGTTCTGGAGACAGACTTCAGGTATATGCACAAATTTGGAATTTAATTATTGTTACTGATGATGACTAACTGCATGTGAAGAATTATTGTTGTGGTTGTTGAAGATTTTGAAATTCACATCAGAGAATTTCTGGAAACTGAAAAATATATAATCATCCGCTATATCTTTTGCATCTACTTCCTTGTGCAGAGAGGTGTTAGTAAGTAAGCTGCGAGCTGGATATCCAGTCAGTGCCCTGCAGGACCTGCAGCGTGGGGTCAGCAGTGCCGTCAGTCTGATGCAGAGCAGTCTACAGCAGGGCAAAATAACAAACCTCACACAAACGCTTGGGATTGAGAGCCAAGAGCAGGCAAAGAGTGCCTACTTGGTCAGCATTAAGTATTTTTATTGCATACTCTGTGCCAACTTTATTATCTCACTTTTCCCCCTTGTTTTTCTGTACTTCTCACTAAACATACGTTTTCATGTAGTGTTTAAGTATAATAATGCTTGTTTTTTTCTCAGGTGACTCTCAATAATGTGGAGGTCTGCAGTGAGAATATCAGAACCCTGAAAAAGAATCTAGAGGTCAGTGTGATGTGACTTTCTTTCATCAAGGAGTATTTTGTTTCTTCCAGCCAACCACACAGCAACTCTGTCATTTGCTCACCTCATGCCATACCAGACCAATAGGACATTTTTCATGTGTCATGTCACTTGTTTCTTGTCTGGTCTTTTGTTTAGTTTGAGTTTCCTGTTACTGTTTTGTAGTTTTGCTCCAGTTTCCTGTTTCCCTCATTACTCCCTGATTATTTGCATCTGTGTCTATTACCCTTTGTGTATAGAAGCCCTGGGCTGCATTCCAGTCCACTTTTAGACATGCACTTGCGAACTTCCCTAAGCACTTCCCCTCGGGGAATCCCCATTTTGAAGTGCGTTCCACTTCGTGAAATGGACAAGGGAAGTTTATATGGACAGACCCTCGTTCCCTCGATTTTGATCGAGGGAGCGAGTCTACTTCATATCTACACTTCAGGCAGTTCCAAATACCACAATGCAACACGATTGTGACGTCACCGCAGATCCGGTCTAATCACCACCACCACAAACAACTCAATGATATATTAATTATATATATTTTTTATTTAAAACAACCCAAACACTCCTATATACATTTGGATGCTGCATCGAACAAATTCTTAAAGGGTACGGCACGCTTCGACGCTTTTCCACTGCATGGTACTGTACGGCTCGGCTCGTTACGGCTCACTTGTGGCGCTTTTCCACTGCATGGTACTGTACGGCTCGGCTCGTTACGGCTCACTTGTGGCGCTTTTCCACTGCATGGTACGGTACGGTACGGCTCGCTTTAAATGGTACCAAATCTGTTGAGGTTCCAAGCGTACCGTACCGATACTAAACTGTGACGTGAAAACACTGCAGATCACTGATTGGTCAGACAGACTGAATCGTCACTACCAGCGTCGTTGTATTTGCGAGACATCAAACCCGCTAGATTTAAATAGCCAGTAACAGCCACCGCTGTAGCACCTGTTTTAAAACTACTTGCTTGACTTGCTTGAAGAAAAAAAACTTCCAAAAAAGAAATGGCTGAATCGTGGTCAGTGGACAAGAAGTGCAGACGTTCATCTCGTTGGTTGACGAGGAGCGGATAAACTGTAACGATCAGTCATAATCCCACCCACTAAGAAGCGGTACTAACTGCAATGGAAAAGCAACCGAGCTAGAGCGAACCGAGCCGTGTCGCGCCGAGTCGTACCACGCAGTGGAAAAGTTAAGCGAGCCGAACTGTGCCGCGCCGAGCCCGAACCGTTTCCGCCAGTAGTGGGCACTCGTGCAACATAAGAGTGAACGAGACGGAGGGAAGTTAGCAAGTGAAGGGCATGACAATTTTGGACTGGAACACAGCCCTGGTGTTTCCTGTGATCATTGTCAGGTTTTGTTCATCCATGATTGCACGTCACTCTGTTACATTCCTTGTGTTAGGATGTTTTCTTGTTACTTTATCATTAAATACCTTAATCTCCATTTAGATTCTGATCTCCTTCATCTTCTGTTATACCATGGAACACAAAAAGAGAAATATGGAAATCTTTTCCATGCAATTACAGTTAATGTGGATAGTTGCTTTCAAGCCTTTTAAACATATCATAAAAGCAGTCCAAATAAACTCACTTTTTGTGTTGCATGGAAGAAAGAATGTCTCTCAAGGTTCAAACGGCATGAGGGAGAGTGAACTAATACTTGAAATTTTTAGACATGTTTGGGGAAGCGTTTCATCCAATGGTAGAACTTAACCAACTGTGCACAATACCTTGCATGGTTTGCTATTTTTGGAAATGAGACATGCCAGCCAAAAACACTTTACTTATTGCATCCGTAGAACATGATGTCAGACCACTCTTGCTAGCTTGAGTTGTTGTAATCATGTGAGAAAATTCTATCCACTTTAATGCAAGAAAGAGATCAATAACACTGGAAAAGTTTGAATCCTCTGGTCTTTCTGGCTTATGCTGACATTTGATGTTGTTGTGAGCAATCTGAATTGCTTTTTCTTCCTGTCCATCTCAGAGTGATTGTGCCAAGTTGTTCAGTCAGGGCGTAGGCTCAGATCATGCGAAGGCTAAGATTGACAGCTGTCTATCTGATTTGGTCACCACCTCTAACAAATTCAAGGATCTCCTCCAGGTCAGTGAGAATCTGTTTACACACTAGAATTTACAAGTATGGGTCGGTAAGATTTTTTAAATGTTTTTGAAAGAAGTCTTTTATGCTCACCAAGGCTACATTTATTTGATCAAAAGTACAGTAATAACTGTAATATTATGAAATATTATTGCAATTAAATATAGCTGTTTTCTTTTCTTATATATATATTTTAAAATGTAATTTATTCCTGTGATGGCAGGGCTGAATATTCAGCATCATTACTCCAGTCTTCTGTATTACATGATCCTTCAGAAATCATTCTAATATGCCGATTTGGTGCTCAGGAAACATTTCATATTATTATCAATGTTGAAAACAGTCATGCTGCTTAATATTTGTGTGGAAACTGATGCATTTATTTTTTTTATTAATTGAAAGGTCAAAGAATAACATTTATTTGAAATAAATCTTTTGTACCATTATAAATGTCTTTAACTTTTGATCAATTTAATGTATCCTTGCTGAATAAAAGTATTAATTTCTTAACAAAAAAAGATCTTACTGATCTTACTACTAAATCTTGAATGTTTGTGCTGTTTTTCTTACCGGTTTGTGTATGTGCAGGAGGGGCTACAGGAGCTTAACAACACCTCTATTAGACCACAAGTAAAACCCTGGATCAGCAGCTTCCTGTCTGTCTCACACAATATTGAAGAGGTATGAGATGATACCATCACCATATCTACTACTACTGACAGAGAGGATAAAATAAACTTATTTTCCAAGAATAATATATGAGAAAAAAATGCTCAAACTACGATGGAAACTCATTTACCGAATAAATTCCTCAATGCGGCACTCAAAAAAAGACGTGACTTTGCGCGATGGGAAGGCATACCTGGACTAACCAGTGGACCGGTCTTGATGCACAGCGTCTGAAATGATGTTTTGGTTGTTCTGAAATGCCTGAGCAAAATCTGTCATCAAAGTGCTTCAGTATAATTACCTCCCAGAACTGTCTTACACGACTGCGTTCCCAAACAGTAGAGATCCACCTCCATTTGTGTTTCATCTGCACGCTCAAGTCATTTATTATATATTAAAATATAATATACAGTGCCTTCTCCTACTGCAGTAACTGCCATTTACATAATTATATTTAGCGCCTGTTTATCAGGGAGTGATTTTTTTTCTTTTCGGCTCACTGGATGGAAACGGTGCTTTATTTGCAAATGTTTTATGTGATATTCCAATTTTGCGCACAATTTAAGTTTGCAACTTTGGATGGAAACATAGCTAATGATAGGATGGAAAATCAGTTGTATTGCTTAATCTTATGAATTATAAATGTTATCTGAGGATTTACAAGTTTTTTTTTCTTTTGTTGTCTTTAGGAAGAGTTCAGTGAGTATGAAGCCAATGATCCTTGGGTTCAGCAACTCATTGTCCAATTGGAGCAGCTCATGGCCGAGTTTAAGGTACATTTATTTTAATCCACTTTACACGCACACACACACACCCATTCTAAAATGCCTCTCTGTAGGTGGGCCTGTCACCAGTCATCTACGATACTCTAACTAGCCTGATGACCAGTCTCATTGCAATGGAGATGGAGAAGACAGTGTTCAAATGCACCTTCAGCAGGGTGAGATGTAAACACCCTTCACAAAGGACAGCTACATATTCGCTTAAAAACACCCACATCCTAACTCTCCTGTTGATTCTGGGTTGTAGCTTGGTGGATTACAGTTTGATAAGGAGCTGCGTGCTTTGGTTGCATACCTCTCCTCGGTCACCTCCTGGACCATCCGGGATAAGTTTGCCCGACTCACACAGATGGCAACTATTCTCAACTTAGAGAGGGTATGTGGCTTTTTGACTGGCATTTAAAAATGTTAATCATTGAAATCTGGTCAATGACTAAGAGGACAGTATCATTTGGAATTTTGTTTGATTTTGTGTCTTTCTTCTTGAGGTGTCTGAGATTCTGGATTATTGGGGACCCAACTCTGGGCCTTTGACGTGGCGCCTGACCCCTGCTGAAGTTCGGCAGGTCTTGGCTCTAAGGGTAGATTTCCGCAGCGAGGACATTAAAAGATTACGACTCTAACAAAAACACCTTAAACGTGGTCTCGTGTAGAAATTGAGTTTCGAGTAACCTGAATGAATGTATGCTATCTCTGACATTTGTATACACACAAATCTTTTTTTAAACATATGTAATAAATGTATTACTAACCAACATTGTGGATCAGATTGTTCTTCGACTATTCTGGGGTTTACCTTATAATTCAACTCAATATCTTCTGGAAACTGGAAAGTTTGGTTAATTTGAGTCTGCTTTACTGAGCACAATTCATTAAAAAGAAAACAATTTCCTTGAATAAATGTGATGACACAATGCTCCAAATAGAAGAGTAGTATTTTTTAGTGCACAATATAGCAATATAGCTTGTGTGGTAAAGAATCTTAGAAGAAAAAAAGAGTCCCACGAGTCATAGTTCAAAAGCAGTTTACTTCAAACCATTCATATTTTCTAACTGCATTAACCTGCATGTAAAGAATCGGTTCACCTGGACCAGAAGCTCTGACCTGATGCACTCTGATATTAAAAAACAAACAAACAAATGATAAGCAGTTTTTTTTACACACTTATATGAAGGAGTCTATGTGTGCATGTAACATGATGTGTGGCAGTAGGCAGATCTTGAATCTGCTTCCTTCAACACACAAACAACACAATCGTGTATCATTAAATATAAAATGAGAAGGACCAGTCTGCTGAACTCATCTCAGTCCCCGTGTAGCGCTGTGCCTGACAGCTCGTGCAAACAGGTTGAACTCATGTATCTGCGCTCTAACACTCACACAGCCTATCTACCATTTCTGAGTCCTGGAGGAAGCTTAAATGAGAACTACGATGAAACTTAATTGTCGTCGCCTTGTCTTACAGAAGCACAGACCGTCCTATGCGTCTTTAGTCCATCGTTTCTTTACGTTGTTTGTCAGAGTTTTCTCTTAATGATGGTGTTGGCGGAGATCAGGCGGTCCCGCTCGCGCAGCTCCTCCTGCAATCGTGCCTCGTTGACCCGCAGCTGTCGGATGGTGTTCTTCATCTCCTTCATTTTGATCTCCATCAGCGCGATTATGTCCCGCTGCTCGTTCAGTTTCCGAAGCAGTTCCGCAGACGTTGTGCCGGTGGTGAGCGAGTACGAGTGATCCACCCCGCACAGCGCGAGATCGGCCACGGGGCACGGCGTGCTGTCCCCGGATAAATCTGAGCCCGAGACCACCGCCGTAAGGCAGGAACCGTCTCCCGAAACGGTGAGGTCCACGGGCGCGATGTACTGGCCGTTCTGACCTATCTGCACCACGGTGGTGTTTTCGGTGTCCCCCTCTTCCTCCACTGGTGCTGACTCGTCAGCCGTGGAAACGACCGAGCTGATGATAGGCACGATCGCGGACACCTTCCTGCTCCTTCCCCGTCTACTCTTCCTCTCGTTCACTCCGCGCAGAGGGAAAAGGGTCGGGACGCGAATGGTGTAGGTTTTCCTGCCGCCGGGGAAGTGGACGCTGCAGACCCGGTGGCCGGTGGTGGGCTGGAAAGTGCTGAAACAGCCGCTCACCCCGGCCCGCGAAATGTTCTTCAGCCATATCTCTCGCTGAGTGGGATCCTTTGGAAAGGTGTAGAATCGCAGATCGCGGTCCCGGTGTGAGTTGTTGTAGCATCCGGGGACGCAGCAAGTAAAGCCGGGCATGATTTTGTAGAAGATGCACCTGTAAAACTGCAGTCCCTTAGAAGTTTCCCTAATTTTGTTTTGTTTGGTTCCTTCGTGGGCTGTTATCCAGACCAGCGGCCTACAAGCGGAACTACACGTCCCACAATACTTACGACTTCCTGTTTTGGTTTCAAATGCTAGTCGATAGATTTGCGTCTGCGCAAACATACGCCAGTTTGGCTTAATAATTCAAAACCAGGAGTGTTGTAACAGTGTTTTAACGACTATAACTTGCACCGTCTCTATCGAGAACGTTTTGAAATGATATTTATATGCTACAAATGGAACTAGATTTATTAAACCCATGCAAAGTAGCATACAAAGTGCTTTTGTTACAATCATGGTGCATTGTAACACTAATTGAGAACTTTTTAATTTTTGTGTATCCATTTATTAATAATTATGCCATCCCACAACATTTTAATTGGAAATGGTACCATTATAGCGAGCGAATTTGAAACATTTTAATTCAAAACATAACAAATAAAACGAACATAAAAATACATAAAACATAGCTTTAAAACCACAACTGCATCATCATGACAAAGTAACCTTTATATCACTCGCCAGTTTAAGGTAAGAGACTGTCTAGTCTTATTAAATGGAATTACAGTGAGTCTTCAAAACAAACAAGTAGACCATAGCCTATGTGATATTAAACCAAACTATAAAAGTATTCTATTTCAAATAATGTGTTATTGTCAAGTAAATTGCCTTTTAATGTATGAAATATAGCCATCATATCAGTAACAGCATGATCAACTGAGAACAGATACAAAAATGATACATATCCTATATTTTAGCACTTCAAAATGACAACCACTAGCCACTAACCACTTTGGTTGTTACATCATATAAATAGAGTCCAAAGCATATACTCAAAGGTCAATCTAGGGTCCTTATCTTAATGATAAACCACAAACACTGTAAATTTGCTTTTGTACATAAAGATATTAGAGATTAATACAAAATTCTTTTTCAACAAATGGTATAAACTAGTTTATTTAGAAATACGCAGAGGTGAACAAAGTACACAACCTCCCTTACTTGAGTGAAAGTACAGATGCTGGTCAAATATTATTACGTTACAAGTAAAGTTGTAAATACCGATTTTTAGTAAAGTAAAAGTACAGTACTTGTTTTTAAAAGTACTTAAGTATTAAAAGTAAAAAGTAAATGTCAATGCGTTGTTTTATTATTGTTGCATTGTTGTATGTAATACTTACATACCTTATGCCTCTGAATCTATGCCTTCCTACCTACTCATATTGATATCAAATTTATTTCTAGAACACAGTTCCAGTAGTGGGATTGAATGTGAGATTCAATAAATGCACTCATTAACGTCCTCAATGGTTTCGGACACCCAAATGGCTGTTCCCTCAAATAGTGCCCTATTTAAAGTTTTTTGGGTTTTAGTATGAATATATGCCTTACTAACAGAATTGTACGTATTGTAAAAAGTACGATATTTGTCTTTCAAATATAGTGAAGTTAAAGTGAAAAGTTTATAGTAGAAAGAAAAAATAATACTCAAGTACAGATACTCAAAAAGTGTACTTAAGTAGCCTACTGTACTCAAGTAGCCTAAATGTAATTATTACTGTCCACCTCGAAATGCTAAATACAGTTTAAAACCTTGTTTGTGTAATTTTATAATGTTCTAGAAAGGGTACAAATAATGAATCACAATTTTAAGGAATGTAACATAACAAGGTGAAATCATGTTGGATGTTTGTAATACGTTAATGAGTGCATAATGAGATCAGTAGGCTACATTTACTTGTCAAAATGGCGACGTATTGTTTTCAGTAGATGCGGTCGAGAAGGTCAAGGGTTCTTGGGTATTTTTAATAAACGAGTTAAATAATTGCTTAATAAACAATCTAATTAAGTTTTACATCAAATACATGAAGGCAATTGTGGATGGAATGTGCCAAACTGTTTCAGTTGGAGTCGGAGATGTGCTGATATGGGCGTGGCCTTTTCTCACAGTTTCACGCATGCGCACATCATGGAACATCTTCGGCGAAAGATCAGCAGCAAATTCAGCCCACGGCACACAGCAATGAGCAGCAGTAAGATCAGCAGCAGCGCTGTAGACTTACACATGAAACAATGTACTGTAATTTTAAGACGGACGAAGAATGCCCCATACGTTGAGAGGGTGGGAGGTGTAACGGGTTTGTCCTGTTTTTCCTCTTGCTGTTGAGATAACATGAGAGCTCCGAGCCCTGACCAGTGTTGATCAGAAAGGGAGGGAGGTGTCCATCTCCACCATCCTCTAGGAGACATCATCATCATCATCATCATCATCATCATTCTCCACAGCACCGCCATCGCATCCCAAGGCTTTGTGTTGCGGTAAGTATGGAACTAAGTAATAACCGAGGCGCGGAACTGGCACGAGCTCAAAACTCTGCAAGGAAGAATGTGTAACGTATTTGTGACTGCAGGGCTGGACTGGTTCGGCTAAGCTACAACGTTATGTATCCGCAGTGTAATATAGGCATGTTTTTGTTGGAAAGTGTCAAGTTTGTTGGTTTTTATTGTTCTTATTTTAAATATATAATATAACACAACTAATGTCTAAACTTTTAAACTTAACAAGGAAGCCTATCCGCCCGTCATCCGGGGATTAGCGCGTGGAAGTGATGCTAATTTTAGTGTGCCTCTAAAATGGATCACAAAATTGAAATGGTTTACATTTCTTTATTAAAAACATAGTAATTTGTCAAATTCACCCTTTCCATGTCAGTTCTTTAATGATATTCTTGGTGGTCGTACCGTTTCTCACCTAAACACCTTCTCGAAGTATTTATTTAAAAATAGGTGTTTGCCAATAAAGATTTTCATTTAGCCCAACCAGGAACTACCTTGTGTTTAGTCCAGAGTGGAAAAACAAGTATGCTTTCTCATTTGCCTTTGCTGGGCAGGTGCACTGCCATTGGGATGTAAATTCAATTACAAGCCAGCTGGCAGATCAGCAACGCTTGTATCTGAAGTCTGTCACCCGAGCCACTGATAACAGTGGGTTCTTACAGCTCCTTATCTCTATTGTCTCTTGATCGTGATACCCTGAAGTGGCCCTGAGGTTAATTTTAACTTGCTGCTCTGTGTCTGGAGATATTTTTCATCCCTGTGCAAATTTCAGTCAGTGAACTTTGATGTTTCTCTCTTTTTTCATAGGACGTGCATTTGTGTTGCAAGAGATTTACAGTCGCATTGTGGAATGAAACACCAACTGGCGTGTAAGTGTCCTCTGTTAGAATAATGTTGCCAGGCGTGGGTGTGTTTGGAACAGGGCAGACAGTTCGTGCCCTGGTGCCGTTGCTCCAAAAGGAAGGCTTCCCTGTTCAGGCCGTCTGGGGCCGTACACAAGATGAAGCAGAGTCACTAGCCAGGGAGTTGGACATTCCCTTTTCCACCAGCCAAACAGATGATGTGCTGCTACATCCGGAGGTCCACCTTGTCTGCATATTGACACCTCCTCCCCACACTCGGCAGATTGCTGTAAAAGCTTTAGGTGACACTTATGCTCCTTGGCTTCTTATCTTGATTGTCTGTGTTGTCTCAGGGGATTGGGTTGGGTTCCTTCCTGGACTCAACTAGAGTGTTTACTGTGCTACTATTTACTTACATCTTGGCCCATACTCGGATCACAGAACCCCTCAGCACAGTTAAGATTATGTTGATAAAGCACTTGCTTCAAGCAGAAACGTGTTAGGCATAGAAAATATTCAGTTTTTTTTCATCATTGTTTACCCAATTTTGTTCTCTGTTGTCTTATTCTCTATAGGTATAGGTAAAAATGTGATCAGTGAGCAGGCAGCTACACTGACAGATGCCTGTAAGATGGTGACAGCAGCAAGATATTACCCACAGCTTATGAGTATCATGGGAAATTCCTTGCGCTTCTTGCCTGCATTTGTCCAGATGAAACGCCTGCTAGGAGAGGGGTATTGTGGGACCTTGCAGGTATAGGAATTTCACCATGATATTTCACCAGGAATTTTAAGATTTCTATTTCCAATAAATGCTATTCTTTTGATATTTCTACTCATAGAATCCTGAAAAAAAAAAAATTCTACAAAAAGGTTAAGCAGCACAACTATTTTCCACATTGATAATAGTAAGAAATTATTCTTAATTACCAAATCAGCATATTAGAATGATTTCTGCTCGAAGACTGGAGTAAAATACATTAAAGCACAAAACATTATTTTCAATGGTTTAAATAGTTATTTTAAATTGTAATAAATTAGTGTTTTACTGTATTTTTATTTGTATCAAAGAAATGCAGCCTTGGTGAGCATAAAGCATAAGAGGCTTTGTTTCCAAAAGGAAAAAAAAAAACATTTCATGTCTTTTGAAAGATGCTTCTTCATACATTACATTATGACTTAACTCAGACTGGTCAAAATAATAAACTCATTGACGTCACGTTTTTCTCTCTCTTTTTCAAGGTGTGTGAAGCACGAGTATATGGAGGCTCACTGCTCAGCCAATCATATGGCTGGGCGTGGGAGGAGCTTATGGGGGGAGGTGGCCTGCATACAGTGGGCTCCTGCATCATTGACCTCCTGAGCCACCTCACGGGACGTCGGGCTGTGCGAGTGCATGGAATGCTCCGGACTTTTGTACGTCAAGGTGGCCCAGCGGGAGGGATTCGTTCTGTTACCGCAGATGACTATGCTTGCTTTCAGCTGCTGATGAGCGGAGGTGTGGTCTGCAGCGTTACATTAAACTTCAATCTACCTGGCACAGATGTGCATGAGATCATGCTTGTGGGGTCATCAGGACGACTCATTGCTCGAGGAACAGAGCTGTATGGCCAACGGACCAGCATGCAAGTAGAGGAGCTTCTTATGACTGATGTTGGAGAAGGTGTAGGGCCATCTGTCAGGGGACTGAATGGCATGGTGACTCAGCTCAGACTCTCTTTTCAGGCACAAGAGGACAGGCGCTCTTGGGTGCGGCATCCTGTTTCCATGGCAGCCTCCTTCGAGGATGGGCTGTATGTACAGACAGTTGTGGATGCCATCAAACGATCAAATCGCACTGGAGAGTGGGAGTCAGTGGAGGTCAAGATTCAGGACATTGATCCAAACCACAACCACAGGACCCTGCCGAACTAATACTACAAACACTGTTACATTCTATATCTCAAGACCAACCCTATTAATATCATTCACCTTCTTTTACAATCAAATAACCATGCTTTCATTTTAAACCTGAGTAAGTTAAGTATCTGAGACTGAATACATAATTTATCTGAGTTTATGCGTACTTACTGCAAGTTTTAAGTTATCAGGGGATTTGGGTCGCAAAACACTGGAGATGCGTCACTGGATAGGAATTGTGGTTTCAGGGTTGTTTTGTTGCCTATTTCTTGTAACAAAAAAAGATGTGCAAAGCTTTTATCTGTGAAACTTTGTGCTTTCCTTATTTTTATGTGATCAGTTTAAATTTGAGTCACAGGATATAAGTGTGAGCCGTCAAGTTTTTCTATTTTATATGAGTAGTGAATATAAGCTTGTGCCCTGCTGAGGTTTTTTTCTGTATACGTGCACACAAGAGAGAGCTTTTATGGCACTGATAAACTTATTATGCTGGACACTAGATATCATTTTCTGTAATAAACCTGTTGTGACTTATAGCCTGATGTTCAATGTATTGGACATGTTAATGGTTTTACTAAGCTATACATTGTTTTTTGAATTATATTTTTTATTGCTGAATTTGTGTCTGCACTGTTTAAGAGTGAGTGATGGGTTGATGTTTGGATGGTGTTTTTATTCATTGTTATAAGTTTAATAATTAACATTTACTTAATTTAATTAAATATTTTTACTTATGGGTTTTACACAAATGCCTGTTGAAAAACAAATATTACCTTATTTTGTTAATTTTAAACGTGGATATAACACGAATGCCTATTGACATTTTAGAGGGGGCGCTAAAGGCTCGTGTCTGGATGGTAACCCTCGTTTGAACTTCTCGCGAGATTTACATACTAGTTTGATCCTTTGATTGTGAATTCTGCACCAATAATAATATACAAACAAAAAAACGTTGTAAAATGTAAATAATCGTAAAAGCAGGGGATTCTGAAGATAAGTGAAGCTTCATTCGTTGCTTTTTTAAATTTAGATTTAGGCTACTAATGTACAGTTTTGTCATACATGCGTTGAACTTCAAGATTCAATAAATGTTAAAAAGAAATGAAAAAAAAGTTTTACACCAACAAGGTGTTTTATTTATCACAAAGATCTGTATTTATTCATGTGTAGTTCCCTCTCTGTTAATGAAAGAAATGACTTAAAAGAAATTATTGACTTAAAAGAAATTAACTTAAAACGTTTGAAAACAGACATACAGTTTAACATTGCGGATCAAAGGGACACACAATAACTAGCCTATTATTTTGTCTTACTATTTATTCCATAGAATCATAAAACATGAGTATTTTTTTATACAAAGTATTATAAAACATTAAGGAAAACATTCATAACAAAGACATTAAGGAAAACGTATTGTTTTTATGTCTTATTATTATTACACTTGAATCATTTTGCTCAGTGACCGAAGCATCAGCAACAGAGCGCGCATGCGCGAGAATTTCACGGAGAGAGGGTTACCATCTAAAATAAGGCAATCAGTATTCAAAGTCGACTCGTTCGAAAATGGCGGCACGAAAGCGAAGTATAGTCTGGTCATTTTTCCAAGCGGAGGATGAAAGAAGAGTATTGTGTCTTCTCTGTATGAAGACGGTTTTGTATTTCGGTCACACAACAAACATGCTTCGCCATTTACGAACGAAACACCCGTCAGACTTTTCCTCGTTGGACAAAAGGAAGCCCGCTACAGATGCGGTATCCAAACGCAACGACACTGGTTGCGTGGAAGGTATGAAAGGTTAAATTATTGTCTTGTAGTGTTTACCATTATGTACACTGTCATGGTGTGACGTTACTGTAATATGTATATGATACAACTGGCTGGTTATGGAACTTAGAATCGACACCTCATATTTTCTTTGGTTTGTGATGTTTTCCCTTCCATTTTGGCCTAACGTTACTTTGCACGTGCCTATATCTTACCACATGCGAGTCCAGGAACTAATTTAAAGGCGTTTAATCGTTCGAAACTGTGGTCGTTGTGATTGTGTGATTCAGTGTCGACTCTTAAGTTAGAACGGCTTCGTTTTACAGAGTCTTGTGTCAAAGTGATGAGAGTTTCGCTTAGGCCATGGCTTTGGGTGGATGTCGCAACGACGCCATGTTGGGTTTTTTTCCCCTCAAACAATCGTCTATTATGTCGCTCAATGATAGAAGGCTAATTTAGCACATGTTATATGATCTCAAACGAATTTCCCCGACCGGAATCGATTCGATTCGACTCGTTCAGTCAAACGAATGAATCTTTTGAATCGTGTCGCTGATTTGGATCTGCAATATACGGTGCTTTGACTGAAAGAGCCACCCCGCCCCCTCCCGTTCAGAATAAACGGGGCAGAAAACCTTCAACGGGAACGACCCCATTCTGTGCGAAATATAAAGTCGTATTATACACTAATTATCAGTGATTAATAAATTATATAGAATGTAATTTTCTAACATCTAATTTGTATTGAGCAGTATTTGATCCGAAATTGTCACGTGATGTACCATCTGTCACATCCCCGGATGGGCGCGATTTTTTTTTTTATTCTAAAACTGATCATTGGCTAAAGCCAAGGTTATTTCTTTCTATAAAATGTTGTATGTGCAACATGTATTGGAATGGATAGCAAATGCTTTGATGTACAACACATGATCATGTCTGTGATCAGTTTCCATATCGAACAACGTTGTGTTGCGTCATCAGACACCCCAGGTGAATATGGTAAAAAAAACAACTAACTAACCACTAGATATCGATATACCCAGTTGACTGATTACATTAAGAATTGCAAAAAATGTATTACATATTTTCTGAAATATTATGTTCAAATATGCTATTGAGGCATTGTCTGATTAAATATGTACTCTGATTTGCACACATTTTAGAACAAACGTGTGAACATTGGATAAAGCCAGGCTCAAAATTTGTTTTTTGTATTTTTTACAAATTAGTCAAAAAGTTTTTTACAGAGGGGATTTTGGATATCTATTTTTGTTACTTGTAAATAATGTCATCAGCCCAAAAAAATAAAAATCACATTCTTATGGATAAATTTGTGTATATTATCAGGCAATTTATATATGAACAAATATAGTTCTGAAATATGAAAACTTCAGAATATAGATAGGAATAAAACTGTAAAGTTTGGTGTATGTAATGTAAGTGCTACTGACATGGAGATTTCTGACTCAAATTAAGAAAAATAATAATTTTGAGAGAACTGCATTTAAATGTATAAAAATATGTAATTGAAATCTACAGACACAAATAGATTAAGTGCTATAAAAGATACTTAGTGTATTTTTGCTGTTTTCTTTCCACTAGTCTGAAAAACACATTTGAAAACACTATGAAAAGCTAAAAAGCCCAAAATCTCAAAATTGACAGAAGCATCAAGAAACAGGGTTTTTACCTGTAGTGTCTCGACTTAAACTTAAATATATGCTAGAAATTATATAAGGCCATATAGTTGCAATAGTGCACGTCCTTTAAAAAATTAAAATCAGTCAATCAGACTGTGTAGGCTACTTCACAACTTTAATGAGAGAAAGAACTACAGTCTCATAAAGCATCTTTATTTATATAATCCAATTTACAACTATTGGAGAAGAGGTTGATTTATATAGAGATACAATATATTTTATGTTTGTTAAAATAAGCATACAAATATTTTAGTTTCACCTAATTCTATGTTGGGTTGCATGGTGGCTCAGTGGGTAGCACTGTCATCTCTCAGCAAGGCCTGTTTCAAGGCCTTTCTATGTGGAGTTTGGACAGCCTGTGTCTGCTGGGGTTTTCTCCAGATGCTCCTGTTTCCCCAACAATCCCAAGACATGCCACATAGGTCAATTCAAGGCACTAAATTGTCCGTTGTTGTGAATGTGAGCGACGATTTCAAGCCCAAAAGCTCTAAAGACCCGCCCAAATCATACACTGCTAAACGAATATGATAGAATTCTAATGTCATGAAAACCAAGGTGAATAAGTACAATTTACCTCATAAAATCTAAATAATGATGTCAGGAGAACAATACAACAGGAAAATGTATCGAAATGAGGCAAATACAGTAAAAGAAAATTGGCAGATGACAAAAATGTTTCTAACCAAACAGGTTGAAACTATTAAATCATGTCAAATATTTGCAAATGGCAGTTAAGATGTTGCCTAAGATGCAGGGTTAGTCCCTGGGACCTTAATAAAGATAATGCGGTTTGGATAATTCACGGGAGTGGTGCTAAAGTGTTCTTTTGGTGTGATTTGCTTCTTGGATTCCCTGACTGGAGATTTCTATGCAGAATCATGTATAATGTATTTTTTTTCACTGGGAATTCAACTGTTGAATACTGTCTATTTGAAAAAGTTGATATAATGTGGACTGATAGCTTCAACAAAACTAGTATATTCCATTATCATCCACTTCTTAGCTCAGAATAGGTCTGTCTTTGTTTGAAGTAGGCTTGCTACGGTAGTCGGTGTCACCGGTGTTACACGGTGTTCATTCGCAACACCGGTTTCATCACTTGCCCACCGCGACACCGCAAAAAAAAATATTAAATTTAAATTTTAGAGTTAAAAATATTTACATTTTTTACTTATTTAAAAAATAAGTCCTGCATGCACACACACACACACACACGACCCACAGAAAAGACGCGCGTCAGTATCGAGTTCTCTTTCGGTCTTGAACAAACCATAACACACACAAATTATGCCAAAATGTCTGTTTTGTTGAGTGTCCTCATAAGAGTCTTAAATGATTTAAATAAAGTCTTAAATGAACGTAGAGATTTGTGAGAAACCATAGTGGACGTTGAGTGCACTTATTCAATACCACATTGCACTGCATTTACAAGTGTACAGCTTATGTACGCTCAACGGCTGTCCAAATTCGCTCACTTGTTTTCATTCACTCCTTCAAGTGAACAGTATTAGTGGACTAATGTAGGGAATAGGCCTTACTTAGTGAATGAGGGTTTAGGGGGCGATTTCGGATTCAACACATGACAACGCGATGACAGACAGGACCGAGCAGGTAATATTATGGAACAAAGTCTCGACTTTCAAATTTGGTAAGTCAAAGAAAATTAAACAATAAATATGCCTTCCTTTTTGTGGCTCTTTAATGTGTCGTGACAGATTGCCTCAGTTAAAGCCAAGTTCAAATCCACCGACGTTAATCTACTAACTCTGCTGACTGCTTTGTCGGACAAAAAATGTGAATTTTGATTGGTCAGATCTAGGGCTGCTCGATTATGGGAAAAATCATAATCACGATTATTTTGGTCAGAATTGAAATCACGATTATGTAAAACGATTATTTCACATGACTTTGGGAACGTGTTGCATTTATTAAAAGACACCTTTCAACAATTCTTCCTGTCAGTCCATAGAGGCTATGCTGTCAGTACCGATTAGTTCATTTTCTTCGAGTCTCGAGTTCGGGTTTTAAATCCTTCGTTCTTTTGTCACGTGACCGCTGGTATCTCACATCAAATACAACATTAGATTCGTATTATTGACTGCATCTGAATGTATATTGTTTTATATTTAGGAATTAAAATACAAAATATGTGCAATAAAAATGATCTGAAAAATAAAAGTTCCATCTTATTAGCCTATTGTTCCTGTCCGTCTCTTTTCTAAATGTTTCTTGTGCATCTGTGGTGTGTTTTATTATATATTATACATTAAGTACTATTATATTATACATTAACTATGTGCTTGTTTGTAAAAAAGGTTGTGAATTAGTAGAGTATTCAATACGGTGACAAGTCAGGTGACAAAAGAACGAAGGACTCAAACCCGAAGACTCGAAAAAAATGAACTAATCATTTCTCTTTCCGGTACTGGTACTGACAGCATAGCCTCTATTGGACTGACAGGAAGAACGAAACACTCGGACCCGGCCAAACCCGAACCAGACGAACTAATCATTTCTCTTTCCGGTACTGACAGCAGAGCCTATATGGGACTGACAGGAAGAACGAAAGACTCGGACTCGTCCCGAACCCGAAGACTCGAGAGAGATGAACTAATCATTTCTGTTTCCAGTACAGATTTAGAACCCATATGTTGCGCAATGCGCATTCACGGTCAACACAAAATGAACGAATCAATCTCTAAGACAACTCGGTAGTCCCGAGTCATATTAAAGATTTGTTCAAAATATATTGTTCAAATAATCACTAGACGCTAATTAGTTTAGTTTTCAAATTAGTGCCAATTCAGGGCACAATAACAAAACAGTGCTGCTCCGAACCACCGCACCAATATGCATGCCTGTGCAAACGCGCGCATTTTACGTTTGCCTTTAAATTAGTGATTTAAAAGCCCCCGCCGGTGATACCGGTATTACCGGTGTTGTCACGCGTCGATTAACCGGTGGGAAAATATCCTCACAGTCACATCCCTAGTTTGAAGGTTTTTAAATTATCATTAAAAATCAATTCCCTTATGGAAAAAATTGAATGGGATTTTTACTTTTGGAACCCAACTTTTGCATTGTTACTTTTGTTGCACAGCAACGTTCTGTTTTGTCATCATCTAGCTGCAGGTGTACAAAGTTCAGTCAAATTGAATTAAGTGATGGGGCATTTTAAATAACCAATGCAATTTCTTTTTTCTTCCTTTTTTTCTGTGCCAAGTTACAGTGTTAATGGACGAGCAGCAGGTAGAGGTGGAGTCTGTGGGAGAAGATGGTGAAATGGATGGTGCCATCAAAGGGATCCTTCGTGCTGCAGCAGGAGAGGGGACAGCTGAAGCAGAGGTGGCTGACGAGGAAGGCGAGGGGCCTGTTGATGAAGGGGATGGGAAAGAAATACAAGAGGATGAGACCCCAGGTAATACTCGCAAGTGGAGCTCTGTGTGGGTGCACTATCGAAAGCTTGGCCAAGAGCCACGAGCCCTGTGCTTGCTCTGCATGGAGAAAATCCAGCACCGGAGTAGCACAAGTAACCTTATCAGACATCTACAGCATAAGCATCCCAATGAGTTTGCACAACTTGAGGATCACCCACAAAAGCGGCCTAGCAAGCGTAAATCAGAAGATCCGAGTCGACTTGCTTCCTCCCCCACATTAGCGGGCGGGACTCCGACCAGATCACACATTGTGCCACCTAAGCGTGATGTCCGTTTACCCTGCAGTACCAGCCTAGACAGATACTCGGGTATAGTTTGCTTTTAACTCTTCTCATCAATATACATATTTACATTTTGTGTGAAAAGGATGTTGTGTCAGGGTTATTATAGTTAACCTGAACTAAAACCATAAAAAACACTAACTTAACTGATGTTAACTGAAATAGGAAATAAAATACAAATAAAATATCTCTTCATTTTTAGTGTATCTTAATATTCTATAGTATATAAAATGACAAAAACACACCACACATATATTTAAAGTTTTAATATCACAATTGAAATGTTTTCCTCTTAGGAGCTAAGTGGTCTGAGGGTGTGCGTATACTGGAAAGAGAGCGGGAGCTGACAGAGGCGTTGAGGCGTGTCCAGCAGGAAGAGGGGCGGAGCATACAGCTGCAGAAAGAGTTACTGCAACAGTTCCGTGAAATGGATGCTGAGCGCCGAGTGCTTCAAAATCAGAAATGTGAACAAGAGCAGGAACATGCAAGGTTGCGGAAGGAAAGAGAAGACCTCCAGAAGGAGAAGAATGAACTCCAGAGTGAAAAAGAGGAGATGCAGAAGGAGAGAGAGGAGTTTCTGAAAGAGAAAGAGGACCTAGAGAAACAGAAACAAGAACTGGACTCCTGGAAAAATGCTCATGCACAGGGACAGACCTCTGGATTTTACAATTGTTGATATACTTCAGTATGTCTGTTTCACAAGGAAACAATGATTTCCTTTTTATGGAAATAGTTATTTCTTTACCCTTTTTATTTTTTACAAGATTGCTTTGGATTTGGGGTTGTGGGGAGTGGGGGAAATGCCAGGGATGTTGTATTTTCTTTAGCTAAATGAAAGTTTACCTTAACCTTCCAGGATTTCAAACACGTACGTACATCCATGCATGCAAATTATAGATTTCCTGCCATTAAAATAGAGATTAATAATGAGAAGGCCTTTCATGTCAGATAACTAGAAAATCAGTTTCCATTAGATCTACTCACATCCTGTATATACATGTATATATGAGTGTTAACACAAAAAAAGTTCATGTTCGCTCTGAAGTCGACCAGTGTGTGAATGTATTCAAATGTGTTTTTGTACATTTATGCACTGGGAATAAAAAAAAAAGCTATCAGCAAGTTTCCTTCCTCAGTCATTTGGTGTTGATAATGTATGGCACGGTTTTATTTTATAACTTTAGAAAGGAGTTTGCTTAATGTGAAGGCTGACAAGATGGTACAGGATTAATATTTATTGTGAAGAGAAGTTCAAAAGAATTTGTTTCTAGAAACGTGCATACTGTTGCCACATTTTACATGTTTTTGAGAGAAACGTGAACCTCAAAAACTTGTTAATATTTACTTCTCAATGCTTTCAAAAACACCCCAGTTTGCTTATATGGCAACAAAAGATTAGTGTTAAAGACCGTTTTAGGTAAAAAAAAAGGTTGAGGTAAGGAGAGAGGGGGTAAAGGTGGTTTTAAGGGGCACTTCACCCCAAAATTACTTATCCTCAAGACTTTTTTTTTTTCTCTTTATGAAGCAAGGATTTTTTTTCCATACAGTGGAAGTCATTGGTCACCAAAACTGACTAAAAATATATCTTGTGTTCGGCAGGAGAAAGTCAGTCATACAGGTTTATGAGCAATATGAACGCGAATAAACGACCATTTTCATTGTAGTCGAAACAATTTAGGAAGTTATTGCTGTTTTGTAATTTAGTCTTTGCCTTAGAATTCAAATTTTATTGCTGCTGAAAATGAGCCAAAGGAAGCACGAGCCATTTTAATATATTGCTCCGTGTTCACATAGATATATATAATAAAGGCTTTATAATTTATATTTATGCTCGTTCATATTAAATTGAAAATTGTTAATTATGGCCCTTGTCACTTGCCGTAAAACGTCAGATGCTAACGATCACGTGATTTGTTTCAGTTACAACCGCAACAAAGCGAAAGATGTTTGCATAAGATTAATCCGACAGTCACAACATTTTGCCGAGGAGCATTTCCACACACCGCGTCTAATTTGCCGTTAAAATGCTGAATTTCTGTCCTCAGTGTGGTTCAAAGTTACAGCCTGGGTTCAAATTCTGTCCTTCATGTGGTGGGAGACTCCCAGAAGACGCACCAGAAGCTGTAACTTCACAGCCCTCCGAACCATATCCAAACTCTGTGCTTTCGTCTTTGAGCGCCATGGAAGGTAAATATGGGTTTAGTTCAACCTTATTTTAATTAAATTTATTCGATTTATTCTGAAAGGACTACAATTCGCTGATCAAAGAGGAAGAACAAGCTGATTAAATATAGTAAAACAGACAAGCTAAAAAAGGCAAATGGTCATACCATGCAGTAATGACGTCTTAAGTAGATTCATATCGTCGTCAATACTTTAAATACGTAACGTTATAACATAATTTACAATAATAATAAAAAAATATTCATGTGAATTCAGAGGTGACATCATGGTCCTGGTTGCCTTATTAACCAATTTGCAGTTGAGATGAACACTGCTAATCTAACAACCCAAAAGTAGAGTTGTCTAGTAGTAATGGGTTTTAAAGTGGGTTTGATGTAATATCAGCATTTAACTGAATGATTGTCTGTGTCATCTATACACTACATCTTTTATGATATCGGTTAACCAGAGATAAACTTTTAAAATAAATGTCCCGTTGAACCTTCTATTCTTTAAAGGAACCTGAAAAAATGTGTCCATTTCCACTAAATTATTAACTATCAGCATTGATAATCAGTAATGTTTTTTGAGCACCAAATCAGCATATTAGAATGATTTCTGAAGAATCCTGTGACACTGAAGCCTGGAGTAATAACTGCTGAAAGTTAGGCTCTTTTTTCACACGAGTAAAATACATTTTAAATATAATTTGTTAAAATAGAAAAAAATCTTCCAACCCCAAACTTTTGAATGGTAGTTTATGCATAATGCATGTACATTTATGTATATGCCATCTGACTGAGCCTCCTTTTTTGACCCCAGTTGCTGCTTTTAATATGCATAATGGCAACACAGTAATCCACTTTTTTTTGTAGTAGTAGATTCTGCTGGAGACTCATCACAATCTGCACTGATTCGCCCACCTTTGCGTTCGACACGGCGAAAGACCTCGAGTAGCACAGCCATGGACTTTATAGGTGTGTCTGAGTGTTTCTGTAGTAGAGACATGGGCTTTGTAGACTTGCTAGGATTTGTGTGAAAGACGACTGCTTTATTTCAGATCAGAAGTCTTTGCCATCTTCTCGAAAGCGAAAGACATCCCCCCTGGTTAAAGAGGAGAAAGAAGTGACAAAGAAAACATTGTCCATAGTAACTCAAACCCCAGGTAGACACACTATACTGTAAAACGCTACACTATATAAAATAGTATGTTTTATTATAGTCAAATGTAATTAGAGCAGATATTCATGTTATTTCACAGAGTAAACATAAAAAAAGGTCATATTATTATTACTTGTATAGAAGGTTTCTGCTAAATGCAAATCAAAAGCGTTATAACTTTGAATGTTGTAGGATTTTGTGTGAAAGACTTTTACTTTATTCTAGGTAATAAGTCTTTGACATCTCCTGGAAAAGGAAAGGGATCCCCCCAGGTTAAAGAACAAGAGGAGGCAAAGCCAACTTGTTCGGTGACACTTCCAACTCCAGGTGAGATGCAGTGCATTGGTAAACTCTGGTTGTAGTCTTTAAATTTAGATTTGGTATCTTTTAACAGCTTAGATAATTAAAGCTGATTTTCTTGCTCGGTTATATAGTAAATTGAAAATATGACCACATTATTAATAATTTGACACACTATTGTAAATAAATGTTATATTAATATTCACAGATTTTTATTAGTGTGCTGTGAAGTATTTTGTGTGCTGCATTATTTCAGATAAGATGCATTCGACGTCACCTCGAAAATGTAAGGCTTCCCCCCATGTTAAAAACGAGGCGGCAAAGCAAACGTCTTCAGTTGTTCAAAGCCCATGTAAGATGCACTATATAGAGGAAAAACTGCTAAATTTACATTGAAAAATAAAACATGATATCTGAAAGTGATTACATCACATATTCATTTATTGTGCTTCATACAAAATGGCCATATAGCATCATGTTGTTATTCTTTGGGTTTTTTAGCTAAATGCAAAGGCAGGAAGCGTGTGTGCACCGTGGAGCCGGTCCAGGAGGGTCTGGTGGTGTGTGACCAGTCAAGCAAAAAGTGGAAGCTGGTTGAACTTCTGTGGCAAACAGAATTAGATCTGACATATGCAGGTAAGATATTTGACTATCAAACCCCTACGCTCCACATTAATGGGATGTGGGTCAATGTATCAATCTGTGCATCTTAAATCCTTTAATCATTTTTCCTCAGATGGTTAAGACAAAGATAACAGCAATGCAATAAATGTGATTTGTGCATTTAAATATTGTCTGTTTAATCTAGTGTGCCAGGCAAATCAGCACGCAGACTCAAATGAATGCAAGTACATGTTGAGACTGGTGAGTGTTGTGTTCACAAAATGTAGCCTGTGTGTTTTTGTGAGGAAGGCCCTGATAACTTTAGGTTTTCTTCCTCAGGGTGCTAAAGAAGGACACCTGTTCAATGAGCAGAACTTCCATCTGAGAGCAGCCAAACCTGATGCAGGTCAGCCATTTTAGAACTTGCAACAGATATATCAAAAACTAGAGTAAGTATAATGTAACTACACCACCTTAAAATAAAGTGTAACCCTTTCTTTCTTTTTCTTTGCCAATAGTGGAGAAATGGATGAAATTGCACAAATTGGACTTCCTTGGGATTCCATCATGTGTAGGATTTGGTCTCCATGAAGCATCTAGGTATGTGGATTTGTATGAATCTGTACAGAAACCTACTATACTACACTACCATTAAGTTTGGGGGGGTTTAAAAAAAAAACTTGTATTAAGCAAGGATCCATTAAGTTTGGGGGGGTTTAAAAAAAAAACTTGTATTAAGCAAGGATGCATTAAATTAAATATTTTATTTATCAAAGAATTAAAAAATAAATAAGTGTCACGGTTTCCACAAAAATCCTAAGCAGCACAACCGTTTTTTAACATTGATAATAATAAGAAATGTTTCGAAAATAGAAATGAGCGCCAAATCAGCATATTTGAACGATTTCTGAAGGATCATGTGACACTGAAGACTGGAGTAATGATGCTGAAAATTCAGCTTTGCCATCACAAGAATAAATAACTGTTTTCTAATCGAATGTATTTTAAAAGGTATTTTTTAATTGCAATAATATTTCACAATATTACGGTTTCTGTATTTTTGATTAAATAAATGTAGCCTTAGTGAACAAAAACTAGTTTTTTTTAAAAACAAACAAAAATGTTACTGTCCCCAAACATATGAATGGAAGTGCAAATATAATTACAGATGTCAATACATAGTGAGAAAAGCCTCCAAATAAAGATATTTCAAGACATTACATTGTGGCAGACTAGTAAAAAATTATTTAATGTTAGTCTATGTACACTTGCAGACTGATGTCTTTGGTTGTTGCTTTGCATTTCACTGATTTTCATTAGGGGTGCGCCGATCCGATACTCAGTATCGGTATTGCTCCGATACTACCAATATTTGCCGGATCGGGTATCGGCCAGACGAGACCATCCAAATCCGATATTGTGCGTATGTTATTGTTATACAACACAAAAGGCACAAACATTATAAAGCACCATAATGTTCTCGTGTACTATATTCCACGTTTTCTGAAGCCATTACATATAGTTTAATGTGAGGTACAGATTTAAATCGTTAAATTAATCTTCACCTAAGTGCTTCCCTCCGCTGCGGCTGTCAGTCATTCTCCATTCAGCATTCAAACAGCGCGTCGCGCTCGGTTACGACAGTCAACATGATGAAACTCTCTCCGAGGTGATTCAATGTTCCTATTATTATACTGTAGATCTGTAGATAAATGTCTATGGTTTGCATGAAAGGACTTTAACTTGCTGGAGTTTCACATGCTACTTTCTACCGGCCGTCTGTTAGATCACAACACAACTGATCACAACACTGAAGTAGAAAGCGATATAATTGTTCTTCACACGCACATTAACTGAAATTTAAAACTGTTAAAAGGCTCAAACTAATAAATAAATAAATATATGTATTTCTTCCCTTTGTGCTTTGAACTTTTCAATGCGAAACGCTGCGCACCGTGACTCCATGTTGCTTCAAACACATCATTCTGCGCACAGGATGCGCATAAGTGTTTCGTGCCGCTCTGAATTTGAGCCTTTCATATTACAATATTTTTGCGCAATTGCAGTTTATTGATAGCCTTAGTTGTTCTGTCCAATCTATCATATGTTGCTGATTCATTAAAAAGTTGCGTTTGAAATTTTAAAAGAAATGTCTTTTAATTTATAGTATATATTTTGTCTGTATATTGTTTTACAAAGTAAGGAAAATAATGTTTAAGTCAAGCTTGATGCCTTTAACAAAAGAATAATCACAGTCTCTTCCCCACAGTAAGGCATACAAATACAGTTTATTAGGTAATTCGGCACTGTTTTTTTTGTTGTACTCTGTATCGGCCAATACTGAATCCCAGGTATCGGAGGCAAAAAAGGCGGATCGTGCCACCCCAATTTTCATAGTCTTCTGTCATGAGCGCAGAGCAACGCATTGAAAAATTTTATGTAAAGATAAAAACAGTTCAACAACAATGAACTCATTGTGGAATCTAATTGTATCCGTATACACTTCCCTGTAGGTTTTTAGTTTTTCCCAGCATGGGCGAACCACTGCAGACAGCCATAGATGAAGGCACTGGCTCTCTCTCTGAGAAAGCTGTTCTTCAGCTTGCACTACGACTAGTGAGTGTACCATTGAACGACACTACTCTCAGATTTGTTGCTAATGCCCTAGCTATGCCATTCTCTATGAAAAGACAATATATATATATATATATATATATATATATATATATATATAGGATGTGTATGTGTTTTATAGTTGGACTCACTTGAATTTGTCCACGAGAAGGAATATGCCCATGCAGACATCCATGCAGGAAATATTTACATCAACACTGACAGTGACACAGAGGTCAGTAAGCATGTCTCTTATGAACTGAACTTGAATGCTTTATATATCATTCAAACATAATAGTGTTTGTTGTGTTTTGTAGGTTTTCTTGTCTGGCTTTGGTCATGCGTTTAGGTTTTGCCCTGGTGGAAAGCACGTGGAGTACCGACAGGGTAGCCGCACTGCTCACCAGGGTAACGTCAACTTCATCAGCGTGGATTCTCACAAGGGGGCTGGTGAGCGTCAGTTGTTCATTTGCATTATTTACATTATCCGTGGCAGAAGCGAGTCTAATTTGCATGTCTGTGGGTGTTTTGCAGGTCCCTCTTGTCGCAGTGACCTGCAGTCTCTGGGTTACTGTATGCTGTGTTGGCTGACAGGCTCACTACCCTGGAGTCACCTCTCTAACACAAACTCTATTGCTGCAGAGAAAGAGAGGTAAGCAAAACCGTGAAATTACCTTGGCCAGTTGCATAAACTGCTTAGACTTGTCTTTAGTGTTGGAATGGATCACAGAATTCACGGTTCGGATCATTTACGGTTTTTGAGCCACAGATCGGATCATTTTTCGGATCAGTAAAAAAAAGTCAGTCAGTAATAAAATAAGAACAAATACACAAATTACAAGCAGAGATGAATACTAAATAACAAAGTCTTAACAGTAGTATTCAGGTTCAGAAATGAATAATTAAGCCTAAATGTAAAATAACACTATTTGTTCACTGTAGAAATTAAATATAATATACCTAGAGATTGGCATGGTGTCATTTCAGTTAGGCTAATAGCTGGTATGATTTGCATTGAGAGATGATCTTATGGAAAGTGCACCATGCCAATCTCTAGATATGGTGAAGGGTGTGTGATGATGTGGGGCTTTTTTAATTCCAAAGGCCAAGGGAACTTTATCAGGATGCATATTATCCTGGATCCATGAAACAACTGGCCTTTAAAAATAAAAATCTGCCTGCCTCTATGGGAATTTAACATAGGGGTATCCTGACTTATGCACCCTGTATTTTAAGGAAGAACATTTATTTATTTATGATACATTATTCATTCACAAAGAAAATTGGTGTCCTTAAAGGTTGGATTTTCTCATTTTTTAAATGAAGGCATTAAGATCAATTTCCAAAAGATGATTTTTATCTGTTTAGTCAACTTTAGCATGGGTGTGTTCACTTATGCTAAGCACTGTGTGTGTATATAGACATATATATATATATATGTATGTGTGTGTGTATGTATGTTTGTGTGTATATATATATATATATATATATATATATATATATATATATGTGTGTGTGTGTATATGTATAACAAACTTAAGCAGATGATTTTGAAAATTGAAGATTCTGAAATGTTGACCGTTCCAAGACCCATTTCAAGCTTTTGAAAGTGTCATCTACTGTACATGCATATCTATGCTTCCTTTAACTTACTCCTTGAACTTGCTTTTGCTGTGCTGTGGATTTTGTTGGCTCTTGTATGAAGAATTGCTTGTGATATTTCTCATTTATAAGTCACTGCGAAATAAAAGCATTTCTGTGACTAAATTAAAAAAGGTGGTTGCTAGTTTTATCCCCACAAGTAAAGAGCCATGAGCTACAGTATCAGCACCGGCTCTGGACAAGGTGCTTTACTCCAGGTGAACAGTCCCTTCAATGAATGTACCTTTAGACACTTTAAATACAACCGTCTGATAAATGACTACTTAGCTTAATCTATATCACATGCATTTTGAATCATATAAGGAGCACAATTTCCATGAATGAAAACCTAGTCATGTTAATGTTCTTCTATGTGTAATATGTTTTCTGCCTGCCTATAGGTATATTTCCGATATCCCTGGACTTCTGAGTTGCTGCTACAAACAGAAGAAAGCTTCAAGTAAGCATTCATTTTTCTATTTTAATCATCCTCATGTGTTTAATACCAGTGAAGGTATGCATTTAATATGTTTTTGTGCAATTTAGGTGCATTACAAGAATACATGTCTACTGTGATGACCCTGCAGTATACCGAGAAACCAGATTATTCACTTCTGAAAGCTGGACTTCATGAGAGCTTACAGAAAATGGGTGGGAGTCTGAAGGAATCACTGAATCTGTAGGTAACGTGTTCCCATATTTAAACAACTACTACAGGATTATTATGAGTGTCACATTTCAAGTGCTTTATTTTTGGCATGAATATGTAACTGTTTCATTCTTACATATTTCAAAACTGCAACAGCTGTAGAAATACAAAAATAAATGATCACAACACTGCTGAAATTGTCCTCTTCGCCATGTCAGCAAGTTTTCAGTCTTACTGACAGGCAGCTATGTAACTGAAATCCAAGTCTGACTTTTTTACTTTTTTTTTCACAGGTGAAACCATAATGAGAAGTTAATAGGTGTGAAATGTGCCTTTCATTATTTTATGGAATGTTTAAGAAAGCTTTTATGTTTTTAAAAGCAACTTTTATTGTAGTTTTTACAATTGTATTGCAGTGCAAACTTTGCATGCTTGTTTGCTCTCATAGATTGAATTTTAATTATGGATTTATTTCATCATTGTCTTTTAATTTTTGAAATAAGCAATGTTTAGTTGTAAGGGTAACTTTGTTTGTTTGTTAGTTTTTTTAATACAAATAATTTCTCCCTGGTCTTGATATACAACCATTGCATTTCAATCCATCAATGTCAAATTTACTTTAGGAAAAGGACATGTTCATGTTATAAGTGTAGTATTTTTCCAAATTTTTTCTCAGTTTTTCATAAATTGTATCATACCTTGCTAAAATAATAAACGGCTGTAGCCAAAAACTTGCTATCTTTTTGTTTCTGATCATTGCGCACAAATATCGCAAGGTGGCACCAACGATTCGAATCTACATGATTGTAACGGAACCCAAACTGCCTGGTCTAATTTTCTACACGGAACGAAAATAAAGCATCAATGTTCAATAAGGGGGGCGCGAAGAGTTTAACCGTTTGAGTTATCATTATTATTACATCTACACTAGTGGACAGTTACAGATACACGAGTTTAGCAATGAATCCACCAAAGATAAAACGTCGCCGAATGGCGGAACTGGAGCCGTGGATCGAGAAACTCATCCAAAACTACGGCCAAAGCCAGTGTGAAACGACGGTAAAAGCAAACGTTGTCGGCGTAAGTAGTTTTTTATTTTTTTATTAGTGATCATATGTAGAAAGTCGTGTCAGTACTAAAGTGCGGGTGTGTGTGTTGGTTAGGTGTGTGATCTATCAGACTCGCAGCGGACGGAGCACACAGATGTCTGTATGCTGTTCATTTCCGATGGGAGCGCTGTCATTCCCGCGGTGCTGAGCGAAGCCGCATGGGAGCGTCTGCAGGAGTGAGGGACCTATTAATCCTCTGTTATGACACCATTCGCTACACACCTGAGCCCATGTTTTTATCCAACTTAACCAGTGAAAATCATGCTGAAATAAGCTCAAGTTTAGGGCTCTGATCTTCTGCCTGTAGCATAACTGTTGCCTTGATTTTTTGTAAATGCATAAGTGAATATTAGATATCAGCAGACACTACTTTAAGTCTCAGTGTAATGATAGTAAATAAATCAAAATAAAAAATGACAGTGTCAGAGATTTGTTCTCTCTTTCTTCAGCTTGGAGGAGATGGAGACCTTTACGGGCCTGCACAATGCTATTGTATATGTGCGCAGTTTTGAGCTGAACTTCGACATGAACCCTGATCTGGTATGTTATATGCCCATCTCTTGGTTCCAACCTCTAAACATTTTGCTTTTGAGTGCTGATGCTTTGGCATGCTCCAGGCCATGCAGTTCTTGGATAGAGAAACCGCAGGGATATACTGATATATATTGCATAAACATGGTCTATGATATTCATTCCTGTCCGGTCTAGAAAAGACACGTAAACTAAAGCAATATTAAATATGATTGAATAAAGCACATTAAAACAATAACTGATGCTACCAAATGAAGAGTTTATTTGAATGGTTAATTGTTGATTGCGAACAAAGTAATCAGAAATCTTTATGTATTAGATGTTTATATGTTTGCTCTTTTTGTTTTTTTAGGCATCTTGCCAGTTTTACTTGAAAGTCAATCAAATGAACACCATATGCATCGCTGCAAAGCGCCAACAACCCCCTAGCTGGCAAGTCACTGATCTCCCTAAGCATGTGCAATGATGTGTCCTAACTGCACTAAATCATTGTCATTTATTTAACAATTGTTAATCTCTTTTCGTCTTTCAGTACAACTCTCTCGTCAGTCAGAGATCAGATCATAAATACGTGGAGGTGTGTTGACCTTATTTATTGCATGCTTGAACACGTTACACTGAACTGCTGTGTGTTTTTAAGATTGTGTGTTTAACAGTTAGTGTTAATTGTATTTCTCTGTCAGATCCCACAGGGAGGGTTCTGTAAGTTCATCCTCTGGTAGGTGTCAAACACTATTTCTCTTTTTGTCTTTCTTCGAATAGCTTGCATATACACACACCTCTTGCACTGAACTGTAAATGCCTGTAATTTGGATTCTTAATATAATTTTTAATAAAAGATGTTTATAATGTACCTTATTTACCAGGGGTCTCGCTCTCGTCTCTATTGGAGTCGTGGCACAATGACATTATAATACATATTCTGAATGATGCAATGGAGAAAATAACCATGTCTGCAACATATTGTCCAAGTGTGGCGACACCAACTCACTGGCACCGAGAGAGGCTTCACTGGAGGGTACGGCTGCTTCCTTGGCAACTTAAAGACACCAGCTGTTGAGCAGATAAATTTTCATTCTGTATGTGTGTGTGTGTGTGTGTTTTTTTTCCAGGGACAGGAGCAGTTCATTGTCCCTGTGCCTTTTCTTCTCATCCCGGAGGAACAGAGGGAGCTGATAACAGCTGATCCCAGTACTGTCTGCTGCCTAATTAATTGCTTTTTTCATGACAACCCTTTGGGCATTCAACAAGATTCTACCATGCATGTGGCGCACTATGCATGTGTGTTTTTGTCTTGTGTACGTGAATGTGCGCAGATGCAGGTAGTGAGAGTGAGTCACCAAATGGCTTGGCCCCGCCCCCTGAAGAATTGCATCCAACCAGCACATCGATTGCAAACCAAACAGTGGCCACTCAGGACAATATAAGTGGCTCATGTCCAGATGAAGGACAGTCTACTCTGATACACACAAGACCAGGTGAGATTTTACAAAAGAAAGTGAGTGCTGTTCCAGGTAGATGATGTGTTATTAAACTCATCCCTCCTTCTCCCAGAGGTTTTGTGTGGTACAGGGGAGCTGTCTGGGGATGGAGAGAGCCCATGGGATATGTACACACAAGAGCCAGCTCTGTTAGGTAGACGTTCCACTTCAGACTCAAATGGTAATTTCCTCTTTAGGAACATGTTTAACATACACGGAATAACAGGACATAATTTTAATTGTGAAATAACTAACCAGGCTGATAATATCACCGAACGTAAACAACATGCACACCAGGACTTATTTTTTTATTTTATGTTAAAATCATACTCCTCGCTTTCATTCTACCTTTGAAATCCTTCCATCTGGGCATAGACTCAATATTCCTATGGCTAGAAGAAATATATTCTAAAAATCATTATTCCAATGGCAGTGATTTATTTTGAACTGCACTATTTTTTTAAAAGTCAGCATGCAACGGAAGTTGCGATCGTCTTTTTTTACCTATTGTGATGAATATCCGAGTGAAACAGCTTCTCAAACAAGAAAAATGTAGGGCGGGACTTGATTTTGTCCAACAGGAATTATTTGGATCATTGTGTTTACTATTGCTGTGATCTCATGTGAGTGACAGGATGTCCCACCCTCGTCATCAGGGAAGCGATGACGCTGCATAAGGGAGGGGAAGTTATTTTGTTTAGAGATTGTTTGAGCACATGAGATGTGCTTGTATAAATCCTTTATAATAAATACTGCAATATTCCATAAATATTTGTCAATTTTGATTTTGTGGTGCTTGTCAAGGAATTATGTTGTTCATTTGATTCTAAATTTATGTGGATGTATTTTTGGATTATACCAGTGTCATTTCTGCTCTGTGATAAACAGAATGGACAATTATGTTTAACGTAACTTATTTTTGTGCTGATACAGACCCAGAGCTGGAAAGCCAATCGCTTTTAAAGGTAGTCCCCTCGTTGCCTATAGCAACAAGCACCCAAAACCAGTTCTCGAAGCAGAACTCAGGAGGGATGTCAGTAGACGGCATTACGCTCAGTCAGAGACCCAAGCCGACCCAGTTTAGTCCATCCCTCTCGAGTGGTAAGTCTGTCAGAGACCCCAGTCAGGAGCATGACAGAGAACGTGCGGTCAGTCCTCCCTCGTGGCTTGTCCATAATACAGCCCCACCCTCTGAACAGAGGCCCATAGTGTCTCCAGACGCCAGCCAAAACCCCTCTGCGTCTCCACACACCAAAGCCACCAAAGTGAGTGTAAATGGTATTAATGATATTTTGCTGTATTCTTGCATAATATGATTAAAGCTTTTAATAATCCCAATCGACTGTGTATTGCATCAGAAATGTTGCTACATTGTCCCAACTTCCCTGTTTCAGGTGCACTCGGATGGAATGCCTTTTTCCTATTTGTATTGTCCACAGCCTCAGGTTACCACAGCCCTCGCCCATTTCCAGTGAGTGTGACGTGAGACATGATGATTATAATATGTTTTTTATGTGATGGGCAGTGATCTAAGAACTTTGTCATGCAGTGTAGTACAGTATACATTATATATATATATGTGTGTGTGTGTTGTTAATCGATTTAAAAAAAATTCTGTGATTAATCGCACCTAACATTCACGTTTTTTATTTATTTTTATATTTTAATGCTTTCATATTTCACAATCTCCAAAATATTGTAGAAACAATATAAAGACAGTATATTTCAAATATTTATTTAATGGCATCTTTTGACGAAGCACCCTGAATAAAGGCCAGTATTACTGATACTGATATCTCTAGTAAATGGATTTGTTTCTCATTTTTAGCCATTAATTACTGCCATTCAACATTACAGTATAATTGAAAGCTATCAATTTTAACATTTAATAGGCTTGAAAAAAATAACAACTTTGTTTTAAGTTCACTTAAATGTAATCTTCTCATAAACCCATTGTAATAAATATTACATATTGTTTTTGACCCATGTAACCTTGTAAACAATGTTTTAAGATTTTCATTTAGGTCTAACAGGTAAATATACAGAAATTGAATGATCAAATACTGCACAGCATAAATTATAATTGTATAAATTATACATTGAATATTGATAATATTCAATACATAATCCTTGTTATATCGTCAAAAGCAGTGAGTGATTATTATTATTTTCTTTGTTGGATTATTATTAATGACACACTTTAAGATCTGGCGCATGTGACACGGATAACATCCTATTTTTTTATAATATATGATATATACATGATTTCTGAAGGATCATGTGACACTGAAGTTATTGCTGCTAAAAATTAGCTGTCATCACAGCAATGTTACATTTTATAATATATAAAAATAGAAAATAGTTCATTTAAATTTTAATAATATTTTACTGTTTTAAATCTAAATTATATGCCTTCAGATCAAGATTTGTGGGAAGCCGTTTTGACCTCTAGTGCACCTGTAGGAAATCTGAACTGAGCGTTAGCTAGACAGTGGTTGCAGCAGTACAGTATGCAGAGTATAACCAAACCACCTAGGTTTGGAATAAAGCTCTAATACTTCAGATTTTTCCTAAGCACTGTTACTCTTTTGATCTTAGATCTAGTTGTTGGTTTCTCTCTCTCTCTGTGTGTGTCTAGGATCCCAGGGCATCTCATACAGTGGGCGGTGCGTTATCTGGGGACCTCTGACTGTGCAGATGTCAACGCTAAAGCTGGTTCATAAGCAGTTACCTCAAATGACACAATGCTAGTTTTTTTGTTGTTGTACAAAACAGTTTTTTTTTGTATTTAAATATTGGTTGTAATCCAAAAAAAAAAAAAATAGAAAAAGATTTCCCCCCATAAAACCCTTTGTCAATGTATGCTCCTGTCCAAGTGTAAGTGAATTCAGTGGTGTCAATTGTAATAAATGTTAATATTCAAATACTATGATGACCTGTGTCACAGTTTCTATAATTTAATCACAATTTTACTTATGTAACCATGTCTATCTCTTTTAAGCCATGCTCTTAATGGCTTTTACCAAGCGGAACTTTGTGACAGATTTGTCACAAAGAAATTAATGATGGGCCTGCTGCCAAAACAAAAGACACAAAATTACAAAATAAAATAAGGATCGGGATTTGTTTTACACAATGGTGATGGTTAATACTAAATTATACATCTAAAAAAGTTGACCTGTTGGTCATATTTGTGATTACAAATAATGTCATTACACAAAAAGGATCAATGAATATCCACAACCTACATCGGTGATAATAATGGTGAATCATTGAGACTGAAAACTGGAAAAGTAGACTTAAGTATGTCACAGGTTGTCAACCATTCCTTTATTATGACTTATTTTTAAGTGTTTTCATTGTTATAAAGATAAGAATTAACATTGAATACAATTTTTGGTAGTCAACTGTATTAAAAACTAAAAACTTGTCTTAAAAAGCAGCCCATAAGCTTATACATGTATACATAAATCATTTTTTAGCATGATTTTGTTCCATGTTTGTTCCATTTTGTTCCCTGTTCCACAGCTGACCTGGGGGGGCAGCAACGACCCAAATCCGTGTCTAACTGAATCCGGACGAAGAAGAGCAAAGGAAAACAAAACAAAAGTCCCCCTGTGTTTATTTCCCTCATGGTCTTGTCATGCCACCTAAAAAACGACAGAATGATTCCGAAACGGGTAAAAAGAATAAGAAAGAGAAACGAGGTGAACTGGCGGTAATTAACACTGATATGAGGGATCACGCTGTCCAGAAATGCTTGACAGACGCATGGCAGAAGAAAGAAAGCTACTCTAATGGTATGTATGCCCACCCACGTGACACACTGAGCTTACATTACTTCAACAGTCTTTTATATAGTTACTGTGAACATAATCCATTTGCTTTTTAGAGGTAAAGCAAACTGGATTGTCTATTTGTCATGTCTGTGAATCCCTCCTTTCTCTGGTCTCTGTCCAGGTAATGTCCACCTGGATTGTGAGCCATTTCCTCACTGTCAGATCACTAATTTTCTGCAGAACGAGAGCTTTGTGGAGAGTCTGCGGGCAGAGCTTCTGCAGCTGAATTTCAACAGCAAGTCAAATGACTTGTACAAGTTTCAACAGGTATCAGTCTGAAACATACTTATATTTTGTAAAGAAGCTGATGGCCAAGTACTGAAGTCTGTTTCTTCTGCAGTCCGATGATCTGAGAGAAAGAAAAGAACATCATGTCTCACAAATAAGGTGCGTCAAGGAGTTCAAGTGAGCTTCTGTGTAAGCGTTTCTGTAAGAATTTTACTTATGTGTTGTTTGTTGGGATCTCAGGTCTGTGATTTTTGGGGAGTTTCGTGAGTGGTTGTCGGAGGTGCTGCAGGTGGAGCTGGAGACGACTGTTGATATGTCCTGTGCCAAGTACGAGCATACGGGTAAACCATCTAAGAATTCTCAACCAATCACTGGGGTGCAGACGTGGAGATGATGTGCTGCTGGGTTTCTTGACGTCTCTCACTCCCTGCTCTTTTTGCAGATGTTTTGCTATGTCACGATGATGAGCTGGAGGGACGAAGAGTTGCATTTATCCTCTATCTGGTTCCTCCCTGGGACGTGAACGATGGAGGGACACTGGACCTGTTCAGCACTGATGGTGTGTGATTAAAAAAAAGAAGCGAAAATAGTGTCATTTTAGCCTCCACACTGCATAATAAAATTCTTACTCAGTTTTTTGTCTTGTTTTCCAGTAGAAATATCTAAAGATTCTTAAATCAAGACACAATTCCTCGAGAAGCAAATTTACTTATTATATACAAAATATTGATCAGAATTAGGTGAGTTTATGCTTAAAACAAGAAGAAATAAAACTTTCTGTGAGGTAAGAAAAATAATCTTGTTTCCCACCGAATTAAGTTTTTTTTTCTGACCCCACTACCAGCAGATAGATTTTTTTCTCTCTTATTTTAAGCATGAATATTTTTTGATATTTGTAATACTGAGTAAGAATGTTTTGCAGTGAAAAATGTGTACTATTTAGCTTAAAATATTCCATAAACATGCATAGGGACAATGTCAATTTAGTTAATTGTTTGTTTGTTTACTGAAATTATTATTCTGTATTTTTCACAGAACACTGTCAGCCAGTGAATGTTGTCAAGTCTCTGCTTCCTTGCTGGAACTCTCTGGTGTTTTTTGAAGTGTCCCCCGTCTCCTTCCATCAGGTAATCAGAACCATGTTAATTTAGTTTTTTTGTTATGCTATTATAGTATTTATTAATATTTTGATTGAATGTCCATTCATGAATGATTTACATAGTTTTTAATGAAATGATCTGCAAGCTTAGGTGGCAGAAGTTCTTTCTGAGGAGAAGTGCCGTTTATCTCTGAGTGGATGGTTTCATGGCCCTTCCCTTCCAAGGCCCTCACGCTACATTGAACCCCTAGTTCCCCGTCACACTCATATCCCCAGAGATGTAAGTCAAGTTAGCGTGACAGTGTGTTTTTGTTGTGTGACATGGCCTATTGACCAAGACTCACTCACTCAACTTATATTTCCTCTGTTTGAAGCACATTGTGTTTGTGTTATAGGAGAGTTTGCTATTTGAGTGGGTGAATGAGATGTACCTGGATCCACGCTATCAGGCTCGGGTACAGCAGGAATTCGAAGAGAATTCAGAGATTTGCTTGCCTAGTTTCTTACAGGTTAGTCATCATCATCATCATAATTATTAATTAAACAAGAATGTTCAATTATATTTAATGAACAGTAGTACACATACAAATGTACATCAGTGAATGGCTATGCACTGGTACATGGTTGGGAATTGTGTGTTTGTGTATGTGTGTGTGTGTGTGTATGTGTGTGTATATATATACAGTGTGTATATATATATATATATATATATATATATATATATATATATATATATATATATATATATACACACTTTTAAATAAACTGAAAGAAGAGGCTTTTATAAGGCCCTTTTTGTCTGTGCTGTTGTGGAGGTCTATGTATAATTGATGGAAATGAGAAATTCCTGTAGATGTGAATTTTAGTGACATCCCAGTAGAGGCATGTAGGCAAGTAAGTTTTAAATAATTAAGTGTTTAAGTTATTTATTTATAATTTTGCACATGTAAGAGTCACATTTGCAGACACTGCACAGTAGAATATTCTTATATTGTGCCATATGGACAATACCAATAGAGATTGATCTAAATTACAATGAAAATGGTACTATTTTTCATATCCGTTAATGGTAACACTTTACAATTCGTTGTTGTTAACATAAGTATTTTTAAATTTAAGTTAATTTTTTTTTACATCTACTAATTATTTTTAGTCAACATGAAATCGAAAATGTATCTATTTTCTAAATGCATTTTATTGATGTTACGGTGAGTTATTCTTCCATACATCCATTTAATTTGTAAAAAAAAAATGTACCTCATAATTTTTAATAAAAATGCCTAAATTCTACATATTCCACATACACAGGTTTCCATAATTTAGTCCAAAAATAAATTTGCCTCTTTCTTACGACTGACCGCAAGCTTGCATTTAGAGCTGCCTCTGTCCAATCAACAACCAATGGATTTTTTCTTTTTTCCCCAATAATTTTTCACTCTGATGTACGTCACAATACAGAGGATCTGCCTCAACTTCTATTACATTGCATCTTTAACATTTATTTATATAAATTATACAAGTATGAACATGAATCTAGATTAGTAAATGTTGTTGTTTTTAAGGCATCAACTAATGCAAGCAAATTGTATCTTATAGTAAAGTCTGTTCATATTTAATGAATATCTGTCTTTATCGAAAACTGTTACATATTTCCACACATTTACATGTATCTATAATGCTAATATCCTGAATCCTGAATTCTGCCTTTTAACTGTCAGGAGGAGAAACTGAGGCAGGTGCGCAGTGCATTGCAGTCGTCCGAAATCCAGTGGGAGAGGAGGGGGCGGCCCAATAAAAGGTGAGATCCAACCACCCGTCTTTTGTGTGATAATATTTCAGTTATTAATTTCTTCCTGTCTCTGCATGTTTTATTTTCTGGTGGTAAGTGTCATGTGATTTGTTTATATGCCTGTGTAATATATGCTATGCCTACTAATGACTGTCACTCTGTTTAGGTGTTATGGCTGTGCTGATATGCAGAGCTTCCCAACTTGTGTACAGGAGTGCTGGGAACTCCTCTCCTCTGAGCCGTTCTTCATCCTCTTATCCAACCTGACCGGCCTCAGTCTACACTATCTGTGCATCAATGAGGATGAGAGCGAAGATGGAAAGAGCGAGACAGAAAACCGAGATGTAGAGGAAAATACACAAGCAGGGGGTTCCAGTGCTGGTGCCGATGCTTCGTCAGCTGAGAAGAAAGACAAAGGTGATCAGCGTGTGCATGTGTTGTTTCTGCAAAGATCAATTTATACATCTAGAGTAATTTACATGTGTTGTATTCATGCAGGACCGCCTACTTGTGTAGGAGAACTGCGTCGCTGGGCACATGGGGACTACACATTGTTACATGACTGTGTCAAAAGAGAGTATGCATTGGATCTGCAGCTTCATATGGGCTGTGCAGGTACGTAATCTTGACATGTATGTGCGTCTTTACTATTGGTTGATTAGTGTGTTCAGTATGATTCAGAATCGTATGAAACAGACTGAAGTAAAAAAACATTTTTTTTAAAAAGTGCAAGAGATATGAGTCAGAAATCAGTCTGTTCTTTCAGGGTGGAAGTCGGAGTTTGGGGGATTTACGTCCTATATTGCACATGATGAAGATGAGGAGGTAAGTGATGTCACACTATGTCAGTTTGTTTTCATTTGAGCTATTTGTTGTTATAACTTATGCAGATCCAGCAAGACTAGTTATTTATTCTGTTGACACGGTTTTCTTTAGCTCCTCACAGTGTATCCTGAAGATAACTCCCTTGCTCTGGTATACAGAGACAAAGACACCCTCAAGTTCATCAAGCATATCAATAATAACAGCTCCAGCCACCTGTCTTCCCAGAATACCACAGCTTTCTATGACTTCTCTTTTAACTACTATGAATGATGAGAGAAAATCGGATGTTTGACTGGCTGACTGATTTGATTGTATGCGAGTTGTGAAAGCAAAGTGCATTGGCTATACATTTCAGATCAATTTGAGTTCAATATACACACAGACATGAGTTTGGTATTCAAGAATTTAATTTTTGAATGTGCAAGTATTTCAATCCCAACGACAAAGATTCTGTTACATTTGATGCTCAAAATGAAATGTAATCATTAGTTGTTAAAAGAGCAACTGTGTTTTAATGTCAATTAAAACTTTTGCGTTCATTTGATTGTGCCCATTTTGTTATACCATAGAACTATAACGAGCGAGTTTCAAAAGTCTAAAAACATTAGTGACCGTTTCATTTTCCATTCTTTCCCAATTTAGAGATGGTTTACCAAAAAGAAAACTCACTCTCGTTCTCGACTTACTTTCTTCTGTACTTTCATTCTAAACCTGTATGCACTTCTTTATTCTGTGGAACATAAAAGAAGATATTTTGAGAAATGTCTCATTGTTTTTTGTCCATACAAGTGAACTCAACGGGCTTCAATGTCAAAATAACTTCTTTTGTGTTCCGTAGAAGGAAGTCGTACAAGTTTGGAATGACATGAAGGTGAGTAAATGACGACAGAATTATTATATTTTTGGGTGTAATACCCCTTTAATACAAACTATTTAATTAGTTATATTTGAGTGCAGTTTAATTGAAAAATGATGTACATGATTTCAGAATGACATTATCTAATCATTGTGAGCATTACTTTAGTTTAGTACAGGTCCAGGGGTGAGCCTCTTTGTGTGTTTTGAGTGTGTATCTGTAGAGATTTGGACAGTTTGTGATGAACGCTGTTATCACTTCTTGTGAGACCACACAATAACAGTGAACCTCTTGGAGCTTGATGCATTGCTTTGCTAAAGCTATCAACGCATAGTTTAGTTCAGAAGACGCAGTCGTCTGCAGCTCCAGAAACTCTAGCGTGGTTGCGTAGCTCTGCCCGACTATCCGAACCTCATTCAACAGCAATGTCCAAGTAAGCAGCCGAAGACATCGAACAGGGATGCTGGGCTGCAGTACCCCTGGGACGTGCAATTCGGGTAGGGTGTGGTCCAGCTCAAGTTCCACCCAGAGAAGTGGGTGCCTCAGTTTTAACTCTAACCATACCTGGTCACAGAGAGGCAGGGTGTATTTGAGTGAGCGTTCGCAACGGAGCTCTAGTTTCTTTAATGCTGGTCGTTCTGGCAACATGAGATCCTTAAAAACTTCTTGTGATAGACTAGCCTGAAAAACTCCAAGAATATTGAGTGACCGGCAGGACTTCAGCACTTGCCTTAGAGTCTCTGCGTTGACGCCACACACCAGAGAATGATTGTTGACATAAAGACTTTGTAGAGCAGGACAAAGCATGGCAACGCTCCTGACGAAGGAGTCGCTGAGGGTGAAGGGCACACCCTTTAGGTCAAGCAGGGTTAGGGACGACCCATTCGTCAGTATGTCCACTAAGCCTTGCTGCAGGTCCTGACCAGCATAAAAGAGGGGTGTGTTCCCCACACAACAGATGGAAAGTCCTTGCAGCCGCCCATCACCCCGGGCAATCGCCTGCCGCAGGACCCACAGTGCTGTTTTGCGATTGGCTGGATCGGTCAGACTCATTATCAGTTTCAAATTTCTGACCAGTGACAGAAGAGCAGAATGTCTTTCAGGGACACTGGTTCCTGACTCACACCTAAGACATAAAATAGAGATAAAATATGTAAAAAAACAACAACAAAAAAGCAAGGCAGGTATCATCTCTTAACCTTTCCCTTTGAGTAACTATTTTTTAATGAGAGGAGTACCTAATTCAATTCAATTCAAATTTATTTGTATAGCGCTTTTCACAATACACATTGTCTCAAAGCAGCTTTACAGAAAGTGCACTAACTAACTTAACTCAAACTGATTGAGCCATCTCTACCATCTGTTTGAGGTATGTTATGCAAAAAAAAAATCCACTTGATGTCACAGTGTCAATCAACAGCACTTGTCACAACACTTCTTCTAACATGTATGTCAGAAACAAATAAATCACTCCAGCCATGTGAACTGGTTTTGGTGAAATTTTGCAAGGTAAGCTTTTTTTTTTTTTGACATATTACACTGTAAGAGCCCTAACTTTACAAAATTATGTAACTTGGTGCCATTTAAAAACTTAAGTATAGTATTAAGTAAAGTATATTTTTAATATTTTTTTCAAAAACATGCTCAACCAAACGGTTGATTTGGCACATAACGGTTAACTGTCATCCCCCTTTTTGAGAATGGACATTACAATGCTCTATTAAAACTTGGTTGTAATTCAAGAATGCTTTGGAATATAGACTTAAGTTTGGTCTTGTTTTAAAGAAAACACTCAGCAGATTAAAAAAATGAAATTATGAAAAAGTTATGGAAGTTTTAAATTCATTTTAAATCAAATATACTGTACTTATTTTTTTCTTTTATATAAAATGTATATTTTACAAAATATTTTTACAATAAAATTACTATTAAATAAAAGCCATATAACTTACCAAGTTGTGTTCCAAATTTGAAGTTGATATCAAAAAAATTGAAGTTCCCATGAAATTTTGTTTAGGCGTAATACCAAAAATAGCCCCCGGGTGACATACATTCCATTGAATATAATTGTATACATTCTGCCGTAACAAATTAATAAATTTCTGTCCAAATATCACTTCTGTCACAAAATATGGAACATTGAGACTCGGACCTTTCTGACAATATGTGTTTTGTCAAGATTGGAAAAGGTTTTGATCATAAATCATGATGGGCAAAGAAAAAAAAATCCTGTTGCTCTACCGAACTTGACAGCATGTTACTTGAAACATAAAAGCCCAAAATGCCATTATATTACTATCTTTTGCTTCTTCCTTTTTTAGTTTTTGAATGCAGAAATAATGTAATGTCTTTGGTTTTGTTACTTTTAGTTATTTGTGTTATTTATTTTTGTTTATTGTTAAAAAACAAGAAAATAACTTCCTGTGTTAAAATGAAAACCTGAAATATTTAATGACATACTTCAATAAATAAAGAAGATTCAATATACAAAAACATTTTATTTTGATTTGTTTTTTTAAAAATTCATAATTTCTGATTTTCATACCGTGTGTAGAATTCCGGTACTTTTTTTTTTTTTCTTTAAGTGACATTTACCATTTGGTAGAGGCCGATATTTTAAAAAATTATGGGATGTGTTGAAAAAAAAATACATTGAGTGTGGTTATTCAAACATTTCTCATCAAATTAGATTTATAATTTAGGATCGTCTTTCTAGTTATAAAGTCAAATCTGTATGTATTAACGTTATTATTTCTTCTGAGAATTCTTAGGAGAAACATGAGACAAAGTTGATACTTGCAATATAATTAAGATCTCCATTACGTTTCTCAAGATACAAAAGTGCAACATCTTGGCAATACATTTTTTCTTTAGGAGGGATTCCTTGTATCTGATGGATTCTTACCTGACTTCCGTATCTTTCCATGAGCTTGGATGTGTCATGATATTAAACCAAGCCTTACAAACAGTAAATGCGCTGCATTTGTCCTGTAAAGGCAGGAAAGAAAAAATATGTGCAAGGATCTCTTCTGGCAGATCCATTCCAAATCGTGCCCAGTCACCCGCCAATTAAAATACGCTTACAAAAAGGTTATCTGATATCATAACAAAAAAACACCTCAGATGATTCTGCTGTTTGCATGCGAGTCTGTCAGACTCAACAAAAAAAAAACATATACGTTCTCAAACTTCTGTACTTCCTCCTGCGTCATGAGTTCCGTTGTTAAACACGGCGGTGAACACAGATGTCGAGCTTTTAGCCAATCACCATAGAATGTGCGAGACATTTAGCCAATCAGATCCTTGCATATTTTAGTGGGTGTGTCTTATTAGCGACCAAGATAGTGCATCGACACCTCGAAAGTTTCCTTCGTGTATGTTTACAGGCCTGTTTAGACTTCCTTACCATTCAGACAAAGTTCACCAAATCGTTGTGTAAGTAACATGTAATGTACATAACAAAGCGCAGGTTTTATATTCGCTATTATGTGAAGTGGAGGTAAGCAGGGTTGTGTTATGTTAAACTTTTGTTCACGTGAACAGTAAAATGTATAAAAAATAAAAGCCACGAGACGTGCGAGCGAGATTTTGTATATGTTTTATCCATTGACCTCTCTAAAATGTTAAACTTTTTTTTTTTAATAATAATAAAAAGTTTGTAATGTGACGCATCACATTACCTGTAAACATGTGCTTCGCATATCTGTAACAATCACCAACGTCTGACCCCATTTATTTAACAGTATCGACCATCAAGCTCGCAACCATATAAGGAAGTTGTTACACGCTGGAAACACAAACTAATGTTTGTTTGTTTTTTGTGCTAGTCTAATTAGATCTACAAGGAATTCTGCTTTGTTTTCACAGTTTCTTTCTGTGTGTGTTTTACAAACTAATTTGTTTGTTCACATTCACAGGACTTTGAGACAAGAGTTTGACCAGAAGATGGACAGTATAGACACTAAGGTACAGCTATCGTGTTTAATTTTGTGCCTGTCCGGTTGTTGTTGTACGTGAACTAACAATGTGTGTGAATAATTTCATCTTCATCTGCAGAGGTTAAATGACAGCAACACCAATGATCGTGAATTTTCAGGCTGTGCTGTACTCTTCCTGGGGTGTAGCAGTCCAGAACACAACCTTCTATCGCTTTACAAAAACGAACAAGGGAAATTCAGTGTGTTCAAGGTTATTAAACTCACCCTTACAGGTAAGAGTTGATAGTACTGGCCACCAAGTGCATATCAAGTTAATCAAATTATACCGGAATTAAAAGAGTATGGCGTTTTGTGTATACAGTAGATTTAACAACATATTTGGGTTGCAAATGATACAATTCCAATTGTCTTTGGTCCAGATTCTGTTGGTGGACTGGAGGGGTACGAAATCCTAAAACTGCACGATGCTGATCCCTTCCTTGGGGTGGAACTTAAATTCATGTCCGTGCCTCCCTGTCAGCGATTCCTGGAGAGCTATGCATGTGGTTCACTCGCTCAGTTTCTGTCCCAGCATGCCTCACGTCTTCTCACTCTTCTTGATGGGGTTGTCATGGAAACACAGCTCAAGGCAGGAATACATACACTGGACCAAAACCTTCAAGACCTAGAGATCTGTCTGGATCACATACGCCAATCGCAGGTAGGTGTGTATGTTTATGGTGATCTGATCGCCAGGCTACCTTTGTACCGGTCTTTACTTTTACGAGCAGCTAATTGCACGAAACTTGCATGTGCATCTTCCATTCTGCATCAAATATTCACAATATTAAAATGCACTTTGTTCTTCAGTGCAAACACTGACAGTCTCCCTGATAAACCCAAAGAATAACACAGTTTTTAAGTGTGTGAATATTATGAATGTGGATTTATTTTTAAGTCTTGAGTGGGAATATCCTAAGATTCTTTTTTTAAAATAAATGTCAGGATGATTTATAGTTAGTTAAAGTTCATATTTAGGCCAAAAGGTCATTCGTGTAAATGGTGCTGGGAATTCCCAGATTCAGGAGGGCTTTATGAGCTTCTGATATTGCTATAATTCACAGCTTCAATAAGGAAATCACATAAGAAATTTGAATTGAGCATGTGTTACAACAGGTTCATAGATCGAAGATAAGTTGATTTGGTCATATAAGCATGTTTCAAACCACTGCCTCCATGTCACGTTTTCATTACTAAATAACATGAATGTGAATGTTAAAACGTATGTACTGTTCTTAAACCAGTTTACTATGGTTGTGTGGTAAATGTGGCGGTGGAAACAAACAACTGTGTAGTGTCAGCAAGTTAAATAATTTAAATTGTTAAAAGTAACAATATTGTAATATTATGTTTCAGTGACAGGGAAAACAACTAAAAAGTTTCATTTTGGTGCAGTGGTTCTCAGCTGTAGTTTCAGTACCTTGATTTCACTTTGGACATTTCAAGTGGAGAGAGATTCAACACCAAACCAGATTGACATGTAATCAAACATTGAAATGTATTCTTAACAAAAATATAGGTTCAAATGAATAGAAAAAACTTCGAATAGACTCAGTCAGTTGCCTTCTAAATTGATGGTTAAATGTTCTTCAGTGCAGGGTTTTTGAGGATAAGCGTATGTCACACAACTGTCCAGCTTAATTTGTGCTGTAGAGTTTAATTGAATTCACTTGCTGGACTTGATGTCAACAACAAAAGGCATGGGAAGCATTTTCTCCTTTTTAAATGTCGATAAGCACATTTATTTTTCTATTCTGTCAATCTATCTACAATTATGTGGTTGCATTTTTATCATTTACATTTAGCCTGTTTTTTCTCCTGTCTACAACCCTGTCAGAACAGAACTATGATTCAGTTTTACTATTTACAGTGCTTAGCATAAGTGAACACACCCATGCTAAAGTTGACTAAAAAGAGGAATAAAAAAATCATCTTTTGGAAATTGATCTTAATGCCTTCATTTTAAAAAATGAGGAAAAATCCAACCTTAAAGGTTTGGTATAAATATAATATACCTAGAGATTGGCATGGTGTTATTTCAGTTAGGCTAATAGCTGGTATGATTTGCATTGAGAGATGATCTTATGGAAAGTGCACCATGCCAATCTCTAGATATGGTGAAGGGTATGTGATGATGTGGGGATATTTTAATTCCAAAGGCCAAGGGAACTTTATCAGGATTCATATTATCCTGGATCCATGAAACAACTGGCCTTTAAAAATAAAAATCTGCCTGCCTCTATGGGAATTTAACATAAAGGTTTCCTGACTTACGCAGCCTGTATTTTAAGGAAGAACATTTATTTATTTACGATACATTATTCATTCACAAAGAAAATTGGTGTCCTTAAAGGTTGGATTTTTCCTCATTTTTTTAATTAAGGCATTAAGATCAATTTCCAAAAGATTTCTAAATTTCCAATTTCTAAAAGCCTTTTTAGTCAACTTTACTATGGGTGTCTTAACTTATACTAAGCACTGTAAATAATTGGTGATGCGAAGCTCTTTGATTTGATTTTTTCAGGCTCACCTGCAAGTAAACATGTGGCTAATTAGTCACAAGGGTGACTAAACCTTTTCATTCCCTATTTTACATTTCACTAATGTAAAAACAGAAATGCTTGTTGTTGGACTGAGATTTCAGAGTTTGTTGCTGAAAAAACAAACAAATGACACTAAATAAAACACACACCACTGAAGTGAGTTCAGTTTGACTTTTGACAAAGTCACTTCTCATGAGCCATCTTATGCCCAAACTAGTCAGGTCTAAAATCTGGGGTATAAGCAAAAGGCCTCTGACTGCTTGTATTGTCACGTCACCTTTATTTATATAGCACATGCAGTTTGTTTTCAAAGCAGCGTTACAGTGTTAAACAGGTGATCAATGATCAATGATGCAAACAGAATTCAGTTCTGCTGTAAAGCAGCTCTAGAAAGACAATAGTGCCATCGTTCAGTTGAAATCGGTTCAGTGTTGATTTAGTTCAGTTCAATGACTGGAATGGAATGAATTCAGTTCCTCTATAAAGATATGATGTCATCATTCAGCTCAGTCCAGTTCTCATCCGATAGTGTCAGTGCAGTCAAATCAATAATATTGCCGAATATTAAATGTATTGCTCTATAAAGCCGTCCTTCTCTGTCCTGATATCATCATGGACTTTGTGTCTGCAAACATCTTTTTATCTTCTGTAGAAGTATGGTGGTATCTGAACCAGTCTGAAGGATCAGTCTTGGTCTGATGAAAACAGTGAGAGAATATCCATTTGTTGTAAAGCTCCCATTGGAATTAAGTTAAATCTCTTTTCTTTGAACTAAACAGCTGCTGGGGGAGCCTTACCTTCTATGGATGTAAAAAAGAATGGTTCAAAAATGTTTTTGAATGCTGTGCTTTTAGTTGAATTGACAGATGATGTTTTGTAGCCTGTGCGTTTGCGAGATGATGAGGTTACACAGTTGGAGCAGCAGCTGCAGAACAGCTACGGTCCTCCCAGTCAACCAACGCAGGAGCTGCCCAGGAACTGCTTTCTGTTTCAGAAAAGAGTTTTCGGTGAGTTTTAAGTATTTAAATGTATGTGATGTTGCATCACTGAGTCAACAAAAGCATTTATAGCTTTTGTCTATACATTTTACATTTGTATTTCTATGATCACAGGTTAGTTTTCACGTTCAAAATATTTTTTTCTTCTCCGTCCCTATCTTAGATGATAGGCCTTTGACTTCAGCAGACCAGCAACGGTTTGCTGCTCATGTAGGACGGGATTGGAAACGAGTGGGACGGGCTTTACAAAAGAACTGCCGTGCCTTAAAAGGCCCTGCTATCGACAATCTGGCCTATGAGTACGAGAGGGAAGGGCTTTATGAACAGGCCTATCAACTGCTTGGACGTTTCATCCAGTCAGAGGGCAGGAGTGCCAAACTGAGCCGTCTTATCAGTGCACTAGAGGAGACCAAATTGACCAGCATGGCAGAGATCATGTTGGGCATTCAGCCACGAGATTGAGACTGTAAGAGAAATGAATGAATGATTGGCGTGTGTGGTTTTTTTTGTACGTGAGACTGTTACCAAGACATATAGCTACATTTGAAGAGTGTGCACTCTCATTTTTGTGAATTGTTTTTCATCATGACCTTATAATTTCTATCTGTCTCCTACTTGAAATTGTTTCACAATCAACTGTCATCTGCCCCAAATTAAATGCATTTTAAATAAAGGTTTTTTCATGCAGATTTCATTCATGTTTCCAGATTTGTCCTCCACACTGTCCTGTCTGCATCTTTATCTTAGAGTCATTATGTGCATAAGAGCAACATACGGAAGATGCTAAAAACAGCATCACTTTAACTTCGAGAACTTTGAATTGCCCTCAGCATTGAAGGGAGCAGTGTTATTGTTAGAAGGCACTTAGTGTAGCTGGACTGTTGCTACAGCAGAGCTAATATGGATTGACTTTTTATCGGTACAATACATTAAATCACTCGTACATTAAAGACAACTGGAAACGCAGAGCTTGAAACCACTTTAAAAATTAAATTCTGAGGACCAAATTCCTGTTATGCATATTAAGGTTATTACTGCACTATAGATTACTTTCATAATAATGTTTCTAAATCAACTGCTTTCTAGTCCAAAGGCATGCTTAATCTGATTATAAAACTGGTCCTCTGAGTATAGGTCAACTATATTGATCTCATTTTTTAAAAAAGACTAGGAAGGATAAATATGAGATGAGGCATTTTTAAAGAACCCTTGTGGAATGTATATTGCTTTTAGAAATTCAATCCTGAAATCAATATTCTTCAGTTATATAAATAAACACCAACCTTACTATAGGGTATTACTACTTAGTCTTTTTCTGATAAGTTGAAACATTTGGAGAGAAGATTGAGGATTTCATGTTTTGTTTTGTGTTTCCTGATCTGAGAAAAAGGTGTAGGTGTAATGAAGTTGTGTCATTAGTCAAATAATCAGTTGGGCAAAAATGAAAGAAGTCAACATCTGGATCTGATTGTGTTCTAATACGATATGAGATGCCATTATTCTTAGAAATTAATTTTAGCTTAATGGTATCTATTGAGGGCGGTCAGATTAATGAAATGGATGAGGCCTTTCTCCATTAAAGCATTATGCAGACCTGCCATTAAAGTATTACATGGTTAAGAGATCATATTCATTTTAGTTATGGGGATTTAGAAGCTCCTAGTCGTTTTCTAGAGTGAAATCTTTTTAATTTACGAAAAACCTGGTGATTAAATACCAGAGAAATTGTTACTCAACAGTTCCGTTGTTACATGCTTGGTCGCGTTTTGTTAAATGTTTTATTTAGGATTTCATTTTGCAAAAATGTCGAGATTTCCTTAGTTTATTTCACTCAAAATATAAACGCTTACTCACATGTGATTATGCAATGATATTTCAACATACTTGTGACGTTACAGCTTATGGAGGAGGGTCTGTGATTTTGTCTCCACCCTGCATGGTAATAAAGATAAAAGCATGTTAAGCAGGCTATGTGGCTCGATATTGCTCTTATCTTAGTAAAGTAATCCATCGGAGTGACCTGTGTGTGTGTCACTGGTGTGTTCAGAAAGTGAACAGTCCTTTGCAGTTAGGGCTGGGCTTGGCATGAAATCAAAAGTAAAGTTATGTATTCCATTCTCCCCTCCCCATGGGTACATTTCAAAGAATCAGTCAGATATTCATCTTTACTTAGAGGTCTATGCATTTTTCTGTTATGTCAATTTTCCGAATATTATTTTCCGGATAAAATTTCAGATTATTAAAATGCACTTTATATTCTTCAGTGCAAACAGTGACAGTCTCCCCAACAAACCCAAATAATAATTCAGTTTCTAAGTGTGAAATTATTATGTATGTGCATACATTTATTTTAAAGTCATGAGGTAGGATATCCTAAGATTTCCAGAGATTTGCACTACTAGTAGATATTAAAAACTCACTCAGTGATCTCATCTTTCAAAGCATTTCAGCCATATAACAGTTGTTGAAGCACAAACTCTTAAAGTATTATTATGTGTTGAAATCCAACATCAGAACATCTGGCTCATATGCCAGGGGTTAGGTATTAGAGAAATCCACAGGAATCTTTTAGAGCTGTAAGACTATGAGTGTGTGGGGAGGATTGGTTTGGGGATGAACATTTGTATTATATTTAATATCTGTGCTCCATTGTTGTGGATGCTTTTATATAAATAAAACTTGTAGAACCCAAGCAATACCAAGGTTATGAGTTTGGATTTTAGGGAAAATTTATACTTTTAAAATGTTTATCTTGAATTCACTTTAAGTTGTTTAAAGCATCTTCCAATTACATAAATGTGAATGTAATAGTTAAAAGCATCACTGCACAATTAAGAGTTATTGAATGACTGGTCAAACAGGTGAGCCATTAGAGAAGATCACAGGAATCTTGAAGATAATGCAATTCTGCAAGAATAGTTTTTTTTTTTGTGATATACATTTTTGAATGTATCATATACAAATAGGCTATATAAATATAATTCTATATTATCTGTCCCATCATTGTGTTGGTGCGTTTAAAGGGATAGTTCACCAAAATAAAAATTCTGTCATAATTTACTCCCCCTCAAGTTGTTCCAAACCTTTATAAATGTCTATCTACTGCTGTTTTATTGAAAACAAAGCGATGGAAATATGGTTTAAAAATGTTTTTTAAAAATACAAATATTAGAAATGGCACCCATATTACCATCCTGAAACAGCCACCCTGTGGATGAAGGCTTTGCACAATGCACAATACATAAATAGGCCTGCCTATAGAATGCAGTAAATAGGCTGCTGTAATACCAAAAAATATAAAAAGATAAGTAAAATAAATGTGTAAAAACGTGGGGCATATCCAATATGTCTACAAATATATCAAGCAAGCTCAGTGCTTTTTATTTCGACTGCCACAAAACAGATGTGGCCGAGCCCTGCTCCTCCAGTGACGTCAGCGCGATGAGAGGGGTTTGCCCCTCGCGCATTAGGAGGGAACTACAGGATGAGACGAGCTCGTGCAGGCTGTCACTGCCGCCGCCCAATAGACACCCTCGATCCGGAGCGCGAGCAGGACGACCTCCTCCCAACCAAGAGGCCGGAGTGTGAGCCTGTACCTGACCTCAATTCGGCTTGGATGCTTTAGCAACATTCGGCAGACTGACCAAGAGGAGAAAGGAGAGAGTGTGGGACAGAGACGGATATAAGGATTCAGCTCTCGCGCGTCCCGACTCTCGGTCTTGCAATGGGATGCACGTTAAGTGCCGAGGAGCGCGCGGCTCTGGACCGTAGCAGAGCGATCGAAAAAAACCTGAAGGAAGACGGATTGAGCGCAGCCAGAGAAGTCAAATTACTGCTGCTGGGTAAGTCGTGAGGTTCCACTGGCCGCTTTGCAATGAGTGCATTGAATAAGAATGCTGCAGGTAAGTGTGTGTGTGTGTGTGTGTGTGTGTGTGTGTGACAGCACTGACACAGCCTGTGTCTCCGCAGGCGGAGGGGAGTCGGGGAAGAGCACCATCGTCAAACAGATGAAGTAAGTGCGTTTTTTTAACATACTCAGTGATTTGGGGCCTTTTTGGGGTGGTTAAGGGCTGGGAATTGTTTGTCTCGCGCTGTTCATTGTGTGGTAGTGCTGAAACACAAGCTTACCCCACCCCCCCACCCCCAGAGACAGCGCTGTTAGTGAGTGAGTGTTAGTCTTATGTGTGCAGTGAAGCTTGAGAGAGCGCCTGTGCCTTGCTGTTGTTTTTGCCGTCCTGAGCTCCAAAGTTCCTTCATGTTTCACGTTTTTGTCATTGCATTTAATCTGGGACCGGTTTTTGTGTGTTATTCCATGTTATGCATTAGGGCCTTGTGTTCATTTTGCCCTCTATGTGTGCTTGACAGAGAGAGAGAGAGAGAGAGAGAGAGAGAGAGAGAGAGTTTGTGTGTGAGGCATTAGAATCTTTCTCTGTATTAATCTTAATGGGTGGCTTTTAGTGCTTGATCCCTGCAGTCTCGTTTAGCGTTATCCGCCCATTAAACGGATTTACCGGGAGGTTATGCCACCTAACCTTACATTTTCATAACTACAGATGCACATACATATACAATCATTGCAATTTTCACCAAATGCATTGTTTTATTAAATGCCCAGTTAAATAAAATACCATTTTACTGATAATTTTAAATGCACCATCATCATTGCACAGTTTTTATTTCTAAGCACACACAACTACATCTCAGAGCTTCAATATATTTTGAGGTTATAAATACGCTCTTACTAGTTGCATTTTAACTTTTATTACAGTTATACAGTTATTGCATAGTTACAGTTTAACTTGTGGTTTAAAATATTAAAGTGACCAACAACTTGTGCTACGCAACCTGTAGAAGCGCCAAACATATTATTGCATAAGCTCTGATCATACAATTTTTGCCACCACATATCCCAGTCATAAAGATATATGCGCATTATTGTGTAAGTTCTGTTGACCTGTCGTGTTTGTATGGTGCGTGTGTGTCTATAACGGCTTTCCTCTTTTGTGTGTTGGCGTCAGGATTATCCATGAAGATGGGTTCTCCGGAGATGATGTAAAGCAGTTTAAACCTGTGGTCTATAGCAACACCCTTCAGAGCCTTGCCGCCATCTTGCGAGCCATGGAAACTCTTGGTATAGAGTATGCAGAGAAGGACAGATATGTATGTATACTCACATGCAGCACACACTCTTGTGAACTGACTTTAAAACTCATACACTACACAGAAATAATGGAGTGCAAGTGGTGTGCAAGAAGAAGATTATCGTAAATATTCAGATGCAATGAATGCTTTATTGTTTAATCCTCAAACATTTTCAAAGCAATTACTGAATCTAAAAGTTGTTCTAACCTCTTAATTCGTAAAATAATGTAATTGCATTGATACAACAATACAAGGAGACAGAACACAACAGTTAATGTACCTACTGTTAATGTACCTGTGCACGCTTGTTTTGATTTGCAGTGTTCTTTAATGTTTGCCTTAGATTTTCCTGGTGATTGACCTCACCTTGAATTACCCAAACAGAGTTACAGTGACACCTAGTGCATGAAATTAGGAAATATCATTGTGGTTGCCAATGCAGTGCACATTTAGTGGGTGTCCTTCTACACAATTATATGCATTAAACAGGATGTTTATAACCTTTTGCACGTGTTTATAGGCAGATGCTAAGATGGTATTTGATGTGGTCGGTCGAATGGAAGACACAGAGCCATACTCAACAGAACTGCTGGCTGCCATGATACATCTTTGGACTGATGCTGGAACTCAAGCTTGCTTTGGCCGTTCTCGAGAGTATCAGCTTAATGACTCTGCCCAATAGTGAGTCCCTCTATACACACACAAATGGAATGAGATGGTGCAATGAGCATGTCATTGTCAGGTGTAATGTTGTAACACCATTTATAACATCATGCGTTATTTAAGAATGCACGTGGGCGCTCTGTGTTTCAGTTACCTAGACAGTTTGCAGCGCATTGGCTCTCCAGATTACCTCCCCACCGAACAGGATATTCTCCGAACCAGAGTCAAAACTACTGGAATCGTTGAGACAAATTTTTCCTTCAAGAACCTTAACTTTAGGTATCTATTAAGTTATGCATTTCTCATGTGAATTAAATTTATTATTTATTGTAAATTTAAAATTAAGATTTTAAGATTTTTCTGGACCTCCTTAAAGCATGTTATAGCACCTTATTAAACTCATATCTGCATAACATTAGTATATGTATATATTGCATTTCACCCAGCCCTAACACTGCTTATTGTAAATTATAATACATTATCATCGTTAATATGAGTTTCTGCAAAGCTGCATTGTAAAAAAGTGCTATACAAATCTGATTTTTCTTTCAATTCTAAAATTATTTATTTTAAAATTTTAATAAAATTTTTTAACAAATCTGGGAATATTTTGTTGAATAAAAACTCAGATTTTAAGTCTTTATAATTGTCCTCTATTTGTGAAAATGACATAAGGAATTGGAAAATTAAGATTTCTTTTCATGTTCTTTTAGATGGTAGAAATCTGATATCTTTGGTCGACCTATTTTGTTTCTTAACATGCATTATGAGTTTGGACTTGATTTGATAGTGTTTTGTGTGTGTGCACAGATGCGTGTACATGGCTTCACATGTGTCCTGAAAGTGTGTGATGTTTCGTCCCCAGGCTGTTTGATGTGGGGGGACAGAGATCAGAGAGGAAAAAATGGATTCACTGCTTTGAGGATGTGACAGCCATTATCTTTTGTGTGGCACTGAGTGGATACGACCAAATGCTCCATGAAGACGAGACCACGGTGAACTACTACACTCAGATCATTTAGACAGCTTGCATACTCACATTATGACATTTAATGGTAAATTAACTTTAAGCAATACGTTTAAGTTCTCTAAAACAATCCCTTGACCGTCAACCTAAAATTGATTTGAATCACCAAATTACTGAGGAATCCTACTGTTTTTACCAACCATATATATGTTTTATAAAATGTTAATTTATAATATAAAATGTATTGATTTATTTATGCTAATTATTCAGTTCCAAAAATGCAAAAATGTTTGATTCAGTGTCTTCTCTCTCTTCTCTGCAGAACCGTATGCATGAGTCTCTTATGCTCTTTGACTCTATATGTAACAATAAGTTCTTTGTTGATACGTCCATCATCCTTTTCCTCAATAAGAAGGACCTTTTTGGAATAAAGATTGTAAAATCTCCCCTGAATATCTGCTTCCCAGAATACACAGGTACAACAACCACGCATAAATATATACAAGAAATTTACAGATATGAAAAAGGCTTTAAACCCTGTTTATCAACTTCTCATCATGTCTTCATCTTTCGGACAGGTCCAAATACATACGAAGCCGCGGCTACGTATATACAAGGTCAGTTTGAAAGCAAGAATCGCTCTCCTAATAAAGAGATCTACTGTCATCTAACCTGCGCTACAGACACAGGAAACATCCAAGTGGTCTTTGATGCTGTTACTGACATCATCATCGCCAATAACCTGCGTGGCTGTGGCCTCTACTGAGCTTGTTGCCCTTCGAAATGGTAACAAGTGACTGAACTGACACCCCTGTGACTTTGGCCAAGGCACTCCCTTATTTCATTTCACTCTGTCAATTTTTGTCTTTTGTTCAGAATATGTATCCCTTATTTGATTTTGTAGTTTGTCAGTCCATTGCTGGAGTAAATAATGTATGGGTGTGCATGTATAGTGTAAAATGAGTGTCAGGCCGGGCATAGATGCTTTAAGCATGAGTGCATGTGTGTGAGTGTCAGTCACAACGAGTGAGAGTGTTTGTCAGGTGATAACACACAAAGGTTCTCTGCTGTGTAAGAGACTTCCAAGTGCTGACATGATCCTAAACTAAACCCTGAAAGGATCTGTGGCTCTTGTAGGCTTTTCTTAAGATCCAGACATGTCTGTGACTGAGAGCAAGATATAAGGTGAATCATTTAGCTGAGCCGAATGTCATTTCAGAAACTGAATGTTGTCCAGGGGCAGCTCTTAAGCCAAAGTTGTTTGAGACCTGGCATCGCCCCTTATTGGGTCTCTGCTCACTGGCTTCAGGCTGTGACATAAAATGCCTTTCAGCGAATGAAGCCTCTTACAAAGTGTGATGTTGACAACATTCTCACTCAACATGAGCACAAATAGTTCCAAATCTGTTCATTTCTGTATAAATTATTCTGTAGTTTATTTATTTATATAATTATAAGCGCATGTATTTACATATTTTGTATAGCCCCACACTTTGTGCACCCTATCAATGTCGGGCTACGAATACAAACTAGCTTGCAGACTTTAGATGGAGAACAGCGTAAATTTTAAGACTGTAATTCAGACTCATATATAACTGAATTACTACGAATGAGCTATCGCTTTTTATCTCTCTCTCTTCAACTGATGACGTAATGACGTGTGAGAGTGTGTACAGATGCGTGTGTGATGCATGCACACTCTTTATTCAACCATGACCTGTTACTTAACCCAGATTTCTTTTCCCGTTTCCAACCTCTCTTTCTCCACTGTGGATGATTTTTTGTTTTTTTTTGTTTTGTGCACTGAATGTTCTCCTTTACTCCCTTGGGGTAATACTGCACTGTACTGCTGGGTTTAGTCTTCTGACCGACCAATGAAATGTTTACATTAAAAAAGAAAACACTTTAGCACCAACTACTGGCTGTGCATTGATTTGTTTGTCCCTCCCTTGACGTGGTTAGTGTATTTTAACCTGCAGTTATCAATAATTATATTTAAAGTAGTACCATAAATAGATCAAATAAGATCAGTGTGAAAGAGAAGAATATTATAATATCTCAGCAAATACAGAAGGCTCCCCTAAAGTTCACAAATATGGTTCCCATTTAGTTACTTTTGGGAACCAAATGAGAACGTCCTGGGGACATTTTTTAGGCTCTTTTTGTAACCAAAACCAAGCTTCCCAGAACTTTACAGGGAGGTTTACTTTAACCAAAAACTAACGTAACCAGAAGTGTTTGCTGTGATGCCTGGCTTTCCTTTTATATTTGTCTAATGCCCACATGACTTCAGAATGAGATCCCAAGATTAACTATCAGCGCTGCGCGCTCACACTCTTCATATGACGTTCACATGTGATTGTGACGCACGAACGAGCGATTCCATTTCCAGACAGATTTTTCCAAGAAGGCATCATACGTTCGTTGAAATTGTCGTGGTGAAAAATGGACCCGTGTGACTGTTCCAAATGTAAGTACATAATCCAAATATAAACATGTATGTATTCTAAGTAATTATAGCAAGAAATGCGGTGGCGCGCACGCATCGTCTGGAAATGTAAGACCTCTGTCTGTTGTAGATGGATCTTGTAACTGCGGGCAAAACTGCAAATGCACCAACTGCGCCTGCGCACATAGCAAGAAAAGTGAGTCGAAAAGCTAACGCTTTGGATAATTAAACATATCTACACCCAGAGTTCTGCAGAATTAAATCAATTTTGCCCTTTTCGACCCGGTAGGTTGCGGAACTTGTCCATCTGAATGCAGTAATAAGGGCACGAAGGGCTGCGAGAGCGCGCGCAAGGACAAGGAGAAATCGTGCGACACAAGCTGCTGCAAATGAAAGGCTGTGATGTGCGCTGTGACACTGTCCTCCTTTAACAATAAACGCAATTATATCGTGTTACTCATCCATTTGTTGTGATTATTTATGAGCTAACATGATGTATTTTGAGTTGTTTCTTATCCACACAGCATGCACTCATGAACACTAAATACTACAGAAGATAGAAAATGGTCTGAATGGTAAGAAAAGAGCAGCTTGTTGCAAACCTCAGAAAACGAATTTGAAAAATTCTCACTCTGTTCCTTTCTCTTGCATGGTGTTATGCTGCTTACCAACATTTGAATGCATATAAGTTATATAAGCATATCCTAGACCAAGGAGGTTCAAACATTTGATGTCAAGGGCCTCCACAAATTATGATCCCTTGTGAGGGTCCCCATTCCTAAAATTTAAATGCAGTTTTGTATGTATACACTTTCTATTTGACACTGTGAGACAAGACAAAAGTAAAAATACAAAATTCAACCTGACATTTTTTTTTCAGGAACATCAACTTTAGATATTTATTAATCATCAATTATTTAAAATTAATTTAATGATAAATCCAGACGAGGATGTTTTATTGTATCACATTATCGAACTCATGGGTTTTCTGACCTTAAAAATAAATAGCTTTAAATGTTAATAAAATAATAATGAAAAAAGAATACTGACCTTTTAATAGTGAATTACGGTGGCCGAGAGAGCTCAGCGTGCTGCAACTTAAGAAAACGCATGCAAATAGTAAAAAACGCATGCAAGTAGAAAAAAACGCATGCAAGTAGAAAAAAACACTGCAAATTAAGAAAAAAACTGCAAATTAAGAAAACATCTTCAACAGTTTCACAACACGCATGTGCTCCAAGTACTCACAACACAACCAAATACAGAAACGCGCTGCAAATAGCAGAACACAGCGGAAATGTTTCCGGGGGAACCAAATAAGTGACGAGCCCGGCTGGTACGTGCATACAGCTCAAAATTGTACTTTATTTTATTTTATTTATTTTAACTTTGTTTTTTTCTCGCAAAACATACAGAGATTACATTTGTATGACATACAACTTGTATAACATATACAAAATGTATTAACAATATGTTCAATGTCATCAGAATACAAATGAGAAAAGAGCAATGAGCTGAAAACTCAAATAAATAAAAAAGATAGAGAAGAAGAACATCAAGGAAAGATATTAATCTATTCATCAGTTACACTGTACAAATCATGTTATGTTTAAATTTTCATAAAGAAATGTTTCATAAGAAATGGTAATGTAGGGTAAAGTTGAGACACTGACACAGATATAACGCATATTGAATAAAAAATTGTAAAGTAAAAAAAAAATACATTTATTTGCAACCGTTATGTTAACAGCATTATATTTCTGTTGTCAGAACAGCTATTCTACTGATGGACACCGTGATGCGTTGTCATGGGAACATCCCATGTGAAAATAATGAGGAAATGACTTGTCTTTCGTTGCTTCCTTCATCAAGTGCGTGCCAAACGGCTACATAATGGCACACTAGTGCCAAGCTCACTCCAAAGTCCACTTGAAGAGCTCTGCCGTCTCCCCTTCGAAGGGAGTAGGGAAAAGGGATGCTCATGAGCAATAAAAGAAAGTAGAATTTTGAGCTGTATGCACGTCCCAGCCGGGTTCGTCACTTATTTGGTTCCCCCAGAAACATTTCCGTTGTGTTCTGTTATTTTTTTTTATTTATTTTTTTTTTTATTTAAATAAGGCAAATACAAACAAATCAGAAACAATGTCAAATCTTACTACAAGCTTACAGTGCTCATCCTAGAAAAAGAAAAACTTAAAAGAACATATGAACATGGAGCATGTTATGGCAAAATGGCATTTACATATTCAAAAGAAAATAAATTAAAAGGGCAATCAGTCAATAAAATTGTTTACAAAAGAAGCCAGTTTCTTAGCATTCTTGTTCTTAATCAATACCAAAGAGTTATAAAAAAGTTTCAACTCATTTCTCCAATGAGTAATGTTAGGAATTGTCTTGTAAAAACGACATTTATGAATGAAATGTTTACTTAACAAAATTACACTGTTAATGCCAAAATCATTGTGATCATTACGAAAAATACCAAATTTTATATCATTAATAGTTAGATTCATCATCTGAAATCCTTTGGAGACGAACAATTGTTGAAGGTCCAACCAAAACCTTTTAACAACTTCACACAAACAGAACAGATGATTTAAATCTTCGGGTTCAATTTCACAGAAGTTACAGTTTCCTACATCCATTTTAAATCTCTGTTTTAATAAATCTTTAGTTGGATAAATCCTATTTATAATTTTAAATTGCATTTCTTTCACCTTTGGCGGGACTGGGAATTTTAAGTATTTACATCTAATCTTTTTTATTGTCTCCTTTTCAAAGTCTTTAAGAATATAATCTCTTTTGAGAGAACTAGTTTGGCAGTTAAGTAAACAATTCCTTATAAACTTGTTGTTACATTTGTAATTCAGAAAATCAATACCATTGATGTAAAGTTGTCTTAAAGTAGGCGTGACTTTTGAATATATTATATCCTGTTTAATCATAGCTACAAGGGATACTGGGAAAGCTTTCACAATCTGTTTAAACTTCTTTTGGGTACATCTAATTTGAAATTTGTCACAGAATTCAACATGTTGTAAAACGTGTTCTGTGTTATTTGCAGTGCGTTTCTGTATTTGGTCGTGTTGTGAAAATTTGCAGCGCGTTTCTGTATTTGGTTGTGTTGTGAGTATTTGGAGCACACGCGTGTTGTGAAACTGATTAAGAGTTTTTTTTTTTAATTTGCAGTGTTTTTTCTATTTGCATGCGTTTTTTTCTACTTGCATGCGTTTTTTCTACTTGCATGAGTTCTTTACTATTTGCATGCGTTTTCTTCAGTTGCAGCACGTCACCGTAATGAATAGTAATTGGAGTGACATTTGGAAAAAAATATATAGGCTACAATAAAAAAAAAACATTCTTGGGTGATACCGTAAGTAAGATGCTGAACAAAAGCATAAACGAAGACGGGAAATTGTGTTTTAATGTAAAAACTTTAAGAACTAACAAGCTCGTATGTTGTCAGTTAATAACAGTTCGTTTCCAATCAGGTTTAAGAGCGTTACATTAGCCACGCCTATATGATGTGACGAGCCAATTATATTACTGCACACACTTGTCACGCAGGAGAGCTTGAAGAGTACCCTGTCAAATGACTGGCGTGTTTATATTTCATTTGTTTACAAGATCGCGAATTATGTTATGGACGCTTTTGTAATTTGAGTGTGTAACAAATGTCTGTATGACCTTTCTACTCGGAAACCACAACAGTATTTTTCATGTTGTCATCATAGCGGCCATCACACGTCTTTGTCTGCGGAAGTATTAGTTTTGTTCTCCAGTGTCCCAGTTAAGATAATAACGTTTATTTTTACTTGAATGGACCGTGAATCGAAAGGTATGTGAACTCTTTATCATTATTATACGTTATAGCGTGCCAAGAATGAATGTACCCTATTTGTAATAGACTGTCAAAGGGGTCAGTGACCGAGCACATGCCGGTCAGTATGTTTGGATTTGGACGCCTCTCCGCAGAGGGGAAAATCGGAATCGCGTCGGGGGTTGTTTTTTTCTCAATGCTCATGTCCAGAACATTAATCTCGGAGCGGGTTGACATAGGCACGCGTGCTTCGCTGTTTCGTGTTCAGTTTCTCCTCTTCATCAACTCCCTGCTGCTCCTCGGCTCGCTCTACATCTGGAAACGCGTGGGGAGGCGGCTGTGCGGAAACAGAGGTGCTCCTTCTGTCCCTCAAAGATGTTGGCGTCTTCTTGTCCTACTCTTTCTCACTCTCGTGCACGGGAGCTACTTATGCATGTTTTTCCTCGTGGATACTGAGCCACACTGGTTTTCAGTTTTGAGTTTTTCCTGTTTGGGGATTTACGTCATCCTACTCTTCTTCCTGTTTGTTTTTGGCTGCCTAAACCGCCTTCGCAGGCTTCTCTCCCGCAGACGAGGTGAAGAGGATGCGGCCGCGAGCGCATCAGCCAGCCAGACAGTGTTGGCATTGATAGTAACAGCAATACTGGCAGTTTACGGGCTGGTAAATGCCGCCCAACCTCCTCGAGTAATTGAGGTGGAGATCCCAGTAGAGAAGCTGCCCGAGTCTTTGAACGGGCTCAGGTTGGTGCTTCTGTCCGACATACATTTGGGACCTACAGTAGGCCGCTCTAAACTGCAGCGCATTGTGACTATGGTGAATGAGCTGAACCCAGGTAATTACATCTTGCATCAGATTAATGTTTGAAATATTAAAGGGAGAGCTCACCCAAAAATAAATTCTATCATCAGTTACTCACCCTCATGTTATTCCAACCATATGATTTTCATACTTCTGTGGAACTTAAAAGAAGATATTTTGAAGAACGTTGGTTAACAGTTTTGGTTCCTATTGACTTGCATTGTTTTTTTATTTTTGGTTTATTGGTCCATACAATGAAAGTCAGTGGGAACCAAAACTGTTTGGTTACCAGCATTCTTCACAATATCTTCATGTTCAACAGAAGACAGATTGTGGGTGAGCAAATGATGACAGAATTTTTCATTTTTGGGTGGATTATCTCTTTAACATGTATCTGTCATTTAATTGTAGCTACTCTTTGTTGCTGTAGATGTAGTGGTGATTGTCGGTGATCTGACTGACTCTCAGGTGACTCGATTAAGGAGCGCTGCAGAACCACTGGGACAGATGAGGGCTCGACTGGGCTCCTATTTTGCTACAGGTCAGTCCTTTTGGCTGTATGACATAAAGGGAAATTATTGTATGTAAATAAATGTTTTTTGTGGAAATTTTTTTGTGTGCATTTTTGTGTGACTTTCAGGCAATCATGACTACTACACTGCTGATGTTGAAGGCTGGTTTGAACTCTTGCGCTCAATGGGGATTGAGTCTCTTCACAACAGCAATGTGAAAGTGTTCCGCCCAGAACGGACTCAAGACTGGATTTGCCTTGCTGGCATTGATGACCTTGAGGCCCGCATGTTACGGTCAGTCCACAGTGATATCATCTCAGGCTCATTTGAATGTATGCAAATCTGGTGCATGTGCTTTGCACGGGGCTCATGTCAGAAGTGTTGTTTTGGTTAAAGATACCCAGGCCATGGCATGGATGTTGAGAAAGCTCTTAGTGGCTGCAGTGCAGAGAGCCCTATTATTCTTCTTGCACATCAGCCTCATGCTGCCAAACAGGCTCTCCAGCAACGGCCAGACATCAGCCTGGTACTCTCAGGTTTGTAAATATCAGCTACAATATTGTGGTCTTACAGATGCTTTTTTTTTTTTGTTCAAATTTAGGAGCATACTGCTCATGTCCTCTACTGACCAATAAAATGCAATTTTGTGTTTGTGTAGGTCACACACACGCTGGTCAGCTGTTCCCCCTCACCATCCTGGCATTCCTGATGAATCCATTTTTCTGTGGACTCTACCGTGTCTCTGAACACACCATGGTCTACGTGACCTCTGGAACCGGTTATTATGGCATTCCAATGAGAATTGCAAGCCGTTCAGAAATCACAAATATTATACTGAAACACGCTTGAGAGCACTCGCACAGTGCAGGGATCAAACACACATTCTCATCCATACATTCATTACCTCATCACCCTGCATGCTGTCAAACAATTAAACATGCATTGCATGTATAATTCTGTGATACATCGGTCACATATACAAGTCTGTTCAAGTTTGCGTTGATTTGCTTGTGCACAATCTTATTTACTATTCAAATGACACACTTAGCAAGAGGTTTTAGTTGTTTGTCATCTTTTTTAATGGGTGTGGTATTGTAATTTGTTTGCCAAAACATGCTAGAAATTCAAGCATTTTATTAAGAGAAAATTCACATTTAAGTGCCAGTTTTTAAATTACTTTGTATGTATTTGTACCATTTCACCCTTTTAATTACAGACCATTTTAAACTATACAGCAAAGCATCAGCCTCAGAATTGATCTTTTCTACTTTTATCCAGTAAAAAAGCCTTCATATTACAAACATGTTTTATATATTTTCAAATGTACTCACTGAATACAAAACCATCAACACTTGTGCAATGAAAAAATAAAAGATAAGAAAATATATTTGCATCTGAAGTTACTGCTTTTAATTGGTACTACATTGTTACACAAGTGTAGACATTTTGATAAACAATGTATGCACAAACAATACATTCACTTTGAGTTTTACAATTTTATTTTCCTCAATACAAAAAACTTTAAAATCCTGGCAAACAAGTCTATTTCTCAGGTGGAGGCGCTTTCCTCTTCACAGCCCTCGTCAGCGCTTGCTGTACCACCGGATAGAGTTTGTGACAGCCGTCCAGGCAAGTTCTCACAGCATCAGTCAGTGTGTCCTCCCGCATCTCCCCGTCCGCATTCAGACCAGACACTTGATTCAGATTGGGAAGCAGAGCCACGGTGACGCATCCCCGATTCTCCCCGTATCCCTCCTGCCAGCTCCCACACTCCTCTGAGTGTGATGGGTCAACGAGGCACGTATTTCCATTCTGCCGCAGCGCACAACCCAGCACCACATCATACATTTCAATACCTCCATCCGCCAGGGCCATAGAGGCGCAGGTCATCGCATGTGCAAGGATCGAGCCGTCATTCTCTAGAACGATGACATTAACCTCAATCTGCGAGCGTGGGTATTTGTGGAGGCAAACGCCTGGCTGTAAACTTTCGAGCAGAGTCGCGGACAGATCTCGTTCCTCGCTGCCTTGGATCCAGGCACCCCGTTTCATACAGGAAAACGGCGCGAGCCTGAAGTCGCATACAAGGCGACCGGTTTTCATGTCTGTTTCGTCCTTACGTTCAATTTCTTTTGGTCCGTACACCGAGCATATGATCTTGGTATTTCCAGCCTCGAAATACGCAGAACCCTTCGCCTGGCTGACCAGCCCGCAGCGCGCAAACACTGGCCGTACGTCTCCATTCCCTCGGACGCCCTGCCTGCTGCTGGCCTCGGGAACTTTGTTTGGGGAAAGAAAGAGCAGCGGGGACTGCGACTCCTCCGGTCCACGGATACGTCTTGTGTCAAACGGCATTTTCAATAAACCCACGTGTTAATTGAAACAACTTTTCAGTAGCGAAACCGTTCAGTTCTTGTTCTATGAATCATATGTATGGGACAGGACATTGCTGGTTTTGCTCTACCGCCATCTGTCGCATAGGCGTGACATGACGCACAGCGGGATTTCGAGATAGGGCAGTGTGGGTTGTTTCATTTCAAAGTTATATTTTGTTGCACTTAATTCACATTTTCAAAAACCACCTCACACACATATGTAACAACACTGAGTTTGTTTGTGAAGTTCTATTTCTTTGATGTGTTTAAATAGTTTAGATTTGCTTTGGGGAGCCCCACATCAGTTTCTATTTATAGCTTCATATTTCTAGATTTTTTTTAGAATCCGAATTATAGTATGCACTATACATGGATACGTGTTATTTAATATCTTTCTAAAAGAAAGAAATGTAAATGACGCGAAAACGTTTGATTTGTCCCAAGAGACACGTGCCTCAAGTGAGCGCTGCAAATTTATATTTGCTCAAAGGTTTCGAACAGGGTCGCAAGAGCACTAATTGAATTTAGCCGCAGAGTTTCTCGTTAGAAAATAACACCGCCCTGACGTGAATTCCTGCTGTTCTAGACTAAAGCTCTCATTTGATAAGGCAGTTGCTGTAGTCGCTCCTGTGTGAAATCAGAAGCACATTCCTCTTAACATGCATCTGTAGATGAGCCATCATTTAGACTCGGAACCCACCGTTTCAAACGCTAGCAAGGCTTTACAATATTTCTCACCTTGGGATGACATTTTTAAGGGGTCTTACTTGGGACAGCCTCACTCGCTATAGGCTACTAAACAGTGATTTTACTGCAGACAAGTGCGGATGCATTGGACTCATAAAGCTCCATTATTACAGAGAGAAGCTCCTTGTATTGTTTTTTGTCTCTACGTACCGAGCATGGAGGAACTGGCCCGGGAGAGTATTCGTAGCATCAGTCTGCTATCCAAACCTGCGCGGGGTTCGGACGTCCCGCGGCTCGGCTCATTTGGGGCCATATTCATCATGCTTAAATCTGCCCTCGGCGCGGGACTCCTTAACTTTCCATGGGCTTTTGAAAAGGCCGGCGGCGTGAGCATAGCCATCAGTGTGGAGATGGTGCGTTGTAACATTCCGACAAATAAGACTTAGGCTACTTTAGGGCACTTGCACAGGTATAATCCTAAAAACAAAAAAAACTTGTCAGCTAAACCAACTGAGTGACCAGCTAAGACCAACAAACAAGCTAAGGCTGGTCATAGTTTTGTCCAGCAGAGAGCAAAGTAGAATTGGTATTTTTATGGTTTCATCTTAATTTTAGATTAAGATTTAATATAAAGATTACTTTATATTAAAGCATATGTTACATATCCTTAAAGCACTGATAACTCACCCTATATAATGGTTTCTTGTATTGAGAATTCTGTAGGCTACAAGCATCTGTGTCATTTTTCAGTCAATCATCTTTTGTGACTTCCTATGTACAAATGCATAGTTTATATTCTGTCTGTATCTTTCACATTAGAGTGAGAATGTGATGCTGTTATTCACAATGTGCCACTAATGAAATGAAAGGCGGTTGGTATTTTAGAAAAAAACGTTCATGCAACGTTCATGCTTTAATGTTCATGCAACCCTTTAGCAAAGAAACAAGCCACGTAAAGCCTAATGTAAAGTGCTAATGTGGATACAGCTGGAAAAGAATGTTGTGGGGTTTAAAGCATTTTAACGTCTTTCTCCCTTTCTCAGGTGTCTCTGGTATTTCTGATAAGTGGGTTGGTCATTCTTGGCTATGCCTCGTCAATCAGTCGGCAGAACACGTATCACGATGTGGTGCGAGAGGTGTGTGGAAAGAGGATTGGCCATCTGTGCGAGATCTGCTTTGTTTTCAACCTCTTCATGATCTCTGTGGCCTTCTTGGTGGTTGTGCAGGATCAGCTGGATAAATGTAAGTTGTATGTGTGTGGTTTAATATGAGTCATTATGTTTCAGTGTGAGGAACTGTAACAGACAAATGTGTATATATACACATGACAATGGAACAAAGAGATATTTTTCCCCTTGTTTGTGTGTTTCAGTGTGTCTGTCTCTGTATGAGACAGTGACGGGAAACACGGAAGGAGAGATGCCATATCATTGGTACACAGATCACCGTTTTGCACTCTTTCTCATGTGCTTCATTATCATCCTTCCACTCTCTATTCCCAAAGAGATCGGCATCCAGAAATACACCAGGTGCGTTGAAAGCTGACACATAAATCTGTGACTCCCTAAATATTTTTATACCATATAATACCATCATCAACCACAGGTCTGAGTGAGAAGGACTGCATACAGTAGTTCCTGCTCTTCCACCTCTGTCCCACTTAGTAGAGCTGCTGTATATCATTTTCTCTGATCTTTTAACGTTTCTTTATGTTTAATTGCCAGTGTATTGGGAACTCTGGCTGCTACATACCTGAGTGTAGCTGTAATTGCAAAGTATTATTTAAAAGATGAGCACACAGCAGACCTCACACCAGTGCACAGTCAAGGGTGAGTTTAGTTATATGTACATGTTTGCCGTAAAGTTGTGTGCATGCATGCATTGTTCATATCAGTGGTTTATTTTGGTTCTTGTGTTTGTAACAGATTGGATTCATTGGCCTCCATGTTCAGTGTGGTTCCTACCATCTGTTTTGGTTTTCAGGTCAGATTCTATTTATTTCTTTACATCACTGATACACTATAGTATTTGCAACTTTCTCTGTTGTACTTTTGACCATTAGGATTGCTCAAAGCTCACACACTGTAATCATTATTTATATTACAGTGTCATGAAGCTTGTATTGCAATCTACAGCAGCATGGAAAACAAAAATATTACACATTGGGTCTTCATCTCAGTCACATCTATGATTTTCTGCCTGCTTATTTATACTCTCACAGGTGAGTCAAATCACTATACTCTATGATATGCACATATTTGTAGAGCATTAGTTACCTGTATTACTATTATAATAAATATTTTCCAGTGAGTTTTTGTCTTAAACTGAGAGACTGACACTTGGTTGCAATATGGCAGGTGTGTTTGGTTTTCTTACATTTGGAAAGGAAGTAGCCTCAGATATCCTGATGTCATATCCTGGAAATGATGTAGTGATGATTATTGCTAGGCTGCTGTTTGGGATTTCGATCATCACCATCTATCCTATAATTTTGCTTTTGGGAAGGTACTGTAAACTACAAATAAATGTGCATAGCTCACTGCACACACACACACACACACACAGTGTTTACACACACACTCATGTGTCAATGTTTTGTTCACAGGTCAGTGATTCTAACACAAATATTGCACTTTTGGGAAAGACGGGCCATAATGACGTCTGTGTTTGAGAGTCGGTGCCGTCTGATACTAACACTTCTCTGGATCACTGTGACTCTTCTCATCGCCATCTGTGTACCAGACATGAGTGAGGTCATCAGCGTAATCGGGGGAATTAGTGCCTTCTTTATATTTATCTTTCCTGGTGAGACACTCAATAGAACAATCACAATCTCACCAAATCACAAGCATGCACACATACACTACCATTCAAAAGTTTGGGGTTTGTGAGATTTCTTAATGTTTTTGAAATAATGCTAACCAAGGCTGCATTTATTCGATAAAACATATTATGTTTTACAATACATAAACATATTATTAAAACATATATATGACATATTATTACAATGTAAAATAACCTTTCTATTTAAATGTATTTTAAAATGTAATTTATTCCTGTGATGGCAAAGCTGAATTTTCAGCATCAATACTCCAGTCTTCAATGTCACATGATCCTTCAGAATTCATTCTGATACACTGATTTGTATAGCTTAAGAAACATTTCTTTATTATCATCAATGTCAATAATATTGAGGTTTTTTTTATTTTATGGAAACCACAGGTTCTTCAATGAATTTAAAGCATTTATTTGAAATAAATAGAAGTCACAAATAGACCATGAAATGGCATTGACCAAGCTAACTTTTTGCAGGATTGTGCCTCATTTTTGCCATGCAAACAGAACCTATAAATCCCAGGATGAGGTGCGTAACATCCATGTTGTCTTATGTGTAAAGAAACTAGAGGAAACAGCCAGTTAATTAAATTGATGTCACTATATTATTTTTCATCATATATTGATGGTACTTATGATGAGCATTGATTTAAACCACTTTCTCTTACACACTTTCCCCTCTATCATTTTGTTTGTTTCTTTCAGAATCTTCTTGACAAGTTGGGGTGTGGTGACTGTCATTACTGGAGCTTTTATCTTTGGCCAGAGCACAACTATAGCTGTTATGGAGTTGATGCACAAGTTTTAATCTTCTTCATCATCATAATTTGCAATATCATTGCCTCAGAAAAATGTCTATACATTTGATTGTTGGATGATAAACATTATGATACTTCAAACTGAGGATGAGTGGCAACTACATACGTTTAGAAGAAAATGTCTCCACAGTACTGTTACTGCTAATTTTTATTTATTTATTTTTTTGTGGCTAAGACAACGCATAGGATGATTTTTGCTTATATACTGTATTTATTATATTGTGTAGGTTTGGACAAGAATAGTATATTTTTTTTTCAAATACATTATATGGAATAACTGTAAACTATTTGGATAATATTGGAGACTATGAATGAAAATGTTCAACACAGTAACGAAATTCTTTATATTTGTAATAACTTATTAAATTGAATTAACCTTTTGCCTAAATGTGAGTGAAATTCAATAAACTATGAAGATAAAAACACATTTTAAATGTGTCAGGGTGATAGACCTATTGTAGGCTACAACTGCAATCAAGAGTTTTTAAAATAGGTTTAAATGTGTGTCAAGTTTCGTAGGACAAAGGGATGCTTAAATAATGGTGGTAAGAAAAAAGGAATTCAGTGGGTGCGGTAAGAAAACTGATATGATCCCGAAACACATGAGGTCACATGACTAGGAACCGGAAGTAACCTTAGCCGTTGTGCTGAACTATGTTTCAAGCGCAGCGCTGAACCCTCTTAATCTATTTCGATGAAAACGGGTACAATAAATTCTTCGATAATTGATGATCTATGTTGCTTATACGAACCGATTGACAGCCGTATGACTCTCTCATGGATGACATGTGTTGATAGCCTCTGAGGGTGAAGTGGTATTGATTGAATTAGCAGGTTAGCCGAGCTCCATCATGACAGTGGCGGTGTTTTTCGGTTGTACGTTCATCGCTTTCGGCCCGGCCATCAGTTTGTTTCTGTTTACAATCGCCCAGGACCCGCTGCGTGTGATCTTCCTCATAGCAGGGTGAGTATCACGGCTGATGTGTGGCTGAAAGTCTCGTGATATACAGCACTTCATCTGGGCTGAGAACTGCCCTTCACATCTGCTGCTTTAATGAAATCACTAGGATCTCAAGCTTATTTGGAATACTCTTAAAACATGACAAACTCACGCAGCTTTTAATGAATTAATGAAGAAGTTTTGAAATCTTAAGATATTTAAAGGATTAGTTCTCTCTCTCTCACACACACACACACACACAAAAACACACTACTATTCAAAAGTTTGGGGTTTTTCATTTTTATAGAAATTAATACTTTTATACAGCATTAAATTGATCCAAATATTTCACAATTTACTGTATGTGTGATAGAATAAATGCATCCTTGTTTTGTGAGCATAAGAGACTTCTTTCAGAAACATCGTACCGACCCCAAACTTTTGAACGGTAGCATAGGTTCCGAACAACAGGGTGAGAAAATAATGATCAAATTCTTTTTTGGCTGTACTGCTCCTTCAAGAGCCCTAACAAGCAATGGAATGGGGAAGCCCTACAGCCTACAGTGTTTGTAAGATGATTGTGTTTGTTTTAGGGCGTTCTTCTGGCTGGTGTCTTTGCTGCTGTCCTCTCTTGTGTGGTTCATCACAGTTCAGATCAGCAACAAGAACAGTGCCACTCAGCAGAGAGGGCTGCTCATTTTTGGAGTCGTGCTCTCTGTTCTGCTTCAGGAGGCTTTCCGATATGGTTACTACAGATTGCTGAAGTAAGAATTAACCATCCATTCTCCTAGTTTGAAAGGAGATACATAATCAATGAGCCTAACTATAACAACATATCATGTTCTTGAGCATTGACTGCATTATAAAATTTCTGTGGGAATGGAAGCAAAAATATTGAAGACTCATGTTGCACTAGATAGATTTTTGTCCAATCAAATGCTCTCTAGAATGAAAATGTCCCTCATATACAACTGACCAAGAAGTAGTGAATCATGGCTCATGGCTATGACATAACTAAACATAATTACTTTTCTTGGAAAAATCAAAATCTCCCAAAAAGACTACCATTCAAAAGTTTAGGGTGAGTAATTACAAAAAAAAAAGTTTTTGATGAAGTCTCTTATGCTCACCAAGGCTGCATTTGTTTGATCAAAAATACACTAAAAAGGGTAAAATTGTGAAATATTATTATAATTTAAAATAACTTAAAAATGCATTTTTCCCTGTGATGGCAAAGCTGAATTTTCAGTAGTCATTAAAATGTGTGCAGAATTATTAGGCACGTTGATTTTCTGATTATATTTTTTTTCCAGTCACATTTTACTAATTTAAAACCACTAATTTAATCTTAATAACTACTATTAGTTTTGTATTTAATGATTTATAATTGTTCACGAAGGCTGGAAATGAAAAATGTCTTATATTCCGGTGTGCAAATTATTAGGTACGTTTTCTTTTACAGATAAAATAAGCCAAAAAATAGATTTCTATTCCATGATAGAAAATATGGAAGATTTAGGCTCAAATTTAGGCCAATTCACCCCTTGGCCCTACCCCTCCGTTTTGCGTGTTCACATCTAGGGGTAGGGTGTCCCGATTCTTGTTGTGATAGAGGGGTAGGGCGAAGGGGTAGGGCTTCATAGCCCTCGAAATGGAGATTTTTTAGAGGCACACTCCGAACGGAGGGCTACGAGAAAGTACCCAGAATGCATTGCGAAACATCGGTGAGATGGCTTCGCAAACGGTTAAACATTTAAATTTAGCCCCAGATGACACCACCATGCACTTTATTTACTCTTTGTAATAATAATATAGTCATTTAAATTAATAAATTGTATAATAAATTACCTTTTCGGAACAGAAAAGACATACATTTCAAGGAAGGAACCTTATAACCATCATGTTTCCTCAAAGTTAAGAGCAGCGGCGCTCATTGTCAGTCGTTGTCATGGAGAAATCCTGTAAAAACTTGTCGCTTCCGTAACGTCAGAGCCATCGTCGACGACTGATGATGTATCGGGTTCATAAAGGGTTGTTCCATTTTGAAAATAAGGGGTAGGGGCAAGGGATGAATTGGGATTGAGCCTAAAGAGCTGCACTTGAACACACCGAGAGAACTACTGCCGACTGTTAGCTAGAATGCGCGTTCTGCGCCTGCGTGTAAATGAGACAACTGTCTATTTCTAAAGATATATGCGTCTATATTCGTCATTCAAAAAGGGAAACCGACGCTGCAGATACACATACCGTAAACAAAGCAGTGTGTGCTTACCGCTTTGAATATCAATCCTGCTAAACACTTCTTTTATTCCACTCCGCTCATGTTAATATTGAAATATTTGCCAAGGAACACTTAGATAAGATGATGTAACATAAGGACAGCCTTCTATCTGTAGCGTTTTGACTTCTTTGCTAGCCGTTTTGCTATTATTCTCATGCACTAACTCGTTCACAAAGCTGAACAGCCAATCAGAGTTCCCTCTTTCACCGACGGCCCGACACTGATTCATTATGTTGAATCGTCCGAAACAAAGCCGACGAGGACCAATTTCAGCCGACGGTGCGGAACACACTGAGAAAACTTAGTCGGCAGACGCACAAAAACTGCCTGACGGCCGACCATCGGCTTCGTGTGTTCCAGGCTTTAACTGCAATTTCTAGTATTGGATTCGAATTGCATCCTTCTCATGGGTATTTCATAATTTTTGACTTTTCAGTCTGAGTTAAATCAGTCTGAGTTTTTTAAGGACTACAACAAACGGCTGGTAGGGACTACAGGACATTCCTCACGGGTTAGTGACATCACCAACCCTAAAATGTACATAAACCCCACCCCCGGGAATGTTGAGTCCATGTTGAGAAGAGGAAGAGTTGTTGTAGTAGTTGAACTGTGAGTCAGCTCAAACTGTAGCATCCATCTTTTCACATGCAATAAAAAGTTCCTTTTGCGACAACAACAGTTCCTATACGAGCGATTTTATAGATTATCATGACAGAATATGCTAATTGAAGATAGTTAACTCCACATCAGCAACATAAATTCATCAACTAGCCAATCAGAGACGTCCTGTTGCATTCTACGTGTTGTCACTTCTTCTTGAGTCTCTCCATCTTTGTCTGACTCCGGTTTAAATATAAAAAGCAGAACAGTTTCTGACATTTTAGTGTGTGTCTGGTGAGGTAATCAGAGCTGCTAACACAACAGGAGCTCTTGAAACTCCGCCCCCTCTGTGCTGGGAGCAGCAGCTCATTTGCATTTAAAGGGCCAGACACAAAACAGTGTGTTTTTGCTATTCCTCAAAAAGTGACAACTTTAACATGCTATATAAAAATATCTGTTGGGTAGTTTGAGCTAAAACTTCACATACACACTCTGGGGACATGAGAGATTTATTTTACATCTTGTGAAAAGGGTATTATACCACCCCTTTAAGATTAATGTTTTCTGACATTGGTAATATGTGACTGGAAAAAAATATGATCAGAAAATCAACATGCCTAATACGCACTGTACTTCAGTCTTTAGTGTCACATGATCCTTCAGAAATCATTCTAATATGCTGATTTGATGCTCAAGAAATATTTCTCATTATTATCAATATTTTTGTTGAAACCATGATATGTGTTTTTAGGATAATTTGATAAAATTCAAAATAACACTGTTTATTTTGATTTATTAATAAAAAAAACACATTATTGTTTTTTTTTAAAAGTCCTCCATACTCGTCAGGTTTCATGGAGTCTTTAAAAAACTAAAAGATTACATCAGTGATTCACATTGGCATTCAGTGTTGGTGTTGTGTAGGAGGGTGGTTGTTAACATTTGTTATTGTATCTCTCAGGAAAGCAAATGAAGGCCTGTTGACGCTCAGTCAGGAGGACACAATGCCCATCTCCATGCGGCAGCTAGCTTATGGTAAACATCCATCACATGCTTCTTCTAGCAGTGCAATAAACAGCCGATGTTTGTTTAACTGTGTGTGTCACTGGTTTGCAGTATCAGGTCTGGGCTTTGGCTTCATGAGTGGTGCGTTCTCTGTGGTCAACATACTCTCGGACTCCTTGGGTCCAGGAACTGTCGGTATTCATGGTGACCCTCAGCATTACTTCATATCCTCAGGTAACGAGATGCAAGTTTGTGATTAAACCCATAAAAGCATATCCAGTGAGTGTGACTCGGACGTTCATGGTGTGCTTTTTCTCCTCAGCCTTTATGACACTGGCCATTATCTTGCTGCATATGTTTTGGGGGGTTGTTTTCTTCGAGGCGTGTGAGCGACAGAGATGGTGGGCTCTTGGAGCTGTGGTCATCAGTCATCTTGTAGTATCATGCCTGGTAAGTCAACACCTATCATACAATACACTTTGTCAGCTGAACCCCTATGATGTTAAATATTTACTTGAAGAATCCGCTGAGATTCTAAGGTAATATTTCAATATAATTAACGTCATATTCTTATGTTCATGGTTTGTTTTCTGATGTTGGTTAATGGTCACATGACATGCAAGTAAACTTTTTTAGTTAGTGTTGTGTGTGTTATTTTAGTTTTATTATAGTTGAATAATCAATTGGCTTTAATTGTAGTTTTCATGTTCATTTTAGTTTCATTTTATTAAAATTTTTTTTGTTTTTAAATATTTTTATGTAGGTTCAATTTATGTTTATTTTTAGTTACTTTTAGTTTTTAATTATTTCCAGTTAATAATTTTAGTGCTTTAAACTTCAATGTTGCCTTGGCAATAAACTGAAATAAGTTTGGTTTAAGTTAACTAATATTTATATATGTATTTTTATTTCAATTAACAGAGATGTTTTTTAATAGTTTTAGGTGTAGTTAACGATAATAACCCTGTTATATAAGGTTTATAGTTAAAATTATTAATATTAAATTGTTTTGATTCTAATTATAAAAATTAAAAAATATATAAATGCATTACTGTTGTAAATTACAATTGTCCTGTATAATAAAAATAATATATGATCATTATAGACCAATTAGATTTTTTACAATGCTAATATTAATAATATTTTTGTAAATTGTGTGAATGTCTAAATAAAGTATAACATATTCCATGCCCGAAATGCATGTTATTAAACTTACTGCACATACAGAGATGTAGTTGGTGAGAAGCAGCATTTACTGAAGCTGAAAACATTGTAAGCTGCACATTTAACACAGTGCCACTCTTCAATCTGAAACATGTTGCGCAACAGACTATATACTTATCTAAATCGCAGTCTTTGATTTTATACTTGCACCAAGCTACATAATAATTTCAGTTTATTTCAATTAGTAGTGCAAGTGCAGCCACATTTACTCTTTTTAATTTTACATTTGATTTAATTATTAGCTTTTCATCAACTTATGAAACCCCATTTGGGAAACCCTGCACTAGTAATGCATTACTCAGAGTAAAGCAACAAACACGTCTAAAACAGCTGACTATCTATGATCACAAGTGCATCATGTGAGATAATAGTTCTTTTTTTCCCCAACCCCACAGACATTTGTGAATCCACACTATCAAGGCAGTCTGATCCCGACCTACATCATACTGTCTGTCATGGCGGCCTGGGCGTACTTATGTGCTGGAGGATCTTTGAGGAACCTCAAACTCTGCCTTACCTGTAAAGATAAAGACTTCCTGCTGGCCAATCACAGGCCTAGATAACCCATCAACCACAAACAGGACTTTCTCCAAAGACACGGCCAGCAGCCCTGGACTCTGGGAGGCTTATGGTCTGGGTAGTCTGCGTAAGAATGGTTGCCGAGTAACAGGAATTTTATGTCTGCAGATCTTGCACTCTGTAATTACCTCCTCTTTTATTTTCTGTTCTGGACCTCATGTTCTGTGTGTGAGAGAGACACTGAAACCATGTAAAGACAGAGATTGTGTGTGTGTTTTATACTAAAGAATTATGTCTAGAGCTGCTTTCATATGATTATTTCCTCAGTAGCAGATTTTAAATGAGGTCTTGTATAGGTTTGGCATTTAAATAGTTTACCACTTCAGGGTTTCTCCCTTGTATTTTATGTTTTACTGACCAATTAGACTCAAATCATCTGCTAATATCATGTCATGAGTCTTAGAACAGATCTCGAATTCTCTGGAGTGTGGCGTTGTGCTGTCCTTTTAATTCTGTAATCATGTCTTTTAAAATATCCTGCTCAACCCTCCCTAGGGCAGCAGTTTAATTTTCCCGTGTATCGCCATCCCAGTGGTACTTAAATGCATTTAAATTGCTTGGGCTTTAATGAGCAATGCAATGGCCACTCTTCAATAAAACCATTATTCTGCATCTATTCTACAGGAAGCTTGAATGATTTTAAAACCTAAGTGGGGTCAGTGCAGTGGTATCAGTTTAGATGTCACTTTTATTGGACTCATATGCTTTTAGTTTCTTTTGTAAGACGTATGACATTCATAATAAAGTAGGTTGAGCTTGAATCCATTGTAATTGTATTCTTTCTTTCATGAGCAATTTGTTCTGAATAAAAAAAAATCCCCATGCTTGACATATTTGTAAAGCTGGAAAATCATTCCTGATGTATCAAATCATGATTTAACCCCCAATCTCATACAAAATTGAGTTTTAAAAAGGTTTAATTTGAGCGCTAAACATCAATTTCTGAAATCTACTATTAAAACAAAATATATGAGCTAGAGTGTTTTTACTAAGGCTGCATTTATTTGAATGGGTAAAAACAGTAATATTGTGAAATAATACAATCTTAAATAACGGTTTTCTATTTTTATATAAATTTTAAAATGGAATTTATTCCTTGTGATGACAAAGCTAAAATGACCATTACTCCAGTCTTCAGTGTCACGTGATCCTTCAGAAATCATTCTATGCATGCTGATTTGGTGCTCAAGAAACAGTTCTTATGTGTTGGAAATGGTTGTTCTGAATATTTTTATGGAAATTATGAAATATTTTCCTGAATTTTCAAGATTCTTTGATAAATATAACTAAATGGAACAGCATTTATTAAAAAAAGACCTGTAAGAAAAGATTTGTCATGTTTGATCAATTTAATGCATCCTTGTTGAATAAAAGCATCAAATAAAAAAAAAACCTTACTGACCTTAATTTTTCCCCCCTTAATTAAATTTTTTGACCAGACCAATAATATATGAAAAATGTAGTTTCAGATTCAAACATTTATTGCATCTGACATAAGAAATCTGGTGTAGGCGATTCAAAAAAATTCAAATAAATACAGATACTCATGTAAAACAATTTCCTAATGAAGCATTATACACAATGTACAATATTTTTCTTTTTGTCATTCTATACATTTTTTTTTTAAATAAAAACACTTTCATGCAAAATATCCTGAAAAAAAGGCAGAGCCAAAAAATGAATAGTGGCGAAAGACTGTTTAAAGTAAAGAGAAAGAATATACAATCAACACGTGTGCGTGTGTGTAAACGGATTGTGCGACCCACTCAAGCGTTGCTTAATTGCTAAGAAATAAAAGGTGAAATAAAACCACTTGATTATGTCTATTAAGATGTATATGTAATCATAAAAATCATAAAAGCCTGCACCGAATACTAAACTGAGTCCTAACAGTGTACACTTTGTTTATGTGTGCACATAAGGTCAGTAATCTGTGTCAGACCCCTCTGCATTGTCCACATTGCGGGACAGCATGTAGTTGTCCATGTCGATAGAACGGCAGTTATTAATAGCATAACGCAGCCGCTCCGCCATGACGGGTTGGCTAGAGTAAGGTGGGAGACGGAGCTGGAAGAAGCACGTCTGAGAGGTGGGAAGACTGTCGTATGGCTGAAAGAGAGCAGAGATAAACATTAGTACATAAACGCAAATGCCTGTTCATCCATAAAAACACGGCAACATTCTTACCCGGTCCACCTTCATGATCTGGAACCTCTGGGATATATCCGCAGTGTTAGCTGGCAGACGGGAGCGCCCCGAGACGAAGCGCATGAAGAGCACTCTCTCCTCATTGGAGAACTCCTCCAGTGTCTGCCAGAACCACTGGACCAGCTGCTGCTGCTCATCCACCTCCCTGTACCGGACCACCTTCTTCAGAACCTCCACGCTGATCTCCGGCAGCCCGCAGACCATCTGCTCCAGCTGCCGCGCTGTTAGTAAGGAGAGCAAGGGGACAGGCACGATCCAGGACATGCCCTCTCGCACCGCCCCCACCTACCGCGCAAAACAAGAGATGAATATCAGGATCAGCTGACAAGACATTTTCTAGGTGTAGATACACTCCCACATATTTGAGGAAAGGATACACCCGTTTTGACTTTAACACACCTGGCGATCGATTTCATGCAGGCGATACTCAATGGCACGGTCTACATACTCCTTCCTATTAAAAAAGGTCAGTGGTATGCTGTTTCCTCCAGGGATGATGGGAACCATTTTCCCATCAGCACTTTGGCCAACAAATGAATCCAGTGGAATCATCTATTAAAAAAAGGGGAACATTTTTTTTAATTTATAGAAACTATAAATACTCATAAATATTACAAACCATATGTATAATAATAATACAAATAATATTTGATTAAAATTATCATCATTAAATTCCATAATTTTTAATAACTGAATGTTCTACCTTTTTATTTAAGGGTTTAAACATTTTATTACTGCTGAATTTGTTGTATTTCTAGTCATTTGTGTTTAAAGGGTTTTAAAAATATGTTTAATTATAATTATATTCTACCTGATAAAATATATTACATCTTGAAATACTAGAAATATTTATATTCATTGTAAATATTTCCATGTAATTTCATTCTACTTGATGAAATATTTATATTCGTTGTAAATATTTCCTAGTATTTCAAGATGTCATATTTTATCAGGTAGAATGAAATGACATAAAATATATTACATCTTGAAATACTAGATGAAATATTTATATTCGTTGTAAATATTTCCAAGTAGAATTAATGACATGGAAATATTTACAATAAATATAAATATTTCTAGTATTCCAAGATGTAATATATTTTATCAGGTAGAATGAAATTATAAGCAAACATATTTTTAAAACCATCTTGAAATAGTAGAAATATTTGTATTCATTGTAAATATTTCCTAGTATTTCAAGATGTACTATATTTTATGTCATTTCTTTCTACCTGATAAAATATATTACACTTTGAAATAATAGAAATATTTATATTCGTTGTAAATATTTCCATGTCTTGGTAAGATTTTTTTCATGACTTTTCCAGGTCTAAAGATCAAACTTTTATCCAGGTTTTCCAAGGCTGTGGGAATTCTGGATCTTAAAAAATGTATTTGTTGAGATAAATTAAAATAAGAAATATGATTTCAGCTTACAGATGCTTTAAAATAAACTAGATGAAATATAAATCAATATTTAGTAGTAATTTTAAGCCATCTTGTGAGGCCTGTCCCCCAGGTTGAGAACCACTGAGTTAGACTGAGCACATAAGGAACAAGACTGTAAAAACAGTATTTTGTGAGCGTCCACTCCACCTCATGGAAGTTCTGCTCGGTGATGCCGCTGTCCTCCAGGTGCAAGATGCTGTTGAGTGTCTGTACGTAGAGCAGATCCACTTCCTCCAGATCCTCAAGGGTGAGAGGAATACAGCACAGCTGCTTCCACACCATTGGAGCGAGATGCAGGTCTAGAGGCTTCTTAGTGCGGATGGCCACTCCCATCAGAATACCCAAAAACTTGAACTGCAGCAGGTGCTCTTCCATACAGGCTGAGGGATTTAACAAGAACCTGAGGACGCACAAATTTCAAGACGACCTGATCAGTTTATTAGTTTAGTGGAATACATTATTCAGACATTGGTCTTTCGCCACTCACCGGTCTCGGTTGTAGCCCACCTCTGCTGAAGCGTTGGGAGAAGGGATAAGAAGATCCACAATTCCTGTCTCCAGCTCCTATACAGAACAACATGCCAAAATTAAACACTCTTTTCAACATGACAAGCATCATGAAAAATGAACGAGTGCTGTTGATAGATTTAAAATAATTATCGCACATTTGTAATATTTTTTTCATATTATATGAAATATGCCACAATTTATCAAGACCTTTAAGCAGATAGGAGGGAGAAACACCTCATACAGCTGCTGCCAAGTATAAGGGATTTTTCTTGGAAAAGATAGTAGGATATGCCTACGTCTCCTTTGATTAAAAATAATGGCTACTGCAGTGACTGGGATATACGTAAACCTATCAAAATCCGTTGCCATGATTTTTGGAATGACTTATCGCAAGAGGGAAAACATTTTTTAGTTGCATAACATCGGTTAATGGAAACGCGCAAAAGTTTTGCGAAAATCTGTAATGCAAACGCAGCTACTGATACCAATATTGCTACTGATATCTCTATTAAATGGGGTTTTTTTCTTTCTTTTTTGAGGAAATTAGTAATTATAGCCATTCAACATTAAACTATAATTAACAGTCATCATTTTTAACATTTAAAAGGCTTACAATTAACTTAAAACAATCTTCAAATAAACCCATTCTAATTTCACATTTAGATGTGCCTTGAATATATTGTGTTTTATATAGTGTATAGTCATTTTATGATGTGTCTGTCTTTGTCAATATTAGTTCCCTCTGTCTAAATTGTTACATTTTTTTACATTGTGGACCCTCCTCGGTCGGCCGCTCTCTTGATTTGTGGAGCTGTTGTGCAGAACCCAGATAATGGGAATAAATGTTGTAACACTAGCCAAAGGATGTGAGGAGACATTAGCATAGCTACTTCAGCAAGGGAAAACAAGGATGCTGCATTTATCGCATTAAACATAAAATATTAATTGAAGAAATTAACACATTCTTTTCGACAGCCCTAGTTTACCTGGCACATCTCCGTGATGGTGTCGTCAAACACCCCTCCAGCATCATCTGCCCCCTCCCCCACCAGCTTGACTTTCCAGGCTCGTGACGGCAGCCTCAGATCAGATGCGTTCAATTTCACAACCTGCCTTGCGATCTGCACAAAGATGGGTTTACACTTCCTCCCTCTGAGAAAACAAGAGAAAAAAAAAGTAGATGTTAAAATTAAGATGTTCTGATATTCTGCCTCTAATGAAAAGTAGGCAAAGATTAGGAATTAAATGTACAGTGTTCTGGCTAAAATTCTGTAAAAAACATGACTGACCGTGTAGATATTCTTTTGACTGTGATCTGTGGGCCGTAGTTCTTACCCTGCACCATGGTTTTACCAATGGAGCGCACCATGGGCAGTGTGTAAACTCTAGGGGCCAGCAAGGGCCTCAGCTGACCCTGGACTATACCCCACGTACCTGCATTATAGCGTGACGTGCAGCTCTGAAATCGAAATGAGTCATGATGGCAACATCACAGACAGGACTTATGGGGTTTTATCCAACAGACTCAAAGTAATGCGATAAATCGATGCAAATATGATTTGTTTGTGAGTGTTTGAGTGCGTGTATACCTGGTTGTTGGGGCTGAGGTTTAGCAGTCTCCATGAGGAGTACATGAGGTCAGAGAAGTGGTAGAGAAGGCGCAGTCGGGCTCTCAGAGCCTCCATACTGACCTCTCTTAGGGCACTGTATTGAGGAGGCACACACACGGGCAAGCCCAGCTGCAGAGGCACTGATGAACCTGAACACACAAACCATTCATCTCAACAACTGATCATCAAACCTATGCTTGTTTTTTTACATAATCGGGTAAAACTGAATGTATTGTAATTATTGGGTCTAATTATGATTTTTGTATTATTGTAAATTTAAATTGCCACCTAACAGGATTTTTATATGAATATACAGATAACAGGTCTGTCAAATTGATGTGAAACTAACGAGATGTCACATACTGTAGAAAAGGAGTTTTAAAAATTTAGAATGTGGACATAAAAATAGCCAGAAAAAAGGTTTTTATTTATGTTAATATGGTTCAACTCGATGGTTCAACTGGACAGCTTTACAATGCGTTTACATTTTATTATTTTTATGTTATTTCAGACCTAACAGATGTTATATATATATATATATATATACAGTTGTGGTCAGAATTAATGGCACACCTGGTAAAAATGATCAAAAATGGCTGTAAAAAATAAATCTGCATTGATAATCCTTTGCAAAAAATCGAACCTTTCATTGAAGTAAAAGAATTGTAAGTAAAAGAATTGTAAGTGCAGGGGATCACATTATGTAAAAAAAAATTATCCAAAAAATGTTGGCCACAATTATTGGCACCCCTAGAATTTGTAAAAAAAAAAAAAAAAAAAAAAATATTTAAATATCTCTGAATTATATTCCCATTAATATTTACCTTTTTTTCAGCACACCAGGGTGGCTAGGAACAAGAAATTGTATAGCTATGGCTTCTTGTTTCACAGGAGTTTAAATATGAGGAAACACAAAGACCAAATTCCCTTAATCATCCATCACAATGAGTAAAACCAAAGAATATAGTTCTGATGTGCAGCAAAAGATTGTTGAGCTTCACAAAATAGAAAGTGGCTGTAAGAAAATTTCCATTTCCACCATCAGGGCAATAATTAAGAAGTTCCAATCAACTAAAGATTTTATGAATCTGACAGGAAGAGGACGTGTGTCTTTATTGTCTTAATGCACGGCGAGGAGGAAAGTTTGAGTAGCCAAAGACTCTCCAAGGATCACAGAGGGAAATTTTGGAGATTACTTGAGTCTTGGGGGTCAGAAAGCCTAAAAGAAATATATATAACAACCCCTACATCAGCACATGCTGTTTCAAGAAAAATCCTTCTCGCTCGTCCAAAAACAAACTCCAGCATATTCAGTTGTCAGACTCGACTGGATCTTCAAAAGGGAACGGATTCTATGGTCTGATGAAACTTAAAAAAAATAGCTTTTTGGCAGCAAACACACAAGATGTGTTTGGTGCAAATAGGGATAACAAGTACCCCATGCCTACGGTTAAATATATACGGCAGGATCTTTAATGTTGTGGGCCTTTTTTTTTGCTGAAGGTCCTGGACTTCTTGTTCAGATACATGGCATCATGGATTCTAGCAAATACCAACAGATAAAAAATCAAAACCTGACTGCTTCTGCTATAAATCTTATAATGGGCCGTGGTTGGATCTTCCATCAGGACAACGATCAAAAACAAACATCAAAATCAACACAAAAATGTGTTAAGGAGCACAAAATGAAGCTTCTGCCATGACCATCCCAGTTCCCAGACCTGATGAGTGGAGTGAACTGAAGAGAAGAAGCACCAACATGGATCTGGGAATCTGAAGGATCTGGAGAGATTCTGTATGAAGGAATTGTCTCTGATCTCTTGTCAGGTGTTCTCCAAACTCATCAGGCATTATAGGAGAAGACTCAGTGCTGTTATCTTGGCAACAGGAGGTTGCAAAAAGTATTTAATAAAAGGGTGCCAATATTTTGTGGCCAACGTGTTTTGGAAAAAAACATTTATTTCGAAATGTGAAAGTGCGGGGGAAATCACTTCAATGAAAGGTTAGAATTTTTTGAATGAAAGATCAAAAGGATAAACAATGCAGATTTATTTTTTACAGCTTTTTTATCATATTTACCAGGGGTGCCATTAATTCTGACCACAACTGTATATGTTTACATTTCCAAACATTACTTTTGTAAAATTTGAAAAGTAAATTTTTTTTTTTTTTAAATCCCAGTATCGCGTATCACAGTAAACATAGTCAGTTATGTCTTAAGTGAACGTAAACAGTTTAGAAACTAAACAAGTGTAAAGTATCAGTATATTAGATCTGTGCATCCGTTCTTAAAGTGTTATCAGCTTATTTATAAAAAAGAAGCCTAAGCAAGCCATTGTTTAAGTGTCTGTACCTGGAGCACGTGGTGGTACAGGCGGTGCAGTCCATGCTGCACTGTGGCAGCGGCCTGCAGATATCTGCTGGACGTTTTTGCCTTGTAAAGCACTGAGGAGGGTCGGCTCTCTGACATGATTGGTATGACCCAAGCCCAGCTTAAAAAAAATATATATATATAATATATTTTAGTTTTTTGTTTTGTTGCAAACCATGTTGTTGTTCAGTTATTACATAAATACAATGGAAAATGGGAAAGATTATGAGTTTAAGTCCCCTAGTAATCACACACCTGTCCCTCGGAGTTGCTCCCCCAGGCATAAACCTCTCCAGTTGAAGAGAGTGAAAGTGTGTGCTCAGCCCCAACAGCCACATCCTCTATAAACACGCCTGTTAAAGCTGGGACCTGCTGAGGCCGGTTATGATTTCGTGCTCGACCCTCCGGGAGACCAATCAAACGATCTGTTACATTAAAGCAAAAACATTTGGATTCATCAGCAAGAAACCCAATGGATTGGAGGCTTTGACAGTTTATAGAAATGTACAGTTCCTCCCTGAGACACGTATGCATCCATGTCTGCACATGGCTTACCCTGCCCAAACGTGTACACGTTTCCATCTTTGGTTAAAGCAACAGAGAACTGTGTGCCACATGCCACCTTCTTTATTCCAATTCCACACAAAGCATCCACTTTCTGTAAAAATAACAAACACACACACACTTAATTTAGTAAAGACCAAGAGTTTATGACATTTAATATGCTTAACTGTGTATTCTTGTGAGGGTGTTGTCACATTAATATGTCAGTAGTGGTACCTGTGGGGAAGATTTGGCTGTAGAGTTTCCCAATCCCAGTTTGCCATAGTCTCCATCTCCAAACGCCCAGACGGTCATTCCATCAGCCGATACTGCCAAAGTGTGATTCAGCCCACATGCAACCTACACACACCGACGTTAAAATGAACATCAGATAAAATTGTGTATATGAGAAGTACCATTCTAGGATTCAAAGTCTAATTTAAACCTGTTTCACAGGTTTCAGAATTTAATTGATTTAAAAAGAGCAAAAGAGGATAAACAAAATGACTTGATGAAATGACAATGAAATTAATTAAATTCCATTAATAAATTATATTATATGATTACTAATATATTATAAATTAATAGATTATATTTATAGAATGTATATTTTTTTCACATTTAAAAAAGTGGAAGTATTTTCAAAAGTGAACTCAGACTTTTGAACAGCACTATAAAGGATGTATGAAGTGTGTCTGTAGCTATTACTCGGTTTTACCTGGCCGACCTGGTGGCCCTCCAGCGCGCTGACTCTTTCTGGTAACTTTTTGTTAGAAGTATTTCCAAGTCCCAGTCTGCCATAGTCTCCATTACCAAAGGAAAAGAGCTTTCCATCTGCAGTCACCACTGCTGAGTGCTTAAATCCACACGACATCTGCACAGGAACAAGCACCATTATTCATCATACACACCTTGGAGGAGGAAGAGGAAGAGGACGAAGAAGAAGAAAAAAAGAAGAGAAGAAGAGCAGCCCACTGGAGAGGCATCTGGGTGTATTAAAGAGTGAGAGTGAATGTGAGAGGTGTGTTTCCGACCTGGACCACCTCCTCTCCCTGCAGCGCTTCTATCTGCCGCGGTCTGCGCTGTCTGTCGCTGTTGCCATGGCCAAGTTTTCCGTAATCTCCATCTCCCCAGCTGAACACCTCACCACTCTCAGTTAGAGCCATCGAATGGCCATCAGACCCACAGGACGTTACCAGCTGGGTCACCACAAACCCTTCACAAAAATGCATCACATCACTGTTAAAGCTTCCAGAGTATTGTAAACAATCTATAATGAAAGTCCTTCAGAGTTTGTGTATGATTGCAGCATGCCTTGCAGGGCAGATATAACAGTGAGGACGTGCAGATCGTCTGAATTTCCTTGTCCGAGGCGGCCGTAACTACCCTCTCCACATGCAGACACTGTCCCGTTAGCTTGGATCACAAATGTGCAGTTCTGCCCACACACAACCTGACAATACAAAAAAGATTAAATGGCATGAATGTGTATTTATTTGATTTGTACGACAGCATATTATAAATATCAAACTTTTGAATGTGTGTGTACAATCATACCAGTTGGGCCTGAGAAAAAGAGGGAGCAAGAGTTGGCACCATAATGTTTCGCCCAGCCTCTGCAAGCTGCCCATGCCTGCCCGCACCCCATAAAAACACGTCACACTTCCCTCCGAGGTGCCAGTCCTTAAAATTCACAAGAGATATTCAAAGGTTTAGACTTTTTTTTGCAATTTTAATAATAATAATAATAATAATAACAACATTATATACATTATACATAAATCAGCATATTAGAATGACCATGTGACACTAAAAAATGAAGTAATCCGCTTCGTCATCACAAGCAGAAATTACATTTTAAAATATAAATTGTAAAATTGTATTTTAAATTGATCAAAAATACAGTAAAAACAACAATATTGTGAAATATTACAAACAAATGCAGCCCTGGTGATAAATGTAAATCGATTGACATATTTGCTTTCACCTCTGGTCTGGAAGTGGCCCAAGACATGATCTGCTCATCTATCCCAGACAGCCACTTGCTGTTGTCCTGTGTGTGATGAAAAGACTGTGACCATCATCAACAACAGTTTATTTTTCACCATCAAATCACTAAATATGGCAGTCTCACAGGACAAGTGTATGTTTAATCGCCCTCACCATAAGCAATGCCAATTTGTCCTTGGCCACGGGCTCCAGGTCCGGGACGATGAAAGACTCAGGAAAGGTGTGTCCACGCACAAGGGCCTCGGCCGTTTTGACGGTGGTGGAGAAGCAGTGAAGCCACGCCCACTCACTGCTGGCCCAGGAGCCGGGGAAGGGGGCGGGGGAGGAGCCAGGCTCAGGTGGGCAGTGGGCCAGATGAGGTGGGACAGGAGGATGACACAGTAGAGCGTCCAGCTGCAGACCCACCGCCAGAGACGCCAGACACTGCATGTAAGGACTGTGGACAAGCTGCTCCCCACACACCACATGAGGCTGAAACACACCAAAATAAACCAGGTATAAGAAACAGAAATTACCACAACAACATCTCTACATTTTGCATTTTTCCATGAATAGTATTTGCTAAAATTATATCAGTATTGTATACCTTCTCATATGCATACTGCTCCTGAAGCATGATGGGAAGTTTTTCCAGGAAGGCTCTCATGCATGGAGCCATATTCAGTCCCACAACACCCTGCTTCTTCAGCGCCATGCGGCAGGTTGCTAATACGTGATTGGTTGCCATAAACTCTGCTGAGCTATTAACGACCAGCACATCCTGCAGAACAAACACAGACTCCAATAAACAATATCTTTTCTAGATTTTTGATTTAAAAAACAACAACAAAAAACATCAAAAATGAATGAAAATCAACTAAAATGTAAACTTTCAGGATTCTTTTACCTTTGAGCGATTGGAGCAGACAGCTACGCCCACGTCAGGGATCCAAACTGTGTTGTTAATCGCTCCAGATCCCGCAACTACTGTTTGCAGCACTGATCCATCCTAAACGTATAAACATACACACAAACGTATCATAATGAAAACACTATATTGATACTTTCAAGTTTGTTCGTTAGTATTGGAAGTTTAGCCTGTATTCGTTTATAAAGTGTGCGTCCATGACAGACACTGACCTGTAATGACCAGATGTTCAAAAGTCCACCAACCCCTGCGGACACCAAAGCCAGCCCATCTGGACTGAATGCTACTGACCGCACAGGACTCATGTGACCCCGGAGCTTGAACACACACACTGCTCCTTCACTACGCTGAGGGTCTAGCTGGAGAGAGATCAGAGAAGTTACATTAAAAACACACAAATGTAAATACTAACGAATAGGGAAGGACAGATAGCAAAGTATAATTCAGATTGCTTAGATGTATGGACACATTACCATCAGTTTGGATTTGGATTCTGATTCCCACCATGCATCAGGACAGGCAATGCTGGACTGAGAGTATGACGAAGGGTCCTGTGGTACAGTCCACACAGATACAAGGCCGTTCTGACAACATCTGTGAGACAAAGAGTACACGTTTTAATTACCATATTCTTAATCTAGGACATATTTCACAATGCACACATTTTTATGAAATAAAAAAAAGTAATTAAAAATACAACAGAAAAATATAATTACATGCTTGTGACTTGTGAAAAAGCTCTTAGAAACATTTAAATTTTGATTTCTGTAATTGGAAAAATAATGTAACAAATAACAAATGAAACAAATAACAGTAATGTTAATAATAATACAATTAAAAATAATGTTTATTAGCTATATACTGAAATATCTACTGCTTATATAAAGCAATGGCACTTTGCATAAAAATGATTATTATTATTTAAACTACCATTCAAAATTTGGGGGTCGGTAAGATGATTTTTTTCAACATGCACTCATTAAATTAATCAAAAGTAAAGTGAAAATTTAGTTCTGTCATCACACAAAAAATTAACATTTGAAAATATATTAAAACAGAAAACAGCTATTTTTAATTATAATAATATTTCACAAGATTATTGTTTTTATGGTATTTTTAATCAAATAAATACATCATCTTTTTCTCGTCAATAATCCAAAAGCCAGTGGAAAAATCCTACTGGGTTTTTGATGAGGGAACCAGGGTGATGCTAACTTCTGGGTTACCCTACAAAAATATGTCATCCCTGCACCACTCTATCGGATTTAGCACTCTTATGTATTAGCGTGCAAACTGTTTGTCTTGACATACGTGGCAAACATGTTGAGAGGTTTAGGTCCTAGACCAGACAGGTTGCACCAGGCAACAGCATTGACAACAGCAGGATGGGCGATACTTTGCAGACATGTCCAGCTTTGGCCCAAACCTGTCCCCGACCCCATCCACAGACGCACAATCTCCTCTTTAGCACAGCTTATTAACACTTGCCCACCTGGAGCCCAGCGCAATGAACTAATGCTTTCCTATGGTCACAACACACAAAGAGAGAACAAAGATTTGACTGTCAGTGAATTGATGAAGGCATGTTAAATTGCTTCTTCACACAAGGATTTTTACAGACAAGAATGTGTGAAAAGTACTGTATGTGAATGCTTGTTTCTATGTGTGTCAGTTTATGATGGGAAATGATGACTCTAACCTTATGGGCATCAATAACCACCACAGATCCATTCTCTAAAGGCTCCTTAGAGCCTATCAGAAGCCTTCCATCAGCATATCCAACTGCAAAGGGCCGGTCCTCACTGTACCATGCGATTTGCATTACAACCACTGTAGAGATCAGCACCAAACATGGATACATTACACACACATGAAAAAAAAACCTAAAGTAATCCTGTTTACAGTTTCTCAAAGCTAAAACAAACTGGGTATAATTGCATGCATTAGTATGGATTTTTAAAATGTCAGTACCGTCTTTCCTGCAGCAGTGTTGGAGTTCAGTTCTCTGCATATCAGAATCATCAAGAATCTCGAGAAGTCCCAATGTCCCATCCATGCGCCCCACCAGTAGCAGCTCTCGAGGCTCCCCACCCCACAGAGACCCCGCCGCCTCCTCCTCCGGCCAAGCTAACGATGACACCCAATGAGGCTGCAGGTCCAATGAGGCCTTCCCACCTTGTGCGCAAACACATCGTGTGATGCACTGATATTAAAATTCTGGTTTGTTAATGTAAATCTTAATGTATTTATCTTAATGTAAAAATAGAGCAAATGAGTAGCACAATTAAATATCCAATATGAACCAATACTGATAAATTAATAAAATCAAAAACTCACATGTTGGCTGATAACCGGTATGGTAACAATATAAAGTACGATAAAAAAAAAATAAAAAAAATCTCTTATTCAGCAAGGACACATTAAATTGATAAAAAGTGACATTTATATGTTACACAATATTTCTAATTTAAATAATTTAAGCTCTTTTGAACCTTCTATTAATCAATGAATATAAAGTTGTATCACTGCTTCCACAGAGCAACTATTTTAGACATGATAATAAGAAATGTTTCTTGAGCACCAAATCAGCCTTGGTGAGCATAAAACAAAAAAGAAAAATCTTATGGGCCCCAAACTTATAAACAGCAGTTTAAATGGTGGTGATGGTGAGCAACTTACCATTGACTTGCCAAATGTTCACCATTTTCTCCATTGCAGCAGCCAAGTACTTCCCACTGACACTCCAGGACACTGGAGCTAAGTTTGGTTCACCTGGTGACCCCAGATTATTCATACACTCCTCCGAAGTATCATCTCTGAAGACAGTCACAGAAGGACATAAACCAATTGTTTCAGTGGGTGAAGAACAGGCCTAATAAGGAGAAAGAGAGGAACTCACGCTTTGTTAAAGACACATGTCTGCTGCAGGGTGTACTGGTTTTTGGTCACGCTCCAAACGCGGACCGTCCCATCATTCCCACTTGTAGCCAGAAGTCCTTTTTTACTACACCACCCACATGTGCTCACCTACAAAAAAACAAATGACTCCGCATCAAAAACCATCCAGTGCGGTTAAAAGCAGCAAACAGCGTTGTGGGAATTATACCCTGCTCTGGTGGGCCTCGAGTCTGAAAGTGGACCACTTCCGCAGGTCTCCTGCCACGTCGGCGAAGGTCTGCGGGCGGCTCTGATTGTCTCGGTCGTGAGCCGCCAGTGTGCGCACCAGCTGCTGCGCGGCCCATTGGCGGTGCTGCGATGAGAGTCGAGACGAGAGGCAGCACGCCGCCAGCGCATTTGCCAGCTCCAATGGGCCTACAGCAAGGGGGGGGCAGGAGAGGTGGGCATAGAGAGGCGACATTAGCCCTGTGGCCACCGAGCAGAACAAAGCCAGGCCGCGAGTGAGAGAAACAAACACGTGCACACAGACGGATAGACACACACACACACACAATGAGAAAAAAAATTAAAATGGTGGTGATTGGCGACAAAGGCTGTGGTTTTCGAGCTGCAACACAACAAAGCTTCATCTAACAACCCCTCTGCTGCAAAAACAAACAAATAAAGCATAAGATTTACAAGATTTAACCAAAAAAAACAAAAATGACTGGGAAAAAAACTCATAAGTAAATAATGTGGTGGCAGTCTCAAGCGGCTAGCAAGATTTTAACTAACCTTTCTTTTCCAGTTCAGCCTTGTCATAGCCGTGTCGAAGCCTGGCACCTTTATCGGCAAGCAGGGCAACTAGTGCCTGGGTCACCACAAAATTGGGTGATGTCACAAGCTTGTTCTCTTCTGCCACTCCTCTCAGGAAACTGGGCAGGAACTTCCTCTGGATTGGATCATCTACTGTGGTCAGATTCATCCCGGTGGCAGCTGATATCAGATTCTAGAGGAAAAGAGGCAGAATGAGACAAAACATTTAAATTTTTTTGTCATCTCTTTGTTTAATAGATATTCAAGAGAAGATCTGGCTACCTGTGTGCACAGCTGGACCAGGAGTTTGGCAGCGCTGGGGCTGTTTGATGCCAGACAGCCGACGGCGGTACTGAGGTATGCTAAACAAGAGATGGGTTTGGTAGGCTTACTAGCCCCTCGTGGGCGCTCGGAGGATCCGGGGCCTAATGCAAGGCCTGTGGACAGTCCAGCTCTACCTGCTGCAGCCAAACACATCAGACGCACCAGAGTCCTAATGTCTGTCAAGCCCAGAGACTCCAATCCTGCTGCTAAACTGCAGCTAGATCCGCTGAAATATGAGTTTAGACATGTATATATATACATATATAAAGACATATTTAGACACATACACATCGATATATAAAAGTGGTAGGGGGAAAATTGATTAACATATGAACCACGATTCTATTTTCTACAGATTCGAATCGATTCACAAATTTTGATATTGATTTTCTAAATGTTTGTCCTCAGGAAGCCTCACTCCTCGGTACTTCACGGTACTTTAGACCTTGATGGAAACGCAGACAGCAAGAGGTCTGGAGGAAAAATAGTTCCTGGGACAAATTGTTCCGGGTAATTTTGGTGGTCACACGGCTTATATAATGTATAGTTATCAGTACACGTAAAGTTTTTATTGTGATCTTGGCGCCTCTGTGTGCAGGTGCTTTTTACACACAAGAAATGCATTCAATGTGGAAACGAACAATACCTGCTTGTAAGAACGAATGAACATATCATGTATCTGAGGCTAAATCACTAAATATTATGAATGCAAATTAAAGCAGCCAAATCAACACTTACCTAACTGACAACAGAGACAGTGCTCTCATGACCATTGTTCTGGCCAACAGGACTTGTGCAGCTGCAGTGACTCTTTTCAGAGCCACCAGGCGATCAGCTGACGTCTGGAGACCTGATGCCTGTTCCCCCAAAGACAACCGACCTGATGAACTCTTATCCACTGAGCTCTGACAACCTATAGACAGAGCATGTTTTACTTAGTCAAATCCATTGAGATACACAAATACAAACATCTTAGACAATATCTGTAAAATTATAGACATTTTTACACCATTAAGTCACTTAATTGCATTGGTGTTATTGTACCTATCTGCAAGAGAGTCTCCTCCATGCTGTTAGTGGCAGTGACCATGGCAACAGAGGCTCCGAGAGGGTCGGTGTCTGGAAAATGGACAGCCTCAGGAACAGGTCTGCGCTCACTAAGACCCAGCGGAGCAGAGAGCAAATCGAACTCCTCCTCGCCCGTCAGACGCTCTGCATCGTCTACATCCAACATGTCCCAGTCCTCTGCAGGACAAAAACACATGAACTTTGACACATTTACCCTGACACATATCAGTGTAGTGGTGGTTGTGAATAATTCTAGCAAATTTCTTTTTTCTGGGTAAGGTTTTGCTTGTAGACACTTTAATACCTTCATACACACAGTCTTGCTTTCCCAACAGGTCTGGGGCTTGACCTTTATACCTGAAAAACCGAGATCAGTGAAATACATCAGATTCTTGTGAATTCGGCTATGATGACGCATGCCTGCAAACACAATGCTTACCTCTCAGGCAGTGGTCCTTTGATCTTGCTCTTCATGTTGAGGTATTTCTCTCTGCAGCTGCCACAGAGCAGGTAATAGGGATTCCCGCTTCCACACTCCCCTCCAAACCAGCCGTCAACATAGGATCCATTGCTGCGGTAACCCTGGCGATTGGCACTGCGACCGCAGCCCGGGTGGCTCTTCTTCATGTGCTGATTGAAGCTGGAAACGCTGACCCCACACAACTCACACACGACCACCTCATCGCGGTCCTCCGACTCGCACACATGCTAACACACAAGCAAAATGTAACAAAACTGTGGTCAGATGGAAGAGTAAGTTGTGCCACAAACATTTGAAATGAAATGTAAGCCAGTGGAACATGGATCAGGGCTGAAGCATCCCATTATGCATCTGCTGCTTTCGTACTGTGCCAATAAAGCATGCACCAGTGTTAGTGAATGTGCGAAAGCTGCTATGCATCAGCAGAAGTTTGTGTCCAATATGAGGGCGTAAGTGAGAAAACTCTATGCGAGCACATTATGTGCATCTCAGAACAAATGTGTAGGGGTGTGTTAGTGTACAGCCGTGCAGGGGTTAAAGGTGAGTAGTAAAGCAGCGGCAGCCCCAGGCTGCTGTCACACACACCCATGTTGGCCAGTCCAGTACCTCCGGGATCCACATTCCCAGAATGTCGGAGTCAGATGCCAGCTCCTGGGTGAACATGGCCTCCATGGCTTCCTGATCCAATTCCAGCTCCAGCTCTTCATCCAGATTGAAGTCGTACAGCGCCCCGAGAGGCCCAGACTCCTGCTGCAGTCCAGAGCCTTCCCGACGGGCTTGAGTTCGATGTGCCTGAACTGAGCGGTACAGTCCAGCTACACAACAAAACGCAATATTAGTGATGAGACAACTGTTACAACTTAATGTTGTAAAATTGTATTATACATACAACCACATACAAATGCATCCATTTTCCAAACCGCTTGTCCTCGGTCAATGTTATACAGATTATTCATACATTCAAGAAATTAACACATATTTTGTTCAGCAAGGATGCATTAAATTGATCAAAAGTTACAGTAAAGACATATACATTGCTACAAAATATTCCAATTTCAAATAAATGCTGGTTTTTTTACCTTCTATTCATCAAATAATCTTAAAAATGTTTACAGACTGTTTTCAACAACTGTTAATAATCAGTTAATAATCGTCTGAAGGATCATGTGACACTGAAGACTGGAGTAATGGCTGCTGAAAATCAGATGTACCATGACAGAAATAACTTACATTTTAAAATATATTAAAACTAAAATATATAAATATTGCAGCCTTTGTTTGTGTCCCTTCTTTCAAAAACATAAAAAATCTTACCAACACCAGACTTTTGAACGGCAGTATATATACACAAGTCCTTTCAGGGTCAGTTAAACCAGTCACATTACACAGCTTCATTGAGACTGATTAGACATTGTTGAAAACATGTACATTTGCAGATCCCTAGAGTGTACCTGCACGAGCTAGTAAAGTGCGCGCAGCAAGGTCAAAGCGGTGTTTCCTGCTGGCTGCAGAGCGTCCTCTGGGAGTGGGGCCTGCAGAGGCAGAAGCCGAATCTTGATCAAGACCTTCAGGACTGTAGGAACAGACAGGTCACATTGTTCATGTTGTATTGCAAAACATTATTTTGGCCATTTATCATTCTAAGTACACTGTAACAATCATTGTTTTATTACATTGTAATAAAAATATTGGGGGTCTTTAATTACTTAGTAATTAAAGACAACCATAAGTAAACGTCATGTAATTAATTCTGTAGGTATTGTACCCGTCACTGAATCCCTCCTCCATCTCTGCAGCGTCAGCGTTTGGGATGTCTCCCGGTGAGCGCAGGTAACCCCTCTCTGTGCTCTTACCCCCTCCCGCTGCCCCGGAGCAGGGGTCCGAAGCCTCCTCAGAGTCTGCCGTGCCCGGATGGTCGATCATCCACATTGCAAGCACAGTGATGTTTTGAGCATCTGCCTCAGCACGTGCACCTATAGACCAATACAGGACATACTCTGAATGTCTGATATGATATTTGAGAAGAAAGAAGAAATTCTGAATCAGACATGACATTTCTATGAGAGTATCTCTAAGTATTTGTCTACCTGTTGCTTCCAAAGCTTTCATGATCTGTCTGAGTGAGAATCCCATTTCCAGCAGTGGAACCGCGATGGCAGGAGGAGGTGGAGATGTGGAGAGACGACTGCTGGGGTCTGATAATGCTTAAAGTGAATAAATGTACATTTTCAGAATAAACGTTTTTTTTCTCCAAAATTATATTTTCAGCATAATTTGAAAGGTTTCCTAGCATAAAATTTTTTTTATGTTTTTTGAAAGAAGACACTTCTGCACTTAGGCTGCATTTATCATTTAACTTTAGAATGGTTGTGTATCGCAACTTTCACAAACATATTAAGCAGCAAAATATGTTTGCGTCCTGTTCGTTTTGAAAACTAACCTATGCCAGTCCCACACCATACACGCGTCAAATTAGCCGGAGCAACTTTTCTCCGTTTATAGATATGAAAAGACATGCACAAGCATAGTGACGTGACGTATGCATGCAATTTCCTGCGAAAACCATCCTGACAAGTCTAAAATATAAACACTTATAACAGGCTTCCCATAGTCAATCAGGGTAAGACAAAAACATGTTTTGGAAGAAGAATTGATGATATATTGTCTTGAACAAAATAGTATTAAATAGCTGTAATTATGTAAAATATTTTTACAACTTTTACTGTATTTTTGATTAAATGAATGCAGCCTTGGTAAGCATAAGATACTTCTGTAAAAAAAAAAAAAATCCAAAATTGATAGAATATATAATTTAAATTACATTTTGAATGCCATATTTTAGATGCGTTTTCAGACATTTGGACCCCATTTATTAAGTAAGAGAAACATATTGTGAGTGTGTGTATTTGTACCTGTCCTAGTGTTGGTCCTGGCAGGCTGGGACTCCGGTGATGTGAGGCTCTGTCTCCGGCCGTGCTCGTCCGATGGTGAGGTGGGCAGCGATGAGACGGGAGGGGTCTGAGCTCTACGTGCTGGCAACAGGGTGGTTGTCGGGTAGCTGGAGAACATCTGCCTGCTCAGATATACACATGCAGATCAATTATGACGCACAGGTTGAAAGATTCAATGTTCACATACTCTAAAAAAGATATCCTTTGGGTGTGTACCTGAGCAGGCTGAGTGGCATCACTCCAGGTGATTCAGAAACTGGTGCAGTCTCGGCATCTGTAACAGGTGTGGTTGCTGTGGTAACGGGTGTGGTTGCTGTGGTGGTGTCCTCCAGTGAGGAGCTCATGAAGGAGGTGCTGCTGGAAGCTGAGGGGGAGGTGGTGATCGGAGTCTGAAACTGTTGCTCTCCCTCTAACTCCTCACACTCTGTGTCCACTAAAAACACACACATTCACATGATTTATGAAGAGCAGTGTGTCCTGGGAAAGAGAGTGCAATCTGTGTTCTAAAGATAAGAGCAAAATAAAGGGGTTTTGCTACTATTTTGCAATTTTATTGGAAAAAAAGACGAAACCAAAAATGTTCTACCCATTAGACTAAAAATAATGATCAATTATATTAAATGTTCTAATTCATAGTGCTTACATTTAAAGCCCAAAGTATACTTCAGCCGTCCGCGTTTCACCACGGTCCGCGCAATGCACGCACTGTCCGCATGACGTAATTTTAGTCATCCGCAGGGTCCACGGATGTCCACGCACATTGTCCATGTGCAGGCCAATTTTTGTGCGTGTACAACAGCGCATGTGCGAGTGACTTGAGGACTTTAAAACAATTTAAACAAAGTCCACTAACGGCCTAAGGAGTATCATTTAAAAGGCAGCGGAACGCAGAAAATTAGGTATGCCTAATTAACTTTAATTAACTTCCTTTAAATTGTGACTTTACAATAATACAAGAATCACTGTTTGTGCCCATCATGTTTACATTATGTAGAAATTTTGTAAGCACCAAATAAGCATATTAGAATGATCAAACAATCATGTAACACTGAAGACTAGAGTAATGATGCTGAAAATTCAGCCTTGCCATCAAATTACATTAAAATGAAATTAAAACAGAAAAAAATTTAAATTGTTACATTTCACAATATTAACACATAAACGAGCTTTGGTGAACATAAGATTTCAAAGCAGGGATATTGGAAAAGTTATTATGCGAAAACGTTTGAAAAGTAGTTATATATTCAGTTTATGTATATCAGATTTGTTTTACGTTTTCTGATGTACCTGGTTTGGAACTCTGGCCTTCCTGTTCTTCAAGCAGGCTATTGACCACTAGTTTGTAGATCATAGTCTGCGCCCGCTCCAGGTCTGCCAGCCCAAGCGCCCTTTTGATGGGTGACCTCATAACTGCCCGCTTCACCATGTGTCGCATCAGAAACTGCAGAGCCGATCGCAGCTCTGCCTCCTCCTGACACACGCTGACCCCAGGGCTTGCACAATCCGCATTATGGCCGCTATCAGGCGCCACTTTGGGGATCAGCAGCAGTTCGGCGTATTTACTACAGCTAAGAAGTACACTCAGGGTCTTCATCGCTCCCAGATACAGATACGAGAGCTGTACCGCATGCACCTCCATCTGTGCAGCCGCCTCCTGTGAGCTTCCCCGTGTCACCACCATCTCCTGCAGTCTGCGGCATCCCTCCGCTGGAGTCTGCTGTGTGGCGTCCTGTGTGTAGGCAGCCAACTCGCTCTCAGATCGAGAGTTGGGCGGGGCGCGAGCTCGAACCTCGTCTAAGCTGTGAGATACACGCAGGTCTCCCGTCCCTTCTTTTGGTTTGGTGCGCGTCTCGTTCTCTCGTTCTTCCTGGGGTTCGTGCCGGTGTCTCCTTTCGTGCCGCCGGTTAGAGATGGATTTGGAGCTATCGTCCTGCAGGCTGGCAAGGGTGGTGAGGTCCAGAAGCAGGGCCGCAGTGAGTCCACGGAAACGAGAAACGTCAAAGGGAAGAGGCTCTATCGGCTCCAAGTTGTACAACGGCGTGTCACTGGGCGACCAAAAAGTGGGGAAGCTTCAATAAAAAAGAGTGACAAACCAAACAGAGAGAGAAAGAGACAGAAAGAAAGTGAGGGAGCAGGGAGGAGGGCCAGGGAACATGCAACATCATGGAACTAAAGCAAAGGAATAAGTCAAAGAAATGATTAGGGAGGACGAAAAGCGGGAAAAGAGTCTACGGATGCGTGAGACTAGTCGACTAAACAATACTGCTGAAACTTGCTTGACGACAAAAGATCTTATAACAATACCCTAACAAATAGAATACCCTTAAATAATGTATAGTTGCCAGTACATGTCAAGCTTTTCTTGCGATTTTGCCACCTCTTATGCGAACAGGTACTTTTCATACACGTTTAAGAACGGAGGTGCAAGCGGTGGCCATGGTAACAAACAACAATACTTTTTGACGTGCTGATTTATGTTAACTAATTTTGATTTGAGGAATTCAGTTTGTTCTTATTGGTCCTGCAATGATTGCCTATTGATCCTAATAAATATGTCTATAATTGGCTAATGTTGATTAAGTGAATGCTTAAAAGGTTAGCTCACCCAAAAATGAAAATTCTGTCATTAATTCCTCACCCGAACCTGCTTGACGTGTGAGAACAAACCTCATTGGTTCTTGAGGAAGCTCAAACGTGCTGTGTAACACATGAGAAACAACCTTATTGGTTCTTGCACATCAAGCAAACATGCTTGAGCTTCTGTTTACCATAACTGATGCGTGCGTTGATGAATGTTTATATTTCAAAAAGCCTAAATTAAATCTGTTCATCATATAAAGCGATCGTGTCTTTTCGGAAAATTTGGACTAAAACGCTCAATTCATATGGTTTAGTTTTATGATCTCTTTATGAACTTTTTGAAGCGTCAAAGAGTCAGTTGCGTAGCTGTCAACAGAGGAACAAAAAGCTCTCAGATTTCATCAAATATCTTCATTTGTGTTCTGAAGATGAACAAAAGTCTTTGAAAACGACATAAGGGTGAATAATTATTGACAGAATTTTCATTTTTGACTGAACTATCCCTTTAAATTTACTGTACAATGATCAAAATGCACAGCACATGTATGATTTTTCAACTGCGTTCAGAGTATGGGATTTGACTGTTCAATTCATAAATTAAGTAGGCTATTTCAAATGGATCACTAATACAGTCTTCTGGGTGTTTGTTAGACTAGTAGTAGGTTACAACATTTCCATTTAATCGTTAATGAAATTAGTTGTGGCACATATCCCTTTAAGAAACCAAGAGAGCCCCAGATAGAAAGAAAGAAAAGTTGGCGTCTAGACCTCTGGGTAGCAGGAACAAGGTAAAAGCCTCAATATAACTTTTAGAGATCAACAAACCATGTAAACAGATACCCATCTCTCACCTGATGGTAATCTCCGCCTCATCCCACTGCACCTTAGCTGATGTGCTCCCCTCCTTCACCACACCCAGCAGAGTGGCGTGTCTCCCCGTCTGCTTGTGCACACACCGTCCCCCCATCCTCAACCCACCATCTACTCCCCCTATCACAGCTAACACCGGCCACACCTGGTGGCACAGCGTCCGCAGGTGGGCCTCCGACAGCTCTGCTGCAGTGTGCCGTCCACTTCTTCCTCTCTCCTCCTCTTGATCCACCTCCTTCTCATCCTGCTCCTCTCGGCTCTGTGCCGAGCGGCTCTTGCGCAGTCTGGTGGCCCCTGCTGGAGGACCTCCTTCTCGCAGACAGCCCCTGATCTGCTGGAGGCGTTGGAGGATGCTATGGTTAATGGTTTGGGTCCAGCACTCCGAGCGGTGTAAGATCCGGACCAGCTGGGTAGTGGCTTCCGCAAGAACGGTTGCTACAGGGCTACAGATCGGGTCGCCAGGTAACAGGTCACGTGGTGTGCCCCTCATCTGCATGTCACAGATTTTTACCTGCAGGGTAGGGGACCAATTAAAACAATAGAGAAAATGTAGAAATTTGCCAACCAGTTTTTGGCAAAAACTGAAAAATTGCTAAAACCCAAAATTGCTGTCAACATTATGGTAATGCTACATCACTTTCTACAGCGCCACAGCAAAAGAAATCAATCATATTTTAGTTTTGAATGTGACTTTGCAGTCTGAACTGAATATAAGATAAGACAATGTAGTCCAAAATAATGTCTTTCTATTAATTAAAAACTATTAATGTCTTTTTATTATTATTAAAAACGTTTATGTTAAGCTTTGCAGGCAAAATCAAAAATGAACAATGTTTTGATTTAAAAACAAATGACTATTATGAATTGTTTTATTTTTAAAGGAACCATTCAAAAAGACTCAAATTTATCAGGGTTATTATCATTATTTAAAACCAATAAATATATTTTTGTTAATTAAAATAAAATAGAAGAATTACATGAAAAACTTAAAATAAAAATGTGAAATGTTGCCTAAGCAAAAGCCTCAAAGCTAAATGAAATAAGTTAAAGCAGTAAAATTATTAACTGAAAATAAAAACTAAACGGTCACTAACAATAAAACTGAAATAAAAATAAATTAAATGTAACATAAAAAAGACTAATAAAATGACAAAAGCACATAGCAAAATTACAAAAAATTAACCAAAAAGGAAATTATATATATATATATATATATATATATATATATATATATATATATAATACTTGTAGTGCAGTCTGTAATCAGTGTCATTTTAGACAAAAAAAAGGTAATGAAATCAACATCAGCATCTCTGCATCTTACCTTCTCGCCTGGGTTGCTGCTGTAGAACATGACACAAGGGTAGAGCTCTGTAGCATCAACATCTTCAAAGGCCAGTTTGGGTTCCTGCCACATTGTTTAGCAAATAAATATGACAAAAGAGAGAGAAATAATGAGTGTTATAGCTTAGCTATTGACATGAGAGTTAGTTAAATGGTTAAATATTTGTCTTCATGAGTGGGCTGCACTGCACCTCTCCATTCTTGCCAAAGGACACAGTCCTCGCCTCCATGTCCAGCACACAGGTGATGTAGTCTCCCTGTGTGTAGCTGGACAGCGTGAGGGTCTGTTCTCCATTATGATAGAGGTTGCCACTGTATGCACGGTAGAGCCACATGTCTGCTGTTGTGCGGTGGTTAAAATCATGAACGGGCCAGCGTGAAACACCCACGCACGTTCCCTCGTTTCCACGATTCTCCTTCACAATATAGAACTGGAAAAAAATGATGTGCACTTATACTAACATAGCCTGACAGAATGTCCATATTACACTATCAGCTTGTATGGATGTGTGCGTGTATACATAGACTTCGTTCAAAAGTTTGGGGTAGTTAAGTTTTTTTTTGTTTATGAAATTAATACTTTTATTCTGCAAGCACGCATTAAAATGATCAAAAGTGACAGTAAAAGACATTTATAATGTTACAAACTATTTCTATTTCAAATAAATACTGCTCATTTGAACTTTCTAATCATTAAAGAACCCTGAAAAAAATTATCACTGTTGACAAGAAAATATTAAGCAGCACAATTGTCAACTGTGATAATAATAAGAAATGTTTTTTGAAGGATCGTGTGACATTGAAGACGGGAGTAATGATGCTGAAAATTCAGCTTTCCATCACAGGAATAAATTACCATTTAAAATACACAAAAACAGAAAACAGTTATTTAAAAATCTTACAAATTTGGAGATTTTCTTGTTATCTGTCATATTTTCAAAATTAAGATATATTTTTAAAAAATCTTAACCCCAAACTTTTGAACAGTACAGTAAAATAAAGTGTGTAGAACCTTCCACTGGTAACAGCCAGAGGAAATGCCAGTGGAAGCCAGGCCGTAACCTTTGCCCCCACTGCCATGTGTCAGTCCCTGTCCGCTTTCCACCACACAGCACTGAGCCTTCTCAGGGTCAAAGGTCACTTCCTGGATAGGCAAATTTTCTTCTTCCTCCTCTGTCTCACCCTAAAACAACCAGAAAGGAAATTTAATGGCACCTCAGAAATGTGAATGTTGCATATGAGCACATTTTGAAGCCGTAAAACCTTGACAAAAACACTTGACTGACTGTATCTTCCTTACCTGTAGTTTGAGTTCCTGCTCTCTTTCTTTTAGCTGGATGGCGTGTTTTGCTTGAGCAACAGGTTCCTCCCACATACAGTCCGAGAGCAGCGAGAACAACCTCTCCACCACCTACCACACAAATGATCAATTTATCACACAAACTGTCAAATTAATTTAGCTCTGCAACATGTTCAATTACAAAAAGCACAATACAGGTGTGTGGAGTCAGACCTGGGTCATCTGATGGTCCTCCACACTGCTCTCACAGGCAGGAAGTACAGCTTCCAAAACATGAAGGGCTAACAGCCGTGTCCTCAAATTACCAACCAATGGAATGCCTGAAAAACACACACATTCAACTAATCTAAAAACTAGCACACAAGCAAGATGACGTTGATGATGACCTGGACACTGCCGTAATACCTGAACAGCATTTCTGAGCAGCAATGTTGAGAAGGACTTCAGTCCATTTAGGAGATGCCATCTTGGACTGGATCGCTTTGGAAGAGACGACGCGCCGTAGAAACACCAAGAAGTCTCCAAGGTGCAGCTCTGCGGTGTGTGTCTTGCGTAACAATGCTACACCAAAATAAAAGCAATATATAAAACCACAAAATTAATTGACAGTGAGCATGTGACTGTTTTGAGCTCTTAAGTGTCCTACCTCGAAAATCTTTTTTCTGAGCATCTGCACAGTCGTCAGTCTTCTCCTTCAGTTCTGTACTTGCACTGAGTGTGCTTCCTGCAGCCTGAGCCAGCAGAGTCTTCAGCTGACTACACAAAAGATCCAACAGGGACTGGACCACCTTAGGACTCAACCTGTCCGCATATGTCCTGATGAAAAGATAGGGGAAAGCAAGATTTTGAATGCTGTGAGATTTTGGCACTTTGTTTACTAAGTTCCCTAAAGAACATTCAGGCACTAGCATCATCATTTAAATCATACAGCATTGAAGGTTCAGATTGACTATGAAAAACCAGGTGTTAACCGTCTGTGAGTCAACTGATTTGTACCCGGTGCTGATGGCTAGTATCTGTAGCAATCTGGTACTGGCCACTTTGAGGGCGGTGCTGAGCTGAGAGCCTGCAGGCTTGTGCAGGAGTTGCAGTGTCTGTCCAAGCAGGGTTTCCGTTCCACAAAGCTGTGAGAGAACGTCCAAAAGGCCACTGGAGATGGCTAATGATACATCGACAGGCTGGTATCGCACGCTTAAAGCGAAGACTGTCACCAAAAGCAGCCTCTGCTGGGCCTCTGGAAACACACACAGCATTGTGAATATATGTTCAGTATAATAAAATATGCCACATAAAATTACTATAGTGTATACATTACCTATGTGGTGCTTGTTAGCTTGCAGGGCTCTCTCTAATGTGACTGACAGCTGCTGATATATCTTATGCACAGCTGTCTGAATGTCCATCTGTAAACTTTTCTTGGCTGCTCTGACTCCATCCTACAAGGAAAGACAAAGAACATGCAGATAACATGATAACATACCTCTTTTAGCATGCTATAAGAAGTCATTTTCAGTTCTTCAATGCCCAGATTATAGGACAAAATGTGTTAAAGCAAGAAGACCGAACTCCTCACATCCATTCTGACTTCTCTTTTTTTTTCTCTCAATAAAGCCTTATGCTTCCATACCCCAGCCTAAATTAGCTAATATTAAGCCAGCATGACCTAAAAAGAAACTCAACTATGTTCAGAAACTAAATCCGTTGCTTTTTATTCATTGATGATGGCCATAAATTCATTTTGAACGGTATGCCATACATTCAAAAAATATTTTACCAGTACCTGTAAAGCTGAAACAAGTCAAAGTTTAGATCCATGTCATAGTTACCTGGTAATGGTGTAGTTGGACATTCTCTCCCTTTGGCCCCCCATTACACACGGCACCCAGGCCGAAACATCCCGACAGGAACTGCAGTCTGACTGATGTTAGCAGAGAGGCAGAGTGAAAACTGAGGCTTGTGCGTCCAGCTCCACCTCCAGAGCCTGCTTGACTGCTTTTCTCCTCCATCCCAGAAATCAACACCACAATCTGATGAAGGGCCTCCAGACGCAACTATAGAAACAAAAAATAAACATAAAAGCATAAGTTGTGTAGGTGGAAGGCATCAGCAGTAACAAAATACAAATAAAAATGCTGAATGCACGTACCTCTGCTCGGCTCTGCTGCTGCTCCATGGCTATAATAATGGCCTGTGGGCTGGTGGACACACTCTCTTCTGGTTCCTTAAACGCAGGAGCATTCCCAACATCTCCACTGATGAAGTTCACAATGTTCTCGATGAGTGCATGGAGCCTGAGTGATTGGCTCAGGTCGATGTCTGACTCCTCGTAGGACTGCGGAGAGCTGTACAAACACTCACGGGCTGAGCGTCCCCCAAACCAATCAGCAGAAGAGTCTGGAGAACTGTAGAGAAAACCTTGAAAACACAACACAAAACCTGTTGAAAAAATTTATAATAATGGGCAAATAAGTAGAATTTAAATACAGTATATTTTCATTTATATATATACTCATTTAAATATGAATTATCTATATTTAAATAATAGTTTATAAATATAGTTAAATTGTAATTCAAATTATTAAATAAATGATACTTTCAACAGAAAACATTGAGTTTCAAATTCTCAAAAAATTCCACAAGTCATCATCCTTTTTTCACATTTCAGTCCTGTTTGTAAGAGAAAATCTGGGGAAAGAATTATATGGTAAAATCTGCTTAACGGATCTAATAAGCCATTTATTCGTAGCCAATAGCGTCATAAAATTCCCAGGCATAGAGGCAACAGTTGACCAAAAAGATGTGTCCCAGGTGCGGTTTACTGTATTATAAAAAATGCCAATTAATGTTTAATTTATTTAGCTATGACTGTTAACACATACATAAAAAAAAATATATAATGCATAAGCAGCTTAAATGGCATCATATAATCTATATAATATCATTTTAGCAGGCAGGGTATGTGCATAACAGGTGTACAGAAAGACAGGTGATTGAATTTTTCCATAAACTGTGCTTTTCTGTGGAATTCTGCAGCCACAGACAGCAGGTCTGAGCATAAATGAGTATTAGGTGAAATTACTATTTTATAGAAGAAATGTGTGTGGCATGTTTTGAATTTTGGAAGAACATGAAGATGCTTTAAATGTATAGACTCATTTAGCCAAGTAGAAGAAAACAGACTGACAGAGCTGTCAGAGACGCATTACATTTGTACACAGATAGACTTTAGGACAAATATACAGACACCAATACAGTGTGTCCCACTACTAGAGGGTCAAAGTGTTGGGGGAGGGGCTGTTACCTCTTTTTTTAGGAGTGAAAGCTAAATCCAGATCCACATTCCTCCTTGCATTCTGAAAATGGTCACACAGGTTACATAACTGCAATTTAAAAGCAAGAAAAGCAAATAAGGCATGTGTCACAGATCTCACCAGTGAGTATCCCTCCTCATCAGACTCTGGCTGAGAGAGATCTGACTCACTCCTGGATTTTGTGAGTCTATAGCTGGGACTGCTCTGGATGGACCGACTCTCTGCTGACAAGCTCTCACTCCTAAACACAAAATAAAAATGGAAAATAAATGTTACATTTCCTGTGACTGGGCATTATCACATAATCATGTCAATAAAAATGTGACCTAAATTTCATATTAATACCACTAATGAACAATGGTTTTCGATTATTGAAATGATAGGTAACTGCTGCTTTTAAGCTAATTGCAATTGGGTCAGCTTATAAAGGTGCTTCAAAAGTAGGGAAGCACACAAGGTCTCTTGCAACTGGATAATATGAAATCTTGGTCAGGTCAGGCATTCCTGAACCGCACGAGAGCGCTGGAGAGGTAAACAAGTTCAGTGAGACCTTCAGACTCCTAGATAAGGATTACATATGAAAGTTAAGGCACGCTTATGCTTGTTTAACCTGTACTTGTACCTGTACTTTATAACAATGACGTCACTCACCTCGGCATAAACCCGCCTCCGTCCTGGTTGACCCCACCTGTCAGGGGTTGCTGATTGCTGTGTTGAGCGAGCGGCGTGCTGACGGCCAGCAGGAGCATTGCACAGCGGTGGATGACGGCATTGCATGCGGTGGTGTAAAGATCCTGTCCTTCCTGAGCAGTTGTGCTGCTCCTGCGCTCGGGACCGGGCTGAGCCGGCTCTTCCTGGACGCTCATGCTTCCGGTTCGATCTCGGTCCCTTCCTCGAGCTGCCTCCCGTGCTGATAGGAAACATTGAAAGATTTCTGTGTCCGCCAAGACATAAGACACAGAGCGGCCGGATTAAGGAAGCAGCCAAGAAGCATGAGGCTATTAAAAAGGGCCTATGGCTGGATATTACACAATGTCACGTGTAACAAATGTGTAACAAACAACCATGGATAACAATTTCGGGGGTTTTATTAGTATACATTACTGTTCAAAAGTGTAAGGGTGAGATCATTTTTTTCAAAGAAATCAATAAGAACGCATTAAATTGATCTAAAGTGAAAGTAAAGGCTTTTACATTGTTACAAAAAATAATTATATTTTAAATAATATTTTTTTGCACAACTATTTTCGAAATTTATTATAATAATAAGAAATGTTTCTTGAGCATCAAATCATCAAGACTGGAGTAATGATGCTTAAAATTCAGCTTTGCCATCACAGGAATACATTAGAAAATATATTAAAATTTTCAATATTGCCATTTTTACTGTATTTTTAATCAAATAAATACTGTACTTAAAAAAAAACATACAAACCCTAAACATTTGAACAATAGTGTATATTTTGTGGTCTATTCTAATACAGTGCAATTTACACTGTCAATCCAAGTACTAAATACATCTTTAAAGTAATAGAGTAAAACATTTAAATATCATTATTTATTCGCCCTCATGTCATTCAAAACCTGTAAGCTGTTAATTTTTGAAGGAGGAGGTAATTTGTGAATAATAACTTAAATTTTGGTATGTTCTTATCAATCGATAGTTGTGTATACAATTGTCTGTTTATTCCACTTAAAATAGCGGCATATGGTTCAGGAATGATAAGAGGGTAAATAAACAATTACAAACCATTTATTTTTAGGTGTAACAGCTAAGTTGTCAGACAGGAAAATGTAAAAGTACACAAAGTGTGTGAAATTGCGAATGTGTGACAACTTTGCACCATGCCACACAAAGCATCAGCCAACATCAGCAGCACACATACACACGCCCTTCAAATGTGCCTGTACTCACTTCCTGCGGTCATGACTTCATGCTCTCTTTCGTCCTCCTCTTCTTCCTGCTCCTGGTGTCCTTCATCCCTTTCCCTCTCTCTGTCTCTCTCCTCCAGTTCAGTCTCCTCATCTATAGTTCGGGTGAAAGAGTGTTCCTGAGGGTCCATCTCCACTGAGTCCACGTTATCAGAGATCTGCGCAAAGGAGGAGAAATGGCTTTACATATATAGTGGGATCCAAAAGTCTTTAAAAAAAAAAAGTAAACTCTGGAAACAGAAACATAAAAAATAAAGAAATATATATATAAACACATTTCATTTTCTTCCTCTTCGTTATTCTTTTATTTTTGTTTTCAAAACATTTTTTGTTTAAATTAAAAGTGTTTAAAAAGATACATTTAGACTGCTTTTCATAATGGCCCTTCACTGCACTTCTTCATGATATCTTCTTTTGTGTTATCCTTTTAAAACAAAGTCTGTTCCAGTTTGCATGCTTGCCGTCATTAAAGCAAGGGGTACACGGCAGATGCTAAAAAAAGTTTTTAATCAAACTGCTATGCTGATAATATAATTTGTAATGAAAACATACTCTGCGTTCTCGTGATGACGAGCGGGTCTGGATGAGCTCCATGTTCTTGCAAGCCAAGAGGCGATTCCGCACCTTATACACACTGCGATACACCTCTGCCAACAGTTTACATGGCTGATATCTGCAGGAAGACAGAAAACGAGAGAGAAATCCTTTAGTAGTGCTCACAGTGTAGCATTCTCCGTAGTTATGTAGGATATGATGTTATACCTCCCCTCTCCACATGCCTGTCCCAGCAGCCCTGTGTGTTTCAGCAAGACAGCAAGTACAAAGCGGGACACTGTGTCTAACAGAGCCTCATTCGGCAGTGACGAACTGTCCCAATCTACACAAACAAACACACACACACACACACACAAAAGACTAAAGGAACAGTAAGCAACGACATTAAAGATGTTCGCTTGCACAAATGCAAGTTGATAATGCTAATGGCAAAAATCAGGATTGTTTTTAACCAATAACTTTATATAAAATCCAATAAATTCATAGTTAAGAAGCCATAAAGGTCTGGTTTATGACCAGCTGTAACATAACAGTGAATAAAAGTGTCAATTGCTTTTTTTATTGTACTGTAACCTCTAGGTAGTAAGTGTGGGCAAATACTGCACCTCATAACAACAATGTACGCTCAAATATTACTTAAATTCTACATTTAGATCCCGACTTCTTTTAGAAAGACAAATGTCTTTATATAAAAGAAATGGCACAAAGTCCAAATCAGATGCAACTGTAGTGAGATTTTGGACCAATGAGATTTCACTGTGTGTGGGTCTACCCAACACTACAGAAATAGAAGCCACTACCACTACAAGGTTTGCATAGGTTAATGTGTGACTTCTGAGACTATGCAAGCACTTACGCAAGTAAGGGTAATCATTAGTGAATCATTTGTAGTAATCTTTCCATAATCCACAATATATGTTCTGTGTTTGTGTCCTACCCTTGCTGATGGCATAGTCCTGCATGTTTGTCCACAGGCTGTATGTGGGCTCTTTAGTTGATCCAAGGGCCAAATCGACCAGCACACTCATGTCAGCATGCAACTGACAGTCAAACGGTCTTTGTTCCTCATTTCCACACAGAGCCACCTCCAGCAGAGAGCTGATACACGCATCTTAAAAACATATACACATGTTCAACATCAACATGAAATGGCATTCACAACCTTTATAAACTTCCATAATAAGCCAAATTTCAAAATAAAACAGGACATTTAATGATAAAAGGAAATTCAATGTGTGTGTGTGTGCACGTATGTATGCGTGTGCATACCAAGCTGGGGTATTTCAGTCTCTAAGCCGTTACTAAAAAGTGGTGTTTTGAGCCAGTGGGTAGTGTGCTGTTCCTCTGGCGAGGGTGGAGCTCCCTGAAGCATTCCTCCAAGACAACGTCCCACCAGCAGCGCAACGGTACGCTCCAGATCCACCAACCACACCCAGCACTGCGCCGGTCCTGACACGCACAATGGATCAACTAGATCTGGAGTGCCTACAAGAAAAAGGGAAAATCTTTTTTTTTTTCAATATAAGATTTGTGAGTGAAAGAAAAATAGTCCTAATTCAAAACAATATCACAGATTTAAAGCTAAAGAAGTTCAACACAAACCTACAACCAGCTATCACTTTGAACTGATGCACACATTGATTCTCGCCAACAAAACAGTGCTACAGTACTACTGATCTGAATATCTGACCGAAAAGTTTAATGTGACAGTCTGACCATGTAGTGGCCACTGCAGCTCCTGTTCCTCAAGAAGTGTGGCGGCAGGCAGGAGTCTGTTGAGACGGTCCAGCGGGGGAAGAAGGTCTAAGAGGTAGCTGAGCAGTGGCCGTGCGACCCAAACAGGCAACAGCAGCAAGGATGTCACAATCTGACACAGCATACTGCCCGCTGCAGACATGTAGATCACATCTACCAAATACAAACACAGGTAAAATTAGCAGGTCCATTTGCATATAGTTATGAATGAGTTAAGCAAAAACGTGTGTATATTGATATACCTCGTAGCTTCTCACGCACACTGCCGTTTCCAGAGCTTTCTCTCAGAAGAGTTGCAGAGCGATTATAGATATCTGTGGCGTGAGGCAATAATAACTGCAGATGTTTATGGAGGAGAGCAACACTACTGGAGCCCTGAAAAAACATAGATGATTCACATACTGAAGGAAATCAGACTACTATGACGAAAAAAAAAATCCTTTTAGAGATTCTAATATCTCTCCCTCTAATTTTTGTTTGTTCATGATATGCATTTAGTTGTGCAAGTACCTCTGTAACACAGTTGATATGGCAATAGGCCAGTAGTTGCTTCTGTAAAGAGCAGAGCAGCTCATGGAGGTGAGCTGGTTGGCTGCTATCAGATGAAGATGTTCCCTGCAAGATCTTATCACTGTTCTTCTCCAGCTCTCCAAACGCCTGGTCCTGTGAGGTTAACAGCAGGTTAACTTGAATCGGTTTACATTCACTTAGGACAGTGTTTATTTTTTTACCCAGTCAAGATACACTAGGCTGACAAGAGTACTAGTTGAATTTCATCAAATATGATTTACAATTTTTTGCATGCCCCTGTTCTCAAAAATACTGTATATAATAAAGGGTTGACATTAACCACAGCAAAATAAAATTTTTAATTCCAAATATGAAGTCATCAGTATACAAATATGGTATTTTATGTAGTGCAAAATAATGGCAAGAAAATGTGCATTTCTATCGAGTTATTTGTAGGTTGCATGCAAAAACAGGGAAATGTATTGATTCAGGAACAAATGACTTACAGTATGAGTTGGTTCATTTAATGAATCATTAAAAAGACTAAAAATAATTACTGGTTTGAATTTGTCTGGTGAATCCTTTATGAACTCACAGAATCCACATCTCAATCACTTTCTGAACTTCATTATTAATTTCAGTGATGCCTGTCTTAAAATGAAGCAAGTTTTGCATACTAAAAGTTTGTTAAACAGAGTCACCATTATTACCTGCAAATTGTTCCTATATCAACATGCATTTATAGACACACATTTGAGATATTTTGTAATGAATGATCATTTAATATAAAAGTGAAAATCAAGGCCAGAGCTAAAATATATGCTAAAGACTGACCGTGTAAAATCCCAGGTTCCTGAGTAAAGTTTTCATGAGAATCTCTGCCAAGTGTGTGTCAGGATGTGTATCAGAGTGAGTGCCAGGCACAGAGTCAGAGGGTGGAGCGGAAGGCTCAGAGGTATCTGGAGGACAGCTGTACCCCAGCAGAGATGCCACATGGGTGTGATCCTGCAGACTAGTGAGGATTATGTCCAGCTGCATCCTCTGAGACAGAGAAAGCACACACATTCAAAGGAGCATGACTAACAGATGCTTCCTTAAGTTAAGCAACGTAAACTGCATTTTATTTTCATACAGGCACAGACATGTACCTGTCCTTTTGAGAGGCTCTCCCAGCGGTCTGGTCCTTGAGGAAGGAGCGAGTGCAGTAGCTCCATTCTCTCTCTCAGAGGAGGCAGCAGCATTGTGGCTCCCACGGAGAGAGTCTCAATGACAGCCTACAAAACGCAACTTCACTGATCAGAGAAAAACCACAGTAAACCACCACAGCAACAAATATGTGACAAAACGCATATATACACAGACCTCCTGGATTTCATCAGGTACTGATGCATCCATAAGTCTGAAAAGCAGATTGCGGAGTGGCCTCGCTTGCCGTCCCAAGATACTTGTGGCCACGCCCCCAGCCAGCGCTAGAGCCAAGTGGTTGGACAAGAGCCGTAGACATAGTTTCAAGAAGTTATGATGCTCCCTGTTGGCCCAAATCAAATTTGTGCACGAAGACACACTCTCAATATTTATTAACCTTCAGGATGGTTTAGAAAATCAATTGAAACTTGATCTCAACTAAAATCACAGTAGCAGAAGTAATCTTCCAGTGATATTAATGCACTTAAAAACAAAGCAGGCTCCACTCGTCTATGGTAGTGGCAGAATACACACTTGGAAGATGGGAAAGGCAGCGGTGGGATCTCGTTGTTGATGCCGTCACAGTATCGTTCCAGGAACGAGCGGAGGTGAGAGAAAGTGCTTTCTTCCAGGTCCACACAGTACGGCCTATGCCAGGCCACCACCTGCCTGTATATACACACAAGATTATTAGCATAGATATAGGAATGTTGAAAAGTGAGTTAGAAGAAAGAAGAAAAACCGAACACGACAAAAAGGCTTCACCAAACTAAGACCTAAAAGGCACAAATGCATTTGAAATATATTGTGTCTTCACATACAAGGTACAACAAAGGCATTTCTTTTTTAACAGAAGGTTATGAAAGGATTCAAAGGGTTTGCTAACCTGTCTCTCGGGAGGGCAGTCCATGCCAGGCTGTGGGACGTGCCAGCAGAGATCTGCTGAATAGCCACTCCATCTAAACCAATCACCTTCTTGGGTTTGGTGATGGGACCGGTGGAATTCCCTTGACCGCACTGACCCATGGAGTTATTCCCCCAAGCATACACTTCATTGTCTTTATCAAAAACATGCACAGAAAAAAAATTACCGGGCCATTTTACCTAATACACGTGAACTACACATGTTCTGTTCAAGTACACAGCGACAAATTGTCTGTGACATCATGTGTGAGGCCCCCACGCTTCACCTTATCTGAGTCTGAGTCAGCACATACCCTTCTGCTACTAATCTGACCCCCCCCCCCCCCCCCATCTCGAACTACAGTTCACACAAACCAGAACAGCCCTAAAAAAAGAAGGCTCACAAAACCAACAGCACCTAATCACCAGCCACTGATTACTGAGTTTACAATACACTGAAAGTGAAAAGAATATTTGAAGAGAATCAAAAACCTAACCTAATTCTAATGATCATTTACTGTAATTGCAATATCATATATATATATACATACATACACACATACACACTAAACTTACATTTTTGTAAAAATTTTTTAGATCAAATAAAAATTGTTGCTTTTAAATAATATAAAGCACATCAAAATAAATAGGATATAGTGATAATGTGCTATCACAACCTACTGAAAACTACTTAACATTTATTCAATATTTAAAATTATAAATAAAAATAAATAAGACCAAAATAATTTAGATCAAATATGTTGCAAAAATTTTGTTGCACAAAGGCTCTCTTTCGATAATCTTGGCTCAAGCTGAACTAAACATGTCACAGCCTAGTGGGGAGTGAGTTTAAGGAGGGGCAAAAAGCACACTGTGCACTGGTTTTATAACAACAATTTATAAACAAAACAAGCGTATCATTGTGAAACAAAATGTGGCGCAGCAACAATCGTATTATCTCGTTGATCTTTTATTTCATAATTGTAGGGTTGCTGCACATTTTAAATCAAACCAGTTTTATGGTGCAAAACTTGTAAGAGAAGAAGCCTTTTTTGGAGTTTTGTTTGTCATCTTTTGAGATTCAACCACCTTCCCATAGTACCGAATGTCTTGCGGTATAAATTGCACTTTGCCACATTGCTGTCCGTAGTTGTTGCCAACCATCTCTGAAACCGGTCATTTTTGAGCCATTGAGTGTTAAATTTTGGCTTCCCCATTTAGCTCGAATTTGCCCGCTGTCTTTTCCCAAGCAACTCCCCCTCCCCCACTCATCTCTGGTGAAGCCTGCACTGTCACATACATAAAAAAGATGTACATATAACAGTCAAGCTGCAACCTGGGTACTATCAAAGACTTGGTGTTACACCTCATAAAAGCCTATATTTTCGATCAGATTTAAGACCTAATGCCTACCAGAAAAACAAAACAAGTAATAAAGACTAATTTCAGACTTTTAAGACTTTTTAATGCCCCACGGGAACCATGATTGAAAATAAAAGTAAATGAATCGTCCAGCCCTACACGGAAACATCTCGTTCTCTTTAGGAATGTTGTTGCACTAAAGCCACTTAAGCATACCAGATAGGGCCATTTCAATCCAATGTGTTTGTAGGGCTCCCTTACCATGTGATAAAGCAAGGCAGTGGCTGTCTCCAATGGAGATGTCTACAACTCTGGTTGTGGCAAGTTCCTCGATCAGCTTTGGCCTTAGAGCTGTGGCCTCGGATGAACCACAGCCAAGACACGCACCACAGCCCCAAGCATACACCTGCACATTACATGTACATAATAACTGGTGTTTTTATAAAGAATATTCACTGCATTAGAGTCAGTACAGTCAACATGAACTCAAAATGGCTTTGTGGCTTAGTAATGTGTCATACCTGACCAGTAGAGGTGAGAGCCAGAGATGACTGGCTGCCAGCACATACTTTGCGTATGAACATTCCCTGAAGTGCCTCTACCACCTTGGGTTTATACACACGATTGGTGTCCCCATGACCCAGTTTACCTGCAGATAAATGCCAGCATGTTCACATAGAGTACAATAATTATATGTTGACAAAGAAAAGAATTCAAGAATAAGATTGTTTCAAACAGAACAAGTGGCTGCAGAACATTTACATTTATTCATTTAGCAGATGCTTCTATCCAAAGCGACTTATGAATGAGAACAACAGAAGCAGATAAACTAACAATAGGACAACAATATGCAAGTGCTATGACCCTTCCCAGTTCAATCTAACGCAGTATGTGTACTTTTTTTCTTTTTTTATAAAGATAATAGATATAGAATAGAAGATAAAGTGTTACTATTAATGGATCAAGTGTTACCGACAGCAGAACAAGTGGGACAGGCTAACTCAACTCACCATTGTCTCCGCCTCCAAATGACCAGACTGTACGTCCATCTTTAGACAGCGCAATGGTGTGGGAGCTTCCACAGGAAACCTCACCAACATTACTGATGTCTTTAACTAGCGTGGGAATGTTCCTACTGTTACTGTCACCATGGCCTACAAGTGTAGACAAATGTAATCAATGATACAAACATACATTTAATTTATTTTCCTGCATTTATTTGACCAAAATACAGTAAAAACAGTAATATTGTAAAATAATGTTACAATTCTAAATAACTTTTCTATTTATAATATATGTTAAAATGCAATTTATTCCTGTCATGGTAAAGCTGAATTTTCAGCATCATTACTCCAGTCTTCAGTGTCACATTATCCTTCAGAAATCATTCTAATATGCAGATTTGCAGCTCAAGAAACATTTCTTATTATTATCAATGTTGAAAATAGTTTCAGTGCAAACTGTTTTTTAATATGTATAATAAAAATTTATATACGTACCTAATCTGCCAAAATCGCCCTCTCCCCAGGTGTAGAGTTCTCCATCCTCACTGACTGCAGCACTGTGTCTATAGCCTGCTGAAACACAAACCACCACCTACAAACACACACACACACACACACACACACACACACACACAAAATCATAAATCATTTAAACACACATTTCCTTTTAGAGTGCCCAAATAGCTCAAGTGATGCATAGCTGCATGAATTCAGTACCTTTCCTTGTAGAGGGCCCTGTATTAGTTTGGGGTATTTCTGGGTAGAGCTGTTGCCATGACCCAGTTTGCCATAGTCTCCATCACCCCAGCTGAACACCTCCCCCTCAACGGTGAAGGCTAACGTGTGGCCATCTGAGCCTTTGGATGATGATACTTTCTTAATGGCACGGTGAGGTTCAAATGTCAGCTTTTTAAGAGTGGACTGGTTGTTTGAGTCACCCAGTCCCAGGCGACCATAGCTGCCCTTCCCACACGCTCGAACTGAACCATCAGAAGAGATGACGAATGTGCAGTACTGGCCAGCTTCAATCTAAAAGACAGGAAGTGTGGTCATCAAATATCCACTGTGGGCAAAAATGAGGCTACTAAAACAGTGTGAATAGTTAATATGAAGATGCTTACTACCGTTTGTGCATCACTGAAGCTGGGAGCTAGTTTGGGCTGGAGGATTTTCTCTTGAGTGCCCTCTACAAGCTGGTGGCTGCTGTTGCTGCCCCACACATAGACCTCACAGGTCTCAGATACCATGGCCGCCTCACCTGCCTGGATGCTGTCTGGACTCGCACAAGTTCTTGAGTAGTCTGAAGCCATGCGACACACCTATAACATCGGGAAACCGATTTGAAACAAAACGAGAGTGACAAACACATTGCTTTTAGAAAATAAAATAAAAATAAATCTAAGAATTGGTATGATATAAATTCCTACCATTCTATTTTTAGATACAGCAGGATAGATTTGTTGTGCAGCATGTTATAGATTGCAGCTTAAAGCAGCAGAAACTCTCTTTTGATTGTGCACTACGGCAGTTGAAACAGGATTTTTGGCTGACAAAATGTGAGAGCAAATCACTCACAGCAATAAAGATATCATGGACAGGTATAAGGAAAATATATATGTGGATTTCTTTTAAAAGTCTGCACAGAATAATTAACACATGCATTCACACATTCATACTTATTTAATGTGTTTGACAGAGAAGCAGACCTATAATGAAAATTATGGCAATGTTTGTTTGTAAATGGCCTATTACAGCTAAATTTGCCTTGCCAAGAGCAGTGAGTGGTTTCTCTTTTTCTTATCAGTATTGTTATTTGATTTATATTACTTAATTACCACGTTTGGTATGTCAATATAATCTAAATGACTCTGTAATTATTAATAGCTATTTACTTTAGTTTTGTTTGTTTTGGTAGTTTGTGAAGTACTTTATGAGGTCATGCTCTCTTCATTGATGCACCCAGATTTAAGTAAAAATCATTGTCCTGCTTAAGGTGATGTTTAGTCCAATCCGAAAATGAGTTTGGCTTAGAGGGCATCATAAAAATCTGAAATCAATAACATATAAAAAAGGGCAGATTTAGCTGTAAAGCTTATATGTTAAATGATCCCACAATTCCCCATTTATATATTATCGTTTAGTTGCTAAATTTATTTTGGTCCAAATTTCCATGTAATGTTATGGTAGCACATTGAACATTGGCAGCAGCTGCTACCTTTTAAGGATGATAAAATTAACAGAAAAAAACAAAGACTCTTTTGTGTTGAATTACATCACCAAACATTACAACCATTTCACTCTATTCTAGGTCACAAACAATTGCTCAATTGGACTCTTGAGAACTTAAACTGAATGTGTAAAGTCCTTATGAAAGACGTCCTACATTCCCAACAGAATAAGAGTGATAACATTCAAATAGTTTTTTTTCTTAACCCTATAAAGCCTATATATTTACTTATTTTATACGCAAATCTAAGGCCTCTAAATTATCAACATAAGAATCAACATAAGAGTAACATAACTATATTGTTAATAATATTTCAAGATGAACACTGAAGCAAGGTTAGGCTAGGTTCTTTTGATCACCCATACATATTTTTTTAGAAAAATGTTCAAATGTGAGTATCAAATATGATACATTAATCTCATTTAAGGGATGTTTATTTGTGCATCTCACAATCATCACTGTATTGTAAAAATTGCCTAATTTTGCTCAGTTTAGGCTACAGAATGAAACTGGGTATTATTTCCTCCTTGAGTATAAACTTCAATAAACTTCTATTTCAAAATATGTGAATTTTCTATTTTCTGACTATTGTTTCATGTCAGGCATTACAGGGTTAAAAGACAATATCAAAATACCCTCACTGTAATAACATTATTTCAGTGAGTGATTCATGTAAAAAAATGAAAAATAAAAACACTCTCAAATCGCATGGCCTCTTCTAGTCTATACTACAAACATACATAAATATATTATTGTGTATGTTACCTCCTCAAACAAACAGAGTGCAGACTCATATAGGGAACAGAGTCCATCAGGCGTGCGTGTTGGTTCCCTCCACTGGCTACGATCAGCAGATGAACCCTACACCACACGACATCCAGTCATTTCACAATATCCAAGATTATGAAAAACACTTGTGAAAACAGATTGGTGTTAGTGCATGAGAATTTAAGGGGGGACGTACCAGTGAACGTCTCATCTGCATCAAAATGTTCATGAAGCAGTCATATCCCATCAGCCCCTCCTGGCTCTGCTCCAGGCTGCTGACTCCGGCTGATGCTGCCAGGGCCATTTCAACCCACTCCAGCAGGTAGCGCAGTGACCCTCGTTGGGCTGCCAAGCCCAGCAGCAGCTCACATGCCAGCCTCCTCCCCACCACATCAGCCCCGGAGTTACGCATGGTAACCCCTTTCAGAAACGTGGTGACTTGGGCCAGGCAGTCCAAACCCATTGGTGGAATCTTGCTCTCATTGGCCAAGGAGAGTGGTGGAAGAGAGCCCACCACTTCAATGGCTGTGGTGATGACATCGTTGCAGAGGTTGATCCCTGGACCGGCTGGAGGAAGCGTCCAGCTTTGCCTGAGCAAAGCGAACAGCAAGCTAAGACCCGTTCGCACGCCCATCTCGATGAGGGCGTCTGTACTAGAGCGCGGCCTCTCGTTAACTGCTTGTAAGTCTGCAGAACCCAGAGTATTTTCAGTCGAGTGCTGTTGCTGTTTGACCTTGCCCTTGTCATGGTATTTGTTGGAAAGTGCATAAAAAACCCGCTGCAGGACCAGCAGACGTTTACGTAGGGCAGTGGCGAAGGGCGAGTCTGAGCACACTGTCTTGGCCAGAGCCAGCTGACTGGCCAGCAGCGCGTCAAGATAATGCTCCTGTTCATCGCTGGACAGACACTCTCGCTCAAAGTCCGGCAGCTGAGGGCCCTTCAAACATAGCACCTGCTGAGGGAGAAGAACCACCTCCTTATTGGCCAGCAGCTTGCCATACAGCAGAGCGACGCCTTCACGGGTGGAGATGGACTCGCTGTCCTCGGCGATCCAGGAGCTGTTTAGATGCTCCAACCATTTTAGTTTTACTGGTGGTATCATCACAGCCATGGTGCCACCTTACACCCTCACCCTCACATCTGAGAGATAAAGAGGTAGAGTGACTTAAGGGACACAGAAACATTAATATTTGATACAGATGTGTCAATAAATATTCTTATGTTATAAATATATTAAAGATTAAGTGGGCGTTAGATGATGGAACAATAGGGGAAATAAGCATGCACAAAAAAATATTGTTTTGTTATTATATAATGTTGACAGCTAAAAGGGGGAAAGGATTAATTTAATTGATCAAAAGTAACAGTAAAGACGTTTATAATTTTACAAAATTGTTCACCATATTACTGTTTTACTGTATTTTACTGTATAACCAGTAAATGAAATAATTTGTCAACCCATTGATTATTAACTTATTTATCTAGTCAGCAAACTTTCATAACCAGGTTGACGTTAGACTTTTTTGGGTCTGATCTTCTTTTAACTATGGTCTGTTGAAAACCTGACCAAAAGTATGATACTAATGAAAGGGACATGCATATATAATGTATGAAAGGTTTACACCTGTTTACACCCCTTTTTGGTGTTATATATAGACAGAATTTTGATTATTCTCCACAAGTAACTGGGGAAATATAAGGAACCTGGGTGTATATTCTAATCTGATCTACCCTTTATAAGTTAAAGATTGTCAGCTAAAGCATTAGTAAAACAGCAAAGGAGGTTATTTTAAGCCATTCTTTTGCTCGAAACATTATCATATCTTGCTAATAAGCACTTTGATTTTATGTGAAAATTAGAGTGACATTTCCGCCCAGCTGTTTGCGTTGCGATTAACGGTGTTGGGTTTTGACAACCTTGTGGTTTGCTTATTCATTCAGCTGGCTAACCCATCTTATCACATAGCTTGCCTTGCATAGCCAGCTTTACGTAAAATACAATCTCGAGGAACACCTGTCTACTTAAATCATTATACGACATCTGCAGCATATTTTATATGTATTCAAAAGGAGTGTAACGTTACTTCTATGCCAACGTCTGTAGGTGAAATGGAACTTATAGGCGTTAGCTTGTTAGCATGAGAACAGCTAACAGAACAGTAGAAGCCAACAAGCTAAGCTAATCCACTATCGTTACACTGAAATTATTCCCTACGGTCACAACATATGTTGTGGGCCTAGATTGAATTATCACATTGATAGTGCCTCAAATAAAATAACCGACTGTCTTGTGAGTATATGACTATATAGCACAGTTAGCCAGGCAAATTAGCCCGGTTGTAGAGCTGCTTGTCGGTGGTTGCCAGGCTGTGATCAACTCCCTCCGCCACTCACTTTACATGAGTCAGCTCAGCTGCTGATATTTCACATTAAAATCATGCACCCAAACAAACATCTGCCCCATGTACAAGGCATGCATTTGATACAAATGCTGCTACAAAAACAGATATGCCAATTCAGAAGATTAAACACAAGGTCACATTTGAAATGTTTTGAGCCTGTCGGCTGTCGTGGTAATAAAGAACTGAAAAGGTGAGGCTGGAGCTTACCATAAACTGCCAAAGGCCTATTCAGTGAATGAACGAAAGTGCCTTTCATGGTGATTAATGATCCCTCGGCACCTGTTTGTGACCGTGCATGATAAAAAATACTCGTAATCGCTGGGTTGAGGATCTGGTAAGGCTGAATAATTGAGAGTTGGGAGTGAGCAGAGCAGTGCTCAATCGACTCAGCTACTGTGAAATAAGCAGCAGGCTCAGTGTTCACTGTTCAGTCCCTCCCTATCATTCATTACCCTCACCGAAAAACAGCGCTCACGGCCCTGAGTGACTATACATAACCATACCTGTCTTTTAGAATAAATATGTGTGTAATATATAACAAAAAAATATGCAAGCGTTGTCCGTTATTTGAAGTGCACACACAGTCAATGCAAAATTCACACTATTATTTACATACCAATATAGTATTAATATTTTGAATTAGCCTTTATTTGTATATTTTCAGTTTATATTTATATCTTCATTTAAATGTAAGGTTTGGTATTGTTATTATCATTTCTATTCGTTTTTTTATAGTATTTCTAGCTTTAGTTTTTTTATTTATTTTTTCTCTCAGTTTTAGTAATTGAAGTACTTTAACTTGCAATCATTCCTTTAGTTGTCATCAAGGCAGCATTTCTAATTTTAGTTGAAGTGTTTTTTTTAAAGTTGAGTTTCCATTTATTTATATTTCAGGTCAAAATACATAAGTAATCAGTTTAAAATGCACAGGCTAAATTGGCTACATTCAACCGCTAAACATAAACAGACAAACAGACTGGATTGATAACCCATTTTGATAAGGAAACCAACAACCAATTGTGACCAACGTCACAATAATTTATCACTTCAACTCGATTATTTAATATAATTAAATAAGCATTTAAGTTTAATTTTGAGTGGGACAACATTGTACAGAATGAATAAAAACAAAAATAATGGTTTTAAAAAATGGTGTCTACAGCACACTTACAGATAAAGATTGTCCAGAACTATCTGAGTACACACCGCAGTCTAAAAGGTGGATAATGTGTTTGTGACAGAAGAATTGACACACGTTTGTTCTTTAATTGCAATATTCAATCATCGACCTGTCCAACCTTTATAAGGGACAGTAGCTAAACACCAGTGAGTCACTGCCCTCAGGGTTACCTAACAACAAACACATTATGAGGCCTTTAGATGAAACTAAACAAACTTTTCATGGACTACAAGTCTGTGGGTTCCAGAGGAAATAAGATGTAGACGCTGCCCCCTGTAGGAATAAAATAATAGTGCAAAAACAAGTTTTTTTTCGTGGTGCTTTGTGGTATGCTGAGAACTGGCGAGTGGGAACCACAAGCGTTGTTGCAGCAGAATGTCTTGTGCTGATGTCTGTGACACTGTACTTTATTACTTTGTCAACGAATTCTCTTGGATCTGAAAATGACATAATTCCTAGGGTTCTGCCTTTCCTGATAAAACCATCCACAATTTTTTATTAAAAGGGTTAACAGCTGCAGCATATGAATGAAAAGCTCTGTTGCTCAGGAGAAAAAAACATGTCAAATTAGCATGACAGTTTCTTTTAGGGATTCTGGTCAGTGGATTATCTTTACAGTTGCTCTTGTACAACCGGCTTATGTGTCCTTTCTGTATGACAGCATGTGACAATGACAAATACATTGGGGAAAACCCAAATAAAAACACTGCAAAAAACGTTTTTATTGATAGAAATTGAAAATAAATAAATACTATGTACCCTACAACATGCATGCATTTGAATTTATCAGAATATGGCAGATAGTCCTTAAAAGGATGCTTTGAAGAAACCTTGCAAAGAAGGAATGCAACATAACACTGAAAACAACAATGTATCCAAAATACTTGACTATTAGAAAAATTATAACAATTAAGGCCAACATAATGCTAATGGACACAATGTAGCAGAGTGATATTACTATATTCCCAACAGTTCACTGAGAATCAACATCCCTTTCCAGTAGTTCCAATAGTGTAGTCAATTGTTTAAAAGAGTCTTCACTCTGATAGGTCGACGAGTACTTGCTGGAAGGGGCAACTTATGTCATGCAGACATAACAATCAGTACTTTTTAAACACAATTTAAAATCAAATACTCATTCCTCTGAAACGTTACAGGTGGCAATTGAAAAAAAAGGAATAAAAATGGAGTCTGAAACTCAGGCATATTCAATAAATTAGCAGGGTTTAATCTCTTTTAAGATTTTTAAGACAAATTTAGATTTCTTTCTTTTTTTTGAATGAACGGATTTTTTTTTTTTTTTTTACTTGGTTTAACCACAGCGGGTGTCAATATTTGGGATACATGTAAGTTTAGGATGGTCCTAGCTTCTTGGAATAAAACCTAATATCTAGTGCATATTTTAAAATAACAATAAAAAACTGGTGGCCTTGCAATACCAATACCAATATCTATATATATATATATATATATATTTTTTTTTTAAAAGCATTAATTAATGAGTACTTCCTACACATTTTCATATTAAAAATGTCATACTTTTCCAGACTTTTCAGACCATATTTAACATAAATTGTTCATACAGCATTATATTTGATAGATAGTACAATTATCTGAAAATACTTTCTAAGTTTTTTTTTCATATCTTCAGCATGTTTACCTCGCCAGTGTTTCTATAACGATGTGTGATCAGTGGATGGTGGGTTATTAATACGTCATCTCTGCTGGTCCAGGTTGCTGCCGGTCAGCAGGTCTCCTCCACAGGATCTATTCAGCAACTCTTTCAGTGCTTCATTGACATCGGTATTAAACACGCTGCTAAAGCTACAGTTTGGGAAGGTGACCTGGAATGAACCCACCACTTCCTGTACCCACTGCAGCTCAGCACATAGCTCCTTCTCCAGGGCCTCAAAACGTGTCTGCCTCTCCTTGTATCGCTCGCTCACTCGGCTTACGCTGCCATCCACGCTCCTCATGTCTTCGTGAACGCCCCGTCTCTGGGCTTCGACTTTACGAAACTCATAACGAAGCTGGGACAACTCGTGTCTGATGCTTTCGCTTTCTTCTTTGTACCACATCTCCTTCTCACTGTAAATGGACACTAGTGCATCAATGTCCTCCTGCAATGAGTCGTGGGCCGACGCCAGCTGGCAGAAAGTGCCCTCCATTGCTGACACGTCCTCCTCCACCTGTGCGAAGCGTTCGAAGTTGATGTAGGTGTTATTGGGAGGCATGCTGGAGTGGGACTTGATGGTGTACTCTTTAAGACGTTTCGTCTTCAGCTGCCTACGCTCTCTCTTCCTCTCTGGTGCTTTACTGCGCTCGTCCTTATGCTCATTAGACTGCCAAAAGACAATGGTGTTAAGATTGAGAGAGATCTTTAAAGATTAAGAGAGAGAAAGCTGGAAATAGAGGGAATATCAAAATGCACAGTACTATAAAGCCTGTTTACACCAAAAATAATAACTATAAAGATGACAATAATGATATTAGCAACCACACCCACGCACAATAACATCTGCGACTTTAAATGCTCGGGCTCTTTAAAGCAGTATGGATTCTGATTTGCTGTCAATGTTTTTATCGTTCATTAGTTGGAAAAAGTGGTTCCAATGATATAATTCCTCTTTGTCGGTATTGTTATAGTTGTGGTGTGGATGCTATGAACTGTTATTTTAGGTTTAGAATTTTATCTTTATTGTTATCTTTATAGTTATTGTCGTTGGTGTGAACAGGCCTTAAATGCCTTTCAAGTAAACAATCTCAAGCTGATAACAAACCTTGATCCAAGGGTGGTTTAAGGCATCTTGAATTGTAAGTCTCTTTCTGAAATACATAATTGAGATGGTAATTTATGCCATTTTATTTTAAACAAGCATCATATTTTGCTCTCTGTCACAAGCTCAAAGCTCACACTCAAATACACATGACCTCAGATGATCTCAGCTCACTCACTTGGTGTCCTTTTCCAGCAGTTGTCGTATAAAATACTTGGCAAGCTCACTGGTGTGGCCAAAGAATTCATCATCAAACTCATAGTTCATGGCTGAGATGTTTCCCAGGGTGTCTTGCTTCGTTTCTCCCAGGAAAGGAGACGCCCCGCTCAACCTGCATTTAGAAAGCATATTAGCAGAACATCGCTAAAATCACACATTATTATATTTATAGGCTTAAAAAAAATGGTGTACCTACAGAATATATGTAATAACACCAACACTCCTATAAAAGGAAAGCACTTAATTATTTGAAATAAAAAACAACAATATCAAATAATTTAGATATTTTATTTAATAAACATAAAAAATGTTCTTACCACATATCTGCTTCCAGTCCCAGTGGTTCATAATTCACAATTTCTGGAGCTGAAAACAGCAAAAAACGATATGTAGTAAAGAGGAAAAAAACAATAAGAATTAAAAAAAGTGTGTTAGGGGTCATTCACACAGAACTTGTTTTTGCATTCCACTGTGCTGCTTTTCCATTGTTTTTTCTATGTGAACATGAGCTAGATGGACGTGTTTGACCGTTGCACTCACGTCTACTGTCTTTTTCAGAATGCAGAACTCAACTTCATTCCACAACCCTGCATCTCACGTTTTTCAACGCGAAAAACATTTTCTGTGTGAATGGCCCCTTACTGTGCACGGTTACTGCAGGCTTTAGGGTTTAAACTGAACATATATCATACCAACAAACTCTGGTGTTCCAAAGATGTTTTTAAATTCAACCCCTTCAGCAATCTTGTGGGCCAAGCCAAAATCAATGAGTTTGATCCGGGGAAGTGGGGCGTTCTTATCCAGAAGCATGATGTTTTCAGGCTGCGAACCGGAAAATAAATTACACACAGGAGCACACCCACACTCATGCACACAAAGACGCACTGTTCTACTGACAGAGAATTCTTCAGTGTTCCACATCTGTCAGCGCAATATGCTGTACTGTAATAATCTGGGCAGTGTTCTGAGACCAGTGGGTGTACTGTACCTTCAGGTCAAAATGAGCAATGTTCCTTGTGTGTAAATAGTGAACGCCCTCTAGAATCTGTTTAATAAACTGTGTGGCTTCCTCCTCACTTAAAGACTCTTTCTGTGCCAGAAAGTCGAAAAGCTCTCCTCCAGACACCCTACAAAAATACATAATCTCGTCTCAATAAGGATAAGTAGTTGAACTAAAACTAAGATATGCACTTGAAAAAAAAAATGATGCAAGCGCAAACTCATATAATAATGAAATAATTTGTATTCGCATTAATACAAGCTCTACTCACAGCTCCAAAATCAGCACCACATCTGTCTTGTTCTCAAACACATCATGTAGCATGACAATATTGGGATGCTGAATCTGCTGTAGGATGTTGACCTCTCGCTCAATCTCTTCTCGGAGCACACCTCGCCGGCTGGCATTACTCTGGCGTTTCTTTATGAACTTAGCTGCAAAATCCCGGCCTGAGCACTTTTCACGACACTGCTTAACAATTGCAAACTGCCCACTGAAAGACACATGAACTGTTATAAAACACACAGACAACAATTTCATAGTATAAATATAAATAAATAAATAACCATATACAAAAGCATACATAAAGGTATATATAAAAGGTATATATAGAAAAGATTTTCAGATTTGAAACTACATTGTGGAATCACAAATTTTTAAATTGAGACTTAATACAAGCAAGACACCATAATGCATCTTGTGAGTGTAAAGGAAACATGGGACATTCATTTAAATTAGTGCTGTCAAATCGATTAATTGCGATTTATCACAACTAACATAAAAGTTGTTGTTTACATAATATGTGTGTATATATATATATATATATATATATATATATATTACTGAATAAACAGACAGACAGACAGACAGACATATGTATATACATTTACATAATATATACACATTTATTATGTAAACAAAAACTTTTATGTTAGATGCGATAAATCGATTTGACAGTTCAATTTAATATTTAATATTATTTATTATCAATATGAATATGAATATGAATAATAAAGGATATTTTATTAAATCGTATTAACATAACTTATTGATTTATATTATTAATAATATATTACATATTATTTCAAACAATTTTTTCACACAGATTGTTATTGTTGTTATATTCAGTTCATATCAGGACTCAATGACATTGTTGATGTTTTCGCACTGTTTAAACAGTTTTAATCTCTGATTTTCACAAGCATTGTGTTGGGATGAAAGTTTTGGGTGGGGCGAAGGACTCAATATGTCCCCCTATACATGGCACTTATGAATGCATCTGTGTAATGTGTATCATCACGTATTGCAGCAGCAATCAGAAACTAAATCATGAAATCACTAAGTAAACAGCAAAGTTCTTACCTTCCAAGTTCCTCTCCAATCTCATAGAAATTCTCAACCTGCTGCTGCTTGAACACAGCCATTGTGATCTTATTTAAAACAAAACAAAAACTCTTCTTAGATTTACTGGACAAATAGTATACACAAAGACTTACAATAGTTTAAAGAACAATGTAAATTATCAATACATGTCAGTCAAAATGGCCCTTTATTGCATAGGCCTACTATAGACTACAATAAGCTGATCATATATTATAGTTTGTTGTGACCAAAATTTTTCATGATGAAGGGACAAATTTAGATCTTACTCAAGTGTGCAATATAATGTCGAGGCCTCGACTATATTTAGCCTAAATTTATCCACGGAAAACGGGTGTCTAGAATAAAAACAATTTAAAAAAAGATTTAAAATGCAAATTGCAAATGCAAAATGGGAAATACTGTTTTGACAGATGTGCTTCCCATGCTATTTGGTGTACATTTTGATACTATGACAGATGTTAAAGGAGCTCATCTTGAGAAAGAATGTTTTACCTGACTAACATGACAGCTTTATCTAACCTACTAGCAGTCACCCTAAATCTTTATCGTCACAACACCGGATTACCATATCTCAAAAAGACGGTGTAGGCTGCACTTCTTTGCATTCGAAAAAATATCTAGAAATAGACTTAGCCTACACGAGCATGAGCAGACAACTGTAATAAAAAAATGATTAAAAAAACATTTAAGGGTTTAACCAAAGAGTTATGTTTATATGTTTAAGATCAAAAGTAGAATTTAGCCTACCTGCTGTCATCACCAACAAATATTACGTTCTGAATCCTCTCATGCGTCTTTCATAGAGGACAGCGCACTCGTCGTGAGTCCCGGCAGCTTGTTTCTAAAAGTGGACACGCCACCTGTTGAACTCATGCCTGAGCGTAAAAACTACACAGTGACAGGCTTGTCCCATGACTAAAAGAAATTACCCAACATAAAGGATTCTTCTGAATTATATTCATGTCACCTGCCCGTTTAGTCGCAATGGCGCTGACTGCAGTCCGTTTCAGACAGATTAATCAATGTTGTTCGTTGTCTCATTCCTCTGTTCTCTTAACTGCTGACATGTGCTAAACATTATCACTTGTAACATGTGGCAAATAGTTGATTTAGTTTTTGTTGAAGTAATGAAACACTTGCAAACAGGCTTAAGCTACTTTTTAAGTAAATATAATAATGAGCCTAGCCTACTTTTAACAAAGATTTATTTTAATAAGACTTTTAGTTGTAGCCTACAGTTAAAGCTATCAAAATTATTAAATTAATTCAATCATTTAAATGTTCATCATAGAAGAGGTGTATTCATGTCTTTGTTTGCATGATTGCTATAAAGTCTTTTTTTTCAGTGTTTACCAAAAAAAATTTTTTATTGCAACAAAAAAATATACAGACATTTGTACATGAATATTTTACACCTCACAACAAGTAGAAAAAACATACATAAGAATATGTAAAAAAATAAAATAAAATAGGCCATGCCGGGGTGAAATTACAATAATTTTAAGTAACAAAAAGCCTCATAAGTCTTTTTTGCTTTTTTGTTCTTAATTTTATCTAATGTAGCCTATTACCATATAGTTTAATCTCTTTTATAAAGTGCTCAAAGCTTGGCTTAGCTTTAGTCCATTTTTTCACATGAATGTGATATTTTCCAAGTAAAATAAAAAGTTGTATAAGGAAGCACATCGTACTTTTGAAATCAACATTGTCCTGCACAAAAAATACTACGTCATATATATCAATTTGTAAACATGTTTCAAACAGCCTAGAAATTAAATTTGAAACATCCAACCACAACATTTTTGAATATATACAATAAAAAAAGAGTCACAGATTCTTTGGCATTGCCACAAAATTCACATAAGTTTTCAATATTCAAGTGGACAGGGTAAATTCAGTGTACAATTTCATAAGATACCTCTCTAATTTTATTATTAATAAAAAACTTATTTGTTATTTGCCCAACTGAGGATGACATCACCAGCCCCAGAGCCCAGCCACCCTCCGCCTCTACCTTGGCTCCTCCCTCCTTCGGCTCCTGGGACACTCGCCCTTAATGGTCTAGCGGGCTCCCTCGTCCCTCCTGCTCCGTCTTGGTCAGACATCACTCTGCCAACACTACGGACTTCCGGGTCTTCGGCTCCATCAGGCTCCACCTTCCCTCCGGCTCTGCTTTGGTCCTCAGTCCCACTGGCTCCACTCAGTCCTCTGGTACCCTGGCTCCCCGGACACACGTCACTGTGGGGCGCCTCGGTCGCCTGAGCCTTCAGTGTGGACCTATCAGCTCTCCATCTCCGCCTTCTTAACCTCCATCGGCTCTGTCTCCGTCTGATGTCCAACTGGTTAAACTGGCTTCTTCCTCCGTCGACTCCGCTGGGCCTTCATCCTGGCTGTTGTCTGGGTCCCCAATTGGCTTCCCCTGCTCCTGGCTCCTCCCTCTGTCATCTCCTCTCATCTCGTGTCCTACCCTTCGCCTGCTCCACGTCATCCTCCAGAGCTCCCTCTCTCCTCGATTGGACTGTTTACGGGATGCGGACGTGCCTTCCGGGAGGGGGGACTAATGTAACGTTTAGTTCTATGTTCTTAGTTTCATTGTGTTTCATTAGTTCCCTGTGCTTATTAGTGCTAGTTAGTTTCTATAGTTCCTAATGTACGCACCTGTTCTGTTTTCCGTTGAATACTCCATCTGTGTATGTTCTTGTCAGTTCTTGTCACGTGTCTGTCCTGTCTCGTATTGCACATGGGTGTCTTTGTTATGTTGGGCCATGTGCTCTTGTCATTGTTTGATCCCTCCCCCTCGTTACCTGATTAGTGTTTGAGTTCTTCCACCTGTTCCCTCTTGATTTGTTCCCTATTTAAGTCTCTTCTTGTTTGCTGTCTTGGTCGGATCTTTGTCTTATGTTACCCCTGTTCCTTGTTATGGTCTTCGTGTTCTTGGTCAGTGTTTGTCATTCTAGTTCAGTTCTGTTTTATGTTTCATTGATTATGTTTTCCCCCTTGTGGGTTTTTGCTTTGTGTTTTTGTTTTCATTTGTTAATAAATATCCTTTTACTGCACTTGAGTCCTCTTCTCCACTTTTTGTAAATTGTATCGTGACAGAAAGATCCGACCACTTGTGGACTCAGCAGCATGGAAGACGAGGAGTTTAACTGGGTGAATTTGGATGATAATTATATGGACGACGATTACTTGGATTGCCCGGACTACACCATCGCCACATTTGGGTCAACCCAATTTTCGTCCATCTGTAGGGACAGCTCAGGACCTACTTCTCGCCGTCACGGACGGAGAAGGAGGAGGAAATGGCCGTCTGCCCAGCGAGAGACTGTTCACGTCCCGTCTGCCCAGCGAGTGACTGTTCACGTCCCGTCTGCCCAGCGAGAGACTGTTCACGTCCCGTCTGCCCAGCGAGAGTCTGTTCACGTCCCGTCTGCCCAGCGAGAGACTGTTCACGTCCCGTCTGCCCAGCGAGAGACTGTTCACGTCCCGTCTGCCCAGCGAGAGACTGTTCACGTCCCGTCTGCCCAGCGAGAGGCTGTTCACGTCCCGTCTGCCCAGCGAGAGACTGATCACGTCCCGTCTGCCCAGCAAGAGTCTGTTCACGTCCCGTCTGCCCAGCGAGAGACTGATCACGTTCCGTCTGCCCAACGAGAGACTGATCACGTTCCGTCTGCCCAGCGAGAGACTGTTCACGTCACATCTGCCCAGCGAGAGACTGTTCACGTCCCGTCTGCCCAGCGAGAGACTGTTCACGTCCCGTCTGCCCAGCGAGAGACTGTTCACGTCCCGTCTGCCCAGCGAGAGACTGGTCACGTCCCGTCTGCCCAGCGAGAGACTGATCACGTTCCGTCTGTTCAGTCTGGGACAGAGCCAGAGATCCCCTTTGGCGTGGCCGCCAAGGTTGTGACGGACTATCTGGAGCGTCTGGCTCGGATCTTGGAGATGCCAGTCCCTGCTGTTCCGGTCCCAGAGGCAGAGCCAGTGCCTGTCCCAGAGGCAGAGCCAGTGCCTGTCCCAGAGGCAGAGCCAGTGCCTGTTCCTGAGCCGGAGGCAGAGCCAGTGCCTGTTCCTGAGCCGGAGGCAGAGCCAGTGCCTGTTCCTGAGCCGGAGGCAGAGCCAGTGCTGTTTCAGAGCTGGAGCCCATGTCGGTTCCGGACCCAGTGTTTGTGTCTGTTCTTGTAACTGTTTCAGTTCTTGTGGCTGTTCCTGAGCCGGTGTCCGCTGTTTCTGAGCCGGTGTCCGCTGTTCCTGAGCCGGTGTCCGCTGTTCCTGAGCCGGTGTCCACTGTTCCTGAGCCGGTGTCCGCTGTTCCTGAGCCGGTGTCCGCGGTTCCTGAGCCGGAGTCACCGCCCTGGCCGCCCGTGGGGTCTTCACCGCCCTGGCCGCCCGTGGGGTCTTCACCGCCCTGGCCGCCCGAGGGGTCTTCACCGCCCTGGCCGCCCGAGGGGTCTTCACCGCCCTGGCCGCCCGAGGGGTCTTCACCGCCCTGGCCGCCCGAGGGGTCTTCACCGCCCTGGCCGCCCGAGGGGTCTTCACCGCCCTTGTCGCCCGAGGGGTCTTCACCGCCCTGGCCGCCCGAGGGGTCTTCACCGCCCTGGCCGCCCGAGGGGTCTTCACCGCCCTGGCCGCCCGAGGGGTCTTCTGGTTTGCCCTGGTCACCCGATGGACTGTCTGCTTCGCCCTGGGTGCCCGATGGACTGTCTGCTTCGCCTTGGCCGCCCGATGGACTGTCTGCTTCGCCCTGGGTGCCCGATGGACTGTCTGCTTCGCCTTGGTCGCCCGATGGGTCTTCTGCTTCGCCCTGGCCGCCCGATGGACTGTCTGCTTCGCCCTGGCCGCCCGATGGACTGTCTGCTTCGCCCTGGCCGCCCGATGGACTGTCTGCTTCGCCCTGGCCGCCCGATGGACTGTCTGCTTCGCCCTGGCCTCCCAGGAGTAAGCGGTCTGTTCCTCCTGTCCCGCCCTGGTCTGTCCCTCCCGTCCCGCCCTGGTCTGTCCCTCCCGTCCCGCCCTGGTCTGTCCCGCCCTGGTCTGTCCCTCCCGTCCCGCCCTGGTCTGTCCCGCCCTGGTCTGTCCCTCCCGTCCCGCCCTGGTCTGTCCCTCCCGTCCCGTCCTGGTCTGTCCCTTCCGTCCCGCCCTGGTCTGTCCCTCCAGTCCCGCCCTGGTCTGTCCCTTCCGTCCCGCCCTGGTCTGTCCCTCCCGTCCCGCCTGATGGAGCGTCTGGTAGCCGCTCCGTAGGGAGGGGGTAATGTCACGTGTCTGTCCTGTCTCGTATTGCACATGGGTGTCTTTGTTATGTTGGGCCATGTGCTCTTGTCATTGTTTGATCCCTCCCCCTCGTTACCTGATTAGTGTTTGAGTTCTTCCACCTGTTCCCTCTTGATTTGTTCCCTATTTAAGTCTCTTCTTGTTTGGTGTCTTGGTCGGATCTTTGTCTTATGTTACCCCTGTTCTATGTTATGGTCTTCGTGTTCTTGGTCAGTGTTTGTCATTCTAGTTCAGTTCTGTTTTATGTTTCATTGATTATGTTTTCCCCCTTGTGGGTTTTTGCTTTGTGTTTTTGTTTTCATTTGTTAATAAATATCCTTTTACTGCACTTGAGTCCTCTTCTCCACTTTTTGTAAATTGTATCGTGACAGTTCTTTGTTCGGTTTCATTTACGCTTATGTGGTTTGTGGTTGATAGTTTTGTATCCTGTGGTCTCCTGCATGTGGATTTTGATTTGTCGATAAAGACTGTTTATTTTGGACACTCCTTTATTTAGTCGTGCTATTTACACAGCCACTGTTACACTACCATATTATTTTTCAAATTTAATCTAAAACACTTAGTTAAAATGAAATGTAAATATAGAGTCAATAAATATTTGGTTGACATGTCTTTATGCTTTCTTTTCCCAGTTGAGTATATTCACATTTGTATTAATACTGTATGGTCTATGAAAATGTGCAGTGGTTGGCCTAGTTCCTGATCCAATCTAGTTTTTAATCTTTGATATGTATAATGACGGAAACTCTGGCGGAAGAATCATCCAAAGATAATGCAATGAAATCCCATTACCAGTAAGTTGCTATTAATAAACTCAAACAATAGAACCTTTACTCGCAAGATTTACGTATGAGGAAACTATAGGCAAATGAAGTGTGCCAGTCTTCCTGTCGCAGTGAAGGATAGTGATGGATGAATAGTGGTGTTTATTGGATGAGTGCAGTGCACTTGTGAGAAGCTCACAATGGAGCAGATAGAGGCAGCTATGTACCAGAAGATGAAGATATCTAAGAGATTAAATGAAAAGCAGATGGAAAGAATGGAGGGAGATCTCACCACGGAAAGAGGACAGAGGGAGACCACCCTTAAGTGGTTTGTGGAGACTCAGGCTGTGCTCATCCAGTGTGACGGAAGTTTTCCACACTGGTTCCAGGGCTTCATCTCCAGGCAGTAAGAACTAATGAGATAAAAGAAGTTTGGTAACTGTAACTTGTTTCACCATGATCTGTAAAACCATCTGAACGTATACTGTTCAGGTGCAGGCGACTGAAATCCAAATGTTTATGATTGTGTATTGAGGCAGTTGCACTAGTTCACTGAGGTAACTGTTTCTGTTTGCAGTGAAGCAGAAGATCAGCTCCGAGACAAGAACGTTGGTTGCTTCCTTATCAGACTCAGTGAAAAAGCCAGTGGATATATTCTTTCATACAAGTAAGAATAAAGATTTCCATGTTACAATTTACCATAAGATCTCATTTATTAACAATATTTATGCATTAGCTAACATGAACTGCAGTATAAATAATGTCATTTATTAATCTTCTTTAATTATAGTTCACAGCGCAATAAGTGTTAGCAGATACAACTTTTGGTTTTAAAAATGTAAATGTCAAAATTTACAGTAACTAAGTTACTAAATACTGTAGATGCGTTGTTCTTTCTTAGTTCATGTTAACTAATGTAGTTTACAAACGAGATTTTGTCATTTTTAGTAAATCCTAACTATATTATGGCAAAAAAAAACCACAAGGTATACAGTTTGAAGCTGCTGTCAAACCATTCACACTAAATGCGTCTCTATCACGCATTGTGTTTATCGTGCAATGTATACGCCAAAATGAGTTTTTACGTGCATATAAAACGCATGGGAAGGTTTAGTAGTGGTAGGGTACGTGCATATGATACGCATGGGTAGGATTAGTCGTGTGGGGTGCGTGTGTAGCCTATTACACGCAATAAATGGTGTATCAAATGCACGCAAAAACTGCGTATCATATGCACGTACAAACTCATTTTCGCGTATAAATTACACGACGATACGCAAGGTCCACACAATGCGTGCTATAGATACGCATTTACGTGAGAACAGGAGTTGTTCTCTAATGCTTTTTAGTCTAATGCTTTACGTTCACAGAGGACAGGATCGTTGTCGCCATTTTGTCATAAATCAAACCCAGACTGGCATGTTCATCATTTCTGGTGATTCCACCACTCACAACAGTCTCACAGAGCTCATCAATCACTTTAAAACCACGCCAATCCAGCCTTTTGAAGAGTACCTGACTTCAGACAACACAGAGATGAATTCTGTAGGAGAGGTATTTAGTATTTATGCATACTTTGTAAAGATGCACTCCGTAATTATTGCTTATTAAAAAAACTTTTACCCATAAAGAAATTAATACTTTAAAAAAATGTTTAAAGTCAAGTTAATGCATATTAGATGAAAAATACATTTAATCAGTGGCCTATTATAAGCTGCTTTATTTGACATGCAGCCCCAGCTCCGTGATCTATAACCAAATACAATCTTGGTAATCTTTTGTTATTGGACAGTTTTGCTTGTGGAAAAACAAAATCATTGCTAACTGTGAATAAAGCACTTCTATATCAGAAAGGAAATTGTTTGCTTTAACGTCTAGGTGTTGGGCATATTGACCAGCACAATATAAACAAAAAAATACTAAGTGCACCTTTAAATACATAACAAATAGAATACTAGCATGTTAGGAATTGTTTTACAATGTATGTACTTTTGTGTTTCTTTCTTCTAGGATTCCACAAATGAGCTTTATGATGTGGTTAAAAATAAGCCCTGGGTTAATTCAGGAGTGAGCGTTAAGGCTCTAAGAAGTTTATGGGAACAAACTAACAATTTCCCGCATTGCACGCCAACCATTTTGTCTTCTAAAAGTGGACGGAAACTCACAACCTCCACCTCTATTGACAGGAACAGCCTGTCACAGGTAACCATATCAGCTGCTTCCTTGGTTACTATCTCTCTGGTAACCACGGCTAATTCTGTGGCATACATTTTTTTTTTTACATATCTGTTAAAATTCATGTATCTACTGTATGACTTCAATCATTAGGAAATGAAAATTCCACCTGTGCCAAAGAAAAGTGCACCACTTCGGAATTCCTTAAGCGCTGGTTTTCCAGGTAAAAATCTTTCATATGAACAACCCAGCTTTTCAGAATCAAGGACATCTGGAAGGTCAGGTGGAGACGAAAGAGTAAACGGCAGAAGTGATATAGACACTGAGGGCTACAACCCGCAGTTAAAGTGGCCTCTCCACAATGAAAATGATCAGTCTCTAACCTCTAACACTTGTAATCTTATGCCCTCCACCTCTCAACCACCTCCCTTACTTCCACCCAAAACAGCCTCCTGCTCTTACGCTGTCCTCGAATTTAAACAACACCATACTGGAGCTGGCCGAGTGCCACAAACTGACAAAATAGCCCTACAGCCCAATCCACTCTACCAGGCCTCGTCCGTGGTTAACTCTGGGCAGAGGGACCAGCCAGGGCTAGTGTATGACAACCGTGCAAAGCCCATCGACAACATCGTTTTAGCAGAAAACCCCTATCAAGACATACTTGAACAACGTGACAATAACACCTATGAACACTTGCCTGAGAGCAACACCTATGAGGACATTCGAGTGACAGACAGCAATACATATGCAAGTTTGGATGAGATGCAGCCACACACACAAAACATCCTGGGGAAGAAGGTGAGATGAGACCTGACATAATTACAAACAAATATACATAATTTCTGCATTAATTTATGTTGTGAAAAAATGCTGAAACTGTTGTTTTTAACAGAATCATAAGTGGTGGAAACTTCGTCTGGAGAACAAGAAGTTATAGTCATCATATTATTTGAAGAAACACCACAGTTAGGTGAATGCAAAAACTACACATTTAAGTTTAGGATTATAAAGTCATCATTTTAATGTTAGTATGTGCAGTATATGCGTAACTTCAGTATGCGTGGCTTCCACAGTTACAAAATGCTAAACATTGTAAATGAAAATACAATGGTACAGCGATATTATTAAGATAAAACATTTTGAAAATGTATTTGAATACCTGCTCTGATTATATATATATATATATATATATATATATATATAGTTTTTGTTGCACTCTTGCTGTTTTCTGTTTTCCCAGGACTTTATCTGTCAATGTTTGTATAATACAATAGTCTTTGTCTACACATTTGAACCCATAACACTGCACAGCATAACTCAAAGCATTGAGATAATATTACAGTAAGTGCTCTGTATGAGGTTAGTATTGAGTAGATTGATTGCAATGTGCTTGTCTCCTTTAAAGTGATGTTCCATTTTATACTCATGCATGGAATAAGCTGTTGAAATAGAAGCAGTATAGAATATAGACCTATACAAAACCATGCCTTTCTGTCATGCTTATTTTGTGTCCTCCATCATACACCATTCACTGCAATTTGGTTAAAGCTTGTCTAATAGCTGACTTATTGGATGGTATCTTTGAGCCACTGAGCGATTTCCAAGGGGTTTGGACTCTGAATACTGATACACTTACAACCTCATGATGGATTGGGGAGCTGCAGAACAGCCTATTATGCTATTTAATAAACAATGCTTGTATTGTTTTAGCCATAAAAATGACATGGGCTTCATTCGCTGTAATAGATTAATGTTTAAAGAGTTGACGATTCATGATAATTATATATGCTTATATTTTAAATTGTACAGTTACTTACATGATAATATAATTTTACTTGAAGATCATGTTCTCAAAGTCAAGAAGTGATAGCTACTCATCTCTTTATCCAAGCCTGCCTCTGCCTCAGTCTCCTCTTCTTTGGACTGAGAATGGAGAACATGTAGCCTACACAGATCATTCAAGATAGAATCACAACAATCACCCCTTTAGAACGTTATTAAGACGGTTAAAGGCAAATATATACCTTCAGCTCTGGCATGATGGCGATGCGATATGACAGGTTTATTTGCCATAAAAATGACCTTTACTTCAAGATTTGAACTATACAGAGATTGAGAAATGGTGATGTGTACAAATTAATTATCTCAGCCTAAGACAGGACTTTGAGAATAGTAACAAGCATTTGTTGAATAAAATATAAGGTTCACACAATAAAATCCTGCTGGCAAAAAAAAGTAGGCTACTTACATGTAAAAAGAATATCATTGCTACCAAGTTTATTGTAACTGACAATCTAGGATACTGGAACTTTTTTCTGAAAGGTTTGTAAACAATAAAGTGTGGTCACCGCCTGCTGGAGGAAACCGGTACTTCACCGCCGTATAGTCCGCTTCTCTGGAGCAACAACGGGACTGATGATAAACAATCTCGAATTGCGTCAGTGCTTTGGACGTGTTTGCATTTAATCTACCCTGAAATGTAAAAAAGTGATAGCAGCAGATTTGAACATCTGGTATGAGCCTGTCTGATGACAACAATTAACTTTTAAAGATGAACAATTTGAGGGATACCAGCCTAGTGATTTTTAAAATACAGCATTAGTTTGTTTCACAGAAAGTGAGGTTGGTGTGTGTAACCAGATAGTTGAAATGAAATCACTTGATAAGTTCTGCCTTCATTGTCATTAAAACGTTTTTAAATATAATAACAAATATATATAAAATTTGATGCGATAATAACTTATTAGTTTTTTTTTTTTTTTTTTTACAATAGTAGGCTGAAATGCTACATTTGGCGGAGAATATCAGCATGGCGGATTCAAATAAGGGAAATTCGGGATAAACAAATGTTTGTACCTTATGATATCATAGCTAAAATTCAGAAACCATGTGGTTATTACGACAAAGAAAAATTACCGGTAGGCTACAACACATTGTGAATAATATGAATCGGAAAGTCAGGTATTTCCCCAAATGTAAGTAAAAGTAACGGCTGTCTTAATAAATTGACGCTGCTTACTTTCCTACCTCGTTCGTTCTACAGCCCGTGACCGCGGAAATTGATCAAAGAGCTGCACAACGCGAACAGAGGAAACTCCCTAAGTATTTAGGAAAAGGAAGAATATACGGTTGCATCCCATGCGGAAGTCTTTTTCTTTTTGCCGAAATACCTGACGCACGCATAAATTCACCACCTCCTTTAGCCTACATCTGGGACCACCATGCATGGGCACAACAGCTTGCAGTTATACCTACATTTCACATATAGGCCTACTTCAACAGTGCAGTGCATCGTTTAATTATACATTAAAAATGTATCACTGAACAAATCAGTGAATTGATATTTTTAGGGAACGGGTTTAAAATCCCCAGCACTAGTAGGCTACAGCTTAGCCAATCAAATTATAATTAATAAACATGACTATATAACTTACATATACAAAACTTTGTTGAAAGAAAAGAGAAAATGGTACAAGATGAACAAGCTTCACCAAGAGTACAGTACGTTTTATATATATATATATATATATATATATATATATTTTTTTTTTTTTACAATTTTTCAAACCAAGAAGTAACTTAAGAATATGGAAGCCTAATTTATAAATGTAAACATATTTTCATTTTTTTTTCATTATAAACACGAATCACTATATAGGCTACTAAACGGTCCATTACCTTGTTCCATTAAGATTTATACAAAATGTTTTATTAAGCAATTTTTTTAATCATTTAGAATTAAATTATTCAGTTTATTCAATTCAGTTTGATGGAATTGTAGCCTATAGCTTATTCAATTGAAATTCTTAAATGTAAAAAAACTAGGAGGTAGGCTAAATATGAAATTATTATTATTATTATTTCAAGTATAAACTAATAAATAAAAAATAATCATGATCATGACAACAAACGCAGTATATGACTTTTTATGTCATAATTGGGACTTTTTATCTTGTATTTTTTATGGCCATCCTGTTCATGGTCGCAGGGACATTTTAAGTCATCATTCTGATGTAAAAAAACAAGACTTTTTTCTTATGTGGGGAAAAGGGACTTCCATACCACACTAATATCTTCTGTCATAGATATATATATAATAAAGGCTTTATTATGTATATCTATGCCTTCTGTCGCTCTTGACGTTTATGGCTTCGCGATGGCGTCACAACAGACACGCCCAGTCTTTTCCTCACTGCTGTGTGCAGAAAAGTCAGGAAACACAAGTTCAATCGCATCTTTTATGTACCGTTAGCCGAATACCGTTACTCTGCTACCGATCCAAAGCAAGGTAGCCAGGCAGGAGAAACAGGAAACATGGCGAAAACGTACGACTATCTGTTCAAATTGCTGCTCATCGGAGACAGCGGGGTGGGCAAGACTTGTCTGCTGTTTCGATTCAGTGAGGACGCGTTTAACACCACCTTCATCTCCACTATAGGTCAGTTTAACACTATGACTATTTGAATTGTATATATACATTACAGGAATGTTTCTATGTAAGTTAGTCCTGCGTGAGGAGAAATAAGCTGTTATAGAGGTACATGGAGGTTTAAATACATGTGACTGTCTGTTGGAGTGACAGGAAGAGGCCGTGAATGTGACAGCCCGTTTACTAAGCTATTCATCGACATAGTTTTATTAGCGTTTGAAATGACAAACAACCGTTTTTCCATGTCAGGATAAGTTGGCATATACTACTTTTATGTGTAGCTAATTTGAATAGAACGTGAGAGTATGCTGTGCTTATATAGCTAGCATGATGGCAGCCTGATTAGCTGTTCGCTAGCAGTGTGGGCTGGACTGCACTTTCGTTTCTGTGGTTAAAGAGACGCTTAGGTGTTTAGATTCACATTTCACCACTAAACAAAAGGTCAAGGGGGCCAGAGCGAGCACTTTACCTGGATAAGTTTAAAACGCGGATTTGTGTGCAGTCACAAGTGGCTTAACGTCATCTCAGATATTTGATTTTTTTGAGTTCTTAATTGCAATTTAACCTAAAAGTTGGCATGAAATTAAAATTATTTGCATGCCAACTTTACGTTTTCTAAACTCATGTTATTGATTGTACTGTGAACAATTCATCTGTGGACGTTTCATTAAAAAAAAATGTTTTGACCTCAGAATGTCATAACTGGACCTTCAGACTTTGTTTCTGGTAACATCTACAATAATCATTAAGTCTGCTTAATCTTCGTCCCAGCAGACTCGTGTTCATCTGTCTCCACTATTCACTGCAATGCACACATCTCAAAATCCAATCTGCAACCGGTGAATTAAACCAAGACCCCACCCTATTATTATTTTTATTTTTTTGATAATCTGATTAGTCATAATACAGGAAGATGTGTCACTACTTCCGTTTCATTGGAAATTTAACACTATTATTACCTTGAAGCAGAAAACTGTTTAAGTCAGCTGACCTATATTGTTATTCTGGAATAGGAACCCCTTAAATAAGAATGTGCAAAATCATACATGTCACAAGCAATTGTACACATACATGGACTAGGTCACCAGGCTTATAGTTCTTGAACACGTTATTTGTTTTGATATTTTTTGACACAACTTTGGGAAGGCTCGTCTCTACCGTGGACCAATATGTCATTTCCTGTGTGAAACATGTGTGATAGTTCCTTGACCTTTTGTCATTGTTATGCCACAGACTTCCCCTATTGCCATGGACAATACTGCTGTGTCACATCCCGTCCCATGTCCTGTCCGAGCTTTCACTGGTGGCAGGATTATACGCCTCAATACACACACTGCCAAGTTTTCTCATAATTGCCAGAAGCAGAGAATCACATTCTGTTGCTACCAAATGCAACAGTTTTACTGTGGTCGTTTAGTTGGTCAGGCATATGTTAAACCATTCTGACCTTTCTACACATTCCATATCCATGGTTACACCATGAAAACGTGCTAATGGGCCGATTCCCTTTTCAGCGGAAAGAGTTGTGATGTCTTCTGAGAGGAGTCAGTTTCACAACGTGTCATCATAGGACTCCAATATGCGAATACAAGGTATTGAGATACAGTGTTTCACTTATTTCTAAACATTCTTATTGCAGGAATTGACTTCAAAATCAGAACAATTGAGCTGGATGGGAAGAAGATCAAGCTTCAGATCTGGTGAGAGTGCAATTATACATTATAGAGATGCCCACACCTGTGGAAAGATTTGGCCCGCCGTGGCGTGGGGAAAAACATGGCATTGAAGCATATCTTCATTTGCTGGATTCATCTACTGGCTTCCTATTATTGTTTGAATGTGGAGAATTTAAGTCAATTTGATTAAAAAACAAAAAAAATTATAATATAATATTGTTGGAAATTATGCAACATTTTCGTCCCACAGCCGTTTTGATGTATGGCCTAGACTGGTATAAAAAGTATAATTGTATACATACCATATTTAAAATGTGTTTTTTAAATTTGCCTTAAAGGGATACAGCCGGACAGGAGAGGTTTAGAACCATCACCACTGCATATTATAGAGGAGCAATGGTAAGCTATCATGCCTTATTCTTTTGAGAAAATAATGCCGGATATTCTTCTGCATGTGGTTACTATTCATAAGCTATGTGTGTTTTTTTTCTTTGACTTTCACAGGGAATTATGCTGGTGTATGATATCACAAATGAGAAATCATTTGACAACATCAGGAACTGGATCAGGAACATTGAGGAGGTGAGAAACTGAGCTAATGCTGGAGAAAATAAGCATGAAGTTTTCATTTCATTTAGTGAGTCTGTCATACGGATTCACTTCTGTCTGTTTTATCAGCACGCATCATCGGATGTGGAACGGATGGTATTGGGTAACAAATGTGACATGAATGACAAGAGACAAGTTTCAAAAGAAAAAGGGGAAAAGGTATGTATAATTAACAAAAAATATATAAATGACTGAGAATACTGAAAAATCTATTTTATTAAACAAATCTTGATCAAAGGGACTGCCTGAACAAGCTGTATGTAAAATGCTGATGTTTTTATTTAAACGGTTCCTTTTTTTGTTGTTGCTATAGCTAGCTATTGATTATGGAATCAAGTTCTTGGAAACCAGTGCAAAATCTAGCACAAATGTTGAAGAGGTGGGGAAAAAATATCTAATGTTGATCTAATTTAATCCATTTGAATGAGCAAGATTTGCATATTTTTACAAGGTATCATATCATCTGATCTAGTGTCTTATCTCTGTTTTCTTCAATTCTAGGCCTTTGTCACTCTTGCTAGGGACATCATGACCAGACTAAACAGAAAAATGGTGAGAATGCTGATGTAGAAAATGTTTATAATCTTTTCTAAGAAAATTGATACGCTTACTACTGCTCACTGACTCAAGCACAGTAGTATGTTAATATTATTGAAATGTTCGCAATAAATGCAACGTCTTTATTGTGTCAATTCAAGTTATGAAAAAATACTTTCATAAAAATTTGTGGCTTTATCTCTGACACTAATGCTGAATGGATTCTTGTTTGCTTGCATCTTTGTGTTTAGAATGAGAATAACCCTTCGGGTGGAGGAGGAGCAGTTAAAATCACAGAGAGTCGGTCCAAGAAGCCAAGCTTCTTCCGCTGCACTCTGCTCTAACCCAGCAACTCCTGCAGCCTCAGTGTGTGAATGACTTCAATCATTTCTCTATGTGTGTTTGAGTTCAGTGTGTGTGTGTTTATGCAAGAGTTTACAGTACCACTGGACTTTCAGCTGTTAGCTGCTGCTGAGAGCTCTGGACTTTAGTCTGCCTCATCGAAGGCCTGAAGAAAGTATGTTAGATAAAAGACTCTTGAGCTGTACCCAAAACATTTCTTTTAAACCAAAATGTCCATCAACCTTAACCCTCCCTGGGCCAGTCACAATTTACTGAAGTCTGATTTGAATTTTGAAAAAAGAAAAGAAAAGAAAAGTAAAAAAAGCCCCTTAAAAATGTCAGTAATTAATTATATATATAGACAATTTATAGTTACATTTGATTTTAAAGTGCTTTGTTAAAGCACAGTTTAATGAAGGAAAGAATATGAAGAGATTACAGATATCAAACATCTGCCATAATGCAGTTTTTGGCAATAAAGACGACCTAAAGTAGCAACTGAAGAACCTGATGGTTTGACAGCTAAATATTGGTCAAACCGAAAGACAAATATATATAAATGTAGTTGTCGTTGTATGTTTTTTATTTACTTAAATTTGTTTAGTTACTGTTCCAAAGCAGCAATAAACTGTGGAATATAAAGGAGCGTTCCACAGGTCGTAGTCTTCCCCATTTCCCTGACTTTACGTTATTAACCTTAATTGTAACAGAGACCAAAGTAAAAAGAAATCAAAACTATGATTAATAATAACAGTCAAAATTTCTCTTTCTTTTTTGGTTGTAATTTCTCATATATTACATATTGAGCATGAAAAGAGTGCGAAAGAATTAAAAGAGAGGGGCTAGGACCCTTTTTCTAATGCTTGTTGAAGCAGCAGCCAGCTAGGCCCTGTATATTAGTATAAACTGTATTAAATTTACTAATGGTATTATATTTTTATACGTAAGCATCTTTTACTTACCAATTCATATAAAACATGTTAACCTGTGCTTATGTGAGATTTATTTGTTAATACTTATTTTTGAAACTCATTTAAATGTCGTCACAGTATTCTGTACATTGTCTTTTTTAATTCCCTCTTTTGTAAGACTCTGATGAGTGAAGTCATGTAGTGTTTACAATAACCACACTGCAACAATATCTTTTTTTAAGTCGTGCACTGTTATCTGTGTGTGTGGGTCTCTCGAAGAGCCTCCTCACTTCATAAACCACTTAAAGTCCTGCTTGTGAAGTCAGCCACTCAAAAAAGAGTGCAAGATTGCACTAGCATGATTGTGTTCAAGTGTCCTCTGAGCTTATTGGGATTTTATTAGGCCCAAATGGAACCTGCAGACTCTTATCGCTGATTTTTTTGGGGGAAATCCCTTGAAATTCTGCTGAATGGTTTTAAACATTTGTTAACCAGAGCTGAGAGTACTAAACTCATATTACCTTTGAGCATATCAGATGTTCAATTTCTGCGTAAATCTGCAAATTTTCCCATGTACAGATTCCATGTGGGCCTCTTACAAATTCAAAAACAAAATTCAAACTGAAACGCTGAGAATCTACAAATTTCAGAATTCAGTCACTTAATTTACTCAGAATGAATGAATGATTGATTCTACTGTTTGTGTTTAAGGGTGTACGATTGCTCGAGTTCCATTGGTTGTTTTGTAACTGTTTGATAGAACCGTTGCTCGGAGGTGTGCCATATCCACTTAAAGGGATAGTCCACCCAAAAATGAAAATTCAGTCATCATTTACTCACCTTCATGTCTTTCTAAACCTGTATGTCTTTCTTTGTTCTGTGGAACACAAAAGAAAATATTTTTGGAACAAGAAATGTGTTGGTTTTTTTTGTACATACAATGAAAGTCAATGGTAACCAAAACGTATGCGTTCCGTAGAAGAAAGACTGTCATACAATAACATGAGCATAAGTAAATGATGATATATTTTTCATTTTTGGGTGAGCTATCCCTTTAGTGGCCCTGTAGTCATGTTTTGAATATGCATGCAGGCACATTTGCATATTTTTCAATGAAACAGTGACAGCACTCAACCTCCCATATGAGCATAATGTCTCACTGACTATTCAATGCAAGCTCTCCTATTTTATAACGTCTTCCTTTTTTTTCTTGTCTGTTCTATAATATGTTAACTGATTATGTAAAAAAGATTAAAATATCTTTTCTAAGTTATTTACATGTGCCTGATTAATTTTTTTATGGTGCTTTACCATATAAGATAATAATATAATTTATATGATATTATAATATTTTTCTGCTTTATTTGGAATAGGAATTTGGAAAGATGTGAAGTTGTTGAATAATAAACAGCATCACTGAAAGTTAAATTTCCCTTTATTTTGAAAAATGGGATATTTAATATCTACAGCACAGAGGTAGACCCTTATTTCCCTTTTCATTACCAGCTTTTATTAAGTACCTCATAAATATGAATGAAGTATGTCGTTTAGCTCAGATGTCAGTGCATGAACATAAGTAGTGTTAGTTAGAAGTGTATTCCATACTGGAAAATAATAATAAAAAAACAACACTTTATCCGCTTCTTTAAGCTTGCACTCCTGCGATTATCTTAATAAAATCATGTCTCTCTGGAGGGTCTGTGGTAATTGGTGTTGACTTCAAAGGCCTCAGCCAGGTCTTTCACACTACTGGCTGCTCGAGGTTTATCCAGGAGGTCCCCTGCGGACTTCACCTTTCGTGGATTAGTGTTCAGACTCTTAGATCTGAGTGAGGGGTACATCCTGTCCTCTGCTACATACAAGAGATCTGAGTCTGTCAGCTCTTCTTTCTTCTCTTCTCCCCCCTCTGTTTTGATGCTTTCGCTATTTGCCTCCGTCTCATTCTCGTCATTCTTCTTCCCCTCACTTTCCTCTTGTTGCGTTTTTGTCCTCTTGCTCTCCTTATAAGCTCCTTCCTTATCTCGGTCCTCTATCTGTCTTGATTTCTCTGAAGAGGTCTTGGGTGAAAGGCTGAATGGGGAGGGATGAACTTTGTAATCGAAGCGTGCAGGCCAGCGACCTAGCGTTGGCGATCTGCTTGCTTGATCCTGTAGGCCGTGAGGCTCCGAAGCCCATGTGTTTTCCGGATTGCCCAACCTCGACTGTGCCACAGAGACATACAATGTACTGCTTTGGGATCTGTTCCCGTACGAAAGTGAGTTACTTTGAGTCTCAGTTGGGTACTGCCTCAGGGACTGCGCCCTTTCCAGAGGATGTGACATTGCTGCGTCTATCTTAGCTTCTAGCAGAACCTGTGGGTCTTTAGGGAGATGAGCAGAGGTGAGTTTTGGGGATTGAGAACTCTGGCCTCCGCCTTGTGACTCGCAGGGAGAGATGAGGATGTCCACACTGGAGCTGGAGCGTGACCTCTGCCGAAGTGGGACCACTTCCAATGTGGGACCGTAGGATGAAACATGTTGAGGATTTAGAATGAGCTCGCCGCTGCCAATACTGCCACGATTCTCTGTTTGGCCCTTCCTGTCCCCTGACATCTCATCACCACGGTCCTCGGCATCCAGGTGCCAGCGGTACAAACTGTAGCCGTCAGCACTGTTGACGCTACCGCAACGAAGCAGGCCGGATTGGTCGGCGGCCACTGTGCTCCCAGATCGAGAGCGGACCAGCTCGCAGCGGTCGATGCCAGCCAGCCGCTCCAGCGCGTGCATCATACGGCCAGAGAACTCCTCTAGCTGAGCCAAGCGCAAGTCTATTGTCTGAAGAGAGGCTTTCATGGAGTGCTCTCGTTCGTTCACCTCCTCCAGGCGCATGGACATGTTCTCGACCCTGCAACAGCAAGAGTTTCAAGTGGTTGTTGTCGTTTTAAACTCAATTGTTATTCTAAATGCAGGGCTTAACAATAAGAATGGCCTGCTTGCCCAAAGCCAGTGTGCTTGAGTTTTGGGCCAGCTGACCGAACTGTCGCTGGATCTTTTTTTTGGCCCAGTGCTACATTACCGGTGAACGTTTTACATTCATTGATTCAGTACATCCATTTTTTTTAATGCTTTTTAAACTTAAATGTTTGGATTTCTGTGATGTATTCTACATTGTTGTTGCAAATTCTGCTTATTTGTCACCAAAAGAAAGTAATCAGTCTGGTTAGATGGCAAATCCTGGATTTGGTGAAAATACATAAATAATAGTCTTGAAAGCATTAGTATGGGTCTAATGCACAGAATGCATTTTTGCACTCAATTGGATTCTTCTAAAGCATCTTGTGCATGATGGCGCTTAAGTTAAAAGCTGTTCATGTTTTTCAAAAAACACATCTCAGGACCGTGCTTTTTTTTCCTTTCCACTGTTCGCGTCTAGAGTTTTTCAACGGCCCAAAAAAAATTTTTTTGCAGGGTCTTTTTTTTTTTTTACTTGAGCGTCTATATTTACCACATATTTACCTCAAAATACAATGTGAAAGCAGTGCAGTGGAGTGCAAAAACACATTCTGTTGGAAACTACATACCAGCCAATTTTTACACAAGTTTTACACTATATGCCATAGTTAAAAAAACAAAACAATATTCATTAAATGTTTATGAATATATGGAGTTACATTTTAACTGTATAATTTCCAGATCGTTGCAAAATGTATTTTCCATAATGAAACAAATTAATTAGTAAAAAAAAATTGTAAAGACAAATTAACATTTAAGAACAATGCTAAAAAAATAATAGATCACTCTGAACAGCAGAAAAAAACTTGTTGAGCCCTGAAATTACATTTGCAGCTGCAGTTGTTTTCCAGTACCTCTGGGAAGTGATTCGGATTCGCTCATCATTGGAAGAATGCGTTTCGTCCTCCTTCTCTCTAAAGTACTCCTCCACACACTGTTCCTCAAACTCATACAGACCTTTCAGTTCCTCCAGACTCAGAGTCAACTCTGGAAAAAAAAAGAAAAAAGATGATAACAGCTAGTTTTAAAATAAGTTGCTATAACATTGATAGACTGAAACAGTAAAAAAGAGTAACAGGAGTAATAACTCAGCCCGCGGTCTCTCTCGTCCAGCTCCCCTTCTTGTTTCTTTCTGCAGCGGCAGCACAGGCGCTTCAACACAATGTACATGTGGCTAAAGATGATGAGAGGAGGAGGAAGCACAGGTCTGTCATGGAACGTCATGATTAGCTGGTAGCGCTGGAACTTCCATATTTGGTTGGAGATGGATTTCACTTCAAAGAACGTGTTACTGTGAAGGGAATGAGTTCTCTTGATGAGTTAAATCAACATAATTCTATGGCTCACATCACTGCTTTATGTTGCAGGGTAAGCATTATATTTAGTCTTTGACTCACTTGAATACAGCAATGAGCAGATTGACCAGTAGGATGTTGGCTACCAATAGGTAGCAGGCCATGATGGCAGGTGTGAGCCAGGCCCCAGGTATACATGGAGGGAGCTTTTTTCCATCTTCATCATACATATTTTCACCACAGGGTGCTGTCATACATAACAGAGGTTAAGATGCAACCATGACGGGATTCTACAGTGTTTGATTATTACACTGAATTGTGGGTATTATAGTGGAAGAATTTTACACTCACGATTAATCTCCATCGCATAGACTAAGAGTATGTAGAAAAGAAAGAGAGAAAGCACAGATAAAAACAGTTTTTATCATTTCACAATCAGCCAACTATGTTGGCAATATCTTACAGTGCATTATGAAGATTAGTTAAAGAATTTTGTACACCTCTTTTCAAGTGAAGATAGAAAAGATACACCACTGTTCAAAAGTTTTCGGCCAGTAAGATTTTTAAAAAAGAAATTCATACTTTTATTAAGCAAGGATGTATTAAACTGATCAAAAGATTTCTATTTCAAATAACTACTGTCATTTTGAACTTTCTATTCATCAGAGATTCAGGGAAAAAAAATGTTCACAAAAATATTAAGCAGCACAGCCATTTTCAGCATTGATAATAATAAGAAATGTTTCTTGAGCACCAAATCAGTATATTAGAATGATTTCTGAAGGATCATGTGACACTGAGGACTGGAGTAATGATGCTGAAAATTTTGCTTTGCCATCACAGCAATAAATTACATTTTAAAATATGTAAAAATTAAAAAAAATATTTCACAATAGTATTGTTATTACTGTATTTGTGATCAAATAAATGCAGCCTTGGTGAGCATAAGAGACTTTCAAAAAAGTTCGCACTAACCCCACATTTGTACTCCATGGCTTTCGCATTTTTTTAAAAATGATTTCATAACAATACTTTCATCACATATTACTGTACTTTTTGTAACTTTTTTATGTCCTTTATTATTATTAAAAAAATATTACTTAATGTAATTTTTAATATATATATATATATATATACATTTATATATAAATGTATATATTTACATTTATTCATTTAGCAACTTGCAAATGAGAATATACAAGCAGAAGAAATCTAACCAAGGGATACAAGAATTAGTGCTACCATACATAAATACCAGAGTAGCAGAATGCTTGAACAGAAATGTACAATGAACAATTAGAAGACACAGCTACAAACCTAAAACTCACAAGCAGGGTAGGTAAAGACCAGCACTGTCACACACTCAGTCCATCACACATGATTCAGTAGAGGGCGAAAGCCACGGCAGTGTGAATGGTCACATGATCAGGAGATGAGACACAAATCTTTCTGCAGAGTTCACAGATACAGAAAGGGTGGAATGGACACCAGACGTATCATCCACACATGAATCAGGAAACAGAATCTTACTATGAACTCTAGTCTTACGGTCTATCGAGTCAGCAAACACTTCTCCATAGATCATCCAGTAGGGCATGTAGAAGATATTCCTCGCCAGACGCCACGTCGGCTCCTCGTCCGGGTGCAGGATGGCCTGACGTGCCACGCCGAAGCTCATGAGAACCACCAGCATGATCACCACAAAGTACAGCATGTCAATCATCTGCACACACACACACATATAAAAAAACACCATTATTGTAAGGAAAACAAAGAAACAAAAAGCTTTTGAGCCATTCATATTCAAGTTCATGTTAGTTCTCACCATTTTACCAATCATCATGACATACGGCCCCAAATACTTGTTAACTCCAAAGATGTCGAGGACACGAATGTACCAGAAGATGATGTCCACGCAGTAGATGACGCGTCCGTAGCTCAAGTAAGGCTCGTTCTGCAAGCGCAGTAAAAGTCCCATAAGGAATGTGGTGATGGCAGCCAGGTCAGTGATATTCCAGTACTCTTCAAGCCATACGTTTATCTTCTGTTTCAGCTTTCCCGGCTCTGACATCAGGATCTACACACAAGCACATGCGTCCAATGAAGGAAACACAAAAATATAACGATATAGCAAGTTCACTTATACTAGTACTTCACCTGTCTAACTTTCTCCAGTCCAAGAGTGATGATGTAGGAGATGACGATCCATTCCTGCAATGATGGCCATCTCTCCATTTTCACCAGGATGATGTAATTATACAGCATCAGGTATACCAGGTAGGCAGTCTGAGTAGATAATTGGATTTTTTTTCAATTTATGATGTTATAAACATGTGCTACAACAAAAAATGTATATTTTTCGGGTGTGTTTTGACTTCACATACCGTATTGAACCAGAACTTGGTATACGGAGCGTTGAAGAAGTAGTAAATCTTCTTCCCAACAGGCACTCGTTTCTGTCTCTTTTTACCATCTTCCTCATCAGCTTTCTTCGATGCTGCGTCCATGCTCACAGTGCCATCCTGACAATAAACATCCATGATGGGTTTTGCTCACTTTCACCTCATAACGGTCCATTAAAATATACAGAATATATTATATATATATATATATATATATATTGTATATACTCTACAGTTCAAAAGCTTGGCGTTGATAAGGTTTTTTCAAATATATTTGAAAGTCTCTTATGCTCATCAAGGCTGGATTTATTTAATAAAAAGTAAAAATAAAATTAAAGTAAAATATAAATATAAATATTGTAAAAGAATATATTCTTTTACCCTATATATATATAGGGTGACCATATTTTGATGAGCAAAAACCAGGACACTCGGCCCGGCAAACAGATACTCAAATGATACTCGAAGTTTACTCAAAGATGCCTTATTAATTTCAATACATTTAAAGTAGGCTATGCCTCCTCTGTGTGGATAGAAAATTGTTATATTACAAGACACAAATTCAGATAGGCTTCTCAGAGGTTACTCAACATATTCTATTATGACAGGTTTCAAAAATACTGAATGAAATAATGATAGAAATATCTTCTGTATTAGAAAAATAAATAAATAAATAATAAATAACTAAAAGAAATACCTCCAAATTGAACAAAAATAGCTCTCACAAACTTATAAAAATGAACTAACAAAACATATTTATATCTTTAGTTTTCTTCCTCTTTATTCTGTTTTTCTTCCTCATCCTCCTTGTTTTCCCATCTATATTTTCTTTAGAGCTGATCTTTCCCAGCAGTTTTTTGAAACCCTGGACATTTTCTTCACTTTATAAAAAACAGCCAGGACGGCCAGGACAGGACGTGAAAACAGGACATGTCCTGGGAAAACAGGACTGTTGGTCACCCTATATATATATATATATATATATATATATATATATATATATATATATATATATAAATAAATATAACTAACAACTTTTCTATTGTAAAATATTTTAAAATGTAATTTATGCCTGTGATGTCAAAGCTGAATTTTCAGCATCATCACTCCAGTCTTCAGTGTCACATGATCCTTCAGAAATCATTCTAATATGATGATTTTCTCAAATACCTTTTTTATTATTATCAAAGTTGATTAGGCTACAGTCATGCTACTTCATTTTTTTGTGATGCATTTTTTCAGGATTCTTTGATGAACAGAAAGTTTAAAAGAACAGAATTTATTTGAAATATAAACCTTTTAAAACATTATAAATAGTTTTTTTTATTTATCCTTGCTGAATAAAAGTATCATTTTTTTTTTCTTTAAAATTTTTAATTTCTAAAAAGAAAAAATAGAAAAAGAAAAAAGCATAATGGTAGTATACATATATTTACCTTGCAAGATTTGTTATCATCCTCTTTGTCTTTGAGCTCTTCTTTGTCTTTGGAGTTTTGGTAAGACAGATCATCTCCAGTTCGGAAGTCAAGGAGAAGGATGGCTGGAGGAAAAATGATTCCAAGGATCACCTAGGAATGATATTGAATGATAAAAATGTTGATATATAATACTTAGAGTCTATGGCTTATAAATGTGGTGTTTTTATGTATTTTTTTGCAGACCTTGAGTCCATTGCTCTTGCCCACCCGCAAGCAGCCCATCCACATGTCAGTGAGCAGCATCTGGCTGCAGGTGTGGGCTATAAAGTCTCTGTGTTTGGCAGCCACAGCCAGTTTCAGACAGGTTGAGTTACTCCAGTTCTTCAACTCATAGGTCAACAGCTTCATGGCCACCTGTTCATCATGTTTGTATGACTGATCTAGCAGCTCATAGGCTAACTGGCCAAATTCCCTGAGTGTGAGAGGGAGAAAAGACGTTTGATGTGAGAAGTGACTGTGTGACTGCTTGATTTAGAAATAATAGAGAATAAAAAAACAAGGCTATATAAAAATAATTATATTGTATTGTATTTTATTGTAGCCTATTGTAGCCTACTTTTTTTTAAAGAAATTGATACTTTTACTCAACATTGAAAGTGTCAGTAAAGACATTTAAAATGTTACAAAATATTTCCATTTAAAATAAATTCTGTTCTTTTGAACTTTCTATTAATCAAAGAATAATGAAAAAAAATTATAATGGTTTCCACAAAAATATTAAGCAACAGTTTTCAACAGAACAATAAATTGTTCTTAAACACCAAATCAGCATATAAGAATGATTTCTGAAAGATCATGTTACACTGAAGATTAAAGTAATGATGCTGAAAACTCAGCTTTGCCATTTTAAAATACACTGAAATATATATTTTTAATTGTAATTATATTTCACAATATTACTGTTTTACTGTAGCCTATTATATATTTTTTTTAACAAATAAATGTAGCCCGGGTGAGCATAAGAGTCTTATTTTTACCAATCATTTAAAAACATAAAAAAACCAAAATCTTACTGGCTCTAAACAATTACTAATATAATACAATACAATATAATTATATTTCTCACTTTGAATTATTGTCCAGATCTTGTGAGATGTCGTCTACAAGTTCACTCCGTGAGGATTCGTGCGCCATTGCTTTATAGAGTTTACACGCCACCAGCGCTTTCGCCATGGCCTCCTCTCCCCTCTGCCAGAGAAACAGCGCCATCTTCTGGCGTTTCATCAGAACTGCCCACACCATCAGCTCATGGAAGGGGTACTGAAATCGACTGACCTCTGGGTCATCAACGTCAATATCGATTTCTTCCTCTTTCTTCTTCTTCATCTTCTTTTTGCCTTTAGGTCTTGGGTCATCGTCCTGTCAAAAACAGAAAGAATCGGTTGCAAATACAAGTTTTAGCTACCAGTCACATTTCTTTTGTGTGTGAGAGTACACAGTAGCCTACTTGCAAACATTGTGAATACATAAAGAAAATCAAAAGCATAAGGTTTAAAAATTTTTTTTACTGGCTTACCTCCATACCCAGAAGTTTCAATGCTTTGGGCTACAAGAGAACAGAAAGTGGGAGTCAGTCAGCCGTCTTGTTTGAGCTTTTTTGAATATTTAAAGACACATCGGAAAATAACATTTTAAATTAGAAATTCAAACGATAGAATCTTTATGCTAAAAAAAACTGCATAAGGATTATTTTATTTTTATCCTTCTGATAATAATTTGTGATAGACCATAGCAAAGACAATAATCGAAAAGTTATTTATACATTTTTCGGTTTAAATTTTGAGTAAATATTTTGTAAAATAATATTATTCCAGCACCCAAATCTAAAAATTTGACTTTTTCAGCCAGTGGACAAAAACATATTGGTTGGCCACTGTTATATTATTACTAAACTAGGCTATTTTATTATGTATGTGCTTGCAGGAAAATGTGATTGTGTGTTTTCAGATATACATGAATGTATAAAGGTATAAGGGGTTGGTGATAACTCACTCGTTTCAGCCCATAGAGGTTATTATAGAGTGTGCGGAAACTTTTCCTGGTATAGTTACACCGATACGCCCCTCCCATGAGGTACTCCAGAACCAAGCCAATGTCAATCAGAGTGATCTGGTAATCTGGTGGAAGGTTTCCCTGGAAACATTAATGTCATAACGCCATAAAATAACTGGTCCTTCTATTGCTGCACTTCTGGCTTAGTTTATGCTGCTGAAACTACTGAGAGAAAAATAAAACTATTGATGAAATGCTCTCACATGCACACACACACACAAACACAAATTCAAACGCACAGTTGCATTCATTCACACACTGTCAAGAAGATTAAAATCTTATTCTTTAGAACAATAGGCCATAAAAAAAAAATCTTAATGGCAAGAATGATCATGGCACAAATTATGAATAATAAACTTTACCTTTTTTACATCTCTGACCACAAAATGCAGTGTGTTGATGGGCCCTAACCTCTGAATGACAGAAATAAAAAATCATACATAGTTCACTGAAAAGCTCATCTTCTGTAAAACACACAGATGTTTGTGGGCTAAGTGCTTTCTCCTCAACAACAGATTACATAAAATGAAATGATAATGGATAATACTGAACACACGACTGACATTTTCAAATCATATTGCTTAGAAAAAGAGGAGGGGACTGGTGAAATCTCTATTAACTGGACATGTGGTTCACATTCGTCAGTGGTTGTATGATTAAAACATAGAATGCATTCTGTAAAATGGGGAGCACAGTAAAACACAGCGGCTACGTGACCCTCTAATATTCCATTAATTGATGATTGTGTGCTAACTGTGTTATAGAGCTCTTCCAGCCGTGGGATTGTCAGGAAATGGTGGATGTTGACGCCATTTTCAATGAGGAGCTTCACAAAATCCACTCTGTCAAGCACGAGTGCGTCCATCATGGCCTGCTCCAGAGAATTAACCTATTTTACACATCAACACACACAGAAAAATATTACATTTAATTCACCAGAAAGAACATAGACACATGTAGGCCTATAAACAGAAAGAATTACTTCAATTAAAATACACACACACACACACACACACACACACACACACACACACACACACACACACACACACACACACACACACACACACACACACACACACACACACACACACACACACACACACACACACACACCTGTTTATTCTGCACTGGGTAAAGCACATGATTATGGAAACGAGTTTCCGTCACAGAATAAAAAATAAAAAAGGTCATTTAATTTAGGACTTTTTAATCACACATTTTATATATCCCAATTCTGACTTTATAACACGCAATTGCAACTTTATATATCGCAATTCTGACTTTTTAAAACACAATTGTGAGTATAAATCTGGGTCATTCTATAGCCTTTACAGAAATATTGCACTTGAAAAACACTTTAGTGTTACAATTTCTTTATTTTAAAATAAAACAATATGTTATTCGAACAATTACACCTTCTTGAGTCATCAATGTGGCAATATTTGTTTTTTGATTAATTATATAGAATTCCAAGCACCACAGAAGTGCTCGTCCCCACAGTCATTTACACAGTCACAGTGGAAAATGCTTTATTATCAATAACAGGTTTTTCTACCATTTAAAATACAATAATGTATACATAACTATCAAATATATTATGTAAGTGACATAAAAAAAAAGAAATGCCTAATAAATATTATAACATTTATAATGAAAGTTGTGGTCCCCTGGAGTTGTGTCACTGGTGTTACCATTAAACAAAAATCTCTTATTTTGAAATAAAAATCACACTGATGACATCACTTGACTTCCTTCTTCCAATCTGAGTTATCTGAAATTTTCTCATTTATCTCATGATTTCAAATGAAGCTTTTAGTTGAACTCTCTGGTATGACCTACTTTATTGTTAGGGAATTGTAAAAAAAAAAAAACAACAACTTAGAATACAATGGATTAAACTGCTCAATTTAGTTAGTATACCATGATTGACAACATGTGGTTTGAAAATTGTCACTGGTGTTACTGTCACTGGTGTCAACTTTCTTATGGATAACACCAGTAACACCAGTGACTCCCATTTATAGATACTTTATTCAAAGCTATTATTTTATCTTGCATGCCAAATGTAATAATTTAGTCTAATCTACTTAATTATAGTTGAAGAATAAGGATATTTTGTCTTATGTATGTCACTGGTGTTACTGTGGGTTTTTTTCTGTCAAATTAAATAAAATGTCACATGTGACAATAATTTTACATCCATTTAATTCTGCTACACTCAAAAGTTAAGATTTAAAGGATTGCATCATAACTTGATTTTAACTGGTTTTCAAATATTTTCACTGTTATAGCAAATGAACTAACATCATTCAAGCACACTTTTAACAAACCTGATTCAAATAAATAAAACATCATCTGCTTATTTGTTGCATTATTTTTATTTTTCTGTAACTCTGACTACATGTGCTGAAAAATAATACAGTCAGAATTGCGAAATGTAGTAGGCCTAAACTAGTCGCAAGATAAAAAAAATCGCAATTATCTTTTAATAGGCAATGTTTTATTCTGTGGCGGAACAAGCTTCCATTCATGATCACTGACTCACTCAACATTACTAAAAAATAAATTACCCAGTTAAGCAGCTCTAGTTTTCTGGGGTCTGTCTCCTCCGGAGGCTCAGGTTTGGATTTGGCACCTTTGCCCTTCTTGCCCCTAGCAGGTTTGCCCTTGCTGGCACGGGTGGCGATGGGGCTCTTTGGTTTATCCTGCTGGCTTGTGGACGAGGTGGCAAGGGACCTAGCAGTCTGGCGAGGTAATATATGAATATGTATTGAAAAAGGCAAATGTTTTTTTCATTCAATGTAATTTCATTTTTCTATACGTTCTATCGAAGTGTATATGGAGTCTATAGGAAATCTGTGTGCTATGTGCCCCATAACCCGGCTGTGCATAGCGACACCTACAGGCCAGTGTTGTCCGTGGACGAAGATCTGACTGCGAGCGATATCCACACGGTTCCAGGCCAAAGCCAAACTCAGCTGGTCTGGAGCTGAAGCATTTGTGCCTGATAAACCCAAAGGAACAAATTTATCCAGAATCTTGTACCAGATGCTTAATAGAATAGAGCTTAATAGAACTAGAGAGAAAAAGCTAGAAGAAAATTATATATAAAAAAATAATATTCTGATACAAAAAAGGTTCTTTTCAGGGATATTGCATGGCTATTTTAATGTTCAGGATTAGTGCTATTGTAAACTCTGTGTGAATGTGGTCTGAACATGATTTCACCTTTCAGCAGAGCAGTCAAGATGGCCATCTCAATATCCTGCTGACCCTCTGAAGCCGTGCGGAAAACTGTGATCTGTTTCAGCACAAAAGGTAAAAACTGTGTGGAATGTGTATAATAATATAATATACTATACATATTATATAAATATAATTATAAGCTACCATTCAAAGTTTGGGTATGGTATGTTTTTTTTATGTTTTGAAAAAAGTTTTTAATGTTCCCCAAGGCTGCATTTGATGAAAAATGCAGTAAACACTGTAATATTAAATAAATAAACTGTTTTTTATTTGAATGCATTTAAAAATCTAATTCATTTGTGTAATGGTAACGCTACTATTACTCCAGTCTCAGTGTCACACGTTGCATCAGAAATCATTCTAATCTGCTGATTTGGTGCTCATAAACATTAGTATCAATGCTGAGCTGCTTAATATTTATATAGTACCGTGATACACATTTTTTTCAGGTTTCTTTAATGAATATAAGGTTAAAAAAAAACATTTATTTGAAATTAAATCTTTTCTTGTCAGACTAAGTCTTTATTGTCAATAAAGATGATAATGATAATGAATATTAGCTATTAAGTATTAGCATCTATAGAAAACCAAAAAATCTTACTGACCCCAGACTTTGGAACGGTAGCCTAGAACTCATGAATGACAAGCACAAATGGTCATAATACATACTGACAAATGGAAACAGGAAATATAGTTTATTCATTTTCCCAAAGCTGTTTTTAATTGTCATGGTTGGACAGAAATGTATTATGTATTTGATCTAACTTTATATATATGTTGAAAAAAAAAAATGATTAGAAGGATAAAATGTGAGCAATAAAGATTCATAATGCTTTGATGACTGAGAGGGGGCACTGAGTATAGCACAGGGCTTCTAAATATAACACATTCACAGTGAGAAAGAAAAATAGTGAGACTTTTTTTTTAATGAATTCAGTAACTTTTAAAAAAAAGTCTGATACACTACAACGCCACATAGAACAGCCAAGATGCACATGCTTATTGTTACATGTTTTCTCCGTTTCCCTAAAATGTGTTCCTCACATGGTTTTGAGGAACTCCCTGGGTTTTGTAAGCAAATCTATATTTTTTCTCGAAGGGTACAAGCACTCAATGGTATGACATGCAAATGAAATGAATGTTGTTAAAGATAGAAACAAATGAGAATAAAAAAATAAGAACAATGTATGATATGAAAAAAGTAAATGAGGCTGAATGAGTGACAGTCATTTATTATCATATCTGTGAAATATAACAATCGAACAAAACATTTTTTCATAAATAAACAGTATATTTTACATTGCATCAAAAATCTGGAACAAACTTGTCTTTGATCCGTTATCTTGCCATTCCATCTTTTTTTCTTTTCTTTTTTTACTCACCAGCTCTCTTTTCTTCATGCACTCCATCACCATGAGATAAACCTGCTGTGCCTGATTGCGGTTGTAGTTGAATGTCTTCTGTATGGTTACTAGAAGCTGTTCTCTAACACTGTCATTGACCAACCTACACCAGAACATACATTTTTAGATACCGTGAGACAGAGGAGTTTAATTCAAAATGGGATATTAATGTTATATGTTTCCCTTTTTTTCAACAGCACAATAACCTCTCAGTAAAAAACAAATCTTTTCTCCTGCTCTGTAATGAATATGCTTAAGAAAGAAAAAAACATTTACAGAACTGCACCTTTAAGATTCATTAATAGTCACTAAACTAAATCATCATCAATATTTTCTCACCCATCCTCCTCAGAGTACTTGTGAGCGAATGAAATGATATCTGATGCTCGGCCGCTGCCGTCGCACACCACCACGGGTACAGGAGGGTCTTCACGCAGACTCTCCAACACAATAGAGATTACATTCGGCCCGCCTTCAAGAATCAGACACACCAAAGGGACCCCCTGACCTAGACCTGTACAAACACACACATAAAACTCACTCATGTACAAATATGCACATAATAAGCAGTGATTAGACATGAAAAGATGCTTTCGAGCATGATTGAGATGGTTGTTTAGACTGCAGTATGGGTCGACGTCTGGACCTCCCTTTGCTGTCCCAGCCTCATCAGGAACTCCAGGCATAGGATGACAAAGGGAAACCCAGTAGGTCACAGACAAGGCCTTTCATCACTAGACCAACATTCATGGACTCCAACAGTGTTTGATTCCCTTTTGACTTGGTGGATTCATTCATATTATTTTACTGTCATCAAAAAATTGACTTCACTACTAGTTGTTGTCAGAAAGTTGTTTGAGTGACTTACGTGTGTTGATCTTCTGCAGAGAGATGTGTTTCTCCAGCTGCCTGCGCAGACGGACCTCCGCGCCATACTTTCCGTGAGTGCCGTTGTCAGCCAGAATGAAGTGGGAATGGCTGTTGTTAAGCACAGAAAGTTTGCTTAGGGGGTTGGACATGGTTTGGTAAGGTCGCGTCACCTGGTCAAAGCAAAAACGCATGATACATCACTCAAAAACCTCACAGAATCCATTGGTCAGACGAGGGCATGTATTCGTGTTAAATGACACGAATGGCTTACATCTCGTCCGATCAGATCCTCTTTATTTTCCACAATACCCCACGGTGCAATTCCGATGGCACACACCTTCCCACGGGACTTGGAGGAGTGATCTTTCAGCGCATCTCCTACATGGCGAATCACTCCTGTGTATTGTGACAAGAGGGAAAAAACATTAAATCATTAGTGTGTCATGTGGTGGAGTCATTCACAGCTTATTGCTCAACGGGAAAGCACATGATTTAGCATCTGAAACTATAAAAGATGACCATTTAAGTGAGGTCAGTTAGGTCACATCATGATTTGGTCCTCCTCAATGACCACCTTCTTGTTTTGGTACCATTTTAATTGCAATTGTCAGTGTAACCAACCTGTACTAACTCCTCCAGTGAAGATCCAGGCCCCAGTGGTGACCGCTGATTTTATCAGGCCCTTTCCGAACACTTGCTTGAGTTTGGGCTGCAAGTCAAAGTTCTGCAGGCCGCCATGCACAGAGATGAGCAGGGTGGGCAGCTCTAACTGCCAGTCTTTTACCATCAGATGCAGAAGGCTATCAGGCTTAGTATCATAGGACACACGGACATACTGATGATGAACAAGGAAGAGGAGAGAAAATTATATGACATTAGGGTATACAATGATCAGGACAATTTCTAAGATGACTCCCAAAGTATATGAGCACATTTTGCAATGAAAAAAAAAAATACCATGGCCTTGTTGACATGACCTCCTCCCTGGAATTCAATGATGCCGTATGAGTCAGTGGGCGTGGCTTGTGTGTGCTTAGCAACTGACCATTTCTCTTGTGAAGGCTCATTCTGCACCCCCTGACCTTCATCTGCGCTCTTATAGGTGGAACCAGGAAGAATAGCCACATGTTGGTTTACCAGTTGACCACAACAGCACCTACAACAGTTAGCAAAAAGGAAAAAAGCCACATTTCACCACCATAGCACATCTCATCCATTTTTAAAATTTTAAAATAACTACTCTTGAGTGCCGAATGAAGCATGTTTATAGATTATAACTATCATGTTGCAATAAACATTTTTTTTGTAGTAATTAGTTGGTCTAAAGTACTTGGTAAATGTTAAAAATATAGCAAATTAGCTTTTATTTTTATATTTTCAGTTTTCATTTGAATATTAGATTAAAAATGTTATATATATATATTTATACAGTTTCCAGTATATATATATATATAATTTCAGTTTTAGTTAACATATAACACTGTTACTGACTTGTTGGGCTCTTTGCTGGGGAATATATGAATGCACTCCCTTTTTAGAAATGTCCTATCAATCCATGCCTTCTGAGCCTGCAAGACACAAAACAGGAAAATTCAGTATACTCATACTCAGTCATTTCAGGTGGAATGGCATGTCTAAACATTTCCTAAATCACTTTTGTAATTCGTTACTTTCTTTTTTCCCCGGTAGCTACAAAAATCTGTTCTGCAGCTTATCTGTTTATTAAATTATTTCGGACTAATGATGTGGAAAACAATAAAAACAGCACTTGTAAAAAGAATTGTGATTATATAGTTTATCTGCGTATACAGTATATTTTCTAGTTTTCATAACTGTAAACCACTCTGGGTAAATGAAATCACTTTATACATATTAAAATTATGAAATCAACTGAACTAGGTCACATACATTCACAGAAGTTTTCCAACTCTCAATTGTTTACTTTCCTTTCATATATTTAAGAATTTGAATTGCACTAATATGTAAGACAGTGCGTGAAAAAAAGGCTTGCGACACATACAAAATATATTTAGCAAAATTACAGAAGACATAGCAGTGAAGCGATGGAACTTAAAATGCAATCAGCTTAATGTTGTTTGTGTAACACAGGAATATTTACAGAAATATGTCTGAACCTCAATACCACAATAATAAACCAAACAGACAATGAAAATTCATGCTGTGGATACAAAAAATAAAATATGTCTTAATGGAACAAGCTCTTAACAAAGCCCAGACTGGGATGCAAACAGGTGACAGTGACTAACCAAAAGCTTGTAAACTTCACCTTTCCCTTTTAATTTATACCAGACAACATTCAACCAATAAATATGAGGTATCAACATTAACATTATCTAATCTCAAACTGACTTACTAGACAGGCACTTACCCTTGAAGTTAAAGAGAGAGAGACAAAGGGCTTACATAATGGCAGGCTTGTTATGAAGTCTTCTTTCAGCTTGCCATGCCTTCAACTGCCTGTGACCTTCATTTATGGAGCAGTGGTCTTTATTTTGCCCTGGACCACGTGTTGCTGGACCTCAGTCTCAGAGTCTCATGACCACTGCTGAAGATAATCCTGCTGGGACCTCATGACCAATCCACTGGAACACCACAAACTAAAGCCCACTCTGAGGCTGTCTAATCTGCCTCATTGGTCAACATGCTAATCTCACCATTAGCCCCTCCATACCTCTTCTATTAATGCTGTTTGTTAAGGTAAACCTGGAAGGATAGGAATGATGTGAAAGACACCAATGCCTGGAATCCTTAAAGGCCTTCCAATCATTTAGCATTTTTCATTGGAAACCGTGAGTTTTTACCTGCTTCAGAAAGGGGATCTATAAAACTGTTCAATGTTACTGTAGCAGCACCACATAATAATAATAAACCAATACAGAAATCAAATTAAGCACAAGCACTCTCATTCACAAAGAGCAGTCTCACTGAAATACATTCTGGCTCTGTCCCAAGTACATGTGAGATTTGTGTTTAGACATCTGTCGACAGCTTTTGACATCTTTGGATTTGGGTATTTTAGAGCTTCATTTCTCTCAAATCCTAAATCATTTATACATAGAAACACACGTGTAATTTCCCAGAGGTGAAGCTGGACAGTCACACACACCATTCTCTCAAACTACATTGTTAGAGAAATTGTCTTTTAGGCAAAAACTTTTTTCATATATATTTATATGATATACTTTAGTTGACTGAGTGAAACAAAATGTACTATATATATATATATATATATATATATATATATATATATATATATATATATATATATATATATATATATATATATATATATATATATATATTAAATTGGAGGAGAAATGACCTTATACCTGTAATGTGTATGCTCTGTTCCTGTACTTGTTTCCGTTGTTCTCATTTTCCCGCCACTAGTTTGTATCTATGGTTACTGATGAGTTAACCACCTGTTTCTGTTAGTTAGCTTCCCATGTGTATGTAAGCCCTCAGTTTCCAGTGTTTCATTTTTCCGTCTTGTCTGTGTATTGTGTGGTTGTTATGTTATTTTCCTTTTATTATTGTGATTTTTTTGGATTTATTTAAGACTGTTTTTGTTCTTACTCTTTTGTCGTGCGCATGCAGCCGCAGCCGATTGTGACAATGCCTTATAAGAAAGATATTCTTGTACTTCTATTATATTTTCCTTGTTTTATCTACGCTACTGTCCAAAGACGCATATATAATAGTGTCCATAGTCCACAAGCTTCCTTAAACAGATTGACTAGTAAATTACACAGAAAGAGAAAACCAGAAAAATCTGCTCCCGCTGATCCATAATTATAATTTAGTCCCTCAAAGCTCTCACATTAACACATGTCTACCCCGTGAGCAGCTACATAAAGGAGCTCTGTGAGAAGCTCAACTCAGATAATCCTCATCTAAGCAAATCAAGCAAAAAGCAAATCAACTCTATCTGCCAATAGGAAACAAAGACTTACATTTCCACAATGTTTACAAGAAAGGTCATTTAACAGAAAAATACAATGTATGCTCATTACGAGTCGCCAAAAACATGATTCTGGGAGTTAATATTAGTCCAACATTACTATGGACTATTGTTGATCATGGTGATTTTTTCATTCCTAAAAACATTCAGGACTACTATTTTATAGTCCTAACATCTTTAACACTACATTTTAAAATAGCTTTTTCTTGAACACTTAATTAACAAACAGAACATGTTCAGTTGCAAATGATAACTTAAAAGCATGTATTCATTTGATAAGAGAAATTAGTGTTGGTCAGTATAGGCTACCTAGTAGTAGAGTTGGAAGGTCATTTGAAAATGACAGTGCTGGAAATTTAGATGCAACCTTGAATGTTCATGAACTCAGTACACTGTTTTCCATTCCAGTGCAAACAGAACACAAGCTGATTTGCAATGATTTCAGGTCCATTGTAAGCCCACTAAGTTTGTTTCTTTCCACTTGTGTTTGGAATTATTCCACAGAACTCTGCATTAATCACATAAGATTGAGAATTACAGAGAACAGGGCTTTAAGCTACCCGGGCCAGTGCTCTTCATGGGCCATTATCAGAGATTAGAGGACAATGCTGAAAACAGGTTTTGTTCTGTATGTATGCGTGCAAGTGTGTGAGCGCACCCTCGGAGATCAAGAGCACTATGGGAATCAGTGCATTCACCAAATGAGTTTACACATGTGTTTGACCATCCAAAATCACTGCCAATATAAAAATATAACAGAAATCCCAATTTTTGTTAACATTATACAAACCTGCAATTTAAACTGCTTTGATTTTACAGTGCAAAACCAGTCAAATCTTCAAAAATGTGGTGAATCCTAAACAAATTCAAAATTCATTGCATAAGACAACGTAACTTTGGTTAATTAATCATGCCCAAAGCAACCAAAGCTGCTCGGGTTAAAAGTGGGAACGATTCTACAAGCCCACAATTTAAATGGGACAGAGGGCCCAAAATCCAAACGTAATTCAATACATACATGTTTCTTAAACAATTCAAGATAACCAAGTAAATTGCAGTAGGTGGAGAATGGTGTGAATTCAAAGTTTGTTGGAGTCTCTTACCTTCTGAGATCCAGAGGATGTGCGTTTAATGGATGCACGCTTAAAGGACCCCCTTTTAGCTCCGCATCCCCTGTTATCCATCTTTATAATGACCTCCTAAAGTCCAGCCATCACAATGAAGCATCACAGTCTCTGTGACCAGCAGACAAAATGTTCAACAACTGAAAATAGTGCAGCATCCCCAGCCAGACTGATTAATACAGACACAGCGAGATGCAAATAGTATGACGCTGACACAAAGACCCCTTTCCTCGGCTACTGTATACTTGTGTGTGTGTGTTTGTGTAATCAGGCTTAATGGAGTTGCCCTATGAGTGATGCTCTTTAATGCAGGAGATTTAATAAATGGTGATTGAAGGTAAATCTACTTTGGGTAAAAGTCAAATAAAAAATATCTCTTATGCTAAATAAAAAAAAAATGCATAGACAGGTCATGACTTGGGAAGTATTAAGAAACCAAATTGTAGGGCTTAGCTGTGAATAGGACAGTGCAGCATAATCACTCATGTACCAATGTTCAGGTGATGAGATCAGTTGTCAGCACACATCTGGTATCAACACCATTATCAGGTAAAAAGACAAGATTCTCACATTTTAAGGGTTCCCACATGGCTCAAAATGAAAATAACGCCAACACCTACTGGTTCCCCTCTTATAAATGATACAGAGTAATGAATAAGAGTCATTAAATCTACTGAGTGAACATATTCATGCCTGATTTAATGTCCAGAATCACTGAATTGTGAGTAGAAACCTTACATGGTTCAGCTAAACATCTTAATTTGGTTTTGTTACATTAGCCCCCAGTTTCACAGACAAGGCTTAAGCTAGTCCTAGACTAAAAGGCGTGTTTGAGCAGTTTTAACTGAAAGCAACTTGCACCAACCTATCTTAAAATAATATGTCAATGCCATTACCACAGTTGTTTTTCCTCAAGATACACACCAGTAGTGTTTATCGAAGGCATATTTAAAAGCTACTTAAATGTTCTAACTGAACTAAGGCGTAATCCTGGCTTAATCTAAGCACTGTCTGTGAAACCGGGCCTTAATGTTATTGGTCACAGATAATAAAGATTAGACTGCACAAAAACATTTGAGGACATGGCCCTGCACATTCAGTGATGCGTATGCAGAAATCGAAAACGATTCAAATCATTTCGTGATACAGCTATATTATCCTGTTCATTTGAAGGAAAAAAAAAATTCTCCACAACAAGAGCAACTAAACGCCTTTAAAACAAGTTTATTAGAGATTAAGCTAAATTGTAACAAACTGAAAAGCATCGGCATTTCTATGAAAATTATATATATTTATTTATAAAAAGAAAAATTTCTTGTGACATCCAAGGCCCTTTGTGCTCCATACGTTTGTCAGTCCTCCACTGAGCAGGTTGTTGTATGAAGGCTGGAGAACTGTTTCTTGTAATAAATAATATATACACAGTCCCCTCCACTGTGTGCCTCGTCTTCAATTCTTGTCATCCTTCCCCACGAGCCAGCAACTCAATTCACTCCATTTCTCTCTCTCCACCTTGATTTCACTCAGCTGCATTAGACCCAGTGTCTATAACAGAGAAACATTCAATTAGCAGGATTGCATCACACCACAAATTATGAAATTATAGCATATAACATCAGCACAGGCGAATCCAATTTGCGTCTTACTTTTGCCATCACACGCTACAATTTTTACTTTGTCCACCTTGACCAGATCAGTCACCTCCCGGAACTCAACGTCATTTAAAACAAACGTCCAGACGTTATCACAGAATCTGTATGTGTTCAGAGATCCCTATGGATAAAACAAAGATCTGTTATTTTCTGTGTCACAATCATGTCCAGTTTAAGGTAAAAGCTAGTTATCTAAAGAACTTGAATAAGCAGGCAAAACTCTGTAAATACTCTACAATAACCTTAAGAAATAAAGCATTCACTTGACTTACCCTAAAATTGACCCTGTTGCGGACCCGGCTGGCCAGCGCTGTGTTGATAGCTTTATCAAATTGTAAAAGTACTTGGAGGGCTAACTGTGGTGTGATTTGTTGAGTCTATGAATGGAGGGAAAACATAGTTAAATATTTCCCATTACTGAGATGATTCATATTCATAACACAGTATTGAGCTTCATTCATTAAGCTTGTAGTTTTATTTTAATTAAACACAAAATGTTCAAAAAACTTTCTGGTTTCATTAATGGACAAGTCAACTTAAAGTATTCATATACATACAAAATTAAGTAATAAACAGCAAACTTATGCCGTATGCTTGTTATTATTAAACACAGACAGGAATTTCTGGTTGTTATGTCCCAAACAGCGGTCATTTGAAAACATTTTTTTTTTCAAAAACCCTATAAAAATTAATTAATCTCTGACTAGAGCAGTTAACTTATGCATCTTTTTGATAAAGCAGCTAACGTTAAATTACAAACACAGCTGGTGTTAGCTAACATTCATTTACTAATAAACCAACACATAACTAACCACGAAGAGAACAAATGATAGGCTTTAACACTAACATATGATATAATAAACCACTGAAGGTGGATGACTGGATGTGCAGTTATCGTCTTTATACCATTATGTGTGTTTATCAATTTAACACATCATTCTGCGCTGGCTAGCAATCAAGCTACATAACTTCACTTTGATTTAATCTTACCTGAATAAGCTCATCCAGACTCTCCTGTAGACTGTTTCCGAGTGTCGTGTTTCTGTAGAGTTGATATGCCATAGTGTATTTTCAGTGTGAACGCGAATGTACTGTTTAAAATAACCGTATGATATTCGCTGATGCTTTGTGATTTACCCGCTGGATGAGCACTTCCTCAAACCTCAATATCCAAACTTAGACCGATCGCGCTACGGAAACACGCGAGGGACATACATCTCCATCCGATCCTGAATCGTACGAGGAGGATACAAATATTCTATAAATATGGGCAGGCGGTCGTACAATTTCTCTTTGGCAAGGAAAACGAAAATTATCATCCTAAAAAAACAACAACGAAGAGATATGAGCGATTGTTTAAGTTACATAAACATGGAGTACTTGCTTATTTCTTACCACTCTTTGTTTGGTAGCTAAAGAAATGATTCGGCAAAGACATCTGGCAATTTCTTAAACGGTCAGTAGATGGCAGCAGATGACAAGTCCAATCATCGCAGGAACATCTATCATTTGATTTCAGGTTTTCTTCTTTTTCTCTTTTAAAATAAAGAATAATAATAAAAAAAATATCACAAATAAATCTGTCTTGGAATAAATCTGTTTTATGAGCCATTCCAATAAATGGGTGTCATTTGCTTCACTGTAAAAATAAATAAATATGATCAATACATTATGACAAAATATGTTTTTACCAATTTACTATTTTAAAAAAAATCAATTTAATGTAATTTAAGTTGAAATGACTTAAACATCTAAGTTGACTGTACTTAATAATTTAAGACAGCAACTCTGTCTTTATAGTGTTGCTGAAACACTGAATCTAATAAAATAATTTTTTAACTTTAAAATATACTGGTCAATTTCAGGTAACTTTATTAGATTTCTAAGCAGAAGATTGGTGATTTTTTTTCAGTCCCTGTTATCAAAACTGCTTCTTTTAAAAAGCAAGTTTACAATGTGTGAACTAAAGTGTTTGTTTTAAATAAATGGTTGGTACATGTTCAAATAACATGTCTTCATCTATTTCCAGCACAACTCTAGGCTACTTGTTTAGCAAGATGTCAAAGCCAGTGAAAAGCATGCTTGAGATGAAATACGAGACGTGTGATATAGGCAATCTATTAAGCAATTTATGAATTACAATCAAGTTGTTATTTTGTCAATTTTGTAATGAAAGATTTTGACAATTATTTTAAATAAAATTATCTTTATATAAATGTGTCTTAGCAACACAAAGGTGTCACCCTTTTAATTCAAAAAAATATTTAAAGGGTTATTTTAAAGTGTGAAAGATGTGGTGGAAAT